>NC_066330.1:3719639-4952938 GCF_022539315.1 Serinus canaria | reverse complement strand
ATCCTGCTTATTGCACAGTGTGGATAACTACAATAGAAAGCCAAACATGCCTGCTGCTCCATTTAAAAGAACACACACAAAAAAGACAATTCTGCACTCTTATCCAAAACCATACTGAATCACAACAGCAGAATCTTATCCCCAAGAACAATACTTCAAACTGTAGCAGTCTGTGGGAATGTTTTATTTTTGGGAAATTAGCTTTTTGCCCAACTTCACCACAAACCAATGTCCTACTGGTTTCATCATGTAGGATACCCAAGTTGTTTTATGCATCCTCAAATTCAAAATTAATTCATTAGTATACAACCTTTTTGAATATGATTCAGCTCTGAGGATACAAGTGGAGTTTAGGAAAGGGGTTTGGGGGTCTACTTTGATTTTTTTTTAAATATCATAACCTAAAACCAATCAGTAACATTGTTACACCTTGCAAATAAGAGTCCTTGGTCTCCCTCTATCAAAATTAGCCCCAAAAAATTACAGTTAAAAAAACTAGCAAAGGTCTTGTCAGGTATGCCTGGTATTCTCAACAGCAAAACTTCTAATCTCCACTAAATAAATCCCCTGGTGGGTGTAGAACTGAGCACGTGTGCAAAGCTCTTTTCGACTCACGTTAATGCAAGAATGTATTTATTCACTAAACACAACAGCCTTTACTCCTTCTCATCTCCCATGGGTGTGAAGACACAACTGACCAAACCCCAGTGCAGGCACCGTGTCCTTCCAGGATGTTTATGCAGGTACTCAGAAAAGAAAAATGCTGTGAAAATCACTAATTCTGCTTAGCTTGATGTTGAGTCCTGGAATCACTGGAGCAATGGCAATAACCAGGGTTAAAAAAATAAGCTCTCCCGCTTCAGAGTGTTCCAAACCCTTCCTAAAGTTCAAAAGAAAAGTGAAGATGTGAACTGACTGTTCCCTCCTCTCATTTCAAAATTAAATGGAACAAACTGCTGAAAAACTTCTTTGTAGAAGGGGGTCAGAAAGCATTTAATACCTTAAATACCATGACATGACAAATACAATCCTAGACTTTTCAAGAGCCACTTCACACTCAAGACCAAATAAGATAACTGCTGTGCCTGAAGTATTTCTACCTGCCATTGCATTCCATTTTTAACCCAGAAATTAGATTAGTTTCCACTATGATCCAAGAAATAGTGAACTTTCCAGAACAGGAAGATTATCAAAGATATATGTAACTCAGAAATCTAATGCAATGGATGGAACAACCATGTCAGAGTGTATAACATTTTAAATGTCTGCAAACAACAAAGTTGGTTACTTCAAAATAAGCTAACAAACATTCTGCTCAAAGTGCATTTCATAATTCAGAATTATCTAGTCATACACTCCACTCCATGGAGTGGAGTCAAGCTACACTGGCAAAAAAATGATAAATTCTGGAACTAGACCAGAAATATAAGCAAAGAGCCAAATGAAAGCTGTAGAGGTTCTATGCCTTAAATCCATCCATTAGGGTTTCTCACACAGTTTTATTACCATAAAACCTGGCCCTTTGTGTAGCTGTAAAAATAGCAACCAAGACAGACCTCTAACATCCTGTTACATATTTTTCTTTTACCCAATACCTTTTCACTGACAAACATTCAAGAAGGAGCTTAACCCCAGCTGTATCTGCACTCTGCAATGTCCTAGAGTTGGGCCATTTATCTCAGTTTGAAAAAAAACGTTGTTTCAGTCTGATCCCACTTGCATAAAATATTCAGATTATGCTGATCCTTGCCATGCTTCTCCTCCTCTACAAGAGACAGCAACACCTGTACAGCCACAGAATTACCAAGCTAAAATATGGTTAGACCAAAACAAATGTGGCAACTCTACCACTGACACATCTTGCTAAGATCAGAAACATCCACCTGTGCATCAAAGCATGAATTGCTATTGAAAATAGTCCTTCAATTACTTCAGTCTCTTATCCTTTGGAGGAAGAAAGCATATCTTCCTATTCTCACATGCTCACTTCTGTGACATTTCTATGAAGTTTATCCTCAGGTAACAACTCCCATTAACTATAGTGCGAGCTTGTGTTACATCAAAGTTTAAATCTGAGGAAAAGTAATCACATATCCCTTAACCAAATAATCACTGTACAAAGCCTCTCAAAGGCCACTGGGTCCTCCCTTCTCCCAAGAGAAGCTGCTCTCAGTACTAAGACTGCAGCAAAACGAAATGAATGCATCAAAGTAGGAGGAATAAGAAGGGGGAAACATTGTGCAAAATGCTGACCCACCAGAAGCATACAAAGCATTTCTTCAGTGGTGACAATGAATAATTTAATCTGAGGCAAATTACCAAACAAACATCAATTAAATTACACGCTAGACTACAAGAGAAAGTTCTCCCACACACATTTCAGGTTTGCAGAATCAATAGAGCAGCACAATGCACCCAGGATTGTGACAGAGTCATTCCAGCTGCTCACTCAGGGATGCTTGACATTCTCCACAGTACATATAACAACTGCAAGAACCTAAAGAGAAAGAGGTAAATTTAACTCCATCCCATTAAACAAACATTCACACAAGAAGAATAAAGAAACCACGTGTCACCCAGCCTTGTAAAAGGCAAGAAATCTGAGTTCCCTGCCCCATAACTGACACTGATGAAACGTGCAGAACTAGAGTTTATAGCACAATTGTCTCTACCACCCATCCATTTTCAGTGCCCGAACACCTGACCAGAGAGCATTTAAAGCCAGCTGCAGCAGCAGCAAAGGCTCCCCAGTCCAACAGCAGCCTCGTTGTGCTGAGTGCTGCCTTTACTCCAGCAGCTCCAGAGCTGGGCCCAGCTCTCAGAAATCAGAGCCCCGTGGGGAACCACAGCGCGGCAAGCGAGGCTCGGCGGTTTGCTGCCTGTGCCACAGGGATGCTGCAGGACAGCCACACTCCCAGCCCCAGCAGACAAAGCTCAAGTTCACTCTGCTGACCATGCTGTGCCAGCCAAGACAACCTGAAATTACAGTTTCTAGAAAGTAGGGCAGCTACAGACTGTCCAAACCTTTCGGTCTGGCTCCCTACACAGCCTCCAGCCTCTCAAAGAAAAACAGCCAGAACATTTTATGGAAATAAATCAACAATTACAGGGGTTTTTGACCAATGTGGCTTGGAAACCTAAGAATTAGGAATAAATGACATTTTGCCATCCTGAGCTAGAAGAGCAACATCCTTTGATCCTTTAAGTAAGGACTGCTTCCCTCAGCAAGGAGATTCTGCTCCTAAGCTGGATAGGCAAGTCTAGCTGAGCAACAGGGGTAATCCAGTTTTCTTGTGACAACAATCTCATTTCCTTAGGTTCCAAAAACACAAGTGAATATTTTATATCTCATTCTGTAACAATGATGAAACCATGATATAGATTTCAAACTTTCATTGCACTTGAAGAAATAAATAACTTTACAATACCAATGGAAATCACATAAGTAAACTGCCTCCTATTAATACAGTTTTCAGACAAAATTGTGAAGAAAATCACTACCCAATTTGCTTATTGGAGCCAAGATTAAAAAACACACTTGGGTCACACCAGTCTGACCACTTACCTCTTCTCACCCCATCTTCTAGAAGTACACATTTGCCTAAATCCAGGAACAGTGAAACAAGGGACAGCATGGAACACTGGATGTTTTAGCTTTCACTAAAGTATTTGGTTCAGCCTCTAAATAAAACCATCTACTTCAAGACCTGGAAAATTGACTTCTAAAGTTTTAAACTTTTAGCAGTTGTTGACAACAATTTCTGTCCCTCTCCAGCAGCCAGGAAGAACATTGGTTTTGAGGAGGAATGTGTTGTCTCACCAGACAGAGAAAAAAAAAAAGTTTACTGTCATATCAGTTGTACTCTGGCATTTAAATAGTAACTTAAAATACACATAAAATCAGGTTGAGACTACATCCAGCCTCATTAAAACCACATTATGTTACAAGCACCATAAAGTCACCCCAGGACATTTACCTAACTGCAAAGGCAAATATTTTTGCAACATAAATCCTATGCATAAAACCATGCAATAAACATATCCAATAGCATCCAGATCAAGGCACTAATACGAGGCTCATATAATCAGCTATACAGGAAAACCTAGAGCACAATCGAGCTCCGAGACAATTAATACTACCAGGAAAAGCTCTTACTAACTTTCCCAAGGCCAGGATGCAGAACCTTTCTGAAGTACAGATCTCCAAATTCTTTATAAAGCTGGTAAGGCTACGGCAAGCAGACAAGAATTTAAAACTCTCTTTTAAGGAGTTTAGAGCCAACAAAGCTCCTGGTATTTTAGTGCCATTGCAGGCTCTTGTAACACTGAAGGCATTTAGAAGCAGGAGCAAATTAATATGCTGCACCAACCCATTTGGTGAACAATCTCATTCAGATCTTAAGCTGCTTGTCGGGGGCTCTGAATGTGTGAGCAGGCTGAAAAAATCTGAGGCGCCGCAGATATTTCCTGAAAGGGTGCTACAGTTTTTCAAGAGTAAAGCTGCTTGCTGTACTTTGGACTGGTTACTGGGACAGCAATAAAAAGCATTCTTGTGTCTTGAGGGCAAACAAAACCAAGACCACCACACCACATACATCATGATATGCTTAGTCAAAGGACTAACACAAACCATGGTTAAATGTTATTAAAATCTTTGTCATGGAGAGCTGCTGGTTAAGTTTGTGTCAGTGTGACAGTACAGTGTGTGTTACAGGAATATTTCTTAATTAATTGGTTTATTAGGACTCTGTAATACAAAGTATGCTGCTCACAGAGCACATGGGACAGAATTTTGTGAGAAAAACTACACATGTCACCCTGATTTCCATTCTTCCAAACATTCCTGAAAGATCAAGTGGAACGCTATCACAACACCACCAACAAATAAACACAAGGAATGCTTACATTACAACCTGCTCCTTGTGTTTTCCTATCACAGCAATAACAATCCATGAAGCATTAAAAGAGGATGGCAAGCACACTGCTGCTCTTTTCTGACACTATTGTGGGAGGAAGTCTAACAAATGCTTGTCATTTCCACAAAGTAATGGATTCCCCGACTCTGGCATAAACAGTGCCCACAAATTGCTCACAAATCTGTCACAAATTCATTTCTTCACAAGAAGAATGATTCTCCATTTAACATCAGCAGCTGATAACACAGCACTAACATCAAACACAGCCAGCTCACAGATAAAAGTGCTGCAAACAGCTTAAGAGCAGACTGACATCTCACAAGAGAACCATGAATTTAGGTCAGCTCATTGCTGTGCTGCTCAGCAGAGGAACATGAAACAATGTGATGTGCACAGTAAGATGTTGGTCACTTGGGCTCACTGTTTCCTGCAGCAAGACAAGAACTGCAGCTCACTTTCAGTGCAACTTCTGCAAATTTGCTGCAACTGGACAAGCCTGCAAGGTGGAGACCAGGTCATTCCATTCAGGAAACAGAACCTCCCTTTCTGGTAACAGCCACAGGATTCACAGTGCAACAGTCTCCAAAGACACGTGAAGTTAAATCTTACATTATTTTTACACAGGGCCATGCTGGGCACCTCACAATCACATTTTTAAGGAGTAACTCATTCCTCAAATGAAAAGAAAACACACACATTCCATCCTCCCTTAATCAGGGACATGTGAATATCACCCCCACACAACTTCAGAAGTCTAGATTGGGAGGGGTTTAAGTAGATGCCATTAAATATTGATGTTGTATTTCATTTTTTGCATGACTATTTATTTGAAGAGAATTAATTAGTACATTGAAAAACTCTTTGAAATGTGGCTGTCAGAAAAACATATCTTTATAATATCCAGGGAACACTGCAATACCTAAAATCAACTGTACTATCAGCTTGCTATAATGCTTTTCAATATCAAAAGATACAATAAAATAGATACCCTCTATTTACTTTTAGCTTTGTCCCAGACTACAGTAACTACTCAATACTTACAATTTCACAATACAGAAGAAATTCCATAACAAACACAAACACAAGAGAAATTGCCATATTTCATCCCAGACCAGAGGAGTCATGAGATAGGAGAGCCCGAGGATTTCCACATCCTTGAGTGTCTTGTGCTCCATCCTTCTGATCTTTCTTGTCTTTAATTCATGTCATTAATTTGCAAGACTGGGACCATCAGTGCCGGGATTGCACAATGCCTACCCAGCACAAGGGGGTGGGATCTTCAGCAAAAATATTGCAAACAAATCCAAATTCATGAAACAAACAAATACTTAAATGAAAAAAGAAAAAAATAAAACCAACAAAACAAACCAAACCCAAAAAAAACCCAAAAAAACCCAAAAAAACAAAACAAGGGGTTTCTGGGTTCCGGAACAGTACAATACTTTAAGCACTGCCCTTACTAAATAAAAGCAGAAACTCAAGCATTACAAGGATTGACATCTTAAAAATGACACCGAGGCATTCCTCAAAAGTCTTGCTGGATGGACTTCCAAATAATTTATTACTCAAATGAGACAGTACTAGGCATTTATTCAAAAGTGGAAGATGTTAAAAGGCAAGTCCATATTTTTGTGGAAGAGATGCCTAGCTTCAGATATTAGAGTTCATCAGAGCAAATGAAAACTCATCACCTCAAAACACTTGTTTAAAATTTGCAAATATCTTGCTGTTTTATTATGTTGCCAAGTCACTATCAACAATTATCTCTCCAGTGCTCTGGGTCTCCCAGAATAAGTTCTTTGCTACTTGGTGTATTCAGCTGTCCTACAGGACCCTTGCTAAATGTGACACTTGTGTCACTCAAGTCTGTGAGAGGTTATCACACCGCTCTTTAGGCAGCATCTTTGGAATCAAGTGTTGCAAATTCTAAAGTACAAGATAAGATAAATCTTATGAGTAATGCAAGGAAGGCAAAACAAACTGGTTTTGAGAATAAATAATCTACTCATGGGAAGTAAGATGCATGGGAGGGGGGGACATGGGAAAATCATGGGATATTAAAACAAAGAACCTGCCCTGCTGCAGAACATTTGAAAAGTAAAGTTCTGTTCAGCAGAGGTCAAGACTAAGGTATAAGGCATCTGCACTACAGCATGTCAGCCTTCCTCTTCTTCCTCTTTCCCTCTTCCTCATATCTATGCTTTGTTTTCTTCAGATCTCATCCACTATAAGGGTGCAGCTCTGCCTGTTGGATTGAAGAGCTCAAACACACAAGAAATGCTTTTGTTAGAAGAACAAACAGGAACCTCCTGTCCAACCTTTGACTTCCATGGGCCTGAGCTACTGATCTTCACACAGCAACTGCAGCTTCTGGGCTCAGTTCCCCGAACGTCCCATGACTCCCCAACCATTTTATAACACAGGGATAGAGCAGTTGCTTGATGAGCACTTAAATCATCTAAAAAACATGAAAGAGGATACTGACTTGAATCTAAGAGATGTTTTATCTGCCAAGCAGGGAAAGCAAGTTTGGCCTCTGAACCAGACTGATTCAGAGAGGAAGAGGAAAACAAATGTGTGTTTACCTACCTACAAAGAAGGCAGGGAAAGAAAGAAAGAAAATTTCTCACAAATTGACAAGAACATCCCCTCCCACTGTGAGGACAATGAGGTCACTCAGTGCTCTACAGTTGTTCCAATGACAATTCCTTCCACTGAAAATAGATTTTGGAAGCTACAGCTCTGGTCCAAAGGTTGAATCAAACAGCTTCAAGCCAAGGAAGGGAAAATAAAGGCTTTGTTTTTCACAATCCCTGAAGTTCAAATCCACCTCTCCAAAATTTTGACTGCCAAACTGGTGGGCCAAGACCCACCAGGACCAGCGAAGTTTATGTTATGGGAGAAGACTTGGGCAGAGCATCTCTGAAGCCAGGGGCTCAACAAGATAGCACCTGCCAGTTTCCATCAGGGACATCCAGAATTCACAGACAAATTCTCTAACAAAGAGCCGCCCTAAAACACTCCAGCTTTCATAAAGTCCTCAGGCCTTATGGTTATACTTGTAAAGTGTTCCAGCATTCTGGAAAAATAAAATTTCTGCTTACCTGGCTTGGTCTGCACAGTGAGATGGACCAAGACAAAGTGAGAACGAAGAGCAAGACAGAACAGCTATCATGTGGGCTCCTCACTTTTATTTTTTGAGCACTTTTGTACATGAATGACATCCATAACGATCAGTGAGCACATCTAACAAGGCTACTGGCACTTTGCAGAAGTAAAATTCCAAATTAAGTTGAATGCAACCATGACACTTTTATCCTTACAAAATTCACACCGATTGTGGACTCTGCAAATGCACACAAGGAAACACAATATTAACATTTTGTCAAATAAAGACATAACACAATATGCATAAGACCCCACATTTCCTCTATAGTGATTGTTGTTTTAAAAATGGTGTATTATTTCCTGGCTTTAAGATGCCTAATTCTACTAATTTGGTATTTGTAGCCATATCTATTTTTGGAACAGCTATGGAATACATACACAAAAGGGAGAGAACAAGTTCTAAATGCAGGGCCATGAATAGAGCTGTATAGTTCATGCATCTTTTCTTCCCTAAGAGAATCTGAGCATTAAGCATTGCACCACACAAAGAAAATGTATTATGGTCCCCTTTTTAAGGGTGATTTGTGCCTGTAGCTTTTTTCTGTTACTTTTGGGTTCATTTTCTGATTATTTTCAAAATTCTCCTGTCCACAAAAGCCTCTTGAAGTGCATTAGGGCTTACACACTAGTCCCAGACTGTTTAATTTAGCCCTAATACCTTGAGGAAGCTTCAGGATGGATTGTTGCTGTTCTGATTAAAGAATCAATCCCACCCCCTGCCAGGAAGGTTGGATGGATGCCTTGCCCCCAGAGGGGACTCAATAGTGCTGCACTGACCAGCACCTCCCAAACACCACATGTGTCAATATATCATGAATAATACCCCAAAACACTTCATTCTTACATTCTAACTGTAAAAAGGGGGTCTGAATTTCCATTGTTTTGACATTTTTCACTTGTTCAACTCTGCTAGTGTGGGTTCTGGCTTTTGACTCCTCTGTCACTATTTCATTTATTTCTGTTCCCAGAGATTAACCCACAAGCAAACCACAGAAGACTACACCAAGCCAACAGCAGATTCAAGTCGATACAAATGCCCATAATTGTGTGCCTGAAACCCATAAATATCATGTAGAATGTCTTCTGACCTCTGTGTGAATGGAGCACACCATTCTGTCATGCTGTTCCCAACCACCCAGGACTTCAACTCAACTGCTAATAGCCAAGTGAAATATTTATATTTGTATTGTTTAGCTCAGCAAAGGTTTTTGTTAGTGGAACAATTCAACACACTCCCTTGACCATTAAATGTTGGCACTGTGATACCTTTCTGTTCAAGACTAAGTATTTTCCAAGAGTGACAACTATGCGGACCCAGTCTCAAGCGATGCCTAAATGAGGTGCATGTGTTTCAAAACAGCACATTTTCTAGCTAAAATTGTAGTTTTCCAACAATTACAGCTTTCCTATTTCAAGATTGTTTTGTGTCAGTCTTACTGAACCTCTGGAAAAGGAGCTTTTAGCAATTTTATACTTAATACAGGTATAAGGATGATGCAGACAAAAATCAGGATAGGAACCACAATTGAAAATTAAACCAGCCCAACAGTTATCCAGAGGAGGTGGTGGGGAGATGCTCACATATCAGGAATGGATGTAAGCTCCTACTCCTTCTAGGGTGGTCTTCTGGGCTGCTCCCATGCATCTTAGAGGTACACATGCAGCCACACAGCCAGAGACACTTGATTTTATCTTTAAATAGAGCTGGAAGCCAGCTAGCCCCCCCTTTCCAAAAATAAGGCTGTAAATCCCCAGGGCACTGATTTAGACAGGCACAGTCACACATGTCATGTGAGATGCTTTCTCACTACCTAAAGGGTTGGCTGGTGCAATTCTGGGTTTCAGGTATAGTGTGCAACCATAATCTGTGATGGGTGCCCTCAGCCTGGGGCTCAGGCTGGCAGTGCTTTGGGAGGATGGAGCCTCTAGATCAGCTGAGGAGGATGTCCTTGAGCAAAGCAGCAAAGGAACCCCTAACCAATATTTCCATCACTGAAACATTGGCTTAAGAGTTGTTTTGCACATCAAAACCTGAAGCAGAGCTGTGCATTTTTTCAGCTTTTCAATGTTAACTTACAAACACACGCCAAAAGCACCCAGTGTGAAACCCAGATGTTTCACAGCTCCAAAGACTTGTAAGGAAATAAAGGCTCTTGACCAGCACAGAACCCTTTCCTCTCACCCTTTATTTTTAGGCTTTTCCAGTGACTAAACATGAGCAAAAGGATCTAAGACTGTTATACTTGGGAGAGACAGCCAGGATGGGTGAAAAAATATTTATGCAGTGCTCTATTGCAGCTCTCCCTGTTCATCCACTGCCAGTTTTTCTTTTACTACAGCAAAACCTGAGTTACACACTCTTAATGAAAGCCACTCCTGTAAGACCCACATTTGACAGATCAACAGCTCTCAAGAGGGCAAGAAATATTTCTCTTCCCCATTTAACTTTTGTTTGAGAAAACACACTTTCATTCACTCCCTGCTCTATGCCAATCATTTTTTTCTTTTTGTAAATACAAGATAAAAGCGCTAAAGCATTTCTCTCTGCCTCAGAGAGTATAATGCAAACTGAAAAATATTATCTAAACACATTTTGAACTTATTTGCTAAAAAAATCCTTCAGGCTTTCTGCACAGAATGAGTGAATAAAAAACAGCAATGCACACAATTCTAGATAAAGCTTTTATTTGGGGATGTTGTCAAATATTCTTCCACAGGGAGTAAAGATGCAAAATGCAACCACAGAAATCAATGTATACACATTCTAACCAGTACATCAACTCCACTTAAACATGACATGGAAAAAGCCACATAAAATAGCAATACTACAAAGCCAGAAGAGGACTGCTAGGTCTCTGCACTACTTTTCTGCTTTACTTCTTATCTAATCTTCATCCTTTGCTCCTTGCTTATTCCTTCCCCTTGTGCACCTACTATACTTTCTCCTGATCCCATCAAACTCTTGATTTGCCATTTCTAATGCACTAATCCCATTGCACATCCTGAGAGCAAGTCACAATCCCACCAGTCTTCCCCAGAGCCCAGCCCTGCTCTCTCTACGTGCTTTTATCTGAGCTGTTTCCTTGTTACTGACTGGTTCCTTGTTTTCTTTGTTTAAATTAATTTTCTCCTCCTGAGCTCACTGAGCTCATTTCTGCTGTTTCCTTCGTTCTACTAATCCTTCTTCACTCACTGTCAGAACTGCCAATTTGAATTATTTCTCCTCAAATGACCCTCTCCATCATCCCTGGCACTTCCATCACAGGAACAGTTCCTAGACAAGCAGACCCAACTGTCTGTAACTAGATCCTGGCATGATCTCCAGTCCTTCTCCACATTCAGTCTCCTGAACCAGGTGGTTTCCTCTCGGACCACACACCTCACTCACCCTCAGTGAGTGTAACAAGAACCAGTCCATGAGGACAGAAGAACCATTTTGCTACTATTAACAAAGGATGAAAGTGGTCAGAGAGATCTTTACCTTGACTTGGTGCAGCCATGCTTTCCATCCCCCTCTCCCCTGCTCTGACCCATCCTGCTCTCCCCTAGCACAGCCCAGCTCCCACCCATCAGAGCTGTCCTCCTCCCTCTGTGCCACTGGGTGCTAACAAAGGAGCCTGAGAGCACAGGAGGCTGCCCAGCTCCACCCTGGCCTTCAGCAGCCATGGCATGGGAAGTCTGGCTGCTCTCCTGCAAGGACCAGACTGAGCCTTCTTCAATTATACTCTGGGTGACCTCATCTTGCCCCACAAAAATCCCTCCAAGGCCAAAACGTAGCCAGCACCCAGGAAAACCTGGTCAATAACATCTTCACTGAGTCCAGGCAATGTGGTATTTTTCCAAGGACTTACAGGTTTGCCTAATTGAGGAATATTTTCTCAACAACAGCAGCAGGCATATCCCTGTTCAACAGCTTCTGTCTGCCAAATTTCAGAACCTTGCTCCAATGAATGGGAGTGTTACAGCTTTCCAAAACCAAAGAGGCATCGTGTTCAGCATGTGCAATACACTGGCCCTGGTAACAACCCAGTGATCCCAACTGCTCTGAAACACAAAAAGCAAGAGGTAGGCACAGAAAGAGGAAAACTGCAGCCTGAGCACTCTAACAGGGAAAAAAAAATTAAGCAGCAGAAAATAGATGATTTGAATAAAAAATGTTAAATACATTCTCAATAAGAAGGGCTGCCAGCTCAGTCTAGAATAGAGTCTGAGACAGAGAAAACTGTTCAAGGCATCAAATAAGCAATTTCTTGGTGTTAATTGGAGAAAAATCTCCAGGAGTGCAGCTGGGAATAAGGAATATGCTCAGAATCCTTGCAAGACAATCCTCCTGTCACATAGGTAGCACTCCTTTATCTGCACATCCACAGACTCAAAACATTGAAATTAATTTTTGAACTATAAAATGAATAATTTATGAGAGAAATTGTACCTGCTATTCCCAGAGGAGTAAGTCTAAACACTACAAACTACCCTTCCCCTTCAGGGAATGAATGGTACCAGCAGCACTTACACCAGCCCCACTGCAGGGGCAGAACTGAAGGTTTTACTTAAAATCACTTCAGGTACCAAACAGAAGCACTTTGAAAAACACTGAACGAGAGATGGCCAAGTGACACATTTAATGGAACAAATCTATATTATTTCAGCTACAACAAGAAGAAAAATCCACTCTGGGATTTCCTCAGGATTAAGAACTAGCTGGGTGATTTGGTAGCTCATTGGGGGCCATCCTTCTAAACCAGACATTAATTCCCAAGCGACTCCTTTTCAACTTTTATTGCTTTATAAGGTTTCTGAGGGTATTTGAGAGATTGCTGTTGTTCTTTTGATTGTTTTGCCAATTAGGCTGACCCTTCCTCAAATAAATTAAGGACAACCTTCAACAGAACTGCTTCTTTACATGGTTTACAGCACGATCTGCTTCAGTGATCAGCAATGAATACCAGGCAAACAGTATTTCATTCTTGCACTTTACTTACAGAAGAGTTAATCTAAAAGCCCTTCTACAGTTTTTTTCTAATTTTAGATGCAAGAAGAAATATATTATTTAATTATGCCAACAAGCCATTCGGAATGAGCCAAAAGAAATTATTGACCAGATTAATAAGTTTTTCTCCAGACAGAGTGATTGTGTTAAATTCCAAAGGGGTCCAGACCCCCCACCACACCTGCTTGAGAAAAAAGACTAAAAGCAGCATATACAACATATATATATATATACACATACACACTACTTTTCCACTATTTTATATTTTAAAACCAAAGCCATTGACTGAAGAGAATGGCAAGGACTACAATACACCATAAGACAACAGTGTTTTATCAATTTAACCAGCTCACTGTTTTCAGGGAAAAAAAAAAAACAAATAGAAAAGCAGAGTTTCTAGGGGTGAAAGGAAGAAGGGAAGTTTCATCTGAAGAGTACAATCATACTGAAGGGGGAAGTTATTTAAAAATATTTACATGAACACTAAGGAAACTCAACAAACCATTGGATTCTGACAGCTGGACTGGATTCAATGTATAACCAATCTCAGCAGCAGTATTTCAAACAGGATGAAAGTGAATTTCCAAAAATTCATTAGCAGGTTACCTGCCCAGCAATCAAAGGCAATAATGTAAAGCAGGTTATTAAGTTAAGGTGTTAGGGTGCAACAGAGGCTCCTACTCTTTATGCGGAACTCAGTTTTTGAAATTCAGCTTTAAAAGAGTGTTTTACAGCTTTTGAAATTCTGCTGTAAAAGAATGTTTCACAACATGAGTAACACTAATGAGCTGCAAAGAGACCAGAAAAACATCGGCTCGTGTTTGACTGCCTTCCCCATATGGTTCAAGGAGGCGGGGGATCTTGAGCAGCCACAATACGGCTGGAAGGGAAAACACTGAATTCTGCAAGTCTTGACTCACGCTCAAAGACCGTAAATCCCCCAGTCTTTAATGAATAGGTAGGAAATACGAGAATAGGTGGTTTGACAATATTATAAAAATCCTCTTTCGTAAAGCAAGTCAGAATTGTAAACGAAATTACTCAGACATTCAAACATTAGAGTCCCAGCAGCTCTCCAGGTACCCAAAGGGAATCTTTCCACTCCTGCAGGTACCAAGGGGTGCAGCAGGGACTTCTCACCCAACCCCATTCACCTCCCAAACTGCGAGCAGGGCAGCCCCCACACAACACATCACCCTAAAGTTGAACAAATTCTCTTTTTGAGCTCACGGAAAGGACTCTGATGGGAGTAACTTTAGAATGCACGAGCACAGAGGCTGCAGCAGCCCCGAATCCCACCCTGAGCTGGGCATGCACACAAAGGTGTGAGCTGCAGAATGCAGATCCTCTATAATGACTCAGCTTCTATAAACTATTTCTCACTCACTATTCTGTATGTATAGCCTGACCACTTAAAACAGTGAGTGAAATAAGGGGATACTAATGTCAGACAATTTTGCTACCTCAAAACTGTCCAAATAACAATGCAGAATAATACTACTGAACTAATAAAAAGTGTGTTTTGCTTTGAAGTACCCATCTCCAGCACTCTGTGTAGAACTTTTACTATAAGCTTTAGAATAACCAAGCAAAAATTATAAATATGCATTCTTTACTGACCTCAGTCTTGCACAGTATTTGCTCTTAGGGTGCTTTTATAGTATATTTTTGTGGGTGAAATTCCAGACACCTTGAAATATACAAAAGTTTTAGCATGTTACTACCCAGGAACCAAGTTTCATAGAAACTGACACACACACCAAAAAAGGGTCAGGGATACCCAGCTCTGCCTCTGGGAGTCGTGTGAACCTTATGAAGTAAGTTTCACAGCAAATTTAGAATAAAATAACCGTTTCAGAGGAGCATTTGCCACCACCACAGGAGAAGATTGTCTAAGCGGTCAACATTTACACACCCGCCTGTGAAGATGCGGCTCATAATGGAAACTCTCAGCTCATCAGAGTTAACCCATGACTTATCATCCAAGACTAATTACTCGTGTACTTTTCCCATCAGAAACCATCTTCTTTTCTTTTAAGTTTTGGAAAACAACACTTAACACCCAACTTTAAAGAGCTTGGGGGATGAGCGCAGTGGGAGGTGTGAGAATGGGATGGGTGGGATGACACACAATTTCTATTGTCTGCAATCAGCTACGGGGCTGCATACAATAAACCTGGATGTTGGCTCAAGGATCAATCCACCAAACCTAGATCCAGCCCTGCAGATGCTCTTACAAGCAGAAGAAAAGAGGGTTTTCATTGGAGACCACATGTGCTACGGTGCCCATTACAGGCCCTGTGCAATGCCACCAAGGTCAAAATCACCCAGGTACTCCAGATGGTTTCCAAATGTGAGTCACCAGCACATGCAACACCCATACGTTGCAAATACTATTGAAGAACAATGCTGCATTCAAGCAAATTGCAGAAATGCAAGATTACAGCTGTTTAAACACAAATTCTGCTGATGAAATAGAGGCGAGTACTGAAAGAGGAAACTATTTAGCAGTTACAAATAGCAAGGGGGCCTTCAAGTTCTCAGAGTTGCACCTATGTGGAATTAACTTTAAAAGAAAAAAAAAAAAAAAAAAAAAAAACCTTATATCCACAAACCATGTGTTTTCATAGTAAAGCATCCTGGAACGCCCTATAAACAAAAGGTGTGGTCCCCAAAGTATTGTTTCTGTCGGGAGTTGGACAAGAGAACCCCTTGCATTCCAGCAGCTAATTAAGACCCGTGCAAATACTGAATATCCACCTTCTCACAGGCTGAAAGGACAGTGACAGCTGTTAGCAGCCACCCAGCTTTCACAAAGGTCAAGGAAAAACTTGATTAAATCACCTCCCTCCCCAGGCTTTTTTTTTTTTTTTTTCCAATTTTACACTGACTGTGGAAAAAAAACCCACAGCAACAAACCCACAGTAGCTGCACCTCAAACATTCATAACAAAAGGACAAAACTTTCCACATTCAATCACTTGGCCACCTGAACCTGACGTGCTGTGCCCGTGTTCTGAAAAGGCAGAATTTTCCTGGACTACCTAACCACAAATTTACACTAAACTCCCCCAAACTACATCCTGTACCAAATGTCATACTCAAGAAAGTTCATTCCATTCAATACACCAGCCAGAGCCTAACCTACCCCGAAGTGCTAAGGTCGTTTTCAGCTCAGTCTGCAATGTAATCCCACTTGTGTCAAGGGCTTCATACCACACAAAAGGACACTGGTGGGAAGTGGGACACACACTTATGATTTTACCCACTAAAGTACCCTTCAGAGGATCTGCGGGTGCCATGCTCCATGTTCTTTCCCATTAGCCAAGAGAGGAAAAAGGTGAAGGAGATCCCAGTGTGCTTTTACAGCCTGTTGTCCCCAAAGCACAGCACTGAAGGTACAAGTCAGGTCTGGGCACCCCTACATAACCTTTACTTATCACTTCCACTTGTGAAGTATTTAGAAAACACTGCCAGTTTCAAGAATCAGATGGGAAATAAGTATGTACTACACCCCTACCTGGCAGCCCTTCATGCACTCTTAAACTCAGGTGAAAAACAAAACGTTTTGGTGCTGTGCTTGCACTTACTTTGTCCTTAACCTGCTGCCTCCTCCTCTGCTCCTGAATGTTTGGAGGACAACAGGAGGAATTCCGCAGGGCTTGGGTGGACAGAAGCTGCAAGCAGGGTTACAAGAGACCTCCAGGTTTTGTTCTGCAACACCGGATTGCTGGGAGGCCCCAGACGATCTCATTATCCCCAGCACTCCATCCCATGCAGGATATAATTGCTGCATTAGGACATCTGATAATTCTGCTGCTTATGGGTTCTTTTACATTCACAGGGACAATCCTGGGATGTTACCCAAAGCCCAGAATCAAGTGAAATATCAGAAGGAACTTAACAAGATTTGCAAGCCAAAGGCACAGGATGCACTCACATCACAGCACAAGGCTAAAAGCCTGGTTTGGGAATAACTCACACGTTGCCAAAGGGATTTTATTGCTTCTGAAGTATGAGGCTTTCTGCAACCAGCCTTTTTCTCCCCCAAGGAATGAACAGAAATTCTACATAACTCCAAGAACATTAACATCCTATGAGCTCTAAAAAGCAAGATGATTTTACTTCTTTGCAAAATTTAAAGGGTGAATCATGAACACACTTGCAGCCTGGTGGACCAGAGATACAGGGTGCAAGTCAAGCCTGATCAAACATCGCTGATTTTTGTAGCAAATTTCTGAACTACAGTTTAAAACATTTGCTTTTGCCTCAACTTTCAGCCCTCCAAACCACCTATGAGTCACATGTAGAACAGGCATTTGCTGCTTACCACACCTGCTCCTGAAAACCCATTAAAAAAAAAAAAAAAAAAAAAAGACAGCTGAGTTTTAAAGTAAATGGAAATTTAATTTTGGTTTAAAAAGAAAGTGGCATATATTAAATACAGGTTGGCTGTGTGGTTTCCTTTCCAGCAAAAGGGAGAGCACAGAGTGAGAAATCAGTTTTGGCCTAAATACCCAAAGCACTGGAAACTAACGTGTTTTCAGAGCTCTGCCCAAATTAAAATGTAACAACTCCTGCCAAATTTGTATCTAGAATCATTCATTTTCTTTATCCAACACTTTTCCTCAGTAACCTACCACATTTCACAGAGTGCTACACTGAGGACTTGAAAAAATGATACTTTGATGCTGCTGAAGACAACTTCAGAAACAAAATTATCAGGTTAAAAGTTGTTACAAAAGCAATTTGTAACTGTTGCAGAAGACATAAATGGCTGCACACATGCACACACCCCTACAAATATTACATAAAAGAAGAACTATTTATAGGCACTACTCTCTACTACCATCCTGGTTCAGGAACACCTCAGTATTGCTTGCAGTTTTAGGAGTGGAAAGAAAAAAAAAAAAAGTTCATTTGTTGAGAATTCAGAGTTTATTTTCCAGTATGAAAAATGTCAAATTATGCTGCCTTTTACTTTAATTCTATGCTAACTCTTCAATCTCCTCCCAAAGCATCCAAGATGCAGTAAAAGGAGGCAACTGCAGGTCCTCCCAGAAACATTCCCATGCAGCAGAGCTGTTTATGTACTGATGAATCAATATAGCATCACTGCACTATTTCACCAGCATTTATCACCTTTCTTTCTATGGCATATAAAACCACACCAAAACAACCTCTCCCAGTCAGCGATTGCTCCCTCATTTATTGCATAGGTCTACCCAGATCTGGCTAAAACATGACTCCAATGTCACAGCAAAAGGGGATGCTGAGCTGCCTGCCAGAGCGGGCCAGGAATGCAACCAGAAAGGACAGCAATTAGCACATCTAAAATAACCATTTCTACAAGAGGCAGCTCAAAAGCTCAGATGTATTTTCATCTCAACTCGCGCCGGTTACCAGCCACAAACACATGACTACAGGAGAGAATCCTGCAGTGCTTTACAATCCAGATGACCCTCTGCCACCTATTCTTGACTTCTTCATTCAAAACACCCTTTCCATCTCCCTCCTCCCCCTCCTCCCGAGCACAGATTTGTCCCAAGATGTTCCTTGTCCCACCACTCTGGGAAGAGCCGCTCCACAGCCTCCTGTCCGCGGGTCCCAGCCCTCCCAGACCCAGCAGGTTTGCTCCATGCTCCACCATCAAACATGGCTGCACCATGTCCTCTTTGTGATTGAATATGTGGAACAGCTCTCCTGCCTTCCCAGACCTCTTTCATCTCCCTTCCCTTATTTCTTCTCATTAGCAAGGGACCGTTTCACATCGCTATTGCCCACTTCTCTTTCCCTTTTAACAGTCCGATATTTTCCATTAACGTTCCACCGTAAACCAAATGCATTTATACTTTCCAGGCTCTCCTCAAAAGCATCAAGGAGCTTTATACATTGGAACCCTCTGCACCATTAAAACCTGCTTTATTTACACACAACACAAAACTCCTCTCGTAAAAATCTCCGTCCTTCGGATCCAGCGTGGAGAGAAGCCCCTTAAGAGCAGCGACAGGAAATTTTATCATCTGGCTTTTCTTCCCTGCAGCTCCCTCTCCTGAAACCGGACCCCCTGTCCATAGATCCACCTCGGAGCCTCCCGCAGCAGCCACACACAAAACCCACCCCACGCTCCGCTGCGAGCCTCCCTCCGCTCCCCAGCCGCCGCCGCCGCTTTTCTCGCGCTATGGAGCTTTTAAAAAAAAAAAAAAAAAAGAATTCCTTCTGCAAAATTAAATCAAACTCCTGAACCTCCGCTGGGATTTCCATGCAGAGGCTGCACATGAAACTTTCCGGAGCGGGAGGGACCCCCGGGCTGAGCCGCGCCGAGGCGGCGGCGCGGAGCGCGCCCGGCTGCCCGCACCGGCCCCGGGCACGGACCGTTATGCCCCGGTGCGGCTCCCGCAGCCCCGCTCCCCCCGCGCCCGCACTCACCCACAGCTCCGTGCCCCAGCTCATGGCTCCGCCGGCGCTGAGGGGCGGGCGGGGGGCGCTGGCGGTGTCGCTGTCCCCTGGCGGTGCCGGCTCGCCCTCGGGAGGGCCGTGCCCGGCGGTGCGAGCGGAGCGGGCGGGACGGGCGCTGCTCACCGCCGCTCCCGCCTCATCGCGCCGCAAAATGGCCCGGGCGGCGCGGGGCGGGGGGGGGCGACTGACAGCTCCGGGCTGCGCAGGCGCGGAGCCGCCGCCGCCGGAGCCGGGGGGGGCGGCCCCGCTGGTGGAGCGCAGGCGCGGCCCGGCCGTGAAGGGAGCGGGGCGTGGGGCAAAGGGGATCGGCGGGGAAAAGGGGGATCAGCGGGGAAAGAGGGATCAGTGGGGAAGAGGGGAAGCAGTGGGGAACGGGGATCAACAGGGAAAAGGGGGTCAGTGGGGAGCGGGGATCAGTGGGGAACAGGCGTCAATGGGCAGTGGATCAATGAGGAACGCCGGTCTCTGGGGAATGGGCATCAATGGAGGAGTGGGGATCAATGGGGAATCTGTATCAATGGAGGAGTGGGGGTCAATGGGGAATCTGTATCAATGGAGGAGTGGGGGTCAATGGGGAATCTGTATCAATGGAGGAGTGGGGGTCAATGGGGAATCTGTATCAATGGAGGAGTGGGGGTCAATGGGGAATCTGTATCAATGGAGGAGTGGGGGTCAATTGAAAGAAGGGGGTCACTAAGGAACACTAAGGAATGGGTGTCACATGTGAGGAGGAGGCTCTCCCTGCCCTGCTCCCAAAATCACCAGCACTGGCACAGATTGCCCAGAGAAGTGGTGGATGCTCCATCCCTGGAAATGTTCAAAGCCAGGTTGGACAGGCTGTGAGCAATTTGATATGGTTGAAGAGGTTCCTTCTTACTGCAGGGGGTTGGACTGGATGGCCTTTAGAGGTTCCTTCCAACCCTAACTATGGTGACATTCTGTGCCTTCTAAAACTTACACAAGTTTTAGAAGTCCTTTCCTTGGATACACTCCAGGACCTCAATGTCCTTTTCCAAGTGAGGGACCCAAAACTGAATGCAGTATTTGAGATGCCTCACCTGTGCCAAGTGCACAGGTGGTGATTCCAGCCCCACCCACTCTCAGGTGCCCTTCTCTGCCTCTTACCACCCTCCCCCCAAGCCAGGTGAGGCTTTGAAGGAAATGTTCCAGTTTTGGTCATTTGTAAAGGAGGAAAGGGCCCTAGAAAGGAAGAAAACCCACAGCCTTAGAACCCAGAACCCTTGAAGCTGTGTCATGTGTGGTTCAGGTTGGACATCAGGAGGAATTTCTTCATAGAAATGGTGATTAAATATTGTCATGGGCTGCCCAGGCAGGTGGTGGAGTCACCATCCCTGGAGGTGTTCAAGAAAAAACTGGGTGTGGTACTCTGCCATGGTCTGGCTGTCAGGGTGGGGATTGGCCACAGGTTGGACTCAATGACCTCACAGGTCTTTTCCAACTGAATTAATTCTGTGAACTCTACTGCAAGGGCTGACTTCTAACTCTGCTAAGCAGTATATACATCCCTCACCCCCAAAATAACCCAAATCCAAGAATATTAAATCCACCATCTGTCACCAAAATGCTCAGCAAGCAAGCAGGAAAATAACCAAATTATCTGCTTTTGCATAAATGTGGGTTATTGTAGCAATTACACAGGCCTTGCAGAAAATGGCTCATTTCCTTGCCAGAAAAATATTTATTTTGTGATCCTCTGTCATTTCTTTGAGCTGTGTCACTTAATCTCATTTCACATTTCTGCTTTTCAGCTACAACAAATGTAAAAAGAGCTTTAGACCAATACATTTATTACTGTATCTATTCATGAGAGATTTTCATGGGGGGGAATAAAAAAGGGAAGCATATTAATTCACCTGAGGTAAAAGGCTTCTGCTCATAAAGAGTGGGGATGCTTTTGATGTGAGAAGATAGAAATTGACCAGCTGCTACAACAAGCATTATCTCCTCTAGATTAATGCACTTCTTCCACTGATGCTTGGCTCTTACCCTACACGAGGAAGAAAAACACATTAAGCAATTCCAACATTTTGAACAACAATGAAGACAAATGTTAATAACAGAATTGCATTTATTTTTATCCGAGTTCCATTGATTTGAAGATGAGAGGAGAGTGCAGCTCCTCACACAGCTGTCTTTGAAGAGACACAACAGGCAGTGCTTTTGTTCATCATTAAAAGTTATTACTTTAAAGGGCTGGCTTCATAACAACTAAGAGACACCCTGTTCAGCTCATTTTAGAATAGTTCTTCCTTCTACTGCCAACATATTTGAATATCCAAGCCTGCCCTGCTGCCTGAAGCACAACCACAGTCTTCCAAGGGCCTGTACTTCCACAGGCTCCCAGACACCATCTTTAGCCCTACATCCACCCAGGACACATTGCAAAACCAGACAGCACTCTTCCATCACCACTTTTGGAGAGCTTAACCTATAAATACTTGCAGAAAAAGAATGTACAGAAACAGAAAGCAGCACTGGTATCATCTGAGCTAAGTTTGTGTGGAATTTCCTTTTGCACAAAGAGCTGGGAGGGGAACAGGGCAAACCTGTTACACCAGCATGGGCAGGGAAACCTGTCCACACCGCGAGATAGAAATGCTCCACCAGTTCCAGGGAGATAAAGGCCAGAAATACAAGTTTTGTATTTTGATGGTACATTAGAATAAACAATGCCAAAAACTATTACATGTTATCAAAATTTCTGTGGACAGAGGCTCAAGACAAAAACTTTAAAAAGTTAGTTCTAAATGATTCAAGAATAGGATTTTCCCCTATTTTTGACTGCTTTTATTGTTTAGCCTGAGACTCTCCAATGCAGGGACTGCCATTTACATTATTACTTTCAGTTGTGCAGTACCCAAAACAAGAGGGCCTACAGCTTGGCTAGTCCCTAATTAATAATGTAATTAGCAATGACAGGAGCATTAAGAGCCCTTTATGCCAAAGTTGATGCTGGAAAACCCAGTGGGTTCCAGTCTCAAAAAATAACTCAAAATTACACTTAGATTATCTAGCAATTCTCCACTGAGTTTGCACAAAAAAAAATGCACATCTGAGCTACAGAAGCTGGGTAGGAATTTTCCCTCAGCCAGGCTGAGAAAAAGTTCATGAAGATCTCTTATCCAGATATGGGCCTATTCCTGTAAATTCTCTGTTTATCTCCCCTGTTGTTATGATTCAGAACACTCCCACATTTCAGCTCCAAAACCTAACTAGAAGCAATTCCATTTTTAGAAAGCCAGGACTGTGTTTAGGAAGCCCCAATCCCCCTTGAAAACAGCCAGATTGACTGCTAAATGATTGAGAAACCGTGCAAAGTAGATACAATAAATCCCTAAACTACAGTTCAATCGAAACCTTTTTACTCTGTGTTTGTTTACTTATGCAAAGCAAGGAAAATCACAACTCTCAGAGCATGGACAAGCACTTCCAGCTTCCAGAATATAGCAGGAAGAGGACGTACCTTTCCCCCTAGAGTTACCACCCTTACAGCTGCTTCCCTTTGATTTTACAATTCTACCCCAATTATCCATGTTCAAGATAAGGAACGTGGATGTTACTTGTAACCTCTCATACGCTGGGACCGACACAGCACCGGGAAAGGAAGGGGACACTCCTTTCCTAGAGGCCATCATCATCATCACAGCTGTTTCCTCTCTGCTGTTACAACACGACGGAGATCACTCAGACACACAACAGGGCACCGCGGTGCTCTTTAATGCCCCATCAGGGCCTGATCAAAACCTGATAAACACCTGATAAACCCTAATGGCCCTGGCCAGCCTCACCTGGGGCCTCTGCCCACACCCCTGTCCATGGATCCAGGGGCTGCATTTAAGCTCTGGTATGAAAGTCCAGTTGTTTTGCCCCGTGTTTTAGGGGGTCCCAGTTCCAGCTCAGGCTGTGCTTGGCTGTAGATCCTGTTGCTATGGAGCCTAGCTCACATCTGACCTCACCTTAGACTGCCTTGTCCAGTGGACCTGTCCAGTCACCATCAGACCATGACTGACCTTGGTTCCAATCATCCAAACTGCAGATAGACTTCCCAGCTCGGCCTTGCCCCTGTCTCATTGCTGTGAACTGAGCAGATCACCTCGATTTTGGCTGCCTCCAGCCCTGACACGGGGCCTGCTCTTCTCTCTTTCCTCAGGGACTGTGGGACTAGATCCCGAGGGGGTCCTGCCCTGGGTTTGTGTTATCTTGCTCACCTCCCCTCTCCACACCTGTACCCTGGCTCACAAAATATAAATTTGCCATGAAATGGCAATCTGGCTCATTCTGTGCTGAGCTGTGCCTGCAGGCTGTTTCTCCATCATGGTTTTCTGACACTGCTGATACCGTGCATCCAACGCCATTAATTCCTCATAATACACTCTAAAAAAAACCTTACCATTCTGTGATGAGTTCTAATTATATGTTTAATTACAATTAAGGAGTAAAGAAAAAGATATCCAGCCTAAGAATAACTGCATGTACTGGGAACAGCAGACTTACAGCAAAGTGATCTTGTGTGGAAGCCACAATGAAACAAATCAACATCACAATGAAAATTATCGTTACAGCTTATTAATGACAGTCAGGAGCTGCTTTGTGTCTTGATAGAGAAATAAATTTAAATACAGACATCTTTTAACATACAAGTTCTCAGAAAAATGCACAGCCAAAGAAAGTAAACATGCAATAAATTTTACTTTTTGTTCATTTTGTATAGGTAATTGGGGAACTTACATGTACTACAATATCCTAATAGTTGGTAAAGAAACATTGAGAAAAGAATAAAGATCTTCAGAAAATTTCCATTCTGTTGCATAAAAATCCCTGATTGCTAGGAATCATCCTCAGGCTAAGGATGATTCTGGTTCTGAATGGAGCTCCTAAAGGAAGCATTCTCAGACGAAAAAAGGCTTTGCAGGTGAACCAAATCTCAGAATTTTAGGGGAATTTCTTGACCACTCAAGCAGTCAAAGTGCTCCTGATATTTGTTATCGGCACCACAGCCTGTGCTGCAGCTGTGGTTGCAAGCAGCTGTTTCTCAGGAGTCAAAACTCCCCAGCTATCAGAGGTGGTCCATGCACAGGGATTATAATAATTATATTTTTTTTTAAAACCAAAAAAAACAAACAAGAAAAACTCCCGCAACTCCCCCACCCCCCGCCAAATTCCAAGAAAATATCTAACCGGAGTTTCCTAGAATAAATCATCCGATGTTTGTAGGTCCGTGGGGTTTTTGCAAGCTGTGTTGCAGCTCCGTGCAGTACAAGGGCTGATGCTGCCAGGACATCTAGTGGCACACATTCGAACTGCCCAGAGAAAGAACATTACTAGAAAAACAGATTTTTTTTTTTTTTTCATGCTTCCAGATATTTCCTGGTACCAATCCAGGTTTCTCTGGCTCTCGGTGAGATTTCTCTGTTTGTTTTTTCACCTAAGAATATACAAGGAGGAAATGAAATTGTGAGAAAAAATGTACAGGAACATCTGAATCATTTCTCTAAATAAAGATGGGACATACTACACAATCTTGATAAAATAAAGGTCAAGGCCATTGATTTTTCTCTCTCTTTTCACCCTCACTTGCCTGGTCCATTCCAGTTCTTTATCTGTCTCTAGACAACTTGTACAGTGTTAACTCCACACACTGAAAGGGAAAATCAGAATATCTGAGTTTTGGGAGCTGAAAGCACAAGGCTCCTCACTGAAAAATTAGATTTATTGACATTGATAGCTTCCCATTGCATAGTCTTCCAGTTTTTTTTTCTTTAGCAATGGGCCAACCAAAAATCCATTTTAATTGCCCCTATTAATGTTCACTCTGCTTCTTCTGTTACTCTAATTTTGAGCAACAACTCATGGAAACCAGGCCCAATCTTCTTTTTGTTTTATTTGTAAATGTGGCTACAACTACTAGTTTAAATAGGTGCAAAATATTTTAAATAGGTGCAAAACTAACCCTGTAAAGCGGCAGAAATCCCTTTGTTTGTTACATATTTTTCTGGCCATATTCAAAACCAATACTTTAACCCCGGCTTTAAATAGAAAAGCAATTTTCCTGTTGTTTGGACTACCTGATGTTCAGACGTCTGCTGTTGCCATAGCTCCCAGGAAGAAGCTGGAACTTGCTGGTAGATCCACGGCTGAGCTGGAAACAACCACTTCACCCCTCCCTGTAAACAACCATCCCACATCTCCCTGTGGACGATGCTGCAGGGCTGAGGTAGGAAGAGCTTCAATCTTTTTTGGGTTTTTTTTTTTTTTTTTTTGGTGTCACCCCACAAAGGCTGGGCTGAGGGAGGCTCAGGGGGTTTCTTTTGGCCAGTGTCCCCCCCCTGAGCCCCACGGCCATGGGGGGACCCAGCACCCAGGGGGGACCCCTGTGCCAAGGGGGTCCCAGGGCTGGGGAGGGACCCAGCACAGAGCCTGGGGGCTGCCGTGGCCCTCACTGAGGGGATGATCCAGCCTGGGGGCATCGTGGGGAGCAGCCTGTGGGCAGGGGTAACCCAGCAGAGCCCAGCAGGGCCTCAGGGGGAGAGAAAAAGGCGGGAAGAGCCTTCCCCATGGGGAAAGGCTGAGGGAGATGGGGGTGCTCAGCCTGGAGAAGGTTGTGTAGGGACCTAACAGCACCTGCCAGGATCTGAAGGGGCTACAGAAGCCGGAGAGGGACTCTTCGGCAGGGGCTGTAGTGACAGGGCAAGTGGGAGTGGGTTCAAACTGAAAGAGGGGAAAATTCAGGCTGAGCATTGGGAGGAAATTCTTCCCTGGGAGGGCGGTGCGGCTTTGGCACAGGTCACTCAGAGAAGGCGAGGCTGCTCCCCAGGA
The DNA here is from genome assembly GCF_022539315.1 of Serinus canaria. Taxonomy (NCBI): domain Eukaryota; kingdom Metazoa; phylum Chordata; class Aves; order Passeriformes; family Fringillidae; genus Serinus; species Serinus canaria. Next base: position 4,926,569 of record NC_066330.1, on the reverse strand, counting down.
AGCATTCCCGGCCGGGTTGGATGGGTTTTGGGGCACCCTGGTGCAGCGGGAGGTGTCCCTGCCCGGGCAGGGGGTGGCACTGACTGAGCCCTCAGCTCCCCCCATCCCCAACCCCTCCATGACTCCCTGACAGGACCCGGCCCCGCCCACCGCGGTCACGTGACGCGCCCCGCCCGACACGTGACTCGCCTGACCCGGAAGTGGCGCGCGGGGGACGCTGACGCTGGAACAAAGATGGCGGCCCGCGGCGCTGGGGCCGTGGTGGGGCTGCTGCTGCTGCTGCTCCGCGCGGGCCCGGCCCGCGCCCGCGTCCATCACCTCACCCTCAAAGTAAGGTCTGCGCCGCCCCCGGCCCCGCTGGCTCGGCCCCCGGGTGCCCTGAGGGGAGCGGTGAGGCCGGCCCGGCCCCGCGCATCTCCCGCGGGCCGAGATTGGTCTCCCCACGTCTCTCTCTTCGTTCTGCTGCGTGCCCCGAACCTTGTTTCTCTTCGCTTCTCTCTGAGCTCTCCCCCTGCGCCTCAGCGCGCCCGGGCCCCGCCTTGTTCTGCTTTTGCCGTTATCCTCCCGCTCCCTCTGCCCGCGTCCCCCAAGTCCCGTCCCGCTTTTTCTGGCCGCCTGTTTGAGTCGCGGGTAAAGCGTGTGAGGGGCCCCAAAGCCGCAGTACGTGAGGGTGCAGCTGCTTCACGTTCCGTTAAAAGCGATGTGATAAGAGAGGGCCGAACGTGGGCTGAGGGAGAGCTTTCTGAAAGTGGGTTTTGGTTGGGTTTCCTTTCTGCAGTGCTCTGGTCGCTCCAAAGGGTGTTTTGCCGCAGCTGCTGTGCCCTAACCGAGCCATTGGTAGAGGCTGAGGAAACTGATGCTGGCAGCTTTCTGTTTTGGTTCCATGGACTGCTGGGTGTGCTGTGAAGGAGCAATGTGTTAGGCTGTGACTATATTTGAGAAGAACTCGTTGTTCAGGGTTGTTGATGGGGAGTGCTGGAGGTCAGGGTGAAGGTGTGCTCTGCCTGTTGTGCTGTGCCTGAGCCACTGCACAGCTGTGGGACAGAGGGGCTGTGGGACAGAGGGACTTTGCACTGGGGTGGTCCCTCTTAAGGCTTCTGTTGAGCTCATGGACAGGTCTGTTAGTTTTCAGCACTTAAATTTTGTTTTGGGTGTCAACAACATGCAGTATTCTGCCAGTAGAAGCATTAGAAGAAGCATTAAATTGGTAAATGATTGGGTCCTGCATTGCTGTGCTGTTGTAGGAGTTCAGGGAGAATCCAGGACTTTGCAGCCTTTGGGATACAATGACTGCTGGAGATGTTCATGTCTTACTTGTGGGAAATTCTCCAGATTATGTGGTTGTTTAAAGTGCAACCACATGAATATTGTTGTACTGCAGGACAAGTAAACTTTTTCCTGTAGCAGTCAGTTAGGAGGCTTGTGCTGGTTGCAGCATTGTTTTGAGGAATTTGTGATAAACGGTTGAGCACTGAAGGATTTCTCCTGGGGTAATTGGAAAACTTCCCAACTTGCCTGAAGCAAATATTCTTATGGGCTTTAGTCCCTATTGGGCATTGCCTGGATCAATTGCTGAATCCTGTTTGGTTTTTTTTTCCTCTCAGATTGGGGTCTGGGTTTGGTGTCCAGGTGTTTTGTGCAAGTTGCAGCACAAACTTGCTGTGAGAAGTAGCAGTGAGTTAATGCCTCTGCCCACCTGCTTTATAAACAGCTTTATTGTTGAACAGTCTCTCCCTTCCTCCTTCATCCCCTGCTTTACAGCCTTTATGTAAACATCAGACTCCAACAACTGAGTCTTTTCACAATGAAAGCTCCTGTCTGGTGTTCTTGCCAGTGGCTCCTGCTTTGCTTGCAAGTGTGCATTGACACTGAGCCAAGCTAAAGGCCACAGTTTTGTGGGAGTGTTTGATATTAAATTTCCTCAAGCAAGCTGTTATTCCCTAATTCAGAATAGCTTCATTCTTGTATCTTTGTAATTACTGTGCCAATGTGAAGCTTTTTTGTTGTCAGAAAAACAAGCCACAATCTGAGCAGTTTCCAGTTCTAAAAATAAAATGATATCTTTATAAAAGTGTACAAAATAAGGGTGTTTTTTTGCAGTAGAGAAATGATTTCCTTGAATTTTGCTTTTAGACTGACCTTGCCAGAGAAACTCCTCCTTAGCAGCAATTGCTGTCAGCTTCATTAGTTTCATGAGATATGTTAAAAAAACCAGAACACCTCAACTAACAAAACCTACCTCTACAAAAAAAAAAAAAACAAAAAACAAAACAAACCAAAAAAACCAAACAAAAAAAACCCCAAACAAACAAACAAACAAAAAAAACCCTACAAAAATTGGAAGTTATAAAAGACCAACAGAAACAATTTTCAGAGGATTCCAGAAATAGCTGCGGTTGAAATGTTTCCCTTGGACCAAAAACAAAGCCTTTGTCAGACATGGAATTGTAGAGAAGATGCTAGTTTTCAATGGTTGCCTGTGGCCTTTTAATGTTGGTAGGTTTCAGACTTCAATAGCTCAGGCTGAAAATACCTCACAATAATTCACTCAGTCTTAGACAAATTATAAGCCTTCCTGTTAGTCTCACACCAATAAGAAGATTCTTTCCAGGTAAGGGTCACCAGTCTCTAGTGGAACTTTCACTGCACTGACAGTGTCATCCCAGTTAGGTTTAGGCTAAAATGGTGGAGAATATTTTTCTGCACATTCTGAGCTACAAAATCGTGGATTCCACTCCCTGTAACCTCACTGAAATATTGCAGGATCACTTTTGATCCTACAGGAGTGGAAGAACTGGGGAGGATTTTTATGGAAACAAGCTTGAGAACTTTGGGTGTTGGTTTGACTGTAAGCTGTTAGTGATGAGTCCCAGATCATCTCTTCTCAGTAGGGCAGGCTTAATTTTAAATGCCTCCTATGTAAATTAAATTAACGTGTGTATTAACAACTTGGATGCTGAAGTATTCACTTGTATGGGTTCACACCTTTGTTGTAAACTTAAATATTTCTGAAGTCAGTAGTTGGGTGATTATAAATAAAAGCTGGATTCTTTCAACCCCATTAGTAAGCCAATGTCTTTAGGCTGTCAATATGTGGAGCAATAGATGCTCTTGCTGTTGCTTGGTGGCAACTGGTGACAGTGTGTGGGGGGGGGATCATGTAAAGCTGAAGGATTTGTGAACTAAATCTGTAAACTCTAAGCATTCAAAGCTGAGATAAAGCCAGGGAGGAAAGTGGTGTGTGTTGTATATTAATTATCTGCTGGTGGTGGGGAGCATATCAGTAAACTAGCAGAGTAAATCACTTCAGCTGAGCTGGGGAGCTCTTGCAAGTGCTCTGAATTGAGCAGCTGCCTCTGGCCCTGTTTGCAAGGTACAAAACCTTGTGTCTGGATGGCACCATGTCCCCCTCTTCTTCTCTGTCCATTTGTGGTTTAATACATCTGATGTGCCCTGTAAAGAGCCAGGATGGATTTTCTGTACTGGCTGGGAGGTTTCATGGAGTGCAGTGTTAGAGGAACCAGGTGGGCTCCTGCTTCAAGCACGTTCCATGACCCAGAACCCCCAGACAGCAGAGCTCCAAAACTCCGTTAAACACAGCATCTGCTGCAAGCCCTGTGGCACTTTACTGTTTTTTCCTCTTCTGAGCATCAAGGGAACCATCTGGTTATTTGCCAGGTTAACTTGATTCTATTAGGGTGATCTAATTACAGCTGGATTACAGGTTAGCTGTGTCAGGATGAGTGTCCTGCTATTACAGTGAGGGATGTTTATGAGTCAGGAACGTTTTGTGCAGAGGCGTCAAAATCAATACTTGGCTAGAGGGAGGGAAAGAACTTTTTGTACTTGCACAGTTCATAGCTCAGTCTTCCAGGGCTGTTTCCAGAACAGTGTGCCTTTAGCAGCTGACTTCTCTTTTTAGATAATTCTGCAATCTGATTATCTTTTCCTAGAAGAAGCAGGAGGAAGAAACATATTTTAGTTTTGTTTTTTTTTATTGCCAACTTGTCAAATGTTTAAAATTCCATTTTAAATTTGATTTTTGATTTCAAATGTTTTAGATTCCATTTTAAATTTGCTTTTTGATTTCTGTTGCCTTGTTTCTGCTTTTCTTCCAATTAATGACCCAGTAGATTTGAGGGACCAGCTGCAGACGTTGGATGTGACCTTTTGTCATCTGATGTGGCAGCTGTGTGTGATGTCAGCTACTTTTCATGAGAGATCCTTCATGGCCTCCTTATTAAAAAAAAAAAAAAAATTAAAGCTCACTGTACTTGAACCTTTATAAGCTGAGCAGGGCATGAGAAGAGATCATGATATGGTTTCCTGAGAGGAAGGACATTATTCTTCAGCTAAACTGGGAGCAGAGGAAGGAATTCAATTTTTCCTGCTAAGGAAACTAACCCAAATAATTCTGGTTTTGGTATTTATTCTCTTTTTATTTATTTTATGCCAAAAATAATTTGGAGGTGTGGGACTATATATAAAACTTAATTTTCTCACATAGTTTTCCAGTGAATTAATGTTTGCCTGTCCAAACACTGACCCTGCCTAACACAGATGATCTGAGGTGGTGACAATGCACTTGCTAAACACTTGGCCAAACCCCAACTCTCGGTTAGCTAAGATCCCCAAAGTCTATTTCCTCTGCAGCCTGTTGCAATGACAGCAGCCACAATTCAAACAAAAGCTGTCTTGATATGTCTGCAGTCACTCTGGGGGATTTTGCTGTATGCTGTTTAATCAGTGATGCTAGATGTTTAAATTCTTCTTAAATTCTTGCATATTTCCTAGTAGCATGGCAAGTCAGTAAGCAGAAATATGTCTTTTTAAAGTTCTTGCTGTTCAGGTTATTGGAAAAGTTGGTCCATTCCAGTGAAATAGTTGGTTACATTGGAAGGTATCCTAAAGAAATTTGCTATTTGCATAATTAGATATTTGCATGAATATTCAAGTATCAGTCACTCGCCCTGCTTTCCCTTTGCTGCAGTAGATGACTCTGCATGTGTTTGTAAACTTGCTTTCCTTTCTAACAGGATGATGTGAGGCAGAAAGTGCACCTGAATACCTTTGGTTTCTTCAAGGATGGTTTCATGAGAGTGAATGTCAGCAACCTTTCCCTGAATCCAGAACCAAGCCCTGATGACATGGACAGTTTATCAGTGAGTTCCTTCCTATGAAGCCTCCTGTGAAATTACTCCCCACTTGTCTGAGGTGTCAAATCCAAGCTCATGATGCTTGGATTTGTTGGCTTTGCTTCCCAACATGAGCCAATGATGAGGATCTGTGTATTGAGATTTATCCCTGAGCACTCTCCATTCTGCTGTAAGGATAAACCTTTAACTTGTTGGATCCTCTGCTGCACTCCATGCACACATCTCTAACTTACATGGAACATCAATTTCCTAACAGTCCTCTGATGAGTTTTTTCACACTGTGTCATGTTACATTGCAATTCAGCTTGTGATTATTGTGTCAGTAGGTTTCCAGAAGTGACAGTTCTGGACAGTTCTTATTTTTAATAGAACTCTAATATTACATGTTACATAGCACATTCTATTAGGGGTTTTAATAGAGTTTAGATAACATTCCTGAGTTCTTCCTCTGCTGCACAGTTTCACTTCTTCATTATAAAAGTATTAAATGTTTTTGTCAAGCAAAAACGTGTGAAATAATACTGAAATAAGTTAAAATGCTCAGAGACAGAATTTAATTTGGGTTTGAATAATGATTGGGGTTTTTTTTCTTGGTGGATATGGATGAGTTTGTTACATTTGAATGTATTTTTCTGCCTGATTTGGTGATGAGAAAATATCTGAATTTCACTTTAAATGTAAGTTAACTTGTTTAGAAAGCAGTATTTTTGACTCTTTCAGTAGTGGTTTGGCTTTAATTTGACAGATTCATCTCAATTGTCTCCTAGGTGGGGTTCAGCTTGGATCGAACAAGGAATGATGGTTTCTCCACTTACCTGGTAAGAGTAATGGAAGTGAGCTTGCTTTTCCCTTAGAAAAGATGGGACATCTGCCTGACTCTGGGGATGGCTGGAAGAAATAAAACCAAAGATGGGGGGACTTTAGACATGGGCAGGATGGATTTACATCTTGCTGGACTGAGAATGGTAACCTCTATTTGGAGGGGAGCATGTCCAGAGGGCACTTCAGAGGTGTTTTGTTCATGTTACCAGGATGAAGAAGTGGATTATTGTATCTTGAAGAAGACTCCAGAGCCAGATGTCTCTGTTGTAATTTTACTTCTGGACATCCGACGTGATGTGTGAGTAAAGAGTGTACAAGACATTTTAAAGTTACTTCTTCAGTTGAAGATAATTTTGCACTTAGGGGCTTGGAAAGTTTCTGTGCATGTAGGTTGTTTTTTTTAAGGGGTTACCTGACAGTTGGGAGGAGGAGAGTGTAAAATTAAAACATCTCCAGTATAAAATGGTCCAAAAATTCTTCCTGCATATTGGAGGGATAAAGGGACAGCAGGCAAAAACAACCTACCTTAATTGTGCTGAATGAGCTTTGATGTCTTGAGTCACTTTTGCACTCAAGATGGAATTTTATTGTTTGTATAGAATTACCTTTTTTTATGGAAGTACCTTCAAGTCTGCATTGCTTCCTTTTGCAAGAGTTCATGTGTGGTAACATGGTTTCTAGTGAGACTCTGCTTACCAAAGCTGAAGAAATTTAATTTTCTTCGTCTACTCTCGTATTTCATGTAGAGGTAGAGTGTGACTTTTCCCACACTGATCAATTCTGCTGTGAGTCATGATCTGGTTCTTGCCTGTTCTTTGTGGTACAAAAAACAAGACAAGACAAGTTGATTTTCTTTTATTGGGTATATGGCTGTGACAGCCTCTTTAAAAATGTTGGTTTACTTTAATTTTTATGTTTATTATGTAATAAAACCTCTTTGTTTCTTTAGTGTGAAAGTACGGTTCTCTTCAGAAGCTGCTTCTTTGTTACCTAAAATTGTATTTGTGTCTGAGGAAAATGGTACTGCCTTAAATACCAAGCTGCTGAAAACTTCTGAACTGAGCAGTGATTCTGATAAAAATGCTCCAAAGACCAGTGAAAATACAGATGACAAAGGTAAGCCAGCTAAACCTGACCTGTGTGTGCTCTCACTACTGATTCCTCATTGCTGTGCCTCCAGCACTGAGCTGTAGTCACATTCTGGGGTCCCCTGGGACAAGAACTTAATGTACATCCTGTGTAAGCCTGTGCACAGAGCTGCTTATGGGGCTGGAGTCTCCTGCTCAGTGATTTGTGTTCACCAGTCCTGTTGATCCATCAGAGAGGCAATGAGTGTTGGAGACCTTCAGTGCCTCTGAGGAGGGGTTAACAACTTGGTTGTCTTTTGTCTGGCAAAAAGAAGGCTAAAGGGGCAATTTTATGGCCACCAACAACTAGTTGAAGGAAGGTTAGGAGGACAATGATTTCAAGCAATTTTTAGTAGTGGTACACAATGTCTGTTTCTCTTTATTAAGTCTTGGATGTCTCAGATGGGATGTTAAGACAGAAAGTAAGTAAAAAAAATATCTTTCCTAAATAGGTATTCCAGTATTGTAGCAGACCATTTGTGCAATCTGATCTCCATATTTTGTGGTTTTAAATGCTTAACAAAGTAAAACCAAGGCCAGCATGATACAGTTGACACCAGGTGTGCTTTGAGTCAGAAGTTGGATTTGTCTTCAGGAGTCCTTTCCAGCCAAAATTTGTAGGAGTCTGTGTCTGTCTAAAGAGTTGAACTCGTATCACTTAGAAACTATGGGGAGGGAGGAGTAATTGTCCCAGTAATCTTTCTAGGAGTCACAAGCCTTTGTCTGGCTTCGAGACCAGCAGACAAAATAATTTTATAATCTCAGCTCTAATGGGATTAGCTCATGTTATCCCTTCCTGGCAGAGTTTAGACTTCAGATCAGACTGCTGAGCAGTCTGAGCTGGAGTAGTCTGAGTCTGTCTTGGCCTGTCACATTCACCAGCTTTGATACCATTCAAAGCTTGGACAGCTGTTGGTAAGAAGTCAAGAACCAAGGGTGGATGGCACTGGAGGGAATGGGTCTGACAGCTATAGTTTTGCTTTCTCTGGTGTAAAAAGTGTAGCATGATTGTGGACAGTGCACTGAGGTGTGGGAGCCAAAAGCAAAGCTCAAGTCTTGAACTTTTGCTTCCTGGTAGAAAGGCATGACCTAATGTTTGAAAAGCTTCTTATAGGAGTAGAGTCAAACTGTGAACTTGGCATGCTGCTCTACTGAAGGCTCCTGTCACCTTAAGTTCAGAGGAAATGCTCACCTGGCAGGTCACCTATGCTTTTGTGTTTTGTTTGTTTGTACTTTTACTGGGAGCATAGTGGAAAGCTGTGAATTTATTCCCTCCTCATATGGAAATTAGGATTTCCATATGTTTGTCAGGCCATGTATTAATGCTCAGATTGAGATTTGTCAGTGAGATTAACAGTACTCAGTCATAACATAAAAAGTCAGAGCTCTAGCTTGCATCTGGTTTAGGTCACCTGCCTCTGGTCACTCTCACCAGAGAGGTTGGAAAGATTTCTGGGGTAGACTTTTGTAGGAGGTATAAGAGTAGGGAATCCTATCCTGGCATTTGAGGATGCATTCAGAATGAATGCTGGCTGTGGGAAGAGTCCTCTGAGAGTAAGGAGAGACTGGGAAAGCATCTCTGTCAATGATTAGCTGGGGAACTGCCACGCAGGCAAGTGTAGGAAGGTGTGAGTAAGATATTGACAACGTGGTGGTTTCTGAGGATGTCTAAATGTAAACACTAAACGTACCATTAATACTTTTATCTCTAGATAAGAAGTCCAAACGAAGTACAACATCCTCCCAGGTAAGAAACTATCTGGAGCTCTCTTTCACAAAGACCCTGAGGGGATATTCCAGTAGAATCATAGCAGAAAAGTGGAGAGTATTTGCTATTGCTCTCAGCCTCCACTGTAAATATACAGAATGCAAATTTTATTGTCTGGTTGATGTAGCCAAATGTTTTAGTTACCTGCTTAAGAAAATCTAAAGGTCTCTTTCCTTTTTCCCAGAGCATGGTAGAACAAGAACATCCTGTACGCCATGTCCAAGGAATGTTTTCGTTTCAGGTAGGGTGTCTGCCAGTGTCTAAACTCAGTTCCTTCACTGTCCTACTTTGGAAAAGTGAAAGTCTAGGATATAGATGTCTTTCTGATAGCAGGAGTCTGCCTGAAAATTTACTGAGCTAAGCATCAGTGATGGAAATCTTTCTTTATAAGTTGTGAGAGCTGCTTTTAAATTGGCTTTGTTGTGATGCTGTTCTAAATATCATAGTCTATGAGCCTCAACATATTAAAGTTTACTATGATAGTAGTGCAGATTGCTGATAACAAATAGCTGTGACCTGACTGCTGACTCAAGGGGAAGATCCTCTGTATGAAGCCAGATAATGCTTTGTTTGAACACCCTGGTTCACTTGTGATGGTTGGTTACTACAAACACATTTGAAATTCTGTTATCTGACACAGATCCCATTTCCAGAGCTATCACAATTTGCATAGTTGGGGGAGGAACAGAAAAGCTGCAGGGCAGGTATAATAAAAATTTTATGCTTTACCATGTCAAATGTATTACATTTGTGGTCATCTTTTCTCTGTGGTGACCCAAGTTAAGCACTGACACTTAACAGACTTGGATTCCCAGAGTGCATAATCCTAGATAGGTGCAGTGATTTTGCATCTGGAGTTCTGTTGAAACTTCCAGATGTGCTGCTATCCTCAGAACAGTCTGCTCAAGGGAACTGACTGACCTCAAATGACTGACTTCTTTCATGCTTCAGTAGAGATGACATCCTACCAGGGCAACCCTGTTGTGAATGAGAAGAATGCTGACTTCTCTATTCCTTCTTTTCAGTTCTTTTTTAACATCAGCTCGGATAAACAAGAAGGTCTCTACAGCCTGTATTTCCATAAGTGTGTTGGCAAGAAAGGGCCAGCTAATGATCAGTTGCTGTTTAGTCTTGATGTGAGTATGGCTTCTAAAGGATAATTAACTTGTTAGCTTAGACTGCAACATCCACCTTCCAGCTCCAGCTTGTAACCAAGCACACGCTGCACATGAGTGCACATATGGGGTGGGACATGATTCAGAGTTGTGTGCCAGTCTCTGCAATGGCATTTCTGAAAGAAGTGACTACTGTAAAAATAATTAAAATACTGTTTTTGCAGAAATGCCTGAAAATCTGAAGGCTGAATGTGGGCTGGGTTCAGTCTACACAGTTGTGACCTGATGCTGTAATGAGATGGGAGCTGCATCAGCTGCTTGTGTTTTGCTGCACTCAAAAGTCACTTTTCTCTTTACGTGATTGCAGATATTAAGGCTGTTGCTGCAATGTAAATTGTTGGTATTTAAATTCAGTGTTTTTGCTTTTTCTGGCCTAATTAAAGATGTGTTTTTATGGTGTTAGATACACATCCTAAAGGCGATGTGTTGTAGCAAATGCTTCATCTCTTTTGATGTACAGGGTTTGTTCCTATGTGGTTTTAGTTGTTATCAGAGCTTGGGCTTTCCCTTTTTACCCTTTCCTGTGCTCATGCTGGTGTATAATGAGCTGGTCTGGTATGAATCCTCTCACTGACTGAGGTACCTCAGCAACATCAATCCTTGAACCACTTTTTATGTGTTTCTGTTAATGCTTTTGCAAGGGAACATGGAGGTGATAAAACTTAGCAGCCCTTACTTGACTCAGACTACTTCAGAGCTGCTTCTGAAGTGATAGGTTTAGAAGACCAGCTTTTCTGAATTGTTGTGTGGGTCACTTTGACCCACTGAAGAAATTGGAAAGAGAACAAAATGTGGATGATTGATCTGCTGGGGTGTACTTAGAGATGCAGGACAGCTTCGGTGCTTCAGACCAGATTCAATGCATGATTTTATTGAAGTCCTAGCACATATGACTAAGCCACTTAAGGGTATAAATAGAATGCTAAATAATGCTTCTGTTTTCTCAGTCACAGGAAAATAGGATGGCAGCCCATTGTAGATATTGTTTCTGAATCAAAGGTGGGCAAATTGTGACGTTTTCTAGAGAGAACAACTATTCTTTGGGAAAATTACCTTTCTGAATTATGTTTCATAACTGAAGCATTGTTTTCCAAGGGGATTATTCTGGTGGGAATAGTTTTGCAAAATGTTTTGAGATTCTTAAGGATGAAGAGTAGGTTTTGGTTTTTTTTCTCTGAGACTCATAAGTCACCCCTTCAGAAAAGCTCATATTAAATGAGTGAATTTGATTGCAAAATGTAATTGTTAACTCAGTGCTTTAATGATTTTTTTTCCAACTGTACACATAACACACCTTTAATATTCAGATAGATGTTACGGAAAAGAATCCTGAAAGCTACCTCTCAGCAGGTGAAATCCCACTGCCAAAACTTTACATTTCCATGGCTCTCTTCTTTTTCCTGTCTGGGACTGTATGGATCCACATACTTCGTAAACGTAGGTGAGTTCAGTGCCTGTGGCAAGTAGGGACCTACCTTGTTTGGTTTTTTATTTTTCATTCCTCTTCTTATAATGCCCAATTCACAGTCAGATTTGATCACCTCAAACTCCCAATCTGGCTCAGGTTTGTATGCTTAATACACATAGTTTATATTTGAAAACTGTCAGTCAGTATTGTTGCAGACTGTCTTTCTAAAATTCCCAAATCTTATGTTGAAATTTCTTCAGCTACATATTCTTCAGTGTTGAAATTTCTTCAGTGTACATATTGTGGCAAAATAAACCCCCAGGAAGTTCCTGTAGTTGATGTCAAAAGGAGAAGACTTTGAAAATAAATAGCAAGAAAAAATTCATCACTTTACTTCATTTGGGAAATGGCAAATTGTGACAGTAGAGAGCCTTAAATATCTTGATTGTGGTTTGAATTATGTTTAGCAAATTTTCTAACAATTAAGATATGTATATTTCTATATATATGTGGGATATTCTTATTAGTTAATAATTTCAATTATCCCAAGCAGTAAAAATCAGGGGTTTAGAACATGAAGTTGAAATATGGCTCAGGATGTGGCAGAAACTTGGACTGCAGTATTAAGGGGAATCTTTTTATACTGATGGTCAGCTCAGCCTGGAATCTGACACTTAGAGATTTTAAAGTAATATCCTTGGAAACTGAAACTTTTACTGCTGGCTTTTAAGTAATGCTCTTCCTTCTCTTTTTTTTTCTTTCCAGAAATGATGTCTTTAAGATCCACTGGCTCATGGCAGCCCTTCCTTTCACCAAATCATTGTCCTTAGTCTTCCACGCGGTGCGTACAGCATCTCTGCCTGAAGTTGTTCAGCTAGGAAGTAAAAACATGGAACCCAGGACATGCTGTTAGGGAAATCTGCTTTGGAGAGAGCACAGTGGGAGGGAGAACTGGTCTCAATAATGAAACATTAGAACTGAACTGCAGCTCTTTAGTGGAAGTGTTTGTTTTCATCAGCAAATTCTGACTTTAAATACAGTTGAGATCATGGCCTGAAGTGTTGAAGCAGCAAGGGTTGGGGGTTGAGTGAATTCCACAAATTTTAATGTTTTGGCTATCTGCAGTGGGCCTGAAAGCTTGGGCTGTGCTGCTGCTTCAGCTCCAGGACTTGCATTAAATATGAATAAATGAAAACCTTGTTTGTTAAATTCAAAGGCAAGGAGGTATTATGGTATATGGCAACAGACTTCACCTTATCAGCTCTGAGACTTTCCATAGATAATGTCTCTGTTGAATTGTATTGACTTTCCACTGGAAATATATCTCATGAACAAAGGTAATGGCAAGCATTTAATCCTTCAGTGTTTGTGCCAGCCATGATGTTATACCTGCTACAAATGTTTTTGGAGTCTAATGTAAAGTGAATCTGGCTTCCAGTGAAACTGAAACTAGCAAGCCTCTAGTCACGTAAAGCAACTAAACCTGAAAGGAATGAAAAAATAGGTTCCAACTGCAGTTGTTTCACTGTAGTTAAGCAGGGGAGTTGTGTGGGAAGGATGTAGATTGTACAAGATACATCCACTAGCACTTAGGAAATAGAGCAAATGGAAATGATCTCATTGTTGCTAAACAAAAGTAGAATGTGTTGGGAGGAAGTGCTCTCTGAATGTGACAGAGCTGGATTTGTACACACTGACTGGAAAGTGAAAGTGGCAGTGGATGTGGAGCAGACTTGTTTTTAGAGGGTGGGGTGTCAAAAGCAGCTTGTAAAGTGCTGTATTTTCTGCTTCCAGATCGACTATCACTACATCTCTTCTCAGGGATTCCCCATCGAGGGCTGGGCTGTTGTTTATTACATCACTCACCTGTAAGTATGTCAGAAGATAGATTCAAATTGCCACTGGGGCTGTCTCCCTCCTGTACAGAGTGGGAAATCTTTGTTCTCATGCAGACCACAGTACCAAAGACTCAGCAATCAGCCCTGTGTGAAGTGGAAAGCTCCACTTACAGAGGGCAGCTGCAGAGAATTGGCACTTCTGTGGGTGGAGGAGTAAAAGGATAACAAATGCTTTACTTTCCTTTGTTCACACTAATATTCAAGTATCTCATTTGCTCCTGGTGTGAATGGTAAGTGGATACAGCTGTCAGTATTTGCTGCTGTTCACAATGGTGAATGGATGATTCCCCCAGGAAAAGATTGCATATATTGTGAATGAAGCCTAATATTGCTCTGTGATACAGAGTTGTAGCAAGTACATCTGCTCCAGTATTGTGGGATGGATAAGTGCTTGCTAAAATTATGGATAGGGAAGCATTTGTTTGGGTTTGTGGCTTTATTGGCAGTGGGAGAAACTTGGGCAGAAGAGGAAGTGTGATAAAATAAAATAGTCTCTTACTGAGATGTCTGTTTCTCTTCCAGACTGAAGGGAGCTCTTCTGTTCATCACTATTGCCCTCATTGGCACAGGCTGGGCTTTCATTAAACACATCCTGTCAGATAAAGACAAAAAAATTTTCATGATTGTCATCCCACTTCAGGTGAGGACTGAGGTGTGCTAATACTTCCTGTCTTGTGGGAGAGCTACTTGTCCAAACTGGAAAAGGCTGTGAAAGCTTCCCACAGTAGCATGTAGTTCTTGCTTGTATGAGCCTATTGGCTATTTCCTCCAGAAGACACTGTAGTTCTCCCAGTTTTTCTCCCATATTGAGCTTGAGATAATAATGATCAAACAGTTTCAGCAAATGAAAACTGGCTGTAAGGAGTGGGACAAACCTTGGGCTGGAAATTCAGTGCTGAATAAGTAGAGGAATTGAATTAAAGTTGCCACTGCTGAAATGTTTGCTGAATGTCTTAGTGAAATAAAAAATGTGAAAAACAAGACTTGTAGGTCTGTTGGGTCTAAGGGAAACATTCCCAGTGGTTCAGAGTGCTCAGTGCTGGTCTTCTGCTTGAGGAACTGAAGTACATAGGAGAACAGCACTTTGGTTTGTTGTTTTATGTAGAAGAGATTTTCTGCCTTTCCAGATGCAAACCCTTAGCAGAAGTAAATATAATTAGTGTTTGAGACTCTTACAGAGCTCAGGTGTGGAGTACAAAAGATGGTCAATGACCAGTCTGAATTACTGGCTTAATTTAGAATTATGTATTTTCATTATTGGCTGTACGTGCCACACAGTCCTGTATCTGTGTATCAAAAGTAAATTTTGCTGCTTTTTATCTCAACTGATGCAGTAGATTAAGCACAGTATATAACAAAAGAACTACTTTCTGGATGTCAGCAGGAATAAGCTCCCATCAGTTTTATTTCTGTAAATTTTATGAAGATGCTGCTGAACATGTGACTTTGTATGTAGAGCTGCAGAAAAATTACTGATGGTACTTTCTGGGTTTTTGCTGAATTGGCAGCCACCTGTAGTGGCTCCTTGGGCAGTTTCTAAACCAGAACCTTGTCTTGTTGTGTAGGTACTGGCAAACGTGGCCTACATTATCATAGAGTCAACAGAGGAGGGGACAACTGAGTATGGACTGTGGAAAGAAATCCTTTTCCTGGTGGACTTGCTGTGCTGTGGAGCCATCCTGTTCCCAGTGGTATGGTGAGTTGCTGGATGTGGAAAACATGTGAACTCAAGGGCATTGACACCTCTGCCAAAGCAGAAGAGCTCTGTGGTCCTGTAGAGTCAAGCATTCTGTTAACTTCTACATCAGCCTTAACATTTCAGTCTAGGGCTGTGGAAAATGCTCCTTTTGGGGATGTTGGAATGGGGATAAGGGAAGGTGGGTGGCAGTTTTAATGTGGCCAACACTGTGCAGGCTGTAGGTGCTTTTGAGACTTGGAATTTTGCAGAAGTGTTGACTCTCTAAATTGAAAAATGGGATTTGACTTCACTGACTGAGACTAGATACTTGACTGCTAAATTTCAAAACAGTAGTGTTGTCTAAGATCAGGGCTGCCTTCAAGCAGAGTAGCTGCATGTTTATTTGACTGTTTATAAGAAATAATCCCACAGGGAGCGTTTCTCCGCCCTTCCTTCCACTCCACTTGGCAGGGAATAATGTTGGTTATATAAAACTCAACCAAAACACAGATAATTCAGATAAACACTATTGTTACTGCTTGCCAGTTAGCCAGAATATTTATCTTCTAAATGCATTTTGTCTTAATTGGATTAACAACTGGGTTTAAAGGAGGATATCAAGGAGCTTCTGGCTCCTTGGTTAGTAAACACAGAATATTCCTCCTTTTCTCCAGTATCTCCATTATTTTGTTCTGAAATGCAGATTATATAAATGTCTGGTAGCATGTCATCACTCTGGAGTGTAACTCTTGAGTTTTTCAGAGGTGTGGCTCAGTAGATGGAAATAAGCTCCAGTTTGACTTGTGAAGGTGGGTTTCAGCTGGCCTTCTCTTCCCCTGCACACTCCTGGTGGCCTTCTGCCAAGGCTGGGAGATGTCTTCCAAGAAATTTGCTCTACCCACTTGTCCTTCCCCTTGCTCCAGTCAAAATGCTTCAGCTCTGAGGTTGAGGAGAATTTGGCAATGGTAAACAAAAGATGAGGGACATTAACTTCAGTTTCAGAGGGACTCAATCTCCTATGATAAAGGTGACTTCTGCAGTTCTTGCTACCTAATGCTGGGATCTGTATGCCCAGCCTAGTGAGGTGTTGGTTCAAAAACTTATTTCCATAAAGCAATTGTATCTGAAAAACAATTGTGAGCTGTCTTGTGACTGTTTATGGTATGTAACCCGTGTTCCTGCATTGCTGTGGTGCCAGCATAAACTGGCAGTGAAGCCCCTGACATAAAATTCTGCCCCTTTTTTCTCTGGATAGTGTCACTGCAGCTGGTGGGATGACTCATGTGAGCAAGGTGACTAAGACTTGGTCCCTGAATTTACATTCCTGCAGGGTAGTTTCTGTTACATAAGTTGCCTATGTAGATATGTAAGCTGTAATCAACTATTTAAATGAAAAGACCTTAAAAGAGCAGTAAGATGCCAAATGCTTGGCAGTACTTTAAAGAATAGCTCAGCTTAATTGTACAAATGGAAAGCATTATGCTGGAAAATGCCCCAGTTTCTCACTCTGCTCCCTCCCTCCCACAAAGCCTTCTGTAGGCTGAAGTAGGTTTTAGCAATCTGCTTTCCTAATCCCAAGGAAACAGAGGTGCTTGAGCTGACTGCCTGAGCTGGGGGCATGAGGGTGTACAGTTAATTATGAGCATACTCCAGCCATAAAGAGCTAACAAAACTTGCCAGTGATCTAGAGAACTGCTGTGAAAAGTGAGTGTAAAACTTATCATTAATCTATTCTTTATTTTTCAGGTCAATAAGACATTTGCAAGAGGCTTCAGCAACAGATGGGAAAGGCAAGTAATCTGTATTCTTTTTCCACTTTTATGCTACATGTTATAATGCCAGAATTTCAAACATGTGATGCGGATATAAAAACCAAACTGAGGCCATGCATCTACACTGTGTTAGTGCCCCTCTGCTTTTCCTCAGTGGCCTCATGGGAATAACTTTTGGAAAATGACCTTTTTCCTGCATT
This sequence comes from Serinus canaria, assembly GCF_022539315.1. Lineage (NCBI taxonomy): Eukaryota > Metazoa > Chordata > Aves > Passeriformes > Fringillidae > Serinus > Serinus canaria. The sequence continues at coordinate 4,909,565 of NC_066330.1, read as the reverse complement.
GCTTTAATTATCAGAACTGCAGTATATAGCCCATTCTCTGCTCCTTGCACAGCTCTCAGTGTTTAAGCTAGACATGACATCTAGAGCAGATCATCTTGACAGATTTGCCATTTTTTCCTCACTTGAGTGTTCAGAAACAGAACTAGAAACGAATTCTAGAATTGCTGACTGTTAGCCCAAATAGACCCACTTATTTCAATTTCTGCAGAAATGTATTCCTGACAGAAGAGAGGGAAATAAACCTCATTATGAAACAAAACATAACTTGGCATTCAATATAGCACAGTTCCTGACTTGTCCATGTTTGTGCAGCAGTTCCAAGGGCTGCCTGGGGAAAGTGGAGTTATGTTTATTGTAGCACTGAAAAGGAGCTGATGGTTGGAAAGGCCAAACGTGGCTGCTGTAGAGTGTGCTTTTCTTGCCTTATCTGCTCATTTCTTCTGGATTAGGTCTTTGGATACAAGCTGTGGAGCACAGCACTGGCTTCCTTGGAAGCAGGCAGCCTTTTCCATCTTCTGTCATTCTGTGGTTTACTCTTCAAAGCTTCATTTGTAGAAGGTCATTTGTTGGCAACAGCCTTTTAACTTCCATCCCATCCTTCAGCTCTTGGCTCTGGAATTCTGTAGCCAGGTCTGGATACCTCTTCCAGCCTTTTCTTGGCTTTCACAGACACTTGGGCACTTGGCTGCTGATTGTAGGTGAAATGTAAGGCTGGGTACTGAACTTAGTTCTCTACAGACCACAGATTATTTCATTTTCTGTCATGTGTTAAATTTAAACAATACTTGTGATGAGCCTAGTGTGCTTTCTTGATGTTCCAAGCTGTTAAAAAAGCTACTGAACAACAGCCCTACAAGTTACCTACCAAACCTAATGGTGGAAAATTACTAATTTCTAATAGAAACAGATGTTAAAAAGGTCAGTTACCACAGTGTGATATAAATGTTATTGGTAGCTTTCTTATCAGTGCATTTACTTGGGTTCAGTGACATTTACTGATGGATTTGTTTAACCTTGTCCACTGAACATATGTTCTGGAGTATTTATGCTCTTACCTTTAAAAAGTCCTAATAAGTTCAGATTTCCTTAAAGCTGTCTTTTTTCTGAACCAAGGACTTCACACATGTCAGGCCTGGTTCCTAGCTGAGTGGCCATGGATCTCTGTCCTGGTGGTGAGCACAGAGCAATTAATGCATGTAATTAAGACAGAAACCCTTCAGATCTGTGTGGCCTCCTGTGATCCCCGTGTATCTACTTTAGTTGTTATCACAAGATGGTGCTGTGGAGTTTGATAAACCTCAGACATGCTGAGAAGGAGAGAAGTGAGATGGCCATAGCAGGGATGTTCAGTGGATAGACTCAGCCTATTCACTGTCCCTCATGCCAGGTGAAATCCAGATCTGTTCTATAGGATGCACTGTGGTGTGTAAAAACTGTGGAGGTAAAGAAATGTTAATTTGAGAGGGACTGGCTGTGTCTTTACTGCTAGTTAGTGCTATGCACAGTAGCACTTGAGGTCTGGTTTAGTCCTGTGTTTTGTGTTGTTCTCCATGGGTAATGATGCTCTTTATCCTGAATTTCACCTACTGTTCTTGCCAGCTTTACCTACTGGTGTTGCCATCTGGTTGTGCAGATCCGGCAAGTTCAGTAACTGTGTATTCAGGGGGACTTAGCAACTATGTTATGCTACACTGATAATAAAAGAATAGCTAAGGAATAGATTTTCAGGGAAAATATTGCACAGGCTGAGAGCAGATTGTGGCTGCAGTGCTGGGACTCACTTGTGAAACACAATCTGGTTGGACTATTTAGAGGCTGTTGAAAGGAGCCCACGGGGAGCAAATGAATGACAAACTGATGCCAGAAGCAGAATATTACCTACTGCTGTCATGCTGCTAGTGTGGCTGGTTGAGAAAACCAAAAGTGATTTGGTTGCACTGTAAAAAAGTGAAATCATTCATGTTAGGCTTATCAATGAGTTATTGAATTCTCTTCACTACAACCATGTGCTCTGTAAGCTTCCTTTGGAGGCCCTGTTCTTCAGAGGGGCTGCTCAATGTCTCAGCTTCTCATGGGAATAAAAAATAGAACCAGTGCTTACTATTAAATCACAAACATTTTTCCCCCTGTAGTTAAAGGCAGTTTTCTCCTGAAGTAGTAAAAGTTACTGGATCTTCTCATTATGCAGTTTGTGTCCCATGCTTAGAGCTGGCTGGATTGTGTGCAGACACTGCTAGCTGAGCTGCCTCTGGCCTGCTGGATTTATTGGCTGCTTTCCCTCTTCTCTCACACAGACTTCATTAACTTATAGGATGTATTGGGGAATACATACTACACATTCAATAGCTGTTTCTCCTGGCACTGAGTCTTCTGGTGACGTCCTTGCTGGTGACAAAGACCTAAGGAAAATTATTTTTTCTTCCTTGCATCTGCTAGAACTAACAACTCCAGGACTTTATGGCTCAGTATCCTAGTTTCCTGACTGTCATGCTCTCTTCCAGCTGCTTTTCCACCTGTTTATTAGTTAGCAGTCCCCTGGGTCAAGTGGCAGCCATGACTGGAGTGTGACTGGATTAGGGATGAAGCAGGTTTGGGTTTACCAGACCTTTAGTCTGAGCTTGTCATAGGCCTTTGTTTTAGCAACATACAATTAATAAAAAAGCCTGTTATAAGTGGCACTATAACAGGCCACTTGGATTTGGAGTCACTAGGTAATAGTCATTTAAACTAGATTAAATATTTTAAAAGAAAAACAAAGTGGGAAAGCTGGAGAAATGGCTTCAAAGCCATAATTATCCAGGGAGACCTTACATACCCAGCTGCTGTGGATTGCTGGTGAAGAGTAGGCAGGGCACAGTGCTATGGCTGAGTTTGAGCTGCCTGGTTGTTTGCTTTTTTTGCCTTGAAGGTGATCTTTAAAGCAGTATATCTGACCTACACAGGCTTCTTATCTTGCACAGCAGTGGGAGTAGACATCCCATTTTTAGAATCTTTTTTCCTCCCCTTTTAAAATCGCCACCTTCAGACTTAAGGAAGTGCTTAGCTACACCTTTGATCTGTCACTATATCTTCCTTCAGATGGGAGCCTTTGCTCTCTGTCCATTTGTAGATCTGCATTGCAAATGTCTTGCAGATTTAAGGAAATCAGCCTTGCAAACTGACCTAGAATTGTTCAGCCTGCAAAGCTGCTCAACTGCCACCACCTTGTTTACAGGCATCTCGAGAAAAGAGAGGGAGTATATATGTTATTTATGCATCATTTTTGTTTGAAACTCTGAGTTTTTGGTCACTGGACCTCTCAAGTCTCATAGCACACTGTTGTGATCACATCCTGTGTTGTTTGAGGGAGGAATGGTGTTGGAAAGCAGTTTATTCTGCTGGTACCTCTGTGTTTGTGATGAGAGATGTGACAGCACAGTCGGATCATGGGTTGCTGTTTTCCTGGAGCACTGCAGTTAGAGATGGCAGCAGAATTATGGGAAATACATGGCAGCCTGTTGCTCCCAGGCATCATTCATTCCCTGTGCTCTGTGCAGTGGGCAAATGATGATTAATGCTTTTGTGCTTGCCCCCATGTCAGGAAAAACCATTTGCAGTATTCAGTGTCTTCCTGCTGCTGTGCCATGAAAATGCTGTGAACAAAGAGCCTGCTCCTGTGTGGTGCAGAGCAGCCCGTGCTTGCCTGGGCTCAGCACCACTTCCAGGTACCCCAGAGAGCTGTCCAGGATTGATGTGGCAGCTCTGTGCTGGAGATACAGTGCTTAGCCTGTACTTTGGACTTTCATCTGACCCTGGTGGAGCACGTTTGTGCCAAATGGCTGATGTGATTCAGGACACTCAAGATTAACAAGTCTGGGCCACCTTCTTCTGTGTGACTCTGAGTCTTGATACAGATCTGTCTGACCTCTTCTTTCTAGTACAGGAATGCTTTTAAGCAGAGGGCTCAGGCTGTAGAGCCACACATCTCAGAGCTGATTTTTCAAGGTTTAGATCTACATGTGCTGCATCATTGGGGCAGAGCAGAAAGCTTCCAGTTACGGTTTGATAACGGCACAAATCACATCTCAAATGCATCAGCATGAGTAGGGTGAGCAAAGCATTGAAGAAATACTCTCAGCTGAACCTTAAGCACGTTCACTGGCTGCATTATGGTTTTTCTTTATGGATTGTATTGTCTGGGCTCAAGCTCCCTGCACCCTCAGCTGCAATCCTGTAATTGTTATTACATACATATACTGAAAAGGTCGGATTTATTCATCAAAAGGCTATTGTGTGATGTGCAAGTGGATGGTCCAGCTTCTTTTTCCATCTTATAGACAGCCTCAACATTGAAAATTAGCATGGGGACAATCTCAGAAAGAGACTGCGTATCAAAACACTGGCATGCTGTGTTTTGATCAATGCAGATCAGGCTATTGCAGGCACAGGCTGTTAAAGTAAATGGTGATAGAGAGGGAAAACTGAGTGAAGCAAGGTATAGATGCTATAAATCTTCTGTGGAAGATGTCTTTTATCTTTCTAATTACTGTTTGAAAGAGCATGAATTAATTTCTAAAACCTTTAGTGGAAAGTCTCTTTTTAAATTCTTTTCCCTTCTCTGCAGTTAAGTACTGGTCTTTGCAGAATGGTTATCATACTGGAAATATAAATTTACCCAACCTTTACTGCATGCTGTGATTGCTGCTGTGTTATCACAGCCTTACAGGTTTGGCTTGCAAGTGATTCAAGTTGTAAGTGACAGCTGCTGGCTGAGCCTTGCTCCTTGTAAATGCTGCTGTTGCTGTCTGGGCTGCCAGGCTGAGGTGAACAGAAATCTTGGAGTGTCCATGATAGCAAGACTCAAATAATACTGCTTGGAGCACATTCAGCCTGTGAAGAAGCAATTCACAAGCTGCTGATGCCAAGCAATGATGATTTTAGATTTTTCTCCAGAACAGTGTGTCCTGTAACTTTGAGTTGTTTAAAAAAAAACTGGCAGAATTTTGTAGAGATGCATTAATGCTGACTTACGTATCTGATAGTGGAGAGAAATATTGCTACGGCTGAGGAGAGCAAGTCAGCTTCCACAGGTGCCTCCTTAGCTTTCTCCTTGGTGGTGACGGTCTTTTTTTTTCCTCTCTCTGCCCTTCCTTTCCATGCTCAGACATTCTGGCTATGTGAATAAACCAATTTATGACTCTTTGCTATTGATTATCATGATGAATAACTGAGATGTTGAGCTGTGCACAATCACTTGGGAGAGGTAGAATTATGGCTCTTCATTTGGCAATCAGATCTTTGGCTTTGCTGTCCTTTCATCCTATGCAGTGTATGAATCCAGCAGAAATGACTCCCCAGCTCACTGGTGTTGACTGTAAAACACTGATAGACTGGCAGTTTGAATCACAGCTGTTGAGTTGGTGTTCCTTCAACTACAAAGCCTGGTAATTCTCCTGGCCTGTCAGTGCACCAACTGGTGGCAGTTCTTGAAGTTGGACATGTTGAGTTCAAAATAGATCCTTCTGTGTGCAAACTGGTGTGTGGGAAATCACAAGATCTTCATGGTCACACTTAATGCAGCTCTTCTTTAAATAGCATGATATTGCTCTCCTGTTTCACAATTCACTGCACTTACCATGCATATTTACATGCTTTCATCTTTCACCAACTCTGTTAGGAAAAGCTTTTAACTTCAGATCATCAGTCAGTTCATGTCTTGTGCTGGTCAGGTTGCTGCTCTTAGAGTGTGTCTGCTGGAGTAGGGTTTGTATCTGGCTTGAGGTGTCTAGCTTTAGTACCCCAGGAACACTAAAGGCAAACTGGAAAGGGACTCTTGATCTCTAGATTATAAAAGTAGTTTTTTAACAGAATGCTGGCTGTCTTCAGTGTAGTCTTCACTGTAGTTTCTGTAGTGGGAACCTACAGGAATTTATTTGCAGTGGTGCATTTGACACTTCCTTTGCATAAGAAAAGCTGCTTTGTTTTCTTCAGAGGAGGTGAAGCATTTCTTAGGGAGCTATTAGCTCTCCTCTCCCTCATCTGAAGTACTGTATTTTGCTGTCTTATGAACCTGGAAGACCTTACATGCAAATATATGCAGCCTTTTATAAATCATTGCAGTGGGTGAGTTCTGTGAGGGGGTGCAGGTGAACTTCAGCTCGATGTATTGCACTTCCACATCTGATAAATACATTATGAGGACTTGGAGGGAATACCAGTAAATATGTGGCAGTATTTTTTAACTGGCAGCTCATGTTCATTGGCTCTGAACTGCATCTCTGTATGCCGTCAACAGATCTTGGACTCTTTGCCTCTCATGTTGTCACAAAAGCATCAGTGGCCTGTGTTTGTAATCCTGCACATCTAAAAGCTGACTCTCAGAGCAGAGCTGACAGCTGCTCCATCTGTTGTTGACCTCAGCTGGTTCACATGAGTGCTCTGTGCTCTCCAGCTGATGTGATGTGTGCAATATTGCAGGTTCACCCTGGGGCCTGGGCTGGCACGTTTGGAGAACTGCTCAGGATGATTTCCTCACTTGTGAGCTGTGTCTGAGCCATGATGGAGGACCTTGCTGAGGTTTTCAAGTGCTTGGGCTGCTGTTCAGCAAGGTGCAGTGGTTCCCAGAGCTGTGATTACCTGCAGGTTGCTCAGCTATAGGCATGGAGCAGGTCAGGGAGGGTTCTAGAAAAGACAGGAATTTTCTAGGAGGCAGTGTCAGGGGGAATGGCCCTTCTGGCAGGAGACAATGACAGTATGCAGTTGGCTGTACACAGGTAGAGACAGGTTCTGTAAAGCAGTGTGTGCATATAAAATTTAATGCAAAAGCAATCTCAGTTCCCTTTTTAAGAGTGAATTCACCCCAACCTGGGAGTTATCCTGTATGTGGACATGCCAGGCTGGCACTCCTCAGTACAAATCCTTCTGGCCTGGGATTACCTGAATCCTGGTTTTGACCACTTGCCTACCCAGACAGGCATCAGAAGAAATTTTCTCCTGTTAACAATTTTCTGATGGACTTTTGTGTTCTCTTGATAGCTGCCATTAACCTAGCAAAGCTGAAGCTCTTCAGACATTACTATGTCATGGTAAGTAAAACACCTGCACACATGCATGTGGGGAACTTGGAAGATGTTCAAAGCTTTTGATGGAACAGTTATTGGAAGCTACTGCAGCTGGTGCATGTGGTAGAGGCTCTTGGCACTGCTGTGCTTTGGCATCTTGGTCAACTGGCTTACAATCCTAAAAGCAACTTCCTTTTTTCTCCTAATGGTTATATCCTTCTGTCTCTCTTTAAATTCCAGCTATTTGTAATGCTTCCTGATTTCCTCTGGAGACAGCTTGAGCTGCCAGTTGAATTGATGGGCTTGAATAACATACTGTAAACTTGCTAAAAATTAAACTTGGGACCAAATGGTGCCTGGAGATGCATGTGTGCAGTTCCTGATTAAGTCAGTGGGAGCCATGAGTACGTTTCCCAGGAGAACACAGGCTTCTTAATGATTTCCAACAGCCTCATTTCAGACTCTCCTAAGTGGCAAGAGTAATAAATTATAGTTGTGATTCTTGAAATTCTATGAAATTGTAATACTTAAAGAATTTCCTGCTGTAACTTGAGTGTGTTACCAATAGTTTGAGTTATTGGATGTTCAACAAGCAGTAGAGCCCTCAGCCTATATCTTCCATGTTTATTGAGGAGCAAAATAAGGCTGGTCTGACATAATGAGTTGTCTGGGAATTGCTTGAGCTATTTCTCTGGGGTAAGAAGGTTCTATAAGGACGGTGCTATTGTTCTCATGCTTTCTCCTTTTCCTTCCCAGATTGTGTGTTACATTTACTTCACACGGATCATTGCAATTCTCATAAAGATTGCTGTTCCATTCCAGTGGAAATGGCTATACCAGGTATTTGCCAGCAAAGGAAAATACATCGATTTCTTGATGTTTTTCTCTATTATTCTTTAAATATAACTGCACAACAGTATTCCATAAAATGTTCCTCATGTTTTACTAAAACATCTCAAAGCACAGTGCAGTACCCTGCCTCCTTTTGCTTTTATCACTGATGTGCTTAAGGTGAAAGAATATATTCTTGGTTTTATGCTTGTCCAGCAAGGCTGCTGGATTATACATGAGATGTCTGAAAGTAATTGCATTATTGATTTTCAGTCTTTCAATTTAAAAATGTCTGAAGGAAATTAATCAAGAACATACAAAGGAGAAAAAATTAGTCAGGTTTGCTCTGTGTAATTGAAGCCTGAGGGAGCCAGGGAAATAGACTTTGCTCTTCCATCTACAGGCTTCTTTTGCCTATGGACTTCTAAGTGCTTGGTTTCTTAACACATAATCCAAGTGACTGTGCAGGGAGTCCTTGGAATACATTAACTGTTGGGAAAACTAAGCAACATAGGGATGATTCCTCCACCCACCATTTAAAAGCCAGGTCTTGCCATAGTTCTTTGAAAGCTCTGGAGAGTTGGATAGAACTGTAATTCTATTTAAAGTGACAGGGAAAACTGAAAGAACAAAGGATTTGACAGCCTTTAGCCTGGGATTGATGACAATCAGACAGGAATTATTTTATTCTTACTGTGGCGCAGACCTTTTGGCCATTAAACCTTGAACCTCATGAATGAGGAGCAATGTTTCATGACCACAGAGCATAGCAGGACTGAACACCTCAATCTCCATCTCATGTGTTCACTTGCAGCTGCTGGATGAAATGGCCACACTGGTGTTCTTTGTCCTCACTGGGTACAAGTTCCGTCCAGCATCAGACAACCCTTACCTACAGCTCTCTCAAGATGATGAGGATGACTTGGAGATGGAAGCTGTGTAAGAACCCCTTTCCCCTTTGATTTACCTCTTCACTTGATTTGAGAAAAATAGTGTTTAAAAGCAATTTACTTTAATCTCTCTAAATCCTTCTGTGACAAAGATGAGGATCTGCCCAAGTTTAAAGAGATGTCTTTATTGGTGTGTGTAAAGAGATTTGTGGTGTGCACAGGAGCCTCTGACCTGGATATTGCAGTAGTATGGAAAAAGCTAGTAGAGCTTTTCATGGGGCAAAAAGATGCCCATGAAAATGTGAAGTAAGAAAACTTAATTTTAATTTAGATATGGAACATGAATGAGTTTTACAGTTCATCATTAATGCTTCATATACTTCACAACAAAAATGACCCACCAATCTGCAGAACCTAAATAATTATAAATGTATAAAAATAATATAAGAATAAATAGATGAACAGGATGTAAAGTCCCTTCTGCCTTGGTGTTCAGCATATAGCTTTGCAAAAATTTATTTTAAGCAACACTGAGCCAAAGAGATGGATTTTTATCAGTATCTTCCCTGGTTTATTCCCTGCTGCAAAACCACGAGGCACCACAAATGCTTCAGGACCTCAGGTAGTCTGGAAAAAATACATAGCAGGGCTCAGGCTAAGTCCCTGTCATTTTCTTTGCAATGGTTTTCTGAGGACCTAAAAAAATGAGTGGCATTTTTGAATGTGTAATTAAAAATGCCCTAAGAAATTCAGCCTGCCAGGAGTGTTGGATACAGCTTTACATGCCCCAGAGTCTGCTGCCTTAATAGGAGCAGAGCTAACTTAATCCTTTGGTAGTTACAGGTTTGATGCATAATTGCAATTCATGTACAGGCTCAGAAGACTGTTCCTAAGAGTTTTTCCAGTTTGGCAAATCTCCTTTACCTGGTTGAAATAAATCAACACTGTTTTTATTAGAGAGGCAAAAAAAGTCCAAATGTGTTTGCTGTCATAGTTAGCTGAAAAAGAAATTAATCTTATTTGAAAACTGCTACAAAGAGGTTTGAATCACAGAATCCAGAGTGAAATGTCATGTAAGGAGTTTAACTTCTCAGAAGTATGGCTAGTAACAAAGATCTTTTTAAATACTTAATTATTTTTGCTTCAGGTCTAGAAAATCTGTCATTTTTGCAAGTGGAATCCAACTAGTGGGTAGTGACCTTAAAATCACTATCACTTACATGTGTTTAAATGGTTTATGTAAGAAACTGGTCTCAGTTTGGAAGCTGTTTGGTAAAAAAGCATTCACATCAGGAAGTCACTGTGTGAACTGGCAGGATTTGTGATTGTACTAAAACAAGCTTTTTCCTTTTTCCCTTTTTGCCTGTTAGAGCAAATTTCTACTTTGTATTACGTGCTTAATGAATTTTTGCTTGTGGGGGTTTTGCTAGGACTAATAATAGGACACCTGTCAAATACAGTTATTTTAGTCAATTGAGAAGTTGCTAAATTTAGGAGAATCTGCCAGAAATGAACTGGAGAAAGTTTAATGAAGTAATTCAGTGATTTACATCTCATCAGAATTAGAATTCCTTGTGAGCCTTTTCCTAGTAAGGCATTTTGCTCTTTGCTTTGGGAGTTTTCATTGTTGTGCCTCGTGGGTTGTTCCCCTTAGCGTTGCTTGAATTTTCTGATCTGATTCACCAGAAGTTTTTTTCCATTTGGGCACTTGGCAGGGTATAATCTGTGCTTGGTTCTCCCTTCCCCAGCTCCATCAGGAAGGTTATGTTTGTAGATATTTGAAAAACAGGGTTTATACACATTCTGAGGCAGGTGAAGCACTGCAATGGATGTGTGTTAAATTCCTCATTGATTTGGTCTTGCTGGTCCTGTTTTTGTCTTCATAAATATTAAATGTTGTTTCTGTGGGGGGAAAAGATATCTGGGTTTATTTGAGCAGGTGACTAAGTATCTGTCAGTGTCCTGACTAACCACTGCGTGAGTGTTTTGTCTTTCATGTGATAAATACCCACTTGTCTTTACAGGCTGTGGCAGAAACAAAAAGCCTGCAAACTTCATGGTGTTCTGCTGTGTCAGTTTTATTGTTATTTTCCTCTTCCAGAGGGTTTTTGTTTAAAATCAGGTTCTCTAAAACAGAAGCATTCAGTTCCTTTAGACTCAACATTTCTATGAGCCAACAGAGGGAAAAGCTGTGAGGTTATCAAGCCTCTTCTCCAGGCTTGCTTGTCTTCCCTGAAAAAAAAATAGGACATTTTAAGTGCAGCTCTCTAGATTGGGTCTGTTTTCATGCATTGCAAATGATGCAAATCTCAGTCTGGCAGTAAATGCAAATATTGTTAAGGACATTGGAAATCTGGAGAGTTTCAAGAAAAATCTGCAAATTAGGTATCTGCACAGAAGCAACACAAGGCACAAATCCTGTCTTTGTAAGTCCTTGTAACTCTGAGGAATAAAATACAAATTAAGAATAGCAAAGATAACTCTGGCTTGGGGAAAGGATCCACAGACTTTGCTGGAATCTCTTCAGTTGTTCCAGGCTCCACAGAAGTTGTCCTGGCAGGGAGGAGAGTGTGACTAAAGCTGAGCTAAGGACCTGTCTGTCCTTTTTCAAGCAGGTTCAATAGCCATTCATCATCAGCAAAGTGGCTTTCTGTGTATTCTGTGCTGGGCAGCCTCTTGAGTTCTGTCAGTACGTGGGCTCGTCGCTGACAGTGTGTTAGATTAAAGTTCCCTGCTTGGAAAGGTGCAGCCACACTTGGCAGAAAGAGCTGTCAGGCTTCCAGTCCTAATGCCATTTCTGGGACATGAACACAAAAATATGAACAGTACAGTAGATGAGATGGGGGTGATGAAGAGGAAAAGAAGAGCTTTTGGTTGTTTTACCTTTTTTTTTTCTTTTTTTAATTTCATTAACTCAGCTGATATCAAAATGCTCTTTAACAGGTCTTGGTTGAGAATGATGTTCATGCATGCAGGGGAGGTTAAGATATTTCCACTGGAGGAGGGATTGCAGGAGAAGAAACCATTAATAGTTTTGTTCTCAAGTTGGTAAATCCATCTTACTCAGTGTGTAGAGACTTTGCTTCTCCTTAACACCCAAAACAGCCTCAACATAGGGAACTGTTGTGGTAACACTGATCTTTGCTTATGCCTTGGGATCTGGAGTTTCTCTCTGTGTCATGAGGCAGCTTATTCTGTGCTGAGATTTGATGACCTGCTTGGTTGTTTTTCTCTGCTTTCTCTCAGGTTGTGCTTCATGGCAGACTGATTCATGGTGCTCTCCATTAGCAGTGATTTTCTTCACCTAGCACATCTTTTGCTTGCAGAGATCAGCTTTTTTGTTCTATGGCTGATCAGTTTTCACTCCAGTTTACAATAGCTTGTAAGGGCTGGCTGCTGCCAGTATTGCAGTGTTTCTTGTTGGACTATAAAACAAACAGGAGAAAAGACAGTTGAAACCCACCACTGTGGAGAGCTGGAGATACTGCTGAATGTTTAGCCATTCCTTGATACCTTGGATACAGTGCAGGAGAAAAATAAACCCCATGAAATCTCTGCAGCACATACCACTGTGTGATGGAGTGCTTGGGGAACTCCTTCTCTGCCTCATTTGTGACAGATATCCCTCTGGCAGGCACAGAAATGCTCTCTGGAGAGGGATGGTTCAGTGAGAAGGATTTGTTGCATTTTAACTGCTGCTGATTTGTGGGCTGGAAATGCAGTTCAGCAGACTGCAGAAATGTTCCTCCTGCAGGTGAGGAACATTTCCCTGCTGTGTTGCAGGTCAGAGCTGAAGTGCTGAGGACAATGAGGATTTCAGTGTGCTTGGTCTTAGTGCTGCTACCCTTATTTTATTGGGCACTAAAATGTGATGATTGGACTGATTTTTGAGAGCAAGAGCCTGTTGTGCCTGAATAATCTGAGAAAAGGAGGGGATTAAGAGCTACTTCATGCACTTGTCACAAGACAAGAACAGTCTGTTCAACTCTTCAGATGGGATTTAACCTTCACTCTTGGAGAATCCACACAAATATCTCCCAGCTATTTGCTGTTACTGAGGGGGGACACACTAAATGGCCTCTCTGGTAGCAAAGGATGTGATTTGATCTGCCTGCACTTTCAGTGTGTACCTATCCCATAAACATGGGAAGTGGATCATTCCCTCCTGGCTGGAACCTTGCATTACTTCTGTCACCACCTTGGTGTGCAGGGGCTCTCTGGTGGCATTAGAGTGCAGTGCTGGAATCTAGGCTGTGTGCCAGGTGGGATCTTCCCAGCTGTGAGTCAAGTGTTGGGACTGCTTTGGAGTCATGCATGTGTGAAACACCTCTTTATATATCCCAGTGTCTCTGCTGCTGCATTGCTGTGTGAGGTGCTCATTTCTGCTTTGCAGTTCATGGCAATCTTCAGCTCCTCCCTGAGGAATGGATACTTAGCTCCTCATTCTGTAATTATGAAGTTGATTATTTCTGAAGAGTAAACTTGGTAGCTGTCTTGCTGCATCCTCTTATACTTTTCAGACTATTACTTTGATTTGCCAGAATCTTTCTGCATTCTAGTCTTGTTCTCCAGTATGTAACTCTTAGTGTCTTGTGCAGATTTAATAAGCAACTTCTCTATTCCATTACCCAGGCAATTACTGAAAATACTCAGTAGAAGTGAACCCAGGACAGGCCTCTCTGGAACCACATTCAATGTTCTCTTACATTTTTGACAGGAAACCATTAAGTAAATCTCAATGCATACTTTTCCAATTAGTTATCCATCTACTTTGGTTTTGTCTAGCTTGTGTTTCTCCAGATTTTTTCCTATCTGACTGTGGGAAACCTTTGGCAACAGGGAGAACTGAAAAGATCTGCCTGCCTCTGTACTGATCAGTTTGATCTCTTCTAGGAAATGTTTATTGTTTAGTAATTCCATTTCTCTCCTTTAAGCAACCTGCTTACTTTTCTCTGTCCTTGCCTTTTTTTTTACTTTAGTAGGGAAAGAAGTTATTTGATCTGTACTCTTGTGACCTTTTCCTATTAAGTCCAAGCTCATCTAGGCCCATTCTAAAGTGAGAACCAGTGATGATCCCAGTATGGCCACTGCTGGAATGTCACTGAACACAGCAGGCTGAGTAAATTATTTTTACAGTACATGAACAGAAGCTGGGACCTAACATGGAACTAAGGGAAGAGGAGTGTTATCTGAAGGTGACTTCTCCTCTTGGGGTGATGCTGTGAAGGTGTTGCTAGCAGCTCTGATCAAATAAAGCACTCTGACATGGTAAACAGCAGGTGAAAGTGCTCACAGACCAGGGGCAGCTTTGAACAGGGCAGGTCTGTGTGTGTATTGCCTTGGGAATGCATTGAGCTATTGGCACTCTTACCTTCAGCATCCAAAATAACCTTTGTAGCATGTTTGAGGGGAAAAAATACCTGTATGGAATGAGAATCACACAGTACAAAAGAATAAAGGAAATGTGTTGTGCATCCAAATTGCCTGTTTGGTGTAGCAGCAGAGAAAAGCTGCTGAGCTGAAGAGCTGTTGGAGAGCCAAGGCAGTTCCAAGAGGAATGGTGCTGTTCTGCCTGGATAAACAGTTCAGCCTGCCTCATATTGAGGGGTATTGTGAGGCTTTGGAGTTCAATGGTCAGATTGCCATGGCAAATCCAGACTTGGATGGTATAAAAGGATAACTTCTTTCTGTTAAGAGGAGCTGGTGTGCATTAAGCTAATAAGGTTCATCTGGGGCACTGTCCACTGTGTATTTGTGTAATGTGTTGTACCTATTAAGTCACAGAAGTAAGGGGTGGTCAGCTGCATAGTAAATGGGGTTTTTAAGTGAACTGCTCAGATTTAGCAAATAAACATCTGGTTTAACTGTTTTATCACCCCTGTTACCTTTTTGGAAGTATGAGCCAATATTATTTGCTGCTTTAGTTTAGTATATAGATGGGAAGGGCTTTGAGGTGCTCAAGGGCACTGCCTGTGCTTCCAGCTCCCATCTGTGCTGTGTCAGGGTGGTAGAAGAGATCAAACATGGGAACTGCTCAGTGTGGGTAAAGAGAAGTGAGAAGTGTTGTTTGATGGGTGTGAGCTGTTTCTGAAATGGATCTTACAGTTCAAGGTCTGATGTCTGATGCTTCTCCCTTCTCTTCTAGGGTGACAACTTCAGGAGTAATGGAGGGCATGAAGAAAGTCAAGAAAGTGGTGAATGGTTCAGCAGAGCCTCAGGGCGAATGGGAAAGCACAGCATGATGGACTGGACTAAGGCAGCACTTTCAGAGAAACTTTTTTAATTTATTAATATTACTCTCAGTGGAAAGGGAGCAACTTGCACTCCCCACCACTGAAACTGCAGAGTGGGGTGTGTCTAGGGAGAGCAAAGCAGAGCAGAAATATCACTATTCCTTTGATCGTAAGAAAATGGGATCTCCTGGTACCTGCAAGGAGCGTGAAGCTTTCCTAGGGATTTTGGGTAGCTTTTTTTCCCCCCTTTCTGGATCGGTTCTTTATTCTGAATTGTTGTGTTCCTCAGAATGTGTAATACTAATGTGAAGAGGGATCTTCAGTGTGTATGTAAAGAATATATTTTATATAATGCTCATATATATGCACACACACACACTTGCTTTATAACATGAATGCTGGGACTTGCAAAGCCTGTCAGAAGGTGGGAAAAGAAGATAAAGACATGTAAGTATTTTTTTTCTTTTTATAAACTCTCCTTTTGGCTTGGATGGAACATTGCAAAACAAATGGATGGGAACAACTGCAGATATTTGACAGACTGAAGGGTATTGGATCAGATGACTTCTGCCACTGCTCATGCAAGTGTGAAAGGTGATAAGTATCTTCTTGTCTTATCCCTGCAGGTGTCCACCTGAATGTGTCAGGTTTTCAGATGTGTTGCTATACAGGAAATGAGTGACTGTTCTCCATTAAAGCACTAAGCCCATAGTGCAATAATATTTGTGTACATTGTCCACTGTCCATGAAGTTGCTCTTGGCTCACCCCCACCTGACAAGAAGTACACAAGAGGTGTAAGACTGATGCTTGCTTTTTAGGGGTCTGCCTAAATGTTTACCTTCAAGCTGTGACCCAGAGCACATTGGTTTGCTTCATAAAATATTTTCAAGGTATTTCGAAAGTCACTCCTTTCTGGCACAGTATAAACAGTACCAGACTCTCCAGTGGAAATCTGTCTAGCCATTTTACTGCAGCATAAATCTCTGGTTCACTGTTACTCTGAGTTACTGAGCCTTGTATGGCTGCTTGTACCTCTCTGGCTATGTAGGATTAATGACATTGCTGTTTGAGGTGAGCTGAACTGATCAAGGTAGTATTGCCACCAAAAACTGTAACTCCCAGTCATATTTTTTTTTTTTTTTGGTCAGGAGAGGAGAAGATTATGACCAGAACCTTGATGCAGGTGAATATGGAATCCTTGACTGTTAGCTGCAGACTTACAGTGGAGTCTTTACAGACACATTCCAAAATGCCACATGTGTTTTGTCTGTAGTCCCTGGAGTTGTCAGTAGGGCAGTTGGTGTCCAGAGCTGTAGTAGTGAAAATGGATGCTCATTTGGGGGAGGGTGGAAGTGGCTCACTGGTGGAATGAGGATTAGCTTTAACAAAAATAAATCAGCTATAAGTCACTGACCCACTGAAGCCTTAATATTCATGCAGAGACATTGACATGTGGTGCTGTGGAGCCAAGTGCTTCTGCCAGGGTGTCAGGGAGAGGCATCAGCAGAGCTCTGGATGTGCCAGCATTGCTTACAGACTTGTTCAGGAATAGGTTTTTTGGAGGGACTACATTTCTGGGCACACCTGAGGAGAGGACTGTTAGCCTAAAGTTTCTTTTATTCTTCAAGCTGAGAAGGAGGATTTCCTCCAGAATCTTGAACCACTTCCTCACTCCTGAGCAGGGATTGTAGAGCTGAGCTCTTGAACCACTTCCTCACTCCTGAGCTTGGTGAGCTGTCTGTAGCAAGCCTTGCTGTTTGAGGAGCAGCATCCCTTTCCCCCCATTGCCACTTCTTTTCCCAGGTGTTGGTTCTATGCACCATGGAGGTGGTAGAAACAAATCTACCTGCTTGGATACCTGGAACTGCTTTCTCTTCACATCAAGCACAAGAAGAAGAGCATTTGTGTCTGGCTGCAGAATCCTCTTCTGTTTTCCTCCTCAGCTGTAACTTCACAGTAATCACAGCAGTGGTGGTTCTACTTTGCTGTCATTGCCTTGCAGTTTTAGTGAGAAGAGATCCTGTACCACTGGAAAGGCTGTTTGGTCACCTATAGGCCTTTAGGCCTCCTGGAGGAAGAAATCTGCATATTTAGCCTGAAGTGTGAGAAATTGGACCATAAATACAGGCAGTTCCAGCTCTTACATTGAAATGCAATACCTGGAAAACTCATCCTCTGCAGTTACTCTGTCCCTTGTCACTCCGTGCATCCAGAGGGCTGCTCAAACAGGCTGTAAAGCTTGTTTAGAGCCCACTGAATACTGGAAGTGTGTTGGCACTGAGGTATGTAAGGGATAAGGATGTGCTGTCAGGAACAAAGTGCATCTGGACAATGCTATTCTAGAGTCTGTTAATCCTTTTGTGAATGAGATGTGAAATTGTCAGAGGTGTGGCATTTCACCCAGAACCACGAGGGCTGAGCTGCTTCCAAACAGCTGCCTATTCCATACCTCAGCATCAGTGGAGGTGATAATTTGGCAAGTGCTGTTACCTTAGTCTCAGGTTTCTTTTTTTTTTTTTTTTAATATGCACGTTTTTTGCTAAAGTTGCAAATGGTGTAGGTTTATCTGCCAAGTCCCTGGCTCACCAGTCAAAGGCCAAAAAAATGGGTCATTTCTTTTTGTCTTGGCATGGAAGGCCACAGCAGTATTCTGGAAGTTCATTTTTTTACAAGAGCTTTTTCCAAGTTCAGCCCTGAGCTTCAGCAGTCAGCTCCACAACCAGCTTCTGCTGGTGTTTTACACAGGATGCCAAGCAGCAGGAAATGGTCAGACCTGAGCATTAGGATGTAAAATCAGTCATGGACAAGTCAAAACCCAAAAGATTCTTATTGTGGCCATTTCCAAAATGAATTTTCTCAGGTGCAGTTCCTTGGATCAGGACAGAAAGTCTGTCTTGATGGATATGATGGATGGGCTGGCAGCTGGGAAGTTGGAGAGTGGAGGGATGGCTGCAGTTGTGCTTCTCTCCAGCACAGCAAGTGCTGCACTGCAAAACATCAAAGACAGGACTACTCCCTCCCCTCCTTCCCAGGCAAACCCACGGCTGCATGACTGGCATTGCATGACTCCAGGGCCAGTGAAGTGTGCAGCAGCTCAGAGCTCCCCAGGCAGGATAATCAGTGCTTGCTTTTCACGTGCTTATCTGGTAGGAAGCTCTGACTCTCACAGGGGGGAAGAGAGGAGCAGTTGTGGATTACAAATCGTTTAGGAATGTGCAGCTTTTCTTCCCTCTCGCTGCTTTTACTGAAGTGAGGAGCTGGAGCAATCACCGGCAGTACCCAGCAGAGAGTGACAGGAGTCCTGGAACAGCAGGTCTGCTGCAATGGGAATAAATGGTTTGAAAGCTTTCCCATATGCTGCTGCAGCCCAGCACTCGGTCCCCTCTGCAGACAAAAATGAGATTGGTTCAGTCTTCACTTGCAATGCAGGTTATGCCCCAATAAATCCCTGTGGATGCTGACATGCACATGGCACTGCTGCTCTCCTTCCTCCCATAGCTGCTCAGCAGGCTGTCTTCCAGAGGAAGCCTCCTTGCAGTGCAACTGCCAGCCTCTTGCATTCTTCGGGCTGGAAAATGTTTTCCTTGATGTTTCAAGAGCCATGCTAAAAGAAAGCAAGACGTAATGGGGTCATGTGGAACAGAGCTGCTGCCTGCTCAGAGTGGAGCACTTGGAGTTGAAGAACACATGCTGTCCTATTAAGATGCTGTTTCATGTTGTCGTGTTGTGATGTGTGCAGTGCATTGTTCAGTGTTTCCCCCCAGCTCAGTGCCCCATTCCTGGATTTCCATGCTGGCATGCCCTGGGAGAGCATGTTGTAAAAATTTGCTGCATTGCAGCATTTTGTCTGGAGCTGGTAGTGTGGAAGATGTATTTTTTCTAAGCTGAGTGGACTCTCTTTGGCATGAGTGTGCATCCCCCATGTGTCCTTGAGCACTGTAGCATTCCTTCTGGCCCTGAAAGGCCATGTCCATTGTGCACATCTGGTGCAAGTCCTGTAGAAGATTTTTAGTGTTATGTCTTTTTTCTTTTCTGTGTGTTCCTCTTAGAGAAAAGCAGTTGAGCCACTGACAATCAAATTGATGAGAAGGGAGGGGATTTTGTTGTTTGTTTGAAAACTGCCCAATTTGAAGCAAATACTGGGTATTGTAGGCTCTATTGAGCTCTGAGAACTGGAGTTTTCTGGCTATCAAGGAGAGGGAAGGAAATCTTTCTCCCTTCAGCCTAGTTCATTTGTCTCCTTCAATTTGACCTGTCATGCTAGCTAACAGATTGCTGTCACTTTAAAGAAGATGTTTTATAGCTCCTGTGTTATGATCTCTGCTTCATTCATAGAGCACATCCCCATTTTTCACCTGTGTACAAAGAGAGGAGCTGTGGTCTGCAGGAGTGGGAGGTGCAGTGAGGTTTGAGGGATTCACACTGAAACTGTGACCTTGTGTGTAGTGTCAGTAGCCTCAATGTTTCATGAAAGCTGAGCTGGTGCTGCCCAGAGACACTTGACCAATGTTTCTTTGTGTTCCCTGGGGCTGATATGCTGTAAAACGTTGTTCTAAATTGAATTAATTTGGCTTCTTTTTTGTAGCTGCTGGATACAATACTTTTGGGCTGATTAATCACTTTTCCTTAGCAATACTGGGAAGCTGTACATTTTCCCTTTGTAGTGTCTTGCCTGGATAGAGCAGTGATGCAGTAAGAACTGCACATGGTCTGTGCTCCCAAGTGGCTGCAACAGGATGTAGGAAAATATCAATACCCAGGTGTTGAGTGGTGTAGGAAGAAAGTGGCTGAGAAAAGAGTCACTTCTTTTAGGCTGACTGGCTCAAGAACCCATTTATGTTTTGACTGCAGCAGTCCTCTAGAAAGGACAATTCTAAATAAATATTTCCCTGTGGGATTTCACTCAGTGTTCTGCTCTCTGTGTACTAAAGTAGAGTCCAACCTCCACATCATCAGAAGCACTTCATCCTGCAGCCAGTGGAGCTGGTACCTGCTCTGTTAAAACAGAGTATGGGTCTAAATAGCTTCCCTTGCCCTTTAGGAACTATTAATAATTAATTCTAGATCCTCTTGTGTCATTAAGCAGCTTTAGGGCACCTTGTACAATGTAGCTTTGAATTCATTCAGTAAATGACCTCCAGAAGAACAAAAAGAGACTTTTCTCTGTACAGCAAGGTCCAGTTCTTGGGGTTTTGGTGACCTGTAAATATCTTATTCCTCAATTCCTGTTCAGATGTAAAAATGATTTTTTTTCAGTATTTTTTTAAACTTTATTAAAAGAACAGCAAACAGTATTTGAAGAGAAGCAAGGTAGAGGCAAGTCAGTACAGTCTGTGTAACTTGGTTTCCCTGCTGTGATGCAAATGTGTAAAATAAAGATTGACCAGAAAGAAGTTTTTAATGCATCTCATTTTCTCCTTCTGAACTGCCAGCAGCCAAGCTGACCCATTGTTCCCAAAGTCTGCATTCCCCTCTGCTCAACTTCTGTTTCCAGCCATCAACATCTGCATCATGGATTCAGGGCCAAATCACAAAACTTGTGTGGAAAACTTCTTTTGAAGGGAAAAGCTTTTCCTGTCAGTGACCCAGTGAGGTTCACTGAGGTGCCTTTTCTTGAGCTCCAGGTACTGGAACTGTGCTTGTGTGTGCCCAGCTGCTTTTTTAATTTTGCAAGCTGAACTTAGGCAGTGTTTGTGGACTGAGTCTTGAACAAAAGTGTTTCTCCCAGCCCTGTGTCTCCTGCAGTCTGGGGCAGGCAGGAATTCAGGAGCATCTGGGCTTGTTGCTCCTCCCCAGCCCTGTGGTCTGTGTGTTCTCTGCTGTCAGCTTGCCAGGCAAGGGCAGACAAGGAGCTGATGCTCTGAATCTTGGTGTCCAGATACAAATTAAGGATAGAAGGTTACTTTTAAAGTAATATCTTTGGTGGATCTGGCCACACTATCTCAGAGGGGCAAGTCCTTGACTTATTTTAAGTTAGCCTGATGGTGATTTGGGACATCTGTAGTTGTGCTCTTCCTGAGGTGTTGGGATCTAACCTTGCATTTCAGTTCTGCAGACTGGTTGGGTTGGCAGGGATGAGGAGGGCACAGCATTCCTGTGAAGTGTTCTTCCTGATAATCCCCCATCCCTCAAAAGCATATGTCCTTCAGCACAAAATTCCAGTCTTCAAGATGTTTCTTTCAGTTCAGCTTGTGGTTCTCATCCTACCACTGAGGGATAATGCCAGAAATAGCCTCTCTTCTCTACCCTGCTCCTCCCAAGCAGCCACTTCTGCATTGCCTCAAGCCTTTGGGTGGGTGGTGTTTTACCAGGGAGCTAAATTATAAAAAGTACTTGGAATTTGGATTTCCTAAGACCTTACTGTAGGTTAGAACAAACTTTCCTGATGCAGGTGGTCCCTGGTTGTTACACTGGAGTGGCCTAAATCTCTTTAATGCAGGTTTCTCCAAACTGAACATCCTCTGCATATTCTGTCTGTTGTGTATTTGGCCTTAAAAGATTCCCCCTTGACATTCCCTGACAGCAGCTGAGGCTCACCCCCAGAGTTGCCTGCACTCAGCCAGTAAGGAAAGGTGAAGTGTTAAGGGTGGGGTGGGTAAGGTGGGACTAAATTGTGGGAACACTCACTTGAGAAGGAGACCAAATGAAATTATCAGTGGAAAAATTGTTTCCTGATCATTTTCTCCAAAGAGACACAAAGAAGAGCTCCCAGTATTTGAAGTCTATTGCAAGCAAAGGTCATCTGGCAGACTTACACAGGGAACAGAAGAAACAAAACCACAGCTAACAAAACTTTCCTCAGTGTTCTGTGTTTGGATGTAATTTTGTAGGTGTTTTCCTGCCCAGGGGAAGTAAATTGTTCTACCTGCACTAAGGTTTTTCTTCCAGTGTCTGACATTCCCAGCTGTCTGATCATTTGCAGCTCCTCATTGCAGTCCTGGCTGCCTGCTGTTGATGCTTTTGCTCGAGCAAGGTTATCTTCATGACTGCAAAGAGCTGCCTTCTCCTTAAATCTGCTTTTGCCTTCCTTTGCCTTCTGACTGACAGGCTCTAATGAGGGGAGAGTGTTGTGGTGCCCTGGATAGTGAGTGGTCAATAAAAACCAAATTGCTTTGTACAGCAGAGGTAATAACACAGCTTGTTATTGGCACAGCTGATCCTGATACTGGGGCCCTTGGTAAGGAGACAAAGGCTTTCTTCTGTCTTAAGTAGTAAAAAAGTGCATATCATCCATTTCTTTTCTCCCCTCTCATCCATGGAAAATGGTAATTGGGGGTGACTCTGCTTTGTTGTGGCTTTTCTCCCCTGTGGGATATTTTCTGTGGGGGGGGCTGAGACACAATACCTGAGATGGTTCTTGTATTCCTAAAAAAAAATAAACAGGCATGTGAGGTGAGGTTGTTACAGGAGTGGCAGGTGGAATAGGTGAGGGTTGAAATGGAAGAGGCAGCATGAAATTCCTTTTACTGCTCCCTCTTGGGATGATTGTGCTGAGCTTGGCAAGAGCATCCTTGATGAAAGGAGCAGTTAAAACATGGGTTACCTGTAAATGTAGCAATAAGTTTGGGGGGTTTAGTCCCTGAGGACATTGCTCTGGGGTGCAGATCTTCTATAGGCCTTCAGTCCTGAGTCATTTGGGTAAGGTGTCACAATATCCCCCAATATCCCATTGCCAGCTTCTCCCTGAAATTGCACCCACTGCTTACCTGCAGGTGTGGAAGAGTCCCTGTCAGTGCTCCAGCTGCTTCTTCCCTGAACTGCTCAGAATCTTTGTTCTGCAGGAGCTCTGTGAAGCTGGAAGGAGTCCTCCACCCAGCACAGCTGTGAAGGTATTGATCTGCCTCTCCTGGGAGAAGCCAAACTTGTTCATATTGGGCTAGATCTCATACCAGGAGGCAGTAGCCAAATTGGAGGGGCTACAAAGAACAGCTGCAGTGCCTGAAAGGAATTGGGCAATGGCAGAAGATTACAAGCATTAAAGCTGTAACCCTGACTGAGTGATGATTAAAGAAAGCCAAGAAGATGTAGCTCAGTACAAAATGGCTGCATGGGGGTAGCCCACAGAAATGGGTTTGGAATTAGTGTGGCTGAAGGCTGGGCTGTGGAGGAAAACAAGATGTTAGGAGAAGCCTTTTGCCAATGAGTTTGGCTGCAAACAATCTCCCTGGAGAAGTGGAGGCAGTTCTGTGTTGTTTTAGATAATCAACACTAGGCTGGACAAATCATTGCTAAATACACTGCAGGGAATGACCCCTTGTCAGCTGTGAGCTGGATGAAATGCCTGGCCCAGCCAATTTCCATTTGCTTATCTCAGTGGGAAATATATTGCATGCATAATTCCTGGTTTGGGGGGGGTCATTTTAGTTTTACTCTTAAACCTCAGAGAAGCCTTGAGTGAGCCTGGCTGCTCCATAGGAGGAACACATTGAAATGAAGCTGGTTGGTGTGTGCCCTAATCTGTATTCTGAGGCAGTCAGGGTTTTAACTGTTGCTGCAAAATCTGAGTGGAAATATCTGCTGGGATTTACCAAGCACACAATGCCTGAGTGTTGCCATGAATCAGAGCAGCCTTATGGGAGGCAACAATTCAAACTCCTAAACAGCAACAAAATTTGAGGAATAGGTACAGGTTGATCAGCTTGATTTTTTTGTGTGTGTGTTTGAACGTTTTTGGGGATTGTTGTGGTTTAGTTTGGTTTGGTTTTAACAATTGCAGGGTAGGATTTGGGTGGGCAGACATCACTGCTGACTGCTCAGTTTGCTTACAAAGCTTGCTCAAGAGACTTGTGTCTTGTGTTAAAACCAGAGCAGGTCAGCACCAGCTGCCCCAGCCTCCAGATGGCCTCAGCAGACAGAGCCTGGGCACTGAGGGGCTGACGAGCCAATGTAGGATTCATGAGTAATCAAGAGGCTGATTTCTGTCTGGTTTGGGGTGTGAAGCCTACCACCACACCATTCCCTGTGCCCTCTGCAGGCTCAGAGCTCAGCATGGAACAGACACTGAGCTGCCTTTGGAGCAAACATCTGGGCAGGATCACAGAAGAGCTGGAAGCCACGTGACTTCTCTTTATTTTGGAGGTTCTTATAAATATGTATATTTTCTAAAAGCTCTGTTCTGCTCCAAACCTCTTTCAAATTTAAGGACGCTTCTGTCACAGATGTGGGGTTTGTTATTAGAATCCCCTGCTGAAGCTTGGCAGCAGAGCTGGTGAGCAGTGCTCAAGTCACCTGCAGTGGGTGGAGAGCAATGTGGAGAACAGCTCCTCCATCCCCTTTTCCAGCCCTGAGGGTGCCACTGGATGCTGCCGGGATTGTTTGCTGCAAAATGCTCCTGCTGCCTCTGTGACTGTGATCTTATCTCCCCCAGACAAAGTGCACAGCACTCCTCGGTTGTCCTTACAAGGAGCCTTTTCTTTTCAGTCTGTCTGGAATCAAGCTCAAGGTGGCTAGGCTGAGCTCTGCAGGACGGGGGACGGCAGGAGCAGAACAAGGGTGATTTCCCACTTGCCAGCCGGGATTTGTGATGTGCCACGAAGGAAGATCGAAGGAAGATCCAGAAAACCTCCTCCTGCTTGGCTTTGTCTCAGCCCAGGGGTGCCTGCAAACTGCAGGCAACGGGAGAACAGCTGATGAGTTCACCACAGCCACCCTTCCCGGGTTCCTACATTAGCATGACAATTACAGCCCCAGAGGCTGCAAAGAGAATACAGGCTTTAAAAAATAAACTAGAATTTAACAGAGAAATTAATAGCGTAGCAAATTGTAACGCTGAGCGTGCCGGCTGCATGTCAGTCTCGAGCGACAGCTGTACGTGCAGCCCTGGCACAGTTTGATTTCCAGACCTTCCGCTGCATTTGGCCATCATTTCAATATCTGCACTTCCATTTCCTGGGGAAAGAGCCTGCAGGGCACCATTTCTGCTGCCACTTTCCCCAAAAACCTGGAGTGTTGTGTGTCTGTTGCCTTTCTCTGCAGCCGTGTGATGTATTGGCATTAAAATGCTGTGCCACAGAAATTAATTAATGGCAGAGATAGCCATTAGAGCTGATGAGTCCGAGTCTTGGAGTGTTTTGGGTTATAAATCTTGATTTTTGAGGGCTTTCTTATTTAGTCATATATAGGTCAGCTATCAAAGCTGTTGGTAAATGCCAGCACTGGGTGCTTGCTGTGACCTGCAGTGATACCAGGGGCGAAGCAAGAGCAGCTCATTCGCATCTTGTCAAGCACAAAACAGCTTCAGGAACACCCTGGTTGGTGAGCTGGAAGCTGTGGAGTCCCGTGAAACGCTGCTCACAGCCTTGAGACCATCCGTATGTGAACTGGTTGTAATCCGAGATGCGGGTGATGCCTGGGAAGCCGAGGGTGTCCCCAGGACGAGCTGATGCATTCCTGTGCTTGTGGTTGTTGCACCAGGATGTTGAACTCACTCTAATGGCATTTTTTTGTTCAAACCCTCTGGAAAAGCAGCTATTTTGGTGGCTCTCTGTGCCAGCAGTGACCATGGCTTGTCTGGGGGAGCAGCCAGCACTGATGCCAATAATTCCTTTGGCTCTTTTTCTGACTGAGTCAGATCACTCAAGTGTTAACCTTAAAATAGCAACTATTTTTGTAGTTGATATAATTAATCTCCTTTGTGTGTATGTTCCTTCCCTATTCCAGGCTCTGATGCTTCACTACTCCCCTGCTGACCCACTCCTGCTTTGGCACAAGAAAACTCTGAGCAAAGCTTGGCTTTTCCACAAAAAAAGCACGAACTACAGGCTTGTGTGTGCTCTGCTCCGTGAGTTCACTGCCGGGCTGGTGTCTCCAGTCACAGATTCCTTGCCCATGTTGTCTGTTGGTTTTGGAGCATCTTCTCAATCCGTTTTTGGGTGGGTGGATGTGGAAGGGGGATGTTCACAAGCTGCCAGGTCTGGGGGTGACACTGGCCACAAAGACAACTGTGATGGATGGGTGGGTGGATGTGTGGGTTTCGTGATGCTGCAGGAAAAATCGGTTTGGAGAAGCCTGAACGGACCCTGTGAGGTGCCTCGTCCAGCCCTGGGAAGGGGAGGAGCGAGGAAGGGGATGGGATGGGCTAACCAGAGTCCATCCCCTGCCTCTCTTCTCCCTTTCCTGGGGCAGCTCCTGCATCAAAGCGCATCTAAGAGTGCAAGCATGCCATGATGGATACTACCCCATGCCCAACGTCCCACCCCACAAACAGCTCCAGCCGTGCCAAGGTGGGGTTCAGTGGGTGCTGTGCTCAGGCTGTGTGACACCAGTGATATTTTAGGTCTGAGCACATCAGTGAGGAGGATGAAGGGGGAAAGAAAAGACCATCTGTGATGAAGCACAGAGTGAACACACGAGATCAGGACAGTCTGCACCTCGCTGCTTGCATGCAGTGCTATTCCCACGAGGCAGCTGCAATCCTGGCAATTAAATCAGGAAGGATGCGTTGGGGAGAACCCCCGTGATGGCGTCTGAGGATGCTGATTAAATGTGCACAGCCTGGTGAGCCCACGTGGAACAAACGGCTGCGTGGCTGAGCCTGACAGACTTGCTGGGTCCTGGGCAAAAAGAACTCTGGGGTTTTATTAAACACTTTCACGCAGATACCCGAGGAAGGAAAAGCTTTCTGCAGACACACACTTGGCTGTTCAGCCCACACAGCTCTCAGCTTTTACAATCAGAACGTGCAGCATCGGATCCATCCCAGCCTCCAGCAGCGGTGTGGCAGGAGGGGTAAAGCTTCCCTTGGAGCAGGAACCCGCTCTGACCACGGCAGCAACAGCAAATATTGCCCAGGGAATGCTCATTTCCATGGCTGCACTGTGAGGATCAGACAGCGGAAGCCCTGCAAGCACACGCTGCTTAATCAAGAAGCCAGCCTGGGTCAGGGCTGGCTCTGAGCTTGTCCTGCAGTTGCTGGTGGTGGGAGATGTGAGCAGTGCCTGAGGTCTGTCTTGGAAGAGAAAGCCAGGGGGATTTATAAAGCAAAACTACTCTCAAGGACTGGCCTCCAGTGGATTTTCCTCTGAGCAAACAACCCAGCTCCTTCCCGGGCACACTGACCACACTCAGCTGGGCACGATTGTTTTGTGTCCCAGTTGCTATTCAGATTTCTATCCTGTCGGCACCCCAGGAGCTTTTCCAGGCTTGGGCTGTGTTTCTCTGCCTGTAGAAATGTCACTTCATTCTAGAAAATGTCACTAGGGTTGTTATTTAAACAGTAATAGGGTTAAAGCTAATAACTGGGGAGTGAAAGTGACTGGCTTGCATAGTTTCCGATTACTTTCCCCCTCTCGTCTGTGTGATTTGAGTTCTCTCCTCAGCGTTTCGTGTGATGGAGGCAGGGTAGAGTTTTAAATAGAATTAAATCCTTTCAACATCAGTTTTGCAGCAGCAGAGGAGCCTGTGCTAGAATGCCTGTGCTGTGCAGGGAAGGTTTGGGACCTCGCTGGACCCCCAGCTGGGCACTGACAGGTCATGCTCTGCACACAAAAGGACACCCCTGCTGCCATGTGGTTACAGCCCACGGAGCACAGATGAAGGGAAATACTGCAAAAATTTGAGTTTTGCTGATGGGCAACAAAGAAGGGGCTACACAGGATGTTTTTGCAGCACATTTGAGGACTAGACTGGAATCTGCTGAGGCCTGTTGGAGTTGCAGGCAGGCCTTTGTCCCTAAAAGCCATGCAAATGCTGGAAGCAACTGGGAGGGATGCTGGAGGGGAGACACAGCCTCACAGAGCTCTGGCTGCCATGTGCTGCCAATCCCCTGTGCTCAGTGCCATCCCTCCAGCTCATCCCCCAGGCTGTGCTGCTGCTGGGACATGGGGATGGTGTTTTTATCCTCTTCTGCCTTAAAGAGCTCGTTTGTGTGAGGCTGGGTAATGGAGGTTGAGGCATTTTAGAAACATCCACTTGGGGAATGTATCCCTGGAGAAGAGAGTGTCAGGACACGTTTGGCTGGTTAAAAACAATAAAGGTGCAAAGAGCAGTGCTGTGTCAGCTGTGCCACTCTGTGTCCTCTGCAAACACCCCGTGTGTTGTGTTGGGCTCTCCACAGCCCCACAGACAGGTTTTGCTGTATCCAAGCACAGATTTTCCCCTTCTTTGGCTGCTACCACGGGAGTCCAGGCATGCCCAGGCAGCTCCAGCAAGGCCCTCATTGCAACAGAGGCAGGAAGAAAAGTGTATTTATCGTGTGCATCAGTACAGCTAATGACTGCACACAGAGACCGAGCTGTTGTGGAGGCACAAAGCCCTGCATGGGTTTCAGGTGGGGAAAAGCCAAGTGCTGCTGCTTTTTTCACTTGGATGGTTTCCTGGCTGCACCACAAACCTGCTGTAGGTTGAATCTGTGGGGCTTTTGAAGTGATTGAACTTCTCTCTATGTACACATTGCAGAGAGTGAGTGAAGGCTCAGTCGAGTCCAGGTGTGAGAGAATGGTAGAATCACAGAAGAGTTTGGGTTGGAAGGGATCTTAAAGATCATTCTGTCCAACCCTCTTTCCAGGCAGGGAGATCTTCCACTAAACCAGATTGCTCAGAGCCCAATCCATCCTGGCCTTGAACACTTGCAGGGATGGGGCAGCCACAGCTTCTTTGGGAAACCTGTGTGAGGGCCTCACCACCTCCAGAGCGAAGAATTTCTTCCTGATACCTAATCTAAACCCTGCCCCCTGAAGCCATCCCCCCCTCATCCTGTCCCTTCATGACCTTGTCCAAATTCCCTCTCCAGCTCTCCTGGAGCCTCTTTAGGCACTGGAAGGGGCTCTAAGGTATACACAAAGTCTTCCCCAGGCTGAGCAAACCCAGCTCTCAGCCTGAACATCCTGAGCTGAAAGGGACCCGCATGGATCCGACTCCTCCACGTGGGTAACAGACCCCTCTTCACCTGGGGAGCCCAGGTGTTGGAAAATGCTTCTACAACTGGAGGTGTTGATGTCCCACCAAGGTCACCCCCAGACGCTGAGCTCAGCCTTGCTCCAGGCTCTGTGTTCCCACCGTCAGCTCCCCTTCTCCTCATCCCCCAGCTGCCTATCACCCCCCCAAACAGGACCCCGATTCGCGACATTTCCCTCCGAGTGTTTCCGCCGATCCCTACGGGGCGGCTCGGGGGGAGTCCCGGCGGCGGGGCCGCTTTGGAATCCCCCTCCCTCCGGGGTCCTCCCGCCATTGGGAGCGGCGGGGCCGTGCCGGAGCCCCCTCCCCATCGCCATCCCCATCGCGCTCCCGCAGCGCGGGGCGGGGCGCGCCGCCCCCCCGCCCCTCCGCGCCCCCGCGGCCGCTCCGCGCCCGGCGGCGGAGGGCGGGGAGGGCGCGTGGAGCCGGGGACACGCACACGGACACGCACACGCAGAGCGGCCCCGCAGCGCGGCTCTGCGGCCAAACCCGCCAACAAAGACCCCTCCGCCCCCCTCGCCACCGCCCCCCGCGGGATGTAGCCGGGCCGGGAGCCCCAGCGAGGCAGCGGCCCCGCCGCTCCGTGCCCCGCAGCGAGGCCGGGAGGCGGCGGGCTCAGCGGCGCTGCCGCCACCATGGGCAAATCCAACAGCAAGTTGAAGCCTGAAGTTGTGGAAGAGCTGACCAGGAAAACGTACTGTGAGTGCCCGGGGGGCTGCCGGGGGGATGCCGGGGGTGCGATGGGATCCGCGCTGCCGCTCGGCCCCGCCGCTCCCCCGGGTCGGTGCCGCGGCAAGCGGCGGCTCCTGCGGGGCCGCTCCCGGGGAGGGCGCAGGCTCGGCCGGGCTTTGTTGGAAGAATTCAGGGATTGGCCTGGGAGGAGGAAAAAACCCATAAGGCAGCAGAGACACGGAGAGGGGCAGCGAGCCAGGGGAACGCGCTGTTTTTTCACCAAAACCATCCTCTGTGGCCTATTTCTGAGCCTCCGGGAACGGCGGGGCCAGGGCCGCATCCTGCCCGCCCGCGGCGCCCAGCGGAGCATCGCGCCCTCCCTCGCCGCCCCCCCGCCCCTGCCCCGAGCATCCTTCCCTCGGGCTACCCGGGCCCCGGTACCCAGGGCCAGCCGCGGGGATTGTGGTCGCCGCGCTGCATCCCCGGAGCCTGGCTGCAGCTCCCGGAGTAGGGTGCCGAGCCTCTGGGTGGCTTCCAAAGTTTGGGTGCGTTACTTGGAGGGGTTCCCTTTGTTATTGCTATCTGAAGTGGAGAGAAGAGCCCGACACCGGCGAGTTCGATATTTATCTGAGTATCTCAGTATCGGTTTAATAACCTGATTTTCTGAACGAGTGGCTTTCCCGTCTGGACCTCCACCATAATCTAATTAACGTGGCTGGTGCCTCAGCCATCCAGTTTTAGAAAAATAATTTTTTTTCCCTGAAGGATGCACAAAGGAAACAAAGGCTTTGGTGGCTCAAGTTTGCCTCCCCGCTTGCAGGTCGCAGATATTCCCCGAACGTGCAGCAGACCTGCGAGCTCCCCTCTGTCATTGCTGCAGTCCCACGGCAGCGCTTACCCAAAAAGGCAATAGATTAGGATGCAGCAAGTTCTCCCGTATGGAGAAGAGGCAATACTGGTGCATTGCACAACCCTACACGCGGGATTGCTCTCTGCCTGGCACAGCCGGCAGCAGGAGGGCAGGTGCTGGGGGGCATGCCCGCAGTGCCAAGCCGGGTGTGATGGCAGGAGAGGCTGGGGTACCCCGGCTGGGCTTCCTCAAAGTGCTCGGGGGGAGGGAAGCCGTGAAAAGGTGGTGGTGCCAGGTGGGCACAGCCCCCGCTGGAGCTGAGCTGGGTTTTGGTGTCCTCACTGCAGCTGTCGCCCACGGTGAGTGCAGCCGCGCCGGGCCAGGTGCCGGCAGCGCTGTGCTGCAATCGCCCGCTCGCTTTGCAGCCGCTGTGCCGACCTGATCTCCGATGGAGAGGAATCTGGGAACTGTCAGCCCCAGCACAGCCCTGTCTGCAGGTGATGTCCTGTGTGCTGCCCTTTCTGCACACCTGGGGTGGCTCCTCTGCCCAGGAAGGTGCCAGCACCAGTGGGGCTGACATGGGGCACACAGGCAGTGGTGCCCCGTGTCTCACTTGCAGCCAAAGCCAGCCAAACACAGCGCTGGTGAAACCCACATCTTTGGGCACAGGGATGTCTCTTAGAGGGATAAGGCCAGCAGGTCATTGCTTTTTTGAATCACTTCATTCCCAACTTTCTGCTCCTCTCTTTTGGGTGCCCTCCCCTTTCCACTGCATCCTTTCCAAGAAAGGTTGTGGTCCTCTGATCCCTCCCTCAATGAGTTTCCAGTCTGTCTGGAGCGTTGCCTGCCTGCTCTGGACCTCTCACTGCTTCTTTTTAAAGATTCCTGTACCTGTGCAGGTGAGGCAGCAGCACCCAGCAGCACGTGGCCCTTTGCGTGGCTGGAGCCTGGTGCAGCATCCCAGCAGCATGTGGCTGGTGTGTGGTGCCTGTCAGGGAGAGCTGTCACTAATTCCAGGGCCTGTTTGTTGAGCTCTGCTCATTCCACCTCTCGTCTCTGGGATTAATTACTTTTGCTGTGTGCCTCTGCCCCTTTTCTGCAGCTGTCAAGGCGAGCGTGCATTCCCTTGTCTGGTGAAGGCTTCACAGGGCCCTCCCAGGCATGGCTGAGAGCCTCTGGTTTATCTTCAGACCATGGGAGATTGGAAAGATACCAATTTCCTTCTGTGTTTTGGGGAAGCCAGGCAGAGGAGAGGCAGGTGGGAGGGCAGAGCTGTGCTGAGTACAGTGGGAGGAACTGATCCAGGCCCCTGTGCTGTGGCTGGTGGAACAGCTGGAGCAGGGGACAGTCATGCACACAAATCCGTGGCCTGCTCAAGAATTTCTGGGGGCCTGCTTGGAAAACTTGTTTTTTCTACAGCATGTTGATATTTAGGCACGTTTCTGGCAGACACGAGAGCATCCCTGGTCTGTGCTGGCCGTCCCATGTCCTGCCACATTGCTGAGCAAGCGCTGTCCCTGCCTGGTGTGTGGTGATGTTCCTGCTGCTGCTGCAGCACATCTGGGCAGATGTCTCTACTAGCCCAAACTGATGGGAGCCTGCATTTGTCCCAGGGAGGTTCCTGTGGCAGCGTGAGCTGTGGCTGTGGTACGTGAGGGCTTCTCCCATGCTGGGATTTCCTTCCATTGCATCATTTTCTGCTTGTATGATTTCCACACCAAACAAAGCAAATACCAAAAAGGCCCCTCTCAGTTCTGCAGGATCAGAGGGAAATGTCACCCCCTCTCCCTGCCCCACATGGCTTTTCTGCTAATTTATCTCATCCATGGGACACAGAGGACATCTGCTTCCTCTCAGTACTCTTTAGTGCCTGATGGCTTCTTGTGTCCCTTGTCCTCCCTGAGCTCTCCATCTCCTATCTGTGGTGTTTCTCTGGCCTTGCCTCAGCTGCAGCAGTCCTGGGAAGAGCAGGAGATGGGAGCAGCCAGGAGAAGAGCAGGGGAAGGTTCAGGTGCCAGGGCAGCTGTGGACAGGGAGGGTGAGCTGAGGATACTGCAGGGCAGCCATCAACAGCCTGTGTGAGCTGTGAGAAATGTTTTCCTGTGTGCATTCAGAGCAGGTTGTCCCAGGCCCTGCTGGGAGCTGGACATGGAAAGGCAGGAGTCTGGAAACCTCATCCCTTGGCTCCCCTCCCCACTCTGCTCCTGACTTCCAGTGCTGGGGGCCAGGTTTTAATGGCACTTGGACACCTAAAGGCGCAGAAGGGCTTCTTTGAAGGGCTGGCTGCCCAAGTCCTCTTGGGTTGGACCCATCTCTGTGTGCCTTCTGTGTCTCTGGGCACCTGAGTGCCCAGGAATACCTGGCAATGCCAAGCTCCACCGTCTGCCAGGTGCTGGAATGGTGCTGGTGGGGACAGCCAGGCTGCAGGGCTGTTTAACCCTCCTTGGACACCAGGCTGGTGCCACACAGGAGCGTGCAGGAGAAGTCAATGTTGAGTGATAATAATACTGAATAATAAATTATGTAATTCTTTGTACTTTCATAGATCCTTTCATTGAAAAGTGCTTAACAATAATAATTTATTAATCCTTCTGTTGCCTCGTTGGGATAGCTCAGAGATGCAGTTTGGTGATGTGTCCCAGGAGGTGGGAACTCCTGAGGCTTCATGGAACCACCATCCTCCCTGGATCACATCCTCTTCCATGGGGATTTAAACCTGAGCTTAATTTGGG
Organism: Serinus canaria; assembly: GCF_022539315.1. Classification (NCBI taxonomy): domain Eukaryota; kingdom Metazoa; phylum Chordata; class Aves; order Passeriformes; family Fringillidae; genus Serinus; species Serinus canaria. The sequence goes on along the minus strand of NC_066330.1, from coordinate 4,876,423 downwards.
CCAGGTGCTCACGGCTTAAGGCCACAATGGGATTTGGGATTGTGTTTAAGAACCTTGCGGGGCCACAGTCAGGGGTTCTGCTCAGCTGGAGATTTATGAAGGTCCTGAGGTGTGGCTGCAGCCTGAATGAAGCGTGTGATGGGCACGTGTGCAGTTGTGGGAGCACAAAACCTGTCTTGGGTGGAAAGGATTCGGTGTGGAGAGAGAAACTGGGAGAGAAACACAGTTCTGAATGTCCTTACTCACAGCAACACTCCCAGGCCAGGAACCCTTAAAACCATGAAGCAGCTTTTAAAATGTGCACTTGTTTCAGAAGAGCACCTTTTAGCTCTTTTTTTCCCAGTTGTTTTGGGGAAGATTGGCTTTCAGGGTTCTCTTTGCACAGCTGTTGCCCGTGTCCAGAGCCAGCTCAGTGTTATTTTTGAGGCTGCAATAGCTGAGCAATCAGGCATGCTCAGAGCTCTGCCGGTGCAGCAGCGTGGCTCTGGGGCCAGGCTGGGGTCAGGATGGTTGGGAATGGTGGTCCTGGTGCTCCTGAGGCCACCGTGGGGCTCAGGTGAAGGTGTGGGAGCCACGGTGAGGGTGCCAAAACGACAGCCAGGCTGCAGAGTGGGTGCGAGGAAGATGCTCTTTTCCCAAGAACCGCATCCCACCCACTGTGATCTATTTTGTGGATTTTAAACTCACTCCAGCATCATCATTTTCTGCTCTTTCACAATAAGCCACAAAATTGGCTCCATTGCTCGACAGTAATGCAGGGAATTAAAGGGCATTAGTTTAAGAGCAAACTATAAACATATTGATTTGTAGTTACAGGGGAATGTGGTGGCGGGTGGAATTCTCTGGGAAAGGAAAGGAAATTCTACGATTGCAGCAGTTTTCAGCCAGGGAAATGGATTGGTTCCTTGCTGGCTGAGCCAGGCTGGGGCTTTTCTCCATCATGCCACCACAGTGCTGAGAAAATGTGCTGGCTGGGGCAGTGGGCAGGAGCAGAGGAGGGACCTTGGTAGCTCCCCCCACTGCTGCTGGTTTATTTTTAGCCTCCGAAGTGTTTGGCCCCAGGCACTGGGTATCTCTGCCAGGTTGGTTTGTGTTGAAATCCTTCCTGTTGCTCATCCAGCAGAAGGCAGGGTGAGCTGCCCGGGTGGCCACGGACCTGTTATCCCTCAGTGGCAAAGGCTGGGTGAAATTGTCACTGTGGGTGACTTTTAACAGGGCTTGGGGTGACAGAACAGGCAGGAATGGCTTCAAACTGACAGAGAGCAGGGTTAGATGGGATATCAGAAAGAAATTGTTCCCTGTGAGGGTGGGGAGGCCCTGGCACAGGTTGCCCAGAGAAGCTGTGGCTGCCCCATCGCTGGGAGTGTTCAAGGCTGGGTTGGTTTGGGGCACTGGGGATGGGCAGGAGGTACCAGAGGGATGCCCAGGGCCTGGTTTTGCTGCAGCCACGTGTAAGGGGAGCTGTGAAGGGGATTGCTGTGGTGCAGGTTCACTGCAAGGTCGATGTGGACCTGCTGTGCTGCCTCTGGAGGACTCTGGTGCTCTGGAGGCATCTCCAGCTCCTTCTCCAAGGCAACCTCAACCTGCTCCCAATGAATCCAACCCAGGGCATCCCACACATACGTGGACCTGGGGCTTCGTAGGTAGATGCAAGCAAAACAAGTTTTGGGGTTTCAGAAGCAAGTTTTGAGAAGTCCCTGCAGTCTCTGGGAGGTTCTTGCAGTGCCAGGGTGGGAAGGGGGAGACATGACCAACACCCCGAGGGTTTCCTCTGCGGCAGAGCGGAGCAGCCGTCCCTGCCGGCCACGCTCGCTGCTGCTGCTGCTCCAGCATCACAAGAATCACATTTCATTTATCCCCTGACATGTTAATGGATCTGCTTAACCACTCTCCTGACCTTTGCTGCTGCCGCTATAATTAAGGTTGTGAAACAAGAAGCTCTGAAGGCATCAAAGGAAGGCGGCGGCTTCAGGGGGGAGCCCGGGGGCTCACTCTGTTATCGGGGTGACATTTGTGGGGTTGCTTTGTTCCTCCTTCCCCTCCTTGTTCTCCTGGATCTTCCAGGGAGCTGGATGTCAAGGGAAGCCAGGGGCAGGGGTGGCCATGGGGGGCTCAGCCCCAGGGCATGGTCTGTGTCACTTCCATCACCATCGCTGCCATGGGCTCCCCAGCCTGGTGCTACCAGCACAGGGCTCCCTCCCCACACCTCCTGCTGGAAGGAGGGCTGCCTCTGCTTCATCCACCTGTTTCTGCAGCATCTTCTGATTGATGGCTGGACCTGGTGGAGCTGCTCTGGGTCTCTGTGTCCCCCCTCAGTGCACAGTGATGCCTGCAAGAGAGACCAGGAGGGCAGCAGAGGTGGCCCTGCTGCCAGCAAGGCTTTGCCTTGAGCATCCTCCTGACCTTCCATGGCTCCAGGGAGTGATGGCTGAGCCAGAGGCACTTCCTTCCTACTGCCACGCTGGTCTAGAGGGGAGTTTTCTCCCCAGCCCAGCACAGGAATTGTTCCTTGGGTTGGAGATGGCACCTTGGAGTGCCAGAGAACACTGAGATCCCTGTGGCCAAGGGGTGGATTTAAGCAGATGGCAGGACACAACTGCCCCTGGGCAGGGGGCTGCTCCATCCCTGCTCCCAGCAACACTGCAACCCTCTGCCCCTCCAGGCATTCCTGCATTGGCTCATGGGGAAGCTGGGATTCAATCCTGGGATAGACCTGCCCCAGCCACCAGCTCCTGCTGTGGGGGTGCTTCAGCCTGGTTCATTAATTTCCAAATGAAGGCACTGTCTTTGCCCTTCCTCTCCTGCCTTTGCTTCAAAGAACAACTTCTGCTTTTTCCCTAAACCCAATTTCCAAAGCCTAATGTCGGGTCCTTAAATATTTAATAAAGTCTAAAAAGGATTTCAGCTGCATATTGGCTTTCCTGTTGGTACCAGCCCCAGGGGAGATGAGAGCTGCTCATGGACCTGTTTATCCAGTCTGGGAGCAAGGCAGACCACTAATGGCAACCGCTGGAGAGGAGGGTGCCAAACACCCTGGCAGTGCTGTGAGCATTGCTCGGTGTCCCAGAGTAACAAATGACACCAATAACTCTGTGGGGCTGGAGCTCAAACGTCTCAGAGGCTCCCAGACCTGCTGGGCTGATGAGGTGCTGGTGATGTCTGTGTCTGATGGGGAGAGAAGCCAGACTGGCAAAGCTGGGATGGGGATGTCCCAATGTGACAGGCAGGCTGTGTTGGGGGCTGCTCCCAAACTCCTTGGGGATGTTGCAGGGATGGGCTCCCACACAGGGACACCCCAGTGTGTGGGTGATGTGGCCAGGAGCAGGGATGGGCACGGGGGTGAGCTGGGGGAACAGTGGCTGGGGCAAGCTGGGAGCAGAAGAAAATTACATCAGTCACCTTCCAGCAACAGCTGTTTGCATGGGGGTGACCCTGGTGCCACAGATGTGTTTTACTGCCTCTGCCCCAGAGCTGTCCCTGGGAGCAGGAGCTGAGCCCAACCAGGGGTGGTGTGGTGGCCCCAGAGCTGGCAGAGATCATGGGACTAAGACATCATTAAGGAGTTCAACCTGAATTTTAATGGCACCACATCATCAGGACCAAACTACCCAAATTTTCAAAGAGCTGACGTGTGGTGCATTCTAAAAGTTACTGTCATCAAACAGGGACCTGAGTGAGCTCTGAGTGCCCCAGGATGGGCTGATGGACAGTCCCAGGGGAGGACTGAGCCCATGCCAGCCTGCAAGAGCTCACCCCTTCCCTCCACCACCGTGCAGCTCCCGTGGGCACTGGGCTCTGTGCTGGGGGTTGGTGCTGGAATTGGGGCAGTGCACTGGGAAGAGCCTCGTGCTAATGCTCCAGCTGTCCCTGAGTGCTTCCCCCTGAGTCCCCAAAACTCCACAAAGCCACCTGACAGCCCAGGCTGCCAGAGGTGACCCCAGCCAGCCCTGGCGTGCAGGGCATCTTGCTCTCTCTGCAGGGAAGTGCCCATTCTGCACCAGAAAAGTCTGGGGACTGCACTCAGCACTGCACTCACCTGCAACAGCTGCTGCCGTGCCCTTGGCTGAGTGTTTTGTAGGGACAAGGCCTGGAACTGGGAGTGACCCCCGAGGCTGGGCTGTGTTTAGCCCGGGTAACTCACTCTGCAGAGCCAGGGCTGGCACTGGGTCCTCTGTGCAAACCGACGGGACCTCGCTGTGTCCGTGTTTGCAGGTGTGAAGCCTGCACCGAGTACCGGCTGTACCGAGCTCTGGTCACTCTGAGGGACCAGAGGCGAATTCTGCAGGGGCTGTTCAGACCGAGATGCTGGCTCTGTGATCGCGGGGCTGGAGTGCAGCCGGGGCGGGTGCACGCACACGGTGCCGAGCCGGGCGGGAGGGAGCGGGGCGCTCCTCATTGGTCAATATTAACATTGGGATGATGTTGAGAGTGCAGTTTGTATCAGATTTACGTTCAGAAAATCCTTAAATACGTGTTTCGGCGGGACGAGGGGCGGAGTGTGTTTGCCATGAAGTGCAGGGTGTGCGGGGCTCACCCCGCAGCTCCCGAGGGTTTTACCCCTGAGGAGCCGCATGAGCATCCCGGGCTCGTCCGCATCGGCCCGATCAGTTCACGCATGTTCCCCCGATTAACACACACATGAGCGCACGATTAATCTGCATATGAGCACCCAGCTGGATTTATGCATGGCTGCCCAGCGAATTCCCGCTGGATCGCACGCTGCTGCTCCGTGCATGAGCGCCCCCGTTGTTGATGCATGAGTGCCCAATTAATTGGCGCACGTGGCTGCAATTAGCTCACGCCTGAGTGTGCAATTAATTCATGCATGACCACCTGATGTATTCACACCTGAGTGCCCAATTAGTACGTGCACAAGTGTGTTATCTCCTAATTACACTAATTTACACATGAGTGCCCAATTAGCTCACGCAGGAGTGCCCAGCGAATGGACGTGTGACTGCTAAATTAATCCGTGCGTGAGCGCCCCGTGAATTCATGAATGCCCATACAAATGGATGCATGAGCCCCCAGCTGGTTCGTGCATGAGCGGCCCTTGCACTCTCGCCGCAGCTCATTGGCAGCTCATGCATGAGCACCCAATTAGTTCACCTAGAAGCACCCACATAATTTATGCACGAGTGCATAATTAGTCCACGCATGATCTCCCGCTATGTTTTTGCATGAGTGCCCCTCTGGCTTAGGCATGGGTGCCCACTTAGTTCGTGCATAAATGCCCCATTCCTTCACGCCTGAGCACCCATTGTGGGTGTTTAATTTCCCCCGGCCTGGGCGCTGCTCTGAGCGCCCAGAGCCGGTTTAGGCAGCCCCAAACCCTATGGGAGCCCCAACCTGGGGTGATGTGCCGGCTCCCCCAGACTGGGTTGCCTGGGGACCCTGTGAGAGAGCCACAGCAATTCCTTGGGGGAAACAAATACCTCAGGACTGCCCCTGCCGTGACCCAGTGTGTGGTGCTGTGCCCGTGGGTTGGCACAGCCCATGAGCTGGCATAGCTGCAGTGCCCTGTGGCGGTGAGGGAGCCCCTTTGTGCCTGGAAATAATTAACTGGTTTCCCGGATAAGGCTGCGGTGCCCACGGCCCCGCGGGATCAGAGTGCTGTCCGAGCAGCTGGGGCAAGGGGGGACGTGTGGGGGCTCGGGGGAGACTCCTCACAGCTGCTGCGTGGGGTCGGTGCTTGCTGAGCCTTCGGGAACCCAAACCTGCACAAGGACACAGCCGTGCCCTTGGTTTTGGCACCCAGGGGCTGAGCTGAGCGTGCACAGTCCTGCTCAGGGTGCAGCCCTGCGGCCGTGGCCAAACCCCTTGCACACAGGGGAAGCGATGTCAGCACAAAACAAGCCCCTGGCGGGCTGAAGCATCCCGTCACCTCATGCATCCCACCGTGACCAGGGTCCCTGAACCATTTGAATCCAGGTTCCTCCCGCCCTCCTTCCTGCCGCCCCGTCCCCGCCGTGGTCCAGCGAGCCCCCTGCAGCAGGGCGGCGGACGGGGATTTGCAGTCCCGCGTTCCTCCTCTCCTCTCTGCCTGGAAAACACAAATTAACAGGCTTGAGCACTGATTAACCAGAGTGATTCTTGCTGCAGTGGCAGCTGGGTGGTGGGAGGAGAGGGGGCCCGCGAAGGGCGGGTGGTGACGGAGCTGTCAGTCCCCGCCTGTGCCACTGGGATTGATGGAGAGGTGGGGGGAGAGGCCTGGGGGGGAGAGGTAGGTACCGGCAGCTGCGAGAAGGGGGCTGGGGGCTGCTCCGAGGCTCTGCCCCTCTGCGCTCTGTGAGACGAGACGCCGAAACCTTCCTCCCTGAGGTGGGAGCGGGAAGGAACCGACCAGCGACGAGAGAGGCCCGTTGGACAGGGTTTGGCCGTGTGTGCAGCCCCTGAGCTGCTCTGGGTGTCCCTGTCCCCGCTCCTGCCCTGCGAGTCCCGCTCTCTCCTGTTCTTTGCGCTGCCGAGCGGGGCTGAGCGCCCGGGCCGGCACCTGCGGGGCTCCCTGCTCGGCGATGCCTCTTCCAGCGCTGCGGTTCATAACAAACGATAATACTCTGCCTTTATTTAGCGCCTTTCATCCCCGAGGAGCCCGGGGCACGCTGCTGCTAACAAGCTGCTACGTGCACTATTTATAGCCCGACCCGGCGGTCCCCGGAGCGCGGCACGGCCGAACCCGGCCCTGCCCGGGTGGGATCCGGTCCTGCTCCGGTGGGGAGCTCTGGGGGGTTGCTGTGGGTCATCCCCTTGCTCTGGGGCGTCGGGGGCGCGCCTTGCCGAGGTTTATATGGCTGCGAATTGATGTGTGTGGGCTCAGCACCGCACCGTGATCGATGCTGCGGGAGGGAAATGCAGCACAGGGACTGCTTGTGAGCCCTGCCGGGCAATGCAGGGCAGAGGGACAGCCCTGTGTCTTCTGTTCCCAGCCTCGGGACAGCCACGCACTCAGAAAAGTGTCCCCAAGGCTTCTGTGGCTGCAAGTCGGGCATTAGCATTCCTAATTAGTGCCACTCGGAGTGTGACCCCATCAGGGTCAGAGTGTTTGGGAAGTGACGGCCGGGAAGTCATCACCTGTCCCGGCTGTAGCAGCAGGTGCAGGAGGCAGGTACTGCTCAGTCCCCACACTGGGTCAGGGCTGGGCTGTTCCCTGCGCTGGGGACAGAGCGGAGGTTTGGTGGCAGTGGAGGGGCAAACGCAGAGGTGGGTGGTTTTCCAAGGCCTGGGAGATGAGGCCACGCTCCCACCTCAGGAAAAACCCCACGGATTCCCCAGTACCCAAAGCTGGAGGAGAGGCACCAGTGCGGGTGTGCTGGAGGAGGGATGGGGCTCCATGTGGCTCCGTGCCAGGATGCACATTAACAAATCCCTCCTCGGGAGCCCTGAGCTGATTTCCAGCCTGGCACCTGAACGGTTCCCCCCGTCGGAAAAGCCTCTCCTGGGAGCATCACACATCTCCTGCGGCACGAGGGGAGCTGGCTCCGTCCCTCCCTCCCTCCTGCCTCAGCCCGAGCTGTCATTACCAGCATTTCTCCCGAACTAAAAAAAGCATAAATTTCTTAATTGTTTCCTGCTGGAGTTGAAAGGCAGCTCCCGGGCCCAAAATAGCACGGTGGGGGAAAAGCAGTCGAACAAGAGAGAGCAGAAGGCGATTTGCCTGGAGGGGCTGAGCCGAGCTCTGGCTGCTGCTGCGGTTCGTTTTGCCTGCCCCGAGGGCTCACCCTCATCCTCCTCCTTCCACCTGCCCTCCTTGATGCTCGTGGGTGCTGGGCCTGCAGAGGTGGTGCCTGGGGCATGCCCTGGGCATCCTCAGGGAGGAGGTCACAGCTGGTGTCTCCATGCAGGTGTGTGCAGGGAGGTCTGTTCCTGCTGGAGATGTCACTCTGCATCTCTCTTTTGGAAGGATGCTTCTGTGCAACCCTTTTTTGGGAGGGGGGGGGCGGGATGGGGAAATCCCTCGGAACTGCTGTGATTGATGTTTTATCCCACCCCAGCTCAGCTGCTGGATGCATCATGTCCTTCCTGCCTCCCTCATGCCAAGAGACCACTGTGTGCTCAAAACAAACAGCCCTCCAAATCCCTCCTGTGGCACTGCCAAAGCCCTCCACGTCCTTCACCCCAGATGCTGAGCATCCCTGTGCCTGTGCCCCCCCTCCTGGGGAGGTGCTGTCTGACACCCCGTGGTGCTACAGTGGGTGCTGCTTTTGCTGAACCCCAGGGGAAATGAGGAACTGAAGGCTCTGTCCCTCCAGCGACCCCTGTGCTGGGATGGAGGGACCCTCCAATGCATGGGGACAGCCTTGGGCACAGAAATTCCTGCTGACAGGGATGCTGGAGCCAGAATCCAGCTGGTGGTGAGGTGGGGGCCGTTGTGTGCCCTCCTGGCTGCCCCAGCCCTCACCTCTGAGCTCTGCACCTTCTGCCAGGCACGTTACAAATCTTCCTGATGGAAAATTGCTTTCTTTATTTTTCTTGCCATCCAAGGTAATTGGCATCTGTTGGTGTGTCTTGGGTCTCTATTTTTATCAGCCGTTTGCACACTGACATCTCCACTCACCTCATTATCCCCGCGCCGTTCAGACCCGCGGCTCTTTCATCGTTATTTGAATGCAAAGGAAATGACAAAAGAGGCCGTTCCCCCCTGTGCCCACCTGCTGGCACCTGGCTCCCCGCTGTGGGGAGGCACAGGCACAGCTCCTGCAGCGGGACACGCTGTGACAAGTGCCAGCTCCTACCCAGCACCCTCAGAGCCTTCCCTCTGCTATGGACATTTTTCATCTCAGCAGCTGTCCCTTGGCTGGGGACACTTGGGGATGCCAGTGCTGTCTGTTTGCTAGTTTGTTGTATTTTGGGGGTTTATCCAGAGCCCGGTGAGGCTCCCCAGTGTGCTGGGATGGGTTTGAGGATGTTTCTCCAGAGACAGCTGGTACCTGGGGGATGCCAGCCCTGGGGCTGTGCCTGTGCCCACCTTCAGTGTGTCAGGGCCAGGCAAGTCCCTTCCCTGAGCCACCTCCAGGCAGATGTTTTCAGGGATGTTTTGGCTCTGGGAAGATGAGGCAGCAGGACCAGATCCTCCCCAGGCATGATCAGCTTGTCCCTTTCATGGTCAATCCTAGTTTTGCATTCCCTGAGCACAACACAAAACAACTTGGGAGTCTCCCTGGTTTTGGGGGTCCCCAGCACCTGCAGCCTTGGCCCCCAGGACCACCTGGGCTGGCCAAGGTTGTGCCTCAAAAGCAGCTTCTGCCACATGGGGAAAACTTGGCAGCTCATGGAGCAAGTGAGCCCTGGGGCATCCCTCAGGGAATTCATTGTTGGGAGCCCCAGAGCATTCCCCAGGGAATTCACTGATGGGCAGTGCAGAGGAACAGCTGTCACAGCAAAGGCACTAAATTTCTCTTTTTTTCTCTTTTCTCCTGTTTTCTCTTGCAGTCACAGAGAAGGAGGTGCAGCAGTGGTGAGTGCCCGCCTTGGTGGTGAGCTGGCTGGGGCGTGGGGCTGTGGGCAGGGGAGAGGAGCTGGTGGCAATCAGCCACCCCACTGGCTGGGCAGAGCAGGACATGCAGGAGGTGTGGGCAGGTGCACCTCTATTGGGGTGCAGGTGCTGCCTCATGGAGGGGAGACCAGAAAATAGAGGGGCTTTCCTTGCACACCTTGTGCGAGGGCTGGGTTCTAGTGTCCCTTCCCTCCCCATATGAGCAGCCAAAGAACGTGGGGACATGGGGACTGTCCAGCTGGTGACCTGGTGTAGGAGGCTGGTGCTGTCCCAACATGTTCCCCTTGGCAGCAGGGCCTGCAGAGGCTGTCAGGGGTAGGTTCCACAGTTTCTCACCAGCAGCACTCCATCCCCTCCGCCCCACTGAACACAGCGCCCTAGAAAAGCCACTGCTTCCCTTTCATCTCCCTATTCCACCAGTCAAGGTTTGCTTTCTTTATCTCTTTCTCTCATCCTTCCCCCCCACCCGATGAGTCATAGCTGCAGCAGCTGAAGAAGATGTCACCGGCACTTCGGTTTCCCACCTCGCCACCCCCTTCCCCTCCTCCTCCAGCCCTTGTCCCGCTGCAGCGGGCGCCTGACAGATCTGGGCGATGTGTTGCATAATATTCACGTACCCCACGTGGTGCCCATGTGGTCCCACATGCTCCCCCTGTGCTCCCTGCATGGTGCCCACACCCACGGAGCCACTGAGCCCCTTCCCCGCGCCCTCCGGCTCGGCTGCACTTTCCAGCAGCCAGGTCCAGCCTGGAGCTGGCACCGAGGGTTTTTTGGGCTGTTAAAGCATTGATGGGTTTTGGAAGTGACCTGGACTGTGCCACCTGAGGACACAGGAACCTCGCTGAGTGCTCCAGCTCCTCTGAGCAGCTTTGATTTGTGGTAGTGCAAAAATTATTACAGAATATCCTGAGCTGGAAGGGACTCAAGCATCAGCATAAACCCAACTCCTGGTCCTGCACATCCCAAGAATGCCATGTGCCTGCAACTGTTGTCCAAACACTTCTTGACCTCTGGCAGGCTTCCCTGGGGAGCCTGTTCCAGTGCCCAACCACTCTCACAGAACTCAGAGGTCACTGTGCCATTGTTTTTTTGCCAGGGCACAGCTGCAGCGTGGCATTACTGCCAGTCCTGGCTGGGCAGTGGGTCCCTGTCACCTCCCATGTCCCAGATAATGTTCAACACAAGCCTGGCTGGGGCCCTTGTGGGCTGGGAGCAGGTTGGAGCAGTGCAGTGGGCATCACTTGGTGTCACTGGTGCCACTCACTGCTTGTCCCCTCTGCCACCCTCACTGTGGTGCCCACAGGCACCTCATCCACCGAGCTGGGATGCTGTGGGTGGGTGATGGGAGCGACACAGGGAGCACCTGGGGACCTTCCCAGCTTCTGCCCTCTGCAGCACTGGGGAGAGCCTCCCAACTTATTGGGGAGGCCCTCCTGGGCCCATGCTGTGCCCTCCATCCACAGGTATAAGGGCTTTATCAAGGACTGTCCCAGCGGGCAGCTCGATGCCGCCGGCTTCCAGAAGATCTACAAGCAGTTCTTCCCCTTCGGAGACCCAACCAAATTTGCCACCTTTGTTTTCAATGTCTTTGATGAGAACAAAGTAAGTCTGGGATCCAGGAGCTCGGTCCAGGGTGGTCAGGGCTGGGCCCATGGTGATGGTGGGATGGGTTTGGAGTGTGTCTGCCTGGCACTGGAGGAGCAAAATATTCCAGCGCTTCCTTGGGCGTGAAATTGCAGCGGCACAGCTGGGGTGAGCTCCTGTGGTTATTTTATTTTGGAGAGAGTGATGTGGGGAAGGGCGATGAGGTGGCAAAGCAGGAAAGGAGAAGTGGTGTTCTGGTGCCCTGACAAGAGCTCATTCCTGTGGTGCCCCCTGCATTCCAGAGCTGCTCCCGCTGGGATGTTCACTGGAGGGCTGGGCACCGGCAACTGGATCACAGTGCTGGGGATAAACGTGCATCACTCCTCCCTCCCTGCTGCCTTTTTGGATGTGCCCCCCCCCCCCCCCGAGGGGATACGTGGGCAGGGAGGACTTTGCTGGGCAGGAGTGGCAGCAGCAGCCTGACCCCTCCTTTCCTCCCCCAGGATGGGAGGATCGAGTTCTCAGAGTTCATCCAGGCGCTGTCGGTCACCTCCCGGGGCACGCTGGATGAGAAGCTGAGGTGTAAGTGCTCCCCAAGGGTTGCTGGGGGGCTGAGCCCCACGAGGGTTCTGGGCTGTGTGTCCAGGGTGGGGCCACAGTCCCAGCCCCCTGGGGCTGCTCTGCCTTGCAGGGGCGTTTAAGCTGTACGACCTGGACAACGATGGGTACATCACGAGGAATGAGATGCTGGACATAGTGGATGCCATTTATCAGATGGTGGTAAGAGGGGCAGGGGGGGCACGGGGCAAGCAGTCCCTGCTGGGCTGGAGCTCAGCTCTGTGGCACTGCTGAAACACCCCCAATTCCTTCTTTGGCCTTTTTTGGGGGGGGGTTGTGACCATCATGGCTCTCATGGCCAGGGCAGGGTTTGGATCTGGTTGCTGAGGGTGGTTCTGGTGCCAGTTTTGTCCCCTTGCACCCTGTCCTGATATGTGTGGGGGGACAATCCTCACCTGGGGACACCCTCCAGGCAGGGCACAGGTGGGTGTGTGACCTGCTCCTGTCCTGCTGCTGCAGGGGAACACAGTGGAGCTTCCTGAGGAGGAGAACACACCAGAGAAGAGGGTGGATCGGATTTTTGCCATGATGGACAAGGTAAGGATGCTTGAGGGTTTTTTCCCTGTGGCCAAGGGATTTAGGAAGTGCTGTGGGTCCCTTTGGTGAATCTTGGCTCCTGCAGGTCCCTCCTTGCCCCACCAACACAAGATCTCAGCTGCTGCCAAGGTCACTGTGGGATACCCACATCCCTCTGGGATCCCTGAATCCATTTCAGGGTCTCCAGGGTGGCATTGTCCCCTCCACGGCCGCAGCCATGGGTGGCTCAGTGGGGAAACTGAGGCTGAGGCAGCAGAGTGGGGAGGATGTGTGGGCCGGTGTGGACGTGCCAGGTGCTCAGCTGGGTGGAGCAGTGCAGTAACAGGAGTGTTTTGCAGAATGCAGATGGGAAGCTGACGCTGCAGGAATTCCAGGAGGGCTCCAAGGCCGACCCCTCCATCGTGCAGGCACTCTCCCTCTACGATGGGCTCGTATAGTCCCGGGGCCGAGCGGCGGTGAGTGCAGCACCAGGGGCTGGGGGCCCCAAATCCCCCAGCTGCCATCACCACCTCCCCCAGCACAGGCAGCTGATTCTCCTCTGCTGAAGCACCAAAACGTGGATATCCCCCCCAAATCCAGACAGGGGGAATGCTGCCCCAACTCTGATAGGTTTCTCCCAGTATCACAGAGCCCCCTCAGACCTCATCCCGTGGAGATGGAAATGTTTGCCTGCGGCACAGCTCGTGCCCTCACCAGCAGATGTGGCTGCAGAGGAGGCAGGGAGGCAGCTGGTGTGCTGGGGGCACGGGGATGCTCCAGAGACAGATTATATTAAATGTTTTATTTATCTTATTTCTTATTATATTATGCCCTAGAGCTGGTTTGGCACAGCACTGTCAGGGACACTGGTTCACAGCATCATAGAGGTGCTGGGCTGAGCATCCCGTGGTCCTTGCTGTGCCCTGTGGAGCTGCGCAGAGTCCCTTGGGGTGGTTTTGGTCATCACAGTCCAGGAGTGTCCTGGGGCTGGGGTGTTTTTAACCCCACTGGAATTTTGAGATTTTTCAACATCTATTCTGTTTCTGGCTTTGCCCTTCCAGCTGCGTTGAGATGGCCACAGGGATTTCTGGCCATCCTTCTCACCCTGTTTCCCTTCTCCCACCCTCTCCTGCAGATGCCTGGGGGAAGATGCTCTCCGTGCCATCCGACCACCGCCGTGCGAAGCTTGCCTGTCCCTCCCGGCCTTCCTTTCTGTCCTGCGAGCAAGGAGTGCCCTCAAAGCGCGAGCTCACCCCCCTCTCTGCACTCTGAACCAGCCGCTGCCATTCGCCAAATTCTGCTTTTTCCAAACAGTCCCCGCGCCAGACCCCGGTCTGAGCGGCAGCGAACGTCCGAGGGCTCAGGGCCGGGGGGAGCGGCTGGAGCATCGCCGCAGGCAGAGCCCCCTCCCGGCCTCCTCGCCCCCTCTGCTCCCTTTTTCCCACATTTCCGGATGGGACTGCGGATGCGCCGGCGGGGTCCTCTCGGGAAGCGGCCGGGGAGGAGCCCGAAGGTACCGGGGGCTGCAGCCCCGGGCTCTGCCCGTGCGGGGCGCCCGGGGAGCCGAGGCACCGACGGCGATTGGGAACAGAGTCCTGGCGTCACCCACGATGCCGCTGGCAGCCCGGCTCGGCTCACTAGGGATATATATTATATTATTATTTTTTTTTTTCTGGTGAGACAGTATTGTGCTTTTTGGTTTGGTTTTGTTTTGTTGGTTTTTTTAATTTTTTTTCCCTTCGGTGGAAAAAAGTGAGGCTTTTTTTTATATGCCTATCTCGACGATCGATATCCTTATTTATTTGTTGTAAATGTTGCTGCTGTGTTTTGTCTCTCGTGTGTGTGTCCACCCACCCAGGTGAGGATTTGTAAGGTTTACATGCTCGTACACTATTGCGGGGACCCGGGAGCCTGCAATAACAATGAAGCCAAAAATCTGCCTTCCCCCCTCTCCTCCCACCCCTCATGTCCCAAGCTCCGTGGGCTGGCTGCTGTTTGGAGGGGTTGAGCTTCTTTTTCTCTCCCTGTTCCTGTGTTCCCTGCATTTTTCTGTTCACTCTTCCCTTTTGAGGCTCGGTGAGGGCTCACTCAGCCCAGACTTGGAGCAGACCGAGCTCCATCCCTCAGTCGGGCAGGGTGAGGAAACTGCTGGGCACCAGAACATCCCTATTTCTTTCCTTTTATTCATTTCCTCACTGCATGAAAAAGTATTAATGGAGCCCAGAGTTGGGTTTTGCTTTCAGGCAGATTCCTTTGCTATGTTCTGCTTTGCAAACGGTGGGAAGGTGTTTGGTGGTGGCTGTGAACCATCCTGTGTGCTGGAGGGACAGAGGGACAGCCTTGCTCTGTCCTGCTGTGTCCCCCTCTCCCAGCTGGGACAAGGTGACAGGGGAGTGCTGGGCTGGGCTGAGCACAGCTCAGGGTGTCTCCTTACCCCACCACTCCCACAGGACCTGGGAGGCTTTGCTGTGACCCCAAGCAGAGCTGCATGCACCCACCTTGGGGGAGGCAGAGGGCTGGGAATTTACACCTGGGGACAGTGAGCTGCAGCTCAGGCCTGCAGGGCCTCTCCAAACTCCATCAGCACCCAGCACCCCTCTGGGATGTGCCCCCAGCTCAGCCCCACCAGCACCCCCACCGTGGGGCACAGCTGGCATCTCTGCTGGAGGATGAGCATTGCATGGGTGATGCCTCAGCTGCTCAGGGAAAGGAGAGATGTGCATTCCCTCAGGAGCAGAGTGCAAGAGGCCTTTGGGACCCCTAAAGCCACCCTGGGGCCTCACCCTTCCATCTCTGGTCCAGCTGATGGGAGCAGCATCTTCCTACCCAGCTGTGTCCCAGCTGCTGTGGCTAAGCCCAGACAGAGGACTGTCCCCGTGGCAGTGGGAGGTGACATCTGCCTGTGGAGGACAGTGTGACAGGTGTCTCACTATGCGGGAGACAAGGTGGTGCCTCAGTGTGCCCTGAGCCCTCCTGGCATGGCAGGGACAGATGCCCCAGCCCAGGGTGCTGGTTCTTCACTGTGCAGCCCCACTCCCCAGTTTTGGGATTTTGTGCTTGTGGTACTTCTTGATGCCCATAAAAAACCACCTTTCCCCATCCCCAAGGAGACTGACCTCACATCCACGTGCAATATTTCTGCCTCTTCTGCAGCTCCTGCCCCTGAGGATGCTCATGTTTCACTGTGGGGGTGCTTCTGGAGGCTGTCCCTCACTCACTCCCGTGGAAAATCTCCTTTTCCTTGTTTCTCTGTGGCCAAAATGCAACTCTCTGGGGTAGGTTTTTGCAGTGCCTGCAACTTGTTGAATGCTCATCTGCCAGACTGGTCCCCTCCTGGTGCCAATCAATGTTCCCAATGAATGTGACACTGCTGTAATCACCTCTGCTGATGAATGATGGCCCCTGCCACGTTTGACATAGTTCCCAGGCAAAGGCAAACCTCATTTACTCTGACACTGTTCCCCTGGAAAGCTCTTAATTTTTGGAGGACCTGTCATGGGTTGAGCTCCATCAGTGCTCATAGATGTCTCCCCAGGGAGTCAGCCCTGCCAGGGCTCTTGAGTGTCCCTGAGCAAAATGTTTTGGCCCCAGTGTTCCCCACTGGCTGTGGATTTGGGACCCTGGCTTGGAAGCTTCTAGTCCCACTTTTGGGGAGCACTGAGGGCCCCTGATTCCTCCTGACCACCACCAGGATCTGCAGCATCTTAGTATCACTGAGAATAAGGCTTGGAGCATCTCGTGCTTGGGAATGTTGGCCTTAACCTCCTCGTGCCTCAGTTTCCCCCTCAGTGGAGTAGCTGGGGTGAGCCTTCCCCCTCTGGAAAGCAGTTTGGGGTCTGTGCCCTGGCATGAGTGCTGGGTATGGCTCAGGGCATGGGGCTTGGCAGGACCCAGCGGGCACCAGGCAGTGCAGAACACCGGGAATGGTGCATGGAACGCTGGGTTTGTCAGTGAGTCTTTGATTCCAGCCTTGTTTTACACCTGCTCACGATGAAACAGGCAGCAAGCCCTGGTTTGTCTCTGTTCATACTCGGGTTCCTGGTGCCTGCCCAAAACAGAGCCCTGGCCATGGGAAGGGGGCCCACAGCACAGCCAGGCAGAGGTGAGGGTCCAGCCCTGGTGACTGTGGCATGTGCCCCCCTCTCATTTGTCCCTGTCAGTGTTGCCCCATTAAATCCATGTCGGTACTTTCCTTTCTTTTCACTTTTCTGTCTGTGTGCTGATTGTTGCTGCTTTGTGTCCGTCTTTCCTTGAGCTCTGGGGCTGGGCTGAGCTGAGCTGTTTCCCTCAGGAGCAAGAATGTGGGAGAGGGCTCTGGGGGCAGATTCCCCCCTGCCCTCTCCTCACAGCACAAACCAGGACCCGAGAGAGAGAAGTGAAGGGTTTTTCCTCTGGAGCAGGCTGTTAATTAATGCAATTTATAACGAGACCAGGCTGGTCCCGGGAGCCCTCTCCACTGGGTTGGTGGAGGGGGGTGTTTGCTTCTGGGGGACCTCAGACCCTGTTTGTGCCAGGTACCCGCTGCATCTCACCCTCCCTCACAGGAACAGATGCCTGTTGGTTCTTCCTGTGCCATCAGGACACCACATTCCTGTTGGATGGGAGGCTGAGGGCTGTGGGAATCCCAGCCCAGGTCACTACTCCTCAGTGGGCAGGGATGCAGCTGCCCAGAGGGTGGAATTGTCTTGGAGTCTTGGGATCTGGGTTTGAGCCCCACTTGGAGCAGGGCTGGCTTTGAAGCAGGGGGCAGCTGAAATCACTGGCAGAGCTGCCCCCTTGCCATGTATTTAGGGTTGGGGGTCATTTGGGATGGGTGAGTGACCTGCAGCCAGCTCACTGTCCCCATCCAAGGAGAGATTTGGGGCATTTAGTGAGAGCATCTTTCACCCATCCTTCCCGAGGGCCTTGGAGGGGAGGGTCTGGCTGGGACAGAAGCGAGGGCTGAGGGCAGAGCAGGGAGCTGATGGCCCCAGTCCCAGTGCACAGTTTGGGGTGCAGCACTTTTGGGGTCTCAGTGACACATGTCAGCCCTGCCTATTCCAGCAGCTCTGCATCAAAGTCATCCTTCCCTTCTCTCTCTGCTCCTGTGGCCACCAGCCCTGGGCAGGGTGCCCTGTGCCACAGGTGTGACCCCTGCCCAGGGGGTGGCTGAGCCCTGGGCTGGGAAGCAGCAGCTCCAGCAAAGAGCCTTGTTTGTGGAGATGAAGCCTGTGTGTGCGTCCGTGCCGGTGTCTCGGCTTGCATGCCCCGCTGCCTTGTCTTGAGATGAATTCAAGAGCAAACCAAGCAAATGAAACAGTTTAATAACAGAACAAAACAAAACCCAGGAACTTTGTGACAGTGGAAATAAAAGCTTAATGACAGTAATGAAGTGTGAGTGGTCTGTGATGCGTTGGGGTGGGGGTTCACAGGGCCACCAAAGCTGCCCTGGCACCTGGCAGGGATGGGAGCTGGGCTGGGGTGCCACTGTCCTGTGCCCCAAGCACAGGGGAGTGATGGCACCAACACAGGTGTAAGTAGGGATGCTCTGGGCTCTGTGGGCAGGCACTGTGCCCACACCTGTGATGAGCTGCCAGGTCTCAGCTCCAGGCAGCCCATACACTGCTCTTCCCACCTCCTTTTACCCAGACACAGCTTTCCCTCTGCCAGGTCCCATCCTGACACAGTGCCTGCACCCCATTTTCCTTGTGCAATGAAGGCACAGCCGTGTGCCCGTGGGCACTGCCCCTGTCCCCTCTGAGCCCCCTCATTGATGCAGCAGGCTGGGAGCCATTGGGTCACTTTTGGCACACAGTGGCTGCAGAGGAATCTTGATACAAATATTCCACAATTGTGTCCCAGTGCCTGGATGTGCCCCTTGGCAGCCCCCTGCTCCTGGCAGGGCTCACAGGGGGCTCACAGCCTGGACTGGGCTTTCACGTGCAGCGTTGGCCATTCTGCTCTGCCAACTCTTCCGGAAACGAGCCCTGCGAGGCCTCCCTGGCAGCCACGTCCCTTGTGTCTGCTCTCCTAACGAGGCTCACTAATTGTTTTCAGGAGGCCAGAGGAGATGCCCTAATGGTCTGAACAAGGAGGCTGTGTTTGTGCAGGGGGTTTTGTCCAGGGGTGCTTTGTGCCAGCACATGGTGGGAGCTCCCAGGGATTCCTCCCCTGTGCCATGGAGTGGGCAAGGACAGGCACAGGCTCCAAACCACCGTGGTTACCCAGAGGTTGTGCCTTAACCCCCAGCAGGGAAGGGGTTAAAGCCCAGCTAGCATAGGTGCTCCTGGGACTGGGAGCACTGGTGAGTGTGGGAAGGGCTGGCTGGGATTAATTTGGTGATGAGGAGAAGCTGTTGGAGGTTTTTTTGTGCCAGCAGTGCTGGTGCTCCCTGCCAGGGTGCAGGATGGAGCTGGCATGCAGACTGGTGACTGGAGGTGCTCCAAGGTAGGTTTTGTGGCACTGTGGGGTGGGGGACTCCCCTCAGCTCTGTGAGGCTGGGAGTGCAAAGCATGGAGGAGTGCAAGCCCTGGCTGTGGGACAGGAACAGGCCACTGGCACAGCCCCAGGGGCAGAAGTGTCATTGTCCCGCTGTGAGGTTGCCCTTGCCTGCTCTGAGGTTGAGCTGGGCTGAGCCCACACTTGCAGGGATAAAGAAATGCACAGGATGATCCCACTGTCCTGTGTGTGGGTTATGAGATGGGTGATCTCCAAGGTCCCCCAGCCCCTGGGTCTGGGAGGAGCAGGGCTGCTGCTGGGGGTGCAGGAGGTGCACAACTTCACGCGGAGCCGGCTTTTGGCCTTGGCTGCGCCCTGGCTCCCGCTGCGGGGGAGTTGAGCAAGAGCAGAGCATCCCTGCGGAGCAGCCATGAGCTCAGCGCTCTGCGCCCGCAGCCAGCGCTCCCGGCCAAGCGCTGCCTGTCCCGGCCCATGCCCTGGCTCCGGCTCTGTCTGTGCTCTGCGCGGCTCTTTGCTCCCTGTTCGTGGGGTGGCTGCGTGGGTGAGCCCACCCGAGCCCCCCACAGAGCCCCCTGACCTCCAAGCCCCATTGCAGACTTCCATTCCAGGGCCTTTTGCCCAGCAAGGGGGAGTTTGAGTCCTTGGGGCTCCTTTCACAGCTGTCCCTCCCACGCTGGGGTTTGGCAGGGTTTCCTCACAGGTGCTCAGCTGTGACCCCCATGTCCTCCCCTAACCCCCTGCTCCCCCCAGCAGAGCAGGGTCTCTCTGAGCCAGGGGGTCGGGCAGCGTTTCTGACAATCCCGTGGGCTGCAGGATCTGCTTCCCAAGCCCTGTATCTCCATCCCGATTTCCTCCAGCTCCCACCCACCTCCCTGCCGCGTCGCTGGCTCCAAAATTCCGCTTTTTCCTCCCGCCCTCCCTGCTCCCTCCCAGAAGTTGAACGCTGGAGGAGCAGGTCCGCAGCTGCGGAGGGCTGGGCGTTCCCTGCCCGGGATCCCTTCCCTGTCCCTGCCGCGTGTGGCCCCTCGCACGCCGTGTCCCTCCCTGCTGCGGGAACGGTCCCAGCGGCTCTGCGGGAACGACGAGGACGCGAGGGGTGCTCCTGACACCTGAGCGTGTCCCCCCACGATGCCGCCCCACGGAGGGGTGTTTCTGGGTCTCTGCATGCTGCTGGCCCTCAGCGTGGCCGAGACGCCCCCAGGGTGGGCCACTCTCGCCTTTGTCTTCGATGTCACCGGCTCCATGTACGACGACCTGGTGCAGGTGATGGACGGGGCCTCGCGCATCCTGGAGAGAACGCGCAGCAGGAGCACGAAGCCCATCAGCAACTACGCCCTGGTGCCCTTCCATGACCCAGGTAGGTCCGGGACAGGGTGAGGGTGTGTCCTGCCAGGGTGGGGCTGTGGCTCTGGCTGGGGCTGTGTTTGAAGCGTTCACTTCACAAGAGCTCGCCCTGCCCCTTCTCCCTGTGCTTAATGCCCTGGTGACTGCTGTGGTGGGGATGGCACCTCAGCAGCTGCCAGCTGGGCTGGGGCTCCTGTTCCCAAGCCACCCTGTGGGCACAGCGTGGGCTGTTTCCACTGTATTAAACCCAGGGGTGCTGACACTTTGTTGTGGGGGCTCTTCCCCTTCCATCCTGCTCTATCTCCCTGGAGTAATCATGGGGGTATTTCTGTCCAACTCCACAACCTGCTTCTAGGTCACCTCAGTAAGAGCACCCCTTGCTAAGAGGCTTTGGTAACTTGCTGTGATACCAGAATCATCTCTTTCTACTACTTTTGTCTTCTTTTTGTGCACACCCATAAAAGGGCAGCTGCTCCCCAAAAGAGCCCTGGCCTCCTACAAGGAGAGAGGGACCCAAGCTTTATTTTCAGCAGAAACACTGAGCTGAGTGAAATCATTGGAGCCAGACAGGGAAGGAGGCAGAGGCAGTAAATTGATTCCTGCATTGCTTTGCTGGGAGCTTCCCCCAGTAGAAAAGGGCACAGGGTTTGCAGCTCACCCTGGCTGGGACCACCCAGCGTGTCGGGAGAAATTCCTGGGCATAGGAATAGTTTGCCAAAGTGGTCACAGTATGGGCACAGGGGCTGGCCAAACCCACTTCTCTGCTGGTGCCAAGCCAGGGTAGATGCTGGACCCAGAGT
Source organism: Serinus canaria (assembly GCF_022539315.1). Taxonomy (NCBI): domain Eukaryota; kingdom Metazoa; phylum Chordata; class Aves; order Passeriformes; family Fringillidae; genus Serinus; species Serinus canaria. Next base: position 4,855,630 of record NC_066330.1, on the reverse strand, counting down.
CTCACCAGGTGCCAGGAGCACCAGCAGCATGGGTGGTGTTGGAAGGAGCTGGTGCTGGGCTCAGGGGACTGAGGTAGTGGCATCCATGTGCTCACAGAGGTGGGACCTGTCACCCTCACCACGGATCCCCAGCTCTTCCAGCAGCGCCTGCGGGAGCTCCATGTCCAGGTAGGCATCCTCAGCCCCACACTGCTCTGCCAGGCCTTGGCACTGCATGGTGGTGGGTGCTGGGGGCAATCCCTGCATCCCCCACAAGTGTGATGGGGCTTCAGGCTGAGCCAGCCTGGCTGGGGGCTGTACACAGGGCTGGGAGTGGAGAGGATGGGTAATACTGGTGCTGTGCCCCAGAGTCCTGCAACAGGGCAGAGAATTCCCAGTCCACAGCTCTTGTCCCTAATGGAGATGCTGATCCCAGAAGAGTTTGCACAGACTCTCCTTGGAACCAAAAATTTCCTTTTCTACAACCAGTGCCTGATAATTGAGTTTTTAATTTCTGTATTTTTTTAAATTTTAAATTAATTCTGTTTTCTGCCAGCTGAAATGTTCCCTGGGAGCTTAATCCTGCTTTATCCATCCCCACTCTTGCCCTGCCTCCCGTGAATTGCTAAATCCCTGTGGCATTTCCCCTCGGATGCAGCTGTTTTGGCATGGGGTGTCACGCTGAGGCTGCAAATGCTTTCCCAGCCCTTCGGGGTGCCAAGCCCTGGGAAAGTGGGAGCTGGTCCTCTCTGTGCCAGGAGGCTTCCCTGGGGTGGCTGGCACAAACGTGCCCACTAAAGGCATCTGTGGGAAGCCAGTGGCCTCTCCGAGCATGGATCCCCAAATGGGTGCTTTAATTATCCTCGTTAGTGAGACAGGGCCGGGTCCGTGTGATCCTCAGTGTCCCTGCAGTTCCACCCCCTGACTCCAGTAAAATGGGGTCGTTCCTCCCCGTGAGCATCCCCGGGTGGGATCCTGCCAGGAGCTGAGCCCGGGGTGGCTCGGTGCCTGTGCCAGGTCCCTGCCTGTGTCCCTCAGGGCGGGGGGGACTGCCCGGAGATGAGCGTGGGGGCCATCAGGGTGGCCGTGGAGATCTCGCATCCCGGCTCCTTCATTTACGTCTTCTCGGATGCTCGGGCCAAGGACTACGAGCAGCAGGAGGAGCTGCTGCGGCTGCTGCAGCTCAAGCAGAGCCAGGTGAGCTGCCCTGGCGCTGCCCGCAGGGCTCCTGCGACAGCAGCACCGCATCAGGGAGTGAGACGCAGCCATAAAACCCCGGGCTGGGGGAATTTTGCACCCCTCGGGCCGATTCGATGTCCTGGGATGCTGGTGGATGCCAGCTGTGTCCCCTCCCGTGGGTTGCTGTGGCAGGTGGTGTTTGTGCTGACGGGGGACTGCGGGGACAGGAGCCACCCCGGGTACCGCGTGTACGAGCGCATCGCTGCCACCAGCTCCGGGCAGATCTTCCACCTGGACAAGCAGCAGGTGACAGAGGTGAGTGGGGACACCTGGCCCCTTGTGCTGAAGGGGGAGAGCCAGGTTTAATCCTCCCCTGACTGCCTGCAGGTGTTGAAGTGGGTGGAAGAGGCCATCCAGGCTTCCAAGGTCCACCTGCTGTCCACGGACCACGAGGATGGTGGGGAGAACACGTGGCAGGTCCCCTTTGATCCCAGCCTGAAGGAGGTCACCATCTCCCTAAGTGGCCCTGGCCCAGGGATCAGGGTCCAGGATCCAGCAGGTGGGAACCCAGGGGAGAGGGACAACAAGGGGGGGGTGAGCCTTTGGCTCTCACAATGACCTCAGGTGAGGAGAAGCAGGAAAGGGTCCACAAAACCTGCCCTAAAACTCAGATGAAAAGGTGATGAGCTACAAAGCCCTCAGTAAACACCAGCCCATCTCCCTGCTCCCCTCCCAGGCTGGCTTTGCCTCTGGCTATGGGGGTTTGCCCTCGCTGTGAGCTGTGATGGGTTCTGCACCACCCTGAGCCCTGAGGGAGGTGATTCCCAGCTGCTGTAGCAGTCAGTGGATAGACTTGAGTTCCCCACATGAGACATTCCCTTCCTGTTACAGGAAAGATCCTGGAGAAAGGCCGAGGTCTGAAGGAGCTGCTCAGCATCCCCAACTCAGCCATGGTGGTGGCCGTGGAGCCCTACGAGCCAGGGACCTGGCTGGTCACGGTAGGCTGCTGGCAGCCCTGCACATCCTCTGCCTTTCCCTGGTGGATGTTTAGCTTGCCAGGTTTTTCCAGGTGTGGACTATCCCCATCCATCTCCAGCCAGGCAGAGGATGTGTGAGCAGGATAAAAGAGGCCAGCTGCAACCTCTCCCTTCCCATCTCCTCCCCCTTCCCTCCCTCAGCACTTGACTCTCGATCTGCTTCCAGACCCGGAGCAGTGGCCGCCACTCGCTGAGGATCACGGGCATCAGCAATGTTAATTTTCAAGCCAGCTTCTCCACCCAGCCGGAATTTGACACCAGCCAGCCCGGAGAGCGGCCGGTGCAGGGTGAGGGTGGCGCTGCCCGGGGGGCTGGGTGCCGCCCCTGGGCGTTTTGCAGTCGGGAACGTTGTTGGTGTTTTTTTTCCCTCCCCGCTTTCCAGGTCTGCCCATCTCTGTGCTGGTGAACTGCACCGGTCTGAGGCCGCCTGGGCGCCTGCAGGAGATCGAACTCTTCAACACCTCGGGCCACGTCCTGGTCTCGCTGCCCGCGCAGCCCCTCCTCAACTCCTCCTCCGGCTCCAGCACGCAGCTCTGGGTGGGCTCGCCGCTCTGGGTCCCCCCGGGGGACTTTCTGCTGAAGGTGAAGGGTGAAGATGGCCAGGGCCACCCCCTGCACCGCCTCTCAGGGGTCACCTACACCAGCGTGGTCCCCGGTGAGTGGAACCCACGGGTGCTGAGCAGGGACCAGAGGTTGCAGCGCTGCCTCTGCTTTGGTTTCTCCTTGGTTATCCCGTGTCCCAGTGCAGCTCCCAGTGTGCTCCCAAGGGTGCTGCACATCTGCACTGCCCCAACCCCTTCCAGGTCTGCCTAAAGTGAACATCTCCAGCAATATCCAGGCTTACAACCGTGAGCCACAGCTCGTCTCCTGCTCTGCACGGAGTGAGATCCCTTTCCACCTGCAGCTCAGCCGTGACAGGAGGAAGCTCGGGGAAGAGCAGCTCTTCAGGTGAGCCTCTGGTATGGCCCAGTGAGTGCCAGGAAGGTCCCATGTGAGTCCCTGAGCTGTGCCAGCTGAGGGGGTGCTGTGTGCTGGGTGAGTGCCTCCAGGTTCTGAGCATTCCGAGGGACAGCAGCAACTGGGGATGCACCTCTGCCTGACTCAGATGAAAAAAAGTCCCAGGGAGTAGGACTAGGATGGTGGCATGGCTGTCCCAAGGTGAGAGTGATCCATATTTTCATCTCTCCCTTTTTGCAGGATTTCAGGGAACATCAGCTGGTTGATCCCTGCAGTGTCTGAGAGTGATGAAGGCTTTTACGAGTGCACGGCCACGAGCAAGGTCGGAGTGACCCGGGCCCGTGCCTACCTCTCTGTCTCAGGTGGGGGCTGCTTGTGCCAAGCCTTGGAGCCCTTCCCATGTCTGTGGCTCTCAGCACAGGCTCCTTTCACCCAGGCATCCATCCCGTGTTTGCAGAGCCACCACCACGTCTCATCGCCCCGGGCAACATCACGGCTTCACCGGGCCAAGACGTGGTCATGTCCTGCGTGGTGCTGGGGGATGTGCCCTACAACCTGACCTGGAGCTGGGATGGGAAGGTGGCACAGCTGGGGGATGGCAGGACCCGGCTGCTGCAGAACAGCTCCCTGCAGATCAGCCACGTGCAGCCAGGGGACGGGGGCCTGTACGAGTGCGTGGCACAGAGCGCCCGTGGCACTGCCACTGCCTCCCTGTGGCTCTTCATCCAGGGTAGGCTGTGCCCCTGTGCAGACCCTGGCCTGTGGGAGGGTGGTGAATGGCACCTGGAGGCTGAGCCCTGCCCCAACCCTGTGCAGAGGCGCCCTGGGTGAAGGTGGACCCCAGTCCCCAGCGTTTCAGCAGGGGCCAGGAGCTGCAGCTGAACTGCACGGCCGGGGGCCACCCCCAGCCCCACACCACCTGGAGGCACTGGGGCTGGCCACTGCAGCAGGATGAGAGGTAACCCCTGGGGAGCCAGGAGCCTTCATCCTGCCTTCCCACAGGGAGGGTGCTCCCCTTGCAGGGATGTATGAGGTGAGGGAGGGAGGCTTGGGGCAGCCGTAGCTCTGGAAAGAGGGAGGCATTGCAGTGTCCCAGCCCATGCTCCTGAGATGCTTGGCATGCTGCTGGCCTTAATTTCCTGTATTTATTTTTAAGCTGTCCTGCCTTATCCAGGTCACTGTCCCCACTTTGCACACCTGGTGTGAGCTCAAGTCTCAAAATACTCCTTGTACTTCCCCTTAATTTCTTCTGCTTTTTGCCTTTCAACTCCTGCTCGTGTCAGGCTGTGAGTGCAGGAGTTGACTTTGGGGAAGGCTTTTGGACTTTTGAGATGAAAAATCCCAATTCTCAGTGCTTTTCCCTGGCTCAAAGCAAAGTCCTTCCCTGCAGCAGCTGGCTCTAAGTGCTGACCCACATCCACCACATGCCCAGCATGGCCTGGTGAAACCTGCTCATTTATATCAACACATTTTCCATCATCCCTGTTTCTACAGGGCTCATTTATCCCTTTCTCTCCCATTTGCTGCAGGGTTTTCAGGGATGCTGAGGGTACCCTGCACATCAGGTCTGCTGTCCCAGAGGATGCAGGGAATTACAGCTGCTATGCCAGCAGCACACTGGGCTGGGATGAGCAAGTGGTCACCCTGGAGTTCACTGGTACCTGCTCCCTGTCAGCACACTGGGAATGGGGCTGTGTGGGATGGAGGGAATTGGGGTCAGCACATTGGGAATGGGGCAGTGTGTGATGGAGGGAATTGGGGTCAGCACACTGGTAATGGGGCTGTGTGTGATGGAGGCACACTGGTAATGGGGCTGTGTGTGATGGAAGGATTTGGGGTCAGCACATTGGGAATGGGGCTGTGTGGGATGGAGGGAATTGGGGTCAGCACATTGGGAATGGGGCTATGTGTGATGGAGGCACACTGGTAATGGGGCTGTGTGTGATGGAGGGAATTGGGGTCAGCACACTGGGAATGGGGCTGTGTGGGATAAGGGAATCGTGGCCAGCACACTGGGAATGGAGGCTGTGTGGGATAAAGGGTGTTAGGGGACAGCTCTCAGGGCTCTGGGGTCCCTTTGGGCTGCATGGCATTGCACCCAGAGCAGCAGAGGGTGACCAAAGTCACCTCTCCCCACGGCACAGAACCTCCTGCCATCCTGGCAGTGACACCCAGCCTGAAGGTGCTGGTGGGAGAGGATGTGACCCTGGAGTGCTGGGTGTCCGGGGCACCCCCACCCCACATCGTGTGGTACAAAGGTGAGACCGGGAGCGCTCACCGGGACCCCTCCTCTGCCCCGCGGGGACCCCACACGTGGCTGTGACCCCGGCAGGGACCCACGGGGTCCCGCGGGGTGCTGAGGCTGGGCTCTGGGCAGGGGAGCAGGCGGTGGCCGCGTTCCCGGCGGGCAGCCAGCGGGCGGTGCTGCGGCTGCAGGCGGTGCGGGAGGAGGACGCGGGGCTCTACGGCTGCCGGGCCCTGGGCGAGGCGGGCAGCGCCTCCGACAGCACCCTGCTGCACGTGGGATGTAAGTCCTGCTGCTCCTACCGAGGGCTCAAGCCTCTCCCCCAGCTCTCCTTTGTGGCTCAGCTCCCCTTTGCTGCTCTCTGAGGCTTCCCAGCAGGGAGGTGTTGGTGCTTGGTACAAACAGGGGGAAGCCTTGGCAGGATTCCAAGATTTATGAAGATGCAAGAGGCTCAGCAAGTGGGAAAAGACAAAGCAGTTGTTATTGCATGGGGAAGTGAGGGCTTGGGGTGCACCAGGGGATGCAAAGTGTATTCAGTGGGACCAGGCAGAGGGGTGGGCTGACTTCTGTGTCTGAAAATCCAGGTGAAAACCTTCTGCTGGAGGCAGAAGGGATGAAAGAGCACGAGGAGGAGGAGGAGGGAAGGCTCTGTGTTGAGAGCAGCAGGGTTTAAAGCAGTTAAAGATGGAAAAGTGCAAGTTATTTTGCTGAGCCAGGGGTCAATGAGTGTAGCTGGAAGAGGTGGAAACTGCAAAGCCTCTGACAGTTTTGGAAAAGCACCAGATGTGGGTCTTGTAACTTGTCAGGGCATCCAGCTCATTGGTTTTGCAGCCCCATCCCTTCTCCAGGCTCAGCTGTGGGGAAGCTGGGATGCTGGACCTGCCTGAGCCCTTTCTCTGCTGCTCTCTCCTCCAGCTGCCCCTCACTTTCCTGAGCCCCTGGGTGACATGGAGGTCAGGGTTGGGGAGAGAGTGAGCCTTCCATGCCGTGTCGAGGGGTCTCCCCTGCCACAGGTCACCTGGTCCCGGCAGGACGGGAAGCCCGTGGTGGGCTGGCAGGGACCACGGGAGGTTTCCAGCCAGCTGGAGACTGCCCAGCTCCTCATTGACAGTAAGGACTGAGTGTGCATGCATTTATTTGTATTTTTAACTTGTGCAAGCTTAGGTGTGCAGTAACAGCCTGCAAGAATCCAGCTCTGAGGGGTGTGCCCCATTGGAGATGGTGGTGGGGCAGGGGAGGGTGGTCACTGTCCTGGAGTTTGCTCAGGGCTTTCCAGCCCCACCAGGCTGAGGCTTCTCCCCACTGTGCTCCAGGTGCCTCGCTGGATGACCAAGCCATCTACATCTGTGAAGCCCAGAACGAGTTTGGGAAGATCCATGCAGAGGTCAAGCTCACAGTCACGGGACAGGGTTTGTTTTTCTGTGCTTTGGTCGGTGAGTCCATCCCAGTGTGCTGGCAGGGGTGAGTGGCAGAGACCAGAGCAGCTGTCTCTGGTCCTGAGCTGGCCACAGCAAATGCTCAGCGACCCCAGGGCAGGGTTTGGGCAATGCCCTTCCAAGCCCTCTTTGGCTTCATATGCTGCCAAGGACCCATGCTGCGGTGAATATCCCCAAATTCTTGGGGAGTGGAATCAGAGCTGGCTTATGCTGAGCCAGGATCCAGACCTTGGAAGAAAGGTGATCTACATCCATTCTCCTGAGCCCTCCTGGCAGGTTTATCACTGATTAATGCTGGTTCCCTTTCCTCTCTTTCAAGCAGCCCCAGAAATAGCCCTGGCATCCCCTGTGGTCCGTGTGCTCCCAGGCCAGCCCGTGTCCCTGCCCTGTGTGATCCTGGCTGGGAGCCCGTTCCCAGCCCGCCGCTGGCTGAAGGATGGGCAGATGGTGAGAATTCCATTCCTGCTGGGATCCTGGGTGGGTGGGTGGGTGGATACTTGCCCCCTGGGGGGGCTTCACTGCAGGATGGCGGCCCCCAGCCTTTATGGTGAAGGAATCCAAGGGATCATTTGTGTTGGGAAGGCACCGTGGGTTTATCTCCACATCAGGATGCTGTTCAAGGACTCATTTCTGGATGTGCCCCAAAGATGCAGGGATGTGTTGGTGCTTGACCCTGCCACCTGTGCTGCTTTCTGCTCTCTGCCCATGTCCAGGTGGCCCCAGGTGATGGCTATTCCATCCGGGCTGATGGGAGCCTGCACGTGGAGCAGGCATCCCAGGGGGATGCAGGAACCTTCACCTGTGAGGTGACCAACGCCCTCGGCTCCCACAGGCAGGATGTGTCCCTGGTCATCCACGGTGAGTGGCAGGGAGCTGGGTGTCCCCTCTCAGCAGTGACATGGGACAGGTGCCCTCTCTGCTCTGTTCTCTGTGCTGGATGTGGCCCTGGCCATGCAGGATGAGGCTTTTCTTCCTTCCCAGCTCCTCCCAGCATCGAGCCTGGCCCCGTTCTGGTCACTGCCACCGAGGGAGCGCCTGTCACCCTGCGGTGCAACGCCACCGGCGTGCCGCCCCCCACTGTCACCTGGGCAAAGGTAGGGGACAGGGACAGGTGGCTGTGTGCCCCTGCCAGCCCAGCTGGGGCCACCCTCGTGTTCAGGGAAATGTGTCTGAAGGGGTGTGGCTCTCCAGCATAGCTGTGGCTGTCTGGGGAGGTGGCACCAAGTGCCCTGGGGAGCTGAGACCAGGGCATGGCCTGCTCTGATGTGTCCAGAGCTTTCTTCTTGCCTTTGGGATGTTCAGCTCATGGGAGAATCTCTGCCTTCCTCCCTTCCCTTTCCTCTGTAGGGCACAGAGCCCATTTCACTGAGCCCACACTACCAGCTTGACCCCGATGGGACCCTCCTGATCCCTTCATCGTCCCCTGGGGATGCTGGCACCTACTTCTGCACAGCCACCAATGCAGCAGGGTTCTCCAGCCGGGAGATGCAGCTCTCCATCAGCAGTGAGTGCTCAGGACAGCTCCAGAGGGGACTGGCAGGGAAAGAGAACGGCCTGGGAACACTCCTGGCTTCCTTGGAGCACCAATCCAGGTGCCAGAGGGGTTTGGAGGAGGGGAAGAGGAGCGATGAGGGCTGTGGGGCACCTGAAGTGTCCCTGCACCAGCTGTGCTCCCTCTCCACGCAGCGAAGCCCAGGATCAGCGTGAATGGATCACAGACATCAGACCCTGTCCCCATCCTGGCTGTGCTGGGGCAGGAGACCACCCTGCCCTGTGAGGCCCAAGGATACCCCCCTCCCTTGGTGGTGTGGAGCCGGGAGCCCCAGCCCCTGCCCCTCACCACCACGAGGTAAGGAAGGCTGTGGGTGCTGGGAGCCACCATCTCCTGGGATTGTGCCTCTTCAGAGGGATGTCAGGTCCATGAAGGGACTCAGCTGCTTGGCAGGGGGATGTGAAGGGCATCCCTGGTATCCTGTGGGCGATGCAGGAGCTGAGGCAACTGAGCAGTGCTGCATTAGCTCTGCTCTCCTTGGAGAGCACCAGGCTTTTCTTCCATCTTCCAAACATCTGGGGCCAAGCAGCTGCTTCCAATCATTCATGGGCCTACCCTGGACACGGGGCTGGGAAGGAAAGGCAGCTCCAATGCAGCTCCTCAGCCTGCTGTCTGCCTGCCTTTGTGCACATTCCTGCCTCGTGCTGTCACAAGGTCAAGGAGGTGCCTGGGGATGGTGGATCCCTGTGGGAAGTGTTGGAGTGGGGCCTGATGCTTCTTGGGACGAGGTTTGGCACAAAGACAGTTTTCAGCCCAGCAATGGCTTTGTCTGCCTTGGGATGTGGTGTTTAGGCCAGTTTTGTTCCAATGAGTGACTTCTGGAGGGGCAAATCAATTTGTTGATGGTGTTGAAGCTGATGACAGCCATGAGGCAGTCAGTTAATGAGATTTGATGGGCAAGGATAAACTCATATCCAACCATTCCCCAGGTTATCTGGTGTCTTTGTCCTCCAATGTTTTCCCATAGGTAGGCACCATGTTGCACGGGATCCCTAAAACCACAGGTCCTGGTCTTGGTTTTAAACACTTCTTACCTGTCCCTGGCCTGGGGAAGCAAGAAGGCATCTTGGTTTTGCTCTTCTTGGGGCATTCATTGCCTTGTTGTTCATGTCTGGTTTGCCATGGCTGTTCCTGGCTGACCTGTGCTGCTCTCCACATCTCAGCTGGCTTGTCCATGCTGGGTGATTGATGGGAGCACACGAGGAGGAATCTGCAGCCGTGGGCTGAGATGATGTTATGTCTGTGGAGCACAGATGGGGCTGGGAATGAGAGCATGGCCAGCTCCAGCTGCAGGGACTGTGCTCTGAGGGGACCCTTGTCCTCCTTCACCCCCCTGAGCTCATGTGCTGCCTCGTGCTGAGCTCGTGCAGGGGCTGAGCAAAGGGGATTTGCCCCCAGGGGCAGCTGTGCCACCCTCTTTGAGTGGGAGGTGGCCATGGTGACCTTCTCTTGGCTGTCTCGAGGTGATGGTGAGCTCTGAGCCCTCAGCTCCTGCTCAGGGGTGGGTGATGCATGACATGGCTGTTTCTCCCATCCAGCTTTTCTGCTCCTTCTCCCCCAAGGGTCAGTGTCCTCCCTTCAGGATCTCTCCACCTGGCTGAGCCCCAGGTGACAGACAATGGCCTCTACACCTGCACGGCCACCAACGCGGCGGGGAACGCCTCGCTCAGCTACAGCCTGCACGTGCAAGGTTCAAACACCCTGCCCATGTGCCACTAACCCTCCAAACCCTTGGCTGTCTCACGTCCCTGTGCCAGGGTCTGAGGGTGGTCACAGCCTGAGGTCCCCTCTCCCCCAGCTCCCCCCCAGCTGTGGATTGGTGATGGGGAAAGGCACCTGGCAGCTGTTGCCAACACCTCCCTGAGGATTCAGTGCCACACCACGGGCATCCCCCCGGCCCAGATCCAGTGAGTGCTGCAGTGATGGGTGCTCCCTGAGCTCCCAGGATGGGTGGTAGGGGCCTCTGCCTTGGGGGTCCCGAAGGGGGGAGACATCCATTCCTTCTCCTGGTCCCTGGTGTCCTCTGCTCAACAGTGCTCTGCTGGCACTCCCAACCCCATTCCAGGGGACAAGGGGACAGTCCTTGCTGCCAGCACTGCTCACCCTGTTGGTGTGCAGAGACAGGGCGTGGGTGGTGGCAGGACAGAGCCAGGACTTGCTGCCTGTCCCCTTGCCCGCAGGTGGCTGAAGGATGGGCACCCTCTGGATGGGCAGGACGGTGTGGTGGTGTCTGAGGATGGTGGCACTCTGCTGGTCACCCGAGTGGGGCTTGGTCACCAAGGGCTCTACGTCTGCCAGGGCAGCAACTGGGCAGGGCTGGCCCAGGCAGAGGTGCAGGTTTCAGTGCATGGTGAGTGCAGTGTCTGGGGTGAGGGGGGCTGTCCATCCCATGTGTTGGGAGCAATGTGGCTGCCCAAAGGGGTGGGAGTTCTTGGCCCAGTTTTTTGGTAGGTGCAGGGTCACTGGCTTGATCCCCTGGGACCTTGTCCTTTGTCAATGAAGCTGAGAGGTGATGGTATTGGCACCACAGTAAATCCTTGGCTGGTGTTTCCTGCTGGAGGGCTCTCCCCCAGCCCCAATTCCCCTCCACCAGCAGGACGTGACTCTGAAGCTGCCAGGTGACAAGCCAGGCAGGGAACAGAGATCCCTGCTTGGGAAGAATGAATCTCTCATCGGGGCAGGGACCCAATCTCTGGCTGGTTTGGGCAGCAGTGGTGGCACCATGGGGAGATGTGGTCCCCTCCCAGAGCAGGGACTGAGCTGTGGCCCCCGGCTGCTGCTCTGCCAGGACTTGGTGTGTGCCAGGAGCCTTGGGTGAGCCTGGCTGTGCTCCAGGGCCCTGCCCTGTGCTGGCTGCAGGCAGCCCAGGGTCCCACAGAGCCGCTGACTGGGGCTGCTGGGTTGCAGTGCCTCCGAACATCGAACCCAGCGCGGTGGATCTGGCCATCCCCGAGAACGGCTCGGCATCCCTGGAATGCCTGGCCTCGGGGCTGCCCGCTCCCGGTGAGTCCATCCTGTCCCTCGGCTCCTCCTCCTGAATCCCTGAGGTTTTCCCTGGCTGAGGGGGGCAGCAGCGCCCTTGCTCACAGCTCAGCTCTCGGCTGCCCTGCAGACATCACCTGGTACAAGGGGCAGGAGCAGCTCTCGGCCGGAGCAGCACTGGCGCTGTCCGGGGATGGGAAGCGCCTGGAGATCGCCCGTGCCCGACCCTCCGATGCCGGCAGCTACCGCTGCGTGGCCTCCAACGCGGCCGGAGTGGCTGAGCTCTGGTACAGCCTGCAGGTCACCGGTGAGTGCAGCTGTGGCTTCCTGAGAGATGGGGGCTTCCCCCTGGAATATCGTGTGGGATCGGTGGAGTTGTCCCAGCCCTCAGGATACATCGCTGGGAGATGGCTCATTTGCAATTCCAGCCATGTAATTCCCCGTGCTCATCCCAAATGATGTCCTGGAAAGCCATGGCCCCATGGATGGGCATTGCCAGGTCCCCATTATGGGGTCACCCACCCACCCTGTCCCTTTGGCACCCCATGTGCCTGGTGACATTTCTGTCCCCATGGACTCAGTGGTGACTCCTGGGCTGCTGCCAAGACAGGCACTGGATGCTTTTTCTCACTTAATCCAAGCATCCCTTGCAGCTTCCCAGACCACTCAGCATGTCCACAGCTCTGGGGGCTGAGCCAGGCCCTGGCTTTTCCCAGGGATGCTCCAGTTGGTGGAAGTCCTGCAGGCAGGTGGCCAGGGAGTGGAGAAGATCCAGTTCTCCTGCTCTGGGCTTGTTCCTGCAATCTCTTCCCAGGGAAATGTTTGCACGTCTGCCGTCCTGGCTCGGGTGCATTGTTTGGGTTCTGCTGTTTTTGTTTTTCAAGGGTTTCTGGGTGTTGAGGCTTTTCTTCTCCAAACTGATATCCCTCATGGGAAGGAGTTACCATTTTCCAGCCAGCTGTATTTATGAGCAGCTGATGGATAATGGAAAGAGTTGGGTAACCTTCTCAGTGAGCAGGGCTGCTTAATAGGGCTGTGTCTGGCCAACCTGACCTTGGCCTGCTTGTGGGATGCTTGGTCATCCTCTGCTGTTTGCCATGTGCAATTAAAAGCGTCCCTTGCTTGGCTGGAGAGACAAGGTTATTGTTTTCACATGAAGCCAGGACAAGGGAATGTCACTGGGGTTTTTGTGGCACCCAGCAGGGCTGCAGGGGGGGTGTATCCAGCAGGATGGAGCTCCAGTGAGGAGCTGCCCTTTTTCTCTAACCCAGTGCCATCAACGAGCTGCTCTCTCATCCCTGCAGTGCCTCCATCCTTCTCCTCTCCAGAGCCTGAGGCCATGTCCGTGCTAGAGGGACAACCTGTCCAGCTGGCCTGCGAGTGCCATGGGACCCCCCTGCCCACCCTGAGCTGGTGGAAGGATGGTAGGGCCCTGTTCCTCAGCCTCATCTCTCCCCACATGGGTTGGCCCAGCTGTTGTTCTCCTTGGAGCAAGGAGCACTTTTAGTTGAGCAGCACCCAGCTTCTGGGTGGGAATTTGTCCTGCTGGGAGCCTGAGGGGAAGCTGCTGTCCCTTTCCCTGGGCAGGTGAGCCCCTCTCCACCCAGCCAGGGAGCCCAAAGCTGGTGTCTCCAGGAGGGAATGTGCTGTACATGGAGAAGGTGCAGCTGCTGGACCAGGGGATGTACACCTGTGAGTGCAGGAACGCTGCTGGCAGCAGCAGCAAGGAGCATCACCTGGAGGTGCAAGGTGAACATGGGGCACCACAGACCTGTGGGGGTGGGTCAAAGTGTTGGGACTTCTCTCAATGCAAGGTCCAGCTGGACCCTAAAGCCATGTCCTGGTGCCTTGGATATTTTAGAAGGGATGCTGCTACCTGGGTCAGCTTTGCCCCTCTGCTTGTGCACGGCTGAGGGAGCTGCTGCTCATCCCCTCACCCCCTGTCCCTCTGCCCACAGCACTTCCAAGGCTCCAGGGCAGCAGCAGCACCCTGAGGAAGGTTTCTGTCATCGAGGGTGGCGAGACAGTTCTGGAGTGTAAGGCCACGGGGACAGCAGCACCGTGGGTGACATGGGTGAAGGATGGGCAGCCCGTGGCTGCTGGGGATGGGCTCCTGCTCACAGAGCAGGGGAGGCGGCTGCACATCCCCAGGGCAGAGGTGGCCCATGCAGGACACTACATTTGCCTGGCTGCCAGTGCAGAGGGGCAGGAGCAGAGGGAGTTTGATGTTGTGGTGCATGGTAAGGACGTGGGATGGGGCTGGTGGCTGGGGGTGGGGTGGATGCAGGCAGGATGAGGAGGGTGGTGATGGGGAGTAACTTGATGTGCAGCAGATGTTGGTCCATCCAGCAAGTAGCAGGTCCCAGGGTTATGCTTCAGGAAGAGCTGTAGAACTGTGTCCATCAGGCAGGAGTTTCTTTCCAGAGCCATCACAGCAGATCATCCCATATAAAGTCCTCTGCTACCTCATGGGTCAAGGTCACTTGAGCTATAAAAGTTCTGAGGTGGCTCAGGCTGTGTGGCCATCCCAGTGTGAGCCTGTAAGCCTGGGCTCAGGTGTGCAGGTAAGTGGCACATACTTGCTGTGGGTCACCTGTCCCATGACACATTTAAAGTCACCATCTCCAGGTGATGCTAATGCTCCTCCTGGGTTTGTGTCCTAAAGCTGTACAAAGCAAGAAGGTGGGAAAAACCAGGTTCACCCAGATCTTCCCTCCTTGCTTTGATGTCCATCTTCTGCATCCCCAGTTCCCCCTGAGTTCATTCGAGGATCAGCACTGACAACCAATGTCAGCGTTTCCCTGCAAGGATCCCTGACACTGACCTGTGAGGCCACTGGCATTCCCCAGCCCAGCGTCACCTGGTTCTGGGATGGCTCTCCTGTCACCCCCAGCGAGCACACACAAGTGCTTTCAGGTCAGAGGTCTCCTTTGGTGTGTTTTGCCCCAACACTGAACTGTTTGAACTGCTCCACAGGAGCACAGTTCAGACACCCCCTCCCATCCAGCTGGGATGTGCTGGTACCTGGATCAGGGCCCTGAGACCCCTCTGCTCTGTCCTTCCAGGGGGCTGGCTGCTCAGGCTCACCCATGCACGAGCCCAGGATGGTGGTCACTATTCCTGCCTGGCCAGCAACGTAGCTGGGGAGGCCAGGAGGCATTTCTATGTGGAGGTCCTAGGTAAGGAGGGGTCTTCTGTCTGCTGCAGGATTCCTGCTGGGGTTTCAGAGCTCCACCCTTGCAGGAACAGACATGAGTTAAGACTGGACATGCTGGGTGTGCTGGAGTCCTTAGGATGTGAGGTCAGAGGCCAAGCTGGCCAGCTGCTGAAGTCCCTGGGGGCTTGTGTTCCTAGTTCCTCCCCACATTGAGAATGCAGATGAAGAAGACACCTTCAAGGTGCCCGAGGGCCACCCTGTCACCTGGTCCTGCCTGGCTTCAGGTGAGCATCAAGTGGGGAAGGGAGGTGGCATGAGCAAGGGGGAGATGGGGCTCAGGGGCAGAGCTGAGTCTCACTTTGGGGTGTGGAACAAACGGATGTCTCCAGTCAGAGACATGAAAACAGCTGAAATGGGCTGCAGAGCTCTGTTGGGATGGTTGCTGGCTCTGCAGTTGGGCTGTCCGGGAAGCGCTGGGGAGGGGACACCCACGTGGGGAGCCTGTTCCACAGTGTAAGATCCAATCTTTCCCAAATGGAGCTAAAATTCCTCTAATCTCATTTCTCCTTTTGTGATGGGAATAATTAATCACCTCCCACTCAGGACAGTTCTCTTTCTTCTTGCTGGCTCATCCAGCAGCTTCTAAAATCCTGATCCAAATCATGATAATTCTGATTTGGGATGATGTCTCTGCTTTCCAGAAAAGCTCTGACAGTGACCCCAGCCAGGCTGTGCTCACACATGGAAAAACTTCACACAAAGGCCAAAACCAATTTTCCATCCCTCACAGGCAACCCACAACCTGAGATCACCTGGATGAAAGACAACCACCCTCTCCCTGGCACCTTCTCCATCTCCCCTGATGGCTCCTTGTTCCACATCCCCCAAGCCTCCCTGGCCCATGCTGGTCACTACTCCTGCGTGGCCTCCAACCCTGTGGCAAATCAGACCAAGCATTACCTGCTGGATGTTTTGGGTATGAGATGCCTTTGGATGCAGGCAGGGTCTCAGGTGTGAGCAGGCTTAGTGGGTTTTAATGGCCTGTCCTATGTAGGTGGGGAGGATCCCTTAGTCCTGCAGCCAAAGCGTGGCATGGACCTGTCCCAAAGCCCTTGTGAGACCTCTTGGAGGAGCAGAAAGCACCTGCTTAGTGCAGGATCCATCTGTGGTGGTGGCTTGTGGAAGGGGGGATGTGTCTTCGGGATCTCTGTGGTTTTGGAGGGCAGCAGGACAGGGCAGAGTCTGAAGTGTGCACAGGCTGTGTCAAATCCAACTCCCTGAACTTGGATCGTGCTCTCTGGTGGGGGATGAAGCCCTGGGAAGCCAAAGTGTGTGCTAGTGCTGACCTAACACACAGCCACGTCTGTGCAGCCAGTCCCACCTCTGCTCGAGATGATGCTGCTGCAGAAGAAGTGACAGTGATCATCAACAACCCCATCTCCCTGCTCTGCGAGGCCCTGCCATACCCATCTCCCAACATCACCTGGCTCAAGGATGAGGTTCCTCTCAAAGCATCTAGAAATGTCCTCCTGCTCCCTGGTACCGTGCTGCTGTCCCCTGGCTCTGCATTACTGTGGTGGCCCCTTGCTGTGCATGCCTTGGGGAGTGGGAGTGGGGCCTCTTCTTGGTCTGGCAGGGGTCCAGCACAGTGGGATGGTGAGAAATCATCCTGCAGGACCTGAGGGCTCAGGGATCAGCTGGATGCTGCTCTTCCAAATGCTGCATCCTCTGATAATAACAAGCCTCCTCAATGCTGGTTTTTATAAGCCTGGGACTGGGCTCTAGAAGAGCATTGCCCCCAGCCAGGCTTACAGGTGCTCAGCAGGTCCCTAGAGATGCCTTCAGGTGCTGCATGGGGAGAGAGAGCTGTGGCTGTGAGCAGCAACCCTCTCAGGAGAGACCCCCTTTGCCCAGGTGGCCACGGGCTGCAGATCCTGAATGCCCAGGAGGAGGACACGGGCACCTACAGCTGCATCGTGGCCAGCGAAGATGGGGAGGCTGTGAAGAGCTATGCTGTGAAGGTCCTGGGTGAGGGAGCTCCCCACATCCTTCCTCATTCCAGTGAGGAAGTGACCCCACCACTCTAACCAGCCCAGTGCTGCTTCCTTTGGCTTCCTTTTGCTTCCCTTTGTCTTTCCCCACCAGTTCCTCCTTGGATTGCCAGAGAGGATCCTCTGGGGGAATTTGCTGTGAAAGAGGTGAAAGCCAGGGTGAACAGCACAGTGGTGCTGGAGTGTGAGACCTGGGCTGTGCCCGAGCCCACCATCCGCTGGTACAAGGACAAGCAGGTGAGGTGCCAGCTGTGCCCAGGGAGGAGCTGCAGGGTTTGGGGACTGTCCAGCTGTGCCCAGGGAGGAGCTGCAGGGTTTGGGGACTGTCCAGCTGTGCCCAGGGAGGAGCTGCTGGGTTTGGGGACTGTCCAGCTGTGCCCAGAGAGGAGCTGCTGGGTTTGGGGACTGTCCCAGATGGATGGACTGGGGAAATACCCTTTGTACAGCTGGCTGGGCTCTGCCCCACTCCTGGGTGTGTAATCCTCCTCCTACCCTTCTCTTTCTTCCCTTCAGCTTCTGGAAAGCTCTGAACACATCCAGATCCTCAGTGAGGGGCAGGTCCTCCAGATCCAAGCAGCTGGTGTCTCAGATTCGGGGCACTACACCTGTGTGGCCACCAATGCTGTGGGGGAAGATGACAGGGACTTCATTGTGCACGTCCAAGGTGAGCCCTGGGTAGACAGCCAGCACCCAGAGCAGGGGGTGTCTCAACAAGAGCAGGGGTCCTCAGGGCCACTTGTGGGAGCACAGAAAGGTGAGCAGGAAAAAAAGTTAAAGCCTGCTGGAAAACAACAAACATCTCCTCAGCTGCAGTGAGGGCAAATGCAGTGGATGCACCTGGGGGTCAGTGTCGCTGTTCCCCAGAGCTGACCACAGCCTGTCCCCGCAGTGCCCCCCATCTTCCAGCAGCAAACGAGCCCCAAAGAAGCCCTGGAGATCTTCTATCGGGAGGAAGACCAGGATGGGGAGGTGACAGAGCACCGACAGGCGGTCCTTGGCCAGCCCACCGCCCTCTACTGTGACACCAGTGCCATCCCACCCCCCCAGCTCACCTGGTACAAGGATGGGGAGCCCCTCTCCCCTGGCCTGGGGGTGCTGATGCTGCAAGGTAATGGGCAGTGGGTGTGAACCCCCACTGTGGGGCCTGGGGGTGCTCCTGCAGCAGCCAAGTGGCTTGAGAGCATCCACAGCATGGAGGAGGTTGGATCCTGTCCCATTCCTGCCACCACACACAGCACCCCTGGGACCTCTGAGTCACTGGGGCTGTGCAGGGCTCTGTGCAGGGCTGGGGGATATCCCACAGACCCTTCCCTGTGCCTGCCCCAAGGCTGTCCCGTGTCGCAGGGGGACGGGTGCTGCAGCTGCAGGCGGTGCAGGAGGAGGACAGGGGCAGGTACACCTGCGAGGCCGCCAACGCTGCGGGGCGGGACCGCCTGCACTACGAGCTGGAGGTGCTCAGTGAGTACAGGGACAGGGGACATCGGGCTGAGGCACATGGCAGCCCCATAACCACCTGCTTCCAGCTGCCCCAGCCATCCGTGGTGGCACAGAGGACCTGGAGGAGGAGGTGACGGCCACCATCAATGGCACTGTGCGCTTCGAGTGTGAAGCTACTGGGCACCCAGAGCCCACGGTGTCCTGGCTCTGGAATGATCTCCCCATAGAGGCTGGCCCACGGCACCAGCTCCTGGAGGGTGGCACTGTCCTGCAGGTTGGTGTTCCCCTAAGCAGGTGGCTCTGTTGGGGAGAGACACAGGAGACATTGGATGGAGGAGATGGGACATTCTTTCCTCCCAAATGTGGCTGCCCTGGTCTCACCAAGGTCCCCATGGGAGCCCCAGCATCTCCCCAGCTCAGGGCAGCCCTCAGTGGTGCTCTGCTCCCCCTCTGCAGGTGGCAATGGTGGAGGCAGGTGACACTGGGAGTTACACGTGCGTGGCTGAGAACCCGGCCGGGTCAGCCGAGAGGCACTTTGCCCTCGCTGTGCAGGGTGAGGCATCTCCCCTTCCCTGGGTCACTGATTTACTGCCCTCCTCCTCTTTCTCCACCAACTGGAGTTTCTTTTGGCTCTGGAACTGCCTGGCTGCCTCTGTCCCCTTGTGCTGGTCACGCTCACCCTGTGTGAGGAGGTTGAGCAGGCTAAATGCTCAGTGTGTGTTTCCTCCTGGGGAGGCAATGCCCCCCCCAGTGATGGCTCCCCTTTGGCGCTGTCTTTTGGGTGCACTGGAGCAGAAGCTCCCTGGAGTGTGGCTACAGACCCCGAGAAGGTCGCTGGCATTGTCAATGGCAGCGTGTCACTGGTGTGTGACATCCAGCCCCACCCGGCTGCAGAGATCACCTGGTACAAGGATGGCCACGTCCTGCGGCTCGGAGAGGAGGGGACTGTCACCCGAGGTACGTTGGGATCAGCCAGGATCATTGCCTGGGCCCCAGCTCTTGGCAGTGAGCTCTAGGGCCCCTAATCCCCTTTTTTGGATGCCACCCGTGGGTCTCAAGCCCAGCCTTTGTGTTGTGTGACACACTAATGACACACTAATAACACACTGCTGAGTGATCCCCTCTGGAGAGGACCAAGGGCTGCATCCTGCAGAACTCCTCCTGCTGCTTCCTGGGAGCTCAGTGCCCTTTCCTGTGGGGCACAGCAAGGCTTTGGACCTCAAAGATGGGGCTTCCATGGCCAGACTCCTTTTGCATGGAGCTTGGCTGGGTGCTGGGGGACCAGTCAGCTTGCTGGCATAATGGCCCAGACCTGGTTCTGCTCCAGGCTGTCCTGATTTCCTGCTCTCTGCTTCTCCCAGGCTCTCGGGTGCTGCAGCTCCCTCACCTGCAGCTCTCCAGCTCAGGCACATACACGTGCATGGCACTGAACGTGGCCAGCCAGGATCAGAAGAGCTTTATCCTCACCATCCATGGTCAGTGGTGAGGGCTTAGCCAGGAGCTGTCCCCCGAGCCCACACTGAGGAGCCAACAGTGAGCCCTGGTCTGTCACACCCCTGACTCTGCTCATCCTCCTCAGAACCCCCAGGCATCCAGGACCCACAGCAGGAGACACTTGAAGCTGACATGGGGACACCCCTGGTGCTGAGCTGCCCTGTCTCTGGTGTGGCCATGCCCTTTGTCACCTGGCTGAAGGATGGGCATCCACTGGGTGTGTGTGCAGGGGATTGCTGTGCCAGCCTGCCACCCCCAGCCTCGCTGCTGCCCCCCTCCAAGCAGTCCTGCCTCAGTTTCCCAACCTCTAAACCTGCTGCAAGAGACCCTCAGGGCTGATAGGGTCTGGCCTTTTCCCTGCATGCTTTCAAGAGACCTGAGGTTCATTCCTGAGGCTCAAAGCCATGGGATGTGGGCACAAGACATGATGGAGGGATATGCAGGGGTGAGCTCTCTGGTGACCAACCCTTGGGGTGCTAGCTGGGACAGGGCTTTGTCCCCAAGCCAGTGTCTCTTTTCTCCTGTAAAGCTCCAGCAGTGAACTCTCAGAGCCGGGTTTGGGGGGGAAGCACGACAATGAGCCTGGGGAGGGCTGAGTGGAGGAGCACTGCTCAGCCTCCCTCCCCCTGTCTCCTTGCAGAGATGAGCCCAGAGCAGGGTTTGGTGTCTGGGGGGGCCCAGCTCCTGCTCAGCCCCCTGCAGCCCTTCCACCAGGGCCGATACACCTGCCTGGCACAGGGCCCGGGGGCCAAGACACGCAAGGACTTCCTGGTGCTGGTGCGAGGTAGGGCTTCCCCGAGGCAGCCTGCTCCCCGTGGGCTCTGCCTCAGAGGTGAGCCTTCCTCCCCCTCCTCTTCCTCAGCCTCCCTCTCTCCTCGGTGCAGTGGCTCCCCGGATCAGCAGTGCAGGGGACCCCAGCGAGCACAGCGTGCTGGAGGGCAGCAGGGTGAGGCTGGAGTGCCGGGCAGAGGGGCAGCCCACCCCCCACATCTCCTGGCTGAAGGATGGGCAGCCCCTGGGGCTGCAGCCCCCCTCACACGCCCGGTGAGTCTGGGGGGGACACCCCTGGGGTTCAGTGGCCTCATGTGCAAAATTGCTGGGCAAGGCACGGTGAGCTGTGCTGCTGCTTCCCCTTGCTTGGTCTGGGATGCCTCATCCCTGCTCTTGGCTGGGACAACGTCATCCCGGGGTAAACCTCGGAGTCTGGGATGGCCACTGTCACCCTGCAGGGTCCCAGTGGATGCCCTGACCTTGCAGTGTGCCCAGAATCCTCACCCTTGCCTGTAAACCGGGCACAGAGCACCTGTGCCCCACGGGCACGTTCGGGATGAGCCCAGAGGTCACTGTCCCACTCTCCCCATGCAGGCTGTCCCCGGATGGCAGCACCCTGCTGCTCGAGGGGCTGCGAGCTGCCGACTCCGGGGCTTACACGTGCCTGGCCCGGAACAGCCTGGGCGAGGACACGCGGCTGCACACGCTGAACGTGCTGGGTGAGCAGGGCTGGGACCTGCGGGGCAGCCCCGGGGCCACCCCCAGCCCGACAGCCCCAGCAGCCCCTCTGTCCCCTCTCCCAGTCCCTCCCACCATCGAGAGAGGCGCCGATGACCCGGAGGTGGCCCGTGGAGTCCTGTCCGCCGCGGTGACCCTGCAGTGCTGGGCACGGGGGTCCCCTCCGCTGCACGTCAGCTGGCTGAAGGACGGGCTGCCCCTCCGCCTGTCCCCTCGTGTCACCCTGCTCTCGGCTGGGCGCATCCTCCGGTGAGACGTGACCCTGCAGCAATGGTCAGCCACAGGCTTTGGGGCCGCGTTTGCGTAAGGGCTGAACCCTGAAGTGTCAGAGTGTCACCTTGGGGAGCAGAGGGTCACCCGGAGCTGATGTCTCCTTCCCATCCCACGGGTCAGGATCTCCCAGGCTCAGCTCTCTGATGCTGGACTCTACACCTGCATTGTCTCCAGCCGGGCAGGAGTGGCCGATCGCAGCTTCGTCCTGCAGATCCAGGGTACAGGGCAGGGGGCTGGGGAGGGCCCGGAGGGGGGGACACCTGGACACTGCTCTTGTTGGCAGAGCACACGCTGTGCATTGCACCCCATCCCTGAGCAGGGTCCTGAGCCATTCCTCCACTGCTGGGGTGGGGTGGACAGGATGGAACAAAGCAGGACCAGCCTAAGAGCAGTCCCAGAGCATCCCGCAGGAGGGCTGAGCCACCTCTGGCTGCTCGCAGGACAGCAGGGAGTGGCCAAACCCACCCCCGGTGTCTGGGGACCTGACTTTTCTCCTCAGTGCCCCCTGTCCTGGAGAGCCCCGAGAGCAGCGAGGAGCAGATGGTGGCCGAGGGCTCCGATGTCACTTTCACCTGCAAAGCCACCGGGTCCCCAGCACCGTCGGTGACCTGGCTGAAGAACGGAGAGCCCCTGGGCCAGCAGAGGGCCCAGGTGCCTGGTGGCCCACAGCTGAGCCTGGTGGCCGTGGCACCAGCAGATGCAGGCATTTACTCATGCCTGGTGGTGAATGAAGTGGGAGAGGTCAGCAAAGCCTTCCACCTTGTGGTGATGGGTGCGTGTCATCCCTCTGGGATTTGGGAAGGGCAGCTTGGCCAATTTTTTGGGAGCAATGAGGGATGAGCCCTCCTGCCTTGCTGTGTGCCTTGCAGAGCCACCCCGTGTCGAGGCTGGGTCCCATCCCACTGAGATATCCATCGCTGTGGGCACCCCTCTAGGGCTGAGGTGTGTGGTGACAGGTGTCCCCATGCCCACTGTCACCTGGGAGAAGGATGGACAGCTGCTGGCAGGGCCCTCACTCATGTCAGGGAATGAAAGCACCCTCCTCATTGACAGCACTGAGGTAGGAGTTCTACTTTTTTCTCCCTACCTGGGTTTTGGTTTTGTGCCTCAATTTTTCCCTCTCCTGGCTGTGCAGGTGGCTGATGCTGGCCTGTACACCTGCCTGGCCACTAGCCCTGCAGGGGAGGACAGCAGGAGCTTCCATGTCAGCATCCAAGGTAGTGTGATCCCAGCAGAGCAGCGAGGAGAGGGCTAGCAGGGGGGGCTGCAGGATGGTCCAACCCTCGGGGACCAGAGAGCCAGAACCTCGTTTTTTGGGGTTGGTGTGGGCTCCAAAGGAGGGATCTGGAGCATAGTGCTGGTCCTGCAGCGTGGGGGCCTGTGCATGACTGATGGGGACAGGGATGGGGGTGTCCAGCACACCCTGACCCCTGGCCCATGTCCTACAGCACCCCCCAGCATTGCCAGCACCAGGGAGATCCCCATCATCACGGCTGTGCCAGGGGGGCAGCTCCTCCTGGAGTGCCCAGAGGGTGCTGAGCCCCACCCCAGCATCGAGTGGCACCGGGAGGGCTCCCTGCTGCAGGTACCTGCAACGGGACCAGGGACAGTCACAGTCAGAGCCTGGCCACCGTCACCAGCAGCACGGGGCGGGGGCTGGGGGTGATGCTGGGTGCCTGCTGATGGGTTGCCGGCCCTTTTAGGAGGATGCCCGCAGGCAGGTGCTGGCCCAGGGGCGTTTCCTGCAGGTCCTGGCTGTGGCTGCAGCGGATGGTGGCGAGTACAGCTGCAGGGCCACCAGCGCCCCCGGGGACACCAGCCCGCGCGTCAGGGTGCGCGTTCACGGTGAGTGCTGCCCTGCCCTGCCCTGAGTGCCGGCCCCTTCCCGGTTAAATCCAGGATGTGGGACGTTATAGGGTGTCTTATGGTTGGGTGAAGGGATGGCAGGGCTGGACAACCCCCAGCCCGCAGTACTGCTCTGGGCTGGCCCCCTCCTTCCCCCATCCCCCAGTGCTGCTCTGGGCTGGCGCCCTCCCTCCCCCTGCCTTGTCCCACACTCTCGATGCTGTCTCTGGGTGCTGCCACAGTGGCCCCCGAGATCCAGGCGGGCCCCCAGGAGGTGAAGGTGCTGCTGAACACCTCGGCTGTGCTGCCGTGCCAGGCACAGGGGTGGCCCGTGCCCCGGGTGACGTGGCGCAAGGACGGCCAGCTCCTGCCCCTGCCCGGGAGTGACAGGTATGAGGCTCTGTGGGTTGGTCGCACCAAGAGCTGGTGCTCAGATCGTGTCACCCTCCACAGCAACAGGTGATTAGTGTGCTAGTTACCCTGTGAATTGCTGTGCTCTGTCCTCACACCAGCTTGGGGCAAGAGCTGCAGGTGGCAGCAATGGCACTTGTCACCTTCCCAACTCCTGCTCCCTGTGTGACGCAGCCTGGCCATGCAGAGCCCCTACAGGGTTCACCTACTCTCCCTCCTCAGATTGCAGCTCCTGCCGGGTGGTTCCCTGCAAATTGACCCTGTCCAGGCCCAGGATTTGGGCCATTACCTCTGCATGGCATCCAGCCCTGCTGGCTCTGACCGGCGAGGCCTGGACCTGCATGTCCTGGGTGAGTGGGAGAGTCAGATGGATCCCTCCTGGGCTCACCCTCCTGCAACCCAGCCCTGCTGGGCTGCCCTCATCAGTGCAATGATGTGCTGCTGTCCTCTGCTCATGGCTGCCATGCCCTCCCACAGTCCCTCCTGCCATCACACCTGGGCCCTCCAACCTCACCCTGCTGGCTCAGCAGCCAGCCACGCTGGGCTGTGATGCCTGGGGGTCCCCCGAGCCCCACATCAGGTGGGAGAAGGATGGCCATCCCCTGAGCCTGCACCTCCCACCTGGCACCTACAGGTACCTGTACACCAAAGGGCTCCCCTCTAGAGGGGGGTTTGCCCCTCCTGCTGCTCCCTGGGGCACAGGGGTGATCCTGATGTGTGCTCTGCCTGCAGTTTGCAGTCCTTAGGGTCACTGCTCATCTCCAGCCCTGCTCCCTGGGACGAGGGCAGGTTTGAGTGCATCGCCACCAACGCTGCTGGAGAGGCTCGAAAGGCCTTCCTCGTGTCTGTCCACGGTGAGCTCCTGGGGCTGGGGGTCTTGCTGAGAGTGGTTTTCCCAGGATCTGTCACCACCTGGGCTGTGACCTGGGTGTGCTTCAGCCCCACACTGGGTTGGGTGCCCACCCAAGAGGTGGGCTTGGGGGTGGACAAGAGGGGAAGAGAAATTACTCATGCCCATAAGAACAGGGACAGAATCCTCTTCAGCATTTTCCATACAGCCCTGCTCACCTTCCTCCCTCCTTACTGCAGTGCCCCCCACCATTGCTGATGACCTCACGGATGTGGTTGTCACCCGGCTGTCCCCTGCAGTCCTCACCTGCTACGCCTCGGGCGTGCCCCCGCCCACGGTGTCCTGGAGCAAGGGGGGGGCTCAGCTGGGCAGCAGAGGAGGGGGCTACCGTGTCCTGCCCAGAGGTACAGCCCGGGCCAGCATAGCCTCGGGGGGGACAGGGGTCCCTGCCAGCCCTGCCGCTGCCTCCCCTCTGTCTGCTGCTGTTTTCCAGGAGCCCTGGAGATCCGGCAGGCGTTGCCCGCCCACTCCGGCCGCTACACCTGCACGGCTCGGAACGCCGCGGGCACGGCCCGCAAGCACCTCTGGCTCACAGTGCATGGTAAACACAGCTCCGGGGTCCTGCTGCTGCGGGTCCTGCCCCCTCTTCCCGGGGTAGCACTTCCTGCCCTTCACAGAGCCCCCTGCCTTGAAGCCGCTGCCTGGCATGGTGATGGCGATGGTCAACAGCAGCGTGGTGCTGTCCTGCGAGGCCACGGGCATCCCCCGGCCGGAGGTCACCTGGCAAAAGGATGGTGTTGGCATCACTGGAGGTGAGCAGGAGTGAGCTGGGGGCTGGCAGAGCCCACATTACCTGCCAGCCTTTACCTAGGGGAGATTAGGTGCCAGGGGTTTGTCACTGTGCGTGGGTCCTGCTGGCTGCTGTCCTTGGTGGGTGTGGAGCTGTTCCATGGAGACTCCTTGGGAAGAGGCACCTCTGTGGGGGAAGCAGTCCCTGCACATCTTCCCTCTGTGTGCCTTGGCTCAGCTGTGCTGCCCCATCCTGTCCTTCCTTTCTGCCAGGGTCTGGGCTGAAGGTGCTCCCCAGGGGGCAGCTCCGGCTCCTCCGAGCAGCCCCAGAGGATGCAGGTACCTACCTGTGCATGGCCCGCAACCCCTCGGGCACGGCTGCGGGGAGGACCAGGCTCATTGTGCAAGGTACAGCAGCGATCAGAGCCCCGGTGCTTCCCCCTTCTGCTCAGCCCCTCCCCAGTGCCTCACAGCAAAACGTGGCTGCCGAGCTGTGAGCAAGTCCCTGCCCCTCTGCCCCGTGCAGTGCCCCCCATCATTGTTGTCCCTGCTCCTCTGCCCCATCCAGTGCCCCCCATCATTGCTGTCCCTGCCCTTCTGCCCCGTGCAGTGCCCCCCATCATTGCTGTCCCTGCCCTTCTGCCCCGTGCAGTGCCCCCCATCATTGCTGCCGGCCCACTGGAGCTGGTGGTCCCGGAGGGGCTGGAGGTGCTGCTGCCCTGTGCCGCCCGTGGTGTCCCCGAGCCCCGCGTGTCCTGGAGCCGGGAGGGAGCGCTGGTGCGGGGCGGGAAGGCCACAGTCCTGCCCTCCGGGGAGCTGCTGCTCCGGAATGTCCAGGTGAGCACCGTCCCCCAGGGCCTCTGAGAGGTTAGAGTGATGATGAACAAGTGGCTTCTGTTGCTGAAGAGCTTTTGGCTGGTTGTGGATTTATCTGGCAGAGGGAGAGCCCCGTGCAGTTCTGTGTCACAGGCTGGAGAGTTGGGGCAGTGTGAGGTTGCTAATGTGGGCTGGAAAAAGTGGCTCTGTCCAAACTGTGACTTTTTAGGTACTCAGCGAGCCAGGGCTGCAGCTGGAGCCCAGACTCAAGATCATTCCCTCTCATCCTCATGCAGGAAGGGGATGCTGGGAGCTACTCCTGCACCGCGGTGAACTCCGCTGGGAGGGCCGTTCGCCGGCTCTCCCTCTCCATCCACAGCCTGCCCACCTTCACCCAGCTGCCCACAGACATCACCCTGAGCCGGGGCGAGAGGCTGGAGCTGGTCTGTGCCGCAGTGGGCAGCCCCCAGCCCCGCGTCTCCTGGATGGCCAACAGGCAGCTCGTCACTGGTACCTGGGCAGGGGATGCTGAGCACGGGGGACATGCGATCCTGGTGCCACCCTTGTCCCACCTTTCAGGGTCCCCGGGGTGCCAGCACGTCTGGCTGTGCGGGGTTGTAACCAGCTGATCGCCAACCACCCTTTTTGGGGGGGTTGCACCCCGCAGATGGCGCCTCGGGGCACAGCGGGCGGAGCATCCTGCGGCGGGAGGCAGCCGCACCCACAGACAGCGGCACCTACGTCTGCCACGCCGAGAACAGCGCCGGGGCCACCACGGCCACTGTCCTCGTCTCTGTCACAGGTAGGTGCTGTCAGGAAAACTGGGGAGCCCGGCCAGCCCCCCTCCTCTGCCACCCCTCTCCCTTTCCCAGAGGCACCCGTCATACAGGGGGAGGCCAGCACCTACCAGGTGGAGCACGCCGGAGGTGATGTCCTCCTCGACTGCCACGCCCAGGGTCACCCTGAGCCCCTCATCCGCTGGAGCAAGGACGGGGTGCCGGTGGTGGCCCGCGGGCGCCTGCACCAGCTGCAGAATGGCTCCCTGACCATCCGTGCTGTGGGGGTGAGCGGGGCCCGGGGGGTGCTGGCACCTTTCAGGGTGCTTTCCTGGCAAAGCAAAACGATGTGCTGATGCTGTTGGTCCTGCTAGAGCACCGATGTGGGGCAGTACCGGTGTGTGGCAGAGAATGACGCGGGCACGGCAGCAAAAGTTGTCACCCTCGTTCTGCAGAGTGAGTGCTGGCCCCCTCCCCACCCTTCTTTCAAGGGACTGCAAACGATGTCACCTCTCAGCCCCCCCTGCTCTGTGGGGAGTGCTGCATCACTACCTGCATCCCTTTCCCTGCCCAGGTGCCCCTGCGGTGACAGTGACACCAGCAGAGGTGACGGTTCATGCGGGGCAGCAGGTGCTGCTGCACTGCGCGGTGTCAGGGGAGCCCACCCCCTCCGTGGAGTGGCAGCGGGATGGGGAGCCCGTGCCCGAGGGTCCCCACGCTCGTGTCCTGCCCAACGCCACCCTGCTGCTGCCCTCTGTCGCCCACCGTGACGCCGGCAGCTACTCCTGCCTCGCCCGCAGCGCCCTGGGCTCTGCTGTGGCCCACGCCTCTCTGGGTGTCCGAGGTGGGTGTGTGCCCTGCCCCGGGGGCTGGGGCTGCCTGCAGGGCTGTTCCACCCGGGTTGAGACCTCCAGCGTGGTGCTGTGGAGTGACATTGCCTGGCTTGTTCTACCCCCTGTGATTCAAACTCTGCTTTGTCCTCTCCTGCACTGCTCAGCTGGAGGCCAAGCAAGCCCTGTCCTGAGCAGCCTCTCCCTCACTTGCCTCTCCTCAGCCTTCCTGCCTCAGCTGCCCGTGATTAAATTCCCCTCTCCCAGGGCTGTGCTGAGTGCACAGACACATCCTTTCCTGCTGCCCCTCGGGAGCAGAGAGCCAGGCTGGAGGAAGTGCCAGGTGCCCCATGTGCCCTTGTGTGGTTGGTGGCATTTCGCTGCCAGACATGCTGGAGAAGCAAATAAAAGCTTGGGGCTATGCCAGGACCTTGAGGTTGATACAGAGCAGGGTTTGGGGGTGTCAGTGCCTGTTGGTGTGACAAGGCACAGGGCCACACTCACAGCATCCCTTGTCAACGTGGTACTGTGCCTGGAGCCAGGGGGTCCCTGGGGCCTGCTGCAGCCAGGCAGGGACACTGCCTGCCTTGCTCTGGCTGCTTTCACCTCCAGAAAATAAGATTTTTTTTGACATGCAAATTAGTGAGAGGGGAGCCAGTGTGCAGTCCCAGTGTTGCTGCCTGACCCCTGATCCCATTTGCCCCAGGGGAGCTGCCCCAGGTGCAGGGCAGCCTGGTCGGTGTCATCAATGGCCACGAGCTCGGTGTCTCCAGCCTTGATGCCAGCGTGCTGGGGGACTCTCAATCCAGCACCACCACCCTCCAGAGCAGC
The DNA here is from genome assembly GCF_022539315.1 of Serinus canaria. NCBI lineage: Eukaryota > Metazoa > Chordata > Aves > Passeriformes > Fringillidae > Serinus > Serinus canaria. The sequence goes on along the minus strand of NC_066330.1, from coordinate 4,827,194 downwards.
ATTGGGAGCATTCCACCTGCCATAGGTGGGTGGACATTTCTACCCTCACCCTGGTGAGGGTTTTGACCTCTGTCAGATGTAAATCTTGGGGGAAAGGTTTTTTATTTATTTTTTCCCCCAAACCTTCCACTGTGGGCAAGGAGGGATGGGACAGCCAGGAGGGTGCTGGCTCCATAGTGACACCCTTCCCCATTCCCAGGGCCACTGATGCGTGTGCTGGTGACCATCATCGCCCCCATTTACTGGTCCTTGGCCCACGCCCGCGGGGCAGCCCAGAACGGGCTCCTGCTCACACAGGGCACCTTCCAGCACGAGTCACTGCTGCACTTTGCCACAGGTGAGGGGTCCCTGACAGCACAGCCTGGTCAGCTCAGCCTCCCCCTCCCCCATGCACCATCCCTGATGCAGAGTGGAGCTGTGTGTGGGGGTGCTGTGGGGTGCTGATCACCGTCCCCCCCTGGCAGGGGAGCTCCTGCGGGTCACCCACCTCTCCCGGGGCGCGGGTGGCGCCGGCGCTCTGCGGCTGGACAGCGTCATCAGCGGCTCCGTGCCGGAGGGCTTTGGCGATGCCGTGCTGCTGCTGCAGGTGCTGGCACTGCCCATTATCCCCATGGGAACCACGACTGCCATGCCGGGAGCACGGCGGGTCCCTGGCCTGACCCCCCTCCCTGCCTCTGCCCAGGACTTCAGCGAGCGCTACGTGCGGACGGGCGCCGGGCAGCTGTCCGGGGGCTCGGTGCAGAACTTCCTGCGGGATGGGCGCCTCGTCCGTGCCCACTGCAACCACACCATCGTGTTCGACCCCCCCGTGGGGCCACAGCCCCCCCGGGTGCAGCAGCTCCGGGCCAGAGCCATCACAGCCTCCTATGACCCAGCCAAACAGGAGCTCCGCTTCCAGCTCCGTGCGTCGCTTGATGCAGGTAACCAGGGGAGTCCTCAGCGTGGGGATGGAGATCTGTTGTCGTTCTGGGTGTCTGCAAAGGCCATGTCCCTGCAGTGACATGTCACATTCTCTCTGCTCAATTCACAGGTGCTGATAGAGACCAGTGCCCACTGGGCTTCGTCCCAGACCCTGGGCAGCTGTACTGCATGGGTACGGACCCTTCCTGAGGGGGCACGAGGATGGCAAGGGGCACCTGGTGCCACTTCCCTGTCCCCCAACCCTGTCCTCTCTCCCCAGATGTTGATGAATGCACCGAGGGCTCCCATGCCTGCCGCTACAACCAGGTCTGCCAGAACGCCGCTGGCTCCTACAGCTGCTCCTGCCCCCCCGGCTACCGCACGCTGGGCACGGGCTGGCCGTGCTTGGGTACGAGCTGGGCTCTCAGGACCCATGGTCACGCCCCTGCCCTGTTCCAGCCTCAGTTTCTCCATCCAGCTGCAACTCCCCACCTCTTTGCTCCCCCAGATGTCAACGAGTGCCTCGATTTTCCCCCACCGTGTGCCTTCGAGTGCCGCAACCTGCGGGGCTCCTACGAGTGCCTGTGCCCCGCTGGCATGACCGTGCTGCCGGGCGGGAGGTGTGGCGCAGCGGGGATGGAGGGAGGGGGCACGGCGAGCAGCGTGCCCCGGGACACTCCCCTGCGCCGGCAGGGGCCGAGCAGCCGCCCACGGGGACGATCCTTGTACACCCAGCTCGCCCTGCGCCGCGTGGCCAAGGATGCAGGGAGGGGTGCCCGGGCCCCGCCCTGCCCCACGGGCTACACCAGGAGGAATGGTACCTGCACTGGTGAGCGTGCCTGGGGAAGGGGGTTGAAAGGAGTTCAGAGACTATTTGTCCCCAAAAGGTACCTCGTGTCCTCCTTGCTGCCCCGTCCACCACTTTGTTTGCACCCTGTGGTCTTTGCTGTGCTGGGAAGGGGAGGTGAGAGCCAGGCTGGCACAAGGCAGTGGCACCATAGGGGACTGATCATCCTCTCTTGCCTTTACCCCTCTCATCCCACAGATCTCAACGAGTGTCAGACACTGAACCAGTGCCAGCACGAGTGCAGGAACAGCCCGGGCAGCTACCGCTGTCTCTGCCCCACTGGCTACCGGCTGCTGTCCAATGGGAAGACCTGCCACGGTCAGTGCAGGGGGCCAGGGGGGTGCCCCGTCCACATGGTGCCCATGGTCATCTTTTGGGGCTGCAAGTATTTCTCCTTTCTCAGGACAGTGGCTCCCAGCCTCAGATCTCCACGGTCTGAGTGCTCGTGTCTCACTGCCTTAGTGTCCAGGCAGATGTGGGAGGGTGGGGGAGCTGGGGATTGAACCCCCATCTCAACCACCAGCACCCTCAGACCTGTCCCCTCTCTCCCTGCAGATGTGGATGAGTGCACAGAGGGCACAATCCAATGTGGCTCGGGCCAGATGTGCTTCAACACCCGTGGAGGTGCCCTCTGCATGGACGTGCCATGCCCGGCTGGGTACCGGAGAGGCTCCAGCCCAGGGTGAGTCGTGCTGTGGGGCTGGGAGTGCCCATCCCGCTCTCCCCATCTCACCACGACCCCGAGTGTCCTGCCCACTCTCCGGCACCCACCACATCCCACACTGCCCATCTCTCACGCAGGCTGTGCGTGGGTCGCTGCCCCCCGTTCTGCAGCCCGGCCGGCCCCCCCACGCTGCAGTACCAGCTGCTGTCCCTGCCCCTCGGCATCGCTGCCCGCCGGGACGTGGTGCGCCTCACCCCGGCCACCGCCCTGCGCCACCGCCCCGTCTTCAGGCTGCTGGAGCAGGACCCCAACAGCCCCTTCGCCCTCCGCAGCGAGCGGGGCCAGGGCATCATCTCCACCCTGCGGCCGCTGCGGGAGCCCGGCACCCACCGGCTCCAGGTGCAGGCGCTGGTCCCGGACAGGCAGCGAGCACCCAGCAACTTCCTCCTCCTCATCTCTGTCTCGCCCTACCCTTACTGACACAGCCCAGGGACAGGAGGGGATGCATTTCTCCTCCTGTCCCTCCCCACCCCATCGGTGGGGCACGTGGCTCAGGGAATGCTGAGTTTGTACCTCTTCTGTCCCTCCCAGGCACCCCTTCCCCTCTCAGCTGTGTTTCACCCAGGGCCGGGCCCTGACTCAGCAGGAGAGTCAGGATCCTGGGGGAGATAAGATGTTCCACCAATCTCCTGCAATCAGGTCCCAAATCCCAACACAAACACAGCTTTGGATGTGTTTGGATGGCCTTGGCCACTATCAGTCCCCAAATGTGGGGGGTGGAAAGATAAATGGGGTGACAGTGGCCAGCGAGGGTCCCACCAGGGAGCAGGGAGGGATTCCCTGGGCTGGGGAGGGTATGGGGCACCCCAGCATTAACCATTATTAAACTGAAATAGCCTTTTTGTTTATTTGTTTGGTTTTTAATCCACTTGGTCTCTGTGCCCTCATTGATTTATGAAGGTTTTTTGTGGCTAAATACTAGCTGCGCCTGAAGAAGGCAGCTTCCTTCAGTGTGTGGGAGAATTCCCAAGGCTTGGACACCTCCCTGCCTGGCCTTGGGCCATAGAAGGGAGATTGTCTGGATGTAGCAATGCCAGAAGGTCAACGTCCAGCCCCTGAAGGCCCAATCCTGCCCTGGTGTCAAACCCCCCAAGCAGCAGGAGCAGGACGTGGCCTCTCTGCACATGGTGAAGATGGAGGCCGTTCCCAAAACACTGTTTCAGTCCTAGCTGATGGTGTGGGATGTGGGCTGCTAGCCCCAGGAGACACGAGCCCACAGCCACCAGGGCTGAGCCATAGAGGCTGATGGTGGCTGTGCACCTTTCATGGTCACATCCTGTGACTGGAGCTGGCTCTTGCTGCACCTGTCTGAAATTCCCCTAAAAATCTCTGTCCTTTGGGATGAGGCTTTCCTGTTCTCCATAGCCAGGCCTGCTGTGGGTCTGGGGTGCTCTGGGGATGTGTGAGGGGGGAATGCTGAGTTTGGCCCCATGGACAGCCCTCTGCCCTGTCCCCTCCTGCCCACCCTGGCTCCTGCGTTGCCTCCTGATGAAGGTTCAAATAAATCAAACCTTCCCCTCCTTGCTGGTCCAGGGAGGAAAGTCAGGTGCTGCAGAGCACCATTTCTCCTCTGCTCCCATTTTCCTCAGGGGCAAGTGGCTCCATGGAGTCCCAAGAGGGGATGACACCCATGGGTGCTCTGTGGAGGTTGCTGAGGAGGTCAGAGCAGGGGGGCAGCTGTGGCAGCACCCAGAGCAGCCATGCAGGAGATGGGGCTGGGCAGTGCTTCCATCCCGGCCCAGGGGCAGCTTCTCGTGTTCTGCGGGGCAGGAGGAGCTCAGGGCCTCTCCCGGGACGGTGCCCAAGGGGGGACTGTCCTGCGGCGGCTCCGCCTGCCTGAGCCCGGTACAAAGGAGCAGCAGGAGGGGGAGGATGCTCCAGGCACCAGAGCAGAGCACCGAGGGCAGCAGGACACCGGGAGCGCGTGAGTGCGGGCACGGCACGGGGGGAGAGGGGAGAGAGGGGTTTTTCCTTGGGGGATGTCCCCTCATCGTGTCTGTCCCATTTCCACCCACCCAGGGGTGTCCCCCACCCCTGGGTGCTGGAGCAGGGCAGAGGGGTGCCAGCCCCTTCCCGGTGCGGTCAAGCCCTTCCTAGCTCAGTTTGGGGTGGGCAGGGAGTTTCCAAGTGAGTTCCAGTTCCCTGAGAGTCCTCTTGGGCACCTCAGGGAGGGGAGCTGGGACCTCAGCCGGTACCTCCTCGTGCCCTCTCTGCTCTGAGGATTTTGGGGGCAGGATGGGACTTTCAGGAGGTGGAGGAATGGTGCTGAAGAAAACCCCAGCGCCAGTAAGCACATGCCTCTGCTGCTGGAAAGGCAGTCACTGTCTCTCCTGTCTGCCTTTGCCCCTGTGCTTGCCCCTCCTGCCTGTCCCAGCCTCTCCTGCCTGCTCCATCCCAGCCCACAGGCAGCAGCCTGGCTGGCAAACACAGTTCCTCTCTTCACCAAAGTTTCAGCCTTTTTGTTCCCCTCCCTCTTTCTGTTTATTTCTTGGTTTTAAAACTGAAAGCGTGGTGTTCCTACGGCGTAGGGCAGCCCCAGCCTCTCCAGCAGCAAAATCCCTGCCCCAACTCACACGGAAATTGCTACGGAATAGTAATGAGGGCTGAGAAAGTCCCGCCGCGTTCCCTTCGCCAAGCTTTGTTTGCTCTGATTTATTGCCACCGAACGTTCAAACTTCGGGGCTCTCCCTTCCTGGGCAGGCAGATTTGGCACGAACCCTGTTTCCCGAGCTGGCAGCGCTGCTGGTCCCACCCCGTTTCTGGGATGCAGGATGCGTCTCCAGGACAAAGTGCCCCCAGCCCCCTCGGGCATTGCGACATTGGGACGCGTCTGAGCAGGCAAAAGTTGGAGGCATTTCCCGATCGTCCTGCTGGGCCACTGGGAGAGCGAGTGTGCCTGCTCTCGGAGGTGCTTACTCAGGCTGGCAACCTCAACAGCGATGTTGGTGGTCACAGCGGGGTTGAGTTTGGGACCAAAGGAGGGAAGTTGTCTCTAAAGGAGCCGCAGGAGCAGCGTCAGGGTTGGGCTGGGCCGTTTTGGGAACTGCGCCTGCCTTCCTGTAAATGCCCCGCTGAGGAAGGGACGCCTGGAGCTCGCTGGGCAGGGACCCAGCTTGGCACAGGGAAATGCTGCTTGCACAAGCCTGGGCACCAGGAGCAGCCTGCGTGCCAGCCCGACGGGCACGGGCAGGCTCGGGGAGCCGCGGGGAAGGGTACGGGCTGCCAGACCCCTTTGTTCCTCAGCAAGGAGCCGGCGGAAGCGAGGCAGAGCTGCCTGTGGCTGGCTCCGAGCCTTACCCGTGGGATGCTGGCTCTGCAGCACCGGGGCGCTGGGCACACCCCGGCATCACCGCATCCCTGGGGGAGCTGCTGGGTGGGCCAGCCCCGAGCGGCAGGCACGGCCCGGAGCGGCCTGCAGGAGCAGGATTGGGCTGACTTGGCAGCAGCAGCAGTGTGAAAGTTGCTCAGGACAGAGCTTGGCCGGCTCCACGTCCACCTCCCCCGGCCAAGGGTCAGCTGGCATCGCCTCTTCGTGGGGCCCTGGGATTCACAGCCTGGCCTGGGGACTGCAGGGACAGTCCAGAGCCCCTTCCTGCCCGGGAGCCCCAGCCCTGCCCTGAGATTCTGGCTGCTGCATCCTTCACCGTCCCCTGTTGTTGGCTGAATTCCTCGGTATCCTTGGCTGGAGGGTGAGGGGTGCTGAATCCCCATGCAGGTGTTTGGTGCTGGCAGAAAACACTGCAGCACAATTAGAACAAATGCTCTGTAAGCATTAATTAGACTTGGGGCTGGGCTGGGCTCTAGGGGATGCTGCCAAGCCCCCCAGCCCTGCAGCCATTGCTGTCCTGATGGGCATAGGGGGCTGAGCCAGTGGCAGCTCTGCAGACGGGCAGGACATGCTGGGCTGTGCCTCTGTCACTGTGCCTGAGCTCCCCAGCATTGCAGGGCACGTGCAGAGCGTGGGGCAGGCTGTGCTGGGGCTGCCAGCATGGAGAAAAGTAAGAGCAAAACCACCCTCCAGGGTGCCCTTGGCTCCTCTGTTGTCTAGGTACATCAGGGTGCACAGGCAGGGTGTCCTCCCTGGCTGAGAGCCACAACCTGGTCATGGTCACAGTGCTGGGGCTTTTCCTCTTGCCCCCAGCCCTGCCCCGGCTCCCTGCAACCTGGGAGGGCTCTTGCTTCAGCTGATCCTTCCTGATGCCATGGCTGATGGCTGCAGTAAGGGCAGGAGCTTCATGACCCCCTTTTTTCTTTGCTTTGGCAGCACCATGGCTCAGTGCAAGGGCACAGTGGTCCTGGCCTACAGCGGGGGCCTCGACACCTCCTGCATCCTGGTGTGGCTGAAGGAGCAGGGCTACGATGTTATCGCCTACCTGGTGAGCTCTGGGCTGTCCCTCGGGTTAGGGGTGCAGGGGGTGCTGGGCCATTGGTCTGGGGGGGCTTGGGTGAGCAATGGGGGTCCTGCCGTGTGTGTGTGCTGTGTGACCCTGCCCACACTGGTTAACCATGGCCCAGCTCACTGCTGCTCTGCTGAGCTGCCAGTCCTGTGTGGCACAACTTGTCCCTGCCAGCTAATGACCCTCTGCTAATGAAGGCAGGGAATCAGGGCAGAGCCAAGGGGCCTGGCAGAGGGAGGCATGGCTCTGAGATGTCACCTCAGGGGTGGAACTCCGCTCCTGCCCATCCTGGGTGTCCTCAAGCCCAGCCACCATGGACTTGCCATGCCACGCACGATGCCCTGTGCCAAACTGGGCTTGCTCTGGGTTTTGTGGTCTTGTTTCACACTGAGTCTTTTTTTCTTTTCACTCCTTTCCAGGCTAACATTGGGCAGAAGGAAGATTTTGAGGCAGCACGAAAGAAAGCACTGGCACTGGGGGCAAAGAAGGTAACAGTGTCCCTGCCCTTGCTCCCCACCATGGGGGTGAGCTTTGGGGTCTCACTACCCCAGAGAGGGGATTGTGCCAATGGGAAATCCCTTCTCGAGAGGGTTTGCCCCAAAGCATTTTAGCAGCGTTTAGGAAAAGAGAGGCAAAGAGATTTTTTGCACTCTTCCTAAAACTGCAAAGGAGTGGGTTTCCCCTGCAGCAACCTTTCCGTCAGGGTCCCTCTGCTGGCAGGTTTACATCGAGGACGTCAGCAGGGAGTTCGTGGAGAGCTTCATCTGGCCGGCAGTGCAGGCCAACGCGCTCTACGAGGATCGGTACCTGCTGGGCACGGCCCTGGCACGGCCCTGCATCGCCCGCGGGCTCGTGGGCATCGCCCAGCAGGAGCGAGCCCCGTACATCGCCCACGGGGCCACGGGCAAGGTGAGCGGGGACACGGGCACTGGGCAGGGATGGCTCGAGGTGCTCGGATGGGGAAGCTGCTCAGTGTGCAGGGGGTGCCAGGAGGGGTGCTTTGGGCGGACTGTGCAAAACTCAGCCGTGTTTCAACACTTCCCCCTCGCTTCTGGGATTTCTGTGCCCAATTTCGGTTCCGTCTCGCTGTTGGGAAGGCTGGAGTCAGAGCTCTGGGTCCGCAAGGATTTCAAAATGCTGAGGCTGCCCGGGCCAGGAGCCGGCTGAGACTGAGCCAGCACAACCCGGCGTGGAATTGGGCGACCTGGAATTGGCCTGACTGTCCCAGGCTCTGTCCCTACTCTTGTCCCCAATTCTGGCTCTCCTGGTCCCTGTTCCTGTCCCTATCCCGGCTGTGCCGCTCCCTATGCCGGTTGTTCCTGTCCCTGTCCCCATTCCTGTCCCTATCCCGGTTGTTCCTGTCCCTGTCCCCATTCCTGTCCCTATCCCGGTTGTGCCGGTCCCTGTCCCCGTTCCTGTCCCTATCCCGGTTGTGACGGTCCCTATCTGGGTTGTTCCTGTCCCCGTCCTCGCTGGCCGCAGGGAGGACATTTTGCCGCTAGAGGCAGCCAGAGACCGTGGAAAAGGGATGCTCGGGGCCAGCCCGGTCCTGGAGAGGGGGAATCTCCCTCGGGGACCGTAGTGGGGACGTGGGACCTGCGAGACGTGACCGTGGGTCACCCCCGGCACCTCCAGCAGCTGCCCCGTCCGGGGCTGGGACACCTGGGGCAGGTGAGGGCTCAGAGGGTGAGCCCAGGACCTGCCGGGTGCCGCCTTCTCCTCTTCCTACACCCCCTGCCTTGGGCTAAGGCCAGGTCCTTAGGGTCCCCGGGGATCCCTTAGGGTCCCCGGGGGGATCGCAATGGGTGTGGCGGTCCCCACGGTGGGGACCGTGCTAGAAAGAGGATGTTCAATGCAGCCAGGAGACTGCAGAGGGACTTGCCAGCACCCAGGAGATGGGGCAGAGGGGCAGCTGGGGGGACACATGACCAGAATTGCTCTCTCTCCTGCTGCAATCGGGTCCCTGCACCCCTTTCTGTCCATCCTATCCATCCCCAGCACGCTTTGCTTGAAATCTCCGGCTCAGAGATGCCCTGGATTAACACACCCCCAAGGCCACGGTGTCCCCTCTGCCCCCAGGTACCACCAGCCATCCCTGCTGGCAGGGGCACCCTCGGTGGCTGCACTCCCCAAGCCATTAAGCCGCGGGCACGGACAGGGACTGACTGACTGCCGGTAACCCGAGCCGGCTGCGGAGCCCTAAATGGGACCATCTGCAGAGAGCCCGCTGCCGAGCAGATGGACGAGCCCCGGGCCGGGAGGGACATGAGTGCTCTGCTGGATGTGTGTAATAGTCCTGTGGGAATGCCCAGCCCGGTGTAAATGTATCCTGCAGGCCCCCGGCAGGGAAGTGGGGGTCCTTACACCCCTCGGTGAGGGTGGAAAATAGGTTTCAGTGAGTGCTATTCCCTTGGAAGTGCCCGTAATTCCCAGCCTTCCTGCTGCTCCTTGCTCCTTCCCAGATACCTGGACTCATTAGTGGGATCTAATCAGCAAGGGACAATTAAGGTAAAGGGAGGTTTGGAGCTATTTAATTATGAGTTTCTGCATCCCTCTGCTCAGTGTTGTCTTACCCCCACCTTGCCCTCTTCCTTCTTTGTCCTTTGATGTCTTTGGGGGAAAAAATACCCAAATCTGGTTTGAACACACATCAGGAGCTATAGGAAAGGTGGTTTGGGTTCCAAAATTGGGGCAGAGGATCCTTGCCCTCTGTGTCCAAGGTGGTTTCCAACACCACCAGGGGAGCTGTGACTGGAGCCAAGCAGTGTGTGTGTGTGTGTGTGTGTGTGTATGTGTTTGTGTGTGGTCACACCCTGGGCTGGGGTAACCCCTCAGAACCTCCCTTCCCTGTTTCAGGGCAATGACCAGGTTCGGTTTGAGCTCAGCTGCTATGCCCTGTGTCCCAAGATCAAGGTAAGGCACCCAAAACCATCCCCTGCCTCCCCAGTGCCAGGCTCCTGGCCCTCTGCAGCTGCTGGGAATTCTGTTTTAACACCGATGCAAACGGCCCTGCCTCACTTTAACAAGCCACCAGCTGCACTCTGCGACGTTTTGGCATTTCAGGGGGCTGTAATGATCCTTAATTGACCTATTTTTACCCCAAACACCACGAGGCCACAGAGGAGACAGTACCAAGGCAGCTGCTGGATAATCGATGCTGCCTGTTTCCCTTTGCATTCAGTGCCTGGTTAGGGTTGGGGTTTGGTTTACTCCCACCTTGTGCTGGGAGATTAAATTTCAGCTGGGGGAGCAGCACCCTGTGGGTCTTGGCTCCCAGGGGCAGAGGGGGCCCAGGGGCTACAAGAGGGCAGGAGGCTTCTCATCTCCTGCTCCTGCCCTCCTGCCAGGTTGTTGCACCGTGGAGGCTGCCTGAGTTTTACCAGCGCTTTCCTGGACGCCGTGAGCTGATGGATTATGCCAAGGTAGGAGCTGGTGTGGGGTAGCCACAAGATGCCCAGGGCAGCAAAAGGTGCTCAGAGTGGCTGTGAAAGCTCAGGGTAGCCATGGGATTCTTGGAGTGACCATGGGATGCTCGGGGTCACCACAGGGTGCTTACCAGACTTGGCAGGTGACAGCAGCACACCCTGCACTACATCCCTGCAGCACCACTCAGGAGCCTCCTGGTCAGAGTTTCCCCCACCCCCCTTTCCTCTATTTCTTTTTCTCCTTCCTTTCTAAAAGCCCCATAATTACCTGGCTATTAATTGTAACCCTCTTTCCAAGGAAACGGGTCCCAGCTCCCTGACTTTTGTAACAGACAAAGCAAATACATTCACCTTTGTTGTCCCTTCCTTTTTGAAGTACAGGTTACAATAAAACATATTAGAAGTTTTGCATCAGGTTTTTATGTGCCCACCAGGGTACCTTTCTTTTTTAGTGACTTCATGGAAATGCTTGACAACTCAGCTCAATCAATCAAAAGGGAAAAGTCAGCTCTGTGCATAAACCAGAAAATTGCTTCAGTTTTTAAATAGCTGCCACCGAGGCTGCCTGGGTAATCTCAGGGAAGGAAAGGTGTGGAGCTGGAGGGATGTGGCGTGGGGTGAGGAGCCCTCTGAGCCCATTAGGGCTGCCAGGAGAGCGTGGTGTGTTGAGGATTGTGTTTGCCATCTGCTGCTGTATTATGAAGGGGAGAGTTTACGAGAGCTTTCCATATGTTGCCAAACAAATTGTCAAATAGGGGAGTTATTAAGAGCGCCACGGTTTTATTGTATGGAAAATGGAACATGTGTTTTGGGGTTGGGGGTTTTGTTTGGTTGTGGGGATTGTTTTGTTTGTTTGGGAAGGCGGGGGAAAGGGAAATGAAATGGGTTGGGGCCCCACTCCAAGAGCAAAAGGTTGTGGGGTGAGGGTTTAAGTACTTTTCAGTCTTTGGTTATCTGTTACCAAAAAAAAGGTGGTTTCTCTTCTTTCTCATCCTGAGGAGAGGCAGATGCATGGCCAGGTCCTTTGAGCACAGCTGTGTGCTCACCTTGGTGCTGGGGGAATTGGAAAATGATTATGTTTGGGGCTCCAGGGAAAGTGAGTCTCTGTTTCACTGTGGCACAGCTCTTTCCATGGGTTTGCTGCCCAGGGGCTGAAGCCAGCCTTGCTCTGGCAGCAAATCTGTGCCAGTGGCTCCTTCATTCCCACACACCTTCATGAGAACAGCCAAACTCTCCTGGGTGCTGCTCCAGGAATAGCCTGGCCACAGGTGCAGAACAGGTGAAGCTGGGAACAAAATCCCTCTTTGGTCCTGGCACCCTGCAAAGGCTGCCTTGGCTCTGTAGATATTTGGTCTGGACTTGGAGGATCCTCTTTGAAATGGGGTGAGGATGGGTCGGGGAGCACTGGCTTCCCCAGCTGCCAGGAGAGGGCTGGCTGAGGGCACAAGCCAGCTCAAGATCACTGCTCATTCAGGTCTGGAAGATGGATTTGTACACCCCAGGTGAGGTGGGTGTGCCAGTGCTGGGTCTCCTCTCACAAATACAGAGGAAATGGCCTTAAGTTGTGCTGGAGAAGATCTAGATTGGATAATGGGGTGTCTCAGCAGGCCCTATGCTGGAATTGTGGTGGGGAAGCAGCAAATCAGAACCCATGACCCTGAGGCCACATCCCCCCAGGAGCAGGCCTGAGTCAGTCCCTCTACAACATTAGGAGATCCCAGAATCTTGTTCCCACCTCAGGTGATGGTTTGAGGACTGTGATGCAGCAACCATGAGCATTTCCTTCCCCTGTTCCTGGCAAAACAAGAAATGTCCCCTCAGCCTCTTCTCCTCTGTCCCCAGCTGAGCTCTTCACTGAGTCCCTGCTGTGGTGACACTGAAGTGCCAGAGCTGCCCAGCAGTGCCCGGGCTGTACAGACACATCAAGGCTCAGTGGGAGCCACTGTCCCCATCCCTGTCTTCCCATGGCCACCCCACAGCCAGCACATTGTGACTCAGTGTCCCTGGAGGGTGGGTGATATCCCCCTGGCTCCAGTTTCAGCCTGCTGCCGTCACCTCTCCCGCTAATTCCCCCACGTATTCACCTCCTTTTCACAGGCAATTTCCCCCATTGAACTGTCAGTGGATAAATGGCACGCTGGTGACCTCGTTAGGGAGCTGGGCTTGGTGCTGCACGTCCTGCTGGCCAGGCAGCTGCTGTGGGGCCACACGTCCCTGGGCACAGTGTGCTTGAGGTGCCCTGGGCACTGAGCCTGCTTGGGCTGTGCCTGCTTCCCCATGGGTTTGCACGAGGCTGTGAGGATGTGCTGCTGTCCCCTCCTGACAGAGCATTTGTCCTCTGTAGGTTCTAGAGCTTCCTGTGGGTTTGGGGACTCAGATCCTGGTGTCACCTCCCCTTGCTGAGAAGCCTGGCTGGGGGAATCACAGAATCATGGAACACCTTGAGTTGCAAGGGACCCACTGGGTCATTGAGTTCAGCTCGTGGCCCTGCAAAGAACACCCCAACAATCCCACCACACACCTGAGAGCATCATTGCACCATCCTGGCCCTGGAGCTGGGAAAAGCAGACATCATCTGTGCTGGTGTCCCCATCTCTGGGGTTCACTGGGTGATCTGGGGCCCCTCCTCAGCCTGTGGCAGGGCTGGGATGGCTGTTCTCCCCCCACCCAGCCACACTGTGTCCCTGATGTCCCTGTTGAGGTGGCCCTTGTGGTGGGAGCTGATGGGTCAGGGACGTGGGAGTGCACCTCACTCTGTGCTGCCCTGCTGGTCATGGTTTGTGCCTTTGTGCTTTTGGGGCTGATCCTGCTGGGAGCCAACACCAATGAGGGCTGGCTTACCCCCACTGTCCCTTTCTTGGCAGAAACATGGGATCCCAGTGCCTGTGACACCTCAGACACCCTGGAGCATGGATGAGAACCTAATGCACATCAGGTGAGGAGCTGGGCAGGTGGGGAGCTTCTGTGAGGTGAATACCTGGGATCTGGAGCCCCAGTCTCCTCCAACCCACATGTCCAGAGCAATCCTTTGCACATCCATTGCCCCTGCTGCCCCACCACATGCTGACCAGGAGTGACACCAAATCCTCCATCCCCCCTTTCTCTCTAGTTGTCCACATTCCACGTGGCAGCATTCCTCTCCTGGACTCTCCTTAGCCCAGCTCTCCTTTCAGGGTTGCTGCTAAAATACTCTGTGTACTTATGTCCATCCTCATGGGGTGGGTGGGAGCGGGGATCTCATCCCAGTGGATTTTGGGGTTGCAAGTTACAGGTGCTGCAGTGACCCCTCTCTCCTTCCCTGCCTGCTGCAGCTACGAAGCCGGGATCCTGGAGAACCCCAAGGTAATCGATCACGGCAGCCACGGGGCCGGGGGCGTCTCGTGTCTTTGCAGCCTAATTGGAAATTTCACGGCGGGGCCGCCCGTGTGTGCGGGGAGGCTCCGCCGCCGCCCCCGGCACGTTCATTGCCGCCAGCTTGAATAGGGGAAGGGACTGTCTCAGGGTGACACCGGAGGGGACAGTGTCGCGGGCAGCCTTAAAGGAGCAGTTAGACGCGGTGCTGGTGACAGTCAGAGCTGGTGGCGGGTGGCAGAGGTTCGGGGTGTCCCCTGCTTCTCGCCCGGCGCTCCTCGCTTTGCCATCCCGCTCCCATGGGGGTGCGGGGTAAAACCTCCCGTTGGGTGGGTGGTGGTGTTGGAGATCCTGTGGGAGCCCATGGGGCCACCAGCTCTGGCCACCAGCAGGGACCTGGGGCAGGGCTCCGCCGGTGACAGCGCCACATCTCCGGCCGCTGCGAGCCGTGCCCGCGATCCTGCCGGCGCCGCCTGCGCCGTTCACGCTCCAGCGGGTCACCGGCCGGGCCGCTATTTAAACTATCTATTTAAACTATCCATCAGGCCTAATTAGACAGCCCGGGGAGAGGAGGGGAAGGCAGGCGCAGAGGGAGCGGAGTCGCTGGAGCTCCGTGCCCGCAGCCGGCTCCCGCAGCGGGGCTGACGCGTGCCTGCGGCGGGGTGGGAGGAAGAGGAAGGTGAAGATGGGGAGGGGTCCCGTTCCTCCTCTGGTGCCCTCCAGAGGGGTGCCTGTGGGTCAGAGCCGGGTTCCCGTGGGGTCTCGCCCCGCGGAGAGTGGTTGGCACAGGGATGGGCGTTCACGGCTTTAGCTGAAGGTGGCACGGGCCTGACCCGCTCCCGTCCCGAGCCAGCCCGCCGCGCCCAGCGCCTCTCCTCTGTCCCGCTCTCCCCAGCTCTGCCGAGCCCCTTCCCTTCCCAAACGGGGCTGAGCAGTGCCCTGACCCCATCCGGAGCATCCCCTGCTCGGGCACCTCACCCTGTGACAGTGCTGGGGGTGGCTTCCTGGAGCGCGGTGTCACTGCTGTCCCTGTCGCTGCTGTCCCCTGCCCAGCCCGCGAAGGGGTGCTGGGCACAAGGTGGCCCTGGCAAGATCTAGGGTGCCAGGCACGGCGGGCTCCCCTCCCCAAACCCCCGGGACCTGCCAAACGCAGGGATTTGAAAGCAGATGGTTGAGCTATTTTCTGCCTCTGTGAGGCCCGATTGAAGGGCAATGAGGCAGCTAATGTGGAGAAAGATAGAAATTTACTTGCTTTAACTTCATATGGCACTCTGAAAGAGTTCATTCAGTCCCGGGCACAACAATATCAGCCGGATGAATAAACCATTTGCGGCATCGATAGCTCTGCATCATGGTTTACTTCATGGACCATTTGCTTCCAATTTCTTCTCTTCTTGCCCCGTTTTTCTTGCTTCTTTCTTCCCCCCTCCCTCTCTCACTTTCCACACACTCTTCCCTTTTTTTCCCCCTTTTTTTCCCCCCTTTTTTTCCCTCTCTTCCCTTTAAAGATGACATTGCAGGACTAGCCCCCCTGCAGGGAGGGATAAATAGAAGGCATTGATACACTGCAACAAACTATTTGTCATTTGAACTGTGCTTTTAGGAGAGAGAATAAAAAGAGGACAGACTCACACCGTAATGATGGAATGCAAGCCAAATGTCACTTTTATTTCTATTTAGTTATTTTATTTAATAGGGGTTTTCATAGTTGGCTCGGAAAATTGGAAACTACCTGACTTTGACTTCCAATGTTTAGTAAAGAGTTTTTAATACTTTCCGGTCTTTTTTCTCCCACCCTCCTCCACCTTTTCCTTTTGAACTCAAAGTTTTTCATCATCTCTCACAGGTTCATCTAGTTAATAAGTGTGATCAGGGCTAGGAAAGGCCAGACGATGTAAAATTGAAATCCACAGCCCGTGTAATCTGTGCGTGGGTGCACGGGGGAGATGTGCCTGCCTGCCAGTGCCCGTCCCTGAAAACGAGGGAAAGGGACAAAAATGACATTAAGTGGGAACTGAGGAGGGGTTTGCTGCAGTGAGTGCTCGGGTAGCTCTGTCTGTATTCCCAGGACTGGTGTTGGGATGTGCACCCCGAGGTTTGGGGTGAGGCAAGAGGTCCCCCGCAGTGTGGAGGGTGGGGTGGGGATCCCTTGCAGCTCTGTGGGGCTCCCTCAGGTGCTGGCAGTAGTTCAGCAAATATAAATGCATTTGGACAAAAATAAATAGAAGTTTTTGCTAAAATTCTTGTTGCCAGTCTGGAAAAATTTTAGATGAAAACTTCTGCCATAGAGAAATTACTTTTCCATTTAAAAAGCTTAAATTTTTTTAAAGCAATCACTTTTGGTTGGGTTATTTGGGGCTTTTTTCCCCCTAACTTGCTTTATGCCTTATCATTTTTTTCCTTGATGGAATGCAAGGGAAGGGAGGAAAATTGACATTTAAATGTCCATTCCATCCCAAACTCTTTCATTATTTGATTAAGTGAGCAGAATTGTGCTTAAAAAAGGAAAAGAGGAACAGGGAGAGCGTGGGACAGGCATTGGGTGGTTGGGTGCAGGCAGGGCCTCCCTGCCCAGAGATACCCAGAGCTCCAGCTCTGTCCGGCTGGGTTTGGTGTGGAAATGCCAGTTTGCCACCTTTAAAAGGGTGCTTGACTCTCCATGGTGCTGCATTGCCTTGGCTGCTCTGTGCCTCCATTCCCCCTCCACCTCCTGGAGCTGTGGCTGGGTGGGGAGTCCCTCTGGAGGCAGGAGTTTACAAACACAGATTTGAAAGTATTTTGGGGTCATCCTGTGCAGTCGCATCATGGGTGAGTGCTGAGGGGCCATGTGAAATTGCAAAGCATTTGTTCTCCGGGACGGAAAGCTTTTTTATATTACATTTCCCACCCCCCCCCTCCCCCCCCTCCCCTTCTGGCACGCACTTCAATTGCAGCAATTCACCATCGGCACCCGAGCCTCCGCTGGCCTGGCTCTGATGGAGATAAGATGCCTCTTCCCTATAAATCTCAGAGAGGAAAAAAAAAAAAAATATACATAAAGGTTGATGTGCTCTGAAATGGGTTTTTGCTTTGCTGCTCTATTTTCCCCCGTGTGTATTAACCCCGGGGACACCATGAAAGAGCCGGTGTGCTGGGAGCACCTGCTGGGGTCAGGCCTCCTCATCAGTTTTTTCGGTCAGTGCCGAATGAGCCCGGCCGCGGTGTGGGGACGTGCGGGGCCCGCCCGCTCGCTGCCAGCGTCCTGCTTTTCCCTGCCTGACTTGCTTCTCCTCAGCCATCCCGCCTCCAGCTGTGGGGGCGTTGGAGGAAAAGATGAGATCAAGTTGAGGGGAAAAATTGGCTGATTCTGCCAACCCCTTTGTTCCCGGGGCCCTCGGTAAGCGTCGGTGCCGTGCTCGTCCTGTGCTTTGGGATGGGGGATGCACCTTTGGGATGGGGATATGCTTTGGGATGGGGGATACCCCCCTGGGATGGGAGATGTGCTTTGGGATGGGGGATACCCCCCTGGGATGGGAGATGTGCTTTGGGATGGGGGATACCCCCCTGGGATGGGAGATGTGCTTTGGGATGGGGGATACCCCCCTGGGATGGTATGAGCTTTGGGATGGGGGATGCACTCGGGGTTGGGGCTGCCAGCAGTGTTGGCCATGGCAATGCCACTGACTGTCCCTCTTCTCTCCCTCTCCCTGCAGAACCAGGCTCCTCCCGGGCTCTACACCAAGACCTGTGATCCAGCCAACTCTCCTGACACCCCAGATGTGCTGGAGATTGAGTTTGAGAGGGGTAAGAGCCTCCTTGCTGCCAGACCCTTGTCCCTGGGCCCCCAGGCCCCACTTCCCAGCTGGGACTGGGACTCCTGGGCAGATGGGTGGCCCTGACTCTGACACTGGGGCTGAGGATGGTGCCTGCAGCACACCAGGGCCCTTTGAGGTGTGCAGAGGGTCTGTTCAGATCTCAGGGGCTTTCTGGGCCCCCCGAGAGTGGAAAGGGCTCTTGAGCTTCCTCACCTGCCATCAGGGCACAGTGGGCACAGGATCCCCTCTCCTGCAAGTGGCTCTGAGGGCATGCAGGTGATGCTGGCCAGGTAACAGCTGGGGAGCTGCTCAGCAGGATTTGGCTGGTGATGCCATCACGAAGGAGACAGGGATGCTCCATTGCATACCTGGGGACACACGGCAGGCCCAGACAGCACTGAGCAGGACACTGGGCAACATCTCCCCCTCTGCCAGCCACGGCCATCCCTGTGCCACCACCCATCCTGGCAGCAGTGGCGAGCCCGGCACAGGCTGGGGGGAGACCCTGCTGAGAGGGGACACCCCCTCCCCACCGCCAGCCTCCCTGCTCCATTATAATGTTCCCCCGGCAAGGAGCAGCCCCCCCTCCCGGCAGCCCATTCAGCCCCTAGTTAATTTATTTGAAGTTTTAATCTAATTATTAACTATTTCAAAGGCTAAGCAGCTTTCAGCAACAACAGCCCCGACAACGTCGGCTCTTCGCCGAGCGGACCCCGGCCAATATCCCGGCGGAGGATGAGGAGAGAAAGAGCCGGGGCGAGGGGAGGGCGCGGGGTGGGGGGGCCCACGCCGAGAAGCAGCTTAAGGTTCATTATTGCCGCGAGTTTACATTTAATAGCAATTTACAACTGAGTTTATAAACCCCTGGAAAATAGGGGGTTTAAGGGGGGGGCAGTGGGGGGGAGCTGACAGCCCCCGTCACTAGACAGGGCTCTTGCGGGCGCCTATATAATAAAGACTAGAAAGGGAGGCATTGAGGCTGATTGGCAACTGATAGTGCGTTAAATGGTAATGAGGAGGGCAGATGGAGGGGGGATTAGCCTCCAACTCCGCACCGCTTTTCTTTGTGGGCTCCGCAGCCCCCTTGTCAGCTTCCTAATACATTTATTGCTCATTTCACACCGCTAAAGAAAAATGCCTCTTTCTATTCAGCATCCCCCCCCCCAACCATCACCACCACCACCCCGCTCTGCTTTGCTCCTGCCCGGTGCCCTTAAAAAAAAGAAAAAAAAAACCCAAAAATGAAGGAGGGGGGAAAGAAAGAAAAGGTGCAATAATTAATTCATGGCGGGGAGCACCCCGCAGCGGGGTGCGTGTGCGTGCGTGTGCGAGCAGCCGTGCCCCGGGGTGGGGGTCCCCCCCAGACACCCCCCCATGCTGGAGAGGGGAGGAGGGGGGGGCACACATTTGTCACTCTGTCCCCCCTCCCCGGCAAGGGCTGGTGGGACAGAAGGTGCTGCGCCGTAAGACAATTGCGGAGCGTGAAATTCAATTAGTTAAGGGCCTGGTTGCAATTTCACAGGCCCTAAAAAAAAAGAGAGGGAGGAGAGAGAGGAAAAGGAGGGGGTGACGTTTTTATGGCCTTTTTTATTTATTTATTTCGCTCCTCTCCCGAGGTGGGTCCCCCTCCCCTCGCCTCCCCCTCGCACCAGCTTGGATATGCCTTTTTAAGAAGTTATTTAGAGTTCATATCTGTCACATCTATTTAACGCCCACGGGATGATGTTCCGGGGGGATCCTGACACTGGCTGATCCTGCCCATCCTCTCTCCCCGCCTCTGCAGGTGTCCCAGTGAAGGTCACCAACACTGGGGACGGAGCCACTCGTTCCTCGGCGCTGGAGCTCTTTGTGTACCTGAACGACATCGCGTGAGTGCCACCCTGTCCGGCCAGCAGAGGGGACAAGGGCAGCGTCCCCAGGGCACCCAGCGCAGGGGTGGGAGCAGGATGCTCACAGCAGACACGTCCTGGTGAGCCCAGGGATGGTGGCCAGCCATGGTGCCAGCTGTGCCATAAATGCCAGCAAGCAGAGCTGGGCACCAAGGCCAGGAGCACAAGGGTATAAATACCTCGGGGTTTTGCTCACTGGGCCTGAGGAGGGTTAAAAAGTCCTCTGAGCATTCTCTGGGCTGCCTGTGTGCCCCAGCTGCCCTGCCCACTGCAGGGCACCCTTTACTAGCTCAGTCCTGGACCCTCTGCTCTCACATCTTGCCTTTCCCTGTCTCCCTGAGAGGGCTCAGTGTCCTTTTTGTGTGGAGAGTTGACTTTTTGGGGGAATGGAGACCTGCTGGCCAGGTTCATTGCCCTTTCCTATTCCTGTCTCTACAGCAGCAGCTCCTCTGGGGTTTTCTTTCCATGTGCCACCTCATGCCTGGTTTCTGCTGCTGCTGGCACAGAGTTTTCCCAAAAATACAGCAGGAGTTTTCCCAAAAATACAGCAGCACCCATGAGGGCACCCACAAGGGCACCCACTCCTCCTAAGTGCCACCCGGTCCCTGGCCATCCTCCTCTGTGCCTTTATCCTCCTGGTGGTGAATGGGAATGAACTTCTCCACTTCGTTCACTTTTTAAATGGTTAATAAGTGTTTTTTTTCCGAAAAGTTCTTTGGGAATACAGCTGTGCCATGCCCTGTCTCCTTGCCCAGTTTCTTCCCCAGTGGCCAAAGTTCCATGGCTGCCTGCAGTACTGGTGGTCCCAGTGACAAGTGAGAGACTGGTGGAGAGAAAAATCCATTTCCTTGTCACCTGCCTTATCCTTGTCCCTGCTGCTGGTCAGTAGTGCTGCCCAGAGGCTGCCCTGCTGTCATTTGGGGTTTTTCCCCATTGTCCACCCCCCTGACCCACCTGTGGGGCTGGGACTGCTGCAACCTCCCTTCTCCTCACAGGGGCAAGCACGGGGTTGGGCGCATCGACATCGTGGAGAACCGCTTCGTTGGGATGAAGTCCAGAGGTGAGAGCACTGCCCTGAAAAGACAAAAATATGGGAAAGCCATGGTGGGTGCTCAGTAATCCTGGGGAGCTCTTGCTCAGGTCACACCAGCAGCCCTCAGCCTTTCCCTGCCCATCAGCTTTGGCAGAGATTTCCCCATGACAGGGACTCCTTGCTGCTCTCTAATGACAGCAGCTGCCACTGCTGGCACCAGCCTGGGGGTCCCAGTGCCCCCAGGTGAGACCTGTCCCCACAGCAAACACACCAGGCTCTAGCTTTTGTGGGGATATGCTCATGGAAGGTCCTGGATGGTGCCAGACTCTCCAATACCTGTGCAAACCACAGGAAGCTGATGCAAATTACTGCTTTGATTTTTTTTTTTTTTTTAAAAAGAAAATATTTGATTTATCCACATATTTTTGAGTCCATGTCTCCTAATATTGATCTTCCATTGGGATCAATTTCAATGGAAACCTCTGGAGGCAGCAAGCTGCCCTAGGCAAAACTAAGTAAGGAGGTGGTTCAGCATCATTTCCCAACTCCTTGTTCCAACTCTTTTGTTTTAAATCTCATTAATACTTTATTAGATGCTTCCTTTCTTTAAACTTGCCCTCTGTGAAGGACAACAGCAAATATTTTGGGAAGACTAAGCCTGCAGTGTTCCTCCCCACCACAGGGCAAGAAAAAAAACCCAAATTATTTGATCTGAGTTTGAATAATCAAATTAAACCCAAAAGAAGCAAGGAAAAAACCCCGACCCGCACTCGCCAGCCTGTGCATTTGCATTCAAAATGCTGAGTAATTTGTCAAAATCTACTTTATTTTTTTTAAGAGCCACTGACATGCTCTAGTGACCCTTCCAGCATTTAATAATTTCTCCAAACCCCATTTAACTGTCACGTCTGTCTCCTGTGTGACACCGCCGAGCGATCGCTGCGCGCTCCTGCGCCGGGGGACCGGGGGGTCTGGGCCAGCCCTGCAGGGAGGAGACCCTGGGGTGGCTCCCCGTGGGGATGAGACCTTGGGGAAGCCTCCCCCTTTGCTTTGAGCAGGATCCTGCCCCTGGTTGGCTTTTTGGGATGGAGAGAAACCTCCCCTAAACGTGCTCTGCAGGAGAGAGGGAGAGTGGGATGGGAACAGGCCAGAACAGGAGGGGGCTGTGGGCACCTGCTCTCCTCCAGGGTTTTGGAGCTCAGGGTGTGACCCCACCGCTGCCTGGAGCGTTTTGGACCCCAAATGGATTTAGGATCAGTAGTGTAGGAGATGGGAACTGGGCTTGGAGGAGACAATCCTTTAAACCCCAGCAGGGTGAGGTTGCCCCACAGGTTTGGGGTTCTGCAGGGGAAACTGAGGCACGGGCAGCAGCATGGCCAGAGCCTTCCTTGTGGTGGAGGTGGCAGTGAAGGCGCCTCCTCTTCCTCATCTCCCAGTCCCAGGAAGTCAGAGAAGAGGAAAAATTCATTTGCATTGATTTTTACTAAGCTCCTAATTGGACTTCATTAAGGCCTAATGGGCGAGGGGCACACGGAACCTTTCAAGCCCAATTAACTGGGGTTTGCCCTGTTTGTTTTAGTGGCAGGAGGTGGCTAATTACAGGGTGCCAGGGTCGGGGGGCACGGCTGGGCTGGGGGGCACGGCCCTGCCTCTGCCTCCCGCTCACATCCTCATTATCAAATTATCTTTTTAACTCCAAAGGGGGGCTAATTAAGTGAAGTAAATGAAATCAGTGGGGAGGAAGAGGGAAGGAGGGGGATGGCTGCTGCCAAAAGCCGAGTGCTGCTGGTGGCTGGAGCTTTTCCTCCCCTTGGCTCCTTCATTTTTCCTCCTCTGGATGAGCTGAGCTGATGGATGAGGAGAGTGGAAAAGCCCTTCCCTGCAATGAGCACCTACCAGGCCAAACTCGGCCTGATGGCTCAGCCTCAGCCCCGGAGCAAGGATGGAAATTTGGGCAGCATTTTCCCGTGGGCACAGCACCACCCTGCCCTTCCCCTCGGGAAGGCAGCACATCCCTTCCTGTCCCAGGGATGACGTCGGGAGTGACAGCCTGCACTCAGCACAGCGGAATTGCTCGGATGGAGGTGAAGTGACAGCCGAGGTTACAAATTAGAAAATTTTAAGTAGAGGCAGCTGTCTCCTTCGCTGCCTCCCTCCATGTCCCCCCTGCTCCGGTCCCCCCTTCCTTAGCAGTAATTATGGGGTGATTGAAGCATCGTTGGGCTGCAGTGCTGACACCTCTGTCTTTTTCCTGTAAACATGGGGAGAGGAAAATAGACACTTGGAGATTGTGGAGTGTCACTTTGAAGGTGTCTCTTGTCTCCTCGGCAGAGGCTGGAGAGTGGTTGTCAGCTGCCCTCCCCTCTGCCCCAGCTGACACGCTCTGGTCCTGTCTCCCAACACCCCCAGAGTGGCAGGAGGTGGGGGTCAAGGCATGTACCCAAACCTTCAGCCCAAACTGGCTTTTACAGCCCCTATGGGGAAGGAGAGGGAATATTAATTGTGATTATATTAATTGTGTTAGTGATGGGCTCAGCTCCACATTCGGGGCTGGAGGGGTCACAGAGCACCTCCCTGTCACTGCTGAGCCCGTGGGGACAGCTGGGGTTTGGTGTTAATTTGGCTGTCTGCTCCCACATCCTGAGGGAATGGATGTTTGGTGGGCACCTGAGCTGCCCCAGAGACTGGGCTGCACCATCACTGGGATGGGTGGAGAGGAGGGGTTGGTTCTCCTTTGGGACAGACAGACTCTCATCCTGTACGATGCTGAAATCATGGGCACTGCTTGGGATGAGGTGATGGAAGAGCCCTGGGCTGCTGCCCTTGTGGCTCCTGTTGTGTCTGTGGGACTGTGGCCACACTGGCACAGGATGTGAGCCTGTGTCACTCTCCAGGGCACTGAGAGAGCAGAGCCTGGTGAAGCTCTGAGCCCTGTGGGCTCCCCTCAGCCTCTCTTGGGGCTGCGGCTGGTTGGGGACACATCCCCTTCAGTGGGACTTTGTGCCCTTTGCCACTCCCATGACTGCACCACAGCAGATACCCAGCACTGGGAAGGGACCATTGCTGCAGGCAGGCAGGGGACAGGGACACGCTGCTGGAGCAGCCCTGGCTGTGGACAGCTCACAGCCTTCCCCATCACGTACTCACTGCCAGACCAGCTCAGCATTTCCCCACAGCATTTCCACCTGCATCCCCCACGGACGGGAGAACCGCCTGGCCGCGCTCGTATTTAAACACCCCGCACAAAACAAGCCTTGAACGGCTAGAACAAAGGAGCAGCACACCAAAATAATTAAACATCCTCCATCCCCAGGCCTTGTGCGATGGGGGGACAGCAGGGAGGGACAGGGGGGGCGCTGCCAGCCCCAAGGAGGTTGCCCTGGCAGCCCCCAGGTAGCCTCGTTGCCTCTCGGCAGCCGCGGGGAGAGGAGGGCACTGCGGGCCCCGCGCTCCCCATGCCTGTGCCCCGCTCGTTCTGCTAATTACAGGTTTTCAGCTGCAGACCGTTGGGCACGGATGGGTGGGGGGGATCGGTTCCCAAACCCTGTCATTTAGCCTCGTCAGAGTGCCTCTTCAAAGAGGGGAATCTAGAAATTTTCTCCGCAAGGTGCGGAGTGGACTGTCTCGGCCCCAGCATGAATATAATGACAGATGCATTTTACAGCGAGCTGAGACTGAATGCGCTCGACCACGGCTCCTTCTGTCAGCCAAGTCATTATTTTTTGTCATTTACTGACAGTTTTGGTCTCATTCGTTTCTCTCTCTTTTTCTGCTTTTCCCCCTGCCTGGAAAAATGGCTAGGTATCTATGAGACCCCAGCAGGAACGATCCTATACCATGCACATTTAGATATCGAGGCCTTCACCATGGACCGGGAAGTGAGGAAAATCAAGCAGGGGCTCTCCTTGAAATTCTCAGAGCTGGTGTACAACGGTAGGTGCAGTCCAGTCCTGCCACAGCAGCACCCTCCCAGCCTTCCTCCTCATCCTTGCTGCTGGAGCTTGCAGGTCCCATTGGTGGCAAAATCAAGGTGGGGGTTTTGAGGCTGCTCCTGGGGAGAAAGGTGGGTTTGGGCTGAGCAAAACCCCACACTGTGCCTGCATTCCTGCCCAAGGAGCTCTGTGCCTCTTTGGGAGGCAATGTCATATTCCACGTGGGCTTGCTCATGGGATCTCTCCCAGCCCAGTGCCACCACTTCATCCCAACCATCACATTTGGATATAATTCACCATCCTTTTGTCCCCTCTCGTGTCACCTTTCCCCAGCTCTCACCTCCAACCCCTTCCACCTCTGTCTTTGCCTCATGCCCACTGGGACAGGGGGCACCCAAACTTTAAACTTCAAACCCTGCCATGGCATTTGGAGCTGGAGAGCTGTCCCTGTGCTCTGGCAGTGTGGCAGAGGGGACTCTCTCTGGAGGATGGAGGGTCCTGGCTGTGCTATGTGGTGCACAGCCCACACAGGGGCACTGCGGGTTGGGGCTCTCGCTCTGGGACAGGACGGCGCTGACTGGAGAGGGCTGGGAGCCATGAGGAACAAGGGGAGAGTGGCTCACCCGGCAGTGAAGGACAGCAGTGAAGCCCTGTGTCCTCCCTCCTGTGCGGCAGCCACAGCCCCAGACCGCGGGCTGAGTTTGGAGGGGGTCACAGCTCAGAGTTTCCCCTGTGCCACAGGAGCAGCTCCCTGTCCTGACACCCCGGGAGGAGAACCAGCCCTGCCCTGGGGGCTGCTCCACGGATCCACCCGGCCCAGGCTCTGGAGCTAAGCTGAAGGAAGTAGGATTAGCCCAGAATGCCCTAGGCAGGCTCAACACCCACTGCCCACGCCTGGGTGCTCGGCTCAGAGCTGTCGCCCCTGGAGACCCCACTCCAGGAGATTCCTGCCCCATGGCCAGACATTTGTCACTCACAGGTCCTGATTTCTCAGCCTCCCAGCTCCTTCTCCCATCGCTTTTCAGGTCTGGGATGATTCCTGTGTGGTTTTCAATGGGAAGATTCTCTGAAATAACCTGATTTAGGGAGCTCAGGCTTTGGGCAGCAGCAGATCAGTAGGACTGGGTCAGGCTTTTCTCCCCTGCAGCTTCTGTGCCAGTGCTTGTCATGTTCCCCTCCAAGGACATTCCCTCTTGCATCTTCCTCAGCAACTGGCATTTAATGCCTGAGCCCCTTTGCTGCTTAAATCACATTTTAGGGCCCTGACAGGGGCTGGGGGAGCCTTTGTCACCTTCCTCTTGGATCACAGCCCCTGCCCTCATTCATTCTCCAGCGTCACTCTTGCCTCTGGCCATTTTTATTAGACTTTGACCTGGTCTGTCTTTCTTTTGACTTTTTTTTTTTTTTTGGTAGTTCAGGCTTAAACCTGTTTGTCTGTTTATTCCTAACCACTGGCTTGTTGTGCAGCCACCAGGTTAAAAAGCCACTCAGGGAATCATGATTTAAATTTTCCCTCCCCATGTCTGCCAGGCAGGGGCTGCTGGTTTCCCTGGCTCCACGTGTTGAATCCCCAGAGATTCCCAGCTTGGTCCTAGACTTCCCTGCCAGCCAATCCTGAATCCAAGGAACAACCCCAGCAGGGTGCAAGAAGCACCCGTGGGTCCCCGTGCCCGAGGCCAGGCTTTCAAGCTCACCTTCCTTTAACACCTCATTATTGCAGCTAGTCCCGTTTTTAGGAGAATTAGTGTTTATCTTCCCCCTGTTCCTATTGATCCCATTGTGGAGGGGCGGCTTTGAAGGCAGTTCCCTCCTTCCCAGGTGCGGAAATGCCATTGTCCCCCTGCCTGCGCCGTGATTAGGGCAGGATGGTGGGAAGGTCATTAAGGGGGATCGCTTCCAGTGTCTGCAGTGGGGGGTCGGGAGGGGGGGATGCTTCCTCCCACCTGGAGCTGTCAGAGTCAGGATTTAAGCAGCTGGTTATTATTTTAGTGTGTCTGGGGTTTATTTTTACAGGGATTTTTACATCAAGCCTGCTATTTGAAGAGTTGTACTTGGAGGGTGGGTACCAAAAAAAAGGAGTGTATTTTCCTGGAGCTGGGGTTGCTACTGGCGTGGCAGTGCTGATTTTAGGGAAGGGATCCCCAAACCCCCCTGCCATGCTGGGGTGGGGCAGTTGAGGGGGGTCAGTTCAGGCAGGTGGGTTTGGTGGTGAGGGGTGCAGGACCACGGTGCTGTGCCTTGGAGCAGGGCCACACAGACCCCGGGGACAAGGCTGCAGGATACAGCCCTGCTCAGGGGCTGCTGAGGCCAAACGACAAAAGAAAATATTTGTTTCTTTAATGGTTTCGGCCCCAGAGCCCAGCTGGGAAGGGAAAGGTGAGAGGGCACCGGTGTGAGATGGGAGAGATAAAACCAGGCCATGACTGGGGGGCAGTGAATGGGCTCTTTCTTTCTCCACCTCTATCTCCTTCTACATCTCCCAGGCTTTATTCTGGGTCTCCCAGGACTCCCTGGTTAATAACCCTGCTTAGGGACAGGAGGGGTGTGGGGGTGGCAGGCAGGGCACGGCCCCTCCATGCACCTGCAGTGCCACCAGCCACTCCCCCAGGAGGTGTTTTGGGGGCCAGGGTGTGACTGCACATCACCCCAACACCCAGCCTGGGCTTCGGCTCAGGGCATTTGGGCTGCCAGGGGCTGCTGTCCCCCCTGGAGCCGGCAGGAGGAGGCTGGCCGGGCTTGGATGGAGTTTTCTGGGGTGCCAGCACTGCTTCCCTGTGTGCCACCAGCTCCTCGTGCTGGGATCACAGTGGGGACAAGTCAAACTTCCCCAGAGAGGCAGCAGGGACAAGCTGAGCCTCGCTGACCTTGGGGGGCTGGGAAGGTGGAGAGCCCACCTGGGGCTGCTGAGACTCCTGTGCCCCAAAGCACAGCCCAGGCTGTGTGAGCTGGGGGGAGCACTCTGCTCTGCATCCCTCTGGGATGGGAATGGGAGCAGCTGGGGTGACAGCCCCACTGGGACCCCCAGTGCTGAGGGGGTTTCCCTTCCCAGAGCTGCTGGGGGCTGAGGTGCTCCTGTGGGGCTGCATCCCCCTGAGCACAGTCCACAGGCTCATGTTGGCTCTTTGGGCAGACCCCTACTCTGCCCATCCCAGGGGAGAATGGCTTATCCCTTTCTTGGGGGGCTGGGGGCTGATCCCCCCCCATTTCTGTCCATCTGCCTGTCTCCACCTGGCCTTCCCAAGACAGTGGTGTTTGAGTGGCAATTTCTTATCTACTTAACAAACCTTTTCATTTGCATGATCACCCCTGCCCAGCAGAGCTGGAACAAGGATGGCCCCATGGCCTGTTTCTAGTTTGTTCCATCCTCTTCTGCCATCCTGAGGGCCACCAAGGAGAAGGGAAACACCTGAGTTCTCCATCCCTCATGGCTCATCCTGTGTGTCCCAGCATCTCATTTCCTCACCCAGTCCTGCAGTCACATCCCTTCCTCTGGAAATTACCCAGGCTCTGCCTTGTAAGGCTTAACCTGGGGACCACCCTAGGCTGCCCTGGGGTATCACCTGGAATCCGGGGCCCCCCTGGCCTTCCCCAAGCCTCTTGTTGACCCCATCTCGTGTCCTCAGGCTTCTGGCACAGCCCTGAGTGTGAGTTCCTGCGGGAGTGCATCGGGCGCTCGCAGGAGCCCGTGGTGGGCACCGTGCGCCTCTCTGTCTTCAAGGGCCACGTCTACATCCTGGGCAGGGAGTCCCCACGGTCCCTCTACAACGAGGAGCTGGTGAGGTGAGTGGGGCAGGGTGGGCAGGAGTGGTGACAGTGGTCACCCCATCCCATCCCCATCCCATCCCCATCCCATCCCCATCCCATCCCCATCCCATCCCCATCCCATCCCCATCCCATCCCATCCCATCCCCAGTGGCACAGGTGACACCATGGGCCCAGCCCAGCATCCAGCTGAAGCATGAGCCATGTTTCAAGTCAATATTGGTTTTTTTCCCCTCTGGCTTCTCCCTTTTTCTTCGTGTTGTTTTCTCGCTTGCTCGCTCCCCCCTCAGCCCTCCCTCAACTCCTTTCAATCTCTCTAAACACTTTATAAGCCATAAATACACCCGAATGAGTTTAGATCAGTCGGAGTCAAATTATCTTCTCTCTTTCTCTTCTCTGGCTTTTTTTCCCCCCTTCCCTCCCCCTCAAAATCAACAGCTCCTAATAATCCGTCCCAACCCTTCATTATGCTTTGCACTCTCACTTGGAGAGATTAAATGAATAAAGTATTAAAATAAAAAAAAAGAAAAAAAAAAGAGGGAAGAAAAAAAAGGAGGATGGAGGGGGGTGGGACGGAGGAAAAAGAGAGAGGGAGAGAAAAGCAGGGGCACTTATTCTCCCTGCGTCTCCAACCATTTTCCTTTTCTTTTTGATTTCTACATCGCTGGTTTGAAAGCCTTTGAGTGACGGCGTCACAGGAACCCGAGAGAAAGCTGTGAGAGGCAGAGCTGTGTGGAAATGCCTCTGCACAGTAGGTAGAAAGTAACGTAATTATAGAGCAGGTCAGAACCACTCGAATGAGCAAAAATAAAAGCACAGAGGTTTTTCTGTAGCCCGTCAGGGGAGGTAAAATCGTTGTAAACTCTTTTTTTTTTTTCTTTTTTTTTCTTCTTTATTTCCCTCCACTTCCTGCTTTAAGGTTTGTGGTTTCTGGGAAATGAGCCGTGTGTTTTGGGGATGTAGGAAAGTGTTGGAGCTGGGATTCAGTGGGTGGCTGCTGCCTTGGGAAAGGGGATGTGCTCAGTGTTGCACCGAGGAATCACTGTCAGGTCCATAAACCCCCACACCAGTGTGGGGCTGTCCCTTCCTGCCTGGAGTCCTGTTTGTGCCTGGGTCAGTGTCTCCTGCCCAGGATCCCAAACCTGGAGGATTGCTCTGGGACAGGGTGAACATCCCTGGGCAGTGCCAGGGGAGGAAGATTGAGGATGGAAGGATGATGATGGACGTGAATGACCAAGGAGGGAATTTTGGGGCTGTGTCCCTGGCAGGGCCCGTGCAGCCTGGCCATGGCTGAGCCCTGTGCCCCTTCCCCAGGGATGGGCAGGGACCCTGACCAGAGCCCCCCGCAGCCACCAGTGGATGAGAGGGGAGAGCAGCCAGCTCTGGGCTCCCCCACACCTTCTCCCTTGCCAAAGGGCAGCCCTGGTTCCCCTGGGAGTCCCAGGGCAGTGACAGTGCCCTTCTCTCCACAGCATGAACGTGCAAGGGGACTACGAGCCCGCCGACGCCACCGGCTTCATCAACATCAACTCCCTCAGGTCTGCGGGGTCCAGTTGGACCCTCCCCAGCACCCCGGGGCTCCCCCCTGTCCTCACTCAGGCTCTGGGGGTGAACCCCCTTTGCAAGCTCCCCCTGAGCGGTGGGGTGCCACCAGCCCCGCCAGTACCAGCCCTGTTTAATTGCAGCCTTCCCCAGCACAGCCAGCCTCGTTATTTTACTTATTTCTCAGCCCCCTCCCAACTCCAGGGCTGTAAAACAAGCCGCATTTACATAATGAGCTCTTAATTTTTCCTTTCCTGTTAACTGCTTTGTTCTCCCCGATGCTCCGTGTCCCCCCGACTCCTCTAAGATTAATTACATTATCTCGTGGGGGGGAAAAAAAAATAATTAAACTGTACAGGCCTTAACAAACGCCTGCTCTTCACGCCCCCTCATTCTGCTTAAATTAATTGAAAGGAAATGTGTGTTCTCACTGTTAATTTACAATTAATTTTTTTTTTTTTTTCAAATCCCGGTTTCCAGGCTGAAGGAATATCATCGTCTCCAGAGCAAGGTCACCGTAAAGCAGGATGAATAGCAATCAATCGCACGCGAGCCTCCCGCTCCCCTTTCTAATTTCTCCAAGAAGTAGCACTAATTGTGGTGGCAATTGGTAATTGTAACTCGTCTCCCTGGAGCGGAGCGGCGGCGGAGGTGACGGCTTTGTTACGGGGCTGCAAGTGAAATGCAATCTGGGAGGGGGTAAAAAAAGAGGTTTGTCCATCGGAGGAGAAGTGGGGAAAGAAATAAACCCCAGCCACGCGCGGGGTCCGGCATTGAGAGCCGGGCTTTATTGCTTTATTCCTGCCTCGTTTGTTTGCTCCTCCGGGCCAGCGCTTCCCCCAGCCCGGCTTTGTGAATTTGTGATGGATTAAGTGGCTGCGAAGGACGTGGGGGGTTGGTGGTACCTTGTGGGGAAGGTGGGAATACCTCTCAGAGAGGTATTCCAGGGACTGCAGGGGTGAGCTGGGTGCTTAAGGGTCAAGGGGGCTCCATCCTTTCTGCAGCGTTTTGGTGAGTTTTAAAAAGCAGACTCAGGAAAGACAAAAATGCAGGGAATATCCTCTGGTGGTGTTGCAGGAGGTGAGGAGGAAAGGAGTGCTGGGTCCAGGCTGGGCAGGGCATCTCTCTCTCAAATGCCTGGAGAGATGCAGGTCCCTGTGGTCCCGATGCTCACACCTGGCTGGGGGGCTCCCCGAGGGAAGCCCGGAGCTGTGGTGGCAGCAGAGGGAAAGGAAAGAGGAAAGGACTGGATTTCAATAGTGCAAACACTCAGGGTGTGCTGGAGCTCAGCACTGCTGAGGCTGGGGAAGGACATGGTTTGGGACATCCCCACATGGGAGGTCCCCAGGAGAGGAGCAGAGATGCTCCCTGGAGCTGGGCTGCACCGAGCACGGCTCTTCCTGTGGTACCCAGCAGGGAGCTGGGCAGCCCCAGCCCAGCAGCAGGAATTTGGGGCTTCCCAGCGGGTTTGGGGAGCAAAAGCAGAGCTGCCACCAAAAAGGGGCACATTTTAGTAGCCCCTATGGGACAGTCAGGCCAAGTGGCCATTTGGGGACGTCCAGGCATGCCCAGCCCACTCTGCTGCCAAGCCAGCAAGTGTGACAAGCTCTGACATCACAGCTGGGAAAATAATATGTTATTTTCCCAGCTTGGATGTGAATTTCCCTGCTATTACTGGCAGCGACCATCTTGGGAGGAGAAAGCAGCAGAGGGCTGTCAGCAGAGGGGAAAGAAATGGTTTTGTGGGCTGGTGGAGCCTGTCCAACCCCTGTGGGCTATGGGGAGGCAGGGATGCTCTGCAGGGCCACCCCATTCCCTTAATCCCACTGCTTTCAGCAGCAAGTGCAGCTGCACACAGGGTCCTGCATGGGCCCCAGTGGGGCTGGTGGCCAGCAGGTTGTGCTGACCAGCCAGCCTGGCTGGGTGCCCAGTGTTGAGCCCTTTTCATCCCACAGCAGCCCATTCTCAGCTGGGGGAAGGGTTTGGAACCTCACCTGAGGAATCATCCACAGCACCATGGGAACAGAGCTGCTTCCCTCCCACACACCAAGGATGGATGCTGTGCTGGCCCATGGGACACTGAGTAGCCCTGGAAGCTGTGAGAGCTCCCTCCCATGCCCATCCTTGGCTCTGGTAGAGCACCCCATTGGAAAAGTGGTGTTTGAAACAACTTGGTGCAATGGGGAGCTGATGTCTTTTATTTGGGGGGAAAAACCCCAAAACAAAACAACAACAAAACAAAGTGTCTTGGCAGAATCTTCTTGTGCCCCAAAGCTTGAGAAATGCTGGAAAAGCTCAGTGTGGGCTCAACGGGCCAGCTGGGTGCTTAAATCATCACCTGGAAAAAGCCACTTAACTCCCAGCCCTGGAATATCCACTCAGACCAGAGCCCAGATCCAAGGGGATCCTGTCTCACTGGAGTGTCCAGAGAGGTTTTTGGCTCAGGGCAGAGGATGCTCCACCATGGCAGCTCCAGCTCCTCAGGAAGCACAGGGATGCTCTCAGAGGCAGTGATGGACATGACACCTCAGCCTTGGAGGAGTATCACGTGTCAGCTTCCAGCTGCTGCTTCCAACTGGGCTGCAAGTGGATTGTGCTGGTGAGGCAGAGCTCAGTGCATTCAAAAAGCCAAGTCAAACCTAGTGTGAGTCTTGGAGAAGGGAAAAAACTCTCAGAAATCATGGTTTCAATGCATAGAGGACACCCACCCAAGTGCCTATGCTTCCTGTTGGGGTTGCAGTGATAGGGTGCTGTGAGACAGACACCACATGTAATTACCTTGCTGCCTTAATTGCCATTAGCCCTTCCAGTTCCCAAGATCTGGTGGTTTCTCACTGTCCTTCCTCCCCTCTGTGTCTCAGGGAGGTATTTCAGAGGCTGGGACTGCCAGGAGGGATAAGCAGTGGGTGAGAAGCATTCTGTGAGCACCTCCTGAACCACGTGGAACTCCCCAGCAGAGACATTTTTGGGGAGAATATTTTGGCCTTCAAGGTGACAAGCTTTTTTCTGCAGCACCCACCTGGCTCTGAGGGCAGTGAAGATGAGCTGGGGGCTCCCCATTCCCAGGGCAGTGCTGCACTGGAAAGAGCCCAGAGTGACCCTGGGCAGGGACCTGGGTCACTGCTGGGCTTTGAAGCTCTTGTGTGCATCCCCCACAGCATCACCCATCATTCCAGCTCTGAGGCAGCCCCTTGCCACTCCTGGGGACGCCTTTGGGAAAGTGCAGCCCCTCTTTGCACCCCGGGTTGTGCCATGGGGCTGCTCTGCCACCCTCCCAGGCTCTGGTGGAGGGCTTGGCCGGGGTCACTGCAATCGATATCTCATCTGCAGGCTCTCCTAGCGGAAGTGATGGTATATTGGAACATGGTAATGGCTCTTGTCTAGTGGAAAAGGCTAATCTTCCCCAGCTGTACAGGATCTCTGCAGGTGTCCTCTGGCTCTCCCCGCTGCCACCAGCCCTGCCAAGGAGCAGACACACTTCTTTAAAGCTGTAGCACTTCAATTTACTGCTGTCCTGGGGAGGGAGAGCTGCCTGCAGCCTGGCTCCGGGGGGCACAGAGCTGTGGCTGGGCTTCCCAGTGAAGAACTGGCACCCCCAGTGAAGAACTGGCACCACACAAGTGATGTGTTCTCCAGAGGTGGCATTTCCCCAGGGAGAAGAGGAGAATGATGTGGGGATGATGCCAGAAGAGGTGTGGACCCCCAAAGTGCCACCTGCACGCGTGGGAGGGAGGCAGGGAAGAGCAAGGGTGGCAGTTTCTTGCTGGTAATTTGGCTGCTTTGGCATCACACTTGCTGCTTGGTGGGACTCCCCACCTGGAACTTGTCCTGTTTTGCCCATCCCTCAGGATTGCTGCAGAGCCAGGCCTTCCCATCCCCTTCCCCTTGTGCATCACACCCAGATGGCCTCTGGGCTCAGTGGGTTCTGTTTTTTGAAGCTGACCAGCCATCCCTGGCTACCACATCCTGCTGGATACCAGTGGCATAATCCATTTTCCCATTTCTCTGAGGTAATTACCAGGTGTGAGGTTTAATATGCATGTGGATTTTAGCATGAATTGCAAAGAACAGCTCAGAACAATGCCCAGGTGTGTGCAGCACATCCTGGAGGCTCAGACATAGCCAAGGTGTGTGGAACCCCCAGATCTGGGCTGGAAAATGGGGAGCCCAAGGGCTTGGTGGGGCCCATCAGAGGCTGAGTGACCATCAGAGTCACAACAGTCATGCCAAGGGTTGTGCTAACCTTGTTGGGGCAGGGATTTTTCCTGCAAAATACAGTGAGGATAGATGGATTTTAAGAGAAAATTCCTGGAGAGATAGAGCAGCTGTGGGGCTGCTGGGTTTTTGCTTAAACTTTATTTTGTTGGGCAAAGAAATGCATTGCTGGGTCCATGCAAGGAAAAACCATGATGTTTTGCAGGAGGGAAGCAGGGGGGTCTTGTGTGGTTGTGCCCTGTGGGACTGTGCCCATATCACATCCCTTCCTGGGGCTCCATCTCCCATCTGTGGGGTGTCTAGGAGGGGACCCTGGACCACCTCTCCTAAAGGAGGGACAGAAAATCCTCTGGTGCTGCCCAGGATCCCACCACTTTGGGCAGATGGCATTCCCTAGCCCTGGATGACATCCCCTCAGCAGGGACACTGGTAGCAACAATGCACTCTTGGGAAAACCACAGGATTCCCCAGGATGAGTGGTCAGTTCCCATTTTCCTTTGGAGATGTGGCTTCCAGTGGTCCATGGGAGCACAGAAGGTGCCCTGAACTCCACAGGGGTCACAGGGCTGCAGCACAGCACGGCTGCTGAGCGTTCCCACCCTTCCAAGGCAAAGCCATCCCCCCGGTGAGGTTGGGAGTCACCAGTCCTGAGCTTCCCAGGCAGGGGGGAGATGGTGGCCTTTGTAAAGCCCTTAACAAGGTGGCTTTGTCTCACGTTTAACAAGGAGCTCCCTCGCTCCTTCCCTGGGAGTTTCCCAACGCCGGGTCCCTGAAAGCCAGCTTTATGCTCTGGCTGGGGACACGCTGCTGTGGGGCCAGATCAGAGGGACACAGGGGCCCTTCTGCACGGCCCTGACAAAGGCTGCCCCGGGGGGACAGAGCCTCACAGCTCAGCCAGCTCGGGGAGGGACAAGGGACCCACAGAGGAGGCTGCGCTCGGAGCCCAGCGTCCATCTGGTCACTCGATCGTGGCAGGCAGTGAGCTGGAGATGCTTGGGGAGGGCCAGGGGGTCCTTCTGCTCTGTCCCCTTGCACAGGGGGCAGGGGGAGTGGCTGGGAAGGGACAGGTAGGTTTTGTTGGCCGCAGGTAACAGGATCCTCAGCCGTTGGTGCCTTCCTGCCCTCTGCTCTGGCTTCGGCGGGGGGTGGGAGTGAGGAGGTGAGGGCTGGAAATCAGACCTCCATTCAGCAGGGATGCTTCTGCTCATCTGGAAACGGGTTTGGAGCAAGCCTCGAGGTGTCTTAGCTCAGGCACCCCACAGGTCTGGACTGGGCAGGTGCAGCAGCAGAAAGGGAACACTGGGAGTGATCCTTGGCTATGAGCAGCAACCTGCTCATGGCAGAGGCATCACCCACCCCCGTGTCAGCGTCCATGCTCCCCTCTCCCACCTCCTCTTCCTTCCCTGGGGGCTTTGCTGGCCTCTGCTCAGTTTGGGAGCTCCTGCCCTTCCCTTGTCCCACCAGCAAGAGCCCTCTCTCACCTCCCCCCTCCAGCCATCTGCCTCTGAGCCCCCCGCCCAGCTTTGCTGTCACGCGTTGAAACCGCGGCTCAGCGCCAGGGTCAGCGTGTCACGGCGGCCCCTCATCGATTTGTTTTACCTCCTCTTGGCTAAAGCACTTTGGCCCTGGCCCCTTCCATGGCATAAGGGGCTTCCCAAGGCCCTCAGTTCTCCCCTTGCCCATCCTGGCCTGCATGGCTGGACCCCGTGGGCAGCAGGGGCCCAGCTGAGCCGCTGATCTCCTGACCCTCCCCGGGGCACCTAATGTGTGTCCCTGGTTTATCTGGATCAATATTGCTGCAAGGGCAAGGAGGATCCCTCCAGGGGAAGGAGGGGATGAGGGGATCCCTCTTGTTTGCACAGCCCAACGACTGGTTTAATGCTTAGCTGGGCTGGGTCATTTCTGGGGATTGGGAATGGAGGAAGACCCTAAATTAGGGGTGGAGCTCAGACCAGAGATGTTTGGGGTCTCCTCCTTCCAGTTTGTGGGTCTCATGCTCTGCACTGGGGCACAGTGTTGGGATATCTTTGCCTTCAAAACCAGAGGAGCTGGGATGGCTTCAGCCTCCAAGCCCCACTGCTCAGCAGGGGTGGGGCTGCTTTGGAAGAGCTGCTTCTTGCTCGTGGTGTTTGGGCCTGGATGAGAGGTTTTGGAACTGTTCTACTTGGTGCTGGGGCTGTTTTTACAGAAGCCTGGAGGTGATGGTAAAGGATGATCATCAGCTTAATAAGTCCAAGCAGTGAAAGCCCTGGCTGGGACACCAACCTCCAGCCCTTCTTACTGCACACTGGGGGATGCCCAAGGCGTGAGGAATCTTCCTTTTATGGCTTGGCTCGGGGAATGAAGGCAAAGAACACATGGGCAACACTCCAACACCACCCCTGCTGAAGGCACCACATCTCCAGAACCCCTCCTGTCCCACAGAACCACCCCCAGCACCTCCACAGCCATGCCCACAGTCCCTGTGCCAGCAGCCAGGGCAGATACCCAGCAGCTCGGGCAGCCCGAGGAGAAAAGCAGGGAGCTCTTGGCAACTCTGCCTTTTGCTTTCAGCCTCGCCCTCTCGCTATTTATTGGTGACTTTTGTCCTTGGCCAGCTTAGCGGCTGAAAGGGGCTGTATTATATCACATGTAGGCAGCTCCTGGGGGGAGAGGGCCGCGCTTTCTGCGGGAACAAAGCGCGGGTTGGCTAATTCCCCTCTCCTCCCGCCGCACCCGGGTCCCATCTGGTTGACACAGTTTGCTCCAGTGTCTCCTGCTATTAAGCCCCCACTTGCCTGCTCGAATCACCGGCGCTCCCCCGCCCCTGTACCCTCGGCCGCTTTTTCTTGCTTTATTTTTCATTTTCCCTAAAGCCAGGCAGAACTTGCTCCGTGGAGTGATGTCAGATGTGTGCGAGGCAGACCAATAAAACCTAATGCATCCCCCTCTTTGTCTGCCGGCCTCTCCAGCGCCTCACATTTTCCACTCAGAAAGCCACTTAAAACACATCAGCAACAATCCCTCACAAAACAGCCACTTGTTGGCTAATTGTGCCGAGGACCTGCATTGCGCTTTCCTGCCAAGGAGGGTCTGATGCTGCCAGGGACCAGGGCAGTGGTGATGGGAACCCTCAGCATCCACCAGGATTGGCCTTGAGGGTCTCAGCTGCTCTGCAGGGTGTGGTGGGGCAGGGATATGGGATTGGGATGTTTCTATTCCCCACAGCCTGGAGAGGATGGTCACAGAGCCAGGAGTGGGGCTCAGCTCAGCCCTCACTCTGCAGCAGCGTGGATGAACAGAAGATGCAGCAGAGCTCCCTGGACTCTGTCCTACCTGCTGATTCCTTCCTGGGAAGGAGAGCAGGCAGGAAGGCAGCAGGCAGCTGCAGTGGAATGGGAGCTCTGGGGGCATGAGATGGGTGCCACCCTGCCAGACTGGTGACTTCAGCTCTGTGGCTGTGACTCTGGGCTGGAGGCTGGAAGATCTGGCTGCCCCATGCTCATGGGACTGAGCTTTGTGGCAGCTTAGAGGGATGCCAGTGGGTTTCACTGGAGGGGATGGAGATCCAGCTGCCTGATGGAGGGCAGAGAGGGTGCAAGTCAGAGATGCTTCAATGCAGGAAGGGAGGTAGAGAGGCTTGAACCTTTGCCTAATGGAGAAGCATCCAAAAATCCCTCCCGAGGAATCCTTTGGGCCCTTTAGGACATGGGAAAGAGACCAGAAGGTGGTTAATCTCCCCCTCTGTAACTAGAGGCCCCAGCCTTCCCCCCTCCCGGGAAAGAGACAAGTATGTGCAGTAGCTGTATTTATTCTTCTGCAGAAAAACTTGGACAGCTTCTCCTGCTGCCACCCCCAGCATCCTGGGGAGCAGGACGGGAGCAGCGAGCGCTCACTGCCGCCTGCTCTGGGGGCGGGGGAGCTGTCACACCTTTTATCTCACAGCCACCCAATCACACCCGGGTTTGGGGCTAATTTGAGGCGGGCAAGGAGGTTCAGAAACAGTGCCAGGTAGTGGGAAGGCTGCCTGTGGGCGCTGTGCTGGGCAGGCAGCCCAGAGCCCTCCCTGCGGGCACGGAGCACACCTGCCCGTGCTCACCTGCCCACATTCACCTGCGCAGTTCATTGGCACGGGGCAGAGTCTGAGCGACCCACAGGAACTCCTGCTGCCGCCTGTTCCGGCTCCGTGACCCGGCTGAGCCTCTGCCCCAGCGGCAGCCAAGGCAGCTGCCTCCCGTCCCCATCCCCATCCCCATCCCCATCCCCATTCCCTTGCTTTGCCATGGGGGTCCCTGTGGGCTGGTCGGACCCCACCACACACCTGGCAGGGCGCGTGTGCTGGGGAGGAAGGGGTTAAGCGGAGCCAGCGGCGGCAGGAATCCGAGGATTACAGGTTTGTTGCCGGACTGTCCCATCTGTCACCAGCACAAAGACGAGCCCTGTCTCGGGCTGGGCTGTCAGCGAAGAGCCCACCACTACATTAGGACTCCATTAGGGGAGACTGGTGGTGGGAAATAGCAGCTGTCAGGACACTATCATTTCTCCTGTAATTCCTCCTGTTCCTTTCTCAACTGCACTTAAATAGCAGTTCTACCCACTGGGCCAATTTTGCATTTTCGTCCTCCTGCTGCTCCTCTTCTTTCTTTAAAGCTGCAGCTCCCTGGGCCACTTCCCTGCAGCCTGCTGGTGGCAGTGCCAGTGCTGCCTGTGCCTGGCCATGGCATCTGCACAGGGAGAAGGGCTCAGGAGCATTGGCAGCATCCTCACGATGGAGCCACAGCAATGCCAGCCTGGTCTGCAATGGGAGCTCACTGGCTCCTGACCTGGCACAGGGAGGAGAGGAGGTGGATCATCATCTCCAAGGATGGCAGGGTCCTTCCCTTCTCCCATCATCTGGGGCTCTCTCTGAGCTGGAGGATGTTTCCCAGGCTGTGCTGCCCTTGTTCAACAGGCTGGCTGCTGATGCAGGGCTGGCCCTGCTCTGCAAACTGGGACAGGGTGGGCAGAACAATGGGTGGTGAACGGGTCTGGGGACCATGACCAGTGGCATGGGTGTGTCAGAAGAGAGTTTCTTCTTCCAGCCACAAAATCTGTCCAATTTTTCAGCGTTTGGCAGAGGCTCCTGGGTCACACTGCCTGCTGCAGTCTTGGCCACCTCGGGGTGGGATGATCCCCTGGTGCCAGGGGATCCAGAGATAAAACCACAGACAGACAGATTTCCTGACGGGACAGGATCGCCTGGAAATTCTCAGCACCTGCAGAAGGGCAGCTCAGCTTGGTGGGGGACCACGCTGGGGGTCTCTGTGCTCACAGCTTTCCTGGGAATCCCTGGATCTCCCCACACCCTGCTCTGCCCTCACCGCATCTCCAGCCGGACCCGGGGCTGCTGCAGCGCCGTCGCTCCCCGTGGAGCCTCCTTTTCCAGCAGGGGATCAAAACAAACACTTGTGTGGGGAAGTGCATTGCAGTGGTGCTCGAAATAAATAACTAATTTCTCCCTACATGATCTCAAGGAGCAAGAGAGGTGTGAATAGCAGGGCCCGGTGTCGGGCTGACTGGACTCCCCGGGGCGGTAATTCAGAGGATGACAAACATAAGCCAAAGAAAAATGTTGAAAAATGGGCACTTCCCGCAGCCCTGAGCAAAGGAGCTATTGCAGGGTTTGGAAATAACGAAGGCAAAGAGAGGGAGAGAGGGGAATTTTCTCATTGAGACCAAGTGAAGTGCCAAACAAGCTGCTATTATGGTGGCTTTGAGAGGCACAGGGAGGGGGTGGTGGGGAGGAGAGTAGGGGGAAGGAGAGGAGGGAGGTGGGGGAGAAGAGAGGGAGAGAGGGCTGGAGGAAGGGAGAAGAGTGGGGGCTGTGGAGAAGAAGGGGATGCAAGGAGCCAAAGGTGCTAGGTGACACAGGGGAGATGGAGAGGGGACCAAGGTGTGTGATGGTGGCAGGGCCACCACATGCCAGCAACCCACCCCTCACCCTGAGTCCCCCATATCTCCCCATCCTCATTTCCAGCCACCTTCTACCCCCTACAACCACCACCACCACCACAAGGGAGGGAAAAAAAAAAAAAAAGAGAAAAAAAGAGATGGAAAGAAGGAAAACAAAATATCTACAGTTGTCGAGACAAGGGGAGAAAAATAGAGGCAAACATCCATAATTTTCTCTGTGGGGCTTTGCAGTAATTGAGCCATTTGGATAAAAATAAAGGCAGCAGGCCCTTTAGGTAAGAGGAGCTTTTGCAATCCAAGAAGCCTGAATTATGCGTCTTGTATCACTTGAAACCCCCCAGCACATCACCCCCCTCTGCCTCCCCCGTGCGACACCAAACCACTTTCCCTTTTCTTCTTCTTCTCCTTTTTTTTTTTTATTTTTTTTCCCCTTCCCTCCTCCTTTTTTAAGTACCCTGTCAAACAGCATCCGATGAGTGGAGAATTTCAGCTGTCACAACTAATTTCAGTGTGTGTGTGCAAAGGTGTGTGTGTGCCTCGAGAGGGGGGAGCTGGGGGATGGAGGCGTAGAATCACTCCCTTGCTTTTTATTTCTTTTTTTTTTTTTTTTATTCCTCAAAAGGAAGATTTACATCAGAAATTTGTTTCTGGAAGTGTTTAAGGCCTGTAATTTCCCTCTTTTCAATCACTGCCTGATGTCTTCTTCTTGCCAGCTCCAGTGCTGAGGTTGGCTGTCACCCTCCCAGCAGCCTGGTCCCTCAGATGCTCCTGCCCAGTGCCAAGGAGGATTTTCCATCTCTTAGCAGGGCTTGAGGCTCCCAAAATTCAGCTCTCACCGCCCTGAGCACCACTCTGGGTCTGGTGGGGAAGGTTCCAGCTTCTCCCTGCCCATGTCCCAGTGCTGGTGGCTTTGTGCTGCAGGTTGAGTCACCTTTGCAGCCACTTTGAGATTGGCTGGAGGGTCATGGGGTGGATCCTGCTCAGAACAGGGCACCCCTGAGAGCCAAGTGGGGCTGTTGGGGTGATCCCCCAGCCAGGATATGCCTGGGGAAAGGGGCAGCTGGGGAGAGGCTGCTGCTGAGCACATTGGGTCTTCCCAGCCAGAGTCAGGAGGGGAAAATTCCCTGAATCCAAAGTCTCTGGGTGTTTCCAAGAGAGGAGGAAGCAAAGCCCTGGGCATGGCTGGAGATGTTGCCTCCATCACGTTCAGAAGATGATGGGATGGCCGTGGTGATCATCTCAGGTGATGAGGTGCCCCAGGCCAGGCTGGATGGAGCTCTGAACCTCTAATGGGAAATGTCCCTGCCCAAGGCAGGAAGGTGGAACCAGCAGAGCTTTAAAGCCCTCCCAACCCAAACCATTCTGTGGTTAAAATCCTTTCCCCATGGGCTGTGTCCATTTTCCTAAAACAAATGGACTTTTTCCTTAAGAAAACGACCCCAGCCTCTGAGAGGAGGAAAGGCTGGGGAGCAGCCAGCCCACTGGTGTGGGGAGGTGACCAGAGCAGACTCTGCACCCCAGTGAAGAAGGTGTTCCCTTCCCACCAGATCATTCCACCAGCTCAGCAATTCCTGCCTGCTCCTGGAGGCACAAATGGGATGCACAGAACTGGAAAGAGCAAGACCCAGCCAAGGAGGAGCACAGAGCTCTGTGAGACATGAGACCCCTCAGGGGTTGAATTTCCTACTCAGGGCTTTAGGAAACGGGCTGTGGGTCAGTGAACCTTGGGCTCCTCCAGGCTGTGTGCAAACCCAGCCAGGCCAGGAGCTGGGTGCAGGCAGCATTTTGGGAGGTATCACCCAAAAATGGCACTCACAAAAAGCAGCAGGAAGGGCTGTGTAGGGCCCTGCTCAAGGAACAAGCTTTGCATGTTCTTTGCATGAATCCTTGACTAACTGGTCCTTGCATCATCCCAGAGTCTCCTGCTGCTCCACTGGCAGGAGTGGGGGCTGGACCAGACCTGGGGGCACCTCCAGAGCTCCAGCTCTTGGCAGAGCTCCCCAGAGCACCCCATGCCCAGAATCTTTGTGCAAAGTGTCACCAACACCATGGCAGTGTCCAGCCATGGCCATGGGAGTCAGGAACATGGTGCTCAAACACATGGACCAAACCAG
This sequence comes from Serinus canaria, assembly GCF_022539315.1. Lineage (NCBI taxonomy): Eukaryota > Metazoa > Chordata > Aves > Passeriformes > Fringillidae > Serinus > Serinus canaria. The sequence goes on along the minus strand of NC_066330.1, from coordinate 4,785,338 downwards.
GCAGGGAATGGGCACCCAGGGAGGCGTGTTCCAGCGAGGGGCTCAGTGAGGGCTCTGGTGGCACAGCCTGGCATGGGATGGCACAGGCAGGGATGGGTGGCACTGGCACAGAGAGGATTGCATGAGCAGGGGGAGGATGGCCACAGGTAGGGATGGGAAGGAACAGACAGGGATGGGATGGGACCGGTGAGGCACGGAGTGCAGGCAGGAATGGGATGTCACAGGTGTGGATGGGATGGCACGGTCAGGAATGGGATGTCACAGGTGGGGCCGGGCTGGCACAGGCGGGGAGGGGCTGTCAGGGGCAGAGCAGGGTCCGGCGGCGCTGCCGGTCCCCGCCGTGTCCCAGCCCTGTCCCAGCCCTGTCCCAGCCCTGTCCCCGGGCCGGTCTCGGGGGCGGGGTCCCTGGGGGCGTGGCCCGTCTTGGCCCCGCCCCTCGCCCCCATCCCCACCCCACGGCGCGCGACCGGCCCCGCCCCGCCCCGCGAGCCCCCAGCCCCGCCCCTGCGGGGCACTTCCGGCGGAAGCGGGGGGCTCCTTCCCTTTCCGGGCGCGGGCCCCGGGCGGAGCGGCGGGACGGGCGCGGGCCATGGCGGAGCTGGCGCAGGGGCAGAGCCAGAGCGCGGCGCCCGTGGGGATCAAGCCCGAGGGTTTCGTGGACGCTCTGCACCGGGCCCGGCAGGTGAGGCGCCGGCCGGCGGGCCGGGGGCGGGCGGGAGGAGACTGCGGGGCGCCGCTAGGCCGCGGAGCGGAGGCGGGGCACGGCGGCGGCCCCGCTGCCCCTGTGCCGGGAGAGCGGAGCCCCGGGGCTGTGCCCTGAGGGGGCGACGGGGCTCTGACAGCCGCGGCCGTGGTTGGTGCCGGGGCGGCAGCGCTGCTGTGCGGGAGGGGGCGGCCCGCAGCCTCTGGCCCTGGGCTCTGGCTGGGGTGAGCCGGTGCCGGTTCGGGTCTCAGACCGGCCTTGGGCGTGGGCTGTGTGTCCGTGAGGAGCAGCTGAGGGAGCTGGGGGCACTCAGCCTGGAGAATAGCAGGCTCGGGGGGACTTTGTCACAGTGTCACTCCCTGAAAGAAGGCTGTCCCCAGGTGGGGGTCGGAGTCATCTCCCAGGCAACCAGCGACAGGACAAGAGCACTCAGTCTCAAGCCATGCCAGAGGAGGTTTAGGTTGGACATTGCATGGAATTCCTTCACAGAAGGGTAATTAGACATCGGAATGGGCTGCCCAGGGAGGTGGTGGAGTCCCCATCCCTGGAGGTGTTTAAGGGAACCCTGGATGTGGCACTCAGTGCTGTCCTGTGATTGACAAGGTGGTGATCAGCCACAGGCTGGGCTCCATGGCCTCCTAGATCTCTTTTCCAAGCTGATTGATTCTGTGAATACAGACCTGGGCAGAGCAGGAGCTTGGCATTCCCTGAAGGGAGAGAGGGAGGGGAGCAATGAGGTGCTCCCCTGGAGGAATCCATGAGCTTACTCAGTGCTGAAATGGGAAGTTTCAGTGAAAGTACCCAGACCTGCAGGAATCAACACCCTTGCCTTCAGTACAGGGTATTCCAGGTGTTGGTGTGCTCCTTGGTTTGTGGAAGGTGGCTGCAGAACAAGAAGCTGCTGCTCACAGCATGGATGCTGTGGCTGTTCTTCACATGTCCTGTTGCAGCTCTGTCTCGGGTTTGTTTCATCTCTGAACAGGTTGCTCTTGTACTTAGAGGCTGCACATTAAGGATCTGTAACACAGCTGAGTGCCAGGAGCAGAGCCCACCTGCTGCTCAAAGACCCTGACCTTGTCCTCTCCAGGTGGGAGAAATCCCCTCCTGTTGCCCAGACTTTGTCATTTCACTGACAAACTTCTGAGGGAACTAAGCTGGACCCTAAGACCTCTCAAGTGCTCTCTGTAGGGGAACTGAGGTGCTGTCCCTTCACTCCCAGCTCACCTGGGAATCAGTGGCAGCCAGTCCCTGTGACCTGCACAGGGGCACCTGGTGCTGTAGATCCACACCCTGCACCTCCCAGGACACAGGAGCTGCTCTGGGGCCATTGATTTCCCTCTCTGCACAGGCTGGTGGGGTGTGAGCTGCTGCAGGGTGAGCCAGTCCTTGCTTCTTCCAGTCACTGGGAATGTGCCCTGTCCTTGAAATGTGATGTCTGAGCACCCAGACAAGGTGCTGCAGCTGCTTTTGTCTTGACCTGATTTTGTCTTACTGAGGGCCTCTCATTGCAAAAAACATCTTATTTAAATATCTGGTAATGCTGCCACCTGTTAGCAGTTGAATAACTCATTTATGTAAAATAAAATAATTATTTGCTGTTGAAGTGCAGGTGGTTGAAATTATTTTGTGAGTGTTTCAAGTCCGGAAGAGTCCATGAAGTTGGGCAGGGGTCTGGAGCCAGACTGAGAGAGCTGGGGCTGTTCAGCCTGGAGAAGAGAAGGTGCAATGGGGAGAGCAGAGCATCTTCCAGGATCTGAAGGGGCTGCAGGGAAGCTGCAGAGGGACTGGACTCTTCCATCAGGAACTGTAGTGAGAGGACAAGGGAGAATGGGCTCAAACTGAAAGAGGGGATGTTTAGGTCAGATATTAGGAAAAAATTCTTCCCTGTGAGGGTGGTAAGGCTGTGGCACAGGGTGCCCAGAGAAGCTGTGCCTGCCCCCATCCCTGGAAATGTCCAAGGCCAGGTTGGACAAGGCTTGGAGCCACCTGGAAAGGTGACCTGAGGTGGAACTGGATGAGCTTTGAGGTCCCTTCCACCCCAAACCCTTCTGTGTGATCAGTCACAGGATAAAGGGTGATGCTGCAGAGCATCCTGGGCTCAAAGAGCACAAACTGCAAATGGATCTGAGCTGGAGCTGCCTCACTGCTGTCATGTTTGTAGGGGGAGTCTGTGAGACCCCAACCCCTGCATGAGGGAGATGGAATAATAAATAGTTACATGTAGAAAAGAATAAATAATTCTGTGCCCTGGCTCTGGTCACTTCCTTGATTTTGTTGTTCTTAAGTTCATTATACTTGCTGCAGTTCTTCTGTACGTGCTGGGTTTCCATGAGCCTAGAACTGGAAGATTCCAGCAGCAACCTTCTGGCTGTCTCTCAGCCTGGCAACAAGTGTGTTGGGAAATGTGGGCTCTGCACGTGTTTGTGGGAGAGCAGTGTCCTACATTTTTGTGCAGTGAGTTGTTTGCTGCCTGTTGAATATGATTTTTTTCTGGTAGTGTTTGTGGGATGAAAAGAGCTGTTGGAGGGCTAAAATGTTTCCTTCCCCTGTGAAAATACTTGATTTGAGCTCTGTAGAGGCTGGGTAGGAGAGCAGGTGGCCTTTTCTTGCACAAACCCAGATTGTCACTGGTGACTCACTGACAAATGTCACTGAAAATTGCTCTTCATTGCTCAGGTGATGGGTTTGCCTCAGAACCCAAGCAATCTGTGATGGAACTTCCTGGCTGAGAATCAGGGGAAAATGAAATCTTATATTTCTCTGTAGGTGATGGCTGAGCTTTCACCAAGGGTGTTTGGTGCTGTATTTGCCTGAGCTGTACTGATCTGCTACAGCTTTTGTTCTGGTTTTGGCCTTTTTGGAGTATTCCTTTTGCTCTAAGGGAATGAGGGAGCAGAGGAAAGAAATTCAGCCATGGTTCTTACTTTATGGGTTGGTCATCCCTGGCTTGATGTTTGAATCTTTCAAGGTTTTGTGTCACATATAAGACCAGTAATCAAATTTGCTAAATTCAGTTCTCATGAGAGCCACAGCATTACAATCAGGGTGTGGAATACAGTGCTTGGTTCTGAATATCTCAACAGGGACATAACTTCAGGACAAGGAAGACTTCCCTGAATAAAGGAAAGTAGCTGCATTCCTCAGAGCCACCAGGATGTGAGATGGTTATGGGAATATGAAATAAGAACCTGGAATATATTTGAAAGAAATGACTTTGCATTGCTTTCAGCATTTGTGCTGGACTTGCCTGGATTTTTTGTGGACTCTGAAATATTTGGGATTTATGAATAATTACTGTTTCAAGACAGTGCTGGGACTTTGAATTGCTCTGTCCTGCATCTTCTGCACAGTGTCTGAAGTGGATTGGTGGCTCTTAGGTGGGGACAGATCTGTGCAGCTGCTCCCAGGCAGGCTGGCTTTTCTGTGGCATTTTTGGGGGAGAGAGGGAGAGGATGTTTGCTCCCCTTTTGAATAGTGGGATCAGAAAATAAGCAGAGTTGCTTGTACTTTGGACTAAAATGAATTCTGTTCTTATTGACCAAACAGTGTCTTGCTGGGAGTTCTGGGAATGCTCTGGAGAGGAGAGGCTGAGGCTTGATGAACCTGTGGTGTGCCATCCTGGCTACCTCAAAAATGGGGAATGTCCTGAGACTGAGTGAGAGTCAGCAGGCTGTGTTTGAAATCTGACTTTGTATCAGGCTCTGACTTTAATTTCTGTGGTGATGGAGGGGTCTTGGACAAACTTTTCTTTCCCCCATCACAGAGTCCTTTTTCAAGTCATCTTCAAATAGATTTCGGCTTTGCCAATTACTCTGGTATTTAGGAGAACCACCTGTGACATGAAACTTCAATGGTTGTGGATGGTTTTATTGCTTTCTGCAGAGCTCTGGGGAAATGTCTGTCACTCCAACACAAGTGTTCTGCTGAGTGAATGGGAGGAGCAGCACGAGGACCAGAATAATCTGAAGGGTCAGATGACAGTGCCTTATTGTTTTTTTTATCCTGCTAATACCTAGAATTGGTGATTTTATCTGTTGATGTTCTTTGCAGGACACCATGGAGAGGTTTTTCCTAGAAGCTGGGCCTGTTCTCTTGAAAGCTGAATTCTGCAGATATTGGTGTTTGAGTGTGCCTAGCAAGGAAGCTTCATGTTTAAAAGTGGTTCTGTATTATTCTGTATTTTGTATTGTCATTTTTCTGGCTGTTAAAAATATAGGAGAACAGAAGTGCAAGGTATAGGAGAACTCGTATCTTTCACACAACTTCCTGGATTAATTTGTTTTTCTTGGTTTTATCAGTGCAGTTTGCAGCTGGGGCTTGTGTTGTCCTTTAAAATCTTTGGAGAGCTTTATTTTGGGGAATTTAGGTGCAGAAACAGTGATGCTTTTTCCCCAGTGTATTTCAGAGCTTGATAAAATGGATGCATTGGGTTTAAGGGGGAGAAAAGAAGAGAAAAAAACCTAAGGCTGACATGGAGCAGGACAAAAGCAGTGGCTAACAGCAGTACATTACTCAAGGTCATTGAGGCAGATAAGGGCTGGGTCTGCTTGCTTTTGCCATGTCCTAATTTTTGTGCTTACTTCCCTGCTGAACTTGTCATAAAAACTGAGCTTCCATTTTAAGTTGAACATGAGGTGTTAAAATGTGTTTTAGCTGCTACATGTACTTTAAAAGCTCAGCTCTTAATTTTGCAGGGTGTATTTTCCTGCTGTGGTGAGGTGGCACCGTTGTCTGCCTGTAATCCAGTGGCAGCTGGGAGGCTTTAGAGATAAGGGTACAAGTTTAAATAAAGGGAGGGGGGGGGAAAAGGAAAATATCCTAAAAGCTGATAATGTAAAAATTGCTTGAACACTCTTGCTTTGCCCTTTACTTGGAGGATTCTGTGCCAGGGCGATCATTGTGTGCTCAGTGTGAGCAGGGGTTCACAAAGCTCCCCTGAGGTGGGAGGACACAGCCTTGGTGCCAGCAGGCTGATCCTGAACACCTCTGTACTTCAGGCTGCCTTCCTTCCCTAAGTCAGCTTCTGCTGTCCACAGACTGGTTTTTTTTTTTTCTTTTCCTGGAGTGCTGAGTGATTTCACCTCTAAAGGATCATCCATAACTTGTAAGTCATGGTAAATAACCACTGACAGAGAGTTCTTGAGTAGGGTGTTGAAATTAAATGTCCCAAAATATGTCAGGGTGTGTTATACCTGACACTGTTCCTTTTGGTCTGTGTTGGAAGTTACTGGAAAGCTGTTAATAGATTGCTGTAAAATACATTTTAAAATTTGTATTTCAGCACTGAAGTAGTCAGAAAACATTTCTGCTGTTTCTTCTTTAATTTTTCATTAAAATTCTCTTCATCCCAAACATGAGGGGAAAGGGCAAAGGGCAGAATCCATGGATACAGTACATTTAACAAAAGTGAAACATCACCTGTCCCTCCCTCCTGGAGAGGACAAGGTGTGTTAATGCTTTCAGAACCAGCTTTCTGGGGACTCACTGGAGATGTTGATGTACAAAATGCTTGTCATGAAAGCTTCACTACAGGATTGCAGCTGGTACCAGTGAAAGATTTTATTCTCAAGCTCTGACATTTCTGACACAGCAAAGCTTCTGACTTTGCAAAAGGAGACAAGACAGAATGGACTAGAAGGAGAAAATGGTCCAGACTTGGGGCCTTTTTCATGGAAGGCATTGAACAGAATGTTTCCTGTTCTCTTCTAAAAGCAGTGCCCTCAATCTTTCAAGATTATTTCAAATAGCTTTTTTCCAGTACCCTGTGATTCTGCATCTTGGGCAGTTGTTTGTTCCACTGCAGCAGAAGATAGTGTCAACAACCAGAGCTGCTGTAGAAGCATTTCACTGCAACAGAAAGACAAATTTAAGAAATCTTTAGATACATTAGTAATTTAAAACATCTCTGTGTAAAATGCTCTTTCATCTGCTCCTGTTCCTTATTCCCTGATGAAATCCAGTTATAATGGAGTGAGATCAGTCTCTTGGTAAAGATTTGATTAAATGATTTTATTTTTGCTGGAAAAGGCAGCAAGTGTTGTAGCATACAGCGTACTTGATTTTTGTTCTGTAAGTGCTTTGTTCTTGCTTGCTTATTACAGCAAAATATTTTATGTAGGCAAAGGGAGCTGTGAGACTGCAGTTTGCCTGTCCTGGGAGGGTGTAGCTGGGGTGCAGCACCCAGGGAATGCACCTGGCTGTTTCTAGGGTGGGTTTCCATCAGTTAGCTCAGAGAGCAGCTGGAAGAGCTTGTGTTATCAGCACTCACCTGTACAGCTGTCCCCCAAATGTCACTGGAGATGAGCTTAACTTTTCACTTGCATTAAGTGATGTTTAGGTGTGTCTCTCAGTTTATTTCTTACCTTAGTCCCCTTACTGTGATACCTGCCTGTCTCCTCTTTCCTGTGAATAAACTCCTTGTATCTTGGCTCAGCAGGGAATGGCAGTTTACCCTCTGGAAGGCTTGGAAGCAGAGGCACAGGCAGCATTGGTTGTGTTTGTGCTGTACTGACCACTGCAGGAAATGGAAACTAGTTCTGGACTGATAGTTTGCCCACTGGCTTATTCCTCACACAGTAAACAAGAGTGATCCAGTCTCTTTGACAGGGAGTTCCCCAAGCTCTCCTTGTGCTGTGTGTTTCCACTCTCTCCCTCTGCTCCCCCAGGGGTGTGTGAGTGTGCATTTCTGTGTGTCTGGATCTGCATGGATGCAGGAGGAAGAACATGTCCTCCCACACAGCTCTGGAGGTGGCAGCTTCTCCAGGACAAAGTTGGTAGGTTAGTTTGAACCCTCTTCTTAGCAAGACTTAGCTTGTCAGCTATCCATTGAGCAAATAATCCTGAATATAATGTTCCAGGGCTACTTATGATCAGGAAGAGGAACTGGGTGAATATGATCCTAATTAAGCAAATATTAAAAGCAAGCAGAAAATTGTTTGCTTTACAAGTGAAGCACCTTGTTACAAATCCACCTCTATAGTAACTACCTGAGAGAAGATTGGCCTGGGGTCAAAGCTTTATTGGGAGAAACAGTGTTTAGTTGTGGTGGCTGATAATGTTTTTATCCCCTTTTTACAGATTGCTGCTAAAATTGGAGATATTCCTCACTTGAATAATTCTACAACACTTGTGGACCCGTCAGTCTACGGTTATGGAGTGCAGAAACGGCCCCTGGATGATGGAGGTAAGCTGGCTGTGATTAGTCAGTCTTGTGCATGCAGCTCCTGAAATTCATCTGTGAAGGCAGTTGTCTGTGTTAAGGATGGAAAATGCAGCTTTCTGTGTGTAGAAATTTTATACAAGATGCCCTGTGCTGTTTGCTCTTACCTAGACTGCACAGTGTTCTTAGGCACCAGTATTAATGTGAAGCAATTCTTTGTTAGTTCATGACCTTTGGGAATCAGCAAACAAACTGTGTCATTTAAATCTTGGTCTGTGGTAGTTGAGGGAGGGAGAAGGATTTTTTCATTGGGCCTGTTCTGGAGCCCATATATAGAGCACCAGGTGTACACAGTACATGTTCTTCCCTGATGGCCCTTATTTTCTGAGAGCAGGTAATGTGTAGGGACAGTATTAAAAGTGTTCATTTCCATTTGTTTCCAGCATAGCCCAGGAGCTGAGTTGCTGTCAAGTTCTGGTTGCTTTTTACTTGAATTTTAAGGAGAAAAGGTACTTTTGTAAGATGATGCAAGTCAGAAGGAAACTTCCAGTATTTAGCTTTGCTTTCTCCATTATTATTTGAGAATTCTGAAATTTCTGAATAATTTAAAATTGGCCATAGCCAAAGGATAGTTTATTGCATGGAGCATAACTGGTAACTGTCATAAGTCAATATTGTGTGAATTGTTACAATTCTAAAATAAGCCACAAGTATGTTTATTAGAACAAGAGTTCTAACAAAAAATGTTGGAACAAGAGTTTTTTAGGTTTTATAAATCTAATTATATGCATTGTTAAAAGTGTTTAAACTGTATTATCTGCTGCTGTATAGATGCAAATAGCTCACCTTTTCTTGTGAAGAAATAAAAAGCATGGCTATGTCTTCCTTTTTGCTATTTCCTCTGGTATTTTTCCTGACACTCATAGCCCTGCAGAGTGATTCTCTCCCCCATGAACATGTTCAAGAGTACTGAGGAGATAAGCCAAGCTGCTGCCTAGCACTTCATTTTGAAAAGATTTTTTTTCTGTCTGATACAACGGCTGAAAATAGCTGCACGTCTGCTCCTCAGTCTGAAAAAACATGCTGGTGCATGGGGAGAAGTTTCTTTCATGTGGAGCCTCTGGCTTGCTAACATTACTGTTTTCTGAACACATGCCACCACCCACTTCTGTTCTCTGCTCTTGGCTCTGTTTGAGCAACAGGTTGCTGCTGCTCCTTTGGTTTGGTTTCAGGAGAGAATGGATTTATCTGGGTGATGAGCCCCCATATTTTGTATCTTTGTTGAGAAGCTAGAGGTCTGGCATTGCTGGTTGTGCAGGAGTAGGTGCTGGGCAGTGTTGAGGAATGTTGAACAGCTCTGAGCTTAGAGATGTGGCTGTGTGTGAAAAGGAGTAAAAATAGCCTTCTGGGAACCAGTCATTCACAACATTTGCCCTGCCTGTGTTTTTCATTGATTGATCAGACTGAAGTGGAGCTCTGACCTCCTGACAATACGGGTTTTAGGAACTCAGAACACGTGAGTTGGTTGTAGTGTTTCAGTGACAGGTTGGACTTTGTACTTAAACTTGTACTGATGAGCTCCAGAACTTGGTGAGCCTTGTTTGTGTTGACACAGACCATGTCAATACAGTAGCAGTCTGGGCTAGAAAAGTACATTGCTGCTGGTTTCTTGTGCTGTGTAGATAACTCCATGGAGTGGGTGTTGTTCCTGGGAGAGCCTCCCAGAGTGGCTATTCCTGACTCCTGCATCAGCAGTTGTTCTGCTCACCCTGTCCTCAGCACTAGACCTTGATTGTAATTGTTTTTAAATGCTGTGTTTGCCCTTGGGTTGTTCATACACATCTGTATATAACTTTGTCCAGCTCCCCTCCCAAAAATCTGGTCTGTGAGATCTTCAAGGAGAAGAAAAATGACAGAAGTCGTATTTTAAAGGACTGGAATTTGACAAAGAAGTGGGAGTTGTCAGGGTAGGGATAAGGGTTGTAGCAATTCTTTCAGCTTGGGTCATGTTGGGTTTTATTTCTAATGGTATTAGTAAGTCCTGTACTGAGATGCAGCTGTGTGATGAGTTCCCCCCTACATTTGTGATCCTCCTGTGCTGCTCTTTACCTGCAGCCTGGCAAAGCAACTCCTGAAGCTGTGTGTGCTTCTTGCTCTGTATCTCTGGTGTGATCCATATCTTAGTCTTGGGCTACCTGCTCTTGCTGCTGTGTAATTAAATGTCTATAATGCAGCCTTAGCTTTAAACATCTGGAACATGGAAGTTGCTTTTAATAGGACACTTAAATAAGGAAAGCACTTCCTATTTGGATGATTTTTTAGTTCTCTGTTAACTGCAAACAAGGGGTGTTGGAATTTCATGCCCACACTTCTCTCAATTTTCTGCTTGTCTATGAAGCGCCGTTTGGAGATGTTGTCAGGAAGTGATTATGTTGTTACATTACAGATGCTTTAGAAATGTTATAATGCATTTTATAGTGGGTTTGGATACATTCTACTGCTCTGGATGGGTTGGAAACAAATCTTGTGGGAAATTTCCCTGTATACTGCATGCTCACAGCTGGGTGCAGGTCTCACTGTTTCCTTATCCCCATGCAGCTCTTGGGAAAGTCTTGCTATTCCTAGTACTGCTGAAAAAATTGTCTGCAGAGGAAGTGTTTAAGGTGACAGAGAACTGTCTGTCTTTCAGGACAATCTAATTCTTCCTGTCTGTTTTTGTAAACAGCTGCTGCTGTGTCTGCCTGATGCCAGCTGAGGAAGTGGTCTTGAGACAGGTGTCAGTGCATTGATCAAAACAAATTCAGCTGCTTTTCAAGCATTTCCAGGAAAAACAGATTTATTATAGTGTCAGAAACCAGGATGTGTGAGTGCTTTTTTGCACTTCCCTTAACATAACCCTCATCTGAACTGAGGAGCAGCAGGATCAGCCCTGGTAACCTGGCTCGTTGGTGTTAGATGGAGCTTGAGACTGATTATTTCTCTTTTCCCTGGCTTCTTTTTTTCCCCTTTTTGGAAACACCTTGAAAGTAATCCTGCAAACAGCTGTAGTGCAGGGAAGAGATCAGGTTTATTAGTACTGCTCCTAGGAAGTCAGAGCTGGTGTATCTGTGGCCACTTGCAGGGGTTAATGGTTCTCAGTGAAGGGGAGCACTGGGGACAGGTGAGTCTGAGCTGCAGAGAGACCTGGTGGCATCTTGCCTGTGGCTGCAGCTGAGGACAGAGCCCAGCCCACCTGTTAAGGGCTAACTGCTGCCCCTGGCCTCTGTTCTAATTAAAAGATCCCTCTAATTATCAGCACAGATGAGTAAGTTTGTTTAATGCTAAATAACCTTTAAAGAAGCAGCCTCCTTTTGTTCAAAGGAAGCTGGGATCTAGTCTGCTGCAAAGAGACTGATGGACAGAACATTACCTTTTGTTTGGGCTGCTTTAAAGGAGTGTCCTGTGAGATCCATAGGATTAAGCAGCAGCATTACAGCTGAAGGCTGGGGCACCCTTTGAGTCCAGGAAAACAAAGGTGAGAGACCTTGGAGAAGCCTCACACCCCCCTCTCTCCACTCCTCTCTCTTCCCAAAGCTCCTGTGGTACATCCAGATCTGAAGATGACCTGTTCTGGTGTAATAAAATTTGATTGTAATAGGACCAAGGGCTCAAGCACGAGATGATCCTGCTGTACAGAGTACTTAATTCTTTCCCTCCAATGTGTTTTCAATGAAAATAGTGGTGGGCAGAAGGGAATTCTATCCCTGTCTTACTGCTGATGAAAGTCAGTACTGATGCTCTGACACATCTGCAGCAGCAGTAGGACCAGGGCAAAAGTCCAGATCTCTTGGCAAAAGATTTGGTTTAATACACAGAATGCCACTGTTCTTCAGAATTGTAACTTTACAGATGGCCACTTTTTTAAATGAGGTGGTTTAAGAGAGGGGGAAAAACCTCCAAAGATTTGCAGTGAAGTCACACACAAAAATTATTAGGGTTTGACTATTTAATTCAAGAAAAACCTATCAATATTTAATGATGTACAATTAGGATAAAAATCTTTGTAGCTTTCTAAAATTTATGATGATCCCATTTTGGCTCTAAAGTATGAAAAGCAGCCCTGTTCCACTGCTCTCAAGGTGATGTGTTGCTCTGATTTTATTCTAGCCATGAAGATATTCCTGAAGAGATTGTATATTCCCATCATGCACATTAATTTAGTGGGAGGCACTGCTCTGTTTTATGGGGTGGAAGAAAAATCCACATTTGTTTTGAGTGTCTGTTAGGTAGAATTCAGTTAAGGTGAAGCGTAAAGCAGATTGAAGAGTTATCAACCAGCAGGTGCCATTAATAGGAAATTGTGCTGATTTTATTCAGTATTTTTCCTTATTTGCAGTAAAATGACTGCAGTTACAGTTAAATTGTACTGAATAGATGTAAAAGGGGGAAATATGTATGAGGCTTGTCAGAGTTCAGCCCCTTCCTTGGTGTGAAGGGAGACAGTGGAATGGTGCATCAGCTTTCAGTATTGTGGCTGCCCCAGCCCTGCCTCTCTGTTAGTCCCTGTTTTTCAGAGAAAAATGGATATGTTGGAGAAGGAATGGACCTTTAGGTTGTTGGATCTGGGAGACACATCATTTTTCCCCCCCCTCAAAACAGAGAGAAATCATAAACGACTTGAAGTAAATAATTTCCATTTCTCTCCATTTGCCTTCAATCTCAGTTTTTTGAGAAGTTAGCTGTGAACTGTGGAAGGAATGGTCTCTCACATAAATTACTGTGGCATAATTTTTCCATACTAATTTGTACAATAAACATGCATTAAGGCTGATACCTCTCCGTGGGAGTGAATGGCTTACTCTGGATTCTGTAACTCAGAATGGGATGGAGAGACATTGCTACCTGCATCTAAAGCATTAATTCCCTGACTGATTTAACTTCCTGTGCTGGTACAGGTTTCCCATCAGAAGTTGGCTTTTTCAAGTGTAGGATTGTGTTACAAAATGAAGGCTCTTCCCTTCCTTGCATGAACTTGGGGAGTTGATTATAGGATGTGTATCTGTCTCATAATTTGTAGGCAGCGGCGGCAGCGGAACAGATTGCTAAGAGAGCAGTTCTAGTGAATTGAAATGCCAAGTGGAGATTTAAATACAGCCTTTGCAGAGTTAAAACCACTCTTTCTGGCATCTTGATAATGAGTGGCCTTGGCTGTGGCAGCCCCACACTACACCAATACCACCAGACCCACTGCATGGAGTTGAAATATTCTGAATTTGATTGTATTTGCTCAGCTCTGTGCTAGAAGCTTATCAGCCAGAGCAAATATATTCCCCATTACATCACCCACCTTTTTCAACTGCAGTATTCACAATTATCAAATTAGAGCTTTTCATATTCGGGGTGAGAATATGCAAAGACAAATCTAAGGGAGTCAATTAACACAGCAGTTGTCTTATCGCTGAGCTGGAGAGAGTAATAAAATAGAAACATTGTCAATATTTTGGTCCTGAACTATCATGGAGGTATTGACACGCAGCAGAAATACACTATTGACTCTCTTTGTCTATTTTCTTTGAGTAAAGTGTTTGGCCACAAACTTGATGCATTTTTCTACCAGATTTAGAGAGTGTGGGATGCATCCACTTTCTATCCCTGCCAGCTGATTGCCAATTTATTTCAGGTCAAAGAATGTGCAGCTTGCTGCAAGGTAGTTTGAAACAGCATCTTTATTCTCACAGCTCACATGTTGGCCAGTTTCATTTGTTTTGTTCCGTGCCCTCCAGGCATGCAGTATAATCTTTCAACTGGTTGTTAGCACCAAATGGTCTGGTTTTTAGCTGGTTTGCTGCAGGCAAAGTCCAGTAGGAAGCCCAGCAGGGCTCATGTTCCTACTTTGCATGAGTTGGTCTAATGATATTTTCCCCATTAACATTTGGAAGAAAGATCTAATCTGTTTGGGCTGGGGGGAGAAGTCTGTCTCAGGGTTGTCAGTGGGGAGATAATTGCTAATCATAGATGGACCACCAGCTAGCCTGGCAGAAATGCCTGGAATGTGTTCAAGAACATGTGTTTTGTTGGGTTGAAACAGTGTTTGGGTGCCACGAGGTTACTTAACAGCCCTATTCCTTTAACAGGTCTCCGTGTAAGTGGGCTCCATGGAGCACAGATCAGAGACACAGAGAGAAGTATGTGCCAGCCGTGTCAATGCTTGGACTGAGGGAATCTCTGAGGCTGCTTGGCTTTTATTCTTGTTTATTAATACACACTGGTCTCCTTCAGATTTCTCTCCCTCCTCCTCCCTCCCCTCCTTTTTCCTTTTTTTACTACTTTGGGCTTAATTTGGGAAGGGGGGGAGGTTAGTTGCAGGGATTTGGATTTGGGCAGACAGGATTTTCTCCCATGACTCTCAGCATGGGGAGACACGGATCAATTCCCTATCCTGTGTTCAGCTGGACACTGGGCTGTGGTGTGTGTTGATCAAGAAATCCCCTCCTGTTTTGTAGCACATAACGCATTCATTTCAGCCACTGAACCTAAATTACTGTTTTGCTTTTCTTTCTTTTTTGATGAAACGGTAAGAACTCTTTTTCTATAGGGATGAAGTTAGTTTATCCGTGCTAATGCTTTGATTTTTTTCCCTTTTTTCTCTCTCTGCCACAGTAGGTAACCAGTTAGGGGCCCTGGTACATCAAAGGTAAGCAGTGGGTTATGTTTTATTATTTATTGATCAATTCTAATTGTTTATTGATCCACCATCTGTAGTAGTGTTAGAAAGTCAGAGGTTGAGAATGTGGAAAAACTGTCAGCTTGGGTTTTCTACAGTCTGGGTTGTTTGTTCTGATGAAAAAAGAGGAGCTGATGTGAAACTTGGATTTGGTCTCTGCAAATCTGCAGGACTGAAAAAACGAAATTTTCTCTCCTTTCCCTTCCCCTGCCCTGGCAGGAGCAAGACAGAAAAAGTGAAAAAAGATCTGGCATTTTGGTGAAAGGTGGAAGTATCAAACAGACACATGTTACCGCTGTTGTTCTTATTTAGTTTTGTTGGTGTAATATGACCTGGGATGATTCCTTTGTCAAACATGGTTTGGGAAGACTGAAGCAAGTATGAGTTGTCATCCAGCATGTCTCAGCATCCAATAAAAATGTAAAATTCTCAGTTTTTCTCAAATCCTGCTCTTGAGGAGTTTTTTGTGTTGTTTTGAATGGAAGAACATTTCTAAAGCTGGATTAGCCAGAGGGTGACTAGTAGTGCATTTCCATCCTAACCAGCTGTTTGGGGCCTCAGCAGAAGGGACAAACAATGTGCATGAAAGCTGTAGAACCTTAAATTTTTAATGGTTAAGTTAAAGCTGATGTCCTACTAGAGCATCCTAGAAAGGGGTAGGCAGTGTTAGTACTTCATCTGCAACTTAGCTAATCAAGTCTGTGTCTTTTACACCTTTCCTAACTGATCTAAAGCAAAAAAAAAAAAAAAGGGAATATTTTAGTATACCTCTCTACAATACCTGCATTGAACTTACTATGCAGATGTTTTATTGCTTTTGAGATTGCTGAGCAAATTGTGTATAATGCATATTTGCAAATTCCACATTCATGGTGTTGTGTTTTCTACAAAACAGAAACAGCTAAACAAAAGAATAATCCAAGTTAATTCCTTTTTACTTGGCTATGGTCAGGTCTTAGGAAACTGCTTTGAGTGATTTGTTTTGAAGTAGACACATTGAAAATGTCCAAAGAGTAATAGGTATGGAACTCTAGAGATAATAAGAATTCAGAGCATAATTGAAGACAATCTTTATTAATTCTGAAGAAAAGAATTATAAGGACAAGCAAGTGAAAAAGAGTCCCAAACCACCAAACCTGTGACTATTAGAAGGGGAATTTCATGTCAGGACTGGCTTTGGTTGGAAGAGAATATTCAGAATCACTGGGCAGACACTGCTGCTTGGAAGGTCCAGGCTGAGTGATAAGGAAACTTTGTGCTTTTTTTTGTTAAATCTGTCTGGAGCAAGAATGATAGAAAGAGCTTCTTCCATCAGCTCCATTCAAGATACCAGAGATAGACTGGAAATGGATCCAGCATGGGAGGAATTGTGTGGCCGTCAGAGGTCCCTTCCAAAACAAATAATTTTGATAGTGATGTGCTTTTACTTGTGTGTGCAGAGCCCCTGTGCTGAGCCCAGGCTCCATGGCAGGGCTATTTCTTCCAAATTGTTCTTTGTAATGACTTTGGGGTTTTCTTCCTTTTTCTTTTTTCCTTTTTTTTTTTTTTTTTTAGGGCTGTAATAACAGAAGAGTTCAAAGTGCCTGATAAAATGGTTGGATTTAGTAAGTACCTTGGATGCTTTTGATGCTTCTTGATGTGTTTCCTGTGCAGGAATGCTGTTGATTCTGACACAAGTTTTTGTGCTTATTAGCCTTGGATAAGCCTTGTTTAATGCTGTCTTAACAGCAGAGGGGAACAGAGGATCTGTGTTTAAAATCCAGATGCAAACTTCATGGAAAAGCTTGGTGTCCCAGTAATAAGAACAAGAATGTTTGATACAAGTTACTGGGCATTTTAGTGATTTTCTCTTTTAAATTCCCATTAGCACAGTACATAAACAAGTCAAAAGTGAATTTATTTCCCTTCATTGCAACATTTTACTTGGAGTATGCAAAACTGTTAGAGTTGAGGAAGGAAAACAACATTTAAATGTTAAAATATGAGTTGACCAAAGGCAAGTTAAACAGAATTTTAAATTCCTTACACATTTGCTGCAGGGAAACAACCAGACCAGAGTTTTTCCTAGATTTGCATTCCTGATGCTGTTCTCTTTCAAGCTTGATCCTAATTTCTCTCTTCCTCTTAATGATCATTACTCTGGCTTTCAATGGCACCTCCTGCTGATGTGTTACTGCAGTGATTGCATAGACTCTTCCACTGCTGGCTCTGTGTATCCCTTCCAATTTGATATATGGAGAGTAAAGAGGAAAATAACAGGCCCTGCTAATTACCCCATAGCGCGCCAAGTTTTGTCCCGACTCTAAAGCTACTGTAGGACTGAAACTCAAATTCCTGCAGAGGAAAAGCTCCCTCCTCTCCTGCCAAACCTCTTCATTTTTCACTCCTGGTGCTACACATGGAGCATGTTGGCCCTGGGAGAGGGGAGCATGCAGGCATCATTTCTGTGTCTCACCCTGGTTCAGAGGTGGATGGATACGGGGGGGATGCAGCCCCACAGCTGAGATGTTTCTTTGGGAGCATCCTGAGCCAGGAATACCTGGTTGGTTTGACAGCTTTGACTGGCACAGCCTGTGCTCTGGGTGTCTTGTTGTGAAACAGCAATTTAACTCTGAGACTTAAGGGAGAGGGATATTTGTGTTCCCTGGAGGTTGATAGAGCATTTCAGGATGTGGTTCTGTCTGAGTGCAGACAGCCAAATAGCATGTCCATTCAAAAATGGCAGTAAAATAGGAATTATAAAGAAACAAGTCTTTGCCTTTTTTAGTACCCCAAATAACTGGCTTATTGGTTCAGGCTGAACAAGATGTACTTAAATTACTCTCCTAGCATCACCCAGACTAGTGCCTTATTTCTTTCATGCTCATTTCTTTCCCTTCCTGTGCAAGACAGGCTTTTTGTTTTGTTTTTCCAAGCAAATAGAATAACGTTCAGCAGTATTTTAATGTTTTTCTGCCATGATAAATTTGGTCATGCTGTGGATGCCTCTTCTGCAATCCTGGAGTCAAACTGTTCCTTTATAGACAGCTGCAGCAGAGTAAAAAGGGGGAAGGTGCTCTGCAGTTTCCAGGGAAAACAGTTTCTGATGCTTGTTGCACTCATTTCAGTAATCGGCAGGGGAGGAGAACAGATCTCACGGATCCAGATAGAGTCTGGCTGCAAAATTCAAATTGCTCCAGGTAAGTCCCTCTGTGTGGTGGACAGGAAACCTGTGGTGAACAGGTTTTAATGTCAAAGGGTGTTGTGTCCACTAGATCAGACACTTTCCATGCTCAGGGTGTGTTATCACCATTAACATGGATACAGACAGCCATGGGACAGCTGCTGTGGGACCCACCTCCCAGCCAGGGTAGAAACAGGTTGGTCAGGTGGTTTGGGGAATGGAACAGTGAGGGAACTGGCTTTAACCAGCAGATGGTTGCAGAGCAAATGAGCAATCCATGTTGTGCTTAGACCTGAAGCTGCTGAGTTTTCCCACTTTGCTCAGCTCTGTGGTTTGCCTCTCACTGGTCTGGTCAGCTCCAGCTCCTGGCAGAGGACATTTCAGCAGGGTTGGCAGCAGCTTTCCATACAGATTGCTTTGCATCGTAGAAATGAGACCATTCATCCAAATTGCATCATTTGGTGCCAGTTTGCTTTGGGGAAGATTGTGCTGCAGGGCTGTGCAGGGAACTGTTGATCAATGTTATCTGAGTTTTTACCCCTCCCTTTAATTGGTGGGGAAGGCTTTAAAAGAATGCAGACATCCAGTAAATAATTTAAAATATGTTGATCCTGAATGTCTTTGAATTCTTTAGCTATGTGTGCAGGTGGGTGGTGCTTCCATTGGTGCTTGGTGGTCACTGAAATAGCTGCCACATTTTTAATTCCATGTATCACAAGTTTTCTCCTTGTTTCCTTTGCAGACAGTGGCGGGATGCCCGAGAGGCCCTGTGTACTCACTGGGACACCAGAGAGCATTGAGTGAGTTCTGATTTAATTTCTCTCCTTTTTTCTTCTTTCTCTTCTCCCTAATGCTGTGCTCTGTCAGTGGTGCTACTTGGTTATTAGCCACACCAGCAAATGTTGGCCTAGAGAAACTTGAGGGTCTCTGGAGCATAGAACCTCTTGGTCTGATGCTTTAAACTGTGCACCTCAAAGGCTTTTTTTCCACTTGCAGTTTGACTCCTCTGCAGAAATTTCCTTGGAATTCCCCTCCTCAGGATGAGGTTGCTCTTAGGGCACCTAGGATGCAGTTTAGTAACTGCAGCTTTCCAGGATACTGAGCTAAGCTCTTGAAGGGCACTTCTCTTCTCCCCTTCGCTTCCCTACTCCTATTGAGATGAGCATCCTTCCAGCTGAAGAAGGGCTGCATGAGGCCTCCAAAGCC
Organism: Serinus canaria; assembly: GCF_022539315.1. Taxonomy (NCBI): domain Eukaryota; kingdom Metazoa; phylum Chordata; class Aves; order Passeriformes; family Fringillidae; genus Serinus; species Serinus canaria. The sequence goes on along the minus strand of NC_066330.1, from coordinate 4,766,404 downwards.
TGTGGGTGCCACTCCAGGATACTCTGGAGGTGTTGGTGTTGTTGCAGAGCAGCATGAGGCCCACTGAGTGCTTGTCTCTGCATTGCTGCCAACAAGAAGCAAAGGACTGAACCCAAGTCTTGATTCTGCTCCTTGCATGGTAGAGACACATGGCCAGCCAGCAGGGATTTCTATCTTTAGACCTATAGAAACTTTAGGGACAGTGTTTCCTCCCTCCCCCTTCCCAGGAGCTGAGTTTGAGACTCTCACAAACCAGTTGAGGACCTCCTGCTGGAACTGGATCCAGGATCCTCAGGCTTACAGGAACACACTTAACATATGGAGCTGCTCTTTCTCTCCCCAGCCTTTGGGTAGGTGGGTTTTTTAAAATCCATCTGGAAATCTTTGAGTTGCGTTTGAAAATACATTGGTGCAAAGATTGTCTCTCTAAAGAGAAGGCACTCATCATTCTTCCATTCCTAAAGAGATCTAAGGGTACTTAAATCTCCTTATTCTACCATAATACTGCAAGCAGTGAGCCCCAAATATAATTGGCAATCTCATATTACAGGACAGGCAGTGTATTCTTGCTGTTATTGAGGTGGTTTTCCCCCTTTAGCAAAGGATATTTAAGAACAAGAGCAAAATAGTAAAAAGCTGGGATGCTTCATGAGATGCAGTTGTAGGAAAATGGGGGAGAAGTGTAGTTAAGACTTCATGTTTCTGAAATAAGCAGTTAAATGTACTCATGACCAAGGCTGTCTTTAAATAAAATATGAGTAAATCTTTAAAGTGAGACTCTTAAATTTGTGAAACAAACATGGACATGGAATTAAGTGAAATTTAATTTACTTTTGTGGTAAAACTCATGACAAATTGGTTGTTTGAACTGGTTTTTTCAGGCTACTTGTAGAAAAAGAAAATGAAGTAAGGAAACCATTCTAAGTGTCAGACTTCTTTGAGGAGGGTTTTGTGAGGAATGTTTTCATTAGTTATATCCAGTGACAAACTAATAGGGTTAATTTCCAAGTGACTCCTCATCTGAAATATGTTGTGTATTAACTGTTGTGGTCTCTATATTGTCACTAAAAGAACTTTGCACAAAATATGAAGGCAGATGAATAAAATGTCCCAGGAGTTTTCCAGAACATTTGAAACAAGCTTCCAGAAATTTCACCTTTTCCTTTTTGTTGTGAGAAAGTCAAGGGCAAGCAGTGCTCTGCTCTGAGTGCAGCCTCAGTGCACCACCCCCTGAACTGCCTTGGGGGAATGTCTGCTTGAAGGGATGAGTTTGTACTGGTTCTTCAAATCTCCAGAGAGAATTCAGTCATCCTTAGGGTGCCTGATATGGCTTGGTGTGAAGTGGAGAGAGGGAAAGATGCTGCTTTAGGCTGTACAAGGAACCAGTGAATTTCTTCTGCTTTCAGAAGGGTTGTGGGACAAGGGCAGGAATGGGATGTGCAGGATAGGAGTCTTCAAGATGAAGGGAAACCCTGTCAGTTACCTCTGACATGCTAAAGATTTTAGAGAAGGGATCTTTAATCTCCCAAATGCTTCTTTGTGTGTCTCTTCTCACCAGGAGTAGAAGAACCCAGTCTTTCACTGGTGGCTGCTGCAGTATCCCTGCCTTGCTTCGTGGTGTAGCTTCAGCACCTACTGCTTGGAGCAGAGGCTGTGTTAGGACAGTGTTCTGGTGCTGCTGGTAAGAGCAGGTAGAGAAGAGCAAAGCAGTTGCCTGTGACTGATCAGAGAATGGTTAATCCACAGGCTGTGTTAGTATCAGAGCAGTGTGTGTCTTTTTGTCTTGACTGAGAAGGAGACCAGAGCTTGAGTTTTATTATTGTATATGTGTTAGAAAAGTTAAAACCTAGAGCATCTTCATTTGAAGCAAGCATCCCAAATGCTGTAGTTCAGCTATTGTCCTTAACTTCCTAAGAGGTCAGAGCATGCTGCTGCTCTTCCTTTTCTCTTCCCCTTCAAAAATCAAACTGCTTATAAATAATCATGATAGGGGAAAATAGACATCAAAGAGTTGAAAAAAAAAAAGGGCAAACATTGTGCTGACTATGGTTTCCTCCATCTTTCCACTTCTCCTCTCCCCGACCGCTCTCCATTCCGATGGTTCCTGGTCTCTTGGTCACGTGGAGCAATGTTGTCTAATGGTTGTTTCCCTCGATTCTTTTCCAAAGACAAGCAAAACGGCTTCTGGGGCAGATTGTAGATCGCTGTCGGAACGGACCTGGTTTTCACAACGATGTTGATGGCAACAGTACCATTCAGGAGATTTTGATCCCGGCATCCAAAGTGGGTCTAGTCATCGGCAAAGGAGGTGAAACAATAAAACAGTTGCAGGTGCGCAAGATGCATTTCCTTTAGGGCTCTCTTCCCTACTGCAGCTTCTCTAGATCCACTGGAACAGGCTGAAATGGAGAGCCTTGAATGCTCTAACCTTCTCCAGCAGGGACTACTCTTCTGCCTTCAGAGATTGGACTCAAATCCAATCTCGTGTTACAAAATCAGCGTGGCCCCAGCTACACAAGTAGTGGAGTTTTGCCAGAAGTGCAACAGAAACCCTTGTGCTGTAGATAACACTTGGTGTGTGCTGTTTAGGAGGGGATCCCTGTAGCCAAGGAAGGGCCATGTCTGCTCTGCTCTGCAGTATTTTTAATGCCAGCCATGCTCTTGTAGAGTGCTCTGCTTCTCTTTTGTTGCTGGTCTGTGGTAAAGCTGCCATATGTCATCTTTTTTTCTCATCCCACCCCTTTCTAATTAAGTGTTGTGTTATGTATAAACTGTGTTCCTGGACGTTCTTTATTCCTCCATCTGGTACAAGTTTTTAAAGAATAGAGGGTTGTAGCAAAACACCTAGGGTCAAAAATGGAGGGGTTTTGAGTGCCCTTATTAGACCTCTGTCATATAGTTTGGAGGCTGGTCACTTAATAACTGTTATATACAGACAGGTACACATTTTGGAAAGGGCTGAAAAGTCAGTAGTTGAGGTGGAGGGGGTTGTTCTTGCAAGGATTTCAGCTATTTGAGAACCTCAGGAGCAGTGCAGTTTCTGGCAGTCCTTTACACTCTAGGACTGTTCCTGAATTTGTGCGTTCTGTAACGGTGCTGGTTTGACCTTCATAATGTTTAATAACCAAAATCTAGTCCCTTGTTTTAGGGACTCTGCTTAGAAAATTGCCCTGTGCTTTTTCTTCAGGAGCGAACAGGTGTGAAAATGATTATGATCCAAGATGGTCCTTTGCCTACTGGAGCAGATAAACCTCTCCGTATTACTGGAGATGCATTTAAAGTACAGGTATGTAACAAAAGCAAACTGGTTCCCAAGAGAACTGAGGAGAAATTTAAACCTGAGTGTATTTGTGAGCATCTCATGGAGTCAAATCCAACTGTAAATGTAATAATCTTTCCTGGTTTTGTTTGTTCTGTAAGGTTGAGTAGAGCAAGTTAAAACAGCAGAGTAGTTTGTTTTACAGTTTGTTTAACTTAGGAGCTGTCATTCCACATAAATACTGCACATGGGTAGGAGTAGAGACAAGGGGGAGGGCTTGGAGAAAGTAGTTTTGAAATGCTTTCCAGTCTATGTGACAAAAAATGAGAGCTCTGTATCACTTGAGCAAATGGGTTCTTAGTGACTGACTGAATCACACATTTGAGACAGCAAACCTTTCACAAAAGTACCTCAGACAGCCAATCGACGCAGGTAATTAAAAACCAATCCCACAACAACTCCTGAAACCAAGGGGTTTGCTTAATATTGGTGCCTCAGTCTCCTTGTGCCAGGGTTCTGCAGATGTGGATGTACCTGTGGTTTGGGAAAAAAAAAAACCATCAGCTGCAGACTGGGGGATGGCAGCCTGATAGGAGTGCCTGAATTGGAGCATTAAAGTTTAGCCACAGCATGATCCACTTCTCAGCAAGTGCCTTTCATAACTTGCTAAGTACTTAAATCTAGCTTAGCATTCCTGTCTCCAATAGAAGTAGTTCTGTTTCATAGGATCTCCCTAATCATTAATTGCTGCAACAGTTGATGTTGCTCAGGCAGTGTTTGGGTAGTATTTTTCAAAGCTCTTATTGCAAGTTTTCGAGTTAATTTTTTTCCCCCTGAAATTCTTACTGTGGAGGTATCACTGTGCAAAAGGAGTTTAAAGACAGTCTGGCTACTTTTAACCAAATCATACTCTCAGTGCTGCCACTTCCCAGGTGGCTTCTGCTGTGCAAGAGTTGTTGTCACATGTTCCATTCAAGGAAACATGGGGACTGCACAGGCTGGAAGATCTTTGAGGCACTTAAAGCTGAGCACACTTAGGAAGTGTTTAAGAAGTGTGATGAATCCTTGGGTATGGTGGGATTCTGTGGATGCTGCAACAGTGTTTCTTAACTTCCTCAAATCCTTCTGAAATCTCTCCATCACCCATATTTCTGTCTTGGCATCTCTGAAATGTCTTTGAGTTTCTTTTTGCTAAAAATACTTAGAGGACATGGGAAATATGTAAAAATGAAAGGAGAGAGATTCACCATTGTCCTCAAGCTTGGAAATAGAGCAAAGATGTCAAAAGCTTGACTGGCAGTAGTGAGAAACAAATGCTGGGGTTTGACATATAAGCTTTTTTTATTTTGTTGGTGAATACTGTTGGCTAATTTCCAGTTCACTTGTTGGGCTTCTGCATGGCCTTGAGTGCTGTCGGTAGGTAGGAAAAATATCCATTTGTCTCAGAAAATGTCTTGCTGGATTGCTGCAGACTTGGGTTTAACTTCTCAGAGTCAGTAAGCTCAGTGGTGCCCAGCAGCCTCCTTGGTGTATGCTCTGTAGCTCTTAGTGGGCATGACCTCTGCCATGCTACCAGCAGCTTCTACCTTACTTTATTGGTTTCAGTTCTGTCAGTAGGAAAGGGCATCCACTTCCAAAGATATTTTAAAAGTTAAAGGACCTTTTTTGAAAAACTGGAGGAAGCAATTGCACCCAAGACACTGCCACCTTCTGCACCTGGCAGGTTTGGTCAGACATAAAAGATGCCATCAAGAACAGACTGTGGTAAAAGAAATCCTAAATCAGGCTGCTGTCCCCTTCAGCAGATGGAGATCCCCTTGCCTGAAGTCTGACCATTCCCCATGTTGAGGCCCTAACACCAGGAGGGCAAGCAGAAGAATTTGAAGCTAACTGTAACTTCTTTCCCCATGTAGCAAGCGAGGGAAATGGTACTGGAGATCATCCGAGAGAAAGATCAGGCAGACTTCCGAGGCGTGCGCAGTGATTTCAGTGCTAGAATGGGAGGAGGCAGCATAGAGGTACGTTTGCTTCTCAGTGCTCTGCTAACCTCCCTGTGGGATGGGTACTGGGGGGAGTCATCCAACTGCACTTGTAACCTGTAAGCTTTTTTTTAAATGTGTTGTGTTCTTTTTTTTTGCCAGAAGAATTGAGTCTGGCTCTGCAAAGAGGAGGAGTTCTCGTGGACTCCCAGATGGCACTTTATAATTGAAGCTGCATTCTTGTAGTGCAGAGCTCATTTAGTGGGGAAGGAATTTGTGGCCACGTGTTTGTTTTTCTCAAGAGATGCGGTTCTGTAGCCTGGAGCTGCCTAACATGGCCCGTCCTCAAAGTTAAGAGCATCTCCTTGTAAAATCAGAGTCATTCAGTCTAGTTCTCTGCACTTTCATACTCCTTTGCCTTTCCCATCAGGTCTCTGTGCCCAGGTATGCTGTTGGAATTGTGATAGGAAGAAATGGAGAAATGATCAAAAAGATTCAGAATGATGCTGGAGTTAGGATTCAATTTAAACCAGGTTTGTGTGAGGATGGAGAGCCGTTGCTTTCTGACCAGTGTTCCACTTTTGGGTTCCAGCAGCCAGGCTTTCCTCATTTACAGGTGCATTGTGTCTCTTTCTGAAACCCATTTAAATGTGATGTGCTGCCTCCTCATGCACTTCCTGGTTTTCAGAGAGTAAGATTATGTACAGCTCCTTTGCAAACATTAGACGTCACAACAGTCATGTCTTGAGTGGTAATTACACAGATAAATAAAATAACAGAAATCTTTTGTTTCCTGTTAAAGAATTCTCCTTCAGGACATTAAAGCCTTTGGGGATCAGGAGTTGATTAATTCTGAGTAACTTTCTCTGGGTCCTTGGCTGTCTGATCACCTATCAAAGCTGCCTTTTTCCTCTTAAAATTATATCAGTCTCTTTCATAGCTTTTTGACATTTGAAAGTGTTTTCTTTTGAGTGTTGTTCCCTCTGCAGTGCGGGCTGGGTTTTGTCTTCTTGCAGTCCAGGGAAGAGGGGCTGAAGGTGGAGGGAAGCAGTAGCTCCTGGGATAGTTCTGTGGTGTGAAAATGCTGCCAGCAGTGTTGGTGCTGGAAGGAAGCTTTTGTTGGTGAGTGGATGTTTTCTGCTTTTAATTGAGTCTTTGCCACCTCTCTCCACAGATGATGGGATTAGCGCTGAAAGAGTCGCGCAGGTCATGGGGCTCCCCGATCGGTGTCAGCACGCAGCACACATCATCAGTGAGCTCATCCTCACGGCACAGGTGGGTTCTGGAAGGGCTCTTTGGGAATGTGGGTTGCATGGAGGGATGGAGGCCATCTTCTGAAAAGCAGCAGTGTTCAGTTTTCCCATCGTAGGGCGCACATGCTGATGCCCAGAGCGGCTGGGTTTGAGGTTTGTTTCTTTATGATGGAAGTTCTCTTAATGTGATGTGGGCTAACTGAACTCTAGGAAGGTCTTCTATTCCCAGGCCTATGAGGCATCATTATATAATGCTCCACATCAATTTCCTGTTTAATTGTTAAGTTTGGAAACAGTGACCTGATGGAATGGAGTCCATCAGCATCAGACAGTGGCTGGGGGCTCTGTTAGACAGCAGAGCCCTGCCAGTGCTCAGTGGTGCCTCATCTTCAGACTCCAGCCCTTTGATCTGATGGAGGCACAGGAAAGTGCTGAGTGCTCAGGTATTGTGTCACTGTGCTCTAAGACACACCAACATTGCATTACACAAGAGCAAGAAAGGTGAAGTACTAGGGCAGACTCTTGAAGGGTGTTTTATATTCCCTTTGCATTATGAGGAATTAAAGCTTTAGGCCATTTCAGAAACCAGAGCATAACTTGTTCAGCAAGGTCTGTAATTTGTCCATCTTGAGATCTCTTCTAGCCCCAATACCTGGTTTGAATACTTGGTTTCATAACTTGCTGTAGTGATTCACTTAAATATTGTGGTCTGTCATGATAGCCTCTGACTGCCCGTAGCATTTGCTTTTGGAAAAATCACTTACCCAAAATGGTTATGTCCTTTAAGTGTCTTTGAACTTAGAAGCTTCCTTTGGAAGTTTTGGAAAATGTGCATTTCTGCTGAGTAATTCCAGCAGGGTGCTGATTGAAAGGGTTGGAAAGCAACTTTTGTGTGGGTCAGTGCCAAGATCCATTGTTTGCTCTAAAGAGACCCCCCCATCACAAACTGAAAGTCCTTTAGTAGTTGATGCTTATTTATAGGTTTATTTCAGCAGATGTAAAGTCTGTAACCTACATGACTTGGCATCATTCTAAACCTTGACTGTGAAGCTGAGGTCCAAGAATATCTCAATTCATTGCCATTGATTATGATGCAGTTTAACTGACCTGGCTTTATTTTCTTGTTGATGTGCATTGGTGCCAGCATAAAGACACTGATGCACATGTTTTGCCTTCTAAGGAACGAGATGGCTTTGGAAACTTGGCTGTTGCCAGAGGAAGAGGGCGTGGCCGTGGGGACTGGAGTGTTGGAGCACCTGGGGGCGTGCAGGAAATCACCTACACTGTTCCAGCTGACAAATGTGGCCTTGTTATAGGCAAAGGTGGGTTTGGTGGCTCCAAATACCACAGCTTGCAATCCTTCTCTCTCAGGATGGTCATGTTCTTACTGCCTAACAGTGAAGCTTTGGGGTTTTCTGTGATTGTAGTGTTTAGTGCCTGGTGAATGCAGCATAGGAATAAGCTGTTAAGTGCTTGTGGTTGTTGTCTTTGTGGTGTTCTCACTCATAATTGTGTTGTTGTTCACAAGCTGTAAGAGAGGCTCTTAATGCAGAGTTGTCAAATAAGCTTGTTTTATAACAAGCAGCTGGCTGAGAAAAGGCAGGTTCATTTGTGGAGTCTTTTTTCAGAGAATTCGTTTGAAGGACGCTTTATCAGGGACAAGCAGAACAGTCATTTCATGGTGCTGGATTTCTGTGTGTGAGGAAATGGAAGGTCTCTGAGTGTGCTAATAACAGAAGCTGCTTCCAGCCCCTGAAGTGTGTGATGAATGAAGTGAAGTAGGAGGATTTCTCTGCCTCTGCTGGTACCTGACCTGGCACAGAAGCCTGGTGCACCTTGTGCCACTTGGCTGAGCGTGTTCACTGCCAGGGAGGCCCCTTGGCTGCTTGGCCAGTGGATCTCTCCATGCTTAGGAGATGGATGAGGAGTCATCCTCTCAATCAGGACAGCCCTGTAATGGTTATGAAACTGAGCATCAGCAGCAGACTCAATTTGTCATAGAGCAGGAGCAGTACATGGGGCAGTGGCAAGACTCAGGGTAGAGCCAGGAGCAGACAAGCTCTCTAGCTCTGAACTGCTGTGATGTGTCTGAGCTAATGCACTGACCTATCTAAGGCAGTGTTTCATTTTTCTATCTGCTTATTTCAGAAAGAATGACATATGCCTGAACTAGTATTTAAGTAATCACAGCTGGCTTTCAGCCTCAGCAGAGAATAGAATAGGAATAGATAAGCTACAGCAGAAAAGGAGGCAGAGACTTGAGGGCATTGGGCCAAGTTTCAGTGGCTTTGAGTGTTCCTGGCAGGAGGCAGCTTGTGGTGAGACTTCTTGTGGCCTCTTTCCCTCCTGCACATCCCTGCTGTTCCCTGCCATGGGCCTGTCCCCACAGCACCCTGAGCTCCTGCCCTCTTGGATGACGAGGGACATGGGCAGGTCAGCCCTGTAGCTGCAGTTGTTTTCAGATGATGTCTTTTGCCACAAGCCTGTTCACAAACCTGAAAACTTTTTTTCAGTATGAAAAACCACCTGCTTTCCCCATTATGCAGAAATTGCAGTGATTATGCTTGTCCTCACTGAGCAGTCCAGTTGGCCAAAAGATCAAGCAAAGTAAATTTTAAGCCCACGAGTGAGACTTACATGTACAGAAAAATCAAATTATAATGAAACTTTATTGCTGTATCCATTAGTCATCTTTAATAAAGGATCAGAAAAGGTCACTTGTTGTTCAGCAGTGCACTGAAGTGGAGCATTTGTGACTGCAGAGAGCACTGTGTGCTGAAAAGATAAATGCAGGTAGTGGAGTGAATGTCCCAGCATTCAAGTGCAAGGCCTGGCACAGCCTCACTGGGGGGTGAAGGGTGGCTTTTTACCTTTGTTTCCACAACAGCAAAATAGGGATTCTTACTTGGCCAGATCAGAAGCTTTCTGGAGTGACTAATTACTAGTTGTATGGTGATTTGAGTGCTGGTAGCATTGTAATACCACCTTGTAATCGGTGTTCTCACAGTGCCTGTGCTCTTAGGCTGCTGCAGCCTTCACTTTTGTCAAGTGAGTGATGGCTGTAGCGCTGCCTTTTGGGGTCTGGACCAGCATGGTTGTGCTGCACTCTCCACACATTGATGCAAGACAGGCAGTTCTTGTTATTTCCACCCCTGCTGCCTGTGGGGCAGTGCAGGGCAGAGGGGATCTTAGTGGGGCTTTCTTAACAGTGACCAATTACAAAACCTTTGCACTCCCTGATGGTTTCTGAGCAGTTTCCAGCTGCTGGGTGTTTTTCTTTGCTGTGATACAGGATGGGGCTGTTGGCCTTCTCTGTAAAATCTGGCTGAGGACTCTGGGCCATCAGCTTGGTCTCAAGATCAGCACCCAAGCAAAGAGTGCTGCCCTGGGCGCCCAGGTGTGGTGTGTGTGATCTGACCTGGTTACTGCTCCTGTGCTCCCAGCTCCATGTGACCCCTTCAGAAGCAGGGAAAAGAGGGAGGCTGGGAAGTTTCTCAGCTCAATTTCTGCAGCATACTGACTGAAGACCTGGTGCCTTTTTCTTGTGGACATCTCAGCTTGGGAGCATGAGCTTTTAGGAGTTGGCCTGCAGATCCTGTGCATGGCTTTTTCCCCCAGAGGGTGGGAAGGTGCAGCTTTTCTTTCCCCAAGGCCCTGAGGAAGGGTGGAGGCGAGCACCATACACATGTCAAAGTCTGTCTGTGTTTGGTGGTGCTTGGAAACAGCCTCCGACTCCCTGGGCCCCCCTGGATTTCCATGATAAATACAGCAACCCTGACAGATACCGTGGCCGGCCTGGCTCTTGTCAGCCCGGCCTTTGAGCAGGTTTGATTAATTGCTTTAGCATTTCACATCCAGCCGGGAGGCCACTCCTGGCTCGCTCCTGCCCCCCATCAGGTGGAAGAATGGAGGGGATGAATGCTCTATAGACAGCCACCATGTGCCCAGCAGTCACCTCGCCGTGGGGAGGAGATTCCTTCCGGCACCGCGGCTGCGTCACGGCGTTTGCATCCTCTGGAGGGTGGCTTGGCTGGGAGGGAGCACTTCCACATGTACCAGGCTGCAAGGGGAAGGGGACGAGGGCATTGAGTCCTTCTGGAGTGGGGGTAAAGCTTGCAGTCTCCTACCAAAGCTGGAGAGGCAGCTGACTTAATTCTGCTGTGTGGTGTAGGAGGGAGCTGCTGTAGAAACAGGCCCAACAACCACAGGCTTGGTGCTGAATGCTAAATGGGGCAATGATTTGAAATCTGTATTCTCCTTGCTTCCAGTTTGAGAATGCTTCGATTTTTAATCCCCTTTTGGAAGGAGAAACTAGTCTGCAGTGCAAGTAGCAACCTCTGGTTGTGCCTCTGTCACCCAGTAAAGAAGTTGTGCCACTCCTTCAAATTGTGTTGCCTGAAAGGGTCCTCTGTTTTCCCTAAGCAGATGAAATGGCTGTTGATTCAGATCTCACCTCGATATGTAAAAACCAGAGCTTCAAACAAATCTGCATCAGACAAAAGCATGACACACAAAAAAAACCTTCTTGGTTTTGAAACTTCATCTTACTCCTTTCCCATGCTTGACTGAAAGTAAGTGGGTTGGCTTTTGGCTGCACAGTACAATCCCTGTTGTCTGCCCAGGGATGTGACATGATTATCTTTTGTTAAATGCATCTTCAAAAATTCATTTAGAAAGAGTTAATTGCCCTTTGGCAACTTTTCCTCCTCCCTTCCCCAAGAAGGCTTTAAAATGTTAAAAAGGTCACGAGTCCATTACAATGAAATGAACAAGTGTCTGCAACATCCACAGTTTGTTTTGAAATTGTGCTGGATGTATAGAGATGGAAATGTGAGCAAAATTGAGGCGTTTATTTTTGGAGGCTCTTTTTAATGAAAACCAAACAAAAATCTCTGGTTAGTTTCCTTTGCTCTCTGTGCTGCTTGCTCTCTGTCCTTTGAGCTGGTGATTTTTTGGTTTGTGATTTAAAACTTGTAAAACCCCTTCCTTCCCCACACCCTTTAATTTCTCCAGTTGAGTGGAGCTGGTCTGTAAGTTGTGTGAGCTTCCAAAAGAAGAATTGAACCATTGTAACATTGGCTGAGGCTTTTGTTAAGCAAATTTCATGAAGAGACCAGGACCTAGCAGGTCTTGAGGAAATCAGATCCACTTTGACTGGCCCTGCTGCATCCTGCTGGAAGCACTCCTGTGCTCTTGTGCATCCAGATGGCAAACGAGCCAGACATGTTCACTGCATGCCCAGCTAACTCTGACATAGCAGGAGACAGCCTGGAATCGTGTGCTGCCATGGCTGTGGAGGGATGTGTGGCTGCAGGGTGAATAGCAAACCTTGTAAGCAGAGGCTGCTCTAAGGCAATAACCTATCAAACAGCTCGTGTTTGGGAAAAGGCTTAAGCTTTGTTATGTGGCTGGTGGCTTTTTGCCTTAGTGATGGAAAAAAAGAAGAAAAACCAGCATGTTTAGATTGCAGGTGACCTTCACTTCCTAGAGGATTTGAGCAGCTATGCAAAAGTAATGGAATTCAGTCAGTGCAGGTTTTGCATCTGGTTTTGTCAAAGTGTATCCCAGTCCTGCTGCATCTTGTTGGGAGCCTGGCAGTGGGCACTTAGCAGGGGATGTGTGTTCTTTAAGCAGCATCATCCATGACCCCAAAAACTGTTAGGGTAGCTCAAGATTTCAGGTTATGCTTGTGAAGTAGATTAAAGGAGCAGCAGGAGCTCAGGTACTGCAGTTTCTTTTGCTGTTGCCATCCTCAGCCCACCTCTCCTGAGGCACACAGAAGGTGACTGAAACTGTAATCCATTCCCAGGACCTGACTTTGATATGATTTTATGGAAAAAGCTGCTGAATATCCCTCCTAATGTCTTGGCTTTCTTCTCTTCAGGTGGTGAGAACATCAAGAGCATAAATCAGCAGTCAGGAGCACACGTGGAGCTGCAGAGAAACCCACCCCCAAACACAGACCCTGGTGTAAGAATATTCACAATCAGAGGGGTCCCCCAGCAAATCGAGCTCGCTAGACATCTCATAGATGAGAAAGTTGGGGTAAGTTCCACCTCTGCTCTCTTGCTCTGTCCCTTTCAGACATGCTGCTGTCACTCTTGGGTTCATGTAGGCCTGGACTCACAGGATGGCACAGAATGCACGTGCTTGCGTTGTTCAGCTTCAGAACCATTTGCCTCTTAGCAGCTGGCTTGAACTTGATGGCCCTCCAGCATCCATTTGGTTAATTTTTGCTATGGTCCCAGAAGGATTTGACTGTTGACATAATCCTGGGTAGTGTATACAGCTATATGAGAGGGAAGAACAGCAGTAATAAGGTATGAAAAGGCTGTCAAAGGAGATTTTTGAAAGGGAGACAATAGTGTCACTGTGTGAGAATGACAGTCCTGGCAGCATCATCCTGAAAGTAAAACACTCAACTTGCTCTGTAAGTTCAGGATGACTTATCTTACACTTTATGCAGTGCTGTGGTATTGAGGCTTAATAAAGTCAGTACTACTGAATGAGGAGACTTTGGTAAAAAAGTATGGAAAATACTGAATTGGGGCATGGCAAAGCTGAAAAGCTGCCTTCATGCTGAATTGAGAGGAGAAGGCTTGACACCAACCTCAGGATCCATGTGTCCCAGGCTGTCTTCTCTCCTTTCTTACTACTCATAGTAGCTGCCTCCACCCTGTACTTGGAGCTGGCATTAAATATTTGTGGATTCTGTGACAGGGTACCAGCATGGGTGGACCTGGAGGATTTGGTCAAAGTCCCTTCAGCCAAGCACCTGCTACACCTCATCAAAAGTAAGCTGCTGCATCTCCTCACCTGTGGGCTGGGGGAATGGCTGGGAGCTAGAAAGTGCTGGGAGAAGGGTTGGAGGGCCCTGAAGGGGTGGGGTATGAGTGGAGCCTTTTAAAGATTGAGCATTCAGAAGCAAAAGCAAGTGAGCTTAATGCTTTAAGCTTGACTACAGGAAAGATTTCATCTGTTAAGTGATGCACAGGTAGGTATTGGCATCTCCAAAATTCCTGTCTCTAGTGCAGTGAGAGCATGGAAAGAAGCCTGAACTGCATAGAGCACAAGGAGTGCTGTTCAGTGTGATGTATCTTCACCTTGGCTTCATGAACAGATTGATACCAAGGCAGGACATAGCAGTTCACACCTGCACAGCTTTCCTTTTGCTCCCATGTTGCCTGTTTGATCAGCAGCTGCTAAGTGACAACTTCTCTGTGGCTTGGTAAGTATTTTATTGTCTACTTGAGCATGGCTTTTTGTCCTCTGCAGTGGTCCTCAGGCGTTCGTGACACAGGGCTGGGGCAGCACCTACCAGACGTGGCAGCAGCCTGGACAGCAAGTCCCAAGTAAGTACCAGGACCTGGAGAAGGGTTGGTGTTCCCTTTGCAGCCTCTGCTTCGTGCCTGCAAAAGGCAGGTTCGGCCATGAGACCACGTGTGTGAAAACAGCAGAACAATTTCCTGAGCAGGAGAGGTGTGTGGAGGCACGTGGTGCTGGTTGAGCTCAGAACAAGCTAAAGGACATGGAAAACTTTTGCTTTTTGTGTTGCAAGTGCTTCTCGCCTCTTTCTGCTCTTTGGGTAGAAACTTAGTCCTTACTGTCTGTTCCTCTCTTAACAAAAACATTCCTGCCTGTGGCTCTCTTCTCCCAGGATTCTCCAGGCAAGCACTTGCTAACCACACTTCCCCCTAACAGGTGCTGAGCCCTCCCATCTCTTTGTTCTTGACCTTATAATTTCTTGCTTATTTTCTTATTTAATTGTTCCTTACAAACTTTTCTCCGTGTTCAAATTCCAGACTGATGGAACAACAGGGGAGAGGGATGCAGGAAATGGGAGGAAGGTTAGGGAGGGCTCCTGTACTGGTCATTTCTTCCTGAAAGTCTGAGTCAAAATTGAGCAGTTTGGAATGGCCTTTTCAGAATAATTCTAGTAGTAAATGCTGATGGTGATGCTGTAGCTGCATCATCCTGTATCTCTAACAGCTGAGGAATGGTTTGCCCTGAACAGAGCAGATTCATGTCTGCTTGGTAATCTCAAAGCTCATGTGATGATGGTAATGCCCAAAGGACCTTAGCAGTCACAGTATTTTAAGAAATACAATTTTTTTAATTGTCTGGTCTCATTAAACTAAACCTAAGCACCAAAAGGTGTGTGGAGGGCTAATTTTAAAAGTGGTTTAATGGCAGAAGCTTTTCACTGCTAAGGCTGATTTAGCAGTGAAGCAGATTTTGAATTTTGGTATAAATTCCTGCCCTTTGCAGTGCCTGAGGTAGAGGAATCATTGCAGGGACAATGCCTGCAATTGCACTTGTGATTTCCTGTAACACTGATCACCTTTGAGTGTTTATGACATTGTGAATATGTGAAATTTAGAAATCTCAGTGCTGCTTTGTTAACTTCTGAAATGTGTGCTGTGGTGGCACATGGGGACCTTGCATGGGAAGTGTGTGTTAAACTCTGGATGAGTCCTCCCTCTTAGCAGTTACAACCAGAGATGATGACTTTCCCTTTGAGCTCAAGGGTCTTGGAGAAGGTTGGCAGTTGTTCTGGTTTCAGCACATTAAAATGCAGTGTTGGGCTTCAGTGGACTTTTCTTGTGTATAGGAGTGGAATAGTATGGTACTGAAGAAGAGTTTTTTCTCACTAACTTGTTTTACAGGAAAAATTGTTACTCTGCTCCTTTGCTTTGCAACCACAAGGGCTCTGAACTTCCCTGAGCTTTGGGAAGCAGAGTAGTCAATGCAGCAGGGAAAGCTGCACAAAATTATTTAACTTTTATCTTCCATAGTGTCTTGGAAGAAATGCTTACAAAACTGCATTGCTCTTTGCCTTGTAAGATGCCGTTAGAAACTCACCTTGGTAACTTCGTTTCTTCCTCACCCTCCTGAAATATCCCCTCATGCTACCCACCAGTCGCTGGGGAAAGAAGAATCTCCCTTCCTGCAGCAGATAATCATTTTTCAGGCTCACCCCTCCTGGCTTTGGAGCCTGGTGTAGGAAGCACAGCCCCCTTGAGCCCCCTGATCACCAATAATGCAGCTCATACTCCAGTGCAGTTTTGCACTGTCAGGTTTCAGGTAGCTCCCAAAACCCCTGGAGCTTCATGCCTTGCCATTGTCCTTCCCCATGTGGGTTTAGTCCCACACTCTCCTGCCCTTTGGAGGCAGGTGTTTTATTTCTGCAGCTGAACCTGATGGAAGATGTTGGCTCTCTAGTTCCATGTGTGCTTAGGATGCTCCCTGTTCCTGTTTGCACACTGAAGGCAGGCTGAGGAGAGAGAACACACACATAATGCTCTAAGAACCCTCACCACTCTTCTCTGCTGCAGTGGTGCCCAGGTGGAGCTCACCAAGGCCTAGGAGGATTGTTGTAAGAAATAGGTAAATACCTGCTTTTGCAACTTTTAATGTGAAAACAGCCTTGTGCAGGGTCCCTGGCCGGAGTGCTGCAGCCTGTGTGTCACAGCTCTGTCAGTCCTGTCACAGCGTCCTGGGGACAGCCTCCCTCGAGTGCCCTCCTTGTGGGAGGAGGGGCAGACCCCCACCCCCTACACATGTATTTAGATTTTAATTACTTCCCCCATCTTAAATAAATTAACTGGCTGGGGAAACATTTTGCTGTGAAATGCATTTAGCTGCGTGTCCTTTCAGCCTGCTGTGGACTGTAATTCTCCGAGAAGAAAAGGCATTGAAGGAGGTCCTTTGTTGGCATTAGCAGGTGGACAGTTGAGGCAGCCTTGACCTCTGCCAGAAAAGGTCCTGACTTGTAGCGTTGGTCAAGTCTTTTAACCCGCTTTTATGCCCCTGGACAGGACACTGCTGCCCTGTTCCCTCCACCCACTTCACACTTGCAGTGTATTATTTTCCCCCTTCCCCCCACTTCAAAGCCCCCCTCGGGCCGGCGTCGGGGCTGGGCTGCGCACGGAGCTGGGATGGGATGGGAAGAGCTCTGCTCCACCCGTGTCCTCTGTCCTTGCCTCTCTCCTTGTCCCCAGTGCCTTGTGCTCCCATCTCCTGCTGTGCCTCTCTGCAGCTCCCAGTTGCTGTGTTTGCTGCTGCTCTGTCCTGTGTCTCACTGAGTGCTCTGTGCTCCCACTGGGGTCCAGGGAAATGTGGGAAGGGCAGGTATCCTTCCCTGGCCTGGCTGGCCTGGCTCTCCCTGCTGTGGTACTTGGATGTGCTGGGTTGAAGGTGTCTTAGTGCTTCAAAGATGGGGGATCTGTGCTGGGTGGAGCCCCATGTCTGGGATCTGTGAGGAGATGCTGGCACTGCTTCCCTTGGAGCAGTGTTGGAGTCTGGAGATGACACCATGAGGCAGCTGTGGTGGTTTGGGATGTCGTGGCTGCCTCTTCAGTGATGCCTGGGCTGTGCCCCCTGGCCAGTGGAGCTGGCTGTGCCCCCTGGCCAGTGGAGCTGGCTGTGCCCCCTGGCCAGTGGAGCTGGCTGTGTCCTGTGCAGGGCTCACAGCACTTTGAGGAGTCGGGAGCTGAGTGGCTGCCCCAGAGTTGTGCAGGTCGTGCTGTGGAGGCTCGTCTGTTGCAGGGTGTATGGAGGGGCATTGCTCACAGGGGTCCCTCAGCTCTGCTCCTCTGAGAAGAGCAGGGGTGAAGGATGCAGCCCCTGAGAAACAAGTGAGGTGACTCAAAATATGGCTGTTCCCTTGACAGCTCTGTGGAGGTGACACATCTCAGCTGTGTCAGGTGTCTCAGCTCTCCTGCACTGAGTGCAAGCAGACTGGGCAGCTCCCAGTCATGTGCTTTGGCCTGAGCAGGTCCCAGCAGGATGACATTTGGCTTCATGCCCTTCAGCAGATGAGGTGAGATCAGGAACTCAAGCTTTTCTGAAGATGCCCAACACTGTAGAAAAGTGGAAGCTGAAGTGTCAAGTCTGGGCAGCTGTGGTAGACCCAGGGCCTGTCTAGTGGAGAGGTAGATGTCACTGGCTGGAAACTGTCACCTGTTCCATACTGACGTGCCCCTTGTTGTCATCTTTGCACAGGCCAACAGAGCCAGCAGCAGAACAGCCATCCCGATTACAGCAAAGCATGGGAGGAGTATTTCAAAAAACAGAGTGAGTGAAACAGGCTTACTGGAGATGAATCAGCTCTTGTCACAAGGAGTTAACTCTAATCTGATGACTTGCATCTCCATCCCTGCCGTTTTTAGCTTCCAGTCCTTTGCAGATGCCCTGTGGCCCTGCCCTGTTGGTGATGGTGCATGTAGTGCTCCCACGGAAAGCTCTCGGTTGTGCTGTCGCGTCTCGGGGGAGCAGCTCCCGCTGAGCCCCGGGCCCCTCGTGCCCACGCTTGCAGCCAGCCTGCCTGGGGAAGCACAGAGCATGCAGGAACTGCTGCTGGCAAAACCCAGGAAGCTGGAGCTGGGTTGTGAGAGGGTAGGAGAGCTCATGGAAGGTCACAGGCCTGGCTCTCTGCCGTGTTACGGAGTGCATGATCCCGACCTCTGGACTTGCTTTGACATGGAGCTGCTGGAGGCTTTGTGCCTTTGAGGATGAGGGGTGTGCAGGCTGTCAGCCTGTCCCTGCAGCTGCAGGAACGCTCTGGGTGCTTTCTGCCTGCTATTGGCTTGTCGCTCACAGTCCAGCTTGGAGCCCATCCTGCCATCCCACGCAGCGGAGCTGGTGTCGCTCTGTCAGGTGTCTGCAGCAGCTGGAAGGGGGCTGGCTCTTCATTAAGCTTGGCAAAAGGAGATCCTAAGCCTGGCCTTGGACTTCTGGAATTGCTTATCTCTTCCTTTTTTCTTCTTTCCCTCCAGGTCATGCTGCCAGTGCTGCTTCTCAGGCAAGTTCCCAGCCGGACTACACGATGGCTTGGGCAGAGTATTACAGACAGCAGGCTGCCTACTATGGGCAGACACTAGGGCAGGCTCAGGCCCACAGCCAGGTCTGTATTCACCTTCCCCAAACCCCTCTGCTCCTTCTCTTCGGCAATTGGGTATATTGGCCTTGCCCTAGTGTAGGGACTCTGCTTCAGGCTCACACGGTGAAGCAGAGATGTTTTGTGGCTGAGGAAGTGATTACAGAAGCGTTGCCTCAACATCAAAGTCTTATTTTCGTGCACAGGGTGGGTGAGGGGTTTTTTGGGAGAGGACTGGGAGGTTATTTGTTTCTCCTGGGAGCCTTTCCTTATAGTGCCCAGGCAGTTGTTTGACTTTGGGGAATTAAAGTAAAAGGAAAGATGAAGCCAGGCTGGTGAGGCAGCACAGCCCTGACACATCCCAGAATTGGGAGTGCAAGCACTGCCTTTTCTTGTGCTGGGACAGGAGCTGTGTGCTGCTCATCCTGTCCCAAAAGAGACCAAAACCATTGAAAAATAGTTTGTATTAACCTGGTTTTGAATGAAATCTCCCCTCAGCTGTCACTCAGTGCACCAGAGAGTTGTGTGAGATTTATCCTAATCATGCTCGCTGCTTCATGGAGCAAACAAAGCGGCAGAAAGTTTGTGCAAAGCACAGGGGCACTTTGCTGGGTCTGACACTTGTCCCCACAGCTCCACATTTAGCTCTGGCTCCAGGAGCGGAGGCTGCTGTGGATGCCAGCCCCCAGCAGCTGCTCTCCCCAGCGAGGTGGAGCCGGCGCTCGCCGCGGGCGCTGGCCAAGTGTGACCTGGACGCGGTGATGATGAAAGGGCTTCTCTTCATTCCTCCCTGAGCCTGCCCTGCTAGAGAGAGAGATCTTGTTTGGTGAGGGCAGGAGAGCTCTGGGACAGCGTTAGGGCAGAGGGCTCTGGTGGCAGCTCAGAGCAACCTTTGAGCTCTGTTTCCCGCTCAGCTGCAGTGGGGACAGACCTGTGTTGGGGAGGAGGGTTCGGCAGCTTGGATAATTTCCTGCTGCTCAGTAACTTTTCCTTTTCTCTCCTCTCTCTTTCTTTCCAGGAGCAGTAGAACAACGTCCTCGTGGCAATTTTTTTTCCTTGGAATCGTTGTGGAAGAAAACCTTTTTGTAACAGAGGTTTCTAGATTTGCAACATTTTGATGAAGACTTTTCTGTTTGTGAAACACTAGCTGTAGGATAATCTATACTGAACTTTTCTAAGAATCAGGAACAATTAGTAATGTACTAAACGTATGGACATGCTGGTAATTTTGTTTCCAAATTTATATTAAAAAACCTCCGGGATTCTTTTTGGAGAGAAGCCAGAGAATTTGCAGGCACCAAAACGTACCCCAGAGCTGTGACATTTCAACATGTGGGTTTTTTGTGTGTTTTTTTTTTTCCTTTTAATTTTCAATCTTTTCTGTTGGAACAGAAAGAGTGGCTTGGAAGTCTTAGGTGGTATGTAACAAATCTTAAAAAGAAAAAAAAAATTAAACAGTATTTAAATATTCTTAAATATGTAAATTCATTAAATGTTTTACTTCTAATTTCTTGTATCTTGGCTGTCTTTGATTTTATTGCATTTTTAAAAAACTGAACTATGATATGTATTGTAATTAATGATATGATTTCTGTATTTGAAACAGTTACTGTTTGCAAGTTGGGGGGGCATTTTGTAGGGTTTGTATAATTTCTAGAGTCTAAAGGGGTAATATAAAAACGTGTTAATTTTTTAGCAATACATGTTTTCATGTCTCCATTGCTAGTTGCATTTATGTATCTAAGACCTCCAAGCTTGTTAAAAAAAAGAAAAACAAAAAAAAAGAAAAGAAAAAAAACTTCTTCTATGCTCTCAGAAATATAAATACTGTTATTTTTAATATTAAAATGAATCTGCTATTAGTACCTTTAACAAACACTGTGGAACATAAAACCGTATAAAAGGTAGTAACTATTTTTTAATTCCAAGGTGTTTTCTGCTTTTTCATTTCTTTTAAATATTTTCTTATCTAATATTTGTCAAATTACCTAGAGAAATAAATGAATCTAGTATTAACCACAGTATGCGCTAAATAATTTTGATTTAATAAAAGGGATAATATGATTTCTGATGTTTACTGTAGTGTTTCTTGTACAGATAACAGTGTATTTTTAAAGGAAAAACGGAATTGAAGCTATTTTTTCTTGCATTTTTAATTGCCCTGCGGGACATTCCGTTTTTAAATGTACTGAATTTACTGTTCTTGGGTTCTTTCCTTATTTTTCCTTATGCTTGAAATGTCTAACTATAAAGAACCACGATTGGATAATGTTGAGCATGGTGTTAAAAAAAAAAAGTGTTCTTTTTATTTGACTGACAGTTGCATTTTACACTCTATATAATAAAATTTCCACAAGGTGTCTTGTGGGCCAAGTATTTCCCGTCTCTTGGACTCCGTTGTTCCCGGCTCCTCGCGCTGCGTCCCGGAGAGTTTGGGGCGGTCACTGAGGGCAGCATCAGCTTTAATTCCTGAGAAACTCTGTCCCTGTCACATCCCCCTGGTGCTGTTCTGGAGAAACTCTGTCCCTGTCACATCCCCCTGGTGCTGTGACACCGAGGATTCCATGGAAGTTTCTGTGTTTGCTGCTGTTTGGGCCAGAAGGGTCCCAGCATGTTCTGTGTTAACACCAGGAGGTTTCCTCTGCAGCCCTGTAAGGCTTTTACTGCTGAGGAGTTGGCAGCCCCTGGTTTTAAGGCTCTGGACTTGTTGCTCTTCCCCAGCGTTGTGGCTGAATCCATCAGGATCTGTCCCTGCACGGGTGTTGCTGGAGCAGCACTGAGGAGAGGGATGGGAGGGACGTGGCTCCGGCTATTCTCAGATGTGTTGAGGGCATTAGTTGTGCCCAGGCCAAGTCTGGCAATAACTGCAGCTCCTTCAGGGATCCCTTTCTTGTAAAATGTGAGTTTTGAGCTCCTCCAGCCTCAGGCAGCTCCGTGCCCTGCTCCCAGGCAGCCGTGGGGGTTTACGACGGGGGAAGGGAGGAAAGAAGATCCCATCTGCAAAACCAGGAGGGGGAGGCACATTGAGAGCCGGAAGAAAAGGAGATGTAGCATCTCTAAATATACCTCCAGAGAATCAAGAGAGACATTGAAAGATGGGATAGTAAAAGCCACTTGGAAAGAGGGGAGAGGGGGGAAAAAATGGCTAGAGGAGGGCATAAAGGCTGCTGATGGGAATTGGGAGCGGGCATTACCGAGAAGACTTCCTTCTAATTCATCTTCCAAGCTCTGTGCCAAAACAGCATTTGGCATGGTTCACAGGGAGCAATTGTGTGATAATGAACCCTAAGGTGTCCCTTAATTGAAGACTGAGGATTACAGATTGTGCCAATAGTCGTAAATGGCGCAGGATTGTGGGAGGATGCATTTTCTTAAATGTATCTGTAAGTACAGATGAGTGAGTCTCCCCAGTGAAATGCCCCTACTATAAATTATGGAAATATCTCTTTCTGATGCAACCTTTTATTGAGGGGGTGGGGCAGCAGCACAAGAAATAGTTTGCAAGCCTTTGAAATTTGGCCTGTCATTAAGATGGTGCCTGCAAAGCTGGGGTTTCATCAGCAGTCTGGTGTCCTGGAAGGATGAAGTGCTTGAAACGTTCCCAAGTTCACTGATTTGTTTTCCATTATTGCTGCCTGCTCTGGGCAGAGAGGCCACGGATGTTGAACTGTTGTGAGCCTGTGAGGGGCTGGAGAGGGGCAGGGTTTGAGGCAGAGATGCCTCAGCATTTCATGAGGAGCTGGTGGCCTTTGGGTTCCTCCAAGGCCTCCTCCAGCCCTGCTGCTTTCCGGGTCTGTGGCCATGCAGGGTGCTCTGGGACTGCTCTGGTGGTCACTCCCAGCCCAGGGCTGGACAGCCCCCTCACCTTTCACTCTGGGGTCTGCAGACAGCTCCTCATGTCCTGGCTCAGGTGTGTGGTGCAGCCCAGAAGCTGCTGTGGTGCATTCAAAGCCAAGTCTTGGTGTCCAGGAGAGGAACCAAATCTCCTGCTCAGCTCTGGGCAAATTTAACCCCAGTTTAACGTGGATTAAGCCCTGGCTGCACTGGGTTTTGGGGCAGGGAGGGTTTGTCTGTACCTTTGTCAGGAACTGGAGCAGGAACAGTCCCTGAGGAGCTGGCAAGTGAGACACATTTGGGACTTTGGGGTCCAGGAATGGTGATGGGGATGGTGCAGCCTTTTCCTCCCCACAGGGAGCCAGAGCCCAGCACAGGGCCATGGCAGGACAGAACCCTGAAGGGCAGAGAGGTGATCCCATGAGAAGACCAGTTTGGGGAAGGCTCAACCTCCAGAGTGTGGCATTTGGGAAGAGAAGGACTGGAGTCAATGGCCCTGGCAGGAGGTGCCCAGCCCCTGTTCTTTCCTACCTTTGACAAAAATGCTCAGTCCCTCTCCAGAGTCCTTGGCTCAGGCACACGATGGCTCTGCTCCCCCAGAATGAATCCATCTCACTTCTGCCCAGCAGCACAGCTTTGCTGGGTGTGTGTGGGTGTCTGGACTGTGTCCCACAGGACTCCCCAAGCTGGCAGCACCCACCCCACTCTTCAGGCAGAGCCTGAATCCTGAGCAGACATAAACTGTGGTCTTTCTGCAAACCCTTCCTGAGCAGCAGCCCTAAAAACCCTAAAGCATCTCACTGAGTCCAGGATGACCCTGATGCGATCTTGTACTCTGTATTTGGTGAGCCTGAACAGGAACAGTGCTTTTAGGAGTGGGAAACTTTGAGATAGATTAAAATACTTTAATTTTGCATGATTTCAGAACAAGCTACATTATGGCCATTGTGAGTTAGACTGGAATTACTGCTGAAAGAGACAAGATGTGGGACCTTTCTCCCCTTCTCCAAGTATTAAATATTTAATTGCATTAAAGGAGTGCTGTATTTACAGTAATGGGCAGCATGGTCAGAGTGAGAGTTCCTGGTGTTTAACATGAAGCTTTCCAACAGGATTTGGATGTTCACAAGGTCCCACCTGCGCTGCTGCTTCTCCCCTAGACCCACCTGGTTCCTCCCACTCTCAGGGGGATTTTCAGGGTTGTTGGTGTTTGCAGGATTGTGGTGCAGGGTGAGAAATTGGAATCTTGCAGTGTCAGTGTATCCTGTCACACAGCACATGGGTGTTTAGTCCATGCAGGGAGCTGTTCATCCTTCACTTGCCTGGTTTGGAGGCTTTTTTCATTGGATTTGCTGTGGGTAGCAGCAGTGCAGGGTGCCTGTGGTAGGCAACGTTTCTCTGCTCTCATAAGGCTGGATAAGACACAAAAGAAACTTTCAAGAATTTTAATGGTGGAAATCAGCAGAAATTGGTGTTATGTGATGTGAAGATGAGTTGGAGAGCCACAGCTCCCGGGTCTGTTGGCAGGAGGAGAGAGTGGCTCCCGGAGCCAAGGGCAGTGGGAGAGCAGCGAGCC
This sequence comes from Serinus canaria, assembly GCF_022539315.1. Classification (NCBI taxonomy): domain Eukaryota; kingdom Metazoa; phylum Chordata; class Aves; order Passeriformes; family Fringillidae; genus Serinus; species Serinus canaria. Next base: position 4,742,625 of record NC_066330.1, on the reverse strand, counting down.
CCACCCGTGTCTGGGCGGCTCCTCAGCCGTTGCTGGGGATGGAGGAAGATGGCAGAGGGGAATTCCACCAGCCACCCCTGGGATGAAGGATTTGGGACAGAGGGTGTCAGATCTGCCCTGCCACTTCCCTCCAGGTCTGAGGCACCACGTACAGGGCAGGTGACCCAAAAAAGCATCTCTAGGGGTGATGTGGGGGCAGGTACCAACAGCCCCCCAGATTATCTTCCTACCCTGCCCCTTATCACTTGAGGAAATCCTATTTCAAGGCCACTCTAATGAAGCCTCTGATCTCTGCAGAGCCCGGCTTGCTCCCCTCTAATCCCGGCCGGGCCGGGGTGCAGGTGCCGCGGTCCCGGGGATTAGACGCTCCCTGCCCTTTGTGGGAGCCGTCACTCAGCGCGGCCTCCTTGTCCGGACCATTCGCCAGGGAATATTAAACTTTGCTGCGTGCAGTCGTTACAGGGGAGGCCGGAGCTGCTGCTCTGTTTGTTTTGGGGGAAATAGGGCTGGTGAAGGGCAGGAGCTGCCGGAGGACTCCTGAGCCCTCCGCTGGGGTCATCCGTTCGCCGGGCAGCGCCGTCCCCGTCACCCACCCCTGTCCTCCCGTGCCCGGGCTCGTCCAGCCCCGCGGCCCCGGCCCTGCGGCGCTGCCCAGCCCGGGAGCAGGGGAGCTGTGGCTGGTGCTGAGATCCTGCTCCTGCCAGCCTCAGCTGCCATCTCCCGCCGCCGGCTCCTGCAACTCCCGTGGTGCAGCCGGCCCGTGGGTTGGGCAGCAGCTGGAGAGGCTCGGCCGGCGTGGCCCTGGCTGTGGGCAGCAGGGCAGGGCAGGGGGGCAGAGGGGCTCGCGGACAGTCCCACATTGTCCCCTCGGGCACCTCTCCCTGCTGATGGCTCAGCGCAGTCCGGGTCACAGCCCGCAGCTGGATTGGAGCTGATGCTGCAGGAGGGATGGGATGTGGGACAGACGCTGGTGGATGCGGGGGAGACATCGGTGGGATGTGACTGTCCCATCCCCAGATCACTGCCAGGAGGGAGAAAAAGGCGCAAAGACTTTCCTGTCTTTGCAGTCCACATCTCCCCTCTGTCCCTCCCGTCACTCCGTGCCACCGGCCCTGCTGCCGAGCCGCGGTGGTGGCCGAGGAGTCGCCACCGCGATTCGCCACAACCGGGTTCCCTTTCCCGGCCGCTTGAGCTCGGACGCAGCTGGGAAGGTGATTTTCTTCCTCTTGCTCTTGCGTGCCGTGACACCCTCGCCGAAACAATCCTGGAAATAAAAGAAAGGAAGGGGGAAAGAAAGGCAAGGAAGCGAGAGAGAGCGCAGGGGAGAGCACTCAGCATCTCTGCTCGGCTCCGTGGCCTCCCGCAGAGTGAAATGGAGGCAAATAATGCCCTAAAGCTCCTTCCCTGAGCAGCGCAATCAGCCCGCGGCTCCGGGGGCTGCCGTGCCCTGTGCCGGAGCTCTGCCGGGAGGGTCGCGGCTCCCCCGCACCAAACGCTCCGTGCCCGGAGCCGCCGGGCACTGCCGAGGGGCCGGGCCTGACTCCTCCCCACTCCTAGCCCCTCGGAGGGCAGCAGGGACAGGCTGGCAGTGCGTGGTTTGGAGGGAAACAAGGGGCCATTCAGCTCCATCCATGGATGGGGCACCTTGGGGACGGTCGCTCTCTTTTTACCCCTGCGGAGATGGCAGCGCGTCCTCCGCACCGCGCACCTGCATGTGCCCTGTGTTGGCACTGGGATGGGGGATGCCGGAGGCTGCTCCGAAGCAAGACGGGGACCCATGGGGACCCCTCCTTGGTGTCCCCTCGGGCCCGTGATGAAGGTCCCCAAGTGATGCTGCAGGGCTGCTGCGCGGGGCTAGTGAAGGCACAGGTGGGAAGTCCCACCCTGTAGAGGGAACATGCGAAGGATCCGCCGGCTCCCTGGGCCCAGGCTCACCCTGGGCACCGCCTTGTCCTCGCCTTGTCTTCCTGCACCGCCTGCTCGGCTGGTGGGAGCGTTCCCGGGCGCAGGTAACATTTGGGCACATTCCCATAACCGAGTGTCACCAACTGCTGCGGCGGCAGGGCCGGAGCCCCTCTCCAGTGCTGCTGTTTGCTTTGCAGCCTCCTTAGCCCCCATTGAGGCTTTTCAGCTCCAGCCCCTTCAGGGGGTTTAAGTAGGTAAAACCTGAGGAAGAGGCTATTTTCCTCCCTCCCTTTTGAGCCCTGCCTTGTGCCCAAAAGGCCCCCTTGTTTCACGCGTGCCAGTCACCTGGCTGGGCCCCCAGCCCCTTTCTCTCCCAGCCTCCCTTTTCTTTTTCCTTTCTCTCTTTTGACTTTTCCAGGAGCCCTCGCTCTCCAAACGAGCTTCAGATTGGATCCAGATTGAGGTCCCTTTGTCTTTCAAGGGTTGTACTAAGCTAATTAAATGTGATCCCAACAAATAAACGCAGATCTCCCCATTACATTCAGTCCTGCCTTTCAGGCAGCACCGGGCGGCCCCTCGCCCCCGCCCGCTCCGTGCAGGGTCCCCCTCATTGAGTCCTGGCCATTGAAAGCACTGCCAGGATTTCTTTTGTGCCGGGGGTCTCCGAGCCCTTTTTCCATCAGAAAAGACCCCCAAACAGCAGCTCGGCCTTTGTGAGTTTGCAAGCAAACGCCAAAGAAAAGCCCCCTGAATGCTTTAATAAATGACACATTTAGCAACTTCGGAGGCGCCTGGCTCCTGCGGCAGCCGCAGGGGTGCGATGATCCCTCCTGCCCCGGCTCCCCCGGCTCCCGCAGGGGTGCGATGATCCCTCCTGCTCCGGCTCCCCCGGCTCCCGCAGGGGTGCGATGATCCCTCCTGCCCCCCTTTCCCTGCGGCTCCCGGGGCATTTGCAGCCCGTGGAGGCGCAGAGATTGCGGCCGGAGCAGCTGACCGCCTCGGCTCCCAGCCCGGCTCTCCGCCGTCGCCCTTTCCCGGCGCTCGGGGGGCGCACGGAGCAGGTGATGGGGTCGGCCGGGCAGCCCTGAGCCGGTACCGGGCACCGGGGCAGCGGGCAGGGCGCAGCGGGGCGGCCGGGGCCAGGGGGCTTTTGAACTCAGACCCCACGGTCCCTTCGCCTCGTATTAGAGCTGGCAAATCCAAAATCGTTTTTAATGACACATACCACCCCCCTACCCCACCCCGGATCGGGGGCTGCGCTGGACTTTTCTCAGCTCAACTAATATCTTTTTAATGACTTAGGGAGGGGGCAGAGCCCGGCTCTGCCCTAGAGCCTGGATTGCTCCAAACAGATGTTGGGGCAGAGGGAGGGGGATGCTCTTCCCTGCCAGGGACTTTCTTCTAAAGTTCAAACGAGAGGGGAGCTTTCAATCACCGCTAAAAATGTATTTCTCCCCATTGAACAATGGGCTCCTTTCTGCGCCCGAGGGGACTCGGCTGCGATCGCGTTTCTGCTGCCGGAGAGGAGAAACCTCCGGTTTTAGGGCAAGAAAAACTCAGCTTCGAAAAGGGCTCTTCCCTGCGCCGGTTATTTTCGTAGCTCTGCATCCCTCCTGCGTTCTACACTCTACGGGGGGAAAAAAAATAAAAATAATACAAAATTGTACTAACGAAGCACTAATCCTCCTTCCGCGCTGCAGCCCTTCCCCGGCGCACAGGAGCCGCCGCAGATCTTTGCAGGGAAGCCGGGCAGTGAATGCGGGGTTTGAGGAAAGAATCGCGGCTGCTCCGGCCCGGGGCAGCGGCGGCTCCATCCCCTCATCCCGGCTCCGTCGCCGGCGGCCCCACAAGAGTTAAATTTTAAAGCAAATCAAATTCCCATTGGCCACTGTATATTATCTCAGCAGTCTTCATTTGATACCTCTTTAATACAGAAAGGAGCTTTTCAAACCCCTTTTCTCTCTTTTCTCCCGGCCACTCTTTAAGAGCAATAAATGTTCAACAGCAATAACTATAAATCAATCTCCGCTCTGTTCAAATCCTATTCATGCGAAGGGCTGGAAGAGGGGAGAGAGCTCCCCCCTCCCCCCCGCCCCCCAAAAAGCAGCTGCTGGGCTCTAATCTCCTTTCTTGCACTGTCATTCACCCTCATTTTTCCTCCATCACCCCATCCCTGCAATCTTTTCTTGTTTTGCTTTTCTTTTCTCTCTTTGCTGCATTATGATCCCATGTCTCCCCTCATCAGACCCCAACCTTGTCCAGATCCTGACCATCCCCTTGTAGGCTGTGAAAGAAAAGAAGAGTCCATGGATGTCAAATTGGTCTCAAAAAGACCATGAAAGATTGATTTGCTCCACTTTTCTTCTGCCTGACATTATTTCTGAGGGTCCTGAATGGGAAACCAGAAAGTCTGGGACTGGAATAAAGATGTTCTCTCTGTAAGGGGGAGACGGGGGGGAAAAATGCCCATTTACTCCTGGCCCATCAACCCTGCAAAACAGAGCAAAAGAAAAGAGGACTGTGGCTATTCAGAGTCAGACCAATATGTACACCTCCCAACAATATGCCAATATACTGAGGGCTTCTCTATTAACACCCATGAATATTAAAGTGCTCACTAAACGCTCAGAAGGAACTTTGGGAATATACACATGAAAATACAAGCAGCATTGTGCGGGGCTCAGAACAATGGGGCGGCGATAATGGCCCTTCTCTATTAACAGCCATGAATATTAAACTTGTTTCCTCTTAAATGTTAAAAAGGAGGGATAGCTGCGATATTAAAAAAGAGAAATGAGTAGGGGGTAGGGGGGGAAACACACAGCAAAGCACCTTCCTAGGACCGGGAAGAAGCTTTGGGAAACAGCTGGGGATATTTAAAACCACGCAGAAAATAGAAGACTTTTTTTTTCTTTCCACCTTTTTCTACCACTACCCCCCCGCAGCCGGGAGCGGGGTTCAGCGCAGCCCGCACTGGAGCCGCAGGGGGCTCAAGGGCATCTATTATTTTTTTGTCCCGGGATAACTTGAAGGTTGAAGGGTTTTCCTGGGGAAACAGGGGGGGAAAAAAAATAAAAAAAGCAATCCGATGACTGGCTTGTTTGGGCGGCTGGAGGGAGCCGGTGTTGGGAACCTTTCCACCTGATGCGTTATGTTTAGTAAGGCTGAAATATTCTGACGCCTCCTCTAGCCAAAGTCCAGAAAAACAAAATAAACTTGTTTTTTACGCTTATTAAACCAGTCCCTGGCAGGTTGCTAACATCCCTTTTCCAGGACAGCGCTGCCTCTCGCCAGGCGAAAACCCGAAAGTAAGTGCCGGTTTGGGTGGGTTCCTGACACCTGCGTTGCTTCTTTATTTGATTAATAGAAAAAATTAATTGCACATGGGTTGTAGCATCATTTCACCCAGGCCAGAAGACACTCCTCAGATTCACCCTATGACACCCACCCAGGGTGGGATGAGGGTTTGGGCTGTGCTTGGCTGCTGCTCCGGGCACGGTGAGACCCGGCGGGGCTTCCCGGGACTCCGGGGTGCGGGAATCGACCTTTGAGCGCCTGAGGATCCTGGGGGCCCAGCCGTCTTCCCGCAGCCCTTTACAGCCCGTCGTCCCCATGAAAATCAAAAGAACAAGGCTAAGGAGAGGGCTCTAAGCTCCGACACAGCAGGACTAGGTTTAAATCCGGGAAAGATTAACCCTTTGCTGAGCGGGCAAAGCTCGGACCCCGAGGGGAGAGCTGGGTTTGGGGGCACCGCTTTGGTGCCGCCTTGCAGGGGAGCAGAGGTGGCTGCGCAGCTCCTGGGCTCGGGGATGGGCGCCGTGGCTGGCCGGGAAATGCCTTCGGGTGCGGGGACGGGGGCGATGCGGCGGCAGAGCCCCGGAGATACTGCAGCCTCCCCGGCTGCGGGTCCGGCCCTGGGGGGGACCCGGCAGGGCATGGCTGATATTGCAGGGAGACGAGGGATCCACGAGCGGTTCCCAGTCCACACCTGGGCACAATTCCTGCGGGGATGTGGGACCGGAGCCCGGCCGGGCTGGTGAAGGCAGCCGGGTGAGCCCTGCCTTGGGGTCAAGCGGGGATCAGCCCCGGGAGCGCGTCCCACCCTCCCCGTGCTTGGGGAACCTCTCCCGGCATTTGGGGGATCAGTGCCGAGGCCTTCCGGTGCTGCCGGTCCCGGCCGGGAAAGCGGGGGGCAGCGGGGAGCCGAGTACGGTCGGGACCAACTGCGAGAGCCTCAGCCCGTTCCCCCGGGGCTGTGAGGGCCAAGCGCCGCAGAGCACCGGGAGCTGTCGGGCTCGGGGCCGCCGATTTCGTTGTGGTGCTCAATGGCCCCAAAGCGCAGCGTTTCAGTCCCAAAACGAGCGCGGGGACCAGGTGGGGAGCAGGACCGTGCCCGAGGGTGCGCCCCGTCCGTGGGACACGGGCGGGGACATTTCTGCCCGTTTCGCTGCTGGTCTGCCGTGCCCGGGGGCAGGTGCCCGGGTTTGGGTTTGCTCGGGCCAGGAGGTGCGGGGGGCAGAGCCGGTGCGCGTGTGTGTATATCGGTGTGTGTATATGTGTGTATGTGTATCCTGTGTGTGTGTTTGTGTGTATGTGTGCTTGCCGTGTCCCTCCCTCCCTCCAGCCACCCCACCCCCGGGAGGGGAGGGATGGAGGAGATGGGAGGGGGGGGCTCCGACGGCTCGCCTCGCTCCGGCAGCCGCAGTCTCTCCGCCAACGTCAGGGAGGTCATTAATAACCAATTAGGAGGGTCAATGAAGCTCATATATAGCCGGGCGGGAGCCGCCGAGCCGAACGGAGCCCAGCCCGCCGCCCACCGCCCGTCGCGCTCGGCCCCGTCGCGCTCGGCCCCGCCGCCTCGCCCCCATGATGGGCTCGGTGCTGCCCGCCGAGGCCCTGGTCCTCAAGCCTGGGCTGAAGCCGCAGGGGCTCTCTCTGGCTGAGGTGATCACCTCCGACATCCTGCACAGCTTCCTCTACGGCCGCTGGAGAAACGTCCTGGGAGAGCAGCTCTTCGAGGAGAAGAGCAGCCCCAAGACAGCCTTCACGGCCGAAGTCCTGGCTCAGTCCTTCTCCGGAGGTGAGTGACCCCCCCCGGACCCTCCCCGATCCCCCCGGTTTCCCCCATCATCCCCGGGCCAGCTCCCGGAGTCCGGCGGCGGGATGCGGTCCCGGCGCCCCGCTCTCCCCAGGCGTGGGACTGGGGAAAAAGGGCTTTAAATTCATTTGGTTAACTTGGGCTTGACCTGAGAAAGTTCCCACTTAAACCGCGGGCTGGGGGGGCCGGGGCCGTCCCGCATTCAGCCGCCCGGGACAATATCTTTTCTCTCGCCCCGGCATTGCCGGGGCGTCCCAGCTCCCTTTTCCCCCTCTCGGATTTCTGTTCCTCTCTTAATTTACCATGAAGGCTAATTCCATTTCCATTCACGATATGTCAACCATCTCATCTCCCCATTTTGTAAGAGGAATTCCTGGGCCCTTTTAAACAAGCCCTCGCGCCATTCAGGCACAATGTACCGCTACAGCATTCCTAAAGGACTAATGAATTTAGAATTAGCAATTTCTTTCTAGTTGAGTTTAATGAATGCAGATCACTTTAACAGCATGACAAATTGCTGGATGGGCCGAAATAGACACCATTTAACCTCCTTTCCCAGCCCCGCTCCCTCGCCCAGCCCGGGATGCTTTTCCCAGGTACCTCCTCAATGCCCCGGGGGAAACCTTGTACCGCTTTGTGGGAGCCCGGTTGGGCTTTGAAAAGGCTCAGCCCCGGGGTCTGGGCTGGGGCTGGGGTGGGGCGGGGTCCCCGCTGCCCCCGGTCTCCCTCCTCTCCCCCACCCCTGTCCCTTTCTGAGCTGGTCTCCCCCCTCGCAGAGGTGCAGAAGCTCTCCAGCCTGGTGCTGCCGTCGGAAGTGATAATCGCCCAGAGCTCCATCCCCGGGGAAGGGCTCGGCATCTTCTCCAAGACTTGGATCAAGGCTGGCACAGAGATGGGGCCGTTCACGGGCAGGGTCATCTCCCCCGAACATGTGGACCTGTGCAAGAACAACAACCTCATGTGGGAGGTAACGACCCCCCCGAACCCCGAGCCCCGACTGGTCTGGGGAGAAGAAGGGACGGGGTGCTGGGGCTCTGTCCTGTGCTTGGGCACCATCGAGCACTATCCTTGTGCCTCAGTTTCCCCATTCATGCAAATATCTGGGCAGGTGGGTTTAGGAACCCCTTGCAGGAGAAGAATGAGGTCTCCCCAGCCCTCGGGGTGCAGCCAGGCCACAGAAGAGCCCCAAAATGCTGTTGCTCATGTCCGGTGCAAGCAGATCACGCCCTGCCCATCCTGTCCTGGTGGAACACCTGACTGGTTGCTGCTTGCACTGGCCACAGTGGACAAAACCAGCTCTGCCCTGTCCCTTGCCCCCTGCTTTGCCCCAGACCCGGTGAGGTTGATCCAGAATGAAACCGTGGAGTTTGGGGGGATCCCAGATGCCAGGACATTGTGTGCTAATGCACAGCCGACCGGGAGGGTTTTCCTATTTTTCTATTTGTTTGACTCAGACTTGCACTTCTTAATTATTGTTAATTATTATTGTAATTTTATGCCTAACAGAAACTTGCCTCATCTTCTCTGGCACCCTGCTAAGCATCTTTCCAGGCCTGGCATGCACCTTCTCCCTCCACCCAGGGATTCTCTGGCTCCCATGGCAGCTGTAGGATGCTGAACAGCCCCTTCCTCTAGGGCTGAGCTGCTGGTGGGGCTCTGATGAGAAGGAAAATTGAGGAAGGGAGCTGGGTTATGCAGGGAGATAGGGGCTGGCAGGACCAGTCATGCCAGTGAGAGCAGGGCACATTTCTCAGCCCTGCTGCACTCCAGCACCACGAGCAGGAAGGGTTCAGCATCTCCTGGCTGCTGTCAGGATGTCAGCCCTGAGGCTCTGCTGGCTTTGAACTTGTCCCTGTCCAGGGGCTTTATCCCAGAGGTGGAGGGGCTCAGCCCACTGCAGGCAGCATTGCTACCAAGTGCTCTCTGCCCTCGCAGGTCTTCAACGAGGACGGCACAGTGCGGTACTTCATCGATGCCAGCCAGGAGGATCACCGCAGCTGGATGACCTACATCAAATGTGCACGGAACGAGCAGGAGCAGAACCTCGAGGTGGTCCAGATCGGGAACAGCATCTTCTACAAGGCCATTGAGGTAAGTGGGGCTGAAGACTCTCCCTCCCTTGCTCTTCGGGTTGCTGGTGGGGTGTCTGTGGAAGGACATGGCAGCTTTTCCATCCTTGGCACTCAGATCCACCTGCACAAGGAAGGCCCATTGCATGGGCTTCAAGGAGTAGCTAAGGTCCCTTCTCCTCTCTGCCCTCTTTCTGTGGGCTCATGGAGTGATGTGTGTTGAACAGGGTGAGAGTAGATCCTTGCTTGGGGTGTAAAGCATGAAAAGAGCTGCAATTCTGGCCCATATGGGGCTGTGGGCAAGGACTGGGCTTGGATGCTCTATTGAAAAAGTGGGATTTTGTGCAGAACCTGCTTCTTTATAGAAGGGTAAAGTTGGGGGGTTCTGTGAAACCCAAGTGCTGAGCACAGGCTGAGCCTGACTCTGCACTGCTTTGCCTGGGCATCACTCTGCTGTGCAGGGAGCCACGGAGAGGGCAGGGAGAGGTGCTGGTGCAGTTCTGCCCTGGGCTTTACACTGTGGGGAAGGGGCTCTTCCTGCCCCCTCATCCCTGTGCTCCTGCATGAAGTGCTGGTCTGTGCTGGTGTGGCACAGGAGCAGGGGCAGGGTCCCAGGGTGGCACAGGCTGCCGTGCAGTGGGGTGATGGCTGAAGGGTGCCCACAGCTCCCTACAGGAGACTCTGGGATAGAGGTGGGTGTCTGGCTCCCCAGCATTATTGGTGTCATGTGCATACAAATCACACAGTGCCAGAGCAGGGTGATGGTGGGGACCAGCCCTGTTTATGGGCAGTGTCCCCATAACCCAACGCTATTGCAGGTGGAGGAAGGTGGTGGCTTGGGGAGATGGCCCTGTGCAGCAGCTTTAGCTTAATGAGTCACAAGAGGGGACACGTTCCCGTCCATCCCATACCAGCACTGGGATTGTGCCGCTCCAGTATCGGGCTCAGAGTCTCACCTGAGGAGTGTTTGCAGCTGGGAGAGGGTCTCAGCTGGGTTGACCATGAGTGCCTGCTGGCTCTGTGGGCACGGGCAGTGCTCTAGATCTGTCCAGGCTCCTGCACTGGCTCATGGAGGAGCACAAACCCAAATGCTCCATGGAGCACGACCACAGCAGGGCTGGGTTAGGGATTGCTGCCATTGGGTGGCAAAGGAGAATGAATGGGTAGGAAGAATATCAGATATTCTCTCCTCCTGCTGGAGAGTCCTGTGTACCCTTTGGGCTCTGCCACCTTTCCCAAGAGCTCCAAGCACTTCCCTGCTGTTCACATGCTTGACAACAGGCTTCAGGTGTTTCTAGTTTTAAGACCTGATATTCCTGTGGGCAGGTGTTCCTGTTGTGACAGCACCTTAAGTACTTTTTACTACTGTTCTTAAATTATGCAAATAAGTAAAATAATCCCAGGTAGTGCTGGTGTAATTAGGACCACAGCTGTGGTTTTTACACCTTGTGCAGGCACAGACGAGGCTGTGGGTGAGCAAATATTTGGGTATAGCCATGATCCAGCTGTGGGCTTGCTCCTAGGGCTGAAGCAGTGAGCAGTGGAGCAGGATTGAGTTTAATTCCCTTGGCACAAGCAGTGAATTTGAGATGCTGAGAGGGCAGGACCCCTAGAGATGTGTGAGAGGATGTGGGCATGAAGGGTCCCTGCTGTCACCCTGCTCCCCAAGCTCGGCAGGGCACAAACACACCAACATTAACTTAGGTGCTGCTCTGCTCAGCACCAGAGGTGTCCATGCATAGCCATTGTCACCCTCGTCCCCTACCAGTCCTGGTAGCTTCCCAGCCAGGGAATCCATCTCTTTGGATGCCTTTCTCACCTACATGCCAAAAATTCAGATTGATTTGGTCCCTTTTTTTCCTATTTACCTTGGATATTTTAATGCATTTTGCCCGTTCCTGCCCTTATTTGCTGATTTGTTTTTCCCATCCTCTTTCTCAGCAATACCAAGTTGCTGCTGCTGGAAAATAAAGCGAAGGCAGAAAGTTTTGGCCTTTGATTTGGGGGCCACAAGATTCCTGGGGGGCAATTTGAATTTGCTTTGGGATGAGCACATGAGTTCTCATGTGCTGCTGGTGTGGCTGCAGCAGCTTCAGCAGAAAAAACCACACACCCATGTATGCACCCATGCAGATTGTTTTATCCTTTCAGCAATATTATATTTCCTTGTATTAAAAATGACTAATTTTATGTTATGAGCAAATAATGAAAAGAAACATCATCAATTTGAGATGCAAAAGGATGTCTGCTTCCTCTGAATCCCAAATTCCTCCTCTGCAGCCCAGTGAGGTCTTTATGCAGAGGGACAAAGATATGAAGTCAAATTCCTCTTTATTTCAGATGCTTTAAATTCAACATATTTTCAATGTTGAGGTGACTGAACTTAGCATCTGTGTTTCATGTGTATGATGTTTTACTTGGATCTAACATGCTCAGTGAACAGAAAACCATCCTCCAAAATGCAGGATGTTCCTATTTCTAAATTACGTTCTTAACAGTAGGGACTGCTAGGCAAAATATGTATTTTTTTATGAAGTGATGTTGTTATTAGTGTTGTTTGAACTGGTCTGAGAGGATCCATCTTCCCAGCCAGGGCTGCTGCACGAGGGGAGCCGTGAGCGGCATTTCCTGGCCGCTCGCCCTGGCCATGTGGGAACACGACAGGAACAGCAGGGACAGGAGAAGTACCATCACTGCAGGGAAACAGGAGTGTGGATGATGCAAAACCCCTGCCCTGCTCTTGTAGCTGTCCTTGGGCTGTTGCAGGCGCAGCAGCTTTGGTGGGGGATATAAGCAGCGTTTCACACCTGAGCCATGGTCTCTGACAGCAGCTTGAGCTCTCCTCTGCTCCGTGGGCTCATGAGCCCTTTGCTGGTGGATCTGCATTTCCACCTTCTAAAATCAGCCCTGGCAGGAGTGGGTAGGTGGGAGATGCTGCCTGTGCCCTACAGCTGAAAGGTGCTGATGGCTCTGTCCAAAGAGAAAATGCTCTGCTGGAGCCCTGAGCTGGGGCTCTGTGTCCCAGCTCCCTCCTTTTGTCTCTGTCACTTGTGCTGGTTGTGGCTTCACAAATGGTTTATTTCTCCATGTCTCTGTGTTCCACCCTGTCCTGGCTTCCCTGAGCTGCTGGGACTTCTGGGTCCTGCACTACGGAGACTCCAGATCTGTGCCTGTGCTCTGTAGTTGCATATTTGCCCATAAATGTTTGTATCCCAGCTTGGGGAAGAGCCTGGAGTGGGTTTGTGCTGGTGCTGAGCTGTGTCATCACCTCCAGTGCTGCATCCTGGGCTGTTCCGTGCCTGTCTGTGGGTGTTGGGGACTGCTGGCAGGTCCCAGATGGCAGCAGGGTCTCACAGAAGTGGGGCATAGCCAGGGTAGGTCCAAATAGATCAGAGCAGGGATGGATGTTCATCACCCCTCCCAACAACCCTTTCCTTATCTCTCTTTCTAGATGATTCCTCCAGACCAAGAGCTGCTGGTCTGGTACGGGAACTCCCACAACACCTTCCTGGGCATCCCAGGTGTGCCAGGGCTGGAAGAGGAGCAGAAGAAGAACAAACATGGTAGGTAACATCAGAAAGAGCCAAGGGTGCAGCATCCCTGCCTGTTCGCCCTGTGTCCAGCTCTGAGGCCATTGGGTGGGCACAAGGCAGGGACATCCCAGGGGTATGTCAGATACCCCAGTTCTCTGTGGACAAGTACATGACTATAAAATGACTCACGCAGTTTGAGCAGGTCCTCAGTAATTCAGGACAATGCCTACAGGCCAGTTTGCCCACGGCTGTTGCTGATGGGGTGTTGGCAGTCGCTGCCTGACCCAGCCAGGCAGGGAGGAGCAGTGCAGGGTGTGAGTGCAAGGCAGCCCCAACACCCCACAAAACACCAAGTGGATGCAGCCTCTACACCCCCACTCTGCACTTAAGGGATCTTAACCACCAACACAGGAGGGCTTTCGCTCTCCACTTGTCTCAGTGGCTCCCAGAGGTGTTTCTCTGTGGCGCAGCAGAGTGTTTGGAGCCACTTCTACACTCCCTGACTCTGCTCCCCACTCTGAGAGAGCCATGTCTGAGCCCAGCAGAGTGAGGGGAGAAGCTGGGACTGGGGCAGGGGCTGGACAGTGTGGTTGGGGATTCCTGACAGTTCCTGCACCCATCTCCTCTAGCTCTGCTGCAGCCCAGGGAGGGGAAAATTGGTTTAGTCTCTATTTATAAGGGATTCATTCAGCTCAGCTTGAATGTTCCCCTTATCTAAATCTGCCTGAGTCCATTCCCAGCAGTGGCTACATCCCAAATCCTAAGAGCCAGCCTGGATGCCAGTCTGCCCAGGATAGGTGACCTCAGCAGCAGGGAGCCAGCAGGAGGGCAGTGGGGACTTTCCAGGGCACCCAGCACCCCAGGCACTTGGAGTGGGGTGAGCTGCTGTGCTGGAGGGCAGTGCCTGACTATCTCCTGTCATCCCCAGAGGATTTCCATGCGGTGGAGACAGGGGCCAGCACGACGGGGCGGATGCGCTGCGTCATCTGCCACCGCGGCTTCAACTCCCGCAGCAACCTGCGCTCCCACATGCGCATCCACACCCTGGACAAGCCCTTCGTGTGCCGCTTCTGCAACCGCCGCTTCAGCCAGTCCTCCACGCTCCGCAACCACGTCCGCTTGCACACGGGCGAGCGGCCCTACAAGTGCCAGGTTTGCCAAAGTGCCTATTCCCAGCTCGCGGGGCTGCGGGCGCACCAGAAAAGCGCCCGCCACCGGCCCCCCAACGCCTCCCTGCAGGCCCACTCACCCGCCCTGCCTGTTCCCCACCCTGCCTCCCTGGCCCATCACATCCCCACCATGGTGCTGTGAAGCTCTGGTGTGGCAGCAGGATTTGGGACAGCAAAGACTGATGCTGAGACATGCAATGAACTGGGGGTTGGCCCTTGGCTGAGCTGCTTTGTGTCTCGAAGAGTGTTGGGTTGTTTTTGGGCATTGCTGACTGCGGGGGGTCAGCAGGAGGGGAGCCCCCAGCTCTGCAGCTGAGTTGTGCAGGATCATCCCCAGGGACATGTGGCACAGGGTGGCCTGGTGGCCCCTGGGGTTGGCAGGGGACGTCCTGTGTGGGTTTGCCAGTGCACTGGGGGAGGACTGGGAGAGCCAAAAAGGTGAGACTGGGTTTTACAGATAATTTGGTAGAAAGAAAAATTCCTCTTATGCGTCCTCCTCTGCTCTAGCAGACACGTGCCCCACTGAAAGGTTGGCACTGCTCTGACGCGGCCACCCCAGTCATACTTGTGTGCCCTGGGAGTAGCTTTGGTCCCAGCAGCTCCTTCCAAGGGACATCTTTCCCTGCTCGGGAGCCCCGAGTTAGTGAACATTTGTATTTTCCTGCAGCCGAGCCCCCTCTACCTTGCTCCAGCCAGAGCCCTGTACTGGGGTCTGTCACGGCCCCAAGTCATGCTGTGGGCAGAGGGGACACCGTGCCAGCTCGGAATGCCCATCCATAGGCAGGTTTTGTGGGGACCCTGAGCTCTGCCGGGCTGTGCCTGTTCCAGCCCTGGCAGCTCTTCTCCCCATCCCTTTCCCAGCTCTGAAGGAACATTTTGGTTGGAACTGCTACTGCCCTCTGGGGACAGAGAAAACCTGTCCCCGGGCCAGTCCTGTCCCCAAGGACAACTCTAAGCGCCCTCTGGAGTTCCCACACTGAGGAGGAGAGCTGTGTATCATAAATATTAAAAAAAAAAAAAGTATTCTAATATTAATTATAAGTCTAAGATGTATAAAGTTCTCACAAACCGTGTTTCACTTCCAGAAGAAAATAAACAAAAACAAAACAAAAGAAAAAAAACCCCAAACAACTGTCACTTTAACTTTGTAAATATTTATGTAAACATTATTTACAAGACTTTGATATTATATATTATTTGATTGTATATGTACACAGTGTAAATACATTTGTACCTCTCTTGTATTCTAAATAAAAATTACTTGGAACATTTATCATTTAGAAGAGGGATTGCATAGAGAGCTTTATTTTATGTGCCAGGGGGAGGATGTGGGTATTGGGAAGAGTGAAGGTCTTAACTACCACAACAATCTGTGAGTGAAGAGATGTGGTGTCATCTGTGGGACAAACAAGTGCATCTGGGAGGGGAAGAAAACCCAGTTTTTGGCTAAAGAGGCCCTTTTTCAGGTGTGGAAGCTGGGGTAAGGGCTGGCTCACTCTGCCAGTCCCTATTCTTGTGAACTTGTACAATCCCTCTTTGATGCCCCAGCTACTTTGATACATTCCATGAATTAGTGTCTGCATTTCGGCTGTGATGGGTCACAGGTGCAAGCCCTGCTGGAAGGAAGAGACATATTTGCTGACGGTCAGCTCATGGCGGGCTGCTTTTCCCGTGACATTTTCTCCGCAGCCCTAAAGCCGAACTGGTGCTGGAATGGATAAAACTTTTCCAAGGACGTATCAGTTCGTGCTGGCGCAGCTCGGCCGAGGGGAAAGGGTTCAGGGCCGAGCCGCGCTCAGTTTGAGCCCAGCGTGAGCACCGGCCAGCTGGGGAGGGCATGAGAGGACTGCCCTCAGGGGGCACCTTGTGTGAGGGGCACCCGAACTGCGAGTGCTGCTCCCCGCCTCTGTCCGGGCTGTGGGGCCCGGTGAGCCCCAGGGTAGGATTCCCGGGCTTCCCCCCGGTTTGCCGGGCGGGTTCTGAGGGAGCGGGTCACTGCCGGGCGGGTTCTGAGGGAGCGGGTCACTGCCGGGCGCTGCCCGCACTAAAGATGGCCGTGGTCCCCCTTGGGCCCCACCGGAGCGAAGCCCAAGAGACCCTTTGCTGCCAGGAACAAACATGGCTGCTCAGTCACCGCCCCCCGCCGCCCTCACTCAAGATGGCGCCGCCCGCGCCCTCAAGCGCGCTCTCGCCAGCAGCCAACATGGTGGGCGGAAGGCGCGTGCGGCGGGGCCAAGATGGCGGTGGTCACCATGAGGCTGCCGGCCGCCCGCGCGCCCCTGGATTCCAGCGCTCTCCGGGGCGGCGAGAAGCACCTGGTGGCACCGGGGGACACCATCACCACGGACACAGGATACATGAGGTGCGGGCAGCGGCGGAGGGGAGGCGGCAGCGGCGGTGTGGCGCGGCTTCGGGCTGTCCTTAGGTAGCCGCTGTTTCTCCGCAGGGGCCACGGTACTTATGTGGAGGACGACAAGCTGATCGCCTCGGTGGCCGGAGTGGTGGAGAGGGTGAACAAGCTGGTGTGTGTCAGGGCGCTGAAGGCCAGGTGAGCGCGGCCGCGGCGGTGCGGACCGGCGGCGGGGCCTGGCTCGGCTGGGTGAGTGAGGTGTGTGACCGCCGCTCTCTGTCCCAGGTACAACGGCGAGATCGGCGACATCGTGGTGGGCAGGATTACGGAGGTAAAGCCCCGTGTTTGCCGCGGTGCTGAGGAGGAGGGTGGTTGTGGATCAGTCCGACTCTAAGCGCTTCCCGGGATCCTAAAACACTGACACACGTCAGTGTTCTTGCACAGGGATGGGGTTGGAAGAAGCCAGTAGAACTGTCCCCTCCTGCAGCTTGGTGAGCTGCAGCTCCCATTCAGTTATTGAGTGTGTACCGATAAGTTTTGGTGGTGTTTTTCACCATAGGTTCAGCAGAAGCGATGGAAAGTGGAAACAAATTCCAGGCTGGATTCAGTCCTGTTGCTCTCGTCTATAAATTTGCCTGGTGGGGAGCTGGTGAGTGTAGCTGCTTGTGTTTTGCATGGCATCCTAAGGTCCCCCACAAAGAGCTACTGATGGATGTTTTCTCATTCTGGGCTACATGTAACTTTTCTTGTGATGTTTCAGAGAAGGAAATCAGCAGAAGATGAGCTTGCAATGAGGGACTACCTGCAGGAAGGGGATCTCATCAGTGTATCCTTCTGCTGCTCCCATTGACAGAAGAGCCAAGGGCATGGGAAGAACAGGGAGAGGTTGGCTGGCCTGGCGGGGGGTGAGAGCTATGCTGGGGTGACACTGGGCAGCCTCAGGGACCCTGTTTCCTTAAGTGGCACCAACAGGCAGAGGTCCAGTCTATATTTTCTGATGGGGCTGTATCGCTGCACACCCGGAGCCTGAAGTATGGGAAGGTGAGTTATTCCAAAGCCCTTGATCCTGGGTTCATTCTGCACCAGCTGATTTGTATAAGGCCTTTTGGAGGCTTTTTAAAGAAAAGAGCAATGGAGTAGAGCAGGATGTTGTTATAACCCATTCCTACAGGACAGAAAGCCTCTCAGTTCTTCCATGGGACCACCAAGCAGAGTTTCCCCAAAGCAAAGAAGGTGTCCTTGAGTTGCCCTTTGATCCACTGCTCTCCCTGTCTGCAGTTTTTGCCTGCTAGTTCTGTTTCCCCCAGTAGCCACTTGGGAATTAAATCCTGGGGAGAGATCTCCTCACTGCTCTTCTGCTGGCTGTTGCCCCTGTGACTTGTTCCTCTCCCCAGGGCTCTATTTTAGGCTTTACACAGTTGGCATTTATCTCTGGTTTTGTGCATTGAAATAAGCCAAGGGGCCATTGGAGCGTAGGCTGCAGTTTGGGATTGCCAGACCAAGGGTATTAGCACTTAAAAGATGAAAGGGAAGTGTGCTTATTGCACAAAGGGTGAAGGACAGTGATTGGATTATGGGGGAAAGTGTTCTGCTAAATTGGGCCTCTGACTCCTCATTTTTCTGCAGGGATGGTTGATGTGTAGTTACGATCAAGATATTATTAACATTTCTGCTAAGCACTTAGAGTATTCTTCATCTTCAAAGGGCTGCACAGGCATTAGCTAATCCTCCCAGCGCTCCCAGAGGCAGGCACGTTTTATATTCACTGTTTCAGAGGAAAAGATGTTAAAACAGAGTTGTTCCTAGGCCAGGAATGGAGTGGGTGTGTATCAGTTGCTTGGTGTTCTCTGTGGTGGCTCATGATGTCTCTCACACTGAGCCTCGTGGTCTGCTCTCCAGCTTGCCCAGGGTGTCCTGGTTCAGGTCTCTCCCTCCCTTGTGAAACGCCAGAAGACTCATTTCCATGACCTGCCCTGTGGTGCATCTGTGATCCTTGGCAACAATGGCTTCATCTGGATTTACCCAACTCCAGAGCAGAAGGATGACGAGGCTGGAGGCTACACTGCCAACTTGGAAGTGAGTGTCCAGGGAACATGAGCTCTCTTCTGCCAGTGATGGTTTTTAGTCTGACACAGTCACAGGCACCTGAGTATCCTGAGACTTTCAGGATCCTGTGTTAGGTGCACAGCAAGGCTTTCCTCCTTGCATGATTTCCCTGTGCATTCATCCCTTTTCCTCTGTCCTTCTTCAGCCAGTTCCCTTGTCTGACCGGGAGGTGATCTCACGGCTCCGAAACTGCATCATGGCTCTGGTTGCTCACAAGATTATGCTCTTTGACACCAGCATCCTGTATTGCTATGAAGCATCCCTTCCTCATCAGGTACAGGAACCAGTAGTGTTTATTCCACGCTGAGGGGAGGGAACAGAAAGGCTTCATCAGTTGCTGCTGAAGTTTTCTTAAAATTTACCAAAGCATCCTGTAGTAAGTGACAGTATGAACTCTCCTCTTCTGCATAACATAAGTTGCCTTGCACAATTTCAGGGATAGTTTGAAAGGTTCTGCCTCTGGCAACTATCCCTAAAGAGAGATCAGTCCCTTTATTGATAGATGTTGTGTATCCCTCACTGGGATTATGGACCCTTTAATTCCTATGAGAACAGTATTAATTTTGGCATTGTTTGAGGGTACAGTGCATTTTATGAAGCAATGAAAAAGTAAATGTCATGTTTTGTACAGAAAGCAGGCTCATGTCTGTATCCACATCCTGCACTGCTGGAAGACTGCCTCCAGTTGACCTCTTGCCGTACAGCTTTTCACTGTGATTCCTGCCAGCACAGTTATGGCCAATTCTCTTCCCATGAATAAATGAGATCTGAATTCTGCTTTCATTCCCAATGAGGTGTTCTTTAGAAGTATAACTGTGCCCTTCCCAAATACAGTGTGTGTCCTTCAGGGAAGATGAGGAGGGTTAGTAGCCTTCCTTTGATTTCCTACGGTCTCTCTAAGAATTCCCAACTGGCAGAGTTAATTATGCCTTGGACCCTCTGCCATAGGTCTTTTTTCAACACAACCCTCTAAACTCCCTTGCTCGTTGCTGCTGTATGTCAGGGACCTTTCTCCCCACAGAGTGCAGAAGTAGTTGTTGATTCCTGGTACTCATATTGCTCTTCTTTCCACTGCAGATCAAGGACATTCTCAAACCAGAGGTGACAGAGGAGATCGTTCTGGAAGCTCGACAGAGGTTGCTGGATTCGGAGGGATAGGATAGGGCATGTGGCCAGAAGCAGTCATTTGAAATCCCAGCATGGCAGCTTTGATTCTCAGTATTATATGGGTTTTTTTCAGTGTTCCAGTTCCCAACATTCATTCCACACTTCAGAAACCACCAAAATTCCTCACTCCTCGGATATCTCCTGTGTCCTTTTAGTACAAAGTAGTACTTAAGTACAATAGCCTTTTAGTGCAATGGCCTGAAAAATTGATATCTGACCTTTATAAAGATCAGATGTAACTGGGACCTGTCTCCTAGCACCTGTTGCTGTGTCTAGTGCCCCAGAACTTTGTGCAGAATGACAGAGAGGAAGGGATTTGTTTTGTGATGTTTCTCTCTCCCCAGATGATGATTTGGATTTTAATTTACTTCTGATACAGATCTGCCAGTCTGTCCCCTGACTGATAGCCCTCATTCTTAAGAATGTAAACCTGGGCATGTGTTTAGAGAACAGGAGTATCCACAGCCTTTTTAACCACAGTTTGGGTCTGGCTGTTCATGACTTGAATGTCTCAGGGGTATGAGATGGGATGTGGCTGTCTCTGTCCATATGAGCCAGGAGCTCTGGACAAGCAGTGTCCTGGTTTGTGTATATCCTGCTGGTCTTTTCTTTTCTGCCTGAGAGGTGACCTCCTCTTTTGAGGAGGTACCAATATGGTTTTGTATTAAATATTTTACATTTCAATAAATTTTTTGAAACAAATCAGTCCTTCAGCAGTGTGTGCATTGGCTTGTTTTTAGTCTAGCTTGAGAGCTGTGGTTGGCTCAAGTTTCCTTGTGCTAGGACACTTGGAATGATTACACTGTCTTTTCTCTTAGTTGTTGCCCTTCATCCCTGCAGGGCTTCAGCTTCCTCTTCAGCCCTTACAGGGTTCCTCTGGAAGGATTGTCTGGTGTCCACAGTGGTTTTCCAAGCATTGCCTCCCTGCAGGATCCCTTGGAGAGGTGAGTCAGGCAGAGGTGACTGGGGGATGACAGGGAGCCCAGTGTAACACTGGTGAAGATCTTCAGGCCAGAGGTTAGAGGTGGACACGTTGAGCCAAGTGCTGGCAGGCATGTAGTCACGTTCTCTGTGAAGAATGTGATGCTTTCCCTGGAGAATCCTCTCAGCTCCAGGTGCTGTATTAGAGCTGGGTTATTATATATGTATTCTATATATTTGTATTGCAAATATATCCTTGCACCACAGCACTGTAATTCTTAAAAAGGATGATAGAACATCTGTCCCAATTACCCCTGAATCCAATTGCACTCTTGCCTCAGGCACACGGGAAAATTCTTTCCTCGGTGTTTTCCTGGGAACTAGAAATTCCTTTCGTTGCTGTCCCGGCAGCTGGGGCTGCTTTCCCTGTGGTCCCAAGCAGGCACTAGATGGCACCTTTGGATCGCGTTTGTGGCACTTCCCTTCGCCAGCAGCTCCGCCTCGCTGCCCTGCCAAACAGCAGGGCCTGGGCGGCTGCCACCAGCGCTGCTGCCCAAATCCTAAAGCACAATGGGGCTAAGGACAGGCAAGGACATGGCTAATCCGTTCTGCTGCTGCACAACTGCCCGTGCTGCCTCTGAAAATAGTACTGAACTTGTTGGGGGTATCACTGGAATGCTCCACACAAGACCTGGGAATTGTTGGGTGTGAGTTTTAAGAGGATTTCCTTGTAAGTGTTGCAACAATCACATCCTCAAGATGACTGGGGAAATTTGAAACCCAAGGTTTGATGGTGACACTTTCAAATCTCCATGATGCTGCTGGTAGCCACATAACACACACCTCCATGGACAAAACTGGTTCAAAAAGGCTAAAAAAGGTTTAGCAGTCTGCATCTTTCACTTAGAAAAGTACTCCCCCCCCTTACCCAATGCTGTAATTTAGCAGCTGTTTCTCTTATTACCACAGGGGAAATTAATGGATTTCTGCTAAAAAACAATTTAAGAGCTGGACTGCTTCAGCTCTGAGCTTTCTGATTCCTCCTGCTTGCTGCAGGATTCCTGATATTTTGGCATTAATAATGAGTTAAATGGGAGAGGCATGTGACTCATCCCTTACTCCTGAATACCTGGCACTTTTGTTTTTAAACCCAAGAAAAACACCAGCTGGTGAGATTTGGTTGTGGATCTTTCCTGATGGGAGAGAACCAAAGGTCTCAGTATTTTCCCCAGTGACCATGAGGGGTAATTATTGATCTTTCCACATTCAGCCAGTGCTGTGCCAAGACCTAAATTCTGTAACAAGGCTTCAGCAAGGTCATTGCTGGCAGTTCCCATTCAGCATAGCTCTGCAAAACAGCAGCAACCAAACAACAAGCCAGCAACAGCAGTGGCCCCTTAAATTCTTGAAATAGTCTGTGGGATTGTGCTGGGCAACTTCTAAGCAGGAAGGCTGGAAGGGAAGAAACTATGACTTCTCTGGTTTAAGGGGAAAAAAAAAAGTTGAAAGCAGGGTGGGAAAAAGCTAGTAAGTATTCATTTTTCTATGGGGAACTAAAAGGTCCATGCAGGCATTGAAATAGCTCAGACCAATCTGATTTCTTTGTTCACCAGTGTCTGGCACTGTAAAGCAGCTGTAGCACCTCCTGTGCTGCCTCCTCCAGGGTTAATACATGCTGCAGCTGTGCTCAGAAGTGGGGTTGGTAACTAGTTCCCTTGCTGGTGAGTGTTGTCTGTAGGAATAAGAACACAACATGACTCATCTGCAAAAAGAATTTTCTTGTTTCTTGGTGCCAGTGTTCATGTACTAATAGTGAGAATTCCTTTACTCCTAGGAATAACCACTGAGATTTTAAATTTGTGCTAATGGGTTATTAATCCAATTACTGCTGCTTATTGCATTACTTCTGTACCATCCGTGCAGTTTTGCTGTTCAGCTGAGTGGTGCAAATAAAAAGCTTTGCACAGACCTGAGAAGAGACAAATCCCACTGAGATTAGAGACATCTTGAAATGGTTCTCTCAGGTTCCTGAGGACTGTTAATTAGCATGCTAAGTTGTATTATTTGGTGAAGAAGTTGAGTTTTTAAGGTATTGTTATGGAGGAAATGTCACTGCAGCTGTTGGGTGAGAACCCACACTTAATGGGAGGTAAACAGAAAAAGTGCTGAAGTATCTCTTAGGAAAAAAATAAATGGTAGTATGTACATGGATTGAAAAAACACTCTGAAGCTTTTTTTTAAACTTACTCTGTATTCACACAACTTTTCTGTCTCTAACAATTATGAATTTCTTCTTATTTTCTTCTCTAACAATTTCTGAATCTACTGGGCAGCTTTCAAGTCTAACAGGAGAGTCATGTTCACAAAAACTGGCAGCAGGGCTGGGGGCAGAACATGTAGTACCCTTCAGGAAGGGGAAGAAGGCAGGTATCTCACCATGACATTTGGGAGTGACCAGCTGACTCATCTGCCTCTGCATTGTCCCAGATTAACTACAGCAGTGCTCTGGGAAACAGGAAATGCTTTTGGAGAAACTGCTGAGTGGAAAGAGGCTGGGAACTGCTGGCAAAGGACCTGCCCCACTTTGCTGCTTATGATTGCACAGCATCAGAAGGAATAACTGCCTGTTGGCCTGAATGATAAACTCACCTGGTCTGTTAAATAAAAAGTAAGTGCATTCATCTGCACAGATCTCAGGCAAGCCAGGAAGAACATATTTACAGCCTGTATTGTCCACAGCACAGTCCTGGAAGGGTTCAAGGACAGGTTGGATAGAGCTTGGAGCGACCTGGTTTAGTGGAAGATGTCTCTGCCTGTGGTAGGGGGGTGGAACATGATGGTCTTTAGGATCCCTCCCAACCCAAACAGTTCTGTGATTCTACTACATATTTGGAATGGGTTTTGCTTAATTTGGTGAAGGTTTTTCTGACTATTGTGGACCCATGGTTGTCTTCTGGAGTTTACTCTGCTTCAGCCCTGCCACGGTAGGAGAGATTATCCAGGATGCTGCAGTCAGACCCAGAAGAGAGTAACTTTTACAGTGAAGAATGGTTAGTGTTGGGTTTTGTAACAAATTTTCTCTCGGGCTGTTTGGCCTGTGCTGACAGCTTCATTTCCTCCCTTTCCTCCAATCCGTGGGAGCAGAGTGGGGGTTATATCATCTCGGTGAGAAGCTGATCTCCATACTGAGATAAACCTGGAGGAATTCCGCAGAGTTCAACAGATGTGACCCTGGATTTGTCTCAGCACAAGAATTTCTCTCTCCTGTGTGGGTGTGTGTGCAGCACAACCAGCCTCAGTACCTGCAAACTGAGTGATTGATGGAGAAATCCAATAGAAATGGTTTGAGCTCAGTCTCCTGACTAAGAATTAGTGATGTAGGAGCAGCCTGGCACAGCAGAGATGAAGGATCCCGCAGGGCTGTATGAAGTGCTACATTTTAGCTGCTATTGTTAGAAGATGAAAAATACAGGTCTGCCAGAGACCTTGAATATGGCATAGGAGACACAGAGTGTGTTTGGATTTGTCATAAGGGAGGAGTCAGTATAAACAAGCTGCTCTGTGTCCAGATGGTTGCCCTGAGCAGGAGGCTACAGCACAGAATTGCAATTGTGTGTTCTCCTGTTGTCGGGTGGGAGCAACCACAGACCTTTGATCAAAACACCCTGACCTCAAGCTGCTGCCTTGACCCTCTTCTATCCCCAAGGTGAACGGGAGATTGTATGAAAAACTAAATATCTTCAGCACCATGGTCTGCTCTTTAGCTCAGGGAACTCTCAGTGCCTGCTGAAGAATTTGGCAGTTTAACTCCATCTTTGAACCAAATGGTGCACAAAAATAGGTCAATAAAACATTTTTTCAATTGTCACTGGACTCTATGGCTGTTTTTGGTATCTAGTTCTGTGTGTGCTGAGAGCATTCATAAGGGGAAGTGAAGACATTTGTGCAAGCAGGGTGACAGATTCCTGGCTGTGCACACAGCTGATCCAGTACGGATCTCTTCTTCTCTGTCCATCTCTGCAAGCATCCAGGGTCCAGAGCTGGCCAGAGGCTCTGAGACCCCTGCAGAGTCAGATCTGTGGGAAAACAACTTGGGTGGTCTTTCTAAAGAGGTAAGGGATTTCACACGAGCTTTTTGGGGCCTTTTCACAGTTTTTTTCCCCAGAATCATAGATTAGTTGGGGTCGGAGGGGATCTCTGGAGATCATCCTGTCCAACCCTCCTGCCAGGGTGGGAGCAGGTGACACAGGAACGTGCCCAGGTGGGATTGGAATGTTTCCAGAGAGGGAAACTCCACGCCCTCCCTGGGCACCTCTTCCAGAGCTCTGCCACCCTCAACATAGAGAAGTTCTCTCTTATGCTGAGAGGAAACTTTTTATGTTTTAGTTTATGGCCATTGCTTCTTATCCTGTCACCGGGCACCGCTGAAGAGAGTTTGGCACCATGCTGGGGGAGATATTGACATGGATTCTGAGATCCCCTCTCAGCCTTCCCTTCTCCAGACCGACCCGGTCCAGCTCCCGCAGTGTCTCCTCATCAGAGAGCTGCTCCAGCCCCAAATCCTCCGGGTGCCCCCGCAGGACCCTCTCCAGCCGCTCCTTGCCCATCTCGCCCAGAGCTGCCCAGCACTGGGCACAGCACTCCAGATGTGCCTCACCAGGGCCGCCTAAAGGGAGGATCCCCTCCCTCGCCCTGCCGGCCCCGCTACTCAGACGCTTCTCCCGGGAGCCACCCCTGCCCTTCCCCGCCCGGCCGGTCCCCGGGGCCGGGAGCGGGGCCGAGATCGGGCAGCGCCGGGCGGGAGGCGGGGGCGGCGGAGGAGGAGGGGCCGGAAGGGGATGTGACCGCCCGCCCGCCGGCCCGGGGGTTCCGGGATCTCCCTCGCCGCCTCCGCCGTCCCCCGCCAGTCCCGCAGCCCCGGGCCACCCGCGGCCCCTCGCCGCGCTCCGCCCGCCCGGCCCCGCTGCCGCCGGGCCCCGCTGCCGCCGCCCGGGGATGCGGCCGGCGCGGTCCCCCCCGCCTGCCCTGGCCCGGCTGCTGGGCAGGAACCGGCCTCCCGGAGCTCCCCGGCCTCGCAGCCCCGCGCCCGGCTCCGCCTGAGGCAGCGGGTTCGGGGCGCCAGCCCGGCCGCCCCAGTGCTGCTCCGACGCCGCCATGGCCCCGCCGGGCACGCCGGCCCCGAGGTAGCGGCGGTGGAAGGAGCCGAAGCCCGGTGACCGACGAGCCCCCGTCCCATCCCTGCAGCCCAGGGACTGTGCGGAGCCCACCCGGAGCTGCTGCTGCTGCTTCCCCTGGAGAGCTGCCATGGTTCCAGCGCACCTGACCCTGCTGGACTTCAGCGATACTTGAAGCCAAATCTCCGTGGCTCTTTGGCCTTTGCTAACTCAATGCTATGCAAAAGAAAAGGAGGAAAAAAAAGAAACCTTGACACTAGTTGTGGTGGGAATGGCTGTTTCCTGCCCTGGGTGAGCCCATGTGTGGTTTCTTGCTTGTGAGATGAACTAATTCTCCTTTACCCGATGAAAGACACACTACATATGGCAACCTGAAACTTTGGTACTGCTTGGTCATTGCTGAGCAGTTGGAACTTTTACTCGTTTGTTTCGTTTGTTTTTTTCTTTTTTTTCTTCTTTTTTTTTTTTTTTTTTTTTTTGCATAAACTCACCTAAGGAGCCTTGTTGCTGTCTTCAGGAGCGTTGGAGGAATTTGTCTTAATTCTTCACCTCAAGTGACTTTATCCCGCTGTGAGTGCAGCCAGTGCACCCACCTAAATACCTTCTCCTTCAAAACTCCTTCCCAGCCTGGAAGATCAGGGATCACAGACTTCTTCGAAAACTTCTCATCCTGGGAAAGGCTGCCCATAGTTACTTTATGGGGCAACAGCCTGGAAAAGTTCTTGGGGACCAAAGGAGGCCAAGTCTGCCTGCCCTGCACTTCATCAAAGGAGCAGGGAAGAAGGAGTCATCGAGGCATGCGGGCCCACACTGCAACGTCTTCGTGGAACATGGTGAGAAGTTTCTCTTGTTATTTGGTTTAATTTTGATTTGCTGAGCTAGGTACAAAATGGATTTATTCAAGACCGTGGAGCAGATACAGGTACAAAATGGATTTATTCAAGACTGTGGAGCAGATACAGACATGCACTTTATGGAAGTCTTGTTTTCTTTCCCTTGCTGCTTAATGCAAATCTTCTGTATTTGTTTATCAAGAAAATACTTGGGTCAGATTGCTCGAAACCTGGGGAGAGGTTATTGTACAGCTAAAGGTGAAATGCAAGGAAGTAACTTTTTAACATTGTACGAGTTTCTCATTTCTGCCTTGGTTATGTTCTGGTTTGCAGTCTGGGGAAGTGTTTGATCCTTTTTGAGTAGTCTGTGTCATAGTACAGACCAGCCTCAGCCAGTGGTGATGCTGTGGTCAGTGACAGGTGTTCTTTAATTATCTTTACTGAAGGGACTTTGCTACTTGGAAAGGAAAAAAACCTTTATTTTGGAAAGTTTGTGAACTTACTGCTATTGTGAAAAGAGTTTCTTGGTGCATTTGGAGCCCCTTTGCTTAGTGGTTTCTCATAGCTGGTTAAACCTCCATCCTGTGCTGAACTGCTAGAGGACAGAAGTTTGGGGTGGAGCAACCCTGTCACTTGCTTGCCTTCTGCAAAGTGCGGGGGGAGTTCAGAATCTCAGGAAAGAAGCCAAATGAAAAACTCAGTAGGACTCAGAGGTACATTTGGTGACTGCATTAAATTCTTCCTTAAACATCAAAAACCAACCACCACCCCCCCACCCCAAACCAAAGAAACTGTAAACTGAAAGCATCTCTACAGAAGTGAGGTGCAGAAATGCATTGTTTTTGCTTAAACTTTGGAGTAATCTTGCTTTTGCACAACACTTTTAAAATTCTAGAACAATATTACAATTTCAAGAGATTTCTTTGAGATGACCTGCTGCTGACTGCTGTCTTTGGCTGGAGAATGTGATTTTGACAAAGCTTCTGCAACAGTTTTGTCCTGTAGAGGAAGTTTATCTGTGAAAAAAAACAAAACTGCATCTGTAGTCTTCATAGAACTAAAAATTGAAGTATTTGCTGTGTCTGAGAACACAATCTAGTCAGGGGAAAAGTTTTGATTTGTTCTTACTTTTAAAGGGCTTTGCTTTCTAACTTTTTCTCATTCTGTGTTTCTAGAAGGGCCCAAGGAATTCTCTGCAGTGTTCAACAAACACACAGAGATCCCATGTTTGTACTTCTCTACTGAAATACTCTTTTGAGTTACTTCAGTGTTTTATTTTCCCATACAATGTTTGTGCACTGAGGTAATTAAGAGAAGGTTAGAGAATATCAGGGCTAACCTGGCCCTCTGGTGTTAAACCTGCTGCTGGATTTTTCCTTACTTTCAGTCTTGTGATTTACCCACTCCTCCACCCCCAGTTTGGTTCCTGCTTTTACTACTTTGGACAGAGTTTCAAGGTCAGGTGAGATACAGCCAGAGCACTTGCTGCAAGCAATACAATGTTCTTAGTCCCTTTGGTGTTTTGCTGTGGCAGAAAAGCCAGAAATGTTCTTTTTTGATCATCTAACAGCAATAGGCAGATGGTAACTTCTTGCCAGTGTGACCTGAGGTCAGCAGATCCCAGCACATTCAGGAGGAAAAATGGCATCTCTAATGTCCATGTGCCATATGTCCACGAGAGACCTTGGTGTCTTGATTTAGAAGAGAATAAACTTGAAAGGGAACATCAGGGCTAGGACATCTGTTAAAAGAACTGCAAAAGATCAGCCTCACTTATACACATGAGGAAAGTTTCTTCCTTTGAGTGGATGAAAAGGTTCTTCCAGGTCCTGGCAGTAGAAGGCAGTACCACTGTTGTTTATTCAGCTCTCTTCTGAGTTTGGGCTGCCCCTGTCCTGAAAAATGCCATATTAAATCTGGACAAATTAAGAGGGAACAAAGTTTGTTTTAGAAAGTTCTTCCTTTTACGTTCAGTAATCTGCCTTTGAAATACATAGACTGACATACTTTATAATTAATGAACAGATCAGTATTTAATGCTTTCAGTCCTATTCAGTTATTGTGCCATGGGCTGTAGTTCATAAAAATAAAATTGGTGTTTTTCCAGGGCTTAAATATTTGAATGTTTCCCTTTCAGTATGTTATTACACAGTTTCTTCTAAATACCAGACACTGTATCTGGTTTCTCTGTTGCACTGTGGGAACTGGTTTGTCCCAGGAAAATTGTGTTTCTGGCTTTTCATAACTAAGAAATGCTTAATGAGAAATTCCATGGTGGGCCATTTAACCCCCTAGAGACAGGTGAATTCTTAAATGTCCTTGTCTGAAGTTCTTGTGCATTAAAGCCCATGATAAAACAAACATAAGAAGTGGAACTTTTGGTAGCAGGACTCTCCTTTTAGGGTTATTTTTATAAAGATATTTATGATCTTGTTTTGGTGGGACCATTACCTGCAAAGTTCTACTGAGGCTCATTCAGCAGGCACTAGGTGGTGGATTGCTTCAGTGGTACCAGATTTTGGCTGAAAGGGGTAGTGAATATTATCAGATACTAACAGTGTAAGGCAAAATAACCTTCAGCAAAGTAATTCCATTCTTCGGTCATCGCTCTCTCCGTAGCACCCAAAGCAACTCATGGAGAGGCTCCTGAAAAGCCAAGGAGGCAACTGGCCAGAAATCAGCTCTGCTGGTGCTCAAATGTTCTGTGAGAATAATGCAGAAAGGCTCTAAATTTTGTCCTGAGCTGACAATTGAGGAGAGCCTTAAGGGGAAGAAAGTAATCTATGGGCAAGTTTAGGGCTTGTCTCTTTGTGCTGTTCCTTTCCCCACGGAGGGTGTTTTACAAGCTGGAGTTCATGCCCGTGTCGTTACCTGGGCAGCAGAGTAGCCCTTGCTGGGATTTTACAGATTTCACCCTGATGCAGATTACTCCAGCTCACAGCTTGCTTGCAGGCTTGAACTTAAGAGGAATTATAAAGGCAAAGTTTGCTTCTTTCTCTCTGCTTTCCTTGGTGAGAATTGAGTCTACAGTCACTGCTTTTTGGGGATATCCCGCTGAGGAAAATGTGATCAGTAGACAATTAAGGGGCAAGACTCTGTCAGTGCACCTTGAAATTTGCACACTGGTGTATCTTGTGCCTTTCCAGGATGTTAATTTCAGCAAAACTCAAACTTTCTGAAAAGAAAGGTGTGTTCTCAGCGGGCTCAGCTGTGATCCCAGAGTTGGCAGGAGCTGACTGGAGGGACTGGCAAACACTACATCTCCTCTGACTGTCTTGTGGAGGTGCTGCTGTGCTGAATGATGAGCAGATCCCCTGAAACATGTTGGTAGAACAGCATCTCCAAGCAAAAGCAGCACTTGAAGGCTTAAAAAATGAACTCTAATCATTACATACGTGATGCTGAGATGGGGAAGAGATTGATAAAGCACTCGAACAAAAATGGCCTTTTCATAGTCTTTCATAGTGATAAAATGTGGTCTTAGTTTCTCTTCCAGCAGGTGAGTGATAGGGAAGCTTAAATGAGCTGTTTACCTTACTGTAAAGAGATAAACTGCAGAACTGGATCCATTTTTCTTAAACATTTAGTGCTGAATATAGCTGAAGTCTGCCAACTACAGTCTCTGTCATATTAGATCTGAATTCTTTTTCTTACAAGGGTGCTGAAAGATTTTACTGCTTTAATTAGGAAGCAATTGTGCAAAATGGATCTATAGCACCAGCTTGCCACAGCTGCCAGTTGGAGATGTGCCCTTTACAGTTCACTGTGAGGAGAAATCCCAACGATTAAAAGTACCATTTCCTACATTATCGATTAAAAAATAAATTTTAAGGGTCTCTATGTTTAATAATCTATCTTGTTTTATGCTGTTAAGTTTCATGTTTCAAGTACTTCAGTTGTGAAAATGAATAAATTACATTATAATCAGTTCTAAGCATATCCTGGGCTCATCCCACAGTGTGGGCAGCAGGGCACGGGGGGAGATTCTCCCCCCTCTGCTCCACAGTGCTGAGACCCCTCCTGCAGTGCTGTCCCCAGCATGGGAAGGACATGGAGCTGTTGGAAAGAGTCCAGAGAAGGCCATGGAGAGCTCCAAGGGCTGGAGCCCCTGTGCTCTGGAGACAGCTGGGAGAGCTGGGGGTGTTCAGTTCAGAGGAGGCTCCAGGGAGGGCTCAGAGCTCCTTCCAGTGCCTAAACTGGTTCCAGGAGAGCTGGAGAGGGACTTTGGACAAGGGTCTGGAGTGACAGGACACAGGGAATGGCTGCAGACTGAGGGTAGATGAGATATACAGAAGAAATCCTTCCCTGTGAGGGTGGCACAGGTTCCCAAAGAAGCTGTGGCTGCCCCTGGATCCCTGGAAGTGTTCAGGTCCAGGCTGGACAGGGCTTGGAGCAACTTGGGGTAGTGGAAGGTGTCCCTGCCCATGGCAGTGTTTTGGAACAAGATTATCTTCAAGGTCTGATTTTTGTACTCATTATCCTTTATCCTACAGGGGAGCTCAATATGTCTTCCTTATATGCAATATACATTTATTAGATAGTCAATTGCCCATACAAGGAAATGATTTAAATGAGACTCCTTCCATACTAGAACTGTTTCTTCAAACCCATGTACTTAAAACCTCTGCATTTATCTCTTTCCATTGTACCTCAGGGAATTTTTATACTTTGTCTCTGCTTCACCAACTGCAAAACCTGAGACTTCAGAGAAACTGCTTTACTACTCCTGACTCTACTTTAGACCATTCACCTGAAATTGGATCATTAGACTGGCCTAATTGGAAGCCATTTTTTAGTCTGCCTTCAGTATTTCTGGTTTTCATTCTAAACTGACAAAACTTTCTTTGTTGTCAGGCTGGAGATTTGGCAGCTCCCAAATTTCAATTTCCATCTCTATTAGGAGAGACTTATCTCCAGCTTTTGGGATCATTGCTTATGAATCCAACTTCACTGTGCCTCAGAATTAGCCTGGTTAATGCTGACATCTGCTGCATGCTGAATGCAGATTTGTTTACTGCCTCTGACTGTATCCCTTTTCATCATAAAAATCACTTGCTGTATTTTTAGTTTTTGCTCCAATTATCAAATACTATTAGGTTATGCTAAGAAGTTCTTCCACAAAACTTGATCTATGGTTGGAATATATACGGAAAAGAGACCTAAGACTTTCTAAACTGCTTTTCCACAGGCTGAGGTGGATAATGATGATGATGATGGGGAAAGGCTAATCCCTTTCCTGGGCAAAAGCAGTTCTGTTCTGTGCACTGACTAATCTTTGATAACTTGCCATATTTAAGCAGTTGATCTCCTTCATGACAAATAGGTAGTGGTTGCTCAGATGCCAGACTTTTATTAACAGATCATGCTAGTTCTGCATTCTTATTTACAAATTTTAATAGGGAGGCTGTGGTAGGAAATCAGGACAGGGAGACAAGAGAAGGCTACAGGGTATTAGTATAGAAATCTTCCCTGGTAGGCAATCATCTCTTTCAGCACACTTCAACATTTACCATCAAACTCGCAGTATTTTACATTGGAAAGTTTAAATCTGAAGCTTGAAAGTGAGGAGTTGACACAGTCCTGTTGTTGAGAGTTGAGAGTTCTGAGTTTCATCTCTGGTGCTCTCAGAGTCAGGCTCTGTAGCAAATCGTGAGGGTGCAGGAAGGTGGAAATGGCCTTGGAAAGTCTTGTCCTGTTGACTGTCACTTTAGGGTGGTGATGTTGTTGGGTTGTGCCTTGGGGCAGCAGGGATGTGTTTCCAGCTGTGCTTGTAGGAACTGTGACAAAGCAGACAAGAAATAATTGGGAGAGTGTTTTGATAGCCCTGGTGTGGATGGGACTGTAAGCAGAGCCTTGGCAGGTGCCAAGTGAGGAATGCTCTCAGCTGCCAGCAGGCAGTGGGCATGCAGAGCTGCAGGACTTAGTCCAGCTCTTAACACCCAGCTGACACCAGTGTTGTGTTCACTAGAGGTTCAGAGCACCCTGCCATGGGTTTTGGGCTGTTTGGAGTATTTCAGCATGGCCAGGACATTTCCTGCAGCTCCCTCAGTGCACTTGATCCACCCTGTAAAGTTTAAAATCTGGATGGCTGTGGCACTGTGTGGGTGGACACTGGGTGTGTTGCAGTGCCATCTCTTTCAGCTGTATAAAACACTCTGATTTGCATTTACAAAGACTGAAGGAAGTGTTTGAAACACTAGTGACCTTCTGGAGTATTCTTGCAGATGGAAAAATACAGATTTTGCTTTCCTTATTCTTTGGCAGGGGGAAGGAGCTGCCTTCTCTCTGCAGTGTCTGTGAGGAGCAGTGTCTGCACCCAGCAGTGTTGTGTCAGTTCAGCCATGCTGTGCCATTCTTGTGAGAAGGAGTTAGTCTCCTTATAAAAGGTCTGTTGTGAAGTCCTTTGCTGTAGGAACACCCAGAGCAGTTCCAGCAGAGAGAGGGACTCTTGCTTCTTTGCTTCTGTGACTCTCTTATCAGTCAGCTCTTACTCTGTTCTATGTTGACTGAAGATCAATCTAAACAATCTGTAGAGGTTATTAATCTGCTTGCCAGAGTGTCCATTTAATTGGTTTAAGGAGGATTCTCGGGCAAAAAGGTAATGAGCATTCAATTTTAGTGAGTAAAGCTGCCTAAGGCAGTGTCTTTCCTTAGTTCTTAACTAAATTAGTTCTTAGTTAGTTCTTAACTCAGGTCTTTAAACTTCTGTGTTTAATGCCAGTGTTGCATTTAGATATTAAGCAATAATTTTTGTGAGATGGCTGGAAGTTTCATCATGCTTGTGACAAAATGTGATATAATTCTGCTAAAATGGTGTGTTGTGCTCTGGGAGGAGTCTCTTTCTACACATTTCCTTGTGTGTCCTGAATACCAGCTTGCTTTAGTTTTTGCTTAAGTACTTTCTGAAATTAGTGTCAAAATTAGATTTAGGGTGGTTTTTTTTTTTTTCATGTATATTTTCTTTTTCTCCAGCATTTTTTCCTGGCTGTTACCAGCTGGGTTGTGAAAAGCAGGAGCTTGCTTTTATGCAGAGTGATTGCTGCTAATTTACATGGATGCGAGCAAGCTCATCATTCTTTCATGAGTGAGGAGACTGCCTGATTTATGTTGTGTCATTTCTGAGCACTGTTTTTACCTAATGAATAGAGTTTCACAACACATTATTAATCATTAAGACTTTAGTTTCATTGTGTGTATTAAAGAATCAATATTGCTACATGTTGCCTGCCTTGAGAAGCTGCTTATCCATGAGTGCTGCTTTTCTAAGGCATTCTGGTGCATTTATCATTTTGGCTGACTTCAGTTCCTACCTTATTCCTGCCACGTCTTGCAGGGCCTGAGCTGTGTCCAGTCTGCCTCTCTGTAGATTCCTCCTTTGAAGTGCTGTCTGAGCAGTAGCAAATGCTATTTGCTCCAGTCTCTCCTTAGAGCTCATGAAATAGTAAAAGGCTGGACCTTCCTCTGCTGTGGTTTGCACTCCACATTTGCATCAAAGAGGGAGTGATGGCCTCAGAAACTGGGAATAATGTGTGATGAAGGCTATATTGAGTTACATACTCTGCTGCCTGTTAAATGCTGGGTTTTGGATGGCAGGGCTTGCTGGAGGACAGGATTCCCCCACTGTCTGACCTGCTGTCTGTTCCCTTGTCCAATGTCCATCTCTGCTGGAAGCACAGAGTGACCTGGGCATGTTCCCTGTGCTTCCTGTCACTCTGATGCTGCAGAGGAGGAAATTTCACTTGCTCTGCACTTCCAGAATCCAAAGCACGCCCACATGGGCTCTGTCAGGTTTGGTAGTGACCCCAGTGAGCTGATCTGCCACTCCACACCTGGGGGAACTGCTGGCTAATTCATGGCCTTTTTTGTGTGTGTGTTCCCAGAATAAACAAGGTTGTTTTTCCAGAGGCTGAATGTGTGAATGGTAGTGGGATAAGGACATGGAAACTTTAAATAGGAAATTCCTAGGGCTTTCAGGAAATGTTTGCTCTGTCATTCGTGTTCAAGTTGCCTAAATCCAAAGGCTGCCTGTTAGGTTCAGCCTCATTTAACATACCTGGTGAAGGGCTGTTCCCAGGTTCTCAGCTCCTGGCCTGACCACAGAGGGTTATCACAGGGCTGTAATGCAGTAAACACAACTGTTTTCACTTGGTTTTTGTGAATGAAATTATTTACTTAATTTGAGGTGTTTCAAATTATTTACTTAATTAAAATTTAAGCTTTCTTATAAAGGTGTAAAGCAAATGAAATTGTCATTTGGGGCACTGGCCACCAGATGTCTTCTGTGATTCTTCACTAAGTTGCTCTGATTGAAACAATCCCTGCAGTGAGAATCCTCTTGGAAGTGAACAAAAGTTAATTGGTGAGAACCCGGGTCAGAAGTGACAACTGTGAATTTCAGAAATAGTGGCTGTCAGGTCTTTTTAGATACTACTAGAGCCTGTAATCTTTGTGTGCTTGCTTGCTGATGAAAAAAAGCTTGGTAGGTGATGTTTGCTTTCACTGTTAATGGGAAAATCTTGCTCCCTCATCTCCTCAAGCTCCATTTCAGCCCATTCTTTGTTTAAAAAAATAAAAGAAATGGTTTTCAGTTCTGCATTCCTATTCACTTATTGATGTCTTCTGCAATTGGTCTAATTCCCCTACTTCTTTTGTTATGTTGCACTGACTTTTTAAAGATATAAATACTTTCCTCATATTTATATTCAATATTAGATTCCTCCCAGTATAGAAATTGATTTGGTAAATCCTCTTGTAGCATTGAGTTCAACATTTGTGAACATGAGCTTTTTATGGCAAGGATGCTCAGGGAATATCTGGAAGCAAATTCAGCCTGTGACACTTATTTACTCAGTTGGTGTTGTCTGAATGTCAGAATTGCTCTCACAGAGCTAATGGTGGAGTTAAATTGTTATGAAGTCATAACAATGCTTACAAAAGCAAAGCTGTAATCTAGTAAGACTCTATTTTACTTAAATCTCTTTTGGGTGGGAGAATTTTATAATAATGAAGATTTAGTGCATCTAGCAAAATAGTTTAAGCTATAAATATGTATGTGTGAATGGGGTTTTCTTTTTATTATTTTTTTGGCTCTGAGTTCTTTTCATTCCTGATATAAGTCTGACAACACATAATGTTCATTTAAAAACTACATCCCATTTTAGCCTGGATAACTGGAACAGCTATTAGAGCTATTGTTGTCTGGCTACACCTCATGTTTGCAAATAACTTAGGAAAGCTCAAATGAAAAGTTTTGTATAAATGCCAAGCTGTTATTTCTTCTTTAATATATTTAGCTGGATGGATAAGAAGCTGCATTTAAAAGTCTCAGCAATCAAACCATTACTTCTTACAAGACTTATTGATGGATTGCACTAAATGTGTTTGCTATATACATTATTTTTTTTTCTCAACGTGCAGCTATTTAATAGAAAATAGATGTAATAGATGTCCTTTACAGGAAATGAACTGGAGGGAAGACAAAGCTCTTCCCATCATTTGATACTGTTGATGTTCATATAGAAGCTGTAATTTCCCTGGGCTCTGCAGATTGTCTGTTATGTCTAAATAGTGCCTCCCACGCCGAGGGTGGATGTCAAGGTGCTATCATGTTTCAGGTTTTAAGTAGTAATTATTGTTATGAGGTGATCACATAAGAGTGTAAGTGTTGCTCAACCTTTCAAATTCCATGTCATTGGGAAAAAAAAAGTCTTGGGGAAACTTCAGTCTAATTTAGACCTCACAGTGAGAATTGCTTTTACCTTGCTCTTGCTGAAAAGTGGGATAAAAAAGGCTTTTCTGGCCACAGGTACACCCCCAGATGTGGTGTGGGTTGTGCTTATAAAATACAACTTGGAGACATAATCTGGGAGTTAATTCTGGATTTGCTGCAGCAGTTAGTCTGGAGAGGGTCAGATCCTGAAGGCTGTGGCTGGTTAGCAACATGCACTGAGCTACCTCTTAAGTAGGTACTATTTTGAGCCAAGCAAAAGGAGGAATTAGAATAATAAAGGTTGGATTTTTGGAGGCAAATGCTAGCTTGAAATGCTAATACAGTCATCCTGGTGACTGCAGTTTTGCCTCTGCAAAGCAAAGGCAGTGCATGACATTTCATTGAAGACCTGCTGCAATGTTGATAAGCTGACCTCTCCTGAGAGGAATTGTGAACTTCACTGAGCAGCAGCATGGCTTTGTAATCGTGGTTAAAAACACAGGATTTGAAAAACATTAAATGAAAATAGATCAGTGCTGCATTCATTATCAGGTAAGGATTCAAAGAACCGTGAAATGTTAACTTGAAATATTTGCATTCCACTCATAGGAATAAGTAGCACAAATTCAGGGAGGTGTTTTTGCTCTGATTTGTTAACTTGGGCTGCTTTTCCCCAAAAAAGTGCATATCGCATTATGTTTGCCATGTCCACATCATTTAGTCCTGCCTAACTGGAGAGGCATTAAAAACATGGAGGTGAAAGTCACAGACACCAACACATGGAGGTGAAAGTCACAGCCAGCAGCAGAGCCGCTGCTGTGCAGCTCAGCCATCTCTGTCATCTGCAGCGATCCCAAATTAGGAAGTGGTGGGCTTCAGCAGACAGGGAGCAGGATGATGTGGAGCCCCTGGAATGAGACACATTTCATGGCCATGGACAGGCTTGAATCACCCAGTGCTGGGGGTGCCTGGTCACCCCAGAGCCCTGAGTCACAGCAGTGGTGGCAGAGCTTTGTCTGCCCAAAGATAAAGGGTGGATGTTGTGGCTGAAATGGGGAGATCACCGCTCAGCCACTTCTGAAATAACTACACCATGTGGTAGGCAAAGTGCTTGGCTGGGCTGAAATATCCTGGCCATTCTACCTTTAAATTGCTCCATGGATGTCATGGTTTTTAAAACTGCAGATTTAGAGGGAAGGTGGCTCTTCTGTGGTTATGAGGCTTTCATCTGCTGAAGTTGTATTTCAGAAAGTTGATGTGCTGCTTGTGAAATGCTCCCCTAAGGCAAACAAGTCCTTTGGGGAGGGGGACTGAGGGCTGGAGTGAATCAAACAGGAATTTTACATCTCAATTATTAATACAGCACTTTTTATGATTCTCAAATTGGAATTGCTAGCAGCTGAATTTTAAAAATGTAGTAACTGCTAAAATTTTTAGGAGTAAAACTAACCCTGTGCAAGTAAAGGTGCTGTCTTCTACTCCAAGACCTCTTTACTACAGTCTTGCACAGTCACACTTGGATTTGAGTTCTCCTTATCTTGCTGCAGTGTGTTCTGTTTGTGTCCATGGTTGGCCTTGTGGAGGTGTCCATAAGGGATGAGTCCAGGAGACTCTGCAGAGTAAGGTCTTATCTGAAAGGACTCACACTCAAAAGGTAATTGCAGGGTTCATTCCTGACATATAATCCAATTCTGATTTATTTAAAATGGATCCAAATAAGCAGTGCTATTAAAAATTATTATCACAAGGATGCCGAATGCAAAGCTGAACAAATGGATTTCTTTTAGAGTACAACAAATTGGATTAGAGTATGTTGGATGCTTCCCCTTGTGCCTCTCTCCCCAGCAAAAAAGGTATTTAAAAAACCAATCTGAGTGCAATACTTTAGCAAAAAATGGATGGAGGAGGAGGTCTGTGAGAGAGCTTTTGCTGAGTTCTGTCAGTGCACCTACACCTTGACTCCAAGCTGTGGTGGGGCCGAGCTGTGTGAATGCAGCTCCTGCCCAAACAAAGCCCCACGGGAGCCAGGGATGTTGGAATTCACCTCCTTGTGCCATGCAGCACTTCTGACTCCTCTGGAGCACAAATCACCCACCCTGAGTCTTGATTTCAGAGGCTGACATCTCAGTCTGGGCATCCAAGGTTTGTGGCTGTGGGGAGGGAATTGCTTTGAGCCTGGGATCCTACCTGGGATGTTTTATGAAACTTTGGCTTGAGGAGCTGGCCTTGCCAGGGGTTGGCCTGGGGGTGTTTTACAAGATGCACAAGTAAAAGCAGATAGCAGGGCTGGGGGAGGAGAGCCATGGAAATGTTCACTGGCTTCTCCAGGGCTCTTCTGTCAGCCAGCCTGGGTGACAGAGCTCCTGTTACTGTGACACCACAGATAAACCACAACAGGGACTTTGGATCCTGCTTTTCCTTGTGCCACCTCCACTCTTCCTCCCACCCCTGGCCCTTGCACACAGTAGCAATGTGCTACCAAAAGCAGATCAAATAATACAGTGAAAAAAAGCAGCTTTTTCTTTGCACCTGACATCAGTGTTATGTTGCAAAGAATAATTGAGATTTTTTCAGTCATTTCTCCTCTGTGCTGGGCTTGTCCTTGGATAAGTAAAATGTATATTTTCAGGGTGGGTAGTTGAGGTTTGTGTAGGCAGTGATTCCAGGGATGCACTGGTGCTGAGGGAGATGAAGTCCTGTGTTATTCCTTGTAGCAGGGAACAGCAGGGAACAGCATCACACATCCAAGCAGGTGCTTGATAGTTAACAAGCACCTGCTTGGATTGTTCTTAAGTCAAAACCAGATCCTTTATCTTTGTTTTGTCATCATAAAGCTGCACCTTCTTGCTCTATAACCCATATAAATGGTTAATAGAATTTCTTCATAGGAGGGAAAGAAGGTTGAAAGTGTGGAAGTGCTTGGAGGTCCTCAGAGATGGAATAATTTGTGTTTGCTGGTTTAAATTGGAAGCTCTGCCTTTTGTACAGGTATTGATGCCAACATGGAATGCTGTACATGTTTATTTGGCTTTGATTTATTCATTGGAGTGGGTGAAGATTAAACTCTTCCTGAATAACACTTCTAGTAGGTGCCATCCTATAGCCACCCAAATTTGATCCTTTGAACATCTGTGTTATATAAACCTGATATTTCACACTCATCTTGTAACTGCTCACCTTTTGTCTTTCAGTGTGTTAAAGCTGTTTATTTCTATTTGTTTTGATTATTTTGGGGTTGATTGTTGTTGGCTTTGTCTCTATCAAATTGTTGCTTTTTTTCTTGGAGAAACAACTGTCCATTTTCAAATTGGATGCTCTTGCAGGTTGAGTGATTGCTTTGTATTGTGTAAGACTATGGAAATCCTGCTGTTGAGCTGAAGCAACTAAAATCCTTGTTTAGAAAGGAAGTAATAATTTCTTACTGCCTTCTGGAAAAGCTGTTGGCCTGCTCCTGCAGGTGACCTGCCAAGGATTTAAGAAAGAAAAATTGGGTTTTATCCTCTTTTCTCGTGGTTTTAAGATGGTCAAAGCTGGCATGAAAAATAGTGGTTTTCAGAGAGAGGCTTTGTCTGTCCAAAGCAGCAAAAAAGAGCAAACCTAATCTTGTTTTTCTTCTCAGGTCAGCTTTTAAGTTCTTGGATATATTAGCTTGCTATTGAACATAATATTTCTTTCTTTATGCCCCTTTAAGTAAAGGGTGATGGCTGCTTTGCCCACTCAAATTGATATTTTGGCATCTTTCTATACTTATTCCTTCTTGCTGCATTTTGGGAAGATTGTCTTTAGAGATCGGCAGTATCCTTTCTGGGACAGCTGGACTTGAAATGCTGGTGGCATTTGGACAAGGTGACATCCAGACATCCCTGACATCCCTGCTCTCCTCTCCCACCACAGCCTGTGACCCTTGAGCTATTGATCACAGCTTCTGTAATTAAACATTCAAGTTGGTGTAACTCCTGAGCAGCCTGATGGTAGAGAACACTTGTGCAGTCTCTAAGGTGCAAAACACCACCTCCAACAGCTCAGTGGAACCAGAAAGTCAGACTTGTTCTTGGGAAACTTGCTTTTTAGCTTTCTTGATGACATGGATCAAAGCTTTTAGCCAAACTTATCTGTATGACTGGATCACACTGTAGGAAGCCTGAAGGATTATGTGGACAGGAGGCTGTTGAGAGTTATAACAAGAAGCTTTGTTTTGAAAACCTGTGTTTTTCTCCTACATTGCAATTACAGGGGATGGGGCTTAGATTTCCACTTTGTTCTTGCCAGTTGTTGAGGCCTGACCTGGAGCTTGCTGGGAGGTTGGCAGTGTGATTGCAGCACTTTGGAGCAGGACAGACACCTGGGACTTCCAGTTCAGACACTTTTTCTCATCCAGCCTGCAGATTTTTATCTCTTTTAACAAACAGTTGCAGAAATTGAAGAAACAATGCAGAGGTTCACATCTCAGCAATTTCTCTTCTTCCACGAACCCTGACCAACACAGCAATGCGAAAAAAAGAACATAATTGTAGCACAATGTTATGTGTGTCTCCTTCATTCTGCAAAGCCTGTATTTTAGGGAAGATTGTATTGCTGGACTCAATAGTCCAGAAACATTGTCCTTCCATTTCCTCTACATTCTCTTTCCTACAAATATTATTTTCATAAGATGCAGTCAGAATTAATGCCTTTTTTATATATATATATTTCTTTTCTGTGTCATAAAGTAACCATTCCAGCTGAGACCAAGTTCATCCTTCAGCATCCATATTCAAAGGAAAAGTCTTAAGGATTAATGAAAAGCTAAAGCTGGAGGAGGCCATCTTGCCTTCATGATCCTTTGGGCTTTGAGATTTTGGTTCGGAGCATTTGGTATTTTTTTTTTACCTCATGTCTGGGGACATTTTATCATCCTCCTCTTTCCTGTTCCAAGCAATTACCATTTATTTTATCTTCAAGCAGCAGCCTGTGGCAATAAATTTTAGGAAATTCCTTCCCGCCCTTTATTAAGCCCCACATAATAGCTTCCGCTACTCACTCATACATTCATTAGGAAGAATTAAACGAGTGCTGGCACCCATTAGCAGGGAGTTTAATAACCTCTCCAAGGGAAGGTGCAGCAGATTGGAATAAATGAACAGGAGCAAAAACAAATGAAATAACTTCATAGAATATGCTCAACTAATTCGTTCTTAGAAAAACTACTTATTTACATGAATGTAGCTCTTCAGAAGTTGTTGGTTTGAAACCCCTGGCTGAAGAGTCCCTGAAGATCTACAGGCAGTGACAGTGGGGAGGGTTCTGGGTATTTTAGGGAAAGAAAGGGTATTTTAGTGTGTCCTGTGCACTTCCCCAGCTGCTG
Organism: Serinus canaria; assembly: GCF_022539315.1. Classification (NCBI taxonomy): domain Eukaryota; kingdom Metazoa; phylum Chordata; class Aves; order Passeriformes; family Fringillidae; genus Serinus; species Serinus canaria. The sequence goes on along the minus strand of NC_066330.1, from coordinate 4,701,247 downwards.
GTGCTGCCAGCAAGGCTCATGGCTGTGCTTATGGACTGCAGGGAGGACATCTGTCCCGTAGGAACTGGGCCATCACTAATAGCTCATCTCATCTGGTAGCAGCCACACCACAGTCCTTGGGTGCCTGTGATGGCTGATCCCTGCCAGGATGGGCTGTGGGGCAAGCACAGACCTTGTACCAATAAGGAAATTACCCCTACTCCATTGGTTCTTCAATATTGTTTTAAAGGAAATTCACGCTCAGCTGACAGCTGGCGTAGGAGAGATCAGAGTCTGAGTACCCGTAAGAGGCTTTTCCACAATAAAGGTAGTATTGGAGGCATTGCTGTAGGGAATTTCCTTAGGAAATTTCAACTTGTAAAATACTGGGACTACAAACAGACCAGGAGTTGCACATTACAGGAAGAGTTTTGCCACTAGTTCTAGTACTTTCCGCTATTTGACAGTATTTTAATTTTCATGTCTATGATCTGATCCACGCAGATGAAGGAAAGTTGCTGGGACTCATGTAGATCCAAGTGCTCTTTTGCTGGATGTGCATTTCCTCTTGTCTTGGTGGAAAACAAGCAGAGCTTTAAGATCTGCTCCTGCGTGTAACTCGTGAGAGCTCCGTACCCTGGTGTAAAACAAACACTGTACCCACGGTGGGCTTGCAGTGTCACAGTAAGTGTCTCTCAGCTGTGCTCAGCAGCCTTTCCTCCTCCAGGATCTGATACTGACACCTTGTTTTCACACACTTCAAAGCTTCAGACTGATTCTCTCTTGAAAAAAAGAAGAATTCTAGTAAATAAAGCAAATGAAAACTCTACAGTAGCAGTTTTTATGGCTAACGTTTCATATTGGCAGTGCTGACAACCTTGTTTTCATTTTGCTGTTACCTGTTTTGGAGACAAAAATGTTATTGTTCAAATGTAATTCAGGTCTTGTGGATGAGAGAGTTTTTTGAGATTTTGTGTTGTTGGTTTTTTTTTCTGTAGTCATTTCTGATCTCATTTGAGGAACTCAACGAGTTGAGAACAGTGACACAATAATTGCAGTTATTGAACCAGAGATGCAGTCTAAGGCTTTTACCTGGATCACTACATTTGACTGATATTTTAATTTGGTTTTCTGGCAGATGAAAGATAATGAGAATCAGTTTGCACTTGGAAATATTTGCACTGGAGAATTCTTAATTTTTTTTAATTATTGCTTTTTCCCTGCTTATAGTACATATGCAAGTTTCCTGTTTGAGATCCCTCATTATATTTCAAGCATCAACAAATCTGAATGGAAGGAATCTGCACAAATCATTTCAATATGTTGCTAATACACTCAGAATATCGTTTTTTAGTCTCTGTGCTGGATAATAGCTCGGATAACAGCTTTCAGACACGTAAATAACATTGCAGAGACATGGTGCAGACTCCTTAATGGATAAACGTATTTATGAACCTGGTTATTTGCATTGCTTTTTAAATGGCCTGATGACCACCCTTCATCTGAGGGAAGCAGTAACTCAGGTAGATTTGGAGCAGATTGGTTTTGGCGCTGTCTCCTGCTGTGATAGATGCACAGTGAAGTGTTACTGAGAGCAGGACTGAGCCTGCAAGAAGAGCAGGGTGAAATGCTGCTGATGAGCTGATTTATTCCTCTGGGGTCACTCCCCTGCTAGTAAATAGCAGCGTTGGTAATTCTTGCTATTTTCTTGCGAGTTTGCAGTATTTCCTAGCTGAAATACTGCTGGATAGAGGCAGTAAAAGCACTGCTCACATCCCTCCACCTCCAGCTTTCCCTTCTCCCCCACCTCTTTCCTTGTGGTGCCAGTCGCTGGTACTGGAGGAGATCTCTTTCCAGTTTAATTACTCTGGAAGCTTTTGTCCCTCATTTGAGAGACTTGCCTAAAGGCACAGCGTAGATTGCAAATGGTTGCCCCTCGTATATAAGTTAATAATTGTAATATAAGCTAAAAATTGTAATAATATCTTTATCGCCTTGGAACAATTCCCTGCTCCTTCCATCCTCTCGAGCAGCAGAAGCCATTCAGCGCTCTGACATTTGATCAGGAGCTCAGACGGAGCCGCAGCTTGCTAATGGATTTCTGATTGTTCTCCCGGCCCATTCTCCTGATGAATGGTGCCCTGGCAGTCTGGGAGCCCATAGAAAGGCTCTGCCATGCTGTCATTACCTTTCTCTGGGAGAGAACAAGAGCAGGTTTCCTCTCCTGTCCCCGTGGCTGCTCTCCTGCTCAATTAGAGAGATAGAGAGGGGCTGGCTCTCTGTTCGAAGCTGAAATTAGTTTTACAGCTTATATTAGCTCTTTCCTGGGCGTCTGGTGGAATCCCTCTTTGCTCTAGGGAGCCTTGAGCAGGTTTTCCTATGGCTATTTCACTCTGTGAAAGCCTTAAAGCACTGCTGTTACAGAGCTGGCTGATGCAGGGCTGTAGTGGGAGGTGTGTTTTGGGTAGGGGGTTTCTCTGCCTCCTGGACAAAACCCTTTTTATGCCAGACCTCTCCATTTCAGGCCAGGGAAGCCACATCTGCCTGGGGTCAACATGCAGGGTCCCCCTGCAGAACTGACTTCAATAGGGCTTTTATGCAAGGGGCTCTTAAATGTGCTGTGACTGCTGGTTTAATAACTCAGGTGTATGGTTTGGAATATCTACTTGAGGGCTTGTGGGTGCTAGTGGGAAAATTCAGGGTGATCTCTTTATTTCACTTGTTACAGGACAGCAAACATCTTTATAATAAAATAACATTGTAGGAAGAAAAAGTATTCTTATGAATGATTAATTTAAATGTTTTTATCGACTTGAAATCAGCATTTGTGGCTCCTTTACCATCTCTAAGAACCTGAACCAGCTCATTCCTTTCTCTTCAAGGATTCTTTCCCTTCTGACAACTCCCAGAGAGCCACAGAAGTGAATTTTGGGACTTTGTAATTAAGCTATCTTGAGTTATTTCTGATTTTTCAACATGACTGATGAAAGAGGTTATACATCTCTTTTCCTTTCACTGATATACTCCTGCATGTGGAGCCATTCTGGGGGCTTTTTGTGGGTGTCAGTCTGCAGAGTGCCAGCCTGCGGACTTCACTGCAGGAGCAGTGGCAGAGCTCTGCCTGGGGAGATCCCCTTCAGGCAGTGCACCCTCTGTTTTGTTTTCTGGAGAACTCCAGGCTGATTCAGCCTGGGGGGTCGGGCCTGTTGAAGATAGCCAGTGATAAACGATGTTGAACCAACCTACATAATAAACATTAATAAAACCTCGCAGGATGTTTTATTCCCATGCATCTGAGGAATACCTGCTGAGTGATCTAGCTCACATTTCAGCAGATATGGCCAGCTTTAAAAAAAGTAACTAATGAATTGTTGGCTTAGCTCAGTTTTATGGCTTAGAAGTTCAGGCTGTGCATTTCATTCCATCACAATCTCATTATATCCAACAGCTGCCTCTGGCCTGGTTCAGATAAACAGTATTAACTTGTATTTAACCCCAAACCCTGTGTGCTTAGGCTGTGCTGCCTTTCCCTTGCACAGGTGATTTGTACCAAGGTAAATCCTTTCCCTGCAGGCAGCTGGCCCCAGGGATAGCTGATGGGCTGTGCAGGAGTGCTCCATGATCCCTGGGTTTTCAGGAGCAATTCTGATTGGACTCATCTTCTTGTGAAGAGAACATTTGTTTTCTCAGGATGTGCTGTCTCTTGGTAGGATTTTAAAATGGTGCTCCCGTAGTTCTAAGAAGCTTTTCCCCAAGATCTTCCTACTTGTCTAGGAAGAAGGCCAGTTTATCCTCCTCTCTTTCTATTACTCACTTGTTTTTACTGGTATTACTGCTCTTCCTGATTTTTTTTCCCTGTTTCCATGATCTTTTTGCCTCTTTGATTTCCTTCAAGCCTAAGTAGAGCTTATGGATCAATTTCAAAGCCATCAAGTGCAGACCTCCTGGGCTCCTCGCAGGGCCACAATTCCTGATGGTGTCACATTGCCCACTCCTGTCCCTGCTGAGATGTGCAGTTGGAGCTCCCCTCTCTGCCCTTTTGTTTGACCCCTCCATAAAAGCAAGTTGATTATTTCAACTTGCAATAGTTATACCTGTGTCCTGTGGACAGGCTAATACCAGCTATCTGTACAGGCTTCTATTATCTCTTCATTCATAGTGCAGAAAATGTGAAGAAATGTGTAGAGTTTTTTTCCTGTCAGTCTGTAATGCTTTGGTTTAGTAACTGGTTTGGGGCCTTGTTTGCTGTTTGAACTACTGCACTTGGTTTTTTAGTGTTTTTTGAAAGCATGCCATCAGAACAGCACACTCAAGTGTTTCCAAACTTCCCAATTACGTAGAGAATAATCATTGTGCCAGAACCACCAGGAATCTTTCTTATCATACATGGGTTTTTTTCCCTTTGATTACAGTCTTGCTGAAAGACAGTGTTTAGGCAAACATTCCTCTTTGTGTTCCCTGGGATGGGCTGTCAGTTTGTTAGGCTTCCAGCAGTCCTGTTTATTCACGTGTGCCTTTGGAAGAGTTGCGACACAGCAGGCCCGTTTTGCTTTTGTTCACTGCTAAACAATTAGAAAATAATTTATGGCTTTGCTTTTGCTTTTGAATCTCCTAAGAAAATTATGGCATATTCTTACCCCAAGAGCTGCAGTGCTGAGCCCTTTGCATCAGAGAGAAGCTGTTCCTCATCTGTGTTGGCACAGCATTGGGGCACTCTGCTGATGATTGGGCCATTTGGCTGTTACTTAGAATTAAATGAATAATGAATTTTCCCATTCATCCAGAACCAGCTAAGTGTTAGAAGTGATGTATGTGTTAGATCCCTGCCTGGGAGCAGCAGTGTGACTGAAGAATTGAATGCAGTTCAGGCAGGCTGGGTATCCATGAGTGTGTGGGATCATTAGTACTTTAGGGTCCATCTGCCCCCCACTAGCAGCCAGTTGCTGTGTCTAACAAGCAACTGAGGTTTTAGCCTAACCCAGGAAAGTACTTGTGTTGTGTGTATGGAATTAGCACCCAGGTTTATTGATCATCTAATAGCGTTGTCCTGGGCTGTTTAACTTGTGGAAGGTTAATTAAAAAAAAGGAATGGCCAGCATAGGGACTTGATTGTTAATCTGAGTGTGACTGTGCAGAAGTGAGTTCTTTATGTACTGAAATTGGTTTGTAAGCCTTCTCTAGATTGCTTTCCCTCCACCTCCTGCTCTGTGCCTGGCATCTTTTTCCCAGTTTGACATAAATATTTGGCTAAGGCTAAAGGGATGAACAGAATTACATACTATCAGCAGAACTAGAGGGGGAAAAAAGGTTATTCAGCCAATCACATCATGTGCTGGGTGGAGCAAAGACTTGACTTAATGCATTTTATTGTATTTGGCATATGCTAAGCAGGATGAGGATCCAGTGGGTGCAGGTCATCGCCCACTGCCAGTTTCCCAGGCTTTGGGAGAGCCTCCATCCAGGAGCTCCAGCGAGCTGCAGGCTGGAATGAGCAGCATGTGTCGGTACCCGCTCTGCAATGTGACCTCTGCTGCATTCCCCAGGCTCATTCCTGGCATAACTTGGCTTCTCCATCCCCACCCCCTGTCCTGGCTGGTTCATGGTCAGGCTGCAGAACCGTGGTAACCCCTGAGCCAGGCCTGATTCCTGCTTAACTGGAGCCTAGAGACCAGCTCAGGTTCTGAGCCCACCAAGGTACAGCAGGAATGCTGGGACAGGAGGGGATGGCACCTAGAAAAGTCATCCTGTGACTACACCAGCCAGCCAGCACTGCTGTCCCAGCAACACAGCTTGCCAAACTCTAGACATGTGCAGTCATCACCATATGTGCAGTCCTCACCATACAATGATACTTAACCTTGTTAAGGGTAGAGTAACCTCTTCCAAAGTAATTTAAGCAAGAAAAGAAATCTGTAATGCTGGAGTAAGTGTAAATTACTGGGTTATGTGTCTGTATGTGTGACCTTTGGATTATAGCAAAGTGTCTAACAGGCAAGACCTTTTGCTTTGGGTTTTCTTCTAGAGTGTGCTCATCAGCCTGAGAACAGCTGCTGGTACAAGATATAATTAAGGTTTAATTGGAGATGTCCATTAGGAGAATGGAGTGAGGAACTGTGGGAGAAAATAAAGAGAATAAACTGTGAAGGTTGAAAAGAAGAAGAAAGTTTAAAGAATACTAAACTGAGAAATGGGAGCTGATGCAATATTGGTGCACTGGAGGAGAAAAAGAAAGGGTTGAGGAACCACACTGGAGCCAGAGGGCATTAGAACAGCTGAGCTGGCAGAGCAGATTTCAGAAGTACAGTTGCCTGAATTATTCTGGGATGGAAGAGAAGGGAGCTGAGGAACATCAGGACATGAATTTGAAGAGCTTGGAAGTGAAAATAAGTGGGTTTTAGATGGCAGAAGTGTAAATGCTGAAGGGCAGGATGTGGGGGTGAAAGGATGCTGTTGGGGTGAAAGGATGAAGTGGAAGGTTTTTGCTGGAGGGCCCTGCAGCTCTTGGGGAATGGATTGTAATGGTTCTGCCCCAGTGGATGGGACTGGGTGTTGAATTACTAGTAAAATGCCTTTTCTTCAAAATATCATTGGTAATCTCTCTTAGTGTCAGTGCTGTGTTCAAATAGGAGTTTACAGCTCATGTTTTTGTCTTGTCACTGTTTCAGAGGGAGTTGTTTATGTCAAGTACATTTTCAGTGGCACAAGAGAGGTGGATTGCTCTTCCAGTGGTTGGTGTCCCTGGTGCTGCTCTGGGACAGCACCACCAAACATCACAAATCAAAAGCTTTGCAGCCAATCCAATGCTCCAGAGCCCTGCTTAGCAGAACAGCTTATCCTGGTGGAATTGTAGGGGTGAGAAAAACTTAGGGTGTACTCCCCACCTTCCTTGTGGCTCTGCAGGATCAGAGGCATCAGGGAATGCATTGGATTGTCCTTGGCTGTGCAGGAAGTCCAGAATGGATGAATTGAAGGCTGATGGCCATTATGGATTGACTGGGATGTTTCACCCTATAAATTCTAGCCAAAATGAAAATAGTTCCTTTAAACAAAATATTTAGGCAGGCTCTATTCAAACATCCCCTGCAGTTTCCTTTATTTTATATTGCTTGCCTAAGTAAGTTTGAAATTCTGCTGTTGAAAATGGAAAACTCCACAGTGGCAGTTTCCAGTGAGTTTTCTAATTGTGAGCATGTGCACTCAGTGCCTTCAGATTTTCATCATGCCCTTTAGCAGGGTTGCTTCAAACTCTTTATGGAGGGAAGTGCCTTTTCCTGAGAACCGGGGAATGTTTGAAATGTTGAGAACAGATTTAGTATCTTTTGATGAGAAGGTTACTCTGGTGCTTAGAGCAAAGTCCTGGGAGCTGTAAAAGTGCAGGGCTATTATGCCAGTGGAGCCAACTGACTTTCCTCTCTGTATGACCTCCAGCAAGTCCTCAGACCTCTTTGCATATCATTCAACCCAGCTGGAAAACCTAAGTAAACAGCAGGAACCTTGCTTCAAGCCAGAAGCCTCAACTCACTGAGTTATTCTGGGGAAATGGAATAAGTTGTGAATTAGACTCAGGTAAACAACATGTAGATTGGATTGCTTTAAAGAGAAAATAATTTTGTAAATGTCCAAAACCACTTTAATTTGGCTTAGTTTGAATGGGTGGAGTGATTGCTTTGTCCTACTTTACAGTAAAGGGAAAAAAAAAATCTACTTGCGGTTTCTGTTTTCATCAGACTGTTTACAGAGTCTGTAGAAATCGAGTTAATCAATATTTCTATTAGACACCTCTTTGGGCCCTATGCCACATGCACACATTATAAAACCCTTCAATCTTGTATCATTTATGGAGATGGTATTGTCAGAAATAGTACTGTAAATAATTTATTCTGCTGCCAGTGCTTTTCTAAAGGTCTCTAGGCATGAGGCAAGATTTCCTCCAGGAGCTGTAAAGCCTCCAGATCAGTTTGCTGTGGCAGAAGGATTTATTTTTTTGAGAGAGACAAGAAGGATGGTGGAAATGATGGGTTATTTCAGGGAGTGGCTGGCAGCTGTTTCTTTTGCATCATTTTTGGGATCTAGATTAGAGCAATTAGTAAAGTGGAATCTGTTTTGTGGGTTCTGTGGGACAAGTTGGGTTCCTCAGTGCTCCCAACCTCCCAAATCCCCAGCTGTCTGTGTCAGTGCCCTGGAGTGTGGGAATGATGGGTTCCCTGTGGCTGTGCCAGCCAACTCCAGCTGGAAGCAGCCAAGGGGCAGCTGAAGGGACCTGTGCTCAGCCCTGGCATGGGGTGTGTTGTGCTGTAACAAACACCAGCCTGCAGACTGCTTTTCACTGCATTGCACAGCGACAGCAGAAGCACAGGGACTCCAGCTTGCAGAGTGGATGTTTTCCTCTCTCAGGTGGTGCTGGTTTGAACTGCCCTGTCAGTTGCAGAGGAAATGTGGCACCGTCTTCTCTTTGTACTGTTGAGAGCAATTCCTTTGTGGGTGGCTGGTGAATCCAGGCCCATTGCAGCTGGACATGCCAGCCTGGAACAGAAGATGGAAATCTGTCAAACTTCTGCAACTTCTGAGGCTGGAAACTTTGCTGATTGAAGAGAAAACCCTATAGCAGGCCTAAGTAAACATCACCTATGTTTTGGGAGGCTGGCAAGAAAGTCACTACCTCCAATTTTCTCCTGAAAATCTTTCCAGGTCTTTAACACTGTTTTGGATTCCTGGGTAATGAAGAGAGAGTGCAAAGAAAATTTCATGTAAACTCACTCAGTTTAGTCTCTAAATAAACTAAAAGGCAAGTTTCTAATAGGAAAGCAGGCACAGGTAGCCTAAATTATCTCAGAGCTTCAGGGCTTGATGACCCTTATGGGTCCCTTCCAATCCAAAATATTCTGTGATTTGCTGCAGGTTTAGACCCAGAGAGCTGATGTAGCTTTAATGATGGTGCATCAAAGCTCTTTCTCCAGCACTGACAGCAGTTGTCAAGAGACTACTCGGGTATCACGTGCTCCATCATTGTGCTCTGATGGTCTCTGCTCTCTGGATATAGTCTGTATATAAGCAGTAACCCACAGAGATTGGTGGTTGTTGTTGTTGATGTAAATCTTGGTGGTTCCTGGCAATGCCCTTCCCTGTCTTCACTCACCTTCAGTTACACGTAGAGAAATCAACATCTGCAAATGAATTAAGATTAAAAGCAATTTAAAAGAGAAACTGTGGCGTTTTACTTGGACGAGTAACAAAATCACAGCCCAGCTACTGTTGTAGTGCAAATGGCTACTTGTAGGTATGGGATGAAACAAATCCATCCTGCACGTCCTGTATGGATCACAATGTGCCTGATGAGCTGAGTCTCCCTCCCTGTGGGTGCAATGGTAATGCAGTTTGCTAACAGCTCCACCAGCCAGGCTCCAGCTTGATTAATAGATGAATCCTCAAATGCCTGCTTTGCCTAGATGTATGTACTCTTAAAAATTGCCTTTTTGTAGTGCTTTGGGAAAACACTAAGTATAATAGTTAAAAATAACTTGTATTACTTCATGTCAGGTATAAAACATTGCATTTTGACTCAAACTGCAGATTAAAGTGGGAAGCTGTGTCTTTCCTTCTTTTTGTTTTACAGCCCCCAAGGTGGCTGTTTCACATGAAACAGTGTCATCAGGCTTTGTTGTCAGTGATTTTTGTGCTTCAAAGGAAAGAATCAAAAACTGAATCTACCAGTTTTTATACTGACAGAACAAACCTCACAGTATTTGAAGTTCCTTCTGAGATTTTTTTTTTTTCCGTGGCTTATTTTGATTTAGTTGTTGATCTATCCTGACATTTCCCTCAGTGTGCTGAGATGTCTTGGGACAGTGGATTTTTGGTTGTCTTGCTCCAGCTGATGGTGTGTTTGCAGCTCTGCTGACCTCCTGCAGCCGTTCGGAGCTCTGCCACTTGGTGACAGTGTTTTAAAATAAAATCATCACCACTAAAGGGGAGGCTTGAGCTCAACTGACCAGTGTGTGTTTCTCACAGCAAAGCTCAGAGTAAAGAAGGCTGCGCTACAGGGATTTATTTGCATGTGAAATAAAGCGCAGGGATTCAGCTCCTCAATGCCAGTTTGCTCTAAATACCAGGTTATCACTTCTCATTATCACTCCCTGGAATATCATGTGCTGGTAGGACTTTTTTTGTGGAGCAGTAAATGGCAGGTCTCCATCACTGCAGTGTGTCTCAGGTTGTCACCGGGGGTGACACATATCCACACGTTCACACCTTGTGAGCAGCCTCTTAAAGGCTGTTCAGGCCGTGCTGCTCATCTTTCCATGAAAGACGAGCAGCATGAAAGAAAAGCACAATCCTGTGCTGGTGAGGGGTTTGCTAATTTATTCTAGACAGTGAATCTGTTAGCTGGACTTTTTTCAAGTGAAGAAAATATGTTTCAAGCAGGTTTCCTGCATGGTGTCTGTGTGGTAGCTGGTTCACACCTAATAACTTGCAGCCAAATTTAATCCAGGAATAGAGGGAGAAGCAGGGAAAGCTCATGTGTCAATCTTCCTGCACAGTAGAAGCTGGTCAGATGAGCATTTATGTTGTACTGGACTAACCACAGAATATCTTCATTGAATCATTCAATTTTATTTTCTTTTTCAATTCAAATCTGGCAAAGATCTCTCAGAAAGTCAGAGCAGTAGAATAAAATAAAAAATTAGGTTTGCTTTTTTGTGCTGCTCTATGGCAACACTTTGCCTGTTGAAACATTCATGAACCCATCTAGTATTAAGCTATTTTAGTAGATTTCATGCTGCTGGTGCCAGGAGAACCTTTCTAGTAGCTATAGTCCTGAAGCAAATCAGTAATCTCAAGAATTTGGGATCAATTTTCTTGGGTTCTGAAATCTGTTGTGCTGCAAAGTGAGATAATTTGTGTGCTGTGTTCAGTTCAGTGCAGAATTGTGGAGGTACCCAGTAAAGTCAAAGCGCTAGTGCTTTTCCCAGAATTATGGAATTGTTGAGGTTGGAAAAGCCCTCCAAGACCAAGTGCAACCATTAACCCTGCACTGCCAAGACCACAACTAAACCATGTCCCTTTTAGTGGTTCTTTTGTTAATTTGCAGCTATATCCCAGGATTATAAAACAGACAGAAGGAAAACCTGGTGAAGGCTAATTTCCTCTAGAATGAACCTGCTTAATGGAGTTGCTGAAGGCAACAGAGAGATTTTGACATTGAGCCTGTTCCTCACCTAATGCAAGCTTTGATTAAAGCATTACAGTGTTTTGATTAAACATTAAAGTGGAAGCTTCCTTGTTATATTTTGCTTGTTTCTTAAATTCCCATGGTGGGAACATTGGTGTTACAGAAAATGATTTTCCATTTTCAGCACCATGATACCTCAGAGCTGTTTCTGAGCTGTGTGACTGCAGGTACTGGCACAGCCCTGGCTGGGTGAGCAGGATTTCCCTTAGCAGAGGGCAGGTGAGCAGGAGAGATCAGACTTCTGGAACCACAACAGCAATCCCCTTATGTTTCCATCTTGCTCAGCTCCAGACAAAAAGTCATTCCCAAGACAAACTGTGAGGGATATTTGTTTTTGTGCAACCTGAGCTGCAGCAGCCTGTCTGGGTGGTGTAAATGTCTGCTGTCTGTCTGTCTGTCTGACACAGGAGGACAGCAGGCTCTCTAAGCCATCCTTCTGTCTCCAGCAGCAGCAGATCCTCTGTCTGGGCAGAGGATCCTGTCTGCAGTGCTGCCTCAGCTGCTGCTTTCAGACAGCCTCAGCTCTCACCTTCTAATTCTTAATGGTCTGGAGAGGATGGAAGTGGGAGGAGGGGGCAGAGATCTGTATTTGCAATTTTGACATGGCAGCGGTGGTAGAGCTTGGTTTTTTATGCTCTGTGTTTAAGGCAGGGCATGGTTCTCTTCTGTAAATTCTCTAATAGAAAGAGAAACACTCAGAAAATACATCTTACTGCAGGATGCTTTAGGGTTACCTTGCTAAGCTCCAAGTTTCAAACATAATACAGTGTATTATGAGAGCTGGGGATCCACAGCACCAAGGGTCTGATCTTCTTTGGATTGTGTAAGTAATTAGTTTGGGACACATGGCACAGAACCATAGCCAGAGGACAATATATTGGATTATTTAGATAGCTTGATGTGCCAGTGAGATGAATTTTGACTCCATTCCTTTGAATCTCACTCACGCACTGGAGGAGCAGGGGAGCAGCTTCAGCAGCTCAAAGCTGGCCTGCTCCAGCTGCCCCAGAAGAGCTCTTGGTTGTGTCAACACTGGAGACTCAACTCTCTTGGAACACAGGTCATGAAGGATAGCATGAGGCCATTTTTTCTGAGTTCTTTCCCTTTTCTGCAATTCCTGAAATATTAATCAGCCTTTTAGAAATAACTGCCATGGTTTTCCAAGCAGGGGTGTCTGTGAGGCAGTGCTCCATTGCTGGCCACAATGACACTGCTTGGCACGAGTGGCTGCCAGGTGAGTGAAAGTTGATCTGGAGCTCTGGAGAGAGTGGAAATAATGTGGCCTGGGACATGTGTATGCAATTTGTGCAGATGATTCAAGTGAGAGCCATGGCAACTGAGATAAACAGAGGGAAAGATACTGGAAAACCAGCAATGGCTTAATTTTAATAGCACAGCCTTGATTCCAGACAGCTCAGATGTTTACTAGAAAAGCTTCATCTTCTTGCATCTCTTCCTCCCCACCACCCCCATTGCTCTGCTTGCACTTAGTCATGAGATCAGATGGCTGCTTGGATGAAGCACTGCAGGCCAAATTCCACTGTTTCTACTTGAGCAAAAAAGCCATTGCCTGTCTTCAAATACAGGCTGCAGAATTTCTCTCCCTGTTTGCACACCCATGATTCAAAGCACCCTCATAAAAACGCATCTCAGAGCTTCCCATGGAACAAAATTAACTTCCTTGAAAGGGTTGTGGGTTATTTGGCCTAGTGCTGAGCTTGGGAAGTGCTTTTGCTAGAGGTAAAACTATTGGGAAGCTCACAGCCTGTGGTGTCTAAAGGTAAAGCCTAGAATGGGAAGAGTGGAGGGAGCACACCAGGATTAAAGCACACCACTGCTGCTCTTCCCGTGTGAAGTCAGAGCAAAGCTGGCTGATCTGTGGCTGTTGAATAACAAACAGCTCTTGAGAAGATCAAGTCCAACTTCCATGCCAGGGCTCCGTGGTGTGCTTGGCAGCAGGGCTGTGCTGGTGTGTGGGCTTTGGGCAGGAGAAACCTCAGGCTGCAACTGGGAACAGCCCAGCGAGAGCAGCAGGCGCCGCGCGCTGTTCCGCCGGGAGAGGGTTGGGAACGAGGACCTGAGCTCTGTCTCCAAGTAAATGATCCTGTGCTTGCTGCCCTGGGTTGTGTAATCTGGCATAGGGCTGCACTTTGGGTATGCTTATCCCAAATTCACCCCCCAGGGGAGCTGCTGGTGATTCACCTCTCTGAATCATAATTCCTGACGCTTTTCTAATCGCTGTCCTTAGTGTGTCCTTGGTTCATGGGCTGCCAGTCCAGTCTGATTGGAAGAAAAGAACTTTCAAGCAGTTTAAAAGTTTGCCAATTTCCTACACCAGTGCATTAATCCCACGTCAAGACTCTGGCTCATTTCTTTTCCTCTGTTGCTTTAAGAGTGAACCAGCAGACACAGAAAAATTAGAGAGAGAAATTTAGTTAGCTGTAGAAATGTGATAAATGACCAGTAATTTGATTGTGAGCAAAAGCATTCCTTGTATGCAGTTTTCTGTTCACAGTTTGTAAAACAGTGTGTTTGCCTGTTTTGAAAATCTGCTCTTTTTGTTAGGATCTGGCAGGATCCTCAATCCTCTCTTTCCAAGACAGTGCAAATACTAATTAAAAAAAAATCTATAAATAAAGTTGTTTGCATATATTAACACTAGATATCTTTTTCACATATGGCTTGATATAAAACTCCCAATTCTGCACAAAGAATGTGAAGCTTTGTGTGCCTTTTTATGAATGACTGACAATAACGATTAAAGCAAGTTTTGCTTTGCCTCCAAGTCCTTGTTTTGGAGTAGGAATGGAGCCAGGGCACTGATTTCTGAACTCTTGGCCCCTGTGAAGCCATCCTCCACTTCTTAGTACCTACCTGCTCCAGTCCTGCTGCCTGCTCTTCTCCAGGTGGCTCCAAGCTCCTCGTGTGCTCTGTATTCTTGTTTTCAGATATTGCAGTGTTTGTGAAAACACTTGTTACTCTGCAGTGTGAAGAAATGAATATTAGGAGCTCCCTGTGAGGCAGGAATCAGGAACTGTCTGCAAGCAAAAGGTTTTTCCCTTTCTGCCCTAGAGAGTGAAGTGTGAAGAGGTTTGTCTTAGACATTTATCTTCCTTTACTTGGCTTGAATGGAATGAGCAGGCTCTCCAGCAAGGAGGCCTTTTCCCTGAGATGTGTGTTACCAGTGTTAGTGGAGATGATAAGACACTCGTCTTTCTCTCTGAATTTGTTCTCCACTTCATTATGTAGTTTTACATTTTTATGTCACTTCCAGTTCTCTTTATCATGGTGAAATCTTTCAGAGAGGATAAAAGCTGAAGGCAACAAGCAGAAACCAGAATTTTTCAGCTGCCTTTGCTATCAAGCTGCAAACATCAGTCAGAAGCCCAGTGTTTATTTTGCTTTTGTTACCATTCCTGTATGAAAAAAAATGTACATAAAAGGGCTGTTTGCTGACTTGCAGTTACTGGGAGAACACAAAGAGCTGAGTGAAGGGATTCAGAAGGAAGAGAAACAGAGTTCAGTTTTGAGTCATGGAAAATGCTTTTCCCAATCCAGTGTTTTTTGCGTGCATGTCTCCCCATGGTGGTTTCAGGTCTCTTCACAGAGTCCACCCATGAGCACATGTGCTTAATCTGTTAGAGTGTTCCCTTAACATTCCCTCCTAGAAGAGATTTTCTCTTCTTTTACTTGCCTGCCCTCACTGGGAAGATAAAACTGAGAAATTGGGAATCAGCTTGGAAAATTTAGTGTGATGATTTTGAGGGTGCTTTAAAAAGGGTGCAGCTTGAGAGCAGAGGTTTGCACTCGATAATAGAGCTGGAACTACAATCCCATGGGAATAGGGGCAGAGCTGGATGGCTCAGAGGAAGTGGTGGACCAGTGCTCGTAGGTGTTCTGTCAGAACCAAAATATTTTCCACAGAATTCAGAGTGGAAACTTAAGTTTTCCTAGAAGTATTCCCGGGAAGAAGTGGTGCAAGTGATGAATCTGTTTGCAATAAGGACAGGAACTGAAGTTTGCCCCCTGCTTCATGGGGTGATGCCTGCTCAGTAAGAACACCTAAATTCCATGGTACTTTGGTGGCCACTTTGTGCCTGGAAATGTTTGGAGCCTGTTTTGAAGCTGTGCAGAGGAGCATGCTTGCGTCATCCAGAAAATGCAGTGAGTCAGTGGAGTCCTGAGGGAGCTGTAACGGCTCAAACAGAAACTTGGAAAATGAAATGGGGATGGATTTAAAGATACAGCATTTGTGGCTGCTGCTCTGTTTAGAGATGGTCTGCTCTCATCAGAGGCACTGGTGAGGAAGGGGTTTAGGGAGGACTTTGCTGCTGTAAAACACAAGTAGAGCTTTATAAGTGATCCACCCGGGACAGGGTGTGGAACTGGAAGAGGGTGTTAAGCAAGTTCTCCTTGTCATTATGCTCAGTAATTTGGTATTCAGAGAATCTCCATGAATTCTTCATTGATATGTGTATTTTGGAATGTTAATGAATAACTTATGGGGATGGACAGGAAGGAAGGTGGGGGCAGCCTCTTGGTTTGGCCCCCACTCCTTTTCCTTAACGTTTTCAACCGCCTTCAGATTTGGGATGGTTTCCACAGCATTACGAGCTGTGTGTTGCTGCACTGCAGCTGGGTTGGGATTACTCTTGGCCCAGCTCATCTGGCCCAGGAGATGCCCCAGGTCCTGTCACAGAACCCAGTGTGGCTTGTAAGGACGTGCCCAGGTCCTTGCTGGGCCATGTCACCACCGTGGGGAGGTTTGCTGTCAGTGCATGCTGCTCTTTCTCTTTGGGTCCACCCACAGCTAGACAAAGTGGGTATGGGGTCCCTCCTTCCTCCAAAGCCAGCAGTGATCCACAGCAGGACATTTCAGAGGTGTACTCTCCTTGAAATGCTTTCAGTCCTGTTGCAGATGAAATAGCCAGGGTCTGTCATGGTACTGTTGGTGTGTTGGTTGTTTCATTTGAAAGCTTTCAGGGGTGTGAACCACTCAAACCCACAGATGAATTCATCTTTATGGTCTGTTTCTGGAGGGAAAAAGTACAAAGAAAAGAGGGAAAGTGGCCTAGCAGTGAAGTCAAAGGCAATATCTTGTGCTTATATATTTCCTATTGGTTCTGCTTCAGAACTGAGAGCCCGTTTTCCTCATTTACCAGACCAGCAGAACGAGGCTGTTCCTCCCAGCAGAGGTGGTAGAGCACTGCAAAAAAATCCTGAAAAACCTCCCCTCCAGGCAGGCTCTTTGCCTGCTGGGACTGAGTAACTTGAGGTGCTGAACTTTGTTGGTTTATCTGAGCAGAGCAGGGTAAGAGCATCAAAGCAAGCCTGCCCTTTAAAGGTAAGGTGAACCTCCAGAGTGACTTTTCTGTAAATAAAAGAACAAATTTCTGGAGAGCCAAGAATGAAGAAAAATGAGAAAACATGGCTTTTCCCATTCATTTGGGTTTTTTTGAGTAGGGCTAGCTTGGTCCCTGTGCTCCCTCAGAGCTATTCTGACACTTTATTATCAAGAACATAAAAGCATTTTGTGACTGTGATGTGTATGCACCTCAGCACTTCAGCTTAGCTGTTTTATTCAGACCAGGAAAACTTCATTAGTTCATGTTGATTGAAGAGTGATATGGTCCCCAACCATCCTAATGCAAATTGATGACTCATTTATATCTTTAAAGTTGAATTTAAATTTCTATAAAATTTTAGACTTAGGCAAGTAATTGCATTACAGTTTTGTGGCTCCTGTGAAAAATCAATTTTTTTTTTTTACACCTGAAGCCATATTTCAAACCTGCCACCTCATTCCCATAAAGCAAAGCTATTTCATTACATCATAGCTGTGCAATTTGCCTTCTGATAACTGGCATATACATTTATGTTGGATCCATTAAATACTTGTCCACTTAAAGAGCTGGGAGGCATTAACATGTTAGTTTTAAAATATTAATTTTAAAAAATATTAGAAATTGGTATTCTTTTGGCCTTCTTGCTGGCAGTTTTGTTGAAAACAGATGAATCGTAGTTTTGCCTTCCATCATCACCCTCCTTGGTTTCCAGAAAAAATTATTAATGAGCTTTAGCCTTTGCAGCTGCAACATTTGATTGCAGTCTGACTTCACTTGTGATGAATATGGAAATATTTCTGCAGTTAATTGGATGTTATCAAATCCACAGCAGGTGACTAAGACCATACTCAGATGTAGTTGTTGCAGTGAGTAAGATCTTTGAGGGCAGGTTTTCCTCCATGGCACATTACCCCTTTGTGTAGTGATACCAGTTCACACTTTATATTAAATAAACACTTGAGGAGATTAATGTCCAAGATTTGCTCCATTTGCTTTGCTTTGGAGGAGCTTAGTGCCCGAGATCTGCTCTGTTCCCTTTGCTGTGAGGCACTGAGGTTCCCCTGCTGCTCTGATTAAAGTTAAGTTTCAGATAAGTTGGATGGATTTAGGGTGGGAAAAGATCAACATGTATTTGAAACAGTGCAATGTGTCATCTCATACAAGATGCCCATTATAGGCTCCACGTAAATGTCAAATATTTTAGCTCAGTATTTATCCTTAGCAATGGTCAACCATCTTTGAATCCCCCTGAGTTCCAGCACTAGTGCTCTGTGCTGAAATGACTTAAAACACATCTTTCATGGCTCTGCAGCTTTAAATTGCTTTGTATTTTTCCTTCTCTGAGCCTCTTCTGTCACCTCTGTTTTGCCAGCAAGTCTTGTGAAAGCAGCATCCCTTGTGATTCAGATCAAATGACTGTCTGGCAGCAGGACAGGGACCCTCCTGTGGGGAGCAATCCAAGGGCAG
The DNA here is from genome assembly GCF_022539315.1 of Serinus canaria. Taxonomy (NCBI): domain Eukaryota; kingdom Metazoa; phylum Chordata; class Aves; order Passeriformes; family Fringillidae; genus Serinus; species Serinus canaria. The sequence continues at coordinate 4,683,226 of NC_066330.1, read as the reverse complement.
ACCCCCACCCTGGACCCCTCAGTGCTTGGGGAGAGGATGCTCTGTCCATGGGATTGAGCAAATCTTCCTCCCACCATACTGGGAGAGGGCAGCACCAGGATTAACAGGAATATTTTCTTGGCACCTTCAGCTTGGGAGCTGCAGAGTTAAATTCCTTCCTCAAGCTTTGCCCCTTGGTAACACCTCCAACACCCTGATTATTCATGTTAAAAACAAAAACAACAAAGGGATAATTGCCCAAATTTTGTAAAATGGCTATTTCTGCACATTCAGCCTCAGATGGCGTTTGACCCTTAATACATATGGTTTCACTTAATGTATTTTGTTTAAACAATCCCTGTTCCTGGAAGTGGTTTCAGAATAGGCTGTTCCTCATTGCTGTTCATGTTTGCTTTTTCTTATGATATTATAAGAAGCTTGAAAAGAGTGGATTCAGAAAAGGGCAGTAATCAGTGTTCAAGGCATTTGTGGAAGCCTTTGTATTTTCCAATTAATACCATGTTGACTCCTCAAGCTTTCAAGACTGAAGTGGTTTGGAGCACTTTTGTCCTTAGGCTGTGGAGCTCCCTGAGCTTCTGTTACTCCTCTGTCTGTGCTAAGAGACCCCAGGGAGTCCCAGCACATTTCTGTGGAACAGCTTTTCATCAGGGATACCTGGTTTTCCTCCCAGGATAGGCTACTTGCTGCTCCAACACATGAAAACCTCCTTTCTTTCGGTTGCAAACAAAGTGTTTCTGTGCAAGGGGAGAAAAAATTGTCTGTTGTGCTTGGAACTATCTCCTTTTCATGTCTGTTAGAATTTCTGCATGTGCAGACATTTCACAGGTGGTGCAGGGTGTGTTGGTGATACTGAGCACACCCTGAGTGAGCTGTGAAAAGCCTCCCTCAGATTTGAATTTGGGAGTTTTAAAATCCTGCCCTGTGCCACTGCCAGGAGAGGCAGCCCCACTTGATGGAAAGAATGTGAGTGCCCTTGAAGTACATGGGAAGTGTGGTTTCTAAGCTGGAAGTTGGTGTGTTGGGTGTGTTACTGAATGTTTCATATTCATGTAGTAACTCCTAGCAGTGGGTCCTCATTTGTAGTTTGAAGGTTTGTAGTAGTTACATTTGGAAAAAAAAAATGGACATGCCAAGTCAGGTAATTTATCCACAGTGATTGGAGAAATCCAAAGAAGAGTTGGAAATAAAATTATGGCATGTCTGTTCATATGATGAAGCAGAATAGTTAATTTTCTCTTATTTTATTCCCTATAAATACTTAATTTTCCCTTATTCATTTTTCCCTAAAATTATTTTTTTCTTAAAATCCAGGCCCTGCTTGGGGGGGCTGACAGTGTAAGCAAAAGTGACTCAAACCATCATCAGGTCTTTCCAAAACAATAACCTGCTAATCCTCCCAGTGACCTTGTGATGTCCTTTATAAACACTTCAGGTAGAATTAAAAAATGAGAGACCACATGGTCTGTGGGGTCTTTCCATTTTATTAATGGCGGGTTACATGGCTTAAAATCCTTTTGTGTCACCTCCTCAATATCCTCTATTGTCCATGCAGTGCCTTTGCTTCATCCCCCTTGACCCCAGAGCTGCTGAAGATTTCTAGTCCTGATTCTTTCTATGAATGTTGCTCTACTTTTGAGATTAATTTTAAAATGGGTTCTTCTGGCACCCTGGCTGCTGTACATGTGGGAGGGAGGGATTAGGAGAACACAGCAGCTCTTTCACCATCTGAAAATCCTCTGGTCACGCTGGACGTGCAAAGACTGAGCTGAACCAAGGAAGGGAGGAAATCACAATGTGTGGCCTAACAAAAACCAGTTCATTGATTTTTGCTCTGGGTATTTCCACCTGATGTTAGTTCAAGCCAGAACCTTCCTTCTCTGATGTTCCGGGCTCACTGTTTTTCAATCTTTATTCTTGTAGTAACTGAATATAACATCTCTAACTTGGCTGAGCTTGTATATCACTGGCATGAGACTTCACTATGGACAGGCAATGAGAAATAGGAAAAGCTGTGAGTTAAATTACAGAGCTGTGGTATCTTCTGTCTGGAAGTTCATGGAACAACCTCAGAATCAGGAGAGGCTTGGAGTGGAGCTGCAGAGGAACTTCTTACTCCAGAGGGTTTCTCACCAAGCTGTATTTTCTGGGACTGCTGTCTGTATTGCAGCACTGCTGCATATCTGGGGATCTGTCAGCTCTCTAGGAATTAGAGGCATTGCATTCCCTAGATCCAGACTGGAGTGCAGCCAGTTACTCAAGGCTGGATGAAGCACTTCCATTTCAGGTGAAAGCACATCTCCCAGCACAGGATAACTGTGGTCTGTTTGAGGGACTCTGAATGATTGATGAACTCCATCTATAGCTGGTCCAGTTCTATATTCATATATTTATTTCTTTGGGATTTGTTTGTAGCTGTCTCAGTAGGAAAGGTTGGTAAGATTAAGCTGTTTATACAGCTTGTCAATACAGATGGTTTACTCAGTATTTTGAATTAAGGAACAGCTTTGCTGGCCCCCTCATGATGCCAGCACTGTTATTTGTGTGAACATACACTGATGAGACTCTTGACATTCTTGAACTGGGTCACCACATGGTTGGTGAGCACCAGTGCCAGCAAGAGGGAGAAGATGGGAAAGGTGGGACCAATGACTCTGTGTTTAGATGGGGTTAACTGGCTGAAGAGCCTCACTCTGTGTCAGCAGGATTTCTTCCCAGCTCATCTCAGTGTTTGTAGCACTTTTCTGCTTCCCACTCTGTTGCTCCATTGTGCAACTTTTCAGAGCAGTCACAGGTATTTTAGTTTTGTGTTTGGTTGGTTAAATATTTGTGCTCATCCTCCAGATCCTCTTCTCTGCCTGAACAGTGAAGTGACTCAGCTGAGCCTGACATGACAGAAGTGTCTAGCTCACCCTTTGGAGCAGGGTGGGATGGCTTGGAGGGTGCCAGGGGCTGTCACTCCTTGATACTTGGCTCTTCTCCCTATTTTCTGTCTGGTATGTGGGCAGACAGGACCAGCTCAGACCACATGTAACATATCTGCTCTGGGAAAGGCTCTGATTAATGATGGGCAGGTAAAGAGGGAGTGAATAGAAATGAACTTTTGGGGTTACTGGAGATCAGATTTCTTTTTTACACCTTCCTTTATCTTTCCACTTGTGCCTGGAAAGGCAGAAAACATGCAGAGGTATTGCACAGTCTCATGCCATTTTCTAAATCCATATTCAGATATGACAAGCATGATTAAGCATACAAAAAACCCTCATTCTTAAAGAGCTTAGCTTAATAACTCTTCCCCCTTATGAATTCAGCATCAGTCTTTTGCTTTGTCTAAATGGTGCAATGCAGTGACAATGTTCCCTCATTTTTTCAAAAAAATCCAAATTAAAATGCTTCTTTCAATGTGTTTTTATGTTTAGGAATTGGAAAAGAGTGAGAGTTTAGCATTTGAACTGTATCCATCTATTTACTCAGCAGTGCATGAGTAAATTAGAGACCCTTTTCCTGCATCCCTGCTCCAGTTGGACCAGGACAGAGGTGTATATATACATTTTGATTTTGCCTTTCCTCGTGGTGAAGTAGCTTATTTCTGTCTGAAGTTTCTTCCTGTTGGCCCCAGCCTTCACAGGAAATACTACTGGTCCTGCCTTTATGTCATAGTCCCAGCAGGACTCTTAAAACTTCTTATAATGTGTCCTGACAACAAAATAAAATGCTGAACTGTTTGGAGGGAACCATTGCTGCAGGCAGTTCTAATTAACTGGAAGCTTTTCCTTTCTGGGAGCATATATTTACTTTCTTACACTGGGAATAATAAGCAATTAGTGCTAAGGAGCAGCAGGCACTTACCTGCACATCTAAGGGAGGCTGAGAGTAGATCCTGAGGGTGGATAAGTAGAGTTATTCAAATCAAGTGACTGTAGATGGCTTTATATAGTGGGTTTTATGCTTATATGGATGCTTTTTTATTTCTATAGTTACAAAGGGCTTCCACTACTTTCTCAAAATAATATGTATTCCCCTGTGGATGAATTAGTGACGTCTGGAATTCCTGAGCAGAAGGCACTGGAGTCTGGAGCTTTGGGTTGGGTTTTTGAGGTTTTTTTTTTTTCCCTTGGTTTTAAAAAAAGAATTAATTTAAAAGAAGACGAGAAAAAGCACACTCATTTCATTGTCAAAATATCTGTATGTTTTAAAGGTTTCTGCCCGTTGATGTCGATAGTGTTCAAAGGCACTAACTGTCAAGGATTAGCTCCTAAGAGAAAAATGATCTCTGCAATCAAATTTATGCTATTCTCTTGTGGCTGTGTGCATGTGTTACTTGAAATTTTCTGCATTTCAGTAAATTAGGATAATCTTTGCTGAATTCAGTGCTGAAAAAGTTTAAGTGAGTGAGTACAGAAATGATGTGTGGCTGGGAAGGGAACCTTCACCTGCCCGAAATGGCTGTGAAAATGTCAATACTGCTTTGAGACCTCCTTTGTATGATCAACTTCAAGGCAAAGGAATTGAATTGTTCCTCGGTTTGATGGATTACTTGTTTATTTGTGCATCATTACTTGCTCCACGTGGCTTTTATCCCTTTGCCTTTCGAGTGCTTTGGTGATTCCCACACCTGTGGCAGCAGCAGGAGCCATCCATAGATCTGTGCCCCAGCCTAAACTCTCCAGCTGCGACACAAAACAGCCACTTTGCCTGTGTGGGGAGAGCCAGAGGGAGAAAGGAGATCCAGCTGGTCCCATCACTGGAATTCCACAGCTGATGCACAGAAGGTTTTCCACGCTGGCCAGGGCTCAGGGGCTCAGGACAGGTCGGTGTTCCCGCAGGGAATGGCGAGGTGCAGGCATGGACTGGGGATGTGTTTACAGCCAGCCCTGGCTAAACCTCTCCTCCTCCGTGTTCTCCTAATCCCCGCTGGGTCTCATGCGGCAGTGGTTCAGTAATACTTGTTTTCTTTTCTTCTTCTCCCCTTCCACCCCCTCCTCATGTGTAACTTGATCTCCGAGGCCTGCTCTTCTGCTTTGGCAGATTTTTCAGCTCTTGAATGGAAGAAATTAACCACTTAGTTACTGCCAGGGCTAACCCCTGTTCCCTGGTCCCTCTGGCTCTTCCTGCAGACGTGCTCGGATTTACACAAGAAAAGCCCACAAAGTCATCGGTTCTGAGCTCTCCTTTTAACCTCTTCTCTTACCTTTACTTTTTCATTCTGTATTTCCTTGCCTTTTCATTTAAAAGAAATACGGAAATGCTCCCACTCACGATCTGAGTCAGTATTTGGCAGAGATATTTCTCTAAAATTTGTTTGCTGGTCCTTTCCAAGCATGTATGTTTTCTGATTGTGACCTGGCTGTCTGTGATTCCTCCCTTCCTTGGGCTGGCAGAAAATACTGAACTTCAGCAGGATCCCAAAACTGATGGAATTCTACCTAATGCACAGGAACTTCCAGTCCCTGCTCCCTCTTTCGCAACCTTAATAAACTGCCTGGACAATGGAAGTTCAGTCGTTAATAGTCAGGAGGAATTTATGCCATTTTTGTGTCTTTAAGGTATACTGCTATTTTTTTTTTTCATATCTGAAAAGTGCAAGAAGTTTCTTTTGTTTCTTTTTTTTTTTTTTTCCTTTGACTGCAGATGTTTCATAAAGTGTTCATTGGAAGAGGCCCAAAACTTTTCCAGTGATGGGTGATGAGCCCCTTTGGACTTGAATTTAACCTTGCAGGCTTCAAGTGATAAAACTCCAAGCAATTCCCTGCGGAGCTCATGACCTGTCTTGTGTTTTTACATGAGTACAGTGAATACATATCACCATTGCAGGAATTTAGTAGTACCTTCTGCCTTGTTACTACCTTAAAAAAATAAGGATTCTGCTCCGTTGCTTGAAAGGAATTTCAAATAGTTGAACATTCCATCTCTGAAATCCCACCACTTCCCAGGCACCTCCTTCACTCATGAAAATTGCAAATAACAAACATCTGTTAAATCAAGGAGAAAAACCAACAAATGCACATGGTTTATTGCAAAATCCTTGGCTTTTCTGTTGATGTGTACAGTGGACTTTTTGTAACCTGGCTTTTCTTGGGTTTTTTTTGAAGTTTTTAACCAATGTGAGTGGGACTTAGTAAGTCCAAGTACCAGAAGTGTTTAATATCTCCCTGTACGTGTGTTCTTGCAGGGCTTTTCCAGCTCTGCTGGATGGTGACTGAAGGAAGAAAAACACTCTTTGCCCTCAGGTGTTAACTTGCCTTTGTTTGTGGGGTTTTTTATTTTATTTACAATAATATCTATTGTGGAATGGTCAGAGTAGTAGCAAGAGGCTTTTGTTTTTAACATGCTGTTTTAACTAGCTGTTGTAAACATGTCAGCTGGATCTTGAGAAGAGCTTAAACAGGAAGGTAGAACAGTGGTCTGTAAAAATGTTTAGTGTGTGAATTGGAAAGGGAGAGACAGAGGTTTCTACATAAAACTCTGGAAGAGAGACACTGGCAGCACTGGTGGAGTGGTTCTGAGGGCAGTGGTGGAGAAAGGCTGGCATTGACACACATCTCTGGCACAAAGGTTCCTCTGGGCAGAGTGGTAAAACCACTTGAAAACCACTGTTTATCTGGGTGTACATTCCTAATGCCAGTGGTATTCCTAGAGCTCACCAAATAAGTGGTAGTTGGAGATCCCTCAGTATCCTGGTTGCCTGGGCTTTCTCCTGTGGAGAATCTCACTTGGAGATCTTACCAGGCTGATGTAGAGCACATTCTGTGTGAAAACACCAACAAAGAATTTTCTCACCCTCTCTTCATTACATGGCAGATATTACAAATAAATCCCAAATGTCATTGCCTTCTTGTGTAGTGCTGTCATAGCCAAGGAAGTGAAGAACCTTGGAGCATCCTGGAAGACTTGTATTCACTTGTCCTTTGGAGTAGCTACAAGATGTCTGAACAATCACTTGAGACTAAGAGGTGATCCACTCAGGAGACAGTTGTTTAAATCTCAGATGGCTGGGTGTGGGATGCGCACTCACCTCTAACCCTGCCAGCCTTGGGCTCATTTTCTGCTGTGCATTTCTACCATAACAAAGCTCTCACGACACAATGTGCTCAACTCACTGAAGCTGTTGTATTCGCTGCAGACAGTTCTACAAGACTCCACCAGAGTTTTTGTGCTGCACTTACCAAGAAGGTAGAGTTGAGTAGCCAGGATTTGAAAGCTGCTGGTCCTCTGTATCTCATAGATAGCACTGTCTTCCCAAACGTTTGGCACTTTGTGTCTAAGAGTGGATGAAGTTGTGTAACAGTGGAGGATCTGGAAATCCAAAGGAAAGCTGGAACCTGTCAGACAAAGCAGGACTTACCCCCAGGAGAGCAGGCAGTGCTGCATTTGCTGTCGGATCAAAGCCCAGCTTTGTTACAGCTCCATCTGTAGCACATGCTGTGGTCATTCATGGATTTCAACATCAGCCTTTTGATTACTTGCATGTACACATACACACACGTTTTATCAGGTAATGGTGTTAGGATGTGTTATTCCACTATGTGAAAAATGCCATCAGAAGAGAGCTGTGTAGCATGGGAGTGTTCTGTGGCATGGGCATATTTTTAATCCTAAAGACAGTGACCTATGAATGTGCTAAATCTCATGTAATCTTACCACTTACTAAGAAAAATGCATCTCATAAATTATGGGATTCTACATTTTGTTGTTCCAGAGACAAAAAAGCTGTTTTACAGCTGGCACTGAGTTAGTCTTTATCGTGGGGAAATTCTCAACTGCATTTATAGAAGAGAAAGATAAGGCACAGGTAACTTTAACTGTAAGCAAGAATTTGCTCTTTTTCTGGCACACTTGTTTGCTCCTTTGCTTTAACCACTAGTATGGGATACTTCTATTTCAAGTGACTTTTCCCATCCCCAATCAGCTGAATATGCCTATCAAAAAATGCCCAGACTTTGGGACTTGAAACTTTCCACATTTCAGAAGAGGATTTTAAAACAAAATTAAGCTCAGATTTTAAATGGGTGACAAACACTCAAGCTGTTTTTAACAGTATCGCAACAAAATTCACTCCAGCTGCTAACACGTGAGATCATGCCAAAACTCACTTTCTGTTCATGGACTCCAGTCCTTTTGCTGCTGCTGTCATGTGTGTGTATGTGATCATTCTCTTTTGGATGAAAATCTGTCCTTGAAATTCTGGGTAGCATTAAGAATGTAAAGAAGAAATATCTGTCTGCTAGAAGCAGCTCAAACACAAAGGCCGTTGGCTAAATAAGTTTGTGCTCTTGTAGGAGCATGAACAATAAAGGCTAATGGATACTGGATTGCATTAATGAGAGCAGAGCCAGCAGGTCGAGGGAAGTGATTATTTCCCTCTTTTTGGCTCTTGTGAAGCCACATCTGGAGCTCCTTCCCCTGTAGCAGTTGCTGAGACCCTGGAGGGAGCTGGAGGGGGCTGGAGCCAGCACTGCCCCTCAGGACCGAGGGAGAGAGGGGGATGGAAGAGGTCCCAGAGCTTTCAAAACCACCCCACTGGTGGCTGGAAAGACTCTTCTCAGAGGTGCACAGCAAAAGGAGGAGAAGTAACAATTAAAACTTGCAATGAGGCAAAGCTGGGTAGGTATGAGAGGATAAAAAAGTGTTTAACTGCCCAGCAGACTCTAAGCCTGGAAAATCCTGATGTAGGGAGATAGCCTCCCTCTGAGCAGGAGCTGGAGACCTTCTGAGCCTGCTCCCAACCAAATTGTTTTGCCATTCTGCAGCAGAGAGCCCGAGTTGAAGGCTGCATCAGTCACTGTAGTCCAGAAATCTGCACACGTTTCATGACTGATCTTGTTCTAAGATGTGTATGACAAACAAATGTGAGAGGGATTTATAGCTGACAGCAGTAAGAGTGGCAGAGGTTGTGTGACACTACCAGTATGGCTTTTATTTCTGTATCAGCAGTTAATTTCATGGCATTCAGGAATGGCAGAGGGTATTTGCTCAAAGTATTTACAGCCCAGTTTGCCATGACACAAAAGAGGAAATGTTGAAGGATGATGTTTGTAGCACAGGGACCACACAAGCGTGTCTGCCTGGAAGCATAAAGGGAATTAATTTGTTTATCTACAGAGGAAGTTATCCCAGATAGCTCTTTGTGTTTAACTCCCCAAGTGGATGTGTTTCTCCTACATTGAGGTTCTTCTGCAGGCGGGTTAATTTAATTTGAGATGAGGCATTCTTCTTCAGGAATAAGAACCCCAGGAGTTCATCAGAAATGTAATCCGCATTAATTCTGCTGGCACTCATTGTATTAACCTTAATTGTAATGGCTGGGTGGTGCTCGTGGGGGGCAGCCTTTGTACTGCAGGGAATGCTTTGGGGATTCTGAGTTCCTACAGCTGCAGGAAAAGTGGGATAGGGATGGGGATGCTCTTCTCATGGAAAAGAAGTTGCGTGCAGGATGCTTGGTCTGCTCTTAAAACCTCATTTCATCCTGGTTCCCTAAACATGACACTGAGCTGAAACCTGTGAGGACTGAGCTCCTCCTGTGATTTATGTAACCTTTCTCCTCCAAATCTGTGTTTAACTCCTCTTTTTTTTTTCCACTCCCCCAGTGCAGTTGCACACAAGATCCCTGTTAGGCTGGCAAGGAACAAGTAGATAGGTGTTGGTTTCTCTTAAACTCTGGTGCTTCCATAAAATAGAAATTCTCCAGAAGTGGAGCGAGGATGGGATAGAGTGGGGAGAACTTATTGTTGTTTTCCCAATGTCCATGCAGGCTGCCAGCAGTGGGGATAAGAGCCTCAGCTCTTTGTCTGAATTGAGGAGATGTTGAAGTTCTCTACCTGCTTTCTGGTGTATTAAATGGGAATATCCACATTCATGTTTTCTGAGAAAAAGGTGAAAGCACTGTGAACATCACACTGTCCTTACTGTTATTTCTTTGCTAGAAATGTGACTTGTGATATTAAAAAAAAAAAAAAAAAAAAGAAAGAAAAAGCAAATGCTCTTATTGCAGTTCAGTATGGGTTGAGAGATCAAGGATTTTTTCCCAGCTGTCTTTCATGTTTTTACCCCATGGATCAGAAGACTGAGGCCAAGTGATGCTGTAAAATAATGTTTAAAGAGTCTGAGCAATGTTTGCTGTTTCAGAGGCACAGACCTCAGATGCTGGAAGCATGCAGAGTTTCCCCTAAAGTATTCAATGTTTGAAAACGATGGAGGGCAAAAGAGCACAAGCACTAGTCAGAAACCTTGCCAAAATAAACTGTCAGATGTGAAGGCAAGTTTTCAGGGACAAAAATGAAGATTTGCTGCTCTGTTGATTCTGTGTGTGACACACCAAGGGCTCCACGCGTTGTGGGGTGATTTGTGCTGGGATCAGCTTCCCAGGCTGTTTTCCCCAAATTCTATGTTTTCCACCCCTAATGAACTCTGCATCCTTGAGCACCTCTTGCTCCAAGCAGCAAAAGCACCCCAAGCTTTGGGAGGTGAAAAGGGATTTTTCAGTGGAAATAATGCAGTTGTATACATACTCAATATGCTATCTCCTTTAGAGAGAGAGATAGGTAGGTAAACAGTCTATATATATATAAATATATATATAGATATACATAACAAAAATTATGTTTGTTTAAATGGGACACACACAATAATGCCATAAAACAATCTATAAAAAAATGCATAAGCAGAGAGAGAGCATTAATTGGTGTGTAGCCTTGAGAAACATGCAGTAGGTAGTGTGAGAGTGAAAACTTTTGGGCCCTTGTGCCGGAGGAGCAGCAGTAACCGCATTAGCCGATCCATGGATGCGTGTGCCTGCAATTAGCGCAGGGACTCTCGGCCAGGATCCCGGGGCAGGAGCTGCAGCTCCCCCGCCGTTCCTGTGCCGGGTTACAAATGGCCATCGCTCCGGGCTCGCCTCCCCCGCTGCCGGCTGTCTTTGAGCGGCCCCGCCATGGGCTCTGCAGTGACGCGCTTTGAAGCCTTCGCCGAGCGCCAGCATCCCGCCTTTCCTCCGCTTCCCCAAACCTGTTGGTTTCCCCCTCGGCCTCCTCGGCGCTGGGAGAGGCGCAGGCAGGAGGAGGTTAAGGAGCGAGGGCGTTGCTGGATGCCTGATGTCATGGAGGCCGGCGGCGGCGGAGTGAGGGGCCCTTTGTTGGCAGCGCAGCCCCAGCAGCGCCCGGCGGCTGCCGCGCACGGTCGGCACCGCTGACTCTGCCCAACTTTGTTGGCTTCGCTTTTTTTTTTTTTTTTTTTTTTTCTCCTTCTTACTGCTTTTCTTCTCTTTTTTCTTTCATTCTTCCCCCACCCCCATCCCCCGCCTCCTTTCCTCTCTCTCCCGCCAAAAGAGTTGGGAAGGAGGGAAGATGGCTGGAGTTAACTCCCCGGGAGAGGAGGTGCGGGGCCCCTGCATTTTCCGCCTCTCGGGCTCGCCCTTGTAATGCTTTTCGGAGCGCTGGATTTCGTCGAATTTTCCTGGATATTTTGTTTTAGGCTTCTCCTGGATATGTTGTTTTAGACTTTTTTAGACTTTTACCGGATCTTTCTAGACTTTTTTAAAGTATTCTAACGGATAATTCCACATAGAAAAGAAGCTGAAAGAGAGGGGGAAGGGAAAACAGAACAGCGGAAGCCAAACTCTAACAAATGAAAATGTTGGAGATTTGCTTGAAATTGGTGGGTTGCAAATCGAAGAAGGGGCTTTCCTCCTCATCCAGCTGCTACCTGGAAGGTGAGTACCCCCGGGGTCGGGGCTGGGACGCGCTCCCGGGGGGCACATCCCGATCCCACCATCCCGGACAGAGTTTTATCCCTCGATTTCAAGCATCCCGATCCCACCATCCCGGACAGAGTTTTATCCCTCGATTCAAGCTGGGGCCAGGTTTGGGGGGATGTTTGGAGCTGGCCGCGTTCAGGCTGGGCTTTCCCGAACGAGGATGAAGAACCCAGCGGTGCCGGCGGCGTGCGGACCCAGGTGCCTTTCATTAATGCAGTTACAGAGGGAGCGCGGCTCTACCATTTATGGTTGTAAAATGTCAAGTGATCTTATTGCCGAGCCCATAAACAAATCCCTATCTTCAGGCCTCTGCTTTATTATTTTTTTCCCCGGGAGGGCGGGGGGGAATCTTACTTATTTTGGACGTGAAAAAACCTAACGCCATACTCAAGGAGAAAATTTACATGAGTCCATCGGTAAAATATTTTCAGCATGTGTTAATACGTAAGGCATTGGTCAGTTTTGGTTATTCCTCTTCTTAGTGTGCTTTCCACAGGCATTCGTTTAACTGCATTTTATTGCATGTTTGCTTTTAAAAAATGATTTTTGAGTCACACCCGTGGTAACTTGCAGACTGTGAGATGTTAAACATATGGACTCAACTGGTTTGGATGGAAAGCTTGGGCGACAGAGGCACCGCGCTGGGCAGGGGGGACTTTGGGCTGAGGTCTTGCTTGGTGTGACCTCAGGCAAGATTTCACCCTGCCGTGGCTTCACACCCTGCCTGGAACTGCCATGTGGTCCCTCCAGTTCAGCCTCTCTGCTGCACTCCCAGGGCTGTGTCCATCCCACGGGTCCAGGCTCCTTCAGCTTCTTTTGTGTTGCTGGATGTTGTTTCAGTAAAAATAATCCTCCTGCCAGGAGGACCGTGCTAACTCATCAAATCAGAGGCACGGAAGGCAGCAGCTGATTTCCAGGGGCCTATCGCAAGTCGCTGTTGCTCAACTCTCAAATATTCGGTGCAGAAACGGCCCTTGGAAATTCATAGGTTAGGAATCTCAAAATCTACAAATGGCTGCTCGTGGCAAACTCACTTGGAGAAGTTTTGGATCAAGAGTCTGTATTTATTGGATACATTCAGTGACTCTGAGGAATTTTTTCTGTTCTCTAAAATCAAAGAACAGTGTCCAAAGGACTTTTTCTGCTTATTTAAAGTTTCAGAAACCAAATGGTGGGCAGATGCATGAATAATTTTGATGGTTTTATGTGACTGAATTCTTTTGCGATCTTTCAAGTATACAAAGCCTCTGTCTGTGTCCCTGCCTCTGGTATTGCTCAGGGTGTGTGTGGAGAAGGAGCCCCAAGCTGTGCTGGGCCTCCTGCCTGTGCTGCTGGATCTTTCAACACAGCCCTGGGAGAGCAGGCAGAGCATCTGGGGCCTCATTTCCCTCTGCAGAAATGAATGCTGAAGGATGATGTTACAAGGGTGTTGCCCTGACTCTTTTTGCAAGTTTTCTCTTTTGTGTTCCTTACAACCACTTCCCCTCTCCCCAATTTGCAATGCAGTTTCATAATAGGATTAGAGCATAGTTTGACTTGGCTGTATGGGCAGTATGAGTTAAGAACGTTGGACACAATTAATATTGTAGTATTTCTACCTTCTGCTTCCCTGAGACTGTGGTTGTATATTTGGTTTTCTTTTAAGGTGGAATGGGAAATGCATATTGAAACGACTTTTACTTGATCTCAAGGTAGCTCAGTCTCACTTCCCACCTCAGCATGGGGCAAACCCAAAGGCAGTGTCAGAGTGGATGTTAAAGGTCTACAAATGTGGCAACTACAACCTTAATGTGGCAGTCAGGACATAGCCCAGAACCCCCATAATTGACTGGGGAACTCCTGGAGAGCAGGGTGAAATACTCATCTGAGGAAAAAGAAGTTTAAAAAAGCAGGATTTTCTGTTCCTCATTTCTAAAGCTGAATCTCTTCCTGGGCAGCTTTGTTATGAACATTGCTGTGAGGTTGAAATCGTTGTTGAGCATTCCTGCAAAAGAATGATGGGGGCTTGTCCCAAACTCCTGAATTCCAAGAGCACGAGTGAAATCCATTTGTTTGTGTTGCCCTTAAGAATGTAACAAGTTTTTACATATGGATTTGTTATTTTAAGCTTGGCAGATCATGAGAAGGGGGCAGGGTTGTGTTAAGGGTCAGAAACTCTGGATCATTGCTCCTGGATCCCTGTGAACAGCCTGTGATGGCCAGTCCATTTCCATGCACAGCCCTCAGCCTCTGAAAGAAAGAATTAATGAACTGATTGTGATATCATTGGAGGATTTAACTCTGCTGTTGTTAATTTAGTTGTGTGGAAAGCTGAAAGTTTCTTTACTGTAATAGATTGGGAAACCTTAAACATAACTGCTTAAAGGCTGAAAGGTCCATTAGGTGCTTGGAAAACCAGTTGCAGCCAGATGGATAGATGAAATTTTACTTAATTCCTTATTTTTGTATTCATATGTTAACAGAAATAATTCAGTTCTTAGTTGATGAATAGCATAGGATGTAACAAAATCAAGTCTATTTGTTGTAATTTCAAACACACATTTGGAGAATGTTGTGCTGAGGCTGGATTTGCTGTAGGACTGATTTAGTGTCAGGCACATGTGTAGGTGTTCGTGTCCTTTGACCAAGTAATCAGAAATGTGATTTTCTTTTCAAGGTGGTCCCTTCTGAAAGGCTTTTATGCTCTGTTAGTTTGCAGGAACGAGGGTTGTTTGGAGATGCTCTGTGTGTGGTGTGGAGGGCTGGCAGGTGCTGTGGCCTGTGGCTTTGTGCTGCTGTGCAAGGGCAGACTGTCCTGCTCCCTGGAAAAGCTGAAATCTTCTCTTAACTTGATCAAAAATAAGTTCAAACTGCTTCTAACAATGACTGAGTTTTCTTATATTTGAGCTGGGCATTTCTTTGCCCTCATTTCTGTTCCCACTAGTAAATATTATTTTAAAATGTGACAGATTTGAATTTCTCTCATCTGCTTTCTCCTGTCTGCCTTTGCCAAAGTGAATAATTCCTCACCCACTTCACACCAAGAAAGGGTAAAGAGTAGAAGGGAAGAGGCACAGCGAGTACTGCTGCCAATCTGATTGGGAAAACAGAATGTGTCCATGTCCCAAATAGGGGCTGGAATAGTCTTGCTGCCTTTTTGGGCTTGGCTCTACCACTGAAAGTCAAAAGCCCTGTTTAAAACCTGTCAGCATTCTCTGTGAAGTTTAGAAAGAAACATTTTGGGGATGCTAGTAAAGTCCATTTGTTGTTTAACTGAAAAGACTCCAGTCCTGCCAGCTGTCAGACTTTTATTCTTTTTCTAATTTATTACTTTTAGCTTGTCTTGTTACAGCTAAAGTAGACGAGCCTGGGGAGGAGCAGCAGCCTGGAGCCATTGCCCTGTTCCTCAAGAGGGATTTTTGTAATCCATTTGGGCACATATTGATCCAGGCCTAAATTGGGAGCCCAGTGACTCATCTGCCCCAATGTCACTGGGTTCAGCAGGCAGGGCTTTGGTCGCCCTGCTAGGGAGAGCAGATGCATTAACCTGGAGTTGCTGCCTCCCTTCTGTGTTTCCTCTCTTCCTTGGCTGTTTTCTGCTCCTCATCTCATGGCCTCTCATCAACCACCACTCAGTAGAATTCTTGCTGTTATCCACGTTTCTGGCTTTGCAGTGGCTTCTTTGTTATGTTCTTGTTCTAGTGGTTCTTATTTGTTCAAAAATCTGGTTGATAGTGCTTGCTACAGTTTCCCATGGGATGTTGTGAGGAAAAGGATTATCATTTCACAGGAAAAGTTGTAACTGCTTTGAGACCTAAAACTGATCAGCACAGACTCGTCAGTCCTTCCCTGAGCAGTCTGCGGGGCTGCTTGTTTATACAAGGGAATGCAACAGTAAATCTTGATGATTCTTGCTTGGTGCTTTTCCTGCCCAGGGCTCAGAATCAGGCAGACTTTGCTACTTCTGTTCCTTCTGGAAGGAAACAAAACCAAAAGCTATAAAAGTGAAGTTGTCAGAAATACTGAAGTGTCACTGAAGTTCACTTGAATCTAGTTACTCTTTCCTGTTCTTCTCCCAGACATTATTGTCTAAGGTCAGGCAGAACTCAGTGGCAGATTTGGGAGTAAAGTTCAGATTTCTGCCATACCCACTGTTCCACTCCATCCATCCAGCTGTGATTAGCTGGCTGGAGAAAGATGATGTTTGCCATGTCACTAAGGGGTTATAAATGGAATAAACTCAGTGAATGAGTTCAGGTAGAACTTACAAGTCTGTGTAAGAGTGAACTTGATGAAAAACCCAACAGAACAGCCCACAAGCAAACCAACAAAACAAAAAATGACATTAAAAGCCCCAAAATTATGGAATCATCTCTTGGAGGAGTGGCCCACCTCAGGGGAGTGGTGCTGGATCAGTTTCTGCACTACTTCATCTCTGTGTATAAATACACAGTGTTTAAAAAGTGGTATTTATCCTCATGCTGGCTCTTAGAAGGTGAACTTTCCAAATATCAGCCAAGACCAGGAAAACCAGCAGGCTCAGTGGCCTGGGCTGTGCAGTGGGTAACAGGAGAGGCTGAGCCTGATCTCACTGGAGGGATGAGTCTGAAATAAAACATGAATCCCTCCTTTTTGGAAAGATCTGCTTTACAGGTTCTTAAATTTTATATTTAAATCCATATTGCATCAGGCATAGGGAATCTGTGAGGGCCACTAAGGAGGAATACTGAGACAGAGAGGCAGCTGCTCCATCATATGTGCTCAGAGTCAGAAACATTTGGAAGTATTAAATCTGCATTGCTGTTCTGCCATTTATCATCATTTCTTCCAGGGGAAAAGGGGAGTAGAGGGAATGTAGGGAAAGGAGAAGGCTTAGGTGGCATGTGCTGTGCCTCCAAAGAGATTACTAGATGTGTTCTGCACTCTCTTGCTCTACAAACCATGTGGAAAAAATGCCAGCACAGTTTGTAAGCCCACAGGATGTTTGTTTTGTAGGGAGACAGGAGGTCTCCTCCTTCCCTCGGGACTGCCTCGTAGTCAGCTCTGGAGGAGCCAAGTGTAATTCTGTGCTCCTGCCTGTTTTCCAGCCCTTCCCTTGCATTGTGAAGGAAAATTTGCTTGCGTTCATCTAAACCAGAATTGTTCATATCTGAGAAGTTCTCAGCCCCTAACAATGATTCATGGCTTTGTATGAACAGTAATTGAGTAGGAGATAGTTACACTTACGAAACCTTTTAGTGTGCAAGCATAAATACCTTCTGGGAAAAAAATTTAGGGAGGAAATGATGACATTCTTATGGCTAACGCCTCAAAATACAAGCTGCTGTTGTCTTATTTCAAAGTCTGCACCACTTTAATTAAGAGCCATCATTTAGTGAATGTTGGTGGAGAACTGAATTACAGTGCTGCTTTAGGACTTCTATCAGGAACCCAGGTGTTATCCAGAGCAGAGTAATAAATTGCAGCCTTGCTGGGATGCAGCACAAGACAAAGTGGATGTGTGGAAGGAACGACAGCCCAGCGATAACAGATTGAATTACGCTCGCTTCCTGCCCCGTCACCGTGCCAGGATGGCCTCCTGTAGGTACAGCAGCCAGGCTGATTTATTAGGAGAAATCTGGCCCACTGAAGATCTCAGCAGTGCTGTAAAATTGTAGTTAAAACCAGCAGTAGGAGGTGAAGGAGCTGTGTGTTGAAAAAGATTCTCAATATGTAGGAGCAGTAATGTCTAATTCCTGCTCTGAAGGACTGGAATGTCTGGGCAGATTTGCTGGAGAATAGCTCAGAGGGATAAACGCTGCTGACAGCCGGCTGGACGTGGCTCCCAGATGGACATGTCCTGTCTGCTTCTCTCGCTTCATGGTTTTGTGTCCCCAGTCTGCTGACAGTCTCCTCTTGGGGCCCAGACCTTTAAAAGTGTGTTTTGTCACGGTCTATCAAGCTTCTGCTACACTTGGGTCACCACAATTCTGCTCTTTTCTTTATGCTCTTCTCTGTGTTGACTCAGGGCCTCATCCTCTCTTTGTAGACACTCTTCAGCTTCATTCATCACCTTCCCCACCCCACTTCTTAACTTGGGGTTCCTACCTTCTGGAAAAACCAGCCCCACTCAGCCCAAGAGCTGTCAGGCATGTCCCCATCGTGCTCTCCTGCACAGCACGTTCACACAGCCCCTCTCTTGGGGTGCCTGTGGCTGCACAGGAGGGTCAGACTTGGGAGAGACAGAGGGTGTGAGCATCTTCTGATTTCACTGGAAGCCCGGTGGGGTTTTCCACTGTAGCAAGTTCATATGTGTGTGTTCAACAGCCCTTGCTCCTGCAGGTCCTTGGTGTTGCAGGTGTTGTCACTGAGTCAGTGTCTGTAGGAATGTCCTTGAGCACAGCCAGCCTTCCCCGACTCTGTGCTGCGCTCGTGGGTGTTGCTGGCACTGGCATGGTGTTGTCTCACAGCTGAATCGAAGCACATACCTTGGCATCCGTGTGTAGTGAGTCAGTCCCAGCCTCACCACAGCCTGGGCACGAGGGAGGGATTCTTGTGCAGCTCTTGGCTTTGCTCCCACAACCCCATCCCTGTTTGTGCCTGAGCCATCCTCACTGGGCTGCGATGTGCTGGAATTGGAGGGGAGCCTGCCTTGGATTTCCTGCCTTCCTGTCGAATTAGTGCCCTGTGTGGGAGGTATTTTCCTTCCTAACAGAGGTTATGGTCCATCCCACGGAGCAGTGGGTGCTGGTTTGTCCCATATTTGGGGGAGAGCATCACAGCATTGCTGCTTGTTGAGGTTGTGTGTCTGCCCCTTAGAGCTCTGCTGTCTGTCTGTTCCAGGTGTTCACTGATGGTTTAACTCCTTGGAGTATCTCCCATCATTGTAGTGCCCTGTGTTTGATAAGAGCTTCAAAGCGTTTTCATGGTAAAATAATTGTAGCTGAATTGTTCTGAAAGTGGATTTTCTGTTTCTTGTCTCATTGTCACTCTTGAGGGAAACCCAGGCTTTTAAAATATATTCTCCTGCAGGACACAGGAGGAGGAACCCAGGATGTTAAGGTGCTTTAAAATAACCCCCCAAAATGCAACCACTTTTTCTGACTGTGGATTCATTTCGAAGGTGGAATTATTTAACTGCTCTGATTCACTATGGAAATATATCTCCCTGCAGTTACAGTTTGGCTAGGAAAACAGGCCCAGCAGTGTCTGTATTTGCTATTTTACTCACATCCATCATACACCTTTTCCAATGAAGACAGTAGTACTCATGTACATAAATAACCAGCCAGAGAGCCTTTACCAGTGGTCACCTGACCAACACATCAAGGATGCCAGATTGTCTTTGGGTCAATAGTAGCCAGCACTACTATTTGCACTTTCACTATCAAAAATTATATTAGAAAATAATGTGTATTATTATGATTTGTGGGGTTGAATTTTGAGAGGTTGGTGGGATTTTTTTTTTTTTTAGCTTTCCCCATTGGGAACATATTTTGGACGTGTCCTAGTCCACACTAAACTTCCATGCCTTTTCTGATGTCAGTTGCATCAGTTCTTCACTGGTTTACTGGCACAGCTTATACTCAAGTTTCCAGGCCAAACAAACAGGAGTGTTACAATCATGTTTTGACAGGATTGCATCTGTATAGCAGCACAAAGCATATTGCAGGTATAAAAAGAGTTCTGTGCCCCAGGTGACTTGACAGTCTAGGAAACACTTGGCATTTCTGGAATGGAATTTCTGTGTCCAAAGCCCTGTGTGTGCAGAAGAGGGGTTCAGCAGACAGGGGCTGATGCTGTGTCATGAAGGGCAGTTCATGGGGCATGGGGCTGCAGTGACAGTGCCGTGTTTCCTGTCCCCAGAGCCGCACTGACGCAATGGTTTGTGTGCAGCTCTGTGACCTCGCTCAACAAACTCATCCAGATGGAGAATGACCCTTCAAAATACAAGAGTTTCACAACTTATTGTCCTGGCTCTGTGCCAGTACAGTCAGGCACGGTGCTGCCAGCACATCTGGGGGTAGCGTGTTAAGGAGTGAGGGGGCACAATTATCTGGAACAGTTCTGCTCCAAACTCTGCAGTCATGCCCCAAAGTGAAGGACTTGCAGGAACAACTGCAGTAGAATTCCCTGATGTATTGGGACTTGCTTGATACTTACTGAATATTACATGTCTTATGTGCTGCAGTGTATAAAAAACTTTGGAGGTTGGTTTTTATTCACCTGTAAAGCTCAGTTTTCAGGAATCTCTGTCTTTGGAGTTGTCTTAGGGTTCCTAAAAATGTAGAAGTATGCTCAACACTGCTGTAGTTTGAGAGTGATGGGCAGGAGAGAGGGCAACAAAAAAATACTGTCTTGTCCTCAAATAAGAAGAGAAAGTATTAAAAAACTGTGAAGACCAGAAAGACCTAACTCCTCCTTAAATACCGTGTCTTATAAATCTCACCTTGCTTGGCTGCATTTGCTGCACGTTCTAGCCATTTCATTTATAGGATAATTAAGGGATTTACCTTTTAAAGGTCCTGGGTTTGTTTTCAAATCTAACCATTCCAGCAGTTAGGTGTGAGCCAAAGGATTTACAGGCAGCAAACAGCCTACGTGAGCTGCATTTACTCGAGGGATGGAGAAGGGCTTTCCCTTTCCTGCATTTCCTAAAAGGCAGGAGCTGGGGGCTCTGGGAGGCTGGGGACAGCTCTGGAACAAGAGTGTCCTGCCTATGTGGCAGCAGATCTGCATTAAGGCACTGTCCATATCTGTCCTCTGACGCACGAGGAGCACACGTGTCATGAAACAATGCAACTTAGAAAGTCAGAGTGTGGGGGTTGGCCAGATGGCTTTTATCAGCCAAAATGAACCTGCTTTTTCCTTTCTCTCCCTCTTTCTCCTCCAGAAGCCCTTCAGAGACCGGTAGTGTCAGACTTTGAGCCTCAGGGTCTGAGCGAAGCAGCTCGCTGGAACTCCAAGGAAAACCTTCTCTCCTGCCCCAGTGAAAATGACCCCCATCTCTTTGTTGCACTCTATGATTTTGTGGCGAGTGGGGACAACACTCTCAGCATAACTAAAGGTAAGGTCACTGGCCAGAATTCCACTGGGAGTGTGGGAGAAGGTGTAGGAAGGAAAGTCGCTGTGAAATAATTAAGTTTTACACCAAACCCTGTGGAATTTTTTTTTCTGTGGGAAATCATCTTAAACAAATACGAATACTTCACAAAGTCATGACCTTTTCAAAGGTTATAACTGTCTCTTTTTTATTGCATCAGGCAAGAAACTGTCAGTACTAAATTCTCCATTAGGATCAAGAGTTTGAACTGAGAAATTAAATGAAGCTGATTTTGGAGGCTGGCCTCTTATTTTCACAGTTCTCCAAAACACAGTCCCTGTGTGAAAAATGACTGTACAGATATAAGGACCAGAAGGATTGAGAAAGAAAACACTGTATGTACTCCAAGTCACATCTACTTACCTTCCTAACTGAAATTATTTTTTTATTGTTTATCCACTCCAGTTCTTTCCTAAATCCAACAAGCCAACTCAGTTCAGATAAAATTTGCTGGATTCATTTCGAGCAGTATTGGAGCTGGTGCAGAACTGCAGGAGAGCCTAAAAATCTGAAGCATGTGACTTTATTTGGCTTGGAGAGATCCACTCAGGCTTGAAGAGAAACACATGGTCCCTGCTGAGTCAGATACCTATTCTTATAGGAGATTATTTAATGATCTGCTAGGCAGAAAGAACTTATCTTTGTCCTCAACTCCCAGGCTCGCCATGTCTGAATTAATTTTCTCTTCCCCAAGGTGAAAAGCTCCGTGTGCTGGGCTACAATCACAATGGGGAGTGGTGTGAGGCTCAGACCAAGAACGGGCAGGGCTGGGTCCCCAGCAATTACATCACCCCAGTGAACAGCTTGGAGAAGCACTCGTGGTACCATGGGCCGGTGTCGCGGAACGCCGCCGAGTACCTGCTGAGCAGCGGCATCAACGGCAGCTTCCTGGTGCGGGAGAGCGAGAGCAGCCCCGGGCAGAGATCCATCTCCCTGCGCTACGAGGGCAGGGTCTACCACTACAGGATCAACACTGCCTCCGACGGCAAGGTAGGCTCCAGGCTCTGCAAACCTTGCTGGGATACTTGGTCAAGCAGTAGCAATCGGACTGAGCGGTTCTGAGCTCGGGTCACAGGGCTCGTTGTCTGTACTTAGAGTAAAATGTGAGATTCTGACCTGGCTGGGACAAAACAGTTCTGTTCCTGTAGAAAACTGTGTAATACAGAAACGTTTTATCCCTTTTTTAAGGGAGGAAATAGTACAGTTAGATCAGAGCAGAATCTAATAGATCATTAATAAGAGATGCTGAGAATTCTTGTCCCTTATGTTCAAAAGATAATCTCTGACTGTCAAATCAGAAAAGCCAGGACCTGTTGCTAATAATCCTGTAAATATTAGGGACAGAATGCTTTCTGAGGTATTCTGCAGTATTTTTAACTACTGTTTTGATTTCTCTACAGTATTTCAGCGTGATCATTGGAGACGGGTAGGCACTTTCACTTTTATATGGGCTTTGTCCCCAGTTCCTTCATTTTTTCCCTAGATTGTTGTGTGCTGTAGCAGTGGTGCAATGCTGTGCTTTGTGGATGCTGCAGAGAAATGTTAGCATAAAAGTGTAGTTTTCCACAGGTTTTTGTTTTGATTTCATGGAAACATTTCTACTGGCACTGGAATTTGGAAAACGTTAGTTTTTAACAAATCTATTTTAAGCAGTGTCTCTTTAGATCCTGTGCAGAAGTTGAAGAGTGGGTCTGGAGCATGGCCGCTGAGGCCCTTCTTGCCAGCATCTAATGGATGAGAGATTCTGTGCCATTAAATTTCTTCAAAAGAAAAAAAATCAAAAGTAATCAAGTATAGTAGCAGCCCACTGTGCCCAAATTTCCTTTGTCTTATGAGACCTTTACTCTTCTTACAACAAAGCTGACAGCAAAATCTTTAGTATGAAAATACAGGGAACTGGTACCCTGTGTTTCCTATTTATCAGACTCAGCACTCTGAAACCTCCAATAAGATAACGAGATTTTATTCAGTGATGAAATACTTTTTGTCTGCTTTAGCAAATGAGTTGAAACTGAGACAATTCTGACCATGTTATTTAAGGCAACATATTTCCAACTTATGGCATTTTGATTCTTCCTTCTCCCTCCTATGTAGACACTCTCTGTGGTCAGCATTAGCTCTGTGAAGTGCTGACATGCAGCATACTCGAAGGACTCCATGGCAATCTGGAATATTCCTCCTCCTATCTCTGTAGTGGATATTCCTTCTATTTCCATAGATGCTGGCAGATGAGCAGTGCTCACATGTGAACGTTTTGAACCGAGGACTCCTTGGGTTGGTGTGTAAATAAGCATGTGTCCATGAGGAGATAGCACATGTTCTCCGTTTGAGCTGTAATAGAGTTTGGCATATGAAGGCTTTCATCCCAGCAGAGCTGTTTTTATCCCAGAAAAACAGTTTTGCAGAGCTCCAGTAATCCATTCAGGTCTGTGTTAGCCAGGTTAACTGTTCGTTTTCCACAAAGTTGCTTGCATTGGTGTTTTTGAGAGAAAGCACAGGTTGGAACAATTCACTAAAGCAGATCTGCAGCTCGTGGTAGAAAACTGAGTAGCAGCAGTGACCGAGACCTGTGGCTTTTGGGTGTTGCAGGATCAGGCACAGAGGTAGCCACAGTGCTCCTGATGCTGTGCCAAGTGCCAGCATCCCTGCAGAAGGGGCAGTTTGCCATGTCCATGCATCATGTGCTGCAGTTCCAGCCTGGCCTGTTAAACCTCATCGGTTTCAATTTGCGTTAACGAGCCGGGCAGTGAATTGCGACATCTCAGCGGCAGATGTGCTGCAGGGCTGGGGACACTGTGCTCTTCCAGCACCCTGTCCCTGGCTGTCAAAGCTGAGGAGCTGGGAAGAGAAACAGCCAGTATCCCTGTTTATCCCTCTGCAGAATGGAGGCTGCTGGAGGAGGTCCTGCTCTGTGCTGCTCATGTCGCACTCTATTTATTACCAGCTTCGCAGCAGATCATGGCCGTGCTGGAGGAAAGCTCTTACCTTCACTGCCCTGAGCACCTGGGGCCCTCCCAGCCTGCTGTATCATTAGTCAGCCTGTCCAGGGAATTTAATATCTCCCAGTGCTGCAGAAGGATGAATGGCTTTGGTGGGATCATATCCTGTGCCTGACAGAACACGCTTTGGGAGAAAGAGGTATTAGAGGAACGTGTGGAGCAGCTGCTGCTCAGCACAGTGGTGTGTCCTGCATTGCAAAGCCTTATCCAGACTTTTTCCTGGGAGAAAATTGAAGGGACTAGAGAAATCAGAGGTTTGTACATCTTCATTTTAGTACAAATGATATTGAATGCATTGGCGTTCAACAGCTTCAAAAAAATTTCTCTGGGAATTTTTTCTTTATTTCCCACTTCAATGGGTCATATTATTTTGGACCACCCTCTAATGTTTTGTTTTGTTGGTTGGGGTTTTTTTAAGGAAGGTATTAAAAGTGACCTTTCCTGATTTGGCTGGCACAGTGCAGCCAGTCATCTGGTAAACCACTTCTGTGGTACAGAGGCCTTGGTTTTCCTGGCTTGATAGAACTTGAGGGAGAACCTTCTATTGAGTAACCCAACTGAATAAATAGCCTTGTCCAGCCAGTTCAAATCCTGCTGTCCTCAGCAGGAAGGAAACAGGACTGGGGTCCTGCTTGGCTCTCTTGGATCTTCCAGTGGCTGAATTGGATGCAGACTTGAGCCTCCATGGATTTTTTGGTGTGGATGTTCAATTTTGTCTGCTGAGTGGGGAGCCTTGGGAGTGCTGCTGGATTCAGGATGTGCTGAGGTTAGCACCGACCAGTTTAACCACCTGTACAAAATATCCCAGCCAGGAAAAAGAGACGTGGTCTGGTGGCAGAAATGCAAATGAGCAGCTCATTTGTGCAAGCAGAGTCCCTTGAGACAGGACTGGTGTTTATGGTTTGTTTGATAAACAGAAATTGACCAAATAATGTGTCAACAACATAGCCAGGAAGCAAACTTGAGTCCCTACAAAGCTCAGATGCTGGGTCTGTCACCTCTGTGAGAGTACAAGTCAGCAGCACCACATGGTTTTTTGTTGAGTGTCATCAGTGAGAGGTTAGAAAAAACCTGCTTACAGAATAAACACGTTTACTGGTGGATGTTTATTTTAATGTAAATGGAAAACTTCATGAGTGTTAAGGCATGAAGTGTTGTTTTTGTGTTCTGGACAGGGCAGTCCTGTTCTGTCCTCATCCTCCTACAGCTTTTTTCTGAAATCTTTGGCCATTTGTTTAGCTTCTTTCTCTTTCTGTAACAGGATCATACAATCTGTCACACTAAATACAGCTATCTCTAATTTTCATGAGATATAACTTGTCGTAAAACCATGGGGGAGTTTTCTTCTCCATGCCTCTGATACTTGCAAGTAATCCTGGAGTTCAGCTTTTCCTACATCCATATTTTTAGATTTTAATTCTCAGTATAACATGGGAGCTGTTCATACCACTGCAAGTACTTCAAGTCATTCCCAGATAGGCATGGCTTGTTCTAAATTGTGGTTGTACTGGCTAATGCTTGGTCACTCACACCAAACAGCTGTAACACCTCTTATGTTGCCACTTTTCTATTCTGAGAACATCTGGTTTTAAGGTGATTGCACCTGTTTGATCATGAAAAGCACTGTAGGTTTTTGTAGGTTTTTTTTTTTTTTTTCATTTGAGGGGGATTTTTTAGCCATAGTGTTAAAATGAGATATCAAAAGAATATATGATTAATTCTGGTGGAGAGCTGTGAATCACGCTCCCTAGGAGGTTGCCATTATTTTCCAGTCTTCATTAAAAAGACTAATCAAGTTTGAGGGTGGTTTTGTCCCTTCCCGCAAACACTTTTTTCTCTTGCAAATGCATCTCCCTTTTTTTGTTGGTGATACTCTCTTATTGTTGTAACTTCACAGATGCATTTTCTTTTTCCATCCAAATATTCTGTCTAGGTGGAAGAAGCAGAATTTTACCCTAAATCTAGGATTTTTGGATGCCTGGCAGCCCTATCAACTTCCCAGCTCCTGAAATCCCAAACAGATGGCCAGTGCACATGCAGAAACTGTTAAGTGTCCATCCAGCATGTCAGAAGCATTTGGGAAGTTTGATCATCGCTGTTGGCATGTGATGTGAGCAGTAGGACTAGCCTGTGGAGTGGACAGGAATTTGGGTGGCCTAACGTGGTGCTGATCTTCCTGCAAGCTTGTCCCTTGCCAAACCTTGGTCCTTTGTGAGAAATGGAGCTCTTCCATCTTCTGTGTTGTGGGCTAGACTATGATGCAAAATGCATATTGATGCAAAGATTTCTCCCTGTCTCCTTCAGGTGTAACTAGCACTTTTCAAATCATTCAATTTCTAGCTTTATTCACCTTGCCTGGTAGAAGACTGGGCTTGAGGATGAGAACTGGAAACACACAGCTCTGGTGGGAGGGAGTCAGTTGTCCATTATCTTTAGCAGGATTTTAGGCTTAAAATGGATCTTCTGTATAAATGTTAAGAAGGTAACAAATATGGGTTATCATGCCTCGCAGCAGGTTTTCATTCAGTGGTAATGATTTTCCTTCTGTGCTATTGATCAGTGCCCATCACAGGGATGGAGCAGAGCAGCTCCTGACTTCGTGCTAAACCTCTGCAGAAGCTCAGGCCTAAAGCAGGGAAAGCTCTGGTTTGCCAGTGACACTTGAGGGAGAATTTAGGCAGGTGAAAATGTAATAACCCAAACAGTAATAGTGAAGACAAGACACTGAAGGTGACAACACCCCCATACTCTCCAGGAAATGTCCCACTGACCAGCCTTTTGAAAAAAGACATCTCAAGCAACAGCATGCCAGTCTAGTGCTATTTGCAGCCATTTCTGCCCTGTTGTTTTGGCAAAGTGCATGTATTTTCTCCTGAACCCATGCCTTTCCCATGTCAGCATTGGTTGTTCTGGGCTCTGGAGCTGGTTACAGAGCTCGTGGAGCTCACAGTTCCATGGCTCAAGTAGAAGCAACACCACACTTTGCTTTCACAATTTTATGATGCAGTTCCTGTGCACGAGCTCTCCGAGGGGCATTACCTGAACGAGCTTTTCCCTTCCCCTTTGGTTCCCAGCTCTATGTGTCTTCAGAGAGCCGCTTCAACACCCTGGCAGAGCTGGTGCATCACCACTCCACCGTGGCAGATGGGCTCATCACCACGCTGCACTACCCGGCGCCCAAGCGCAACAAGCCCACCATCTACGGCGTGTCCCCCAACTACGACAAGTGGGAGATCGAGCGCACCGACATCACCATGAAGCACAAGCTGGGTGGAGGCCAGTATGGAGAGGTCTATGAAGGGGTCTGGAAGAAGTACAACCTGACAGTGGCTGTGAAAACTCTCAAGGTAGGACTCAGTCTCGGAGCAGTCCCCAGTTCAGGTGGGAGCAAGTTCAGGCTGGCTGCCTGCCTTCACTTCTAGTTGTATTTGCGTTGATGGTGGCCCTTCCTTTGAGTGCTGTAGGCTGGAACCAGAATATTTTTAAAAGAGCTTGATCCTCTTATGGTTTATGTGATACCTATAGCACTCATAGCTAAACAAAGGAGGATGTTAACAGTACAGTTTTTACTGGAGAATGGATGAAACCTTAGAAAAGTAAATAGTGCCGCAGTGTCTCGTGTTCAGGGTGTGGTAGAGGTGAGCTGTTCACGGATGAACACACCAGCACAAGTTGGTGTATTAAAGAAAACTGGATTGTGAGTCAGTCAACATAAAATTCAAAGGCTGTGCTTCAGGGAGGCTTTACATGTTTTGATTTTCTGTCTTATGTGGCGTCTTTCCCAAAAGACAAGCTCCCTATGTACCTGAAAGTCTTAAGCAACTGTTCACAGCTGCTTCTTATCAAAAGACACAAGACGAGGAAAAATGGTATGCAAGCTAAGGTATATTAAAATTCATAAGTGGCTTTAATGAAGAACTGGATAATCAGTTCTGTTTCTGGCTCTGCTCCCTGATTTCTGCGTCTTGGTTTCCTTGTCTCTTGAAATGCAAATAGTGCTCTGTGAGTTCATAAGGTCATTTCTTAATTCATCTATGTTTATAGAACTGTCTTGAGATCTTCTGGCACCATCTGCATGCATTGCATTTGATTGCTTAATAGGAGTTTATGCAAACTTGACACCATGTTCTCTCTCCTCGAATGGGGACGTGGTTTGGTCTTGCAGAAACCAACAGAACCGAGGGTTTCGTTTGTTTCTTTTGGTTTTTTTGCAATGGAAATTTTGAAGTGGAGAGAGCTGTGTAGACACTTCAGTGTCAGGGGAAGAACTTTTCCTCGATTTGGGGAAAATATTTCTTCCTTGCTCTCCGAGCAGCGGCTGCCTCAGTACTTCTGGGTTGCCATGGCTGCAGAAAGTATTTTCATTTTGGCCTTTTCTGTACTCTGGAGGTTCCTGCTGCTGCTCCCGGCGGGGGAGTCCAAGTGCAGCTTGCACAGGGAGCGAGTGACATCTAGTGTTGTCCCTGCTCGGGACTGCTCGGAGCGCCGCGGTGCAGGTGGGCTGGGATGTGGCCAGGTTCAGCACAGCACCTGCTCACACTGAGCAGAGCTCAGCTCTCCCCTGGAGCATGGCTTGCAGTAACATCTTCCTGCTGCTGGTTGCAGTGTGAGGATTCCTGGTGCTTTCAGACTTCCCACCTTGCTCCAAACTGAAGTTGTTGCTTTCATTCTCATCTCCCTAAAACCCATCAACAAAGACAAGCATGTTATCCCATCAAATCTGTTTGTGCAAAGGAGAAACCTTAATACAGACCATGTCTGTTTCAAATAAATAAATATTTAATGAAACACGACTAAAAGTGGTTCATAATGTAGTGTGGAGCAGCATGTTCCACTGGGGAGTGTAAGAACAACCAGGAAGAGAGTTGAGAAACACCTCAACCTGCAATTATGTACGCTAAAACCATCCTTAAAAGCAAATTTGTAATCCACCTTCTTTAAATCCATTAGTCTGCTGCCTGACAGGTGGGATTATAGCTTTCTTCAAAGTTTTGGGAAACATTTTAAAATCACATTTATATCCCAGTTCTACTGGGAAAAACAAGCCTTTTGCAGCTTCTGCTCGAATCTTCAGATGACTCATTTTATTTTCCTTTGAGAGAATGTTTCTCAAAACTTTGTATGATTCTTCTTGCTCTTTCCCCCTCTACCTCAGATATCTCTGTAAGAAAGATAAAGGAGAGTGAAGACTAAAAGAAAGGAGGAAAAAAGTCCTCCCAGCATCTTTTTGAATAATGATGCTTCTGAACACCCATTTGTTGTTCGGTTTTCTGTCAAGTGTCTAAAGATAGCTCATGGCTGGCACAGAGCTGGAGAAGAAGCGATGGAAGCAGCACATGCTGTTCCTCAGTGTTTAATGGAGAAGGCAGGACCGTGTTTGGTTAGGAGATGTTGCCTGTTAAAATCCATCCCTGGCATCTGTGAGTTGCACAGGACACAGTATTGATCAGGGGCTGTTACAGCAGGACACACTCTGAATTTGTGTTTTTACCCCCAAATTGGACAGGAGCGCAAGGCAGTGGCTGTGGGGACAGGGGGCTCTGTGACCTGCACTGGACCAAGTGCAGCCAGTTGTGGCTCTGGCCACAGCTGCTTCTCCTGAGGGCCATTTAATGGCTGAGCTGCTGTGAGCTGGTCAGCTCAGCACATTTCTTACTGCTCACCTCGGCTCTGATGCTTTTCCTTTGGTTTTTTCTTCCTTTTTTTTTTTTTTCTCTCTCTCCTTTATTTTTTTCCCCAGCAGAGAAGCCTGTGTTTTAAATTAGGCAACATGTAACCCTGGTGTCCCTTAATGCCATGGCATGGCCCTGTGCTGTGCTGGGAAAATGCTGGACAGCCAGAACTGTTTTTTTTCTGCCATGGTTTAGTGTAGTGGGAGCTGGAAGCCAGTTAAAGCTTGGTCCTTTCCACGAGATCAAGTTTTCAGAGAGGTCATTGCCACAGTGGTTCTCTGTATGTGTCCTTCCTATTAATATGGTCACTGAGAGGTAAGAAATTTCAAACTGTGGAGGAGCTAAGCAAAGGACAAACCTTCCAGGTTTGTGTAGCATGAATAAGACAAAGGCATATTTAGGATAATTTTGCAACCTGGATTATTAACCCAGTTTCTTTTGCCAAAGAGAACAGTTTAAGGTTCTGCTCACAAGGACCTTTGGACTATTAGTTTTGACAGTGTGTTGAACGAATTGCAGCTGTCAATCAAGCAAATTGGCAATGAATAGTAAATGATTGAATGGAAGTGTTGGAAAAATGTTCTCAGTGCTAAGTGCAGAGCAGGGAGCTGGCTGGATCTTACAGTGGCAGCCCACTGTTATCGTTCTCACCAGCAGCAGTAAATCCTTTCCAATCCTTCCCTAAAACACTTTGTCCATGTAGCCTGTCAACATTAATCCATCATTGAAAAAAATATGGATATAGAAAGAAACATTGCTTTAGGAATAGATCTGTATTTTTGCACCACTTTGAAATGACCTTCCGGCCATTTGGGGCGTATCTGCTTCAGAAAAATATCTTCTGAGCAAGATTGTATCTTCCTTGGTTTTGTGCTGTGCCAAGTAACTTTATGGTGCCCAACAAATTGGTAGTGACACCTGTACCCAGAATGGATACGTCATGGGTCCGGCTGTAAATGCCAGAAATGAACCTTAGGTTTTCAGTCACACCTCGGCAGCCATCGGTCGTGCCTCCCTGACTGAGAGAGGGAATTTCTTGTTCCTCCCCAGTGAACACAAGGACCTGCCTTTCAGCAGCCTCTCAAGCATTTGATTGTGGTGTATCCTTTCTTTTATGTTCATTCTTGTTCCTTTTCTGTACTTTTTATTTCATGTTATTTTTTTTCCTGTTAGGATGAGGCTTGTTTTTTCCTTTTCTGCTCCCGAGTGTTCTGTGAGAGACTCTTCACAGAAGGGATATGGATTTTCTTGCCACAGCAAGCTCAGCTAGTATGAAAATGACAAAAATATGTATTTTTTAAATCATACAAAAAAATTAATGTTTGTAACTCTCTGGCTTTGTGTTGTGGCTACAGGGAAAAATGACTGTGCGAGAACTGTGGCGTATGTTGTCAGTTTGCAGTTCTTTTTGTGTCCTCATACAAAAATCTGTTTCTCCTTTGTGTACACTGCCTTTGCCAAAGCTTTGCCATTGTTCTGCAGGAGGATACCATGGAGGTGGAAGAGTTCTTGAAAGAAGCTGCAGTAATGAAGGAGATCAAGCATCCAAACTTGGTGCAATTATTAGGTAAGTGATAAATACCAAGCAGAGGGATTTGAACTAAACCCTTGTGCAGTGATATGGATGTTAAGGAGCAGATAAGCTGCTTACCGTAGCAAGGCTTTAAATACAGACACTTATTGTCTGGCAAAATTCACAATTTGTACCACTAATACATGATTTTTAATGATCTCGTCTCCCTAATGTTTAATTTGCCAGAGGCTGAAGCAGAAAATTAAGCCCCTCTATTAACCACTTCCAAGCAGAATCCATTCTTTCCACCATCCCCATTTTTCTGCCTTCTGGAGGTACAAATTGCCTTTGAGGATGAAACCTGAAGATTCACTGATATTCTCCAACATTCACTGTCAACTTTATGTTGTTCCCCAGGGGTGTGCACAAGGGAACCTCCTTTCTACATCATCACAGAGTTCATGACATATGGGAACCTGCTGGATTACCTGAGGGAGTGTAACAGGCAGGAGGTGAATGCTGTGGTGCTGCTGTACATGGCAACTCAGATCTCCTCAGCCATGGAGTACCTGGAGAAGAAAAACTTCATCCACAGGTAGGAAGGACAGTGAGCACCCTTGAATCTTGAGCACAGAACAATCCTTGATGTATTTTCCTCCCTTTCAGTCTGTCACAGCATTGATTGGTGTCATATATTTAACACACTCATGCAAATCTGGCACAGTCTATTAACCTGCCCAAAGGATAGGTTTTCTCTCAGGGTTTTTCTCTTGCCTTTGAAGTAGATGCAGGTGAAAGGCACATCAGTACTTACATGTTTTGGGCAAGGCCTGAAATGTGAATTTAAGCCAAAGTAATGGACTTTTTAATGGACCAGATAAGCCAGTTCCTTGTTTCTAACAGCCTTTCAAACCAGCTGCAGTGGGTGATGCTGGATGTGTGCAAGTCCCTGCAGCAGAATCACCCTCCCAGCAGCGCCCCAGCCCCTGTTCTTTTCTTGTTTGGTTCACTTTGTTTTCCACTGCAGGGTTTGTTCCATGCTATTGTCCAGATTGTGTATTCACTTTAATAAGCATTTCTACTGTCTTAAAAGTCTCAGGGACTCTGACCTTTAAAGTGTGCTGCAATTATGGCTGGAGCTTTGCGTTCCTTGTCTGCAGAAATGGGCTCCTGGCAATGTAATGACACATCCTGCACCCGGGCTCCAGAGTGCCTGAGCTTTGTACAAGATGCTCTCAGTGTTGTAGCGTGACCTTTCCTGCCCAATTAACTGGAATATGGAATTAGCACGTGGTTTTTTTTAATAGAGACAAATATGACAATGGTGTGTAAAGTTCTAGGTGCTCTTCTAAGCCATGAGTTGCCTTTGCTGCTTGAAAGGCCTGGTTAAATGCTGCTATCAGTCAATAAATTGAACAGTGATGCTGCCAATTAAAATTTCTAGCCTTTGATTTGCTCTGTTGAAAGGATTTTGTCCCTTCAGCCCGCAGGAAGTAAACTTTAAAAACTCCTTTGTGTGAATCTCATTTGTCTTCTCTGCCATTCATTTCATTTCCTCTTACTTCTGATGACCCATTTATCTAAAATAAATAGTAGCTTTTTTCCTTATCAGCCACCCCCATAACCACCTACCCAATTATTTGGAGAGTGTTGTCACAATTCACATCCATGGATTCAAATGCTGTGCTCTGACCTCATTTAATGAATCAGGAAGGAGGAGGAATTTGATTATGGAGAGGAGCTTTTATTTGGATACACATTGTAGTAATCAGCATTGATAAGAAGGTACATTCAAAAACACTGTGAAATTTAAATGGGCATCCAGTAAGATGTACTTTTTTCTGCTTTTTAATTTATTCCAGTTGAGCAGAACAAGCAACAGAAACAGCAGTGTCTGCCTCATATCTAAAGATCTCACAGGAGCTTCCTGGTACAATCAATTTTTAGTTCAATGTGACATAATCTGGAAAAGTGTTTTTAACAAAACCTAATATTGGGAGAAATGTAGTTCTGTGCTTTACATTTTTATCCTCCTGAAGCATTTCCAAGGATGCAAACAGCATATACAAGCCAGGGAAGTGGCAAATGCAACGTGCACATCTCTCACCTGCCAGGGTGGGGCCAGTGCTGGGAAAAAATGTGGAGAAAAAGTTAAATCTGCTTTTTGCAGATTTGACTTTTGCCCAGTTCTTTGAAAATGCCAGCACTGATCACAGAGGCTCCAGCAGGTTTGCAAAGGCCAAATGTTGGTTGTGAACAAGTTGTGTTGTGAAAGGTGGTAACCTGGGAGGAGGAAGAGCAGGGCTGGGAACTCCTGGTCCTTAAGCAAGGACTGGAAAAGGAGTTCTGGAGAAAGGGTGTTGTTGGCTGGGGTGACTGAATTGCTACAGAGGTGGGCAAGAAGTGGGGAATTGAAACTCAGTTTATTCAGTGCTCATCCCCAGCTATTGATAACTTGAGCACTGACATTTCTTTGAAATATTTTTATCCTGAGGGTGGCAGCTTTTATTGAAAGTGAGGGGGCTTCTTGAAGCTCTCACTTCAAATTAGAAGGGAAAAAAAAAAAAATTGGGATGACAGTCTTACGAAGAGGGAATGGAAAATAACTTTCCCTCTTGTGTGTGCGCGTGTCACTCCAGAATTTCTGTGTAATATTTGGATCAAAATAATCACACAGGCCCAGGTTTCTTTGGGAACAGCAGGCTGCCTTGCCATTGCTAAAAGTGAGATGGTAAAGAATTCTCTCATTGCCTATTTTTGCCTCTTCTTTTTAGGGACCTTGCTGCCAGGAACTGCCTTGTAGGGGAGAACCACTTGGTGAAGGTGGCAGACTTTGGCCTGAGCAGGTTAATGACGGGTGACACCTACACAGCCCACGCTGGAGCAAAATTCCCCATCAAGTGGACTGCACCAGAAAGCCTGGCCTACAACAAGTTCTCCATCAAATCCGATGTCTGGGGTAAGAATTTGCATGGGCAAATGAATGCAGATGATAATCTTCTTTTCCAGGGGTGGGAAGTGAGGCTGTTGTGGAACATCTCAGGAGGGAGCAGCAAGTTCCCTGGTTTGAGCCACGTTGTTCTGTGAGCTTGTCAGAGTACAGGAACTAATCTCTGCTTAGGCAGTCTCAGCAGAGAATGCCCACCTGATTTTATATATTTGAGTTGTTGGCAAATATGAAAAGTAAAGGGTACTGTGGTGTTCATAGAAATGGGGCTGAAGTGTACCAGTGCTACTGCCTTGATGGGGTTTTGACACAGGACTATGAAGTGATACATTATTTTATAGCCAAAAACTTTCTAACTACTTCAAGGAGTAAAGAATCTGGTTCGTTTTATGTTAAAAAAAATAATTATGTGTGTATCTGTCTAGTGATAGCTCCAAGCTTGTCTTTCTGCATTTTAAAGGAATAATCTTTGGAATGAGATGAGGAGAAGCAGAGGGAAAATTTGATGACAAATGGTTATTGAAGAGCCCTGAAGTGCTGGTGATAAGAGTAGACTTAGCTAAATTGAGCTGTATTGTATCAAATCTGACCACAGAAAATCTCATTGTACTTTTATCAGTACATTTCTTTGGGTTTTATATCTCTGCAATAGCTGTTGGTCAAATTCTCAAAAGTGCCCAGTGACATGAGATAGAGGTTTGTGGAATGTGGTCCCAAAGGCACTTGGAAAATGATATCCTGAGCATCTTCTATGTATAAACCAACACACAGTAGAGAAGCAGAGATGAAGTTTTCTGCAGTTCGGGGGAAAATGTGCAGAGAAAGGATTTATGCTGAAGAAACTTTTAGGTAGATGGCTGATGTAAAATGTTTTGTAGATGGAGGAGGAAAAGCCAAAACATCCTCCCAAGGAGTTTGTGATTGCTGACCAAAGTGTTTCTGCTGCCTTGGGTTTCCATGTGGTGTCTGCCACAGTCTTGGATGTTGCTGTACTGCTGTGGTGGCTGCAGGATCCCTGGTGCCTTTCAATAACAGAGTATTTGGGGGAGGAAAGATCCCAAAGGAATATGGAGTGTCTTTAGTTAGGGTTAATGTAACCTCAGGAAGCAGAGATGGGGCAGTGGACTTTGGGATCTCATCAGAGATCAGCTGTCCCTGGAGGCCAGGGCTGCTGCTGGGCACGCCAGGGTTTAGATGTTTTCACCTCACTGCCTCAAGACAGCAATCAAAGAAAATTGTGCACAGAAATGTCTAATGTAAATTGCCCTTGGTGGCGTTGCCATGTAATGTGATGTGATTTCCTTACTTATGCAGAATTGTAATCGCTTTCTCTTCAGGTTAAGAACAGAATAGGGTGACTGAACTAATTACATGCAGGTTGTTGAACTGGTGTTGGGTTTATTCTGTGTGCCTGACTCCTGGGTTAGCTGCCTGACCCCACTGCTGACCTGCATCCCCACTGACTGCTGCCACTTGAATGCCTGTTCCAAGACCCTTTTTGTGCTCTCCCTTTTCCTGTTCAGCTTTCCCTGGGCCCAAAATATCTCACCCTCACCAGTCTCATT
The DNA here is from genome assembly GCF_022539315.1 of Serinus canaria. Lineage (NCBI taxonomy): Eukaryota > Metazoa > Chordata > Aves > Passeriformes > Fringillidae > Serinus > Serinus canaria. The sequence goes on along the minus strand of NC_066330.1, from coordinate 4,647,720 downwards.
GGTAGCAACTGCTGAAACTTTCCTCTCGCTGCTGCCTCCCAAATTCCCCTTCCAGACCACACTGCAGCTAAACAAGGGCACCCCAAAAACACTGAGCTATTAAAATGTGCAAGTCCTCCAGGGGGAGGTTGCAAATGAGAGGAGCTGTCACACTGAGGGAGCGACTGCAGTGCAGCAGTGAAGCAGTTTCAGCTAATCCACTGTGAAGTCTCTTAATTGTGCCTCTAATAGGACTTGAAGGATCTCAAGGCGTTCAGGTTGGAGACAACTGATACATTGAAAATTAGTCTAATTCTACCCTGTCATATCGCAGGAGACTTGTCTGTGCTGACTGAGAGCCTTGTTACGCTTCTTTAACATTTAAGCTGCTGCTGAGCATGGGATCTGAGCCACCCAGGGCTGGTCTAAGTGTGCAGCACTGTTTAGTGGCTACTCCCACTAAACATCCTCTCAAATTCAAGATGAAAACAAAGCTTATTGATTTTTTTTCCTCTCTCTTTTTTTTTTCTTCCCTCTTGTTCTCCACTGCAGCCTTTGGTGTTCTGCTGTGGGAAATTGCAACCTATGGTATGTCCCCTTACCCTGGGATTGACCTGTCTCAAGTCTATGAGCTGTTGGAAAAGGACTATCGTATGGAGCGTCCTGAAGGCTGTCCTGAGAAAGTTTATGAGCTCATGAGGGCATGTAAGTGTTTCTTAGCCCTGCAGATGCTGCTTGTTAGCTCTGCAAGGGTGCAGTAAAAGTGCAGGGGTCTGGCTATGGACCACAAGGCATGAGAATCCCCTGCCAGTGTCAGGGAAGGTGCAGTGCTGTGTGGAACTGTTTGGTTAAAACTGCTTTCTCTGGAGGATGAACATGCTATGAAACCAGCTGTTCATCTCTGCTGGGAGCCCACAGGCCCAGAGAGGAGATTTGTTGTGAATCTCAGTGCTTCCTTTGTCTCCTTTTTCCTGACAACTTAAAGAAAAGCTTGTGCTCCAGGGATGAAGCAGGAGCTTCATTTGGCTTCTTGCAGGACAGACTGTGACTCTTCACTGTGGCCTTTTGGTACGTGACTCAGTGCCCTGCACTTTTCCCCAGCAGTGCTCAGCACCTACTGTCACACACTGACACCAAAACCTGATTTAGGGAGTGCTGGGTGTCTGCAGCTGTCACTGAGCCAAAGTGGTTGCAGACACTCAGCACCCTGTAAATCACATTTTCATGTCAGTATTTTATCTCAGTGTATTGGAAGGGAGCTGTGATTTCTGGCTCCTCTTGGTGCAGGGTACTGAGTGAGTGTCTGCTGCTGGAGGGAAGATTTGAGTGGTGGTGTGCTTTTTTTTCAGGCTGGCAGTGGAGTCCTTCTGATAGACCATCCTTTGCTGAGATCCATCAGGCCTTTGAAACGATGTTTCAGGAATCCAGCATATCTGATGGTAGGTCTGGGTCCCTGTTGGACCAGCAATTCCAGGGGTGAGGTCAGGGCTGACTTCATCCTTAACTCTGCTGCTATTCATAGACTGCTTTGCAGTGAAACTCAGTCCTGTGTTATCCTGTCTGGTGTAAATGATGTGGAAAGCAGTTATTTGTTTACATGTGGGTATTTTTTTCTGGGCAAACATCTCATTTTAAAGGGCCAAATGGCCGAACTACCCCAAGGAACCCCTGTTTTGTGTTGTTTGCATTTCTTTTGTGCTGTTAATTCTAAAGAGAGCACTAGTTTTCTATCTTCAGTTGATTGCAATGATTGGTTTTTTTTCTGTGCCTTGCAGAGGTGGAGAAGGAGTTGGGAAAGAAGGGCATGAGGAGTGTAGTGAGCAATTTCCTGCAAGCCCCAGAGTTGCCAACCAAAACGCGAACGTCGAGGAGAGCTGCCGAAAGCAAAGATGCCAACGAGGGCTTGGAGACTGCACATGCTCGAGGCCAGGGGGAATGTGGTAGGTTTTAATTAAAGTCATTACTCCTTCAGGAAATACAGGGGGAAACAAAATGCACATCTAGCTCCAGGCCCTCACGTAGGCAAAGCTGTGCCTAATCACAGGTGCCATCTCTCTGTACCAGCGCTGTGTTTCTGGGTGACAGGCTGCTGAGTTTGCTGTCCTGGGTCCAGAACTCCTTTTATTAGTTTTTGCAAAGGTGGGTTGTTAATTCTGGAGCCAGATACACAGAGCAGCTGGGAGTGTGAATCCTTAACTGGCTGAGGGACTGGTGATCTCCCTGCTGTTGCTTAGAGAAGCCCTTGGAGTTCTTTTAACTTAATGGCTGTTGCCGGCAGCTCCCTAAAGACCAGAGCCTGAGCACAGAGCTCTCTGATCATATCCTCTTCCCATTCCCTGGCAGGAGCTATCAGTGGGATCTCCCACTGCATATGAGTGCTGGGTAATCTGCTGTGTTCAAGCCACTTTACACTACCACACTGCATAATTTAAAGCAGGGTGATAGCTTGGGTTTAGCAAGCCCCATAAGGGAGGTTTCTTCACTGTTCCATCCTACCACATTTGTGCTTGCAGCACAGAAGAGTATTACTCTTGGCAGGCACCAAATATAATTTCAGTGAGGGACAAAGAGGTATTTACAGACTCTTCCATAAAATTAAACTTCCAATCAGTTTTTTCAGGCACTTACCTTCCATTCCAAGGTAATAAAAGCAGTGGTAAAAGGCTGAATGAGTACAGGAGATTTGTGTCTAGCTCTGTGCTTGAAAAACAAGAATGTAAAATGAAATGCAGTGGGGGTTTTTTCAGCTCCTGTGGAGGCTGCCTCTTCTGACCATTCATGAGACTGACCTCTTTTGTGTAATGTCAGATCCACCCAGTGGTACATGTGTCAGTAACCAAAGTACATCTGGGCAGAGGGGAGGGAAAAAGGGGATTTTAAATGATGGAAAAAGAAAGTATCAGTGACTCAGGCAGGAAGGCTATTTACCATATATAGGAAATATAATTGCCTATTATTACAAGCTTTTGAAGTTAAAATAATTTCATTTAAATACTTGAGAGCTTTGAGAAATTAAAGTACAGCAGGCATAATATGATTTTAACATTATGCTGGGAATCATTTAATTCTTTACTGTGGAAGAATTTTTTTCACAATAAAGTTTTATTGCAGTTTCCCTTGCAATTGTCAGTGTTTCCATAGCAAGTCCAGCAGCTGGAAGCTGATCCTTAGTGCTAGCTGCTAGTTTTCTCTGGATTTCTGCACCTCAGAAGGCCATGGTCTGGCTCTTCTGGCTGTCCAGGTTCCCCTGAGTGCCATGGGAATGGTGCATCTGCAGTGTTCCTGTGCAAACATGTTGTCCTCTCAAACTACACAAATATTTTCTTTTCAAATTCTCTCCCCTCAACCAAAATCCATTCCTCAGCCAAAATCCTACCCATAGCATGAGGATCACCAATTTGTGACTAAGAAGCATCCTTCCTTATGACTCTGCTTCATCTCCCTTCTTGCTGCCTAGTCAAGCTGTAAATGTATATGCTGCCCTGCAGGCATTCCTCCTTTGGATTAGAATGCCATTGGAGTGCCTGGCCTGGGAACGAGCCCCTCTGTCAGTCAAGCACAGAGACCTCCAGGACTCTCTATGAATTTATTATAAACCATTATTCATTTTTAAGTACTGCTTGTAAGTGGAGAGAGGGTCACCCCATGGCTTCCCTCTGCAGCAGCACTGCTGAAGGAGGCTGGCACTGCCCCTTTTCTCTGTTGCTGTACAAAGCTGAGCATCTTCTCAGTGCTACGACCTGAAGTGTCATATCTTGATCTCCATTTCTGCTCGTGAAACAGTCCTTCCCATTCCCCACAAAGGATGACATCAGGAAAATGAACGAGGAGCCTGGGGATGGAGGTGGGTTACAGAGGTGCCTTATTAATTCAGAGGGTCAGTGATTCAAAAGACAGCAATAGCACAGGGAATAAAGCAAAGGCTTCTTCCTATTTATCTTCTTCATAGTGTGAAGTTTAGACAAATCTCCAGATGTGAGGAGGGGAATCTGAACACAAACATGTAGTGTTTGTATGTCACTCTTACAGTCAGAAACCCACAGGGAAAGTAGTTTGGCAGCCTCCTCAGGAATGAATAGATGCAGGATCATGGACCACGTTCAGTCCAGGCTTGAGTGTGGTTGCACTTGCTTTGTTTCTGCTCTGAAGTTGTGTCTGTTCAGAGAACCTGCACCCTTTGGAGGTGCTGCACTGGTCTGATCCTGTAAGAAAATTGGTTTTTCTGGCTCTTTAAGCAACACTCAGAGAACTTCCTTTTTCCCTTGCAGACCTCCTGGATCACGAACCTGCTGTTTCTCCCTTGCTCCCACGGAAGGAGAGGGTGGCCCTGGAGAGCAGTTTGAATGAAGATGAGCGGCTGCTTCCAAAAGACAAAAAGCACAACCTCTTCAGTGCCCTGATCAAGAAGAAGAAGAAAACTGCCCCCACCCCTCCGAAACGAAGCAGCTCCTTCAGGGAGATGGATGGACACTCGGAGCGCAGGGCGGGCGGGGAGGAGGAGTGCAGGGATGCTGGAAATGGAGCTTTCATTGCCCCTCCTGCAGACACAGCTGAGCCCTCCAAGTTCCAGAGCCCCAGCAATGGGGCTGGTGTCACCAACGGGATTGTGGCTGGGAACTCTGGGTTCTTGTCTCCCCACCTACGGAAGAAGTCCAGCACGATGAGCAGTAGTCGAGGGGTGGCTGGTGAGGAGGAGAGCAGTTCCAACTCCAGCAAGCGTTTCTTGAGGTCCTGCTCAGCCTCCTGTGTGCCCCATGGAGCCAAGGACACAGAGTGGAAATCTGTCACTCTGCCTCGGGATTTGCAGTCCACGGGACGCCAGTTTGATTCCTCCACTTTCGGGGGGCACAAGAGTGAGAAGCCAGCACTGCCTCGGAAGCGGGCAAACGAGGGCAAGGCTGACATTGCTGTCAGGGGAACAGTGACCCCTCCTCCACGGCTGCTTAAGAAGAGTGAAGAGACTGCTGATGATGTGTTCAAAGATGCAGAGTCGAGCCCTGGCTCCAGCCCTCCCACCCTGACACCAAAACTTGGCCGTAGGCAGCCTGCTGCCCCTCCTTCCTCCAGCGGGCTCCACAAGGATGATGGAGTCAAATCCAGTGCCTTAGGTACCACTGTGATGATGGACCAAGGTTCTGCTGCCAAACCCAACCCTGCTGGGTTCATGGGGACCAGCAAAGCTTCCTCGGAGGAGCCACGCCTTAGGAGGCTCAAGCAGACCTCGGAGTCGGCAGGGAAGGACAAAGGGAAGTTATCAAAGCTGAAACCAGCCCCTCCACTCCCACTGTCTTCATCCTCCATTGCCAAGCCTGGGAAGGTTTCTCACAGTCCCAGCCACGAAGCAGCAGCAGATGTGGTGTCTGGGCCGAAATCCAAACAGTTGACTCAGGTTGGAGAGGCTGCAGGCAGTGATGCTGTCAAGCCAAACCAGTCAGGGGAAGGTGTGAAAAAGCTGGGGATCCCCTCTGTACCAAAGCCACAACCCTCTACAAAGCTGCTGCTGAGCACAGCAACCCCAGCTGCCTCTTCCTCATCCACACCCTCTGCCCCAGGCGGGGACCAGACATCATCCACAGCCTTCATCCCCCTCATATCCACCAGGGTCTCGCTGAGGAAGACCCGGCAGCCCCCGGAGAGGATTGCCAGTGGCACCATCACCAAAGGGGTGGTGTTGGAAAGCACCGAGGCTCTGCGGCTCGCCATCAGCAAGAACTCTGAGCAGATGGCCAGCCACAGCGCCGTCCTGGAGGCTGGCAAGAACCTCTACACCTTCTGTGTGAGCTACGTGGACTCCATTCAGCAGATGAGGAACAAATTTGCCTTTCGGGAGGCCATCAATAAGCTGGAGAACAACCTGAGGGAGCTCCAGATCTGCCCCGCCAGCGCTGGCAGCGGCCCCGCGGCCACCCAGGACTTTAGCAAACTGCTCAGCTCCGTGAAAGAAATCAGCGACATCGTTCAGAGGTAGCAAGAAACCAGGCTGGAAAACAAGCAAGTGAATCAATCAATCACAATGGGCCAAAGCCAGCTGTGGAGAGAGTAACGTGAGGACTGACAAAGGAGCGGGGCATTGGGGTCAGGGCTGTGCCAAGGACGCAGACTGTGAATGCACACCCCAGCTCCAAAGGGCAGGGCTGTGTTCAGGAGGCACTTCCCACCCTCTGAACCCAGATTCCCTGTGTTTCACATACTTGTAATCGTCTTATCTGTGGAGTTCTTGCCTTGTGGACTACAAGTTTAAATGCTGATATCACACCATGCCTTTTTATTAATATTTTATTGTTCTGGACAGACCGTTGAGACTGAAGCCAGACTGATGGACACTGAGATGACCTCCTCCTCAGGAGGACTTTGTACTGCATTTTTGTCCCCTCCTTCTACCCCCCTGTACATGAGGATGAGTGTTTGGATAGCAATATACCCACTGCATTTCTTGGGAGAGTTTGCCCAGCACGTGGTCCTGGCCCAAGTCTGACATTTACCTGACACTAATGCAACAGATTTGGTGCTTGGGAGGGAAGGGGGAAAATTATTAATGTAAGGGTTTTTTAATGGCAGAATGCTACAAGTGATGATTGCCCAAATTCTTTCTCTGACTGCACCTGCTACCCTTGGTTTCTGTGTTTTCAGTTTTCTCAGTGTTGTTGAGCTCCAGTGAATTGCTTGGGCTCGCAGTGCTGGCGGCAGCACCCGCTGGTGTCACAGCCCGGGACCTGTTTGTGGATCTCCCTGGGCAGCAGAACAGGCCTGGAGAGGGGCTGGAGGAGGATGTGGCACTCTGCTGATGTCTGACACTAATCAGGCTGGTCTTTGGGGTGGGGGTCACAGAGCTTGGGCACCTGGGAGGGTGGCAGTGGGAGGAGATGGCTCAGGGTGAGCCATCCACATCCAGCTGTGCCTCCAGCAGCTGTTCTGGCTGAGCCTGCACCTCACAGTGGGTGAGAGCTGCTGTGCTGTGTCTCCAGCTGAATTTCCAGCTGTCTGTTTTGTGAAGGGAGATGGAGCCTGGCCCCTGCCCTCCTGCAGAGCTTTGGGGGGCTGTGGTGCCTGGGTTTCTGTGCCCCTGGAACCCCTGGGAGGAGCTCCAGTGCCAGTACTCTGGGCTTGAAAGCATTCCTACCCTCATGCCAGCGTGGTTCCATCCAGCATCAGACAAGGAGCTGTGGAGACTGCAGACACTTCTCTGGGGTGCATCTCCCGAGGAAACTGCCACAAGATGCTGACAGCAAGACTCCAGGCCTTCCTTGCCAAGGTCCTGTGACCTGCCCAATTAGTTCTGGGAGCTAATTGTGACTGGTGACAATAGTGAAAGAACAAGGTTTAGGGCTATTAACAGTGCAATTTAACTCCTCTTAACAGTTCCAGACATGAGAAAAATACATTTCCCATTTTCTGTTCCCCTGTAACTCCTGACCCCTCTTGTGTATCTTAAACACTAATTGCCTTCAATTGTATTTTATGCTGTTCTCTTTGGAACTGTTTGTTTTGTATATGATTTCTAGTAGTTCACTCGTGTGTGTTCATGCCACTTCTCGCCCTCACAAACAGCCATGACTTAACATGTGACAAATGTTCAAAAGAAAATACACACTTCTGCTACAGGCTGACTTTAAAAATGTAAGAAAAACCCCAACCCTTGAATTGTCTCTTTCCTGGAGGTACTGTTTTTACTTTGATAACATACTGTGCCACTATATTATACATTTGTATCTCGTTATTACACACTTTTGTAGACTTGTCTTTTTTACAGTGTGTAAATAGCTCTGTCCTTCATCTCTGTGATACTTAAGGGGGTCGTTTCCCCTTTAATTTAGTCCAGTACAGATTGTTTCTGTACATGACTTTCAATTCTTCTCTCTTTCTCTATTTCCATTTTTTTTGATTTGTTTTTTATTCCAGTCTCTCTTGCGTAGTATATTTAAAAATAAATCAATGTTGAGGAAAACTCGTGTTTGTCTGTCAGTGAGGCTTTTCCAACCCAGCTGACTCCCCTTAGACTCCTCATCCAAAACCGGGAGTTCCCTGTTTGGGTGGTTCACTGTGACCCTTCAGCACAGTGGGGTGGTCAGAGCCAGGCCAGCAGCCCCTTCCCATGTTCCTTTGATCCGGCTCTGGAAAGTCAGGAGAGAAAAGAGCTGCACAGAGTAAGACTGTGTCATCACCTCTTCTGAATCAAAGACTTTGCTGTTGTCTTCAAGGAGATTTATATCAGAGATTTGACTGAACTTTTCCTCTGTTAATGGTTTGCATTCTGTAATTCAGCTGCTGATGTGTTTTCCTCCTCCTCTGTTATGAAATGACCCATGAGTTTCTCTCCTCATACAGTTCCCTCCCTCATTTCTGGTTGCCCATTCTTATTTTCTGTTTCCCTTCAGCCTTTCTAGTAAACCTCGGGGGAGGGGCATTTCCAGGCACTGAGCAGCCTCTCAAATCAGCCACTGCTTTGATTAATGAAGATGCTAAAGACTAAAAAAGGATGAGAAGAAAACAAGGGGCAGGTGACAGTGTGTAGTGTCCCACAGTTCCACAATGATGTTTTAGGGTTGTAACCCAGTTCTTTGCATTTTTAATCCCCTCAGTAAGTCCCTGGTGAAATCTGTGGGTCCTGGCTGAAGGGGAACAAGGCTGATGGGAAACCTTGAGCTGCTGTGACAGCGACTGCATTGGGCTGAAGAGGATGAAGGAGAAGCAGGAGGATGCACTGATGAATATAAACAAAATTAATGGCCTGCACTTGGCAAGGCACAGGCACAAGAGAGGGGTCTGCAGCACTCAGGGAGTTCTGGGTGGGATTGTGACCAACACCCTGGAAAAGGTCCTGACTTGTCTATGGTGAGTAGCTGAGGGAAGATGGAGATGCTTCACCTGCCCCTAAATGCTGTCACTGCTGGTGATTTCCATCCCTGCTGGCTTAGGGACTGCTCTGTGGTGTCGTGGGAAGGCAGAGGCTGGCTGACCTGGCTGGGGAAAGCCCCTGGATCTTTGGTGTTGGGACTGTGAGAGAGGGGATTAAAGGCTAAATTTAGCTGAGTACAGTAGGAGTTGATTTAACAGATCGATGCATTTAACAGTTTGATTGCTCCAATTTTCAAGGCTATTGAGCTTGAAAGTGAGAGTGCTCTGGGGGAAAAATAGCTGTGTTTGTGGTTTTGTTTTGGTTTTCGTGTCTTTGAAATTACAATGTTCACTCTTATAAGTTTTCATTTAATGTCGTCTTGCTTTAGTTGGGAAGTTGTCACGAGATGTAAAATGTGGCCAGTGTTTTATGCTCACTCTTTTCCTTGCAAATCCCACGTTTTTATGCTCAGGCTGGCATGGCAGCCTGGCTGGTCCAGGTGTGCCAGACCACTGCCTGTCCCCCAGGATGGTCAGGGACAGCCCACAGCCTCTCCCTTGGCTGACATTCATCCCTCCACAATTGGAAATAGAGGAAAATGGACCTAAGCACAGTGTCAGCTCTGAGGAGAGGGTTCTGTCATCACCTGTGCACCTAAAAGCAGGCTGGCAGCAGAGTGGGACACACTCCTTGGCCGAGGGTGAGACCTGGCTTGGGTGGGCTGCTGGAAATGATGCCCCAGGGTCAATTCCTGGTCAGTGCTGATGCCCTGGCAGTGCCAGTGCCCCTAAAGCTGTGGGTGAGGGACAGTTATCTCCAGTGTTGAGCCTGGGCTCAGGGCTCGCAGTGCTGCTCAGTGCTCAATGGCAGATCCAGCTCAGCAGAAAGCTGACCCGCAAACCAGGCTGTGCTGAACGTTTTCCCAGCAATCACCCCCTTGCTGAGGGTTCTGTGTTTGTCCTAGCATCTATTCTGCTGTAAAGGTCCCACCTGTGCTCCTGCAGCCTGCATGACCCAGTTATGATGCACAGAGCCTCCTCATGAGTCCCTGGGATGCAATTAATCCAGGCTCTTCCTCTGCAGAGGATCCTTTGGGTTTCTGAGATTTGCTGTTCCTGTTGTGTGTGTGTAGTGCTGCAGCTCTGCCAGGGGTGGAGGAACAGTGAGGGGCAGCCCATGGGAGTGGAGCAGAGGCCAGGGAAGGGCCAAGGGCTGTGCCTGGGCAGGGAAGGTTAACAGGGCAGCTCCTGGACAGTCCCAGCTGTGGTGGCAATGCCTGCACTGCTGTCTCTGTCCACTGGCCACCTGTGGAGGAATCCAGGGCCTGTTTGATCCAGCTCCCTGTGGGTGGGTGAGTTCTGAGCTCTCCACCTCTCAAAGGTGTTCAGGGTCTGGGTGTCCTCTCGGGAGCTGCTCCCCCCATCAGGAGGAGAGGAACTGGGCAGGGGTGTAGCTTCCTGTGGGAGCTGGGTGGAGATGATGTGTCTGGTGTTCAGGGGTGGGAATTCCAGCCCCTCAGGGGTCGTTCTTGGCATGTTCCCCCCTCCTTCCTCCCAGCTCCAGGCCGTTATTTTCCATTCACTTTTACCTCCCCAGCATTAATCACCAAGGAGCAGTAATCAAGAGCCTGGAATGCTGCCTCTTCCCTGGCACCCTAAGGTGTGCTCAGGGGAGTTCAGAGATGCCACAGCCCCTCACCTGCCCCATGTCACAGCCTGGCAGGAGCTCAGGCTCCTGCCAGAGGGTGAGGAGGGTGATGGCATTGCCCTGCTGGCACCAAGCTGCCCATCAAGGAGCCCTGAGGTGTGGGGGCTGAGCCCAACTCTGTCCCACCCGCCAGGTAAGTGCTCCAATTTTCAGTCAGTTCTGCAGAGGTTATTGCACATCAATCAAAGCCTCGTTATGTGAGAGCTTTTATGAGGCTGTTCTGAGCCTGTTCCTCTCCGGGACTTCAGTGCAGGAGCCCAGGCATCCCCGCAGCCACGGCATTGCCCAGCAGGTTCCCTTTCCCTTCCCGCAGCAGTCAGTGCCACTTTCCTCTGCAAAGATCCATCACAGCAAAGCCAGGGATTTACCAGCCCTCGCTAACCCAGAGTTACTCCAAAACTCTTCCCCTCCCTCCCCCCGGCTCCAGCGCAGGGTAAAATTGATCAGTGCGTGTTTATTGATGGTTTGAACACTCAAAAGAAAGGGGTAGGGGGAAGTCGTTGCCATGGAAACATCGATAAAGCTCCGGCTCCGTCTCCGCTGCGTGATGTGAGCGCGGCGCCGGCGTCCCGATCCAAAGAGGGGGCCTTGGTGGGGCAGGAATGGGGAGGGATGGAGGGATGGAGATGGGTTTGGGGGTGCCTGGGCTGCGGGTCTGCGTGGCCTCAGCCGCCCTGAGTGCCTGGGCGGTCGCTGCTGTGCTCCCCGGGGCGAGATGCTCGGGGCTGCAGGGGAAGGAAATGCCCGTCCTCACCTTCACAGCATTGTCTGTCCTCACCTGAGGGGCAAACCCTGGCACTGTCTGTGTCCCTGCAGACCTGCATGAGCCTGGTGCTGTGCCTCCATTGCTCCCTGGACCTGCTGCCCCACGACTGTTTTCCCCTGGGTTCCAGCTCCTCCATTCAGCCACAGTCACTGCTCCTGCTGCCAGAAGGACTCAGCAGCATTGCATTAAGTGGTCTGTCTGCTTGATGGATATTACAATGCACCTCTTGCAGCCTGATTTAGGTTTTTTTAAAAAATCTTTTTACTCCCCCAGCCAAGTCCTGCCACGGTCTCTGATTTTTGAGGGTGCAATTCAGCGCTTGCAAATCATCTCCAGGCTCATTTCTGTGCCTGCAATGAAATATCAGCCGTGGCTCAGTGTGTAAGTTGTGTTAGTGCCTGCAGCAGGTAGTTAGAGCTCTGATTGCTGGTACCTCTGGCAGGCATAGAGAAAACACTGGGATTGGCAGAGCTAGATCTGCCCCAAAGAGGGGAAGGCAGTGGCTGGGCAGTGGGGCTCTTTCTGTGCTGGCTTTTGGGGCTGTGGTCCCCAAAGCTGCACCACTGGTGGCTGGAGCACCAGTGACAAGCACCTCCCATGGTCCTGGTAGGTGCAGAAGTTCTTGTTTAAGCCCTTCTGCACCCAAGTTCTGCAGTAGCTACAGCTGGGATTAGGTGGTGACAGGGCCAGGAGGGCATTGGGAAGGGCCAGACTGTCTGAGGAGCTGGATGATGACAAGGACATTGAAGGTCAGGCATTACAGTCTCGCCCTGGTGAGGAGTGTGGGGCATGAGCAGGGCTGGGGGGCTGTGGCAGGGCTGGTGGTGCCAGGGCAGGATTCTGTGCTCACACCAGGGGTTGCTAAGGACAAGATTTTCCTGAACCCTGCTGCTCTGCCCTGGTTTTGCAGGCAGGAGCTGCCTCGTGGAAGAGGCATCTTGACACTAAGCAGAATTTGCTGCCGGAGGGACTTTTCCTTAACAGGCAGGAGAGCAGCAACTCGGTGGAGAGCTCTGAGGGACCCTCTCCTCCCTGAGGGCTGGCCCTGGACTACAGACAGTCCCTGGGGACTATCAGCACCCCGGCATCCTGCTGCAACCCTCCAGCCTTGCTGCCTGGCCCTACTGGCACTGTCTGTCCCCGTGTGCCACCCCTGCTCTGTGCCAGCCCTGGAGACCCAGCACCAAGCCCTTTCCCTGTGCCCCAGCCGAAGCTGTGTGTGATCAGGGAAGGGATTTGGTGATTTCTCCTTAAGGCACCCTCCTCTTCTTCCATTGCAACGGGCGGGAACGGGGATGGGAGATCTAGAACAGAGCTGGAAGTGGGGCAAACGCAGCATCCCCCTCCCCAGGGCAACCCCAGCAGCAACACTCCCCAATATCCTTTTGTCCGAGCAAACCCAGGTGAGACGGAAGGGAAGGACGGGACGGGGTGACCCGCAGGAGGTGGGGAATCCAGTCCGAGCTCTCATCTCCCAAAGCGGAAAGTGAAGCCCCCTTTTTTCCTGTTGTAGCCGTTGAGTTCCTCTGCCAGGTTCCCCAGGGTGCCGCTGCGTTTCTCCCCTCCGGCGGGCAGCAGCTCGGGGCCGCCCCGCCTGCCCGGCCGCATCCCGGCCCCGGCCGCGCCGAGCCCCCGCAGCTCCCGGGCGATGCTCAGCAGCGCATCCCGCTCCTCCTCGCTTCTCCTCCGCTTCGCCCCTGCCCTCCAGCCGGGACCCCAGCCCTCCGCCGCCGTTTGCCAGCCGGGACCGAGCAGAGCCCCTACCCCGGGCTCTCCCGGCTCCCAGCGCTCGCCGGGAGGGAAGCAGGCTCCCAGGCTCAGGAGGAAGAGGCAGGACAGCGAGTAGGGTGCTCTCATCTGGGGGAAGCACAGGAAGGGGAAGGAATGTCAGGGGAGCAGCGGCTGAGGCAGCAGCGGGGGCTGCCCTGGGCAGTTCCCCATCCCTGCTGCAGCCCCCCCAGACCAGCCCTGCCGCCCCTGCTAGAACCCCCTGGGCACCCACTGCTCCTTCTGCAGCCTCCACACCAGCACCCAGCCCCGAGAGGGTCCGAGCTCCCCCCTGCCTTCCCTTCCTCTTCCCACAAAGGCTCAGAAAAAGGAAACAGGTTGTATTATTATTATTAGTGTTAATAATTATCTGGAGATGTTGCCTTAAAGCTGCTGCAGGTGCTGGGGACCAGGCTGTCTGCTCCACGCTTGCCCAGGGGGTTTGTTTCTCACTCCTGCGCCAGACCCGGGTGCTCTCAAGCCCCTGCCTGCCCTTCCCAACATCCCTTAGCCCGGAGGCTTCACTTCGGTATTCACCCCAGCCTTTTTCATACTTTACCTCTCTTCTGCTCTCTCCCTTTTTGCTCCCCTTTGCCCGTCAGGGATCCAAATTTCTGAGTCCCGTCCTGGGGTCTGGGGGTGCTGTGGGTCCCCAGCTGTTTCCCACCAGCCTTTCACCACTCCCTGTCTGTGCTGCCCATCGAGGCAGGGGTGTAAAGCAGGGACAGACAGACAGACAGACACACGGGCACCAGTCACTTACCTCTGCACCTCGCTGCTGCCCGGTGCTGCCTCCCCTGGCACCTCTCTGCCCACCCTGGGTCGGGATGAGCCGGACCCGCCTGGGGCCATTAAATAGCCACGGGCGCTGATTGCCAGGTCACCCCTTGGGCGTGTGGCCACGGAGAGAGGAGGGTGGGATCCTCGGGGAGGGAGCTGGAGAGGGGACGGAGGGGACAGGGGTTGGTGGAGCTGCCACAATGGGAACGCAGCAGCACCGCTCATTAACACGCTGCCTTTGTCTGCTGCCTCACTTGGAGGAGCAGCTGGGAGCTGGCCTTGTGTCCCTGGCAGCTGTCAGGGGTGCTGCTGGGATGGAGGGTCACATCTGGGGGGCCAAGTGCGTCCCCATCATCGGGCTGGTGTGTCCTCTGTGCAGCTCTTGGGGGTCCCACCCATCTGTTTGTGTGCACAGGCACCACTGGAGACCCCTGCGCCCCCAAACCCACCCAGGGCCTGGCCCCACATGGAGGTGCCCAAGTGCTCCCACCCTCCCTGGTCAACACACACAGCCAGCAGTGCTGGAACATGGTCCCCAGGGCACCCTGCTGTCCCCTCCAGGTCTGCCCTGGGCTGTGGCAGTGGAAAGTGAAGTGGGCAGCAGGGAGGGACTGTGGCATCGCTCGGTGCTCTGTGCATCAGAGCAGGTCCCCTTGGCACAGACAGTGCCACCCTCCCGGTGCCAGTCCCAGGGCCACCCCAAGGTCCTGCAGGGCCTTGGTTTGGGCTGGAGCCCTGGGAAACCTCCTCAGTCCCCTGGGTGTCCCCAGCTCTTGTTTTGCAGAGTGGTTTTGGTGTGGTGGGCAAGCCCCCAAGGGTGCTGTGCCATGAGCCTGGCACGGGGAAGGAGCCATCCCCCAGCACAGAGAGGAGCTGCAGTGATTCCGTGTCACTCCCCTTGCTGTCCCTCTGGCCATGTCACAGCTGTCACACGGTGAGTAACGATGAGATCCTTTTATTAAGGAGTTTAGAAAGTCCACGTGTACAGCTTTGGACACACTCAAACACGACCTAGACTTCACAGCACTGCTACACACCACGGCCTGGCCCAGGGCTTCTCTGGGAAGGTCCATGGCCACATCCCAGACCCCCGGTCACCCCTGCCCACCCCTTTCCAGGGAGGTGTCACCACAGATGGGTTTAACCTAATCCAGGGCCATGGAGCAATGCTTGAGCTCTTGGAAATAATCCTGGGAAATCCTGTGTCTTGGCATGGATTAAATGCCTCTCGTGCAAGTCAAAACAAATCTCTGGGGGGTCCCGGGTGACACAGGCAGTTACACAAGGATGTGCTACCAACAAACCAAGGTACAATGTTCCCTCCCTGGCATGGCAGAATGCCAGTGGAGGGGTCTGGGGGAGGATGAGCCTTCCCACCTGGCACATGGTTCCATGTGCATCCCTGCCCAAAGCATCAGAAAACCCAGCTACAGCTAATCCACCCAAAAAACTGATTGAAAAGTAAAGATGGGTGCAGGCAGGACCCTTTCCAGAAAGGTCCAGTGGAATGCAGGAAGCTCCTTGGAAGCTGTCAGGACTCCTGCTGTTGTGCTGAGAAATGCCACTGCTGAGTTCCCTCAGTTCCCATCATTCCAGAAAGCCCTGAGCCACTGCTCTGGGTGTGGATGGAGTGCCTAGAGCTGAGTGCCTTTCACTCAGAGCTCATCCTCACCTGAGGGCTCTGGAGGATCTCTCTGGCAGGGTAAAAAGCTGTGGTGATCCCAATGCATCGTTTGTCCATTTCTCTGTCAGGGCGGGCAGACAGACAGACACTCACCCAGTAGGTGAGAGAGCTTGTCCAGCACAAGATCCGAGGTGGGAAAGGCTTAAAAACTAAGTAGAATACAGAGGGATGTACAAACCTGGCACAGTTGGGAAGCTGAGCCTTTGATCTCCCCGTGCTTTAAGCTCCCCTGGAAATGGAGACGGGGGAGTTTTCCTCCCCTCCTCCGTCCGTCTGTCTGTCTGATGGTGTTCCTTGGGGCAGGGCTCTGCTCTAGCACAGGCAGAGAGTGCTGTAAGGGGTGGCAGGGTTCCATCTGCCCACTCCCCTCTCAGTCCAGAGTCTGCTCAGATTTGGTTCTTGTTTTTTTGGACAAAATCCCCCATTTGAGTCCTTCCAGGGAGCCAGCAGGAGACATCAGTCCCACAGCCCATGGCAGCTCCTGCCTGGGCTGGCTGGTGCTGCTGCCCGGTTATCAGGGCCCTGCAGATGCTAAGCCCCACTCGGGGCTTCTCTTTTGCAAAACCTTAACAGGATTTGAGGAAATGAAAGGCTTTGAATATCTGCAGGTGCCCAGCCAGTGCCACAGCTTAGCCAGGGTGGGAATGAATGCGGTGCCCAGGCCAGCAGTGAGCAGAGGGGCTCGCTGGGAGATGTGGCTGAGCTGCCTGAAATGTTTGGGGAAAGGTCACAGCCTTTGGATGGGGAAAGTCTGGTGTGAATCCGAGTGGGTCTGGTTGGGAGGGAGGGGCTGTGAAATGCAGGCAGAGCTGTGCTGGGAAGTGAGCCTTCCTCGCCTCCTCCTCTTCCTTGTTGTGCTCCCTGTTTGCCCAGCACTGCCAAAGCAGCTCCGTGCCGTGCTCGGTTCTGGGTGTGCGTCCTTGCAGCGCTGTTCTGGCTCACTTTGGGCTGTCCTGACCTGCTGGGAGGCTCCAGGACTCAGGACAGGGACAATGGGGACTAAGGAGCTGGTGGTTGTCCCTCCCCAGCTGCGTTGCTCTTGCAGGGGCAGAGGAGAGCGTTCTGCAGTCCAGAGGAGGAATTGCTGGCACGGTCAGGCTGACCCAGCTGAGCCCTCCCCATCACCAGTAGCACCATGGGGGGAGCTGGAGCTGAGGAGCAGCAGCCTCATCCCAGTCCTGGGGGTTTTTGGGGCCTGGGGTTCCCCATGACAAGTGCCCCCAGCCCCTTGCCTGCTTGGCTAGCCCACTGCCAGGTGTCAGTGACCAGAGCAGAGGTGACCAGAGGTGTTCAGCCTGCCTGGGCTGCTGCATCCCTCCCTCCCTCCTTCCTTCCCTCCAGGCAGCCCCTTTCCTTCCTGCTGGGCACCTCTGCCCAAATACCTGCATCCTCTCTGCCCCAGCCAGGAGCACAGGCCATGGGTCACACTCTGGTCAGGACACCTGGTCTGGCTGCAGGGGAGCCATGGCAGTGGGAAGCAAAGGTCTGGCAACACCTGTGGGTGCCCAGGAGCCAAAGTCACCCTCACTGGCAGCAGATGCTCCCCAGGGGCAAGCCCTCAGAGAGGATGGGAAGGATGGCAGCTGAGGGAGGGGGTCTGCAGGGTGCTGGGGATGGGCAGGAGACCGGGCATGGTGTGGGGGGGACTGATGCCATCAGCTAATTCTCCTCCCGGATGGGCCGGATCTTCATCTCGGTGAACTTGAGGGAGTACTGCCAGCCGGTCCAGGAGGACCACTCGATGCCGTCGGCGTAGGAGCTGTGGTGGCCCCGGAGGTACTGCCCGTTCAGGTTGGAGGTGTGGCAGTTGCGGTACCACCAGGCGCCGTGGTAGAAAGCGGCGCAGTTGTTCTCCGAGTGGTCGTTGTCCAGG
Organism: Serinus canaria; assembly: GCF_022539315.1. Lineage (NCBI taxonomy): Eukaryota > Metazoa > Chordata > Aves > Passeriformes > Fringillidae > Serinus > Serinus canaria. The sequence goes on along the minus strand of NC_066330.1, from coordinate 4,630,328 downwards.
TCCTTGGTGGTGAACTTCATCCCGTTGTGCTTCAGGAAGGAGTCACCTGGCCCAGGGGAAAGGAGTCCTGATGGGCACCTCCTGCCCTGCCCTGCCCCGCCCCGTGGGGCTCCCCTGGGCACCCCAGTGGGCGTACAGCAGATGCCCAACCAGCAGATGCCAACCTCACCCCGCCTCCAGCCCCCCGAGGCCGCAGGGGTGCAGCCGGTGCCGCTGCCAGAGGACACTGGAACACCCAGCAAGGGGCTTTGGTGGCTGTGACCCCCCCCCCGCCCATGGGGGATGCGCCCCCCATCCTGCTGCCCCACCTGCTGTCCCTGAGTAGTCGGCGATGGTGATGGGGTACCCGTCCTCCTCGGGGTCCACGGAGAAGAGCCCCACCCCGAAGCTGCCGTAGTGGGCGAAGGCGGTGCCGTTGTCGAAGTCCTCCAGGTCGATGCGGAGCTCGTAGCTGCCCTGCACCGTCAGCAGGTGGATCCTCTTCAGCCCTGGCAGAAGGAAAGGGGTGAGTGTGGGGATGGGGTGCCCAGGGCTCCAGCCCCTCCCTGCCTGCCCAGCCCATCCCTCCCAGCCCATGGGTGGGGGTCTCGGTGTCCCCTCCATAGCAAAGGAACCCCAGAGCTCCCCAAGCTTTGCCAGGACCCAGCAGTGCCAGCCCCACACACCCAACCAGTGCTCTCCTGTCAGCTTCCCGAAGCCGTCCCGGTAGGCTTCCCAGCCACGGAAAAAGTTGACGGAGCCGTCCTCCCGCCGCTGGAACACCTGGGGACACACAAAGGGCATCAGCTGCGGGGCTGCTCCCAGCCTGCGTGCCCCGGGCATCCCTCTGCTCCCCACCGCGCTGCCCACCCCTCCCTGCCACTGCCTAATTAGACAGCGGCACAAATTAAACCCTGCCGGCTCAGTGATTACACAGGGATGAGCTCCCCTGGGAAATGCTCCATCCCAGGGCTGGGTGAGTCCGTTCAGCCAAAACCCTTCACAGGATCCTCTGTCTGGAAATGGGAGCAGAGCTCGGGAAACCTGAAGCTCCTTGGGAAGTTGTGGGGTGTCCCTGGAGTGGTGGGCACCCTGCAGGATGGGGTCTGCTCCTGCACAGGGGAGCAGGGACGGGGGGGGCACCACCCGAGGTCTGTCCTGCAGCATGGGCTGCCCGGGTTGCTGTGAGCCCTCCTGCCACAGTGGGTGCTCAGAACTGTGCAAAAACCCAGCAGGGCTGATTTCTTCCTCCTGGATCTCCTTGCTCTCCTGGGCAGGCACCCCATTACAAAACATCATCTCTGTGACAGCCTCATTAACCTCCCAGAGAAATAATTGTGAGGCACTGAGTGCCCTGAGCCGTGCAGAGCCCCCAGATCCCAGCCAGATCCCAGGGCTCAGTGCAGCTTTTCTGCTCTGAGCCTTTCCCTTTTCCTCTCCCATCTGCTCACCAGCCCGTGTGCCCTGTGTGTTTCATCCCCTTTTGTCCATACTTTTGGGTTTGATTTATTGACAGCGATCCAGAAAACGCTGCTTCATGCCCGACCATTTGAACTTAATTAAGCCTCCAGCCCTGGATTAATTCCATTAAAGTTGGCTGAGCAAGCCTGCCCTGCTCCCACCGAGCTCTGCGCTCCCGAGGCCGTGGTGGGGACAGCTGGGACACTTGGTGACTTGGGCAGAGCCCTCCCAGGCTCTGGCAGCCCAGGGGCCAGAGACCCCATCTTCAGAGCTGGGCTGTGCTGCCCAGCTGAGCCTCCAGCACCCCAGGATTGGGGAATGTGGATGAGCCCTGAAGCCACCCTGCTTTGCTCCCCCTGGCTGCTTCTGCCCTCCTACACAGGGTTTCCCCCTGGCACGTGAGGCAGAACCACCTTGTGAACCTCTCACTGTTTGCCCTTCCCCACATGGGTGTTTTGGGGCTGGCTGTGCTGGCTGAGGCTCTGGCACAGCTCTGATCCTGCTGTACTTACCTTCTAGAATTAGAGCCTTAATTTTTATCCCCACGTTGAGCACTTGAGAAGCTGTGGTTAAGCCCATTTAAAGGGGCTTTCTTCAGCCTTGCTGGGAAAGGGGGGCAGCGTGGCTGGACAGGGGCCTGAAGCTGCTTTTCCCCGGCCACCACCAGCTCCGTGGCTGGCGTGGGGAAGGCAGTGGCTGCAGCACCACTGCTCCCTCCTAATCAGCTTTGAGCCACGGTTCTAAGTAGGCCAATTGCCTGAGTGGTGCCCAGGGAAGCATGTGGGACAGGACTCCACTGCCTGAGCCTTGGCACAGCTCAGGAATCACTCCAGGAGAAGCCTTCAGTGCCCCTCTGCCCACCAGGCTCAGCCCCACGGGGGTTTGAAACCAGGTTTGTGGCTGGTGAGTGCTGGAGGTCCTGTGTCCTCCCGAGTCTCCTGCTCCATCCTCATCATCTCCCATGCACAGTTCCTTCTGTGCCTCTTTTGTGCCCCCTCCAGGTGCAGGCAGGGCTGTGGGAGCCTCCTGATCACCCTCTGGGAGTGCTGGGAATGCTGGGTGCACCAGTGACCCGCAGGCTCCTGGGCTCCAGCCCTGCCTCACTGCTCTTTTCCTCCTCATCAAATATGCATCAACCCCCTCTTAAGCAAAAAGGATTTCCCTCCCTTCTTTAAAGGCAAGGCTGAAATATTTATCTCCCTCATTCTCTGCCTCCCCCAGTTGCCCCTGTGGGGCAAGGACAGGCTCCTGCAAAGCCACAAACCCAGAAAAATGGGTTAAAAGCAGAGAAAAGTGGGAAGCGCTGGCAGCTTCCTCTCCCTTAGCTCCACCAAGCTCCTGGTGGGCTGGAAGCTCCCAGTGTGGGGACGTGCTCAGCCATCACTTCACCACCACAGAGCTCAGGCTCCTGGTTCAGTTTTGGCAGCTATGGCAGAGAGCCCTCAGCCCTGTCCCCAGGGTGTCCTCTGAGCCCTCTCACAGCAGGGAGACCATCTTTGGATCAGGGAGACCCAAAGAAAGCCAGGGAGAAAGCTCTGAGCAGAGCAGAGCCAGTCCTCAGGAAGTGCCAGTCCCTTGGGGCACCCTTTGAACACCACAGCTGGCAGCTCTGCCCATCCCAGGAGCTGCTCCTGCCTGGCCCTGCCAGCAGAATTGTTGTGTCCTGTTTGTGGTGGCACATAAACCACATCCTTGGAAACAAAATGTTTCTGTGGCTCCTCTCAGCCCCTGCCTGTGGTTTACCCTAGCCCAGTGTCTGCTCAGCCCCATCCCTCTCCAGGACCCCTCCAGCAGGGGCTGACCAGGCTGGTCAGGCTGTCCCCGCCAGTGTCCCAGCACAGCAGGGACCCCTGAAGCTGGAAGCTGTCACTTGATGTCACCACAGCCCTTGTGCTGCTGGCACAGCCTTTCCTCCTGCTTTCTTTGGCTTTCCCACCATTTCCCAGTGCATGCTGCACATGGAGGGGAGGCTGAGGAGCTGAGGTGCTGATCCCAGGGGATTTTGCCCCACATGAGGAGCAATGGAGGCTTGGGGGCTCTGGGAGGAGTGTGGGGCATTTGCAAAGACATTCTGAAGACAACATCATGTGAAAAGGCAGCTTTTTGAGCCCTCCTGGGGTGCTGAGCTCCCTTGACCTCTACCATGCCATCACTGCTTTAGGAAAGAGCCAGAGGTGAGTGTCAGGGGCAGAGCTGGGCTGGGCAGTCACAGGGCAGCCACTGCAGCCCCAGGCAGTGCTGGGCACAGGACAGGGATGCTCCCATCAGCATAGGTGGGACTGACCCAGAAATGTGGCCCTGCTGCTGCTGGGCAGGGCTGAGTGGGGACAAAACCACCCTGCCTTGCTCATCCTTCCCCGGGATGGGGACAGGGAGCCAGCAGGACCCTGCCTCTGCAGGTCAGGCTTTGGGGACAGTGAGGTCCTGAGCTCTCCCCCTGCCCCGGGTCCCCCTGGCCTCTGAGCTGTCCAGGCAGCCTAAAGCTGAGCTCAGCAGCTCCCAAGCTCCCGAGTCAAAATTGATTCAGCTGCTGCCATCGCTTCCACCCACCCACATGCAAATAAGCCCAAATGTCAGGAGTAATCGCTCCAGGGAGAAGGGAAGGGAAGGGAAGGGAAGGGAAGGGAAGGGAAGGGAAGGGACGGGAATGGAAGGGCACGGAAGGACATGGACTGTGCCAGGCATGTCCTTTCTTGCCGTTACAGTGCCAGGTCCTGTGTCCATGTCCGTTCCTTTCACTTTCCGGACTTTACCGACTTTCACTGTTCCGTTACGTGCCGGTGCCCATTTCCTTGGCCATTGCTTTCCTGGACCATTGCCTTCCCCGCTCTGCTCCACAGCACCCAGCTGTGCCATGGCTCAGCTGGAGCCTGGCAGTGCCCCCACACCCCCAGCCCCCCGGAGATGGCTGAGACAATCCCTGCACCCAAGGGACTGGAGGCACGTTTGGGACCCTCTGCTGCAGAGCAGCCCTGAGAAAGAGGAGCCCGGGGTGTGCACCCTCAGCCCAGCCCTGGCTGTCTCTGGGCTCCTGCTTTGGCTCCTGGCCCCCTCAAGGCAGGGCAGAGCCGAGGTGTCTGTGCCACTGCACTGCCAGACCCTCCCTCTCTGTGCCCCCTCCCCAGCCCAGCCAAGCCCTCCCTCCTGCAGCAGCTTTAAATAAGCCTCTGAGTGTCTCGCTAATCACCTTGGGCTGCTCTTCAGGCTCGGCTGGGGCTGGAGGAGGCTGTGCAGACTTTGCATAGGGTTTGGAAGGACCCTCTGCACCTTGGGGAGCCAGAAGGGTCCCCCTCTCCCCTCTGTAAGCCCCCAGGAGCTGAGGTCCCCAGCTGTGCCGTGCCTCTGTTTCCCCACTGGAGCTGCTGGTACCACCCTGACACCGCAGGTTCCTCCTGCCCTGGGTGGGCTCTCGGAGGCTCTCACCAGCCCCCGAGGGCAGGGGGGCTAAGCTCCCTCCTGGCCCTGCTCAAAGCTGCTTAGGGCAATCAGATCGTGCGGATTTGTTTCCTAGAGCGCCCAGCTGGAGGGGCGCTGGCCAGCTCGGCTCTCCCAGCGTATCCTCAGGGCAGAGGCTGCCTGCCCACCCCTCCTGCTGAGATCCCACCAGCTCCTGGGACCCCCTCTCTGCCCTCCTGGCACCCAAGTGATGCCCCCCAGGGCAGGGGGAGCTGCTGACCTCCAGCTGCTCCCTGGGGCAGGGGGGCTGGGGCTGGCAGAGCCGTGTCCCACCCCTGTTCCCTGCCCCCACTGCTGTGATTATGGCCCATCGCAGCTGCCCTGGCAGAGTGAATCGGACAGGGAGTGAATCAGCAGAGCTCCCGAGGTGCCCCAGGCACCCCGGCCTTAAATGAGGCCAAAAGTCCGGGTTTGGGGTCTGCCCTGAGCCCCAGCACTGCCTCACTGGGTCCACAGGGCAAAGCACAGCCACACCCCAGCCCCAATGAGAAGGACAAATTCCAGAGGTGGCACCCATCTCCCTGCCTGAGCACCCTCCAGCTCCAGCCCAGCTCCCCAGTCCAGGGCAGGCACCAGGCTCCAGCTCAGGGTTCTGCCTGGCACCACTGGGCAGCTCTGGGTGCACAGCCAGGCCCCTCTGACATTGATTGCCCTTCCTGATGACACCTCCAAGTGTCCAAAGTGACATCTCCCACGCCCAGCAGCACAGGGCCAGCCCGTGGCCAGCAGTGCCATCCCCCCGTGTCCCCAGCGTGGTGGCAGCTCACCGTCCAGCCGCCCCCGTCCGTGGTCATGTCACAGTAGACCTGGAAGCCATCGGGGTAGTGGGTGGGGAAGATGGAGTAAATCCCATCCTCCTGCTGTCCACTCACATAGATGTCAAAGCAGTCTCGGGGCCGGGAGCCTGCAGCGTGCCATTGGGATGGGGTGGGAAGAGGGGAAGGCTGGTTAATTAATGGTCTAATTTAATGTCTGGCCATTTCTTCCAGGCTCCCAACCTTGCTTCCAGCTCTAGTTGCCAGCTTGGTGCTGCTTTGCTCTTTCCCTCCCTTCTCCTCCAATGCTCGGGGTGAGCAGTGCCCAGGGGGATGCCACCACCGTGGGGACTCCCCAGCAGCTGGCAGGGACTGACCTCATGTCCCTGTGAGATGGCAAGGGCGAGCTGGGACCCAGACAAGGACAAGGGAGAGCCAGTGCCCAGGGAGGCTGTGGGGACGTGCTCCCAGCTCCAGGACAGGCTCCCTCAGCTGCATCCCAACCCAAGGCTGAGGGATGTGACTGTTTATCCCGGGCAGGGCCACCCTCAACACCTACAGAGGTGAATGCTCTGTCTGGTCCCTGCTACCCTCTGTGGGAGCAGATGGCTTTGCAAGGGTGTGAAGGGGCTTTTGGGCTGGTTTATGGACAACTGGGATCTGCACGGTGAGAACTCCCCCTCCCAGGACACACCTTCCCTCTCCCTCCTTCTCCACCTCCTCACCAGCCCTGCACTGTTTTAAATCCCTTCTCCAGGATGCTTTGCCCCATGCTGGGTGGTTTCTCCCTCCCACGAGCAGCCCCGGGCACATCCCTCTCCCCGGGGGCTGGCAGGGATGCCTCTCACCGTTGGAGCAGCCCCGGGGCCGTGCTCCCCTGGCCGGGGCTCGCTGCAGGTCAGCCTTGAGCCGGGGCCGGGCCCCGCCGCGCTCCTTCTGCAGCGAGTCCAGCACGTCACTGACAGAGCTCACCAGCCGAGCCATGTTGGTCTGGCTCTCCGACAGCAGCTGTGGGCAGGGGACACGTGGGGGACACAGAATTGTGGTGAAATGGTTAAATCCCTTCCACATGCCAGCCCCTTGACCGCTCTGCTCAGCAGTGCCGGGGTATGGGTGGTGGGGACATAAATGCACAGCAGATTCTATAAAACCTGTGGCTTTATCTCTGATCTCTGTTGCTTTTTGGCAGGGGTCAAGGTCTAGATAAGCACCTATTGCCACCAGGGAGGAGAAACCCCCAAACCTGGGTGCAGTGGTGCTGCAATCCCATGGGATAAGGAGCATCTCTGGGCAGAGGACAGGATGACGGAGGCGGCAGGAATAGCCGTGTCCTGAGGCAGCCGCCAGCTCTTATCATTCCCTGAGGTGACCCAGGCTGGGACAGTGACACAGGGTGGCTGTGGCAGAGCATCAGGATGGGGAGAGAAGCGAAGCAGCAAGAAACAAGCAGTTCTGGGCAGAGGGAGTTGAGTACCAGGAGGGTCAGGCATGGAACACCCAGCCATGCCCTGGATCTCGCTATGACACCTGGCAGACCCCTGGCATACTCAGGTAAGCATTTCCACACAGCTCATTGGCTGGGAAATTTTGGGGACTGTAAAGAGGGGAGGCTGATTGCTGCATGAGCTGCCCTTGAGAAGGTTCTGTGCTGTGCTTGGCTCTGACTGGAGCTCCCAAACTGGATCTGGAGCTGGGACACCCACAAGGTGGGAGGCTGCACACCAGGCTCACTGGCACTGGGGTGGTTTGGCAGGGAGACACTTCCCAGCTTCCAATTCACAAGCACTTGCCTTCAACCTCAGCTCCTTCTCCTGGAGCTCTCCCCTGGATGCTCAGGGCAGGGGCTGCCCCCAGGGACATTGGGACAGGGAGTTCCACCCCCAGGGAGCCCTGCCTGGCCCTGCCAGCCCCAGCTCACCTGGATGAGCCTGCCCTGCTCTCCCTGCAGGGCGCTGAGCTCCTGCCCCATGGCGCTGTGCCCCTTCTTGAGGCCATCACAGTCAGCACGCAGCTGCACGGCGTGGCTCAGCAGCTTGGCCACCTCGTCTGCCACAGTGACGAGCAGGGCCTTCTGCTGGCTCTTGGTGGCCTTGGCCTCGGCGTCGTGCTCGGTGAGGGCGTGCAGCAGGGAGCTCTGCAGCCCCTCCAGGCGTCCCAGGGCGCCGGCAGCGCTGGGGCAGTTGGGGTCGATGAAGATGTTGATGCGGGAGCTGTCGGCTTTCTCGATGGTCACCAGCGCGTTGGCCTCCTCGGGGTTGGTGCTGATGACGGGAGGTGACTCGGTGACGGGCGTGTGGTAGTGGTTCATGAAGAGGATGGCCCCCGTGACTGTCACCGCGAGGAGCACGGCCACCGAGAGCAGGACGGTGCACAGGATGTAGCCACAGCTCATCCTCTGCGGGTGGATACAGACACACCATCAGCACAGCCCCCTCGCCCCAGAGGCAGGCTCTGCACGAGATTTGGGGTCTGGCAATGACACTGCCCATTGCAGAGGAGGGAGGGTGGGGACCCAGGGAGCCCTGCAGGGACACGGAGGCCACGGGCGAGCACGGAGTGAGCAGAGCAGCCGAGCCCGCCGGGGAGCGGGCTATGAAATAATAACGAGAGCGAAGGCACGGCACCGCCGGCTCCCGTGGCATGTTTTATTTACAGCACTGATCCTCGGCTGGAGCGGCCCTGGCTCCCCGGGAGATGTGTGTGGGGCTCCCTGCTGCCCTGGGCACAAATGTGGGGAGAAAAAGGGAAAACACCTCGTGTCCCTCACAGTGGGACTGCAGGGAGGGCAGCACCGGTGGCTGTGGGACAGTGTTGGGGTCACGTTGCCCTGAGGAATGTGGGGACCTGCTCTGCACAGGGCAGCCCCCAGCTATGGCAGGCAACTTATCTTCACCCCCCTTGTCACCTCATTTCCTGCTGGAGGGGGGCAGAGCTGCTCCCAAAGCCTTGGATCAGTTCCAGAGCCTCCTGGCAAGGGAGAGTTGCTGTGGGAAAGGTCTCTGACCCCCCAGCCCCTCTGGCAGCTCTGGTGCTGCTCAGACCCATGGGCTCAGCCCGTGGCACCTGCTCCATGCCCAGCAAGAGCCTTCTCTCCCTGCAAAGCCTCAAGTGCCAGCACAGTCAGTGCAGAGCAGGTGAGCTCCCACCCGATCCCCTCGGCTCCAGATCCCCCTCCCCTCCTCGTTACACCTGCAGGACAGAGGCTGTGATTTCCCCCTGACCCTGGCCACAGCTGTCACAAGGAATTGCAGGGCTGGCAGCAAACTGCAGATTCAGAGAGACAAAGACTACTTCCCCCAGAAACGAGGGGAAAATTGCTGCATCTGCAAAGATTTCCCAGGCCCTGTCCCCTCCTGTGCACATCTATCTGGAGTGACACCTTCCTTCAAGCACCCTTCATTTCATTCCCTCTCACGCAACCATTTGCATTAAGGTGACCCCACAGCTGCAGCAGGGCTGCCTGGGGGGCTGAGGATGCCCCACCAGCCCCAGGGTATGCTCTGGCTTTCTCCCCCTCTCCATGGAGTGAGCCTGCAGATCAAACAGCACTGGACTGAATGGGAAGCCACCTGCAGGGACCTCTGTGAGGAGACAGCCCCAGGCTCAGCCCTCAGAGCAGGTTAAAAGGAGATGTCAAAGGCAATAAGGGAAACTCTGGGCAAGCAGGGGGTTGAGGTGTTGCCTGGTGTGTGTAGACACAGAGCCCTGCTGAGGGGCACAGGGGACTCCCAGAGCAGCAGGATGGTGGCAGACAGAGGTGGGAGATGCCCATTGCTCAGATCCTTATGGGGACACCCAGGACCTGGGCTCAGCTGGGCCCCTCAGCGCCCTGCAAGCACAGAAGTGACAGGAGGGGTGGCTGCTGACCAAAGGCCAATGTCAGGTGGTTTGGCATCTACAGGGTGAGCAGGGACCCTGTCCCTGTGGTTCTCCTGGCTGTGACAGCACCCTCATCTCCAGGACTTTGTGCCCTCCCATCCTGCTCCCCACAATGCTGCCGTGCCCAGCTGGAGGGGCACATGGAGGAGCTGCAGGGCCCAAGGGTCCCCTCTGAGCAGTGAGAGCTCCCAGAACAGAGCCATGAGTGGATGAGGCTCCACTTCCCACGGCCACACAAATCCCAGCTGGGCTGGAACACACCAAAACCTCACAGCTCTGCCTGGGTGTACCACCACACCAGGAGCTGTATCCAGCTGTTTTCCAGCCTTCAAGCCCCAGAATCACTGCCCTCCCACCAGCAACAGGAATTGGGGGCCAATCCCCTTCCCAAGGGATCCCTTCTGTGTGTGACTGCAGGATCCTGAGTGGCAGCAGCTTCAGGAGTCCCACGGCATTTTGCTGGCAGGTTGTGTTACCTGGCAACCTGCAGTGGGGAGAGGAGGCAAACTCAGCCAGTGGCATCAACAGCGCTCCAAAGTGGGGTGGGGGTCCCCCCAAGCCCCTCCAGCAAAGCAGCACTGCAGCAGGGTGCCCAGCTGCTGGCATGGGACCCTGCAGACACCCCCTGCCACACACTCCTGCCTCACCATGACCACAGCTCTCATGATCCAGAGGGTTCCTGCTGTCTGTTCCATGGCCTCAAGCTCCTGGAATTCTTGCCAAGAACTTTTGGACAGCTGTAAGACATCCCCCTGCTCTGGTTATTGATGTTCCCGTGAGGACATCCATTGGGCTGGAGGTCCCAGTGTCTTCAAATCACTCCTTCCTAAGGAGAGCAGAATCTGTGCAACTGAGTGGTGCTTGGGATCAGCAGATCTTCACTTGCAAACCTGCTCTGGAGCCTGGAGGGAGCCCCAGGCAGGATCTAAGGGATGTTGTGTCCCTGGTGCAAAGCTGAGTTGGGCTCTCCATGCCCTGCACTGGCACAGGCAGTAGATCTACCCTTGGTCACCCATGGGAGCTGGGTCCTTGGTGACCCAGCCACACTTCATGAGGAGCTCTGGACCCCATCAGGACCCTCAAATCAGCCCCAAGCCCACTCAGCCAGCCAGAATGGCTGTTCTGGGGATGGAGACAAGCAGCTCCAGCACATGCAGCCTGTGGGAAGGGAAGGACATGAGCCAGCTTGTCCTCAGGGCACCCAGAGGTGGCTGGTCCCTGGAGAGCATGGATGGAGAGTGGTGGCAGCAGAGGCTGAGCTCTGCCCTGGCAGATACTGTAAGATGAGGAGGTGCCCTTTGCTCCTGCCAAAATCCCTGCTCCTCTCCAGCTCAGCAGACTGAAGGATGGCAGGCAGCAGTCCTGCAGCCTGGCTGCTCTGCCCCCGGGCTGTGCCCTCAGCCAGGGACGAACCAGAACCTCTGCTCTGCTTCCCAGGCAGCTGGACACTGTGGTTTGCATCGCCCAAGCTCAGCTGTTGGTGCAAACTTCAGTCCAGGTACATGCACCTTCCTGCCGGGGTCACCCAGCGCTGCAGGCGCCCCAGGGCAGCGAGGGTCCGTCCCCTCCCCGAACCTATCGCTCATTCAGAGCTGCCTGAGCAGCTCAGTTCGCATCCTTGCTCTGCTCCACCGCTCCGTCCCTGTCCATCCTCGCTGCCCATCCCTCTCTGCCTGGCTCGGGGCTGCAGCCGCCGTCCCCTCGCCCTGGGCCGGGGCTCGGTCCCCGCCGCCCCCCGCGGGCACGGAGCGGGCGAACTGAATCCCGCTCCCGTTTTCCTGCTCTCCTCGGTCACCCAGAGCCTTCCTGCGACCGCTGCCACGGCACGCCACACTCTGCGGATGGGGAAGAGGAGAGGAGAGAGGACGGGGAGGATGGCGAGAGCACCGGAGCCGCTCTGTGGGTGAGCACGCAGCGGGCTGGGCTGGGATTCCACCGGAGCTTGCGGGAGCTGGGACCGCAGCACCGGCTGCACGGCAAACTCTGTGCATCCTCTGAAACCCACCGTGAACCATCCGGCTCCGCGCTGAGGTGTCCAGCCCCCCACGGCTGGTGGGGCTGGATCCATCCTGCCCGGCTCGCCCTCGGGGGCACAAAACCGGGGGGATGGCAGGTCTAGACTGATGGCACTGCTCGAATCCCTGCATGCAGGGGCTGTGCACAGGGAGGGAGCTCTGCCAGGGAGGAGAGGGCAGGCTGGTTTCTCTCTCCGGGGGTCAGGGGTCTGCCGGGGTGCGCAGCCCCCTCCAGTGAGGCGCGGGAGCTGCTCGCAGAAGGGAAAGTCAGGCAGAAGCCCCTCTTGCCTTGCTGCGGGTGTCAGGGGACAGGAAAGTGGCGGACCGGGGGTCCAGCGTTTCACGGCTGCTCCCCCAGCTCCTGGGCGCCGAGGAAGGGCAGCGCTGCCAGCTATCGGTCCTTTCCCTTCACTCACAGGCTCGCTGGAGATTTGCTGTCCTCCAGCTCTTCGCAGACACCTTTGTCCATACTCCGCGCTCCTTCTTCCCACCCTGCCCGCGCTCAGCGTGCATCCATGCCCGCGCCTATCCCTAGAACTGTCCAGGGCCAGGCTGGATGAGGGTTTGAGCAACCTGCTCTAGCAGAAGGTGTCCCTGCCCGTGGCAGGGGGGGTCGGAACTGGGTAATCTTAAATGTTAATCAAGCCGAGCCAACCTGGGCTTCTCGGGCTCGCTACCTGCTCGGCCGTGCCGGGAGCTGGCGGCCGGGCTGGCGGAGCTGCCACACGTGCAGCGGGATGTGCAAACGGGCTCCGGCACGTGCCGGATCCCCCGCGTGTCACCGCAGGCTCTGCCGCCTCTCCACCGCACCCCGCCGCAGCGCCGGCCTCCCCCCAAAACCCAGCGGGGCTCCTGCGGGCTAAGAGCCGGTCCAGCGGCCGGGAGCCCCCGAACCGGGGGGATGAGTCCGGCTGCAGCTCGGAGCTGAGATGCCAAATCCCCTTTAAAGGGTTATTTAAGCAGTTTAGAGCGTGTGGAGGTTCGGCAGAGGCGTGTGGCAGCCCCGGAACATCGCTCGCTGCCCCAGCCCGGGGCAGCCCTGGGGCTGGGTGGGAGCCCTGGCCGCAGGTTAATTAACGCATTGATTGGGAGGGGGGTGAGGAGGTGCAGCCCGGGGGGCTTCGCACGGCGGGGACTGGGGGGCAGCTCGCCACGCTGGGGTGCACCGGGAGAAAAGCTCGCTGGGGACACTGGGGGGTCTCTGGGACCCCCCGGCTGGATGACCCCTCCCCGCCCCCCTTGCCCCCCACCCCGTACCTGTGATTTCTCCTGCTGCCCATCCTCAAGTTGCGAGGCTCCTCCCACGGTTTTCCAACGCTCGTTCCCCATCGCGCCGCCAACTTCCAGTCCAAGTAAGTGCCCGGACCCCCACAAGCCCCCCCAAACCTCCTCCCCGGCGGCGCAGCCCCCGGCCCGCCCGCGCTGCCCGGCTGGCCGCGGCGGAGGACGGGCGGCGGCGGCGGCGGCGGCGGAGGAGGAGGAGGAGGAGGAGGAGGGAGGGAGGAAGAGGAGGGAGGGAGGACACGGGCACGGACACGGGGGTGGATCTTCCCTCCCCGCCCGCCCCGACCCCCCCCGGGGCTCCCCCGGCCCCGCTCCGGACACCCCACCCGGTGATGCCCTGGGGGATCTCCCCGCCCCCCCCAGCACCGCCCGCCGCCCCCCGGCCGCCCCAATCATTCCGGACCCGGACTCCAACCCCCCCTCCAGCCCCGGGCTCCGCAGCTGCCCAGATGTGGCAGCACAGCTGGAGGAGCGGCAGCAGGTAAGGCGGGGGCCGGTACCAGCGGGATCGGGGGTGCTGCAGGGGCCCGGGGAGAGAGCGGGGGATGCCCCCGGAACCCGCTCACCCCTTCCCAGAGATACGCCCCTACATCCTCCAGTGGAACGCCCCGAGCTGGTGGGGCTCAGTCCCATCGGTGGGCAGGGATGGGCAGGGTGCTGGGCGGGGGGGCGGAGAGGGCGGCATTGGCATCGCCACCCCCCCAAACCTTTGTACCCAAGGGTAGCCAAAGTGCTGGGGGGCTTTCTGAGCAAATCCCAGCGCACTCTGCGAAGCTGGTGCTGGCGGGGAGAGGCAACAGCCGCCCCCACCCCCTCCAGGGTCTCAGAGATGCCCAAAGCCCAGCGCTCCCAGCCCAAAGCCGTGGTGCTGGCCCTGCGTGCCAGGGCTCCCTCCCGGCCCGATGTGCCGCCACTCCCGTGTGGATGTGGTTTTCCTTCCCATAGCTTTGCCGCACCTCCCGTAAATCTTTTATTTGCCACTTGTCTGACCTGCGGGCAGGAGCGTTGCTGAGAGGTTCAGAGGAGCATCGTGAGAGCAGCGATGGCTCAGAGCTGCTTCAATCCGGCTGGGGGGAGGCTGAGTTCTCTCTCCAGGTTGAGAATCCCCTGGGAAACCTCCTGGGCAGCCCTGCAGCCCCTTGCCCTGCAGCAGGAGGCTGTCCCCTGGGCATCCCCCCAAACCCCTCTGGGTCTCTGTCCCTGGAGCTCAGCCCCAGTTGGGACCTCCAGCAGCTCCCCTGTGGCTGGGATGGGCACCCTCACTGGGGTGGGGGCTGCCTCCCTGTGGGGCAGGTGTGGCACAGGGGTGGCAGGTTGCATGTGTGGGGGACGAGGGGTTCATCAGCTTGTCTCCAGGGCACACACCCTATTTTGGGAAGAGCTGGATGCGTGCTGGGCTGGCAAATATTCCCAGAGAGCTCTGTGAGGCAGGGAGGGGAGCGCAGGCATTGCCTCAAGCCGTCGGTTCCTTGTGTGTGTGTGGGGTGTGTGCATTGTCTCCCGGCCAGGTGCAAATCCTGCCTTTGGCTGCAGAGATGTTTTGTGTGGATTTACCGGGCGATGCTCGTGGCTGGCAGCCCAGCTCCTTCCCCATGGACGGTTTTCAAGGACTTCCCTTTGCAGCTGAGCCCGGCCAGCTCGTGCCACTGGTGCTCGGTGTGCCCGCACCAGCCGGGCTCAGCTCCCTGCTCCGCTCACCCGCGCTGGAAGCAGGAGGCGCTGGCCCCCGGGAAGCTGTTTAAGCTGAACTCCAAACAATAAAAACTTATCATTAAAAAGAAATGCATCTTGGCTTCATGTGGCCTGGCAGCACGGGGAGGAGTGATTCAGTGGCTTGTCAGCCCTGGGCGTTAGGCACGCCGAGCTGCACAACTGGACACTCTCCAAGTCCAGCAACTCATTTTCTGCAGATGGAGCCGGGACCGTGCAGCGGGCTGACGCTTAATTTGCAATCCAACATACCTTGACATAACCCACAGCCGAATCGCGGAGGTGGTGCAGGAGGGGATCCTGGGAGCCTGCTGGCCGGGCTGTGCCAGCAGGGCTGGCCCCTCGCAGCCCTGCCATGGGTGGGGTGCCCCCACTGCACCCTGACACCGGCGAGGGTGCAGGGCCCGGCTCGGCCCCAGCGCTGCCCCCAGTTGACGATGTCCAAGCCATGCGGTGAGCGGGATGGAGGTTGCCACCCTGGCAGAGCAGTCCGTGGTTTTGGGAGCTTGAGTGATGCTCAGGGTGAGCTCTGCTCGGGCCAGGGGCCAGCAGGGACACTGGCCTGGGTCATCACTGACTTACATTGAGCCGTGCCACCTCCTGTTACTTGTCATAGGGTCCGGCTGTAGCTGTGGAGCTGGGACATGGGAAGGGGCGCCCATGGCCAGCTGAGACCCACGGCCCCACAGCCCTGGACCCTGCTCCACAGGCTCGGGGTGCACCTTCTCTTGGGCACACGGGGGTGGCTGGGCACGGATGGGCACAGTGCCTCCCGCGGGGCTGAGGAGGGGGTTCTGCCAGCGGCCCAGCCCGGATCGATAGGCATCGGAGAGGATGATTCATGTCTCAGGCTGTGGCCCGAGGGCAAAAACCGGGGGAGGTTTGATGTGAGGATGCCGGGAGGCTGCGGCTCCTGCTGGGAGCTGCGGTTCCTGGCAGCGTTTCCTCTCCCGAAGCCGGCCCTGCTCGCACTGCCCCGGGGTCCCGGCTTGGCCTGGGGGAAGAAAGCGGCTGAAGCCACACGGGATCAGACCCAAGCTCTAAACAGAGTCTTTTACAACATTTCAGACACTCTCTTCTACGTCGTGGTCCAAGACAGAGAGCAGAGTTGCAGTGGGGGTGTCGGACAGAGGCTGGACTCGGGTCAGCGCTGTGCCCCTGTGGGGACGGGACATTACAGAGAGTGGGACAAGAGGGTGGCACTTTACCCTCCTTGTTGTGTTCAGCCACACTCGGTGTGCATCCCCAGGGTGCCAGAGCTGGTGAGAGCACGGATGTCCCGCAGGTCCAGCCCAGAGAGGGCTGTGTGGAGCTTCAGGACTGTCCGAGACACGGTGCCGGGGCTGGGGAAAGGCTGGGGTGGGGGACCCCGAGCCCTCCCCCAGGAACAGCGTGTGCTTTCCTTGGCAGGGAGCCAGGGGAGGCAGAGCCGTCGCTGCACACGCACGGCGTCAGACATCATCATCATATTAATAATGAAAGGGCAGCTCCTTCAAAGCTCTCCGTCCCCGCGCCGGCGAGAGCGCAGAATGCAGAGGAGCTGCGTGAGCCTCATCCCAAGCAGCCGTGGGAGAGCGCTGCGGTGCCCGGATGGTCCTTCGCTGGTCCTTCACCAGGTCACCGACCCGGAGTGACAAAAACCCTCCCGTGTCCCCGCTGGGTGCTCTCCCTGATGGGAGTTTGGCTGCTGCGGGGGTCCCTGCATAGGATCAGGGCAGCCCACGGTGTCTCCAGCTCCTGTTTCCAGCGCTGCCCTGTGCAGGCTCCCCTGTCCCCCTCGTTCAGAGGAAAGGCCGTTTTGGCTGCCCGGGAAGGAGCCTCTCCCCCAGGGGCTGAGTGCTCTGTCCATCGCTGAGTGACACGGCAGGACACCGCTCGCTGTGTCAGGGCCTTTTTCTTCCACAGGAGGAATCGATGGCTCAGACAAGAGACAAACCACCCACAAAAGGTCTTGGGCTGCAGCCCTCACAGGGTCAGTGGCATCACTTCTGCTTTTCTCCCTGCAAGATATTTGGGTTTCCAAAACCCCTCCTTTAACAACCCCATTTTGTCTGGAGCATCCCCAAGCCTGCTTGTACTTTGTGAGGGTCTCAGCAGGACCAGACCAGGGCTGAGCCTCTTTTTTCCTCTCTGCCCTCTGCCCTTTTTTCCACTTTTGCCCCTCTTTGCTGCAGATGCCATGGTCTGGGGAGGAAAGAATGGAACCCTCTGTGCCAGGTGGAGATGGAGCATCCCACGCCCACCCTGTTCCCTTCCCAATCCCACCCCATGCCCACATGCTCTCCCTGGCACCCTGACTGTTTCAGAGGATCCCACCCTGCAGCAGTGTCCCAGAGGGGTGGGTGCTGCTCTGTCCCCCCCAGCTCTTCCTTCCCAGCCTTTTCTCAAGCTTTTTTTCCCCTCCTCCCTCCAAACACAACAAAAGCCCCAAATCCCCAGCAAATGAGAAACCTCTTTTTGTTCCTCTTTTCCCTTTGCTTTCTGCTACGGCAGAGTATTGATTGGAGCTGATGTGCTGTAATCCGCTGTTTCTCTGAGAAGTTGGCATCCCAGAGTCCCTGGAGGGGCTGGAACCTGCCCTGGTGTGGGTATTGTTCCTCTGCCAGGCTTGTGGATAGCAGAAAAGCTGCATCCATCCCCATCCCATCGCATCCCATCGCATCCCATCGCATCCCATCGCATCCCATCCCATCGCATCCCATCGCATCCCATCGCATCCCATCCCATCGCATCCCATCCCATCCCATCCCATCCCATCCCATCCCATCCCATCCCATCCCATCCCATCCCATCCCATCCCATCCCATCCCATCCCATCCCCCCAGCCAGCCCATCCCATCCCATCCCATCCCATCCCATCCCATCCCATCCCATCCCATCCCATCCCCCTCTCCTGTCCCATCCCATCTTTACACTTGGTGAGAGGCTCATCATGAGCAGCTGATGGGTGGGATCTGGTTTGGAGCAGATCCAGGTCAGATCTCACTGGGATGGATAATCCAGAGTGCTGAGCTTCTGAAGGAGCCCTCCTGCCCCTTTGGCAGGGCAGGGGATGGTGACAGGGGGGACATAGGAGAGGGGCTGGCTAGGGGGGTCGGCAGGGACCTCCAGAAAGGAAAAATTCAGTTTCCTGACAGCCAAGGAGGGCTGTGGGGAGATAGGGCTGACCCCAGCCTGAGAGGGGCTCACTGTGGGGTGCAAGGCTGTCTCTGTGGGTCTGGGCCCTGGCTGGAGACCCCCCTGTGCCCACCCACCCACCCAAATCCACTCTGCTGCCACTCCATCTACACTTCATGATGGCAAATGGGCCGGAGAGCTGGAAAGTCAGGGGAAAGAAACCCAGCCAAAAATCGCCAAAAAACACAGGGAAGATTTTAATTTAAAACCTTTTCCCACATGGAGAGCAGCAGCCTGGGCCATCTGGAGGAGCATATGCAGGTGAGGGGGGGCAGTGGTGCCTCCTCCAGCTCCCCTTGCACTCAGCAGCCTCCAGAAAGGGCTTTGGGCTGGTGAAAACAAACCCGGGGGGAGCCTGGGTACCCCCATCCCAAACATCAGCCTGGGGGAGCCCAGCTTTCCCCTCCTAAGCTACCAAGACCTCTCTGTTTAATTGCTGTATTTTCTGCAAAAGTGATGATGAATCCCAAAGCAAACTACAATAGCAGCTGAGTTTATTGCGAGAGATTAATTCAGCAGTTTAATTGAAACCACAGGAGCAGGATGGGAAAGCATCAGTGTGGGGCTGGGAGGAGGGGGTCAGGGTCAGCTCTGCTCAGCACCCACATCCACCCCTAGCCCCTGCAGTCAACGATGCCCAAATTAGCAGATTTACTCCTCAGAGGACTTCTCCATTGGCTGAGCATCACATCCAGCATCCCAAAGCCCCAAGTCTCCTAGCAACTCCCCAGCTCTGCCTGTGCCCACCCATTAACCCCTTCCCAAGCCCCCCCCACGCTGTGTGGAACACCCGGTGCTTCGAAGGCGTCGCTGCCACACTGGGTGGGAGCAGGGATTTATGCAGCAAATAAATCTGCAGGATGCTGGAAGGAAGCTCAGGATGCTCGGCTGGGTGGGAGAACCAGGCTGGTTAGCCAAGACTCAGAGTGTTTGATTCCAGGTGGCACAGAGAAACCCTCAGGTTTATGTAGTGGTTTGGTTTCTAAATGTCAGGTTAGTTTGGAAGGTTTTATCCTCCTGGCTTGTGGAGATGATGGGAAAAGGTCAGGGAACCCCCAAATCATGGCCAGCCTGTGCAGCTCCCAGCTGGCATCGGCATCAGGAAAGGCTGAGCACGAGCCAGCCACTTCCTCCAATTTCAACAGTAAATCAATGACACAGTTTCTTTGAGGACAGGATAGAAGGGAAATTTTCAAGGAAAATGGCCTTGAAAGTGTAAAATCACAGCAGGACATGGTGTGATGGCCAGGCCTGGGATGAAGGAAGTGGGGCTGCTCCGTGATGGTTTTTTCAGATGGGATGTCCAATACTTCCCTGGTTTTGACTTTAGAGATCAGAAAGGAGGAAACCAGGGTTGTAAAAAATAGTGGGGTTTATGGTTGAAAAATAACAACTGACATGAAAAAAAACCAAACAAGTTTGTTTGGGTTTTTGGGTTTTTTAACTCTCTAAATAGATATAGACTGGGAAATGTATTCAAAGATCACGTGCCACTGAAAAGGATAAATCACTTCTCTCACTTTATTGTGCTTTGTTGGGTTTTATCAGAAACATTGTCATAAAATTACCAAATTGAAATTTTAAATGGGGGTAGAGAGGGGATATCTCGAGGGTTTGTTCTTGCTTCTCTTTTCTTATTGCCAAATAAAATACAATTAAAGCAACATTTTCTATGCCAGCCAGCATAGCTAACATCGCTTTTCTGATGGCACTTTTTTCTGTCAGCCAATGAAAATAAATGATGCAGGATTACCAGGGAGCATCCAGCCTCCGTGGCTGCAGGGGGATGCAGAGCAGCAGGCATTCCAGTTCGAAACAGAAGGATTTTATTCCCGTGGTAAGTGGAAATCTCCAGGGACGTTTCCCACAGAGCTCTCTGCCGCCGCCTGGAGCGAGGCTTTGTTTTTCCTTTGCTCTCCCAGTTCCCACCAGTGCCTCCCAGTCTAACCCAGTCCTCGGCACAGACACATCGGGGAGTGCCAAATTCAGTCGGGACCCCCTGCAGCACTTTTGGGGTGACCCCAGTGAGGTCACCGTGGACTCTGTCCCCCGTGGGGCTCATTCCTGTGCCAGGGGCTCATTCAGTGCCGGGGGCTGCCGGTGGCTCAGCTGCTGCCTGCACCGAAATCCCCGTGGTAATTGGATGAGGGCACCGGTTTCCATGAGAATATTGAATCAGAACCCCAGCCCCAATCCAGGGCGACACGCCTGGGGATATAAAGACACGGTAGATCACGTTACAGAGGAGTTATTTCTCCTACTTTCAAGTCAAAGGTATCGAAACAACTTTTATTTGTCACAGAGCGTCCTGGGGCACCTCTGATTGATGGGAGAGGGAGGGAGGGAGGGGGGAGGCAGCCCCTGAAAGGGGGGCTGAGCACTCACCACTCATCACAGCAATGGGCTCTGGGGGGCTGTGGGAAAGCCCCCAAGCTTACAGCAGGCTTAAAAAGTTCTTAAGGGATTCCCAAGCCTGATTTTCCAAAGCCCCCTGAGAAACCATCTCTGTGATGAGGTGCAAGTGCTCAGCCACTCTCAGGGGACAGACCAGGCTGTGGCTGTGGCCACAAACCTTTGTGGCAGTGCCTGTGCAGGTATTCAGTGCTGCAAAGGTCCTGGAGGCTTTGTGGGCAGCAGCTCAGTGCCACCATCCCGAGCTTGCTCCCCTTGGGACCTGCACAGGGAGTCACTTAGCAAATGAGGGGCTCCAGTGTCCTTCCAGTTACCGGTTTAGCCGGGTCTCTCATTGTGGTGACCATCTGGTGGCATCTGCTGCTGCTCAGCTGTCACCCACCCTCCTGATGAAGGGGAAATCCGGGCACCTCATGGATGGAGCAGGCAGGGGACATGTCCAGGGATCCAGCAGAGGATAAGGGGCAGCCATGGCAGGAGCATCCCATGGTCCTGCCACAGTGTGGGGGGATGGATGGATGGATGGATGGATGGATGGATGGATGGATGGATGGATGGATGGATGGATGGATGGATGGATGGATGGATGGATGGATGGATGGATGGATGGATGGATGGATGGATGGATGGATGGATGGGCGGATGGACATCTCCCCACCCACAGCATGGAGGCAGGGTGGGGACAAAGAGACAGATATGCCTTGTTAGCCAATGGAGCGGCCTCAGGTGATGCTGACAAGCCCATTAAAGGGGTTTATCAAGGGGCCTGGGGCTGGCAGGAGGCTGCTGGTTTTATCTGAGATGCTGCTTTTGGACTGAGGGAGCCTAAGCCTCTGCTCGTTAATTAGAAAGGCTTTGAGGAGGTTTGTACTGGTTGGCCTCACTTGTGAGCAGCAGTAATATGATGAGCGATTAGGGACTCTGAAGCTTTTTAGCCAGTGTCATTAGGCTGCTGATGAGCTCAGGAGAGAAAAGGTCCTTTTTGGCTGTGCCTGAAACTGGCTGGTCCTGCTCTGACCTGGTGCTTGCTCCTGCCGTGCTCCCCGACCGCCTGAGCCCAATGCAATGGGTGAAATGTGTGTCCTGGGGACAGTGATGGCTTGGCTGTCACCCTGTGTCCTTGAGCTGGGTCAGATCTGGAGTAGTTCAGCTCATCAGTGAGATGATGAGCTTGTGGTCATGCACGAGTGAAGCTGAGATGTTCCTATTTTCACTGTCTGCCAGGTATTGAGAGAATTTGGGGATGATTGCCTCTGAAAAGGTGACTTTAGACCATTTGTGCATCAGGGAAGAGGATGGTGATGTGTGTCCTGACAATTGCTTTGGGAGAGAGCTCCTTTACCTGTTTTGGGGTTTCCCCACTTGTCTGGGCACTGATGGTGAAGTCCTCTTGCTCAGGGGACATCCTGACTATGTCACTGTCCCATCCTCCCCTTGCCTCTTGAGGGCTGTAGCAAAGCAGGGAGCAAAATCTATTGGATTTTCTCTGCCCTCCCTCATCTCCTGTCAGCCTTGGCAAAACTTCCTGCAGCTCAGCAGCGTGGTGGCCCTCCGTGGTCTGGCTGGCATCTCCAGCGCTGCATTTATGGCAGTGTTAATTAAATACTTTCTGCAATCAGCGCCACACATGACCCCGCTCCCCGAGCCGGGCTGGGCTGGAATGTGCCATCATCGAGCGAGAACATGACTGCTGCCATCCCAGGGAATTTCTAATAGAGATTTATTCATCCCAGGCCTCTCGTTTCTCCATTTTGTGACATTTTGCAAAGTTCAGGTTTACAAAATAAGCCAGAGAGATGCTCCAGCCATCATTTACACTGCACGTTCAGTTTCCCTCTACACTGAAGATGGGATCTTCACTCCATGGTTAGCAGAGCTGGGGACTGTGCTGGTAGCTGCCCTTTCCTCCTCCTCCCTGCCCAAGGGGCTGCTGTTTGTGACAAAGAGCACCCTGTCACCCCGGCTGTCCCCCCTCGCAGAGCTGTGTGTGCCGGGAGAGCGGCAGAGCGAGGTCTGTGCTCATTGGAATGCTCGTGGCATCCTGCAGCTCAGCCTGCCTCCAACCCCTGCTCCAGCCCCAGGGTGAGGGATGCAGGGGGAGAGGGAACTGGCCACAGTGTCAGGGAAGGCCAGGTTGAGCTGTTGTGGTTTTTGGGCTGTGATTTGGGATGCTCAACTGCTCTGCTTTTAAAAATAAGGCTGTGCTGAAAGCGGGAGGAGAGCATGGAGGCAGCAGGCTGCCAGCAGAATCCTGTTACTGTGCCCCAGGTCTCAGCTACAGGCAGAAAAGCCATTTTTGGCAAATCACTGGTGGTAGGAGCTGCCTGTTCCAGGAAGGTGAGGCAGTGTGTGTGCTGAAACACAGGTAGGTGTCCATCCCAGAGGCTTGTCCTGTGTGGAGGCTGTGTCTCTGTGGCACAAGGTGGTGCTCACTGCCATTCTGACCCTCTCCCATTTAACCTGAGGCCAGCTCCTGTGGGTGGTGGGACCTGGGGCAAACCACCAAGCTGGATGACCAAACCTTTTCCTCCTCATCCTCAGGATGGAGCTGGCCATCCTGTGTTCCCCTTCCTCCAGCAAGGTCAGCTCATTCCTTTGGGTGAAGGTCCTGCTGGAAACTAAGAACAGAACCACGCCAGGAGTGCAGCGGAGCCAGGGGCAGTGACCCAGCTCTCACCCCAGCTGCAGGGTGTGGATGGGGCCACCCTCAGCCTCACGGGGGCTGGAGGCAGGTTAGTGGCACCCAGTCCCACACACCCTGTCAAAACCCGGCCATGCTGCCAGCCTGGAGCTGGGCTGTGGGACACGAGGGGCTGTGGGATCTGGCACACCTCGCTCCTGCCCCGCGCCTGCCTTGTCAGGTCTGATCAGGAGGAGGATCAGTTGGCCCTGTTCCTCGCTCTCCAGATTTAATTAACGGGCCTTTCATCTCTACCCTGAAGGAATCTGCTATCTTCTGTCTTCTTAATTAACGTTCATTAAGCAAATCAGAAGAACATTTTCTCCTCTCCGCCTCCACGGCTTTTAACCCTTGCAGGGTCCCAGGTCTGTGCTGGGGCAGAAGAAGGCTCCTGGTCAGGTTGGTGTCATCACAGCCTTGGTCACCACATCCCTCAAGTGCTTGGACCAAAGTCCTGAAACAGTGGCTGAAGTCCCTCCAGGTATAGAGGACTTCAGGTGAGGTTGGGCTTTGTTACCAGTGGACCACAGCAAGATCAGGACATATCCTTGGCAAGGGGCAAACTTGTGCCCACCTCCTGGCAGGAGCCTGGTGAGGGCTCATCCTGTCTGGGGTGCAGCTGAATCCATCTGGGAATGTGCAGTTTCCACCCCAGCTGCAGCATCCCCACTGCTGAGCA
This sequence comes from Serinus canaria, assembly GCF_022539315.1. Lineage (NCBI taxonomy): Eukaryota > Metazoa > Chordata > Aves > Passeriformes > Fringillidae > Serinus > Serinus canaria. Next base: position 4,606,841 of record NC_066330.1, on the reverse strand, counting down.
CAGTGTCAGCACCAATTCCCATCAAGCTCTGGCCCTGTGGACCATCCATCCCCTCACACCCAGTGGGCTGTGCTGGAGGAGGAGGTGAGGTTGGGATACTCATCAGCATCCTGAGTCCTGATTGTGTGGTGTCATCACCCTCTAACATGGACCCCTCTGTAACAGGGGCAGGCAAATTCTCTCAGGGATGAGTGTTGCCTCCCAAGGAGGAGGAGGCAAACCCTTGACACAAAAGATTTGGTTAGAGCACGGTGTTAATAGTGCCAAGGTCATGGGTTCAATCCCCATATGGGCCATTCACTTAAGAGTTGGGCTCAATGATTCTTTTGGGTCTCTTCCAACTCAGAGTATTTTATGATTCTATCTCTTGTCCTGAGCTTACAGCCTCAGTACCACGGGAAAAGAAAAACACCTGGAAAACCTCATCTCTGCAGGATGCAAATCCATTTAAAACTGGTGCTGGAAACGTGTGGGGCAATTATTGAGCTGCAAACCCTTCTCTTTCTCCCCGGAGGTTGACAGTGGGTTTCCCACTGGCCGCCCACTCCCAGGCAGCTGCTGCACAGCTCCTGGATGCTGGGAAATTCAGCCTTCCCAGAGGAGCTGGCTCTGGCTGTCAGAGCCTGGGTCAATATATGATAATGGGGCTTTGAAACGGCGCTGCTGCGGGAGCCGCTGCCCGGGACTCTGATTCACAGCTCCCCTCTGGTGCTTTCTCCCGCTGTGTGTAGGGGAAGGAGAATAAAATAAATAAGAGTGGAAGGGAAGGGGAGGAAGGGAGCCTAAATTATATATGAGTACTAAGTTTCCAGAGCCCCTGTGGGCACCTCAGAGAAGTGATGTGGGGGTCAGAGGCAGAGCTCCCCTGTGCATCCCACTTTTGCAAATCCAGCCCTGTGGGGTGTGGGTCAGGGTTTGCCCAGGGGCATGGCACCATGCCAGGCTGCCTCTGTCCCTGTTTGCTGTCATCCTCCTGCCCTCATGGGTCAGATCTGGAGGGTGCCATGGTTCCCAGAGGGATTTCCCTGGCACAGACTATAATTAGCATTAGCTGAGGGCTGCTAATGAGGTCTGCTGATGATCTGGTTTTGTCACCCCATGGAGATGCCTCCACAGGAATGTGCCCTCACTTGGGTCCAGGGGACTGGGTTGGCTCATGGCCACAGGCAGGGATGGGACCCCCCCCCTCGAGTGTGCTGGTATGGAGGAGTTGGGGTGTCACAGACCCCCAACCCAGGCAGGTTGGTGTAAGTGGGAGAGCAGCCAATGCCCCCCATAAATCAGTGTGGACAGAAGGTGCTTCAAAGTGAATCTGTTTCAAAGCCTTTCCCTAATCCCCTCTTGATTTTGGGGCTGCAAGAATAGTGGTGACCCCTACCAATTGAAGGAAAAAGCCTCATGTGAGGTATGCACTACCACAAGCTCATTCCCAGGGCTGAGAAATGGAGGAGCTCAGCTACGCCCACGCAGCTGAAGATGCAAATCCCCAATCCACAGAGAGATGTTTTGGGGATGGAGCACTGGATGGTCCCATCCCCACGACCTGGGCACTAGGATGTCCTGCGGGGATCCCAAACACGACAGCTCTGCTTCGCACACGAATATTTTGACATTCCCAGCAGCTTCCACAAGATGGACCTCGGAGCGAGAGGAGGTGCCGGGTAGGGGGATCCGTCCCATCCCATCCCACCCCGTCCCATCCCATCCCGTCCCGCCTGCTGCCATCCAGAGGAGGCTCAGAGTCCGGCCAGGAGAGCCGCGGCATGGCACGGCCTCCGGGGCTCTGCCTGCTGGCCCTGCTGGGGCTGGGGCTGGGGGCGGGGGGCTCGTCCCCCTGCTGGGACCCTCGGGGGCAGCCCCGCCGCTGCATGCCCGTCTTCGAGAACGCCGCCTTCGGCCGGGCAGTTCGGGCCAGCAACACGTGCGGGTCGCCCCCGGAGGATTATTGCCTGCACATGGGAGCCCAGCACGCCAGCGCCCTGTGCCACCGCTGCGACGCCACCGACCCCCGGCGCCACCACAACGCCTCCCTCCTCACCGACTTCCACAGCCAGGAGGAGAGCACCTGGTGGCAGAGCCAGTCCATGGCCTTTGGCATCCAGCACCCCAACTCCGTCAACATCACCCTGCACCTGGGTAAGTGCCAGCAGGAGCCCTGGCGGGGTCGGTGGAGGGCAGCGGCTGCGGGTGCAGGGAGATCAGGGTGCAGAGATGGGGCTGGATACTTCTGCACCCTGCAGCTCTTGCTGCCAGTGCTGGGTTAAGGGCAGAACCCTCCCCAGGGCTTTTTGGGGGGTGTATGGAGCAGCTGCGCTCTGCAAAGCACTGAAAGGACTCGGGGAGGGTCTGCCCTGCCCATCAGCCGAGCCCCGGGATGCCCGGAGCTGTGCCTGTCTGTACTGCTTCCCAGCCAGCCATGTCCGGAGTGCCTGCTCCCCCCTCCACCCCAGGCTGCTTTCCCCCCCCTGATTTTGGAAGCCTGTGGAGCAGGAGGCAGATGGTTCCTACCCTGGGAGAGCCTTGCCCGGGGAGGGTGACTACCATGGGTGCCAAGCCCCTCCTGTTTCACCCCCGTGCGTTGCTCAGGGTGCCTGGTATGTCTCAGCGTGCCGAGCTCCAGACACACTGTGCAATCCCAGTAGGTTTCCCCAGCTGGCATCCGACCCTCTGTGTTTTAAATACCGTGCAAGCCGCCCACCTGGAGGGTACTTAAACCCGAGGGGCATGCCTGGCATTTTAAAAAGGTTTTATAACATTTTCCTGCCATCTAAACTCTCCTGGCTGTTGGCCAGCGCTGTAAAATCTTCATTCTCTGCAGTCTCCTGCCATCTGCATGCCGAAGGCGGGTAGTGGAGGGGCTGCGGCTGGAGCTGGTGAGGGGACAGCTGAGTGTCGGTGTGGCACTGAGCCTGCTGCTGGGACCCAGCGCAGTCGGGGTGACGGTGGAGGGTCCGTGCCTGCCCCGGCAGTTACGGAGGAGCTGCCCGGCTGGGTGGAGGTCGCTGCTTTCCCAGCCCCCTGCGAGCGGGCGGACATCTGGTCCTGTCCCCGGGCTGGGGCCGGGCTCCCCGCCGGGCACCAGGAGCGGTGCCGGAGGAGTCTGCCATCCTCACTCCCTGCTCCTGCCAGCCCTGACAGAAGGCATTTGCCAGCTTCTTGTCCACCCAGCGCAGGGTGTCAGATTGTCCCGAATCCATTCGTGGGTGACCCGGGGCACAGACCACCCGAACGCAGCCGGTGTGGCTGAGCCTGATGCCGCCGCTGGGCGACTTTGTGGCCACCAGTCCCAGCTCGGCACAGCGACATGTGCGGGCTCTGCAAGCCCCAGGGCTTCTTTCCCATTCTCTGTCCCTCTTCCAGCTCTTCCCTGGCTCCTCTGTGGTCTTTCTTGGACCCCACACTTGGGTTTCCAGTGGAGTCCAGTCCCTGTGACTGCCCTGCTGTGTCTGTCCCTGTTAACACAGCCAAGGCTCAAGCATTGCACATTTTCCAGCCTGTCCCTATAGCCCTTTGTGAGCTGGAGCATCCTCTGCCATTGTACCCTTCTTCCTACGTGGCTCCTATATCTTGCCATGCTAAAAAATACCATCTTGGTGCTTGGCACATCATTGTCTGACCTTTCCCACAGTTGTCAGGCCCTATTCTTGTCCCAGTTTTTATTGTTGCCTCAATGCTTTCACTTAGTTAAGCAGGAAAAGCCCAACTTCAGACCCCTGGAAAGCAGCCTGGGCTGAGTCCTTGCTTCTGAGCTCCACCAAGTAATTGGGTGTTTCATCCCATGCAGTGTGTCCCTTCAGCCTGCCTGTCTTGCTCAGTCACACCACTTGTAAGTTCTCCAGCGTGGTTGCCTGGGGAGCTTATTAAATAAGACATGGGATGACTTGGACAAGACCTGTGTTTACCTGCATGTTGTTGATTGGCGTTAATTAGATTATGCTCCTTTAAATCTTCTCTCTCTCTGAGGTCCCAGCCATGCTGTTATGGTGCAGTGGGCTTGCAGCTGATCGATCATCCCAAGTGTCCACAGCTCTTGTATTTGCCCTGTCAGATGTCAGGAAGGAACTCAGAATATCTGGGGCTTGCAAAGGCAACAGACACCAGGGCTCCTCAGGAAACAATCTGAATGCCAATGGCTCTCTTTGGAGTGTCGAGATCAGGCACTATCTGTGTCTGTGACTCTGATTTTCCTGTAGGACTAGAGATGACAGGACATGCAGGTGACATGACTGTCCCACATGCTCCTTTCCTCCTCTCCAGAATTCTCTTCTTGGAGCCCCAGAGAAGTACAAGCTGCAGTTTGGGCTCGGGGGAAGGCAGGTGCACACTTGGTTCAGGTGACAGCTCAGCTGGGAGAGCACCCAGGGGTCCTGGTGCTGCCTCTGCACCCTTCCCAGCATCACTGTCCAGCAGCACATCTGGCTTTGGGACATGTCACACCTGAGCAGCAAAGATGAGACAACCAGCCTGGTTTATTTTCTAGATCTTCTTTTTTTTTTGTTTTTCTTCTTAGGAGAAATTGGCTGATTAAAAAGCCTGTCTGGGAAAAGCACATGAAAATTCTCAGACAGGCTTTTTAATCAGCCAAATTTCTCCTCTCACGAAAATTCCTCAGAAAAGTGAATCTGCCCCAGCCCAGCTGGAGGCACCAAAATGGGGCTCCCCCAGCGTGGCCATCCCCTCCCCTCACACGGGGCCACTTGGGGCAGGGGTGGTTTATTGACACAGCCCTGCCTTCCCTTCCTCTCCCAGAGGAAACTGCTCCGGGAGGTGACGGCCCCGACCTCGCTGTTTTGGTAGACATCCCCCTCGGGACAGCGCTGTCTGGGAACCGGCGCCTGCCAGGCGTCCCCTCTGCTCGGGGTGCAGGACAGAGCCACCCCCGCTGTCACCAGCACGGAGCGGTCCCAGAAGGAGGGGAGAGGCACAAGGCAAGGGTGGGACGGCCCCGCTGCAGCCCCTTCTTGGCTCTCGTCACCTCCGGGTGGGCTGGGAGTAGGTCTGTCCCCCTCTCCAGGCACTGGCGGGCGCTTCCTGCATCCCTGATGGGATGCAGCTGCTTTTCCCAGCGCTGGTAGCCGGCTGCCTCGGCTCCCCCGCAGCAAAGTCGCAGCACATACGCGACAGTATTCATATGGGCCCAATTAAAGGCTTGTTTTCCTAGTCCCGGAATAACCCCTCTAACATTCCCAACTCATTATCTTTTCAAATAAAGCCAAAACCTTGCAGCTAATTGTTTTGTGCTGTCAGGAGTGGTGCTGTTATGGAGCAATTCGGGCTTTGAGCTGGTCCTTCATCTCTGGCAATTAAGTGGGTCTGATGTTCACTTTGGTGTTTTCTCTTTTCCTTTCTGCTAATCCTTTCAAGCTCTTTCAGAGCTCGACGCACGCCCCAAGGATTGGTGGCCTCTCTTTGTCTTCATCCCAGCAAAGATGGAAGCGATGCCAGGTCCTGGCATGCAGCTCCCTGGGAAGGGATTGGCCTTGACCCTTTCCAACTCTCCATCCCTAAAGCACCACTGCTCTGGGGATGCTTTCAGTGCTGTAGGCCTAACTCTCCCCCACAGCTGCTGGGTAGAGCCTGGATTTGGAGCTGCTCTTTGCCCATGCAACCCACCCAGTGCACCACACAGGGGGTGGGCCTGGCACTGGGGCAAGGGTCGGATCTAGACAGGGTTTGAGTCGCACCAAGGAGGAGCAGCTGGATGGGGGTGGTGATTTGTCCATTTTTAGCTGTGGTGGGTGCTGCAGGGTGCTGTTGGGCTAACCCAGGCTGTGGTGCCCATCGGGTGGCCAGCAGAGCGTCACAGCGTGGTGGCTCTGTCCCCAGGCAAAGCCTACGAGATCACCTATGTGCGGCTGAAGTTCCACACCAGCCGCCCCGAGAGCTTTGCCATCTACAAGCGCAGCCACGCCGAGGGGCCCTGGGTGCCCTTCCAGTTCTACAGCGCCTCCTGCCAGAAAACCTATGGGAAACAGCCACGGCAGTACCTGCGGCCGGGCGAGGACGAGCAGGTGGCCTTCTGCAGTGACGAGTTCAGCGACATCTCCCCGCTGAGCGGGGGCAACGTGGCCTTCTCCACCCTGGAGGGACGGCCCAGTGCCTACAATTTTGATGGAAGCCCCGCGCTGCAGGTGCCACCAGGGTGGGAGGGGGCGTGGTGCATGGAGCCTTGGGATCAAGGGCATTATTGCACCCAGCTGGGGTAAAAGTGCTGGTGATGCGCTGCAGCCTGGCTTGAAAAGCTGCAGGATGTGGCCTGGTTGGGGTGGGAGCTGGTGGCACAGACCTCTCCACCAAGGTGGCTTCCCCATGTCCCCTGCAGGAGTGGGTGACAGTCACTGACCTGCTCATCTCCTTGAACCGGCTCAACACATTTGGGGATGACATCTTCAAGGACCCCAAGGTGTTGCAGTCGTACTACTATGCCATATCTGACTTCTCCGTTGGTGGCAGGTAAGGAGCAGCCAGGCAGAAGTATGGGGATCTTCTTGGGGCTGTGGGACTGTGGCAGCTGCTCCCCACCTCAGTCTTGTCTGAATTGTGGTTTTGGGGCAAACTGCTCAGATGTGGCTTCCTCCATGTGTAAACTGGAGCTGGAAGTGCAGAGATGGGTGATTAAACCTCCCAGCTGTGCAGAAAAATTGTATTTTCCCCACTAGCCCACTTCATGGACCACCAGCTGTATTTGCTTTGTTGCCTCCCAGCCCAATGGCTTTTAATAACACTGGTGCTCATGTTGCTCTTCCTGTGACCCTGCTGATTCCTGGGTACTGCAAAAGGGAAGCCATGGGGTTCTAGTGGAAAGATGACCTGAAGCTGCAGAGGTCACTGGAGGAGCTTGGAGTCAGCATGGCCAGAGGCAGAGAAGGTGGAACAGCTGCCAGCAGGAAAGGGCAGCAGATGTGGGATAGAGATGGAGGTGGCACCCACTTGGTGCTGCCCATGGGCTGTGCTGCACATGCCCTTTCCCAGCAGGGAGAAGTGGAAAATTTTCCCATCCCTGAGAGCTCTGTGAGGCTGGGACAGCTTCCAGCCAGCTGGCAGACCTGGAGCTGTTGTCCCACCTCTGGGGTCAGCAGCTGGAGCTGGTTAGCACGGGCCACCCTCGGTGTGTGACCTCCCAACTGGCCAGGCTGGGAGAGCCTTGGGGACATGACAGATGGCCTCAAGGCCAGCACAGCCTGATCTGCTCTCACCCCACAGCCATCCCAGTAGCAGGGTCACACACTGCACAGCCTGGGCACTGTCCCACTGCTGCTGCTCACACCACTGCCCTGTGCCGGGGTCTCACCGCAGGTGCAAATGCAATGGCCACGCCAGCGAGTGCTCACCGGATGAGGCCGGGCAGCTGGTCTGTGTGTGCCAGCACCACACGGCTGGCACCGACTGCCAGCACTGCCAGCCCTTCTACCAGGACCGGCCCTGGGCACGCGGCACGGCCGAGGCTGCCAACGAGTGCCTCCGTGAGTATCCCCCGGGTGGCTCCATGGCCACAGCGGTGGCTGGCCATGATGTCTGCGCTGGTGCTGCATCAGCTCATCTGGCATCTCCTGCCCTTCTTGCACAAGTTCGTTTTGGGAGGGAAGGAGGATTTGTACCCCGAGGCTCCCCTTCACTGCAGCACCCCGAGTATTCCCATTCCCTTTACCCCACGAGTCCAGCCATCTGCTCCGTGCATTTTACTGCACCCACCTCTTCTTCCAAGGGCAGAGGCACCACCGAAAGCTCTCGCTGCTGAGCCAAGGGGTCCCATCTGGCCCATCCCACCCACATGAGGTTACCTTAACCTCCAGTGCCCTCCAGGTGCCCACCTGTCCTCCCGCCTCTCCCCCAGCTTGCAACTGCAGCGGCCGCTCCGAGGAGTGTTTCTACGACCGGGAGCTGTTCCGGCGCAGCGGGCACGGGGGACACTGCCGCAACTGCCGCGACAACACGGCCGGGCCCCACTGCGAGAGCTGCAGGCAGAACTACTACCGCTGGGAGCCGCAGGGAGCCTGCCAGCCCTGCCACTGCCACCCCGCAGGTGCGTGAGGCCGTGCCCAGCCGGGCTCCGGCTGCAAAACTACTGATAACCCAGGCAGAGTTTGCTGGGAGGGATGGTTTTGGTGTATTCTCTCTTGCTCTGGGTTTCCCCGTCTCCCTCGTCCTGTGTCTATCCCCGGCTGGGGTTGAGCCTCAGGGCTGGCCGGGGTCCCCACAGGTTCCCTGCAGCCCCAGTGCGACAGCTCGGGGACCTGCGTCTGCAAAGCCAACGTGACGGGCTGGAAGTGTGAGCGCTGCAAGGACGGCTACCACAGCCTCAGTGAAGGTGGCTGCAGGTGAGGAGGAACCCGGCCCTGGGCAGGGGCAGCGGGATGGGACCGGGGCTCACCTCCTGCCTTTATCTCACCCCATCCAGACCCTGCACCTGTGACCCTGCGGGCAGCGTGGGCACCTGCGACCCCAACACGGGGCACTGCACCTGCAAGGAGAGGGTGGAGGGGCACTTGTGCAACAGGTGAGCAGCGTGGCCCTGGCATGGGGACAGGCCCTTTCCAGTCTTGAAATTGGTGGCAGCGCTGTGGGGCTGCATTCCTCTGGACCACTCAGACTGTGCTCACAGGGGTTGTTACCAGTGTCCTACGTGGAGACACTGCCGTGGTTCCCTGCAGCTCTGCCTACCCTGTGCCACATGCTCCTGTTTCCTCCCCGTGTCCAGGTGCCAGCCAGGCTGGTTTAACCTGCAGCCCCACAACCCCATCGGCTGCACCAGCTGCTTCTGTTATGGCCACTCCAGAGCCTGCAGGGCGGCAGATGGCTACGAGGAGACCCAAATCCGCTCCTACTTCAGCCAAGGTAACGACCTCCCCCCCAGCCCCAGGTAAAACAGAGGGCACTGCTCTGCCAATTTCAGCCAAAAATATTTGGGAAGGATGTGGCTGAATGTCCCTCTGTGGGGCTGAACATCTCCCTTTGGAGCTAACTGGTGGTGATGGGTGGAGAGGGTTTTCTCTGGCTTGCCCCTGATTTACTGTTAAAGTTCTGCTTCTGCCCCTAGCTCCACGGGGACAGGGTGTCTGTGGCACCCCTCCATGCCAGCCTCTCCTGGGGTTGTGCATGGCTCAGGGAGGACTGTGGGGCCAGGCATGGACATTGCACCACACCAGGGACTGCAGGAGCACTAAAGATCAGCTCAGAAAGATAAAAAAAAAAAATAATAGGATGGAGCCTGCTGTGAACTTTCCCAATTATTCCCTTCTTTCACCGTGCTTGGCTGGGACATGACAGCGCGGTTGGACGGGCGGGAGGTGGTGCTTTTCCCTGGCTGCTGGCAGGGCTGGATGCGTGCGGGATGCTGGGGAAACCCTGCCATCTGCCGCGCATGCCGGCGTGTGCAGCCCCGCTGCGGGGACACCGCGGGGACACCGCGGGGACGAGCACCCACGGCAGGCACCCCGCTCTGCAGCGCCTGTTCCCAGATGGATGCAAATGCGCCAGGCACGGGTGAATCTTAATTGCCTTTAAACCGTGCTGCCAATTGCTGTGCTGCTGGAATGTCTTCCACGGCCTTGAAACTGAGCCAGGCTTTAAACCAAGTCTTTTTTTCCACCCTTCACGCAGCCAATTTGGGGCTGCTCCTTTGGGGACTGGTTTGGCAGTTTCCGAGCTGAGATGCAGCACAGCACCCTCCTAAATCCCCACTCCCCAAAACATTCCCCAGTCCGCAGTGGAGGGGGATCAGATGGAATTTTTTTACACTGGGTGAAAGTATAAATTAGGGATGATTTGATAACAGAGTACAGCCCACTTGAGAGATTTCCAAGTGTTTGTCCTGCAGGGCTGGAAGAAATAACTAACCCTGCAGAGTGGGGGGGAGTTTAACTGGTTTCTTAAGGAAACCAACTTAATGCAACTATGCCCCATCTCTTCTGGGGTTCTCCAACATTTCTCCTCAGGCTTCCTGTGCTCACCAGCCCACAGTAATGCTAGAATGACAGCACAGGCAGGGGGTCAAAAGTTTAAAGATAATAATTTCCTCCAAATCTAAGAAAATAAATAGATGAGGGGTGGTTAAGGCCACCCTGCAGCTGAGAGCACAGAGCCCAAGTGGAGCAGGGTGTTACAAAGTGCTGGCCCCTTCCAAGACTCGAGAGAGTGTTGGCAGGAGGGACAGAGCCCCTGAAAGTAGCACCCTACTGGTGCTGTGCTGGCAGGGACTCACTGCCCCCTTAGCTGTGCCCTGCCACTGTATCCTGTCACACAGGGCTGGAGGGCTGGGCTGCCACAGCTCCAGGCACCACAGAGCTGCCTCTGCGCTGGGCTGGCCGGGAGATCATCACCGAGTGGGATGGAGAGGAGCCAGTGGATTTTCTTGCACCAGGTATTGTGTGTGCTGTGTCCCTGAGGGCTTCTCTGCCATGAGGACCCCCTGGTACTCTCGTCCCACTGCTTACTGGTGCAGGAGGGACAGGGCTCCATTCCAGAGCTGAGCATGTTTCTGCAGCAGAAGACAGTGGGGGGTATTGGAACAGTGGACTGGGATCCCAGGAGGGCAGGTTGGAGCTGGCACCATTCTAGGAGAGTGGCTGTGGCTCCTGATGGTGATGGTGGGAATGGGACTGCACTGGCAGCTCTGGCAGAGCTGGTGCCTCCATGTCCCACAGACTTTGCTCCTCTCTCCCCTCACAGAGAAGTTTCTGCAGAACCAGCACCTCAGTTATGGGCAGCTCCTGTCCCTGCTGCTGAGAGTGGAGAATGGGACAAGAACAGAAACTGGCATGCCCCTGCTCCAGGTCCAGCTGCTGCTGGAGGGTGAGGGGATGAAGATCACCATGTCCAGCAGCAAGAGCCAGCTCCAGCATGGAAAGCAGGCTGTCACCTTCAGGTATCCATCACGGAGTTTTGGGGAGCCCCACTGGGGTTTAGGACTCAGTGCCTGATTTGTCTGGGCTCCCTTTACTGCTCTGTGCCCTGCTTGGGCATTTAACTGTGCTGTGCCCAGGTCCCAGCCAGGAGCTGAGCTGTCCTGCAGCACCCAGCTCATGCTGGCCCTGTCCTGCCTCCCTCACTCCCTCTCCACAGGCTGCACGAAGCAGAGGAGGGTGTGGAGCCTTTGCTGTCAGCCTTCAGCTTCCAGCGCCTGCTCTCCAACCTGAGCTCCCTCCGCCTCCGTGTGAGCCACGGCCCCGGGAGAGGTGGGTGACTCCAGAGACCAACCCCGTGGGGACCAGGCTGGGGTGGGATTGGAGACACTGAAGCAGCATCAGGCTCTCAAGGATGAGAGGGATTGTAGGGGGTGTTTTGGGGCAGGGGCTGTCTCCTCTCTGTGAACACCCTGGGTGTTCAAGGAGGTATTTTGGGGTCTCCTGTGCCTGTCTGGAGCATTTCAGAGCAGAGCAGGGAGTGCAGCACCCCATTCCCACACCGCTCTCCCTCCCCTCTCACAGGCAGGCTGTCCCTGAGTGAGGTCCAGCTCACATCTGCTCGCCCCGGGCCGGGCCCACGGGCAGGCTGGGTGGAGGAGTGCACATGTCCCATGGGATACACCGGGCAGTTCTGCCAGTCCTGCGCACCTGGATTCAGGAGGGAGATCCCATTTGGCAGCCCCTTCATCAGCTGCGTGCCCTGCACCTGCAACCAGCATGGGGACTGCCACCCCCTCACAGGTGTGCACCCCCTGGCCCAAACACTCACCTGCTGCTCCGTGCGTGGGTGACAAATCCTTGCCTTTGCTTGTTCTGAGGGAAGCTGGGAACCGCTGATGAGGTTGTGGTTCCCAAAATTTGCAAGTTGAATTGCTTGAGTGGTTCTAGGGACAGGGTTCATAACTGCAAAGATAGAGGTTATTAATGAAGTGCAATAATGGTGGTAATTTATAATTAGAGGAGCATTTTTTCATGATACTTTATGACCTCTAAGGAGGAGAAGGGAAGGGTGCTGGTGCTCAGAGGAGTAGGGGAGCAGGGGCCAGGGCAGCAGAGAGGGTTTAGCTAGGTTGGGTCTCACAGACAGCTTCACTGCCTGATGAGAGGATCAGGACTGGGGCCAGCTCTGGAATCTGCAAACTGAGGGTTAACCTGAGCAGAGAAACAAGGAAAAAAGCAGGAAAACACAGAGGGAAGATCCCAGAGGAGCCAGACCTTGTGCTGCCAGCCCAACCCCTCGGTGGCTGGTTCTCCTCAGTGGGGAGTAATAATGATGTACGGCAGGGATGGAGAGGGCAGGAGGAGGCAGAGTGCTCGGCAAATGCCCCTGCCCTGCCCACAAAACCACGGCGGCAGCTCTGCAAACCCGCCCTCATCCCGCAGAGCGGGGCTGGCGCTGCCGACTGCACAATCCCCAGGGATGGGGCCAGACTTTTGATGTTCCGGCCTGGGCGCTGCCAGCCTGCTCACTTCCTTTAGTTTATTTTTCCACTTCTTCCTGCCACCCGCTTTTTCTTTATTTTCTATCGTCTGACTCTGCCTGGATGTGGGAAAAATGGAATAACACCCCCTCCTGCGCAGCCTTCCTGGTATGACCCGACCCCACAAAACACGGGGGAAAGTCCTCCCTCTGACACCTCTCTCTCCAGTGAAGCAGAGCATCTGCCTGGAGGTGGGGGGTTCCTTGAGCACTCTTCCTCCTCTTCCTCCCTCTCCTCCTCACAGCCGATTTCGGAAGGCTGACTCACCGGCTCGGCTCGCTCTGGAGGAGATGCTCCCCGGTGGGAGCCGGGCCGGCTGCTTGTGTTTTCCAAGCCGGGCTGGAAAGGACGCGCCTCGACACTCAGAAATGTGTTGTGGATTACGGCGGGCGCCGGCAGCCTCCGCACACATTGATGGTGCTGTCTGTGCCAGCGCTGCCTCGTCCCTGCATCGCTGTGGCCTCCGTGTCCTCTCCAAAACTTTCTCCCTCGACCAGAGACTGGGAAAGAAGGGAAAATATCCCGACTACTGGTTGGAGATGTGCAACCCTTCGCTTGGAGCTGCACGTCCCTCTTGCCGCGCTCAGCGCTGGGCTCTCTATCCCTCCTTCAGTCCCTGCTGTTATTCGGGGTTGGATTTTCCAGGACCCTCAGCTCCGTTTTCCTCCCCGCAGGGCACTGCCAGTGCTCCCACAATACAGAGGGTCCCTCCTGCGAGCGCTGCAGCCCCGGCTTTTACGGCAACCCCTTCGCAGGGCGCTCTGATGACTGCAAGCCCTGCCCCTGCCCCGGCCGCTCGCCCTGCACCGAGGTGCCCAGCAGTGGGGAGGTGGTCTGCACCCACTGCCCCCCGGGGCAGAGAGGTGAGGCTGGTGCTGGGTGGGCACAGGGGCTGTGGGCAGCGTGGGCACGGCTGGATCCTCCCCACCTTTCTACCTTCCCCAGGAAAACGCTGTGAGCTCTGTGATGACGGGTTTTTTGGGGACCCCCTGGGGCAGAGAGGTCCCGTGCATCCCTGTGAGCCCTGCCAGTGCCACGGGAACGTGGATCTCAATGCCGTGGGGAACTGCGACCCCGTGTCCGGCCGATGCCTGCGCTGCCTCTACAACACAATGGGCGACCACTGCGAGAGGTGCCGGCCGGGCTTCTACGGGGATGCGCTGGCTCCCAGCCCTGCTGGGAAGTGTGCACGTAAGTGCAGCCCCCAGGCACAGCTCACTTGTTGCCAAAATCCTCCAGCAGTGAAGGCAGAGGGTGGAAGGGGATGCCCAGCAGGTTTAGGGGCTGATGGATGGTCCAGGTTACCCCCACGTGTTTTCCTTGGCCCTCTTGCTCCGCTGCCATCCTTCCTCAGAGATACTCTGGCTTGCAGGGGCTCTTTGGAGCCCTGGCTGATGAGGGAATGTGGCTCTCCACGTTGTCAGGAGCTCAGTCCCAGTGCACACCATTCCTGCAGTCCTATCCACCAGCCCCATGCTGGGATTTAAGGGTTATTTTGTCTCCCATAGCTTGTGATTGCAACCCCAGTGGCTCAGACCCGAGGCTGGAGGGCTGTGATCCTGGCACAGGCCAGTGCCACTGCCTCCCACATGTGACAGGCAGAGCCTGTGGGCAGTGCCAGCCCGGCTACTACGGCCTGGAGCCCACCGTGGGGTGTAAGAGGTAGGTGGGGCATGCCATGGTGCTGCCAGGGGACAGCAGTGGCTCCATGTTCCCAGCTCTGCTCTCTGCATTGATTGCCTGCTCATGACCCTCCACTTCTCATGCCAGCTGTGAGTGCCACCCAACAGGGTCACGGGAGAGCGGGTGCCACGTGCTGACGGGGCAGTGCTCCTGCCAACCTGGTGTCACAGGGAAGAAATGTGATCGATGCCAGCACGGCTTCTTCGGTTTCTCTGCCAGAGGCTGCCGAGGTAACAGGAATGGGCACTGCATCTTTGTCCCTAAAGCAGGGCTGGCAACCACAGTGTGATGCCTTTCTGCCACCATTGCAGCCTGCAACTGCTCCCCGCTGGGCTCCATCACCCCGCAGTGCCACGAGAACAGCACCTGCCTGTGCCACCCTGGCTTCGTGGGCTACAAGTGTGACCGCTGCCAGGCCAACTTCTTCCTTGAGCCGCTGAGCTCCCGCTGCCAGCAGTGTCCTGTCTGCTACGGGCTGGTGAAGGACGAGGTACAGCCTGTGCACTGCTGAGGCAGGCACAGCACCCCAGCCCTGCAGAGCCTCACTGTTCCCCCATGTCCCCCTGTCCTGCCCGCAGGCTGACCGCCTGAAGGCCAGGCTGCAGGAGATGGAGGAGTGGCTGCAGAAGCCAGGCTGTGACACCCACCTGGGCCAGTCTGCCATGCTGGGAGATGCGCCCCGTGGAGATGGGCTGCCCAGCCCACACCTCCTGAGAGGTACAGGGGACTCTCCTTCCTCCACCCATTTCACCCTCTGCTCCCTCAGGGTGCTGTGACATGCTGGGGGGTGCAAGGAGGTCCCAGGTGGGTGCTGGCCTCAGTGTGGTGTGACTTGGGGAGAGAGCAGTGGAGGGGATATGCCTTTTTGGGAGGACAGAGCACTGCAGGGATGCTGACACTACTGGAGCAGGAAGTGATGGGTGTTATTGGGGGCTGAGCACTAACACTTGGGTACCCTTTGGGTGCTGAATTCCTGGGTCCCTCCTGAGCACCCAGAGGGACTGTATTCCCCTTTCATCAGTAGGTGTTAGAGGCCGGGGCATGAGGCAGTTCCACAGGGCAGCAGGGAGCCCTGAGCAACCCCAAAGGCCAACAAAATGCTTGTGCTGCCCACAGGTGCCTGGGCCACCCTCTTGGTACAGGTGGGGCAGCTGGCAGGGGCACTGAACACTGCACAAGGCTATCTCACCAATGCCAGCCGGGCCACCAGATGCTCCCATCACGGACCCCCCAAGACCTGCACCCTGCTCTTGGAGATTGGGGCCGTGCTGCAGTCAGCTCAGCAGGAGATCCTGCACGCTGCAGACACCCTGGCTACCACGGTGGGGGCTCTCAGTGGCCCTGGGCTCCTGAGGGGGGTGGTGACAGTCCTGGGGGCCACTGGGATGTACCTCCCAGGACTGTTGGGGTGGGATGTGACCAGCAGAGTGGGTGAGTGGGAAAGTTTGTGGTCTAGGTGGGTATAGCCCTCCTTGCAGCTGAGTCAAGAGGAGATATTTTCCTTGCTCTAGCCCTTTGGGAGGTTCTTGGTGGTTCTAGGCTGCCAGGGTTCGGGGGTGTCTGGTCCCTGCCAGGGTCTCAGTGCTGCTGTTTGCATTCCAAGGAAATCCCCCAGGAAATCCCACAGCAGCCCACAAACTGGAGCCACTGGGCACTGGAGGCTCAGGCTCTGTCCAAGAGGTAAGATTTGAACAGGCAGAGGAAGCTGTCAGCCCAGCTGGGGGTGAAGGGGGCCCATTCCCTTGCCAGGAGGCCAATCCTGATTCCCTCTGTCTGGGTGTCCTTGCCCCTGCAGCCACAAGAACTCCATGGCACAGGTGGAGGCCACGGTCAGGAGAGCACTGCGTGCCTCCAAGGCCAGCTCGGAGCTCCTGCAGAAGCTGCTGGAGAGGAACACCACACAGGATGTGCAGCATGAGCTGGAGGCTGGGTGAGGGGCTGGCAGGGCACCAGAGCCCCTTTCCTCTGGCCGGGTCCCTGTTACAGGCTCAGTCACAGGGATTTGGCACCTGCCCAACAGGCAGGTGCTGAGCACCTTCAAACTCATTGCACCACAGTGCTGTGAAAGCAGAGGGACTGGGTGCTGTGTGGTGGGGGATTTCAGGAAAAGCCCCCAGAATTTCCTGCTACATCCATGTCCAGGGCCAAGTTGTCCTCTTCATCCTTCAAGGCACAAGAGGGCCCTGGCTGACAGCAGTGTCCTGTCCACGTAGGTATGAGGAAATTCAGCAGGCACAGGAGGAGCTGGGTGCTGGCATGGCAGAGGTGGCAGTGGAGGCCAGGAGAGTTTTGAAAGCTGTGGAACAGGCACATGCTGACCTGGCTGAGAGACTTTTGCAGGTGGCTGCTCTGGGGCAGGTGAGCAGCACCCAAGCTACAGCTCCTGTTGGCATCCCTACCTCCTGCTTTACCAGTGCTGCCTCCTGACCTGGGACATGATCTCATGGAGCCTTTGGCACTCCTGATCCTGCAGCAGGTGCTGCCAATGCAGGCTGGAGACCTGGCACAGGAGCTGGCAGTGCTGGAGCAGGCAGCAGCAGCCCAGGAGCCGTTGGCTCAGCAGGCTGTGGAAGCATCCCACACACTGGCAGCTGGATTGCACCTGGAGCTGCAAAGGACTCATGGCTTCAAGCAGGTAATAGCTGCTCACAGGAATGGAGAGCTCCATCCCTGCTGCTCCAGCAATTGGAGGGACCATGCCTGCAGCCAGGGAGCTGGGAGAAGATGTTTAGGGAGATATCTTCCCTTGGGCTCCCAGATGTCCCTAGGAGCTTACCTGCCAAACAGGAGCAGGCTGAATCCCACATTTCCCAGCTGCCCAGCCTCATTCCTCCTCTCTTCTCCTCTCCAGCTGCAGGACCAGGCTGGCTCTGCCCATGACATGGCCACCATGGCTGTCTCCCGAGGAAAAGCTGTGCTCTCCGATGCTGAGTCCCTCCTGGCCAGCTTGGATGGTAAAAGGCACCATACAGAGCATCTCCAGCCACAATTTGGCTCTCACCAGCTGACAAGGGGAGAAGTGGACAGTTTGCTGATGGCCAGGTTGTTCCCACAGGCATGAAGAAGGTGCTGGGACATCGGAAGAGTCAGGCTGCCCTGAGGAGGAGGATGGCCACTGTGCGGGACAGAGTGGTGGTGGATGCTCAGAGGAAGATTAAACAGGCAGAGAAGACACTGGGAAACTCCCTGTCCATCTCCACCACAGCCCAGAGGACAGCAGGGGAGGCTGAGCAGCTCTCTGAGGAGAGCGCCAAGGTCTGAGCTGAGGGATTGGGGTGGAGCTGCTGGGCATGGCCAGGCTGGCAGCCATCACCTAGAGAGCCCAGGCTCTGCAGGCAGGGCTGTGTGTCCCCAGGTGACTGTTCCCATCTCTATCCCTTGCAGAGGGCACGGGCTGTGCTGCAGGAGAGCAAACAGGCCCTCAAACATGCCAGCCAGCTTGCCATGCATGCCAATGAGACCCAGTGGGAGCTCTCCCGGCAGGAGCACATGGCTGAGAAGCTCAGGGGAGACCTGGAGGAAGCACAGCAGGTCAGCTGGGTTCCCTTGGCAGGTTATATCCTCCAGAGCATGGAAGCAGCTTTGCCCACAGTCCAGAGCACAGGGAACAATCTGGTTTGGGAGCTCCACTGTAGGGACAACACCTTGGGCATGTTCCTGGGATCTCCTCTACCATCCAGCCAAATGTCAGTGGTGCCCCTGATCTGGGTATCTGTCTCTGTTGGAAGGTGGGGTCAGAGGTGAGTGAGATGGCAAAAAGTCTCCAGGAAGCCCGGGGCTCACTCATGTCGGACATCGAGACCCTGAACAACCTGCTGAACAGCCTAGGTGAGACCTGGGGGGAAATGGGGTGCAGGTTCCAGGGAGAGGGCTGGGCTCTCAGGGGGCCAGGGGTCTCCTGCTCACTGGTACTCCTGCTTGATGGCCATCCAGGCTGAGCTGGGTGCTCTTTGGCTGAGATCATCCATGGTCTCAGCAAGGCTTCTTTAAGGCTCATGTCTTGAGGAAAACCCTCATGAAGAATGAATTGGGGCTTGCTGAATGTGTGTGCTCACGTCTGCCCTGGGTACATTGATCTCCCGTGGGATCCTCAAAGGGAGCAAGGCTGGCAAAATCCCCTTGGAACTGAGGGCTGTGCTAGACTGGGTTTGCTCCTTGTTGCTGGTTGGTCTTGCTCCAGCTCCTCCTGTTTTTATCACATGGGTTTATTTCTGAGCATTCCGGGACTCTTGCATCCAAGAAATTTTGCAAAAGGCTGGAAAGCATGACCCATTTGTAAGAATGAGAAGTGCTCAGGCCCTGCCTGGAGCCACAGTTCTGTTTGCTTGTCTGTGATCAGTGAGAAGCTGCAAAGCCTCCATGCCCTGCTGCACCCACTCCCTATAGCTTGCCGGGTGCCATGGAGTACATCCAGAACATCTCCTGTCCCCCTCTCTGCTCACATCCATGTCCTTTCCCTCCTTGCCCAGGTAACCTGGGGCACGACACAGAGGTGGACGCAGTGCTGAGCACGGGGAGGCTGCAGCTGGAGCAGCTGTGGCTGCGTCTGGCCACACCAGGTCCCCTGGCCAGCCAGCTCAGCCAGCTGCAGCAGGAGGCAGCACGGCAGCAGGAGAAGATCCAAGCATTTGAGAGCGACTTGGCTGAGATCCGGGCTGACAAGCAGAACTTGGAGGACATTTTGCGGAGCCTCCCCGAGAGCTGCTCGAAGTGACAGGTTGTTGGCTGCTGCCACATGTCCTCTGTGCCCACCCTGCACAGGGAATGGCAGAGGGAAGGACACTCTGCATTCACCAGCACCAATCCCTCCCACTGCACTGCCCTCCGTACAGTATCACACCCCAGGTCCTTCTCCACACCCGTTCAGGCTCTGCATCTCAAGCACTCTGCAGCATGACTCCAGCCACCACCTCTGTCCTTGGGATGGGGGACACCCACCCACCAGGGGCACTGATGTTTCTGTGCAGGATATGGAGCCATTCCAGGGTTGATCTCCCACTGCAGAGTGAACAAAGAATCCTCACAGATCTCCTCCATCCCTCATTTCCCATTGCAGCACAATGCACTGGGCAGGGACAGCTTACCAAGTATGCAATGTACCCAAGCTGCACTGCCTGGCACTCCCTCCTGCCCCAGGAGAAGAGAGAGGCTCTCACACATGCTGGAAGCTGGTCCTGCTCCCCAGCACCCTGCAGTGTCATGCTCATGGGCTGTGGTCACAGAGGTGCAGAAAGGAATCCTGGTGAAGCCAGGCAGAGAGCTGCTCGCCGGAGGGCACACAGCTTGCCTGCTTCCCAAGGGAAGGGAGCTCACAGCAGGGAGGGCTGAATTAATGAGCAGAAACAAAGCAAAGATGGATCCTCACCCAGCTCCTGGAAGGCAGGTGGGACATCCTCAGCCTGCTTCAGGATGAGAGGAGCTCAGATCTTGCTGTTCCCTTGCTCCAGAGTAAGACAAGGCCACATCCAGCTCTGCTTGGCTCACTGAATGTCACCAGGCATGGCTACCAACCAGCCAATTGCCACCTGTCCCAGGGGCTGCGTGGCAGAGATGCAGTCAAGGGAGATGTCAGACCAGCAGCACCCACAGCCCCATGAGCCCCACTGGAGAGGAGCTGGCTGATGGCAGCAGGCTGTGCAACCAGTATGGACTGGATGGGAACAGCTGGACACCCGCTCCTGCCTGTGTCACTCCCACGGGGTGGCAGAGGTCAGTGGCTGTATTGCCTTTAAAGGAAAGGCATTTGTGTTCCTCTGTGCTCCCGTGTGGGCTGGGCTGCAGGACAAGCCAGGTCCTGGCTCAGCCCACCTTCTGCTAGCTGTGCTGTGACTCCAGGTAGCTGAAGTCATTCCCATGAGACCAAAAATGAGTCCCCAGGCTGGAGCTTACTTCATTTTTTAACCGGTTTTACCTATGTTTTTTCTGCTCACAGTGCTGCAAATCAGGTTCACTAAAGTCTTGTGTAATTTATGTAAAATTGCTGCCATCGATGTTGAATTCCCCCAGCAACATCTCTGGTGGGTCCAGTGGCCTGGAAGGAACACAGGATTCTCCTACTGAGAACAAAGCCATCGCTCTTCTAATTCTGCACAAAAGCTGCCCAAGGAGTGGGGTGCCAGAGCCGCAGTGCTGTGGGGGTGTGAAGGCAGGGGCTCCCCTGCTGCTGCCCAAGGACAGCTCTGGGAAAGCAAAACCATGGAACAGTGAGAGCACAGCATGATCCGGCTTGGCCAGAGGCAGGGAGCCGTGGCCACTTACTGTCTCTCTGGGAGGACAATTATACATCTCCAGTGAACACACAAATTTGCTGCTCTTACAGAAATGTCAAGCCTCTGCTGTGTGCCTGCTGCTGAAGATGTGGTTCACGCTGCCTCCTGCTCTCCCTGGAACTCTGTGTTTTTAGCTGGTGCCACCTGCCTGGAGTTGTATCCATTAAAAATTCTTAATATAACACACAGCTGTCCATCTAGGGTGTGTAGTGGCAGGAGAGCACACTGTACCTGAGTTTGCTGCTTTTAAAGCGCAGGAGTTGAAATGCAGCTGCATTTGGGGTGATGAGGGGCAAATGTCTGAAAATTCTCCCTAAACCCCGCGTTAGTACACGATTTTAACATAAGGTGTCAGGCTGACACCGCGGGGGCGTGCGACCCTGACCGGGACACGCATGGCCGGGACATCACCTCGGCCGGGACTGTCCCTCCTCCCATCCCTTTTCCCGCTGCTCGCACTCCAGGCTTAGTCCAGCGCCTGGAAGCGGCTGGAGCATCCCGCTCCTGTCGCTCCGCCGCCGGTACCGGCGGGGCGATGTAGCTCCCAGGCAGCTCAGGAGCGATCCCCGCTGTCCCGGAGTCGCGCCCGGCGGGCAGTGCGGGCGGAGGGAGCCGGTCCCTTCCCTCCTGCGGGAAGCCCAGAGCCGGCGGTGCCTCCCCCCGTGCTCGGGCACCTCGAGCCCACCGCGGGTATCTCGCTGCCCTCCCGCGTGGGGCGATGCGGGCTCCGCCACCGCCCGCTGGGGCGGGGAATGGGTTAGGGGCGGAGGGCCCGGCCCGGCCCTGCCCGCCCCTATTTAAGGCAGCGGCGGGCGCGGGTGGCTCGGTGCGATGGCGGCTCCGCGCCGGCCGAGCGGCGGGGGGCTGCGGAGGGCCCCGCAGGACGGGCGGCTGGACGAGATCAACAAGGTGGGGCTGGGGCCGCCTCCCCACCCGACCCCGCGGGGAGTGGGGAGGGGGCTGCGGCGGGGGCGGGCGGAGCAAGAGGAAGAGGAGGAGGGGGGCGGTGGGTGCAGGAGGAGCTGGCTACCCCTCTGCCCAAACCCCTTTGGGGAGGGGATCCGGCCGGAGAAGGAAGCGGGTTTTCTACGGGGATCGCTCTCCATCCGCTGCTATTGCCCTCTCAGGCGGCTCTTTCCTCCCCGTGCATCGCACATCGGCAGGTCCGAGCGGGCTGGTGGGCGCCCGGGGGCTGACTGCTATGAAATTCCCTTTAGGAACGTGCTCCGGCAAGAATAGGGACTATTGTTATCCTGGAGGATTTCAGCCTCCTCTCTGCTGTATCGAGCGCTTCGACTTTTTCTTCCCGGAATCAGAAGTTTCTGCTGCTCAGAGCTGACTCCAGCCTTCCTAGCTTTTCATTACAGCGGGTTGCCCAGGATGGTTGGACGTCCCACAAGCCTCGGGCAGGGGGAATGGAACCCTGGATTAGTGCAAAGTGCACTGGGCTTCGTGCCCTTCATGCCAGGGTCAGGCAAGGTCCTTTTCCCCGAGCTCCAGGCTTACCCCGTTCATTGCTTGGCATGGTTGTGGGGGCAGTTCTGTTGGCATCCCTCCCAGCTGAGAGCAGATCTGAGGGTGAAAAGAAGGTTTTAACCTTGAAGCAAACAGTGCTGGGATTTCTAGCACTTCATAGGTGCTCTTTTAGTTAGTGACACCTTGGTGTTACAAGTGCAGAAATCAAATCGCTGTACAAGATGAGAGCCCGGAGGAGATGGGCTCACCTTGCCCTTACATTCACTAAGCTATGAGAAGTGGCAATATACTCCATCAGACAGCAGTGCTCCTCCAGTGAGACAGAAGAGGTGAAGTTTAGGTCACTGGAGAGGGAATTAAGTAATTAGAAATTACTCAATTAACTAGAAATTAGGATGTGCTGCGGAATAAGAGTGGAAAAAGAGATGCCATGGCATAAGGTGTAGAATAAGAGCACTTGGTTAAAATGAGCCTTTGTAACCTGCAGCTGGAAGGCACACACAGCACACCCTACAGCAAGGTGTGTAGCTGGGTCTAACATACCTCTCCTAGCCAAGGTGGTGTTGGCCCTTAGGCTGAGCATCAAGGGACTGTGTTGTACCTACTGCTGCAGTTTCTGCTTCTCCAGCTGTCCTCCAGCATCACACAGGCACAAGGTGGATACACAGTCCTTAAGCTGGTAGGAGCTGTAGGACTGAGTCTGGGAAGCTGTGCTTCTTTGGATGCTGGGGGTGTGCCACTGTGTCTCAAGGCTTAGGGCTGTTCCTATGCAGGGGACAGGTTCCCTATCTCTCCCCTAAGCTGACATCACTTCTGGCCTTTTCTTTGGCTGAGGTTTGGGTGACAAAAATGAAACAAGCTGCGTGACTTCCCACTGACGGAGCTGCTTGTTTGCATCCTTGCTGCCCTGTGTGCTGGCTCAGTGCTACGAGATGGGGTTTGAGCAGCTCAAAACCAAGCTGCAGATAGCATGGGGGGCAGATGCCCATGGATCCTCAGAAGCCATTGTGCTCTGGGCAGCAACCCCCACACTGCTGTGCTTTGCCAGCTCGATGTGGCAATGGGGGAGTGCAGCAAACAGCCTCACACCTCCCTGACAAACAGCTGATACAGAAACTTGGGCTGATACTGTGGCTGGAGCCAGGGAGGGGGTTTCCCCAGCACTGAAGAGCCCTAAGGCTGTAAAACAGTCAAGTGCTCCTAATAAAACCTATCAGGCCAAATTCCTATCAGGCTTAATCTCATTGTCTCATCCTAACACTTAGCTCCTTCCAGCCCTGTTTTCCTGGCTGGTTTCTACCCCAGAGCTCTCTTTGGGATATGGGTCTGGCAGGCAGTAGACCGAGTGCACATGTGCTGCTGAAGGATAGCCGAGTCCTAGTGCTGGCTTCTCTCTTCCAGCCTGAACCACTCTTCTGGGCTCCCCTCTTGGTTGTTCCCCTCTTTTCAGGCAATGCAATCACATTGTCCAGCCTCGTGCATCAAGGTGGCAGGTCTAATCCAGCACAGATTAGTTTCAACCTTGTTTTACCCCCTAATGCGCTGTGCTGTGGGGAAGGAATTCAGCCTGTTAGAGAGCAGGTGCCTGCTTCTCCCATCAAGGGCAGGCACCAGCATCCCTCAGCCCTTCCCACCCCCTGCAGGCATTCAGCACTTAAACATCCCAGCAAGAGCTTGGTCTGCTAGTTGGAGTCACCTTTTTGGGGAGTAAGGATGGCTCTGGCTTTGCTCAGGTTGTCTTGCAGGTAGCTGGGACTTGTCTGACTGAGTTTATTGGCTTAGAAAAGTCTCTCAACAGCTCAAGAAAGGCTGTTCAGGGCAGGAGCGGTGGAAGAGGCTTTAAAAAGCAGTTCTTATTAATAGAACATGCTCCTTAAAATGGGAACTTTAGCAAAGAGCTCTAGGAGGAACTTTAGTCGGGCTCTAGGAGGAACTTTCAACCACTCTGAGTTTGAGTCACAGGCCCTGGGGACTGAATTCCTGTGTGCCATTGTGAGTGTTTTCCTTATCACAGTCACAGCCCAGCTCACACACAATGTGGAGAGTGGAATGCCTTTCAAATACAGCCCCTTGTTGCTTCCTTGCACCTGGAGCAGACTTGTGATGCTGGTGGGCTCTCCAGCCCCCCTCCAGTTGAAACACAAGGGAACTGAGTCCTAATCCAGTGTGCAGTGTCACCTGTGCTGCTCTTGTGCCAGGGGCTGGTGGCCTCCTGGGCATGTGTCCCTCAGGCACCATGTATGGATGCATTACCTTCAGTCTTCACCATTTCTGTGCTGCTTCTTGCTCCCAGAGGGACACTGTGCTCTGCTCTCACATCCCCTGTCCTGCTGGGAGGCGGAAGCTTCTTGCTGCTCCTGCAGGGCAGGAATGAAGCTGTGGCCAGAGGTGTTTTGGCCCTGTTTTGGCTTTGGGTGATGTTTGCCTTCTCCAGAGGCTGTTCAGCGGTGATGGCAGCAGGTAACACTGCTCTGTTCTCTGGTGACTCCTGCTGCTGCCTGGGCCCAGGTCTCAAAGCTGAATTGGGCCCTTTGTGTTGGGCTGCTAAATGATACTCCTGGGTAGAAATAACTGAGCTAAATGAAACTGAGTTGGCAAAGGAGAGCAAAAGAAGGAACTGGAAATGTTGTTTTTCACCACAGCTCTACATTTGAGTTAGTGACCATGGTGATGAGGGAAGCCAGTGTCACACTGGTTTTGTGGCCATGGTCTCTGGTGTCCCATCTGGAGTTTCTGGGGTGGGAGGAGGGGGTGGCAGTCACTTCTGTCCTAGTGGGCTTCCTACAACACCCTAGTTCAGCTGCAGGGAAAAGACTTGCCATAGCAGTGGTGAACTGGCAGTGAAGGTTAGAGGATTCCCTGAGCAGTCTAAGTTCCTCTGTCCCAGTGAGGAAGGAGGGAGCAGCTCCAGGTGTGTGTGACCCAGAGCACAGGAGCAGGATTAAGACAGCCAACAGTGAGCAGCACACAAGGCTCTTGGTGACCCACTCCTGCCTTCCCCATGAGCATGGGGAGCAGTGGTGAGGAACACATTCCCAGAGTAGGGAACAGCCTCAACCCTCCATCCACTAACCCCTCGAGGGGTTTGTCCTGGACAAGCCATCATGAGCTGTGCAGATGTTAATGATTTCTACACTGAAGAATGTGGTGTTGTTGCTGAACACAGATCGAGTCATTAAGCTGTGCTGGGCTGGAGCTGGGTGGTGTGGGAGGGCAGGGACAGGAGCAAGACCCTGCTGCTCACAGCTGTGGGGAGTATTGCTGGCAGGGCACAGCAAAAAAGCTGGCTGTGCATGTTGTGGTCTGTTCTCTTGGGTATCTGAAGGTTT
The DNA here is from genome assembly GCF_022539315.1 of Serinus canaria. NCBI lineage: Eukaryota > Metazoa > Chordata > Aves > Passeriformes > Fringillidae > Serinus > Serinus canaria. The sequence goes on along the minus strand of NC_066330.1, from coordinate 4,581,699 downwards.
TTGAGGTGGGGCTAGGGACAAGTGACCAGAAGGGATTCAGGGCTTCCTCTCCAGCCTCAGCAGGGTAGAGGGGGAAAATGGATATTTAGTATAAGAGTTCCTAAGCCCAAAATACCCGTCCTCTTGGGCATATGACATTCTGCAAACTTTGCCTGCTCTATTTGCAACCCTTCTGAGTTTATCTAAGAGTTTGAAATCTCAGATAAGAGTGCTTTTTGCAAGGACTAGGAGCCCTTGCTGGAAATAAGTGCCCAATCCACATGCTAAGTGTGCTTAAGCAGAGATGTGGGGAGCTGAAACCTTGGGTGAGCAAGAACAGGGGCTTTCATGCAGTTATTCCAAAGGCAGGTAAGGTCCAGTCCTCCCTCAAGCTGCTGGTGGGAAATCTGAGACATCAGAGGGATTCCCCTTGCACTGGAATGTTAATGACAAGATGTGGAGGGATTCAGCCCATTTTCAAGTCTCCTGGTGGTGTTGCTCAGCTGTGACTCTCTGGGTATTGTGAGTCTTCTGGCTAATGCTGCCTTTGGAGGTGCCCTGTAGGGTGTTTTCCTTTGCATCTTTAATCTTGAGGATTTATATTTATTTTTTTTTTCTGTTTTAGGAGTTTCTCTCTGACCCAAAGTTCAGTAATGAAAAAGACCTGGAGGAGAAGTTGGCAGTGTTCAAAGGTGAGAACTGGAGGGTCGCCCTGTCCTTTGAGCCTTACTGTTTGCTCTGAACCAGATTATTTTCCTCAGCACTTGGATCTCACCAGCCTGAGATTCTCTGCCAAATACAATTGACTGAGCTGGGATGGATGCCTTCCCCCTTGCTTGTGGGACTTGGTGAAACTCTCTGGAGAGGTGTTTTCCACACAAGCCTTTGTGCTTCTCCCGCTTGCAGGGCAGGGACTTGTCACCCTACAGACATCCTGCCTGGCAGCTGCTGTTACTACAAAACCTGCCCTGCTGTGTGGGCAAAACCCTGGGGAGCAGCAAAGGAGGATGGTTTCTGTCTAGTTACCCAGCAAGCTAACTGCCATAATGGACCATGCAATAGCTGGACTCTATTTTTTTTTTCTACTAAGTAGGAGGGCCTCATTCCACAAAGCAGAAGTGTCAGCTGGTTTCTGGAGGAGTTGGGGACTTTCTCTCTCCAAAAGTTTCTTTAGTCCTTTCCCAGCCCCCTGACAGCAGAGGGAACACAGCACTGATATGTCTAGTTCTGGCCAAAACCTAACTCCAGTGGGTCAGCACATCTAGGGCTTAGGTCTGGGCCTTTTGCTGGGGCAGGGAATAGAGAAACAGCTCAAAGCCTGGAGTCCTCTGGAGCTTGTCCCCAGACTGGTTACAGGACAAGATCTGGCAGGGCTATTCTGGTGTACCCACTTTCTTTCCAAGCAGTGGCTGAAGGCAGTTAGGAAAACATGCCTGCGTCACACTGCCTCGAGGCTTGTGCTCAGCCTGGCTCTAACCAAATAAAACCTGACCTTGCTTCCATTTCAGAATTGTCTGCTATTTCCCTTTGAATTTTGGCTTTGCAATCCAGCAAGGAAGAAGCTGGCTGGCGTTTTGTGATCCCTTACACTGCTGGGCACAGAGGAGCCTCCTGTGCTCCCTGATCTCTTTGTGTTGCCTTTTGTGTAGCTTTGGCTTTTGGCTGCAGCCCCACATTATTTTTTCCCATCACAATTGGGGCTCTTCAAACATTGCAACTGTAGGTCACAGGCGCAGAATTCCCTGTAACGAGAGCCTTTGGCATCTCTTCCTGCTGCCTCGTGAGTTTGTCTCCGTGGCCTGTCCCTCTCTCCAAGGCCTCCTCCAGCTCCCCCAACAATCAGCTCATTGTGTGATGATGGGGGGAATATTTTTTCTCTGCTGTCCTTCCCACTTCCCCCTCCCAGCCTGGGGGAGGCAAAGATGGAGCCCCCATGCAGTGTTTGTGTAAATATATTTGTGAGGGAGGGACCGTGGATGGTTTTTACCCCACTGTATCCCTGCTGCTGGGGTGGGAGGGAAATGTGAATGTGTGAGCTGAGGCTGATGTAAAGCTGCCTCTGTTCTCTGCACTGTTGGCTAAGTGTCAGCTCAGAAGAAAAGAAAACATGGGCTGGGCATGGACATGGCAGAGCAGGGTTTGTGTCCCAGGCATATGCAGAGGTGCCTGACCCTAGTGAGAGAGGGGGCAGTTAAAATGCACAAGGTCATTCTGGTGAGGCCGAGTGTGGGGAGAGGCAGTCCCACATCAAGCATCACTCTGGCCCCTAAACATGTGTGTTACAGCCTTGATTTCTTCTAGGATTGGTTGCTTGGTGGGAGACATTTACTCCAGCCTGAAGCATGAATAGCTTTGGTTTGTACATAGTATTTCCTGTCCCTGGTATTCTGTCCTGGTGAGCTCATGGCAGCAGTAATCCATGGACTGAGACCCAGGTGAAGACATGCCAAGCCATTCCTTTGCCTCCTGTCCATCAGTCCAGTTAACCCAACAATTTCCTTTGGAAGCACAGGTCCTGGGAAGACTTCATTGTATGAAATAACCACTCTTCCCTTTGGCTCCTTAAATTAGCCTGCCACTTCTGTGTTCATGCTCATATGCCTGCTGGTGTTCCTGGAGCAGAGGCAAAAAGTTTTTTCCATTTTTCTTCCTGGGGCAAAGGAGCAGCCTGGAAGGGCTTGGTTAATTTGAGTCTTCCAAGGGTGTTGTGGGGAGAGAGTGCTCACTGCAGGGTGATTTCTCCAGCTCAGCATGGATGGATGGTGCCAGCAGGCATCTTGCTCTTTCCATTTAGTAGAGCTGAGGTGATGGAGGCCCCCTGTGGTGCTGGGAGCTGTATGGTCTGTAAGACAGACAAATCCTTGCCTGAAGAGCTTAAAGTCTAAATGGGGAACAGCTATCAAGGGGTGGGGGGTGTGTAGGAAGCTCAGGTGTGCCACTTCAAAGGGCAGAAACTGCACAGGACTGAATTCCTGAATTTTCTAACTCAAATCAGTGTTCTGCCTGTTACAGCATGCAAGTTTTTGTCCTGCAAAGTTAACCAGACCTTCTGGAGCAGGCTCTGCCTCTCTCTGACAATGCTGGAGTTGCTCAAGTCAGCAATGTTTGACAGCAGGCTGGAAGGGCAAACAACCTGCTCCAGCATCACTGTGCCCAGGCATGTTCTTGGCTTCACCCTCTTGATGTGGTCCTTGAGCATCTCTGCTGGCAGGTGCTGCTCTGGGAGGGAGCACAGTGACGGGAGCACTGTGGAGTCTGTCCCTCATTATTGCAGGCAAGTGCGTCATTTAATCCCCCTTCTAATCCGATCAAGCTTCATCTCGGGAGTGCTCAGGGGTTTGTTTTCCTTGCTACTCCTTCTGGGAGCCTGTTCCAGAGCTTTGTTTTTCTGGCTGGAAACCTTTTAACGCTGTTCATAGCCAGCTGATACCTTGTTCTCATGCCAGTGTTTTCCTTCAGCTTAAATGAAAAGCAGCCACAATTACAGAGAACTTAACTCTAGAGCCCTAGAGCTGAGATAAGGGTGCTAAAACCAGGCCTTGAGATGGTCTCCCCCTCTGAACTTTGCATTCAGCAGTATATCAATCTTATCACCAAATGCTTTATTTCAGGGCTGTAAGCAGGCAGTGTTCCAAAGCCCTGCACACCCCCTGCTCTAGAGTCCTGCTAACTTAATTCTGTCTCTTCCAGAGAAATACATGGAGTTTGACCTGAACAACCAAGGTGAAATTGGTGAGTGATTCTGAGGGATGCTGGGCTGGAAGAGCCATAGCCTGTCTGCTGCTGAATCTGCTGCTTCACTCTGCAGCCATGGTGTTGAGGAGGAAAACTCGTGGGCTTTTCCTATGTCCAGCCTTGCTTGGATCTTGATTGCCAGCCAGGGCTTCCTTGGCTCTCCAGCCCCTGCCTCTCAGCTTCCTCAGTCTCTCCTTGCCTATTTCAAGATCTAAGCTCTTCTCAGTGCTGTTCTCCTGAAGTTCTGTTGATCTCTTCCACTTCTTTCTGCTCTAAATCCTTTTTTTTTCTTCTCCCTTTTTCTCCACTGAGGCCTTCTTCTCAATCCTCTGCTGGGAAGCTGGGAATTCAGAGCTGGGAAGCTGCAGGACTTGGACAATCCTAGGGCTTGCCTGGCTTGAGGCAGGAGCTGTATAAATCCATGAGCACTTCTGGTGCAGAGAAGCACTTTGCTTTGCAAGGAAGGGAGCAGAGGGAAGCAAAGGACTCGGGTGTGAGTCTGGCTCAGCTGAGCAGCCCTGCTTTGGGTTTAGAAAGCACCAGTTACATAAAGTTTCAGCCTCCTGCAGGCCTGGAGCTGACACAGAAGTGTAATCACTTGTGCACTGTGCCCTTCCAGGAGGCTGCTGCCTAGTTCCCCTCCTCCACAAGTCTTCCAGCTGAAGTGAAGCCTGTGTGGAGCTGAAGAGGCTGACTCAGGGCTTCCGGGAGGGAAGGGGCCCGCAGGTCTCAGCAGGCAGCAGTGCAAAGGGAGGAAATGGCCTGTGGCGATGGGCAGGGGCGTCTGCTCCCCACAGCTTGTTTGTCTCCAGCTTTAACCCCAGTGTTGCTTCCCTCCTCCCCATCCTTGTGATTGTTAGAACCACAATCCGAGCTAGAGAGCACTGTCCCCACGTGCCTCTGGAGCACTTGGAGTTGTCCCTCTTCTCTGAGTGTGTGGTACTTTTATCTTGAGCTGTACAACTGGGAAGTGATGCTCTGTACTGGGCAGAGTGGCAGTGAGCTGTGCTGGAAGGCTTCTTGTGGCTTTTGGCAACAGCTTAATGCTGACAGCCACAGGGTGAGGTGGTCTCAGGTGGGAACTCATGGCTCTGTCCCTAGAGTTGGTCTGTGCTTAGTGGGGTCACCCCTTGACAGCAGTGATTGCTCTTGTAGATTTGATGTCTGTCAAGAGGATGATGGAGAAGCTGGGGGCTCCGAAGACTCACCTAGAGCTGAAGAGGATGATCTCTGAGGTGACTGGAGGGGTCAGCGACACCATCTCCTACCAGGACTTTGTCAACTTGATGCTCGGGAAACGCTCTGCTGTGCTGAAACTGTGAGTGTCCTGGGGTGGAGTCAGGGAGAGCAACAGCACCTCAGCTGCTCTGGGGGGAAGCTGGGAAGCACAGGCTGTTCTGTCTGGTGGAGCTGAGCTGTGCACGCTCAGTGTTCATGGAGGCAGACGAGGATCCTTGTGCAGAGGAGTCTGCATGGTGCCATGAGAGGGAGCCTGTGGTGAGGCTGAGCAGTGGCAAGTGCTCCCAGCAGAGCTGCCTGCTGTGTGTTAGCACCAGGCTTCCTCCCATGTGCTCCATCCCCCTCCTTTCCCGAGGGTGTGCAGGCATTCAGCACTGCAGGACTTCTTCCCATCTCTGAGGATCCTGCTGGCTTTGGGGACACAGACTTCCCCTGTGGGTGGTGCCAGGACTTGAGTGAATGATGGTCCTGCCAGCACCAGTAGTTCTGGCTCCTGTATCCTGCAGGATGCTTCTTCCCTGTCTGATCTTGGAGGGATGGGCAGTGGATGGAAATGGGGTACATGCTTAAAACAGCTGGCTCTTGCTGGGAGAGGTTTTCTGTGATACAGGCTGCCAGCACTAGCCTCCCACGGCCCCCTCTGCCCTCTCAACAGGACTCTGAAAGTGCTGTTCTAACAAATGGCTTCCAAACGCTTGCTTGGCTCCATCTCCACCCCATTGAAGCCTGGCATTTCCTTTTACAGCTCAGAGGCTGGCCCTGCTTTTATGTCTGAAACTGCCATGAATAGGAGCTGATCCTCTCCATCTTCCTTACCCCTTTTTGAAGGCAGCTTTAGAAACCTAGCCAGCTTTCTGGGCAGGTTGGGAGGAAGAATCTTGCACCCACTTCTCACATGGTTTCTCTAAGCTGGGACATGTTTGCTGGCAGATTCTCCCCACTGAGTGCTTTGTCTCTGTGATGCTTCTCTTCCAAGCAGACACAGACTTCTGACATCCCTGCTCCTCCTTTTTCTCCACAGAACCAGACAGAGCCTGCAGCCTGTCCTGTATCTCCCATCCCTCCTCCAACTGCAGCAGCTTTCACAAACAGGTCCCTTCTCTTGCTAACAGACACCCCATTGTCTGTTGGACCCTGTAGTGCAGGAGCAGAAATGTAAAACTTGTCCTAAGAGCAGTACAGCCCTTTGATCCATCGAGGCAGCTGGCATTCCCAGCGTAGCTGCAGTCCTCAGGGAGGAAGACAGTGCTAGTGGTTACAAAATGCTTGAGATTCCTACAGCCAGTGCCTTGCTCCTTGTTTTTGCTCTCTCCCCTGGCTGTAATTGCTTTTGCTTGCTCGGTGTTGGCTTCTGAATGTTCTGTTGTGTGGTTATGTGCAAGGTGGGCCAGGAGTGGTATTTGCTTTTACGGATCAGGAGCATTTGGCATTCAGTGTGTGCCCGGGGGATTTCGGAAGTGGCTGTCTAAATAAAATGTGCTAATCCTCTGGGCTCTGAGAAGAAAACCGGCAGAGACTTTGGGAACCCACTCCCGGTAGCTGCTAGAAAAGCCAGCCTGGCAGCACTGCCCTCTGTTGGCTTTCCCTGCTTTGTTAATTATCTGAGTGCTCTTTGTAGGAGAGCCAGATGCTCTTTTTCAGCAGAGAATGCCACCCCCAATGATGGATAAATATACATTTGCTTTTTTTAAAACTGGCAATATCTGTTGTGTTTTGCAGGGTCATGATGTTTGAAGGAAAAGCCAATGAAAGCAACCGAAAACCTTCTGGTCCACCTCCAGAGAGAGACATAGCCAGCCTCCCTTGAAGAGGACAGGCTGTAAAATGGGCACTGTTTGCTTTGCTGGTTTGTAACAGAGGTTACCTGTGCTTTGTTACTCTTTACTGTGGACAGTCCTAGTTTTCAACTAACCTGCCTTAGAGGAACAGCAAGGGAAGCTGGAGACCCCCAGCTCGTGTCTTTCTGCTGCATCCCTTAGCCAACTTGATCTGTTAGACAGAAGCCGTAGCACCAAGTGTAATGTGAGACCAAAAAGAACAAAAAATATCCTGTGATTTTACTCTTTCCTCTGCCCTTCCTGCATTTCTCAGGCGAGGAGCTACTTTGTTCCCAGCCTATGGATTCAGAGCTGTGCTTGTCATGACAGGTTCCTAATGGTCCCTGCTGCCAGACACGGACAAAGCCCCTGAGAGCGGCTTCATGGGTGCAAAGAAATAAGTGCCTTCTCTGCTCCATCCTTCTGTTCCTACTTTGGACTTAGTTCTTCCCCTCCTGACCTCCCCAAAATGCAAATCAGGCTCCCACATCTGTCTGATCATTTGGGGAATGTGGGAATGTGCTTGGACACAGAGATCTGCCTGCACAGCCTGTTGGAGTGGGGACAGTTTCTGTCTGCTCTGGGGGCTCATCCTGCGGGCAGGTCTCAGGGTCCAACACCAGCCACTGCAAGTGAGGATGCTTAATGCCACCTTGGGGACCCCCTTCCTGATAAATCACCACTTGGGCCCAACCAGGAGTGTAACCTCTGGGCAGGTGGTTGTCTGTCCCATCCATGGAGTCCAGAAAAAAGCTGTGATGCCTCTGCAGCCCCACAGGATTCCTGGGGCAAGTGAAACCTCCAGGTGAAAGGAAGCTGAGTGACCAAACTGAGCCTGGCCAGAGCAGTTGCAGATAAGGATCTGTCCTCAGGCAGCTGCTCTGTCCCTCTGATTTTTGCAGACCTCCCTGTATGTGTTTCAGCCTGGTCCCCTGGGATTATCCATTTCCCTGATGGATAAGCCCTCAAATCTGCAAAATAAGGGCTGTAGGTATGGAATATGAGCAGGGACTGCTATCCACGCTCTGGGTACTGTGGTGATTCTTGTTCCATACACAATTTCTGGAATTCAGGTGTTTGCTCTTTGGCCTTTCCCTCCTCTTTTCTTAAATGTTCTTGACAGCTTTTAACTTTTTTAAATCATTGTTTAGTAAGTACATTTTTTAAAGGAAATACAGATGATTAACTCTACTAGGCTGATTGTTCCTGCCAAAGGCTGCACTTTTAAATAATTTAAAAAGCCAACAAAAACATTCTCACTACTGTTTGTGTGAAAACCAAAACTGTAACAGAGAGAAAATTATGAGCAAAAGCAGCACCAGTCTAGTTCAAGGACTGAAAATAAATCTTTTGAAGCTACACAGTGTGTCAGTGTTTACTGTTATTTCCTCTGAAGTTTGGTCCATATGACTGGTTGAAGATTAAGGGAGCTGGTTTCCAAGTCTGTTAATATAAACCCTTAAACAGATCCTGGAGGTAGGTTTGGACTGTCTTGATCTGATCTTTATCTGTAATAACTGACTGAAAGCCATGGAATTTGTGTGATAAAATACAGAGGCCACCTCCTGAAAGCTGGTGCTTTTTTTCTGACTTACTGAAAAAGAAGCAGGTGCTAGTGCTTGTTTTAAGGAATAACTTGTTTATTGAGAGCAGACACTTGCAATGCTTCTCTTGAAGGAAGGTTTTTTCATTATTCTCTCTGCTCTTGAAGCAATTGCCCAAGGTTCTTGTCTGATGTGAATTATCTAAAGGGGAGACCAGGTTTCCCAGGGAATGGCTGCGTGCACTTTTCCCACATGTTTCTCAAAAGGACAGAATTTCCCTGAGATCACAGCCCCATGTCTGCTTTCTGCTGCCTGGTAGCCTCTGGGAATGCACCTGCTTTTCTTGGATGTGTATTGAAGCTGTTGTTCACTTAGGAAATAAAGGAAGCATATTACATGAGGGAAACTTGGATGTGGTTTGCTGCAGTTCAGGTCACTGCCCAAAGCCATCATTGCTTGTCTCTGTGGAAATCCTTGTCTTTTTTGGTTCTGGAAAAGAGAATGACCTGCTGGAGCCAGCCCTTCTCAAAATGTCCCCATGGGGCTGAGTGCTGGTGTTCTGAGTGGGAGCTGAACCCCTCAAAACTGGAACAAGTAACAAAATCAGGGACCTGATGTGATCAAGCCCCCACTTCTGTGTGGTCCTGGAGCACAATGAGGCTCCTCCAGCTCTCAGAGCTGCTGTGATTGCAGCTCAGGCACTCTGCACTGGAGCTGACCCACAGCATCCCTGTGCTCCCACCGCAGCCCTGGCCAAGGGAGCAGGATTTTAGCTGAGGGAAAGGCATGAAACTGTGTCAGGGTAGGGTTAGGTTGGAATTAGGAACAGGTTTGCCCCCAGAGGGTGCTGGGCACTGCCCAGGCTCCCCAGGGCATGGGCACAGCCCCAAGGCTGCCAGATCTGCAGGATCTTTGGCCATGGCTCTCAGAACATGGTGGGATTCTGGGCTCGTCCTGTGCAGGGTCAGGAGCTCAATTTAACGATCCTTGAGCGTCCCTTCCAACTCGGGACTTCCTGTGACTCCTTAGCCCTTCAGCAATACTGATAGGGGAAAAGCATCCAAGCCGCTCACCAAGGGCTGGTGGCCGGGGTGGAGCAGCCGCCTGCCAGGCTCGGCTGGGACAGCTGGAGCCCATCCCCGGTTCTTCTGAAACCCATCCCTGGTTCTGCCCGAGCCCATCCCCGGTTCTGCCGGAGCCCATGCCCGGTTCTGCCCGAGCCCATCCCCGGTTCGGCCCGAGCCCATCCCCGCTGTCAGCTGGGTCTGTCCCCTCAGGGCCGCTCCCCTCAGGACGGAGCGGGCCACAGGCGTCCTGCGGCTCCCAGCGCCTCAGAACGTGTGGAAAAAATCAGGGCCACAGCACACAGCCTTAAGCTCCGCCAGAGGGGTTTAGGTTGGACACTGGGAGGAATTTCTGCATAGGAAGAGTGATTAGGTATCGGAACGGGCTTCCCAGGGGGGTGGTGGAGGCACCGTCTCTGGAGGTGTTTAAGGAACGACACTCAGTGCTGTGGGTGACAGGTGATGCTCGGTCACAGGTTGGACTCGACGGTTCAGAGATATTTTCCAATCTCTGTACAAAGAGGGTTTATTAAGCACAGTCGTGGTAGGGGAGGAGCCGCTGGGAGGACCCAGAGCAGCGAGAGCCGCAGCCAGAGCGGCTCCGCCGGAAGCGGAAGCGGCGCGGGGCTCTCCCGGCGGAGCGCGGGCGGCGGGACCGCGGCCGTGGGGCCGCCATGGGGGACGACATGGACGTGATCCCCGAGCGGGAGATGAAGGTGAGGCATGGCGAGAGCGGGGCTGTGAAGGCAGCCCGACGGGGGGACGGGTGGACAGGCTGTTTCGCTCGGGCCGGGGGGCCTTGGCTTGGAGCCGGAGGGGAACGGGGCTTGGAGAAGGCTCGGCCTGGGCTGCGAGAGGTGATGGGTTCTGGGGGAGGCTTGGTTGGGACCGTGGGGCTGACAAACCGGGGGGGTCTGCTCGGGATACGGCGGGGCTGTTTGAGACATCCTTGCAGTGTTTGTGAAACAGCCGCAGGATGGGTCAGGCTGGAAGGGACCACAGTGGTCATTTGGTCAAACCTCCCTGCTTAGACTGGTTCGTCGCAGAGTATATGGCACAGGATTGTATCCAAATGGGTCGGGAATATCTCCAGTGTGGGACACTCCACAGCCTTTCTGGGCAATCTTGAGGACTTTCCAGTATAGCGTGGCACAAGCCTGTGGAGTGGAAAAGGGAAGGCTGGCATGGCCCTGGTGTAGAGGGGTGTTTAATTCGGGGGGAGGGAATCAAAGAATGGTTTGGGTTGGAAGGAACCCTAAATCTCATCTCGTTCTAAGCCCTGCCACGGGCAGGGACACCTTCCAGCTGACCAGGTTGCTCCAAGCCTCATCCTTGAGCAGTTTCAGGGATGAAGGAGAGTTGGAGGAACCTTGTTTTGGAAGAAGAGTGGTATGTTTTTAAGTCCTCCTGTCAGCATGCCTTATGCTGGGATCTCCTGGTTCGGGGATGTGTGGCTGTGGGGCAGTGTGAGCTGGAGTCTTGCTGTGTGGAGCCAGCCTAGCCCGTCCTGTGTCACCCAGTGTTACTGTGAGGCTGGGTAAGAAGGCACATGGGGGAACAGATTCCTGGAGTGATTATGGGTCTTTGTGCAGCTGCCCTCTGCCCTCAAAAACAGGGTAGTTGGGCTGTTTGTTTTGCAGAAGTTTCTGAGTTCCTTCATCCTCCTTTGATTGCAGGAATGTACTTATTTAGTGGTAGTTATTTGAGAATAGCTCAAATGCTTGACTGAAGTTACTGGCATGTAAGTTAACAAATGTGTGCATGTAGCAGCGAGTTTTGTTCAGTCTTGTTCCATCTCTTCTTTATTCCTTTCTCCTTTTCTCTGTATCCCTTGGCTGGTTTTGGTGTGCTCCTGAGAAGGTCAGATGTCCCAGGCAGATTTTATGAACACAAGCACTGGGTACAAGCGATATTTAACCAATGGAAAAAAAAAAGTATTGTGATCTCAGTCTTTCATGGATGAGACAGAAAATGCGATGGAGTGGCCAGAAGCTGCCTGGATGTGCAGGAGCCTCATGGAGAGGTTCCTGCACTTAGTGTCTTAGAGAATCCAAAGCAAACTGTTCCTCTTGGGCAGCATGTGAACAGCCTCTTCCCAACTCTCTCAAACAGGATTTTCAGTTCAGAGCACTGAAGAAGGTTCGCATCTTTGATGCTCCTGATGACCTCCCCAAAGAGCGCTCCAGCCTCCTCGCAGTGTCCAACAAATATGGGCTGGTCTTTGCTGGAGGAGGGACCAGCCTGCAGATCTTCCACACCAGAGATCTTCTCATGCAGAAACAGCAGGGAGAAGATCCCAATAAAATTGGTAAGACACACTTAAATCTCATGGGTTTGGCAGAGACCGGTTTATAGGGGATTTATGACATGGAGCTCTTGGCTTCTAATACATGCTGCAGTCCTTGCCTTTCTCTGTCTGGCATTTGAATTGCCACATTTTCTTGTGTGGGAAGGCAGGAACAATGGTTGGTAGCCATTCTTTGAGCTGTGAGCCTGTGCATGTGTCAGGGATGTGTGAGAGTGGAGGGACACACTGAGGGAGTTTTCACATTGAGTTACCCACTCTGACTAAATGATTGTCCAGGAGAGGAGAAGCAAGCACTGTTCAACCACCTGAGTGCAAAATGGTTTTCATTCTCCTCAATGACTGTTCCACTCTAAATACATAAATAAAGCCAAAAATCATTCCACTTATTATTACTCAGGTTACTGAGGAAGGAAGGTGGTGTTTTCTTTTCTTAGAAATTTGCCAGCTCTCAAGATTGTATTGAGAGAGATGAAGGAATTTGCTTTCATTCAATTTTTCTACATGTTATCTTTGATAGCTGCTGTTCATGGGACTGAGGATTATTGCATAAATTTGTTGTATTGTTTTACAAGAACAATTCCTGCTATTTAAATTTGTCCCCTTCATTCCCTCCTCCTTTCCTTTTGTGTTTTAAGTGGAGAATATTCAGAGTACTCTGGTTCCCATGAAGTTTCCTATGCAGCACCTGGCTCTGAGCTGTGACAATCTCACCCTGTCTGTCTGTATGATGTCCAGTGAGGTCGGGTCCTTCATCAGCTTTTTTGATGTCCGCACATTCCTAAATCAGGTACAGCATATGCCAAGTGGGTTTGCCTTTGCTTTGGGGTTTGGGTTTTTTTCAGAATACAGCAGAGGAGAGGTGTAGCTGGGGTGGAATTTTCTGTCTCTCTGAGAGTTGTCTTGTAAAGGAGTTGCTCAAAATCTGCTTGTTTTTATCAGTGGTTAATTTTTAGGCAGGTCAAAACTGCTTTGAACTGTGGCTTCAGGAGAGTTTGGTTTTTTGCTCCACTTTGACTGTCTCGTGTATTTATCTTTCATAAAAGGCAAAACAGCAGAAACATGCATTTGCTTGTCACAAGCTGGCCAAGGACTCAGGAGGTGCAGCCATGGTCAATGACCTGAAGTGGAACCCTGCCAGTCCCACCATGCTGGCTGTCTGTCTGTCCGATGGCAGCATCTCTGTCCTGCAGGTCACAGACTCTGTGAAGGTCTATGCCACACTTCCATCCTCTGCTGCTGTCACATCTGGTGAGTGGCAGCCTTGGAGGGCACTCAAAATGTTGGACACTAAAGAGGAGACACTGATTAAGAGGTGTATAAACACAGGTTGCTTGTCTCAGGAGGAGGTTTCTCAAAATTCTTCACAAAAAGGAGGGGTTTAAACTCAGTGGGACTCAGAAAATGTGTTGCAGTGGAATTACTCTTTCCTAGTTGTTTGCAGCAGCTGAGTCTTGTGAGTTCCCAAATGTGTCCAGCTGAGGTTTGTGCTGTCTCAAGCTTGACTCATTTCCAGGAAAACATGCAAATAAGCATCATCACCTGTTGGGTTTTGACCTATGTACTCTTGCCTTCTCTGTGACTGGATGATGCCTTGTTTGATTCTGATTCATTATTTTTTTCAATTGAAAAAAATAATGAATCAGAATCAGTTTTAATTTATTGGTTCTGTTTTTGTGAGGCCTCTCCAGTTCCTCAAGGTTAATGAAATTCTCTTTTTTTTGCCTAGTGTGTTGGAGCCCAAAGGGAAAACAACTGGCTGCAGGGAGGCAAAATGGCACTGTGGTGCAATATCTGCCTGTGAGTATTGGTGTGTTAAGGCCTTATGACTTCAAGAGTTTGAAATATAGTATTTTGTTGGTTTGGGTTGTTTGTTGGTTTTTTTTTCAGTTGGTTGATTGGTTTTTGTATCACAAACTACAGAATTTGGTTAGGTGTCACATGGTGTGAGCCATGTGATGCTACCCAAATGCTTCAGTAATATTCAAGTGTCTTAGGCCAATATTTGGTTTAGTTTAAGTTTAGTTAACCTTCATCTGGTCACTGAAGTCATGATTTCAGAGTGGCCCATGATTGTTAAAGGATGGGTGAGTTCTAAACCAGTTCTCTGGGCTTTCTGCAAAACTTGCAATTGCATTTGTTCATTGCCTTTTCTGTATATTTAAGAGTTGTTTTATTTGCAGAATCTGCAGGAGAAGAAAGTAATCCCTTGTCCTCCCTTTTATGACTCGGACAATCCTGTTAAAGGTGCATATTTTTATTACTTTTTAACTTCTCTTCAAAAGTATTTTACTCATTGTTCCACCTGTTTTTTTTTACTTATAGCAGCTCTATAGCACTGGTTATGAAATTACAGTGTCATTTTCTGTGATTCTTAAGCTTGGTACTTTAGGAGTTAGTTGCCATTTGTTTGTCATTTCCTTTTGGGTGCTGTGCACATTTCAAATCAATAAGAAACACTATAAAGTGTTTCTGGCTGAGGTATTTGCTCTCTCTTTCAGTTTTGGATGTACTTTGGATTGGCACATATGTCTTTGCCATCGTGTATGCAGAGGCTGATGGGACACTGGAGATGTCTCCACAAGTGGTCATAGCCATATTGCCTGTAAGTGCCAGCAGTCACAATGACACAAGTGTCTGTTGCTTGTTCCTGACAGTGGCAAGTTGCTTTTATTGTTGATATTGGCACCACATAGAATGTGAGTATAGTATTGCTGTAAATCATGGGATTGAGGTTGGGGGATTAAGTGGAGGAAGTAGGATCCACCTGAAAATCAATGAGTAAATTCTTCTCTGCTGATATCCAATTAGGATGTTATTGGTGTGCCCTGATACTGTCATATTTATGGGAGATTACTTGATTTGTGCATTGAAATGTAAATTATCAATGTTGATCCTACAGAAAAAGGAAGAGAAGCGCCCAGAGAAGTTTGTGAATTTCATGGAGCCGTGCTACACGAGCTGCACTGAGAGACAGCATCATTACTTCCTCAATTTTGTGGAGGAATGGTGAGTGGCAGGAATCATGGCAAAGTCCTTCCCTTGGTATGCATGTCTGAGGGGTCAGTGCTTCTGCAGAGATTGTGTTCCTCCTTTTTGTAGACCTTGCAGTGGACTGTCATGTTGGTTTTAACCTGCTTGTGTCCATGCTTTCAGGGATCTAGTTCTGGCAGCTTCAGCAGCTTCCACAGAAGTCAGCATTCTTGCCAGGCAGGGGGATCAGGTAATATTTTTACTCCATATTGGAATATATTTTGTGTTGCATCTGTGCAAATGTACATTTTCTTTCCCCAGGTGTAACCTATATAAGACCTGGAATACAATGAGGTGATGATTTTTTTAAGACATCCCAAAACTAATCAAGCTTCTAAATTGTACATAATCTGAAGATAACTCTTGGCTGAACAAGAGATGTGTGTTGTGAACCAAGTACCAGAAATCTGGTTTTTGTTACTCACTTGGCAGCCTCAAAATTTGGTCAAACTCACTATAGTAAAGTGATTGATGTGAGGTCATCAGTTGAAGTTAAGCATTAAAAATGTCTGACCTCTGACATGCAGTGATACATGAGAAGTCACACACAAATCTGTGAAGGACCCTGATCTTTCTGGCATTTGTTAATCTGACAAATTTAATTAGATACTCTTTAGCTGGTGTTTCAGCTGTTGTAGGCTGGAGTGCTGAAGAGGGCTGCTCACAGGAAAGCAGTAGTTGATGTAACAATAATTTTGCTTTTTGCAGAACTGGGAATCCTGGGTTTTGGAGGACTCGAGCAGAGCAGAACTTCCTCTGACAGATAAAAGCGATGACACTCTGCCTGTTGGTGTTGCTGTGGACTACACCAGTAACATGCCCATTGTGATCAGTAAGTCTTGTTAGTCTTTCTTTGGAGTAGTCCAAAAATCTCAGTATATTTGATATTTTTGAGGGAGAGCTTTGTGCTCAGAGTTCTTGGGAGATCATTCTGAAAGGCAGACTGACACACCTCCTGGTGTTTTAATACCAAACCCACAGCAAGTGGCTTCACTTCTGTGTAAGGATTCAGGGGTGAAATATTGAACACATTTTTTTCCTGGAGCTTTCAGCATCCTGGGATGTGACACCAACAGACATGGCAAACAAAGCTCCTGAGTTACATCTGTCCCCAGAACTGGGATTTTACTGAGTTTAAAGCAGTCGTCTTTCACCACGGGGGATTTCAGGCTGCCCGTGAGGTGTTCTTTATTCTTGTCACTTATGTCCTTTTGCAGAACTGTTTTGTATCAAGTACATTTGCATGGACCTAAAGGAAAAGTGGGTTGGTTTCAAAGCCAGAAACAGCAAAGATCGCTGAGGTGAATGTGTAGGTTTTAATTCTGCATTAAAGCGCAGGGTCTGTACTGCCTAAACCCTGCTGTGCTCTACATCTCAGCTGCATTATTGCTGTTCCTTCTGTGCTGCCTGAAGGCCCTTCAAAGCACTTTATCAAAGTCTGAAGCTACATCTGAGCTATTGTGTTGCATCTCAGTGAATTCTGAGAATTCTACCTTGAAGGCCAGAGACAGATGGAAATAGAGATGCCTTCAGGCAGAGTGGAAGGTACTGCAGTCAGGAGTTCCTGAAGAGCACAGGAGGGTGCCAGTTAACTGAGACCTTTACCTGAAAAAAAAAAACCTACAGTGGGGAATTGAGGTCAAACATTGTACTTGAATGCCAAATTGAATTTGAAGCCTTTTCTCTGTTAATCTGTACAGTTACTGGATTAAGAAATCTGTCAGGACAGTTATTTTAAAGCCTGTGTTGTGCTGCCTCAGAGTTTTTAAAAAGGTTTTTGGAGAAGCTTTTTGCTAACACATTCTCTGTGTTCTGACACAAGAGTTTGTGAACTGCAAAGCTAGTTAATGTGTAAGCATGAGTTTAGGTTGCAGATAAACCTGATTTGTCCTGGAGCTTGTTCCCAAGTGGAAACTGCTCTTCCCTAGTATGCTTTTCCTGAAGAACCAATAGTAAAGAAAAATGGCTGTTCACTGTGCTGCCTGACAAACAAAGCACCATGATTATAACAGATTTTTCCTGCACTCTGCTTGTGCTGGGTTTGGGTTTTTGCATGTAATTAAGCATAGTTAAACCATTACAGAATTTTAGAAATACAGAGAGTGTTCTGGGGCCTTTAACTGCTCTGAGAATTTTTGTACTGAAGCAGACTCACAAAGCAGCTGCATAAAACACAAGTATTTTATGTCAGTGGTTCAGATCATGAGGATATTTGTTTGATGTTGGCTTTCTTTAAAGTTATAAAGCTTCCTCTGTAGCAATTCCGTTTTGTAGTTTATGCATATGAATGTTAATGAGGAGACAGAGCCCAATGGAATGTGGGGATTGCTGAAAGGAATTGAAGGAGGGAGCAGAGTATCAGTGAGGAAAAATGACTGCTTCAAAATCTGAAAAAGCTTGGCACAGGAATTGATGGGTGAAAGTTGGGCTTTGTCATTCAAGAGATGACATTCAGTTGTCAAATAACCCTTTTATGAAACATGAAGTCAGGAACATAAAGGAATACAAAAGGATAAAGAAGGAGATCTGAGCACTGACAGAGAAGCAAGGGAACAAAGATGCAAATGAAAGCAAGAAGGTAGAAATGTAAGAAACATTGTGTGAAGAAAGTCACATGAAGGAGGCAATTCCAGTAGGAACAGAATAGGAGGCTTTGACTGCAGGACTTACATGTGTGGTCTCTGGCAGGTGATGAGAAGATCCTTGCTCCAGCTCCAGTTCTGATCCTGCTCTCTACGGATGGTGTGCTTTGCCCATTTCACATGATCAACCAAAACCCAGGAGTCAGGTCACTTATTGTGACCCCAGAGCCACTGCAGTTGGCAGGGGAGAGAATTCCAAAGGCAGCAGGTGAGTGCTCCAGGGCTTAGGGGAGCACTGGGATTTGTGGATCTTTGTGATACTGATCAGTCAGTTCAGTAGTCAGACACATGTGGCCACAGAAAACATATTTTTTCTTTCTAATGATAATGAGGAGCAGTTCTTGGGTGTTTTGAGCTTCCAGGACTGTTCTCTGTCTTTTGTGCATGAGTGTAAAATTACCTAGTCCTGTTCACCAAATCACAGAATCATTTGGTTTGGAAAAGACCTCTAAGATCATTGAGTTTGTCTGTGGGATCTCAAGCACTTTGCAGGCTGTGTATTTAGATTTTCCTGTGCAATCAGCCTTTGCAGAATATGGCCAAACCAGTTTTAGGAGGCTCAGCTCTGAGCATGGCCTGCACACTTCAGAGAGGTGGTGGTTTTCCTCCATAGTTTTGCCACAGGAGGTCATGATATGAACTAAGGTGTTTGACTGCAGAAAAATCCTATTTAAACAAAATTCTTTTAAAATCTTATTTAAAGCTTTCTTCAGCACTGTGAAAATTGTTTCAGCAGGTGAATAGGAGTAGTTTTGTTTGAGTTATAGATGTGTTGCCCTGTGTAGTATGATGTAGGCAGGTAAGATGATTGTTTTGCTTGTCTGCATTCATGGAGAAATAATTGCAAATGCACCATTTTCTCCCCTGTGCCCAAATTTGCTTCTCCTTTCCCAGCCAGAAAGCTGTTTTTTGGCAGCCTGCCTTCCTGCAGTGCTGGCTAACTTGTATGCTTACTGTTAATTTTATTTGAGATGGCAGGAACCTCATCAAAAATCAATGGAGGAAGGTGAAGCTTTTTCACAGGAAACTGCAGACAGCATTAATCTGAGCAGATTGTTGTATTGATCATGACTGTGTACAATTTCTATATCACTTGCTGGGATTGGGGACTGCAAGCCCAGCTCTCCCATCTCTCTACCTCTCTGTCCAGTGAGAGAAGCAGTGCTGAGCTGTCCATATCAAACAGATTTGGCCTTGCAATACCTTCTGCCATTACTCAGTGCAGCCAAATGAGCCTCCTCCTTTCCCATTTGTCTTCCTGCAGGGAGTACTGCCACAAGTCCAACCACTCCTCCAACTTCTCTAAAGCCTGACACAGCACCAGCTGTTGCTCCCACTGTGCCCACCTCAAGTCAGCCTGCAGCAGGGAGTGGAGCAGCTGTTTTTTCCTTCATGCCCTCAGCTGTGAAGACTCCTGGCTCCACAGGCAGTGATCCTCCACCGTATTCCTTTGCCGCTGATGCCTCCAAGCAAGCCCAGGCTCCTGCTCTGACTGGACTAGCAACATTCTCTTTCTCCTCTGCTTCTTCCAAGGCATCCATGACTCCTGCTTCTGCAGGCAGCACTACAACAGCTCCTGCCACCTCTTTTCCTTTTGGGTCCATGAACTTTAAACCAGCTGCAGACAGTTCGTCAGGGCCATTGCTCCCCACAGCACCTGCTGCACAGAAGTCATCTTTTGCACCTTCAGCTTCTTCAGTCAAAGTGAACCTCAATGAGAAGTAAGTAGATTCAGCAGTGAATGCAGGGGCTGGATACTTGTTAAATTGCTGCAGGCATGGATAATATATGGTAGTTCTGAAGATGGTGTCTGGCTTTTTGCCCTGACAGCAGTTCCCCATATTCCCAGGAAAGCACTGAGGAAGCCCCTCTTTATCCAAGAGTGTCATGGCTGTGGAAACCCTCAGTGCTTCCCATGCCAGAGGTTTTGTTCATGGGTACTAGTCAAGGGACAATGCCAAAAATTTAGACTGATGAATTGCCAGAGACTTAGGGGGGTTTTATATCTTTGTTTCATAGGCATCAAACAGTGATTCCATGCTTTGTTTTGATGCAAATCATGGCTGAGGACTGCTGGGAAATCTCTTCTGTCTGGAATTGTTTTAGTGGGGTGGTGATAGCACAAGTTTCTCTGACAGTTTGTTGAAGGTTCCTTACCCCAGCCTGAGAGGAAGCTGGAGCCACAGCTGATGAAATTGCTTTGCCACTCAGTGTTCAGCAGAGAAGGTGCCAGACCTTTTGGTTGTGTTCTTAAGTGGACACTTGCTCACTGAGCACAGGATCTGGAAACTTCAAAGCTTGTTCACACTGACTGAAAAAAACTAAAATTGATTAGAAACTATGTAAAATGGGTTTGAGTGTTCTCAGATGTCATATACTCACTCTTCCCTCCAGCTCCTGAGACTTGCTCTTTTTTTTAAAAAAAGTGGTTTAAAACACAGAGCTGTGTTAATTGGAGCTGCTTTTTAGGGAGAAGAACTTTCATGTAAATTCATCATAAGAAATTTTTGATGGTTTAAATGATTATTTTTTGAATTAGAAAAATCTTTACTACACCCGAATCTGATGGGAGCTCTTAGGGCTTTTTATACTTTGTGTATAAAGCAAATGATACACCAGTGAATTGGATGAATATTTAAATTGGCTGCCTGGAGGAGCTGAGTTTGCAAATGAATAGAAATTCATATTTTCTTTCAGAATTTCTGTTTGAGCCTTACTCTGAGATGAGCACTGAAGGGCAGCTCAGATTTGCTATAGCTGGAACAAAATGATCTGGAGCTTGAGTTGTTGCTGATCCCAGGGGGTGCTCATTCATTTATTCATTCACTCATTCATTTATTCATTCACTCATTCATTTATTCCTTCTGTTGTAGGTTCAGTGCTGCAGACACCTCTTCTCCCACGAGCAGCAGTGGGCAAAGCACCTCCACAATGTTTTCCTTCTCAACCAGTTCTAAAACTGCTCCTGGAGGTTCTCTGAGCCAGTCCACGCCTGTTGCAGCCCCTCCTACCACACCACTGAAGACTTCATCCCCTGTGCCTGCCACAGGTAGGAGTCTGATCCCTATTATTGGGAATAATGCATTATAAAAAACATTCTAAAAGTTTTAGGACACAGGGAGCTTCATTTGGCTTTTTGCTTGTTTTTCCTGCTGTTTTTCCTGCTCCAGAGGCCCTCCTGATTGGCACACCATCATGATATGAATCACTTTGTCTTGAAACTGAGCATTTTTTCCATTTGTGCTCTATTTCTCAGCCATGTGTGAAATAATTATATTCAGCTGCTTAAGTTCACCCAGAAGTTCTTGCATTTTCAGTGCTCTGAATGTTTCTGGGCAGCCACAGAAATCAGTGCCTTACCTTCCATCTGCATTGACCAGAGTTCAAAGTAGTCACAAGAGAAGTTGAATGGAAGTGAAAAGGCACCTGAGGAAGGTGTGTTCTTGCATTGGGGCCCATAGCACTACTGCTTTTGGATTTGATAGTGTTGATTGTTTCTGATCACAGCCTGTTTTCTCAAGCTTTGTATAACTTCATCAATTACTGTTCTTATTAAATTCCAGTGGCACGTCCTGCTCAAAATCCTCCTTCAGCTTCCTTGGTGCAGAAGACAGCCAAAGTTACCCCGTCAGCAGCAAAGCCAAGCTCTGCTCAGGTAACAGGAACTTGACTGGCTTCTTTGGAGGGTGAATGTTTTTCATGGCCCATGAATTGCTTAGAATTCCTTGGACTAAACTAATGTTCTTTGGTCAAAGAATTAGCTAAGTTCTGATTTTGAAACAGTAGCAAATCTGTGGTTCTAAACAATGTTCTCTGCATGTCTTTAGAGAGCTGTATTTTGATCTGTGTTATAACCAGAGTGTCTTCATGGAGTTTGTAACACCAGGCCTTTTTTGATATTCTAAGCTCCCTGTTGCAATGGATATATCCTTAATATTGGTTTTGGTTTTGTCTTTTTCTTTTTTCCCCAGGGCAAATCAGCATTCCCCAGCACAGCTTTAGAGAAACAGACCCACCAGTGGAAGGAGTCAGACCCTGTCATAGCAGGAATCAGGGAGGAGGTGAGATTTTCAAGCCATTTCCTTCATAATGCCACACAAACACTTCAGTTCAGATGTGTTCTGGTGGTGTCTGTAAGTAGTTTAGGAATCAGAATGGATATTATTCCTAAGATGATCAGCCTGGTTTGTAGTTGTTATTTGTGTGTCCTGTTCAGTGATCTTCAGTCACTGTGCTGAGAAGATAGAGTATTCCTTCCTGTTAATGTTCAAGAAGAATTTCCTGCTTTGGCTGCAAAGTGACCAGTGTTTATGGTGTAGTTGAGGCATGATCCAAGAGCTGAGACATTTGTTCCAGTCCCTGCTGTGTTTTCAGTGGCTGCCCTTTCTTCCCCTTGGCCCTGCAGATTGCACATTTCCAGAAGGAGATGGAGGAGCTGAAGGCCAGGACCTCCAAAGCCTGTTTCCAAGTTGGGACTCCAGAGGAAATGAAGATGCTGCGAACTGAGTCAGAGGATCTTCACACCTTCCTCTTGGAAATTAAAGAGACAACAGAGGTGAGCAGGCTAACTGTGAACCAGCAGTGACTGTTCCTTACCTGATGTTCCTCCTTAACCTGCTACAGCTGAACTGTGGAGGGAACATCTGACTCTGCTGTGTTAATGAGGGGGTGGCATTTGCCTTTGTGCTTTCAGGCAGATGCTTGCAGGAGCCCTTGTGCTAGAAATGGCAGTAGAAAATATTAACCTTGAACCTTGTCCCATCTGTTCTATTTCACTTTGCAGTCACTTCATGGAGATATCAGTATTCTGAAGACAACCCTGCTGGAGGGATTTGCAGGGGTAGAAGAGGCTAAAGAGCAGAACGAACAGAATCGTAACTCGGGGTATTTACACTTGCTCTATAAGAAACCTTTGGATCCCAAGAGTGAAGCACAGCTTCAGGTATGAATCACGTCAGCCAACTTCTGATAGAGAGCTTTAAATCAAATAAAACTTAGGTTTGTGTGTGCAAGTTCCTAGCATTCTTGTTCTGCCCTAAGTATTTGCTGTTTCAGTAAATAGTCTAGTAAATGTGTGGTGAGCTTTGGTTTCCATGAGTTTGCAAGAGATGCTGGAAATCCTCTCCTGAAGCTCCTCTCTGTTGTTGCCATTTGCAGTGATGATTCAAAACTCCTCCTGAAGGGGATGTAGTTCACCTGAGATCTAAGTCTTCTAATCTTAGAATGTGATTCTTGACATCCTGTTCCTTCTCAGCCTGTAGTGTTTGCTCAGGGATTTAGTTAAAAGAATGTTGGGTTTTTTCCTACACTTTATAGAAGAGTTCTTAGAATTATTTTTATCTTCAGCAAGTGCCTTATGGAACAATTTGATGATTTATTATGACTTACAGAATTGTGTGGTTAATTTCATGGATGATGGAGCATAAAGCTTAATGATATTCTGAAAGCTGGGGCACAAAGGAAAATAACCAGCAGTACATAAAGAAGCTTTCAAAGACAAGAAAGAAAGTAGGGGTGAAGCACTTTTTGTTACAGCTCTGGTGATGAAGGCTATTTAACCCTAAGCAAAATAGAGTGAATGTGCCCTACAAATGATACTTGGTCTTTTATTCTGATAAGTTCCCCTCAAGAGGTTTGACTGGCAAGTTGAAGGCATAATTGAATGTCATCTTTGTGGCATTACGTATCAAGACCATGCTTGCAGTCATTAGAAATCAGCTGACACAAAGTAATTTCTTTTAGGCCTGATCTCTGATCTTCACCTGGATTCTGATGATTGATTCACAGTCTTAATTGCATGCCTGCTTTGATATCCAGCATGTCTCTGTGACATTTGAAGCTTATGCTTGTGGCTTCAGAGAGATGATAATCTTGAAGTATGTGTTTCACTGTGTAAAGAAAGGACCATGAGGAAAGTAGAACACAGTGGGAGAGAAGTGGAAGTGGATTTGAATGGAATGAGAGAGCTTTTGTGTCAACTTTGTGGAAGTTTGCTTTGAGAAAGCTGTGTGCTGACTCTGAAATTTTGCTCAGTCTGCGTCATCCCCGTTCTCCTGAGTGAGAAAAGCTTCCTTAGGCAGCTTTGTGTCTTAGTTTTCAGTGAAGTTTTCAAGACCCTGAGACTTTTCTGATGTCCAGCTCTACCAGTTTGGTATCCAGAGAGCTGCTGCCCCATAAGGGAAAGTACACCTGGGCTTGGCAGTGTTTAATACTAAGCCCACAGCAGGACTGGGTTTGCTTTCAAGCTGGAGAGGTCCCACTAGAATTTCATGCTGTATCTTGAAAGCATTTGCAATGGAATTCTTCTCAAGCTGTGTTCTTTGGCTACTTCATTGTATTTAGGTGAACATTCTGTTGAGATGAGCTGAAACCAGCTGCAGTTCCCATTTCCATTTTGCAAGGTTGGAGTTCCAGCCAGGGCCGTGCCATGCCAGGCAGGAGGGATCACAGGAATGAGACTGAGCTCTGGGTTTGTTTAGGGAGCAGAGCTTGGGGCCAGAGGTCTCTGGCATAGCTGCTGCAGCTGTGTGGTCATGGATAAGTCACTTTACTCTCTGTCCTTGCTTTTTACTTACTTTTATTTTCCTACCTATAAAAGTCAAATTAATTCCTTGCCTTAATGTGGGAGGTGTGAGCATTTGTGAGTGCTTTCATGAATCATAGTCTG
Source organism: Serinus canaria (assembly GCF_022539315.1). Taxonomy (NCBI): domain Eukaryota; kingdom Metazoa; phylum Chordata; class Aves; order Passeriformes; family Fringillidae; genus Serinus; species Serinus canaria. The sequence goes on along the minus strand of NC_066330.1, from coordinate 4,557,674 downwards.
TGAATGCTGATATTCTAGAGCCGTGTGAGCAGCCTGCAAAGCTTTGATCACTTATAATTGTTAGAAGTTTCAGTGTTGTAAGATGGGACCGAATGACTCATGCTCTGGAAGTAGCATTTGAAATAAGGATTGTTTTGTGTAATTCCTGGTGTTTGTAAAATCCTTTTTGTCAAGACCTGGCACTGTTTTGCAAATATTATGGACAGTATTTCTCTTAGTTGAGAGCTGAGGTGAAATGTTCAGGGCAAACCCTGGACAATGTGTACCCTATTGATTGTTACATAAATTTTTCACCATGTTGGGTTCTGTTGTGCTGGCAAAACTTCCCAGGCAGAAATATGGGCAAGTGCTCTATGGCTTGGACTGAATGAGCCCAAAGAGTCTTCATCTTCTTCAACTGAAACTGAGATTTCTGAAATGAATTTAAAGCTCACTTTATTTTTTACGGCAGGAAATCCGGCGCTTGCACCAGTACGTGAAGTTTGCTGTTCAGGATGTGAACGACGTTCTGGATTTGGAGTGGGACCGGCACCTGGAACAGAAGAGAAAGCAAAAGTAACTAAAACTGGAGTACAGAACTACATCTGTGAATTGGGAATTAATCTATAATCAATAGACAAAGACCTTTTTCTGCTTAAAAGTGTGATTTTTTTTTTTTTTTTTTGGAGGGATCTGCAAGTGAAGCTTGTCTCAGACACCTAATGGGAGCCATAGGTTCAGACTCTCTGGCTTCATCTGTGTTACAAGCTTGTTGTGTCTCTGTGTACAGTGCAAATAGTGCTTATAGAAACAATCTGTAAGCTTTGCAGAAATTCATTGATGGCAGCTAATTAAGCCTTTCTAGTAGATAAAACATCTTAAAGCAAATGAGCTAAATAAATAAACTGGCAGCACATTCAAAGGAGAAATGTGTATTTGAAATGAACTGGATTGCTTTGGTGATTGACCTTGAGTTTCACTCGCCAGAACCACTAAACCATTGGTGTTTGCTTGCCTGCCTTTCCCCCAGATGCACAGAATGGTCCTTATCCCTTTCTCTTGATCTGACCTCTGCAGGCGTCTGATAGTCCCTGAGCGAGAGACTTTGTTCAACACCCTGGCAAATAACAGGGAAATCATCAACCAGCAGAGGAAGAGACTGAACCACCTGGTGAACAGCCTGCAGCAGCTGCGCCTCTACAACCAGACATCTCAGTGGAGTGTTCCCAGTGATTCACCTCTAAACAGTGCTCAGAGGTGTGTGAAACACGAATTCCTCCCTCTCTCTTGCCCCCAGCAATGTGCATCCTCCAGACAATTATGTTTTGTGGGCATGGTAAGGGAGGATGGGGTGTTCTAAAGATTATACTAAACCATGCCTAGGTAATACAGAAATTCATTGGTTGGATTCTTGGACACTGATGCTTAGCAGAAGTTTCCCCTAAAAGTTTAAAGAGTTTTTTAGTAAATGGGATAGTAGAGCCTCCAGGCTGAGATACTGCTGTTTGTGTCTGACTTTAGGGGAAGAAGTGAATGACTATTGAAGTTTGCAAAATAGTTAAAGGTGCATCACACAGTATCTAGAGGAGCCAATTGCTCTTCCAGATATGCCAGTGGTTCTAGTGGCTACTTTGGCCCAATTTTGTTCCTCCTTTGGTTGGTGTCTTTTTGCTGTTGCTGTTTTTTTCACTGCTCTGCCTTGTCCCAGTTTTGACAGTGACCTTGAAAGCCTGCGCAACGATTTGATGAAAACTACTTTGAAATCACATGTAAAACCTCTGCCCAAAGCACCTGGTAATGTATTCTTTCTTCCTGCCATAAATGTGAATTACTTTTTTTTTTTTTTTTTGACTTGCAGTTTGACTGTAGACTAATAACTGCCTTCCATTTTCCAGCTAAGTTATCCCCAGTGAAGCAGGCACAGTTGAGGAATTTTCTAGCCAAGAGGAAAACTCCACCAATTAGGTCTACAGCTCCAGGTAAACCATTAGTGACTATAGAAATCTGATAGACTTTCTGGGAGGGTGACTTAGTTGCTGTGGGACTGAGACCTAAAATTAGCTTTTGACTACTCAACCCCTACTTCTCCTTTCCTGTTCTCCCATCTGCTCTCAGGACTTGCCTTCAGTTGCTGTCTGGTTGAAGGCTGCCTTTGCAGGCAGTTAAGAAGTCAAATCCTATCCATGCATGAGTAAAACAAACTGTCCTAAAGTAGGGTGGATTTGTCATGGATGTTACACTGGATGGTTCCCTCAACTTAGTACTGAATTTTGGTTTTGATGTTGCAGCAAGTTTGTCCCGATCTGCCTTCTTGTCCACAAGATATTATGAAGATTTGGATGAAGTCAGCTCAACATCCTCAGTTTCCCAGTCACTGGAGAATGATGATTCCCAAGCAGTGGACCAGGAAGAAGAGGCTGCCCCAGTCCAAGTCCCTCGTCATGCTCCCGTGGTCCGAACTCCCTCAATCCAGCCTGGTTTGATGGCTCAGTCTCCATCCTTTGGGAAGCAGCACCTCTCCCTGGGTACTTTGTGTGAGTTGTGTTTGCAGTGTCTGTTCTCAATGTGGTCTTGTGGGTAGCTTTAACTACTGTATTATCCATTGCCAGTGCTTCAGGCCCTGGAGAAATGAGAATGCAGGATACAGGTTTACTTTGCCAGGTTCCCAGGAGCAGTAACAGAGTGGCTTTGTAACCTCATGAACTTGAGCTAAAGGCACTAAAACACCTTGACTCATTGACTGTCTTTTTGTGATAGCCTGGTTCTTTCAAATTGCAGTGACCTAAGGTACTGCCCAAAGACAAATACACTGGGCTACTACTGCATCTGTGCCCAAGGTTAGACGTTCTGAGCCCAGCAAGTCTCAGTAAGAACTGCATTTACATACACTCAGTTCTCCTTGTGCAAGAGAGGATTCTTTAATCTCTGCAGCCAGAGAGAAAAATAAGGTGTCAGCAGAAGGATCTCTTACAGCTAATTGGAAGTCCTCCGATGTATTGAAATTACATCTATTGAGACTGACTCAATTCCTTGGGATATACCAAAATCTGCCAGGGACAGATTGTGTTGATTATTTGAATGGCCTGCACATGAATCCTGTCAGAAGGAAGCTGTGTACTTAGAGGAACTGCAGTTCAGCAAAGGCTTTCAAAGACTCCCTGATTTATAGAGAAACATTTAACTGATACTTTTGTTAATTTGTTTTTTTTTTAGTGCCCACGTCTTCAAACAGAATCATCCCACAAGGGGCAGACAGTACAATGCTTGCAACAAAGACTGTGAAACATGGAGCCCCTGCTCCCACTGTCACTGTTCCAGCACCACAGGCAGCTGCTGCTGCAGCTCTGCAGAGGCAGATGGCTGCTAACCAGTCCCCAGGTAAAAGGATGGCTAATTGCCCAAGTGACCTCTGAGCAGCTGAATGGGGCTTTCAGAGGGATTTAATGCTCTCAGAGGAGGAGATAATCAAACAGAATGTGCCACACATCTGTAGTTGTTGCACCTCTGAGCTGTCCAGTGTTCCTTTGTCTTCCTTTTTCCTGTGAGCTGCCAGTACAAAATACCTGAGAAACTCCCATTTCTGTCAACAGAAGCTGTTACAATGTTGGTAAGAGAGAGTTCATAATAATTTGATTTGCTCAGCAAACAACAAATGTTTGGTGAGCAAATCTATATAGATTGCTGCCCACCACCAACTCTATAGATTGCTGGCCACTTCTTTTGTCCTTAATGAAATCTGAGGTTCCAAATATTTCAGGCCAGGTACACTATATATGTTCTAGAATCCTGGATGGATCTTTTTTGGAATTATTCAGACCATATTGAATGAAAATGAATGCTTAATATGGAGTTTTTCTTTACATCTGGTTTTTTTTTTTTTGTCTGTTTTTTTTCTGTTCCTTCAAGCTGTGAGCACCTCCTTGACTGAATCAACTCTGAAGAATGTTCCTCAGGTGGTGAATGTTCGAGAGCTCAAGTCTGCTGCACTGACCCCAGCAGTCTCTGCAGTAATAGGGTGAGTGAATGCTGTCCTTCCTTCTGGTGGCCTTTGGTAGTATTTGCACTGGAGCACATCTGCCAGTGGGGAGCAGTAGCAGTGTTTTACTTAGTCTGGCTGTGTAAGGCCTAAAGTGGGTGCATTTAGATAAGAGTACTGGGTTTGTGGATTGAAAGAAAGAAATAAAGAAAGAAAGATGTTAGCAGGTCATTCAAGGAATTGCTAATGGCTTGTCCTGAACAAATGATGAGACCAATATTAACCTCCTTCTCCATTTGTCTGTGAAATGCATTTATGTGCATCCTCTCCTTTTGGGATGCAGTGGTTTTACTGCTAATATGAAATTCGGCCCTGGTATCTCTCAAACCACTACCTCTGTTCTCCCTCTTTCAGTGGTGGAATTGCAGCCCTCTGTCACTGAGTGTGGTCTGTGACTTCAGGCTGTCCAGATGTTTTCCTTCTACTTTGTCATCCTTTGCTGAGAGAACCTTCTCTGGAGTTATGCCTCTTCTGTCTGTTCCCAGATTCACCCCCTGAAGGGAGGGAGAACTGTGCTCTGGCTTTTCTGGAAACTTGTCTCAAATGTTTTGACATCAGAATTTCGACTGAAGGGTTGGGTGTCACTGGGGGTCAGTCACTTTGGAACCTTACAGGGCTCTTCCTGAGGAGCAAACTAGGAATGTTGACTTCTGGTATTTAACCTTGAATTTGTTACCATTTCTTGTGAGTTAGCTGTAACACTTGGCTTCCCTACTCTGCTTTCTGCAGACAGCAGCCAGCTCAGCTCATTCCAGAGATTTCTGCCTTATCACCAGGCTCTGTCACCAGCCTAGGACTAGGCTTTTCCCCTGTCATTGTAATGACCTTGGAACTGTCTTTGCTTGAAGTTCATGCTGTTGCTTAAGACCAGGGCAGTCCATGGCCAGTTGTGGGCTGGGAGGCAAGGGCAGTTCTGAGAAGTCTGTGCAAATTTGGGCTTAGTGCATGAAGAGGGATAAATTCCACAAATCTCTGATTATATATGCACTTGCAAATGCTTTATCCATATACCTGTGAGCTGTATGTGCAGCTCCTGGAACAATTTGATGCTTTGTTACATCACCACTGGCTTTCACACATTTGTGTGTACTCTTCACTGTCAAAGAAAAAAGGTGGAATTCCTTTGATTCAGCTTCTTAAAAAGGGAACAGTGTCACAGTGGTGATACTCAATTGGAGGCCTTGACATTTACTTCATGGTTTCTTTTGCATTTTAATTAAGAAACAGCTTGGGTGCTTTTTTGCTATTTTATTTCTTCTTAAAAGTGATAAACTGGAGTGGAGAGAAGAATTGCTACATCTTTTGAAAGTCAGATTTGTAGAAAGCTCTACTTCAGAATTTTTTGGCTAAAAGTAGTGTTGTGACCAGGAAGAGTTTTCCACCCTCTGTTTCATCAAAACTATGATGAAAAAAAGTAGAAAGTACTGGCTCTGCACAGAGAAGGTTGTGAGTGAACAAGATGTAATGAGGTTGGTTTTCAGTTGAACTGTAGTTAAAGACCTGTCTTTCTTTCAGGTAGTTTTAGACTGTCAGTATTGATTGATATCTCTAATTTATAGAGCAGCAGCTAGCTTGATATCTTGGAAGCTTTCTACAGTTTTACTTTATAGCTGACCTCATAAAAATGTACTTTCTAAAAATTCTACCCAAATGAACCATGCTTGCCAGTCAGATTTAGCACTATAATGAAGAGCATTCACCCTGCAAAGTTAATTCACCACTTTTTGCTACTTCAGACATCCTGGCTGTCTTTTGCTGCCACAGCACACTCTTTGGTTGGTAAGCAGGAATGATTTTTCAGTTGTTATCAGTTGTTCAGTGGCCTATGACTGGGTGTGTTGGTGGTCCAAGTCCAGTTACTCATACATAGTTTTTAGTGAAAAAAATAATCCTTTCTCCACAACTGAAGTCAAACTCAGCATTTTCACAGCATTGTCAAGTGATGTTGAGATCAAGTCCCACCCTCTCATGAATTTCACAGACTTTCTGTTGTTTTCTTCTTTGTTCAGTATAAGCTTGAAATCTACACCTGCACCATCCCAACACCGACTTTTTCCAGTGGTAATCTTGAAGTATTCATTGTTTGCTGTGCTTCTGCTTTGAGCAGAGCGTAAATCCAGGCCAGGCAATGTAGAGAGAGTACTCATGGCTGGAATGAAAGAAGGACTTTCTAGTAAAGCAAAGCTGTTTAAGGCACAAAACCATATCCAAGCCCAAATGTCCATGCAAAATGTTTCATGTGTGTGTCCTTTTCCTTTGGAATACAGTGGAAATTCCTGTGAATTGGCCTGCAGCTGACCAAACAGTAAATGCAGTTTGGGAGTCCTCATGTTTTAGCAGACAGACAGTTTTGGATGCCCAACTTTGCTCAGGGTCTGGGATTTGCAGCCTCAGCCAGAGATTGGTTATTGCCTTAGGGAACTTCTGGTCTGAGTCAAGATGGGAAGAACCTGTCTGGGTAAGAAAGCTGGGTTTTGCCACCAAGAGAATGCAATCATGGTTTAATTTAAGCTTCTGAAATCATCTGCTATTGGCCAGTGAAGCTTCTGAACCTGGTGGACCACAGACTTGAGATGCTAAAACTGGTTGGCTGTTCCCAAGTTGCCCTGATTTGATTTGTTGGTGCCCCACAGTGCCAAGGTCAGATCCTGCAGCCCATGAGATGCTGCCATTCTGCAGCAATTGTCTGGGGGTTTTTATTTCATGGTCAAAAATACCAAACTTACAATGTAGAATATAGATTAATTTTATCACAGTTCTTTCCATGACTTTGTCAGTGTTTATAGTACACTTCAAAGACAGGAAATGCTCCCTCCACCCCCTCCCAACTTTGCCTCCTTACTCAGCATTTCCAAGCATTGCATGTACGTGTCTGGACTCCACATTGTGAAGGAAGCTGCTTAAATTTGTTATCCACTAGGCATAAAATTGTAATCCCCTTACCTACTGATTTTTCATCAACTCCCTGTAAAATAGAAAGCCCTGACTCTCTTCAGAGACAAGAGTGTCTGGAGAAGACTTGATCGTTTCAGTCTAGAGGTTTAAACACATTTACAGACTTCCTTTGTTAAATGTGGCTGATTCATTTAAGAGGTTTATTCTCTAATCAGATTTGTTCTTTTGGAGCTGTGTGTGGAATCTTTAGTAGTGGCTGTTGTTCAAGGCTTCTGGGAGTTGGGCTTTCTGAGAGGAGAGGAAATCCTCTTTCAACTAGTTATTTATATAATTGTTTAATTTTTCTTTTTAAGATCATCTGTACCTCACTCTGCAGCCCAGGCAGTCCATCAAGTTTTGGCAACTGTTGCTACAAATCAAGCTAAACAGGTATTTTGACACAGAGCCCTTTCCCTGTGGAATACTTACCTGGGCATGCTCAGCAGAGTTTGGGGGTTTAATTTTCATAGCTTGCCCTGCAATTCTTGACAAACCATTTCTGATCTGTGACCTTGACAGTGTGATGCCAGGCATATCTATGTTATGTCTTTCCTTTTCTAACTTCTGAAGACATGCAGCTTTCTGATGGCCACAGCCTTGCTGCAGTGATGGTTGGAGCTAACAGCAAAGGAAGCTGTATTAGGTAGCTACAACTGTTATTCTACTGAAAATATTGCTTAGATGTTGACAAGCTGCTGGGTTTTATATCTATGCATCAAAAATCCCCAATGCAGAAGTCTTTGTCCTCTGAAATCATTGAGCTGCTGCCCACAGAGGCTTGCTGACTTGTTGAAAAGGCTGAGGACTGACCCTGTATTTAAGTGTCAAGACATAATGGGCCCAAGAGTGCAGAGCTCTTCTAAGTGCTGCAGCCATCCACCTCTATTTTATTCTGAAGTCACTGCATGACACTGATAATAGCAAACCAAAGTCAGAAGGACCTTTGTTAATGGACAGACTGCACTGACCTGAAGTGGTGCTGTGTTTTTAGACACCTCTGACAAGCTCAGTGAAGAGCCAAACTCCACCTTCCTCTGTGTGTGCACCCTCTCCTGTGGCATCCACAGCTGCTCCAACATCATCTGGCAGCAAGATCTCAGGTAAGTTGTCTTTCTCTTGTGGAGATGGAAATAAGGCCTGGATGTCTCTTGGAAGATGTCAGGGTGCACAGTCCAGAGAATGAGGATACTGAAGAGAAGAGATTTGCCTCCACTGAGAGGTTGCTGTGTCAGTCTTGAGAGGGAGAATTTATAAAAAAATGGTACAGAAGTGCAGGAGAGTGGTTTTCTATACTCCCTGTGTTTTGTCTACTCCTGCATCTAGAATTTGGTGACACAATTCCTTGTTCAGGGTACACTCAGGACTTGTAACTCTTATCAGGAAATGCTAAAAACACATCTTCCACAAGGCTACTGTGGTTTGACAGCAAATTCAAAGCAGCTCTTTTGTTTTTAAAACATTAAAGTCCTGCTGATTTTAAATGTGTTTATTTCATTTTTAGACACACAGCATTATAGGAGTACCTGAACAAGCTTGATCTAATTCCTGTGCAGGCCTTATTGAGCACTGAGCTGTAGGACCAACTTCAGAACCAGTTCAGTCACAGGGATCAGTCTCATAGAGTTGGGAGGCTTCTAAAGAAAGGAATGCTCAGTTTACAACTTAACAGGGAAAGAGGAAACATTAGGGGAAGGAAGCAATTGATTTTTAATGTGTATTAGATAATAATGCTTGCATTGGACATGGTTTTATAAGCCTCTTGCATAAATGTTTGAAATCCATGTCTGTTGGTCTTTTGCCTTTAATCCGTGGATGTAGGTTGCCTCTTAGCCAGGGGTAAGAAGCAGTAAAAATAGCTAGGAATCATATTTGGCTTGGCAAATGCTTCTTTAATTTTGGTTTATTGAAAATGTCAGCTGCTGTATTTGATAGCACTTCCTTTTTGTTAGAAATTTATTAAATTATAGACTGTGTGTGCAAGCTAATCCCTGCTTTTCTACTAGATAGATGACAGGATGCCATGTTTATTTTTTTATTTGCAAATTTATTTTAAAAGTATATTTATTTGTTCTTGTAACTTACAGGACAAGGGACAGTAAAAACAGTTACAGCTGTTTCTTCTACTGTGACATCAGTGCAAGCAACAACTTCACAGCTTAACAAAACGTCCTTGTTTTCTTCTGCAGGGTCTGTATGAACATTAAGATTTCTTTGTAGTTGACATTAAATATGAGTATTGTCTGTTACAGCAGGTGTTGCTTACAAGCTGTGCAGTTCTGTAAAATGGCACCTGCAAATGTTAGACTGGGAGGGCAGGGGTTGTACCAGAGTCCTTTGAAGACCTTGTTTGTGGAAGCCTGAGTGAGGTCTGAAGGTCTGTGAGACTCTGACACAATATCATATTGCTCTGAGAATTTTCAGTGTATAACTAATCAAGAGTAAAGGATGACTGGCTTGCTTTTGGGTTTTATCTACAGTGGACTGTTAAACACATTCCCTGTTAGGACTTGAAATATGTGCTGATGATCACACTCACTGAATTACTTTTTCATTTTAATACAGCAGAACAAATTTTGTGTTTTGGCTTGGAAAAGTAATCAGTTCATGAAGGTGACAAGAGGGGCCCCAAGCCATCTGGTGATATCTGTTACATAACAGTAATACAAAGCAAGGCACATGTTATAAACATACAGTAACTCTGATATCTCTCTTATGGAATGGTATTTCAGGGATGGCCAAAATTTTTATTTGGTTATATCTTATGTTTAGGGGAGAGGGATAATTCCTTAGGAATGGTTATTTGAAATTCTGCATGGTTATTGTCTACCACTCAAGTGAATTTCTTTGTGAAGTTGGCAACATTAAGTATTTTGAATACACACACATTGAAATGGGTGTTTTCTTCCAGTCTTACCCATTTCTTGCATGTTTTTGAGTGGATGCTACCCAAATGACTTGCTGGGCTCTTCAGAGGGCTAAAAGAGTCCTTTTGAGTGATGGAAATTCAGATTGAAAAAGCAAACAAACCCTGCCTTTGTCCCATGTGCAGTGCCTCAGTGTGTAAACCGTATGCTAAATACAGTGCTGTTGTCAGTGATGTCTTAGTCCCATGGCCTGACTTCTGTATCAGCAGCTGGTCTTTGAGAATCAGAGAAAGCTTAAAAAGCCTCAGGGAATGAAGATCTCTGCAAGACTCATTATGAAAGATCACAGTATTTTTGCAAGACAAAATATTTTCAGTGTAAAATAGTCATGATAACTTTTCATTTTTGTCTTGCTATGAGTGATCTCCTTTTTGATGGATGGTTGTATCCAGTCATTCCCTTCTGCACATGCACTGATTCTTCCCTTTTAGCTCTTTCAAACTCTAGCTACCCCTGTGGTTTTTCCTCTCACCAGTCTCCCCAAATCCATCAGATTCTGGTGCATGAGGAAGAAATACCTTGACTCTCTTTAACCCTCTAGAAGCCTTTTCAGAGAGGGAACAAATGGAGCACAGTGTGTGTGTGTGTGCTTCTCTCTTCCTGTTTAGTCCTTGGAGAAACTGCTCCTGTGTGCCTGGCTTTGTGCAAGTCTGTACTGGAAATCTGAGCCTCAGAGTTGTGCTCATCATATGGTTGGAAATTTCAGCACTTTGAGCTAAGTCATTCTTTCCCTTTCTCCCCTCTCCTCCTAGGTCTGTATTTAATTTTGGTGGTGTCACATCAGCTGCTTCATCACAGACGCCTCCCAGCCTCGCTCCCTCACAAGGTTAGTCTGGGAGAGTTGTGCAAACAGCATCTCTTCCCTCTTAACAGAGTGTTTACTCTTCCTAATCCATGTGGTTCTTGTTCTGTGTTGCACTTCTATTACTAAAATTCAGTAACATTTCATACATGTGCTGGGTTCTCTGTAATACACAGAAATCTGGGCCACCCACCTATCAATTAAGCAAAATATTTGTTGCCAAGACCATTTAGGAGGCACTAGTTTATGGAAAGGGTAACATCTGTAGTAATTTCCTCTGCTGTTTTTCATCTATAGATGTAAAGTTGCTGAGGTGGACTGACATAGAACTGTTACCCAGTGAGCATTTAGTAATCAGAGGGAAGTGCTTGGAGTGGCTTTGTGTTGCTTCCAAAATTGAAGTGACAATACATAGGCTGCCTTTTCATGTCATAGGTAGACCCTACTTGTCACATCTCTTAAAAGGAAACTGATAAAATCTGCTTTGTAATATTTTTGAAGCTTTCTGCCTTTAATTTCAGTCTTGCAGGTGAGATTACACAGTTAGAAAATTTGCTCCCAATGTTGTTGGTTCCTCTGATAAAAGATATCACCTCTTCTTACAAATCTTGGCTCATTTCTATCCTTAGACCATCAGAGCTACAGTAATGCTACTGATACTCTTGATGATTTCTCTCTTAATCAGAGAGAAATTTGGAGATGAACATAAAAGCTTAGGTAAATAACACAGATAAAGCAGGAGTGGGAGGTACAGGAGGCAGACTTGTAAACCACAGCATTGTGTGAGGGCAGGTACTTCACTCTGTTCTGTGAACTGGTAGGAGCACCTTTGTCTCTAATTGGTAATGGAAGAACTACAGAATATAATTTCAGGGCCTCAGGAGGAAAATAAAACTACATTGTTGAGTGTCAGTTACTTAAATATACTTAATAGAGGGGAAAACACAAGGATAATGCCAGATCTGGTAAGAAGCTTTTGCTCTTTGTTGTTTGATCTCCATGCAGATTTCCTGTACTTTGTCCAAACACCAGCGAAGTGTTTTCAAGTCAGAATTTGTTTTGTGCACAGAAATGAAATTACAATACATTAAATAAACCTAGCCCACTCTCCCTTAAAACTTCAACAGTTTCACACTGCTGGACAGCACTGTAGGTTAGAAATGGAGCTGCTTTGACAATTACATTTGAGAGTTTTTCTCTAGTTTTTCAAAGCTGAAAACAAGCTGTATTGAAACTGATTGGGGGTCTATAAATAGCTGAATTTGTAAAGATCTGATTTTGTAGAAAACTCTTCAAGTGTCAGAAAGTATTTTTATGACCTTAACTGTTCTGAGCCATTGGTTTAAAAAGAAAGTGCTGTAGTAAATGTCAGGAATTTTTTACCTGAACCAAGTAAGAAGAGGTGAGAGTGGTGTCAGTAGAAAATGATCTGTAATAACCAGGTCTTTCATGCTTTTATCAAACTGCTGAAAAAGAAATAGGAGCCAAAGGTTGGAGTTGTCTGTACTCAAAGAGAAGGATAGTTGAGTGGAGGCTGTGATGTGACAGTAACAGTGTTTGTCACTGCCACCCTGGCCATAAAGGCTTCAGGTGTCACTGTTGTGTCCTGAATGGATGTGAAGGCTGCAGTTACCTGATGGACAGAGGCTTTATAGTTTTGAGGCAAGAGCACTGACAGTCTGTGAAGCACTAAAATGGGCCATTATTGCAAGAATGATAAATGAGCTTTGCATACCCTAACTCGATTTGTTACCTCTGTCTCTCTCACTGACAGCCCCTGCAAAAGAATCAGCTCAACCAGATTCATTTTTGTTTGCTGGGAGTTCCAAACTTGGAGCAATTCCAGAGCCTTCCTTTGTGTTTGGGTCCCACAAATCAGCAAGTGCTCCTGGAGGTGTAGTAGGAGGTAGCTCCTCAGCAGATGGCACCCAGTCAACCAAAGCTGCTGCAACATCATCTTCTGCTCCCCCCACAACCTCTGGCAAGTTGGATATTGCTCCATCCAAACCAGGAGATCACTTGTTTCAGGGCAACCTAGCCGGGGAAACTCTTGGGAGCTTCTCAGGACTACGGGTTGGTCAAGTAGATGATAATGCCAAGAGCACCAGTAAGGCACCATCTACCAGTGTTGCAGGAACACAGTCAACTAAAGTGTCTACAATACCTTCTGGGTTTAATTTTACTGCTCCCTTGACTTTAGGAAAAGCTGGAGAAGCTGCTTCAACATCAGCCACGTCAGCTGGCACAGCAGCCCTGTCCATGAGCACTAGTGCCACGGGCAGTCTCTTTGGCAATGTCCAGTTAACCAGCACAGGGTCTTCTGGGGTGTTTAATCTTGGAGGCTCTGGTGGCAGCAAACCCACCTTTTCATTTGGTATTCAGCAAACAAACAGTATGAGCACTTCCACCTCTGCCCCTTCTACTCTCCCTGCTTCAACAGCCCTCTCGTTTGGAGGTTTCTCAAGTTCATCACAAACTGCTGTCCCTGCTGCAACTTCCAGTAAGTCTGCAGGGGATGCCAAATTACCACCTGGGTCAGAAAAACCATCTGAAAATGAAGCTGTAGCAGCTGGGTCTTCACCTACAGTGCCACAGCCCCAGGCACAGCTCTCAGAGCCACTTAAAGAACCAGCCTTACCCCAGGCCACAGCTGGAGACGCTGTCCCAGAGGGCTCTGGGACCACAGTGGCACCTCCTGCCCCTGACCCTGTGGCTGCTCCCACCTCCACCAGCGAGCTGAAGGCCCCAATGCCTCCTGCTGGCTCCACAGCTGCCCCACCAGATCAGAACGTCTCAGCAACAACCTCCACAGCAAGTGTTGCCTCTCCTGCAGAAGCCACAGGTGCTCTGGCTGCTACCTCTGATGTTACTACAGGTGTGCAGAGTCCAGCTGTTGGTACCTCTGTGTTTGCCCCCACTTCTGCAGGCTCCTCAGTGTTCTCTCAACCACCAAGTTCCAGTTCTTCTGGCTCAGCATTTACCCAGCCTGCTGGGGAAGCTGCTGCCACTCCTTCCACACCACCTGTTTTTGGACAGCTCCCAGCAGGTACCACAGCATCCTCTCCCTTTGGGCAGCTCACCACCAGCACTCTGTCCACGGCCACTGCCACCACCCAGCCTGCCACCTCAGGCTTTGGTACTTCTGCTTTTGGCACCACCACCACGGGAGGCTTTGGCCAGCCAGCCTTTGGGCAAGCACCAGTCTTTGGACAACCTGCAAGCAGTTCTTCAAGTGGCTTTACCTTCAGCCAGTCTGGGTTTGGGACGATGCCAGCCTTTGGCCAGCCAGCAGCTTCCACAGCAGCCTCGAGCAGTGGGAATGTTTTTGGAGCCCCAGCCAGCACCAACAGCGCCAGCTCCTTCTCCTTTGGCCAGCCAGCCAGCACGGGAGGGGTGCTCTTTGGGCAGAGCAGCCCTCCTGTCTTTGGGCAGAGCACTGGCTTTGGGCAGGGGGGATCTGTGTTTGGTAGCACTGCTGCTGTCACCACCACCACGTCCTCTGCTGGCTTCAGCTTCTGCCAGGCCTCAGGTAAGAGCAGAGTGTTGGCCCAGTGGCACTGTCTGGCTTGGAGTGTATCACTGGGGAAAGCAGGATGGCTTTAATGCCTTTTTTCCCGCTATGGCACCTGATGGGTCTCATTTTTTTGATTTGGTTTTGTTCTGTTTTCAATTAGTAAGAACAAGAGCTGCCGTGTATGTGAGAAGCAGACTAATGTTGGAGGCAAAAGAAGCTTTTGCTCTGCTTCACTATTCATCAGCAGGCCTCTGAATAGAGACTTGTCATCCAGTCCTGCCTTCATTTTATACTTACTAGTCTACCTTAATTTAATTTTGAATTACATATTATCCTGCCTGTTGCACAATAACTGGAAGTGTTGTAAATTGTTGCACGAAAGGAGCAGAGCAGCTCTGAGACCATAACCAAGGCAAGGAATAAACACAGATGCAGCGCTTCCCTCAGTGGCCTGCACTGAACACATGCCAGTGCATGTACAGCCAGGTGTAATACTGTGTCATCAGCTAGAATGGCCAAAAAAAAAAAAAAATTAAGCCCTCAAAGTGATGGGTTTGCAGGGAAAAATCTGTTAAATCCACTTCTGCATTTGGAACCATCTCAAAATTAAATATAGCAGTAACATGAGCATCAGCTACCTGTCCACACAGTTAAATTGGATTCTTGCACAGACCAAACCTCCTTGGTCAGTCCCTTTTTGTTCTCCACATGCTCAGGATATTGTTGGGGCTTTTCCAAAGGTTTTTCTGTACAACCTTCAGAGAGTTCCCAGGGAAAAGTGACAAGTGCATAGTAATAATGGAGAGCATGTATTTCCAAGGAAGAAAAACTAATTAGGTTCATTTAATTAAAAATGATGGCACTGCAGGCAACTGCTTGTTCATTTTAACTACAGTAGCAGAGAATAGTTAAAGGGTGGGAAGTGAACTCTGCTCGAGAAAGGTGTTCCTAATTATAGAGATGCAAGTTTTATTACAAAAGGCACATTTAAGTGAACTGGGAAATGGAAAGGGGAGTTCTTTTTTTAATCAAAACATTTCATTATCTTTAACAGGAGTCTTCAGGTAACAAAGCTCAGATCCTCTTTACACAAGGGCAATCAGAATGCTCCAGTGCTTGTGCACGACTTGCAGTATTATTGTATCCATGTTAACAGAAATCCAATTCTCTTAGTGTTAGCAACAATCCCACAGGTGAAAAGGCCTTTTATTGTCTGTTTTTAACTTGGCCAAAGAGAGAATGAGAATGACTTTCATATCAACTTTCAGTGTAATTTATTATTTGTGTGTTGGCACATGCTTTGTATTTGTCCAGCCTAGATATATTTGGTAATATCATTTATATCCCTGTATCTTGACATGGCAGACCTGTCCTTATCCTGTCCTGGTCTTACACTCTGGTAATAGTTTTGGTGGTTAATTTTTCTGTTTTTCTCTTAGGTTTTGGTTCTAGTAACACAGGTTCTGTGTTTGGGCAAGCAGCAAATACTGGAGGCACTGTCTTTGGCCAGGCAAGTATTTATGGCTTTTTGTAGGGCTGTTACATGTGGGGGACTTGGTCAGAAGTCCCTGTTTCTGGTATATTTTTTTAAAATGCAGTTTGATATGTTAAATAAAATGTGGAGATATTTACTGTTGTGGTAAAAGCACCAAAGCAGCATCTGCATGAATACTCCAGGGGGCATGGAGACACAAACATTTTATCACATGCAAGATAAGATAGATGCAGTAAGTCTCCTGCCTTTATTCCATGCTAAGTGGAAAGTAGGGCAAGTGTAGGGCAAGTCTCAAAGGCATTATTCTGTGCTGTGGACAAGATTTAAGACAGACTTAAATAAAATTTCATGGCATTCCATTTTGGAAGGTGATTGCTGGCTGGTTTGTCAGCCCCTTCAGACATCCAGAGAAAAGGCCCAGGCAGAGCAGCCTTTGACTTTGCTTAAAATCCCTTTTTTGTCCTTTTTGTGTTCTAGCAGCCATCTTCTTCCAGTGGAAGCTTGTTTGGAGCTGGAAGTGGTGGGAGAGGTGGAGGCTTCTTCAGTGGTTTGGGAGGAAAGCCAAGCCAGGATGCAGCCAATAAGAATCCCTTCAGTTCCTCCAGTGGAGGATTTGGATCTGCAGCTTCCCAGAGTAAGTGAACAAAACAAGAATACAAAATGTGCTGTGATTTCCATCTGCTTCTGTGAGCCCATCTGCTTTTCTGCTGATTGTTTTTGAGTAAATTCTGTGTTAATATGAAAGGCTTTGGGGGAGTAACCAGAGTATGTGTGATGTGTAATCCAGAATTTTTCTTCTAGGTTTATGGAAAACAAGTAGGGAAGCCATTGAAACAAACAAGCAGATGCAAGAAGTGTGAATAATATCTATATTCTGTAGAGAATTCTTGTCCAAATCCTTCCTTAGAAATACTCAAAATTCTTGTAACTGAATTTCTGCCTCCAACTTGGTTGGAAGTTAGAAAGCTTTGATCATCTCTCATTGCCCTAAGACTGTAAAAATTGCAAAGAATCAATATGTGGGGGAGAGAATTTTTGTGAGCCTCTGCCTAAAAGTTTATATCTTTATGCAGCACATGCAAGGTACTTAATCAGAATTTGCTGTGACATATGGATAGGCAGGTAGAAAGCACAAAGAAGGGGAAGCAGTGGCTGTACATGGAAGTTGGGAAACAGAGGAAAGCTGTAAAATTAGTGCTGCAAGTGGTTAGAAGTAGCACTTCAAGCCTTAAGAGAGAAAATCCATTTATTTTATTACATCTTTAATGATCCATTGGGATTAATGGTTGAGGTCAGTTTTCTAACCTTGCTAATTTAATCATTTAATGCAGTTCTGGGGTTTATGATGAAACAAAACAGATGGTTCACCAGGGAAAAGCTTTGGTTGTTCTGTGTCCTGCCTCTAGATGCAAAAACTCCCTGTAGGCTTATAAAGGATGGAAAAATGAGTTATTTCTCAGTAAGGCTGGAGAAGTTTGGCTCCTGCTTTAAGGTCCTGTTAGATAATCTTGTGTAGAAATACTGAGCCTTGCCAAAACAGCTGAGAACCTTTAATTTGTGGTTGCTGATATTTGTGTTGTCTGGAGAGACTGATTGTAGCTGCTGGGATTTCTCACTTGAGGAATTGTCTTTTACTGACTGGGGCACAGGATGCATCTAAACAAATCATCCCTCCTGGTGATTTACTAGATTGCAGCAGTAAAGGGTTGTTAGTGGTCTGTCAGATCCAGAATGGATCTTGGTACAACTACAAAGTCCTGTAGGAATTAGGGAAAACTTGGCTTCTCCCTGTGTTGTTTTCAGTGTGATGTTCATTGTGTGCTTGGGGCTTATGGAAGGAAAGTCATTTTCCTTTCTCCTGCTTCAGCTAATGAAGTGCAGTGTAGAATATTGTCTGCTCTGAGTATTGGCTGTTTATAAATATTCTTCATCTCCCCAGATTCTTCGAGCTTATTTGGAAACAGTGGAGCCAAGACTTTTGGCTTTGGCAGCTCCTCCTTTGGAGAGCAGAAGCCTACGGGCACTTTCAGCTCTGGTGGTGGAAGCGTGGCCTCCCAAGGCTTTGGGTTCTCCAGTCCAAACAAAGCAGGTACTTTGGGAATGCACCCACTAGGATAACCCACTTGTCTGGGAGATACTTCTGTTCTTCCACTTAGCTGTCCACAGCCTGGGCTCGGTGCATGGACAAGAATTGTCTCTGAACAATCAATGAAAAATAACTAATGGCTGAGTGAATGGAGCTTTAACTGGTGGGTCCAAGGCAGAATTTTACTCTCTCTTATGCAGCATCCAGTACACCACATCCTCAGGTGTTCATTCCAAAAATTCCCATTGCAATTTAAGAGCTGAGAACTGTGTAATTTAGTTCTGGTCTTATGTTCTGTAAAGTCAAGAGTACAGCACATGGAACTGAATACATTTTTCTTATTTTAGATACTTCCTTGGAATATTATCTTACAAACTTTGCTCTGTGTTTTGTAATCTCTTTTATCCCCATGTCACTATTTAAACTAGTGGAAAAAGGAAAGTGAAACATGTTAATATATGTTTCTAAAGAGAGTGTTTGCTGAGCAAAGCTTCAGTCTCTGGGATAAATGCTCTTAACTTCCTAGAGATAGAGGTAACAAAATATCTGATCTGCATTTAAATAATTCAGGCCTAGCATTTATTTTTTTTTCCAGACCTTTTGTGTTTACAGTACCAAACAGTATCCATTACCTTGGCATGGACTGGAATTTCACCCTGGGTATTAAAAGGTGCAGTGGTATCCCATCCTCATCCCTGGTCAAATAAAAGAGCAGGTGTCCTTCATGTTCTGCAGTGAAACAGGCCAATAGTATCAGTAGGTGAACATAGAAAGAAATAATCTGGGTAGAAATCCATTCAGAGCTGCAGGAGGCAACTCATCCCTGAACAGAAATTGCCAAGAGCAGAGATAAGTTCTCGATTCCCTGCAGGCAGTTCCACTGACCTGGCATTTAATCTTTCCATTTTAGTTTCCACCATTTAAACCAGAATTAAATCACACCCTACCTCCTGAATCTTTGCATCCCAGAAGCACTTAAAACCCAAGTTTGCATCTACTCTCTGATCTTAAGAGATGGGGGAGACTTGCCAGTTGCAGTTTTCTTTCATGCATTCAGGCACTTCTCTTACCCATATCTCTTACAACAAAATACCCTGCAGATGAGAATTAGTTCTATAAATTGGTGTCCATATGATAGGATGAACACCTCATTATCTACCTGGAAAGCTGCTCTTTGTTTTCTCTCTCTGCCTTATTGTTTATGTGATATTCCTGTCCCCTTTTTTGCCTCTGTTTTGCTCAGGTGGCTTCGGTGCTGCTCCAGTGTTTGGCAGCCCTCCCACTTTTGGGGGATCCCCTGGGTTTGGAGGGGTGCCAGCATTCGGTTCAGCCCCAACCTTTTCAAGCCCTCTGGGCTCAACGGGAGGCAAAGTGTTCGGCGAGGGGACGGCAGCAGCCAGCGCTGGAGGATTTGGGTAAGCCAGGGAAAACAGCCTTCTTGCATGATGAGGGTGTGCTTGGTTACCTCTGCTTTGACATGAGGAATGTGTTCTGTCACTGACTGGTAAGCTCAAACTGTCCTTGGTTTGTTTAAAAGACAAAAATGTTAAGGTTTAAAACTAAAACTCGCACTCCAAAGGATGTGTGTGATCATTTTAATGCTGGTAACTCCCTGTTGAATCTTTAGCTTGCAGCTGTGTGAGGAAATGCAGGGATGTTTTCTCTGTGTGTATTTAATGAGTGCAAATCTAAGACTACAAACCATGCCTAGCAAAGAAAATAACAATTATTATTATCTGTTATCCTCTGGTTAGATTTGGCCTAGAGATGCTAATGAGAATTCAGGCTGTTCTCTCACCTGTGGGATGAGGCACTTGTAACAGTCTCTGCTCTCAGAGCTCTTTATATTTATCCCTCCCTGATTGTTTTTACTGTTCCTGTGTCTCCTAAGCCTGTGCTTGGCACCAGAGCAGACAGCACATCATTCCTTGCTTTGTTCAGCAAATACACAATTCCAAACCTTGCCAAGCAGCTTCTGCAGGAGGCAGCAAATGCAGTTCTTCAGCATTGTGCTGCAGTTACAGTCAGACTGAACAGAGCCAATTAAAAAGAGAAAAACTTCCAGTGAGGAGAGGAAACCGGATGTCTCCCCAATCTTGGTGTTTATATATTTCACAAGTGTTTGTCTGGTTTCAGGAGGAACTGCCTTTATGTAAGGCACAAGGGAGCATCCAGGAGTGTGACTTGTTAATTCCTGTGATGTGTGGGCAGGTACCCTTGAGCTGGGGCAGGCTTCAGCCAGGTGCTCCTGCTGTCCAGAATGTGCAGCAGCTTGAGGAGTCCCTTTGGAAAGGGTGAATATACAGGCAGCTTAATTAAATCTTAAAAGCAGGATGTGTTTGTAGGGATGACTTAGCTTAAATCAACTGCTAGTGTGTTCAGTTCCAACATCCAGCCATTGTGCTGCAGGATTTTGTGCTGAGACTGGATCTGCTTAGTGACAACATGGAAAGCTTAAAGATAAAATGGGATTCAGAACAAGCAGCACGTTGATGGAAAAGAGGTCTTGCATAAGCAGTCTGCAGACTCAAGAAAGATAATTCAGTGACTTCACAATTTTTTCTCTACTAGAAAGGTATAGACTCAGTCTGATATTTTCACAGTTCCCTGAGGATGTTGATTTTTAAAACTTTAAAAGAGTGTGCAAAATTCCCAGGTAGGTTTACAGAAATCCAAATCTCACCACAAAATGTTGAGCAATAGTTTAATTCTGCAGTATAATGTGGCATCTGTGCAGGACTTCCTTTTTGCCTTTTTCTTGAAGTGAAACTTTAAAAATCCCAATTCCAAAGAAGTTATTTGCAAGTACATGGTGTTGTATTAGCTCCCAGTTCCTGAGAATACTCTGCTGACTTAAATACATGTGATTCATACTGCTTCAATTCTGAAAAATCTGCATCACTCAATAAATTATGGGGGTGTCAGAAATAGAAACCACTACACTTCTTCAGAGCCTGCAGTTCCAACTGTTGGTGGGCAAATAATGTTTTGCTTTTATAAACTAACCTCAAGTGCATCTCAGTTGTGTTTTGCACTGCAGCTTTACAACAGACCTGAAAATCTGGGCAAGATAGGTTGGATTAAATTGTTACCAGGCAATGACTGCACTTCATGTCTTTTATGTGTCTGGAAAAAAATCTGCCCATATTAAGCTGTTTGTTACTTAAAACTGCAGCCTTTCCAACAGGCTTCTTCTTGTTGCAGCTGAAAGGAGCAGTTTGAACCATAAGTTTTCTTGTCACTATTTTCACCTCTTCCTTACACAAGATTGACAGGATTTGTGGTGTAGCATGGTCCTGAGAAGACTGAGCACTCTAAAACCTCTTGTTCTAAACACATCACCCAATCTTGCTTCTTTTTAAAAAACTAAAAAAAAAAAAAAAAATCTGTTCTGCTTTTCCTGAGAAAAGCACATTTGTGGTTCTGAGTGCTGCCTGCAAGTACAGAGGTGAGAAGCCAGAGCAGGACCAGAGATGCAGAGTCACTGAACTGCCCCTGGTGTCTGCTGCTGTCTGTGGATGCAGTGTGCACACTTGGCAGTGTCTGGGAGAGGAGAGGTGATGTCCTTTGCCAGGTGAATTGCTTGTCACATTGCTACAAGGGCTGTCTTTTGTCTGGAGACATAGCTTTTGATGTAGATCTGTGTTTTGGGTATTTAAAGTCTCCTGAATGTGGATGGATGGAGAGGTGGGTTAACATGCTGTCAGGTTGTGTTTTAAGTGAGAAATGACAGGAGTTTGTGTGAGGCACAGCCTTGCAGAGCTGGCACACTGTGACATGTCCAGTTCTGCTCAGGCTGCTGCTGGGTTTTAGGATTGTTGTGCACTTGCAGAGCTTTAGCAGAGCTTGTCATTTGGAAGTCTTGGGTCTGCATTTTGCCCAGTTTAAGTTAAACTTGAAGGGTGTTCTTTGAGAACATTTCTTACATTCAGAATGGAAGGAAGGGCAGAGAAACACTGCATGTCATGGTCTCATTACTGTGTCACACCAAGAGCTTTGTGCTGCCTGGTTGGACAGAGTGGGTGGAGAAAGACACATTTCCTTATATAAAAGTGTTTCTCATTTCAGTCCCCAAA
The DNA here is from genome assembly GCF_022539315.1 of Serinus canaria. Taxonomy (NCBI): domain Eukaryota; kingdom Metazoa; phylum Chordata; class Aves; order Passeriformes; family Fringillidae; genus Serinus; species Serinus canaria. The sequence goes on along the minus strand of NC_066330.1, from coordinate 4,535,828 downwards.
GGCAATTAGGGAAGTGATTAGTTTGAGTTGGTGGGGAGAAGTGCCAGGCTGGTGCAGATCTTCAGGGAAGCACTGGAACCTTGTGTGATTCAAAATGGGCTGGAGAGAGAAAGGAGTTGAGAAATCTGCAGATTTCTGGGCAATGGGGAAGATACCCTCTGAAATTTGGGAATCTGTATTTGGGCTCTGCTTTGTGCTCTGGCTTTGAGCAGCTCACACCAATTCTGTGTTTGCTGCCCTGTTTGTGAAGCAAAGCTGTGCTTTTGGTGAGAACCACACACAGGGGCAAATTAAAATATCGTATTTGATGGCTGAGGTTGGTATTTCCAAGCACTTGAAAACATACCCTGTGTGTAAGCATGAACATATTGCCTGGTGTGTGTCAAGAAAGGGAGCTGAACAGACCTTGCTATGTACAATACTCTCCCAAAGCAGGAAATCTCTTTCCAAAATGAACAATTATTCGTAACAGCTGGTCCCACCTTTTGATGTATCCTCATTTAAGTGGTGCACTGTTATCATGGGTATGGGGACAAACTTCCAGTGTAAGTGAGAAGATGTTTGCAAACTCAGATTTTCTCTTTAAAACCTGCAGGTTTGGTGGTACCAGTAACAACACGGCGTCGTTTGGCACCTTGGCAAACCAGAACACACCCACCTTTGGCTCCCTGTCCCAACAGGGCACAGGCTTTGGCACACAAAGCAGTGGATTCTCAGCTTTTGGGACAGGTGGAGGAGGTAGGAGAGGCTAAAGTCACCCTAACAGCCCCCATGTCTCTGGTTCTCCCTGGAAATTGGGTGGGAATCCTCAGCTCCATGCCAAAAATCTGCCCAGTGCTGTAGGGAAGGCAGCATGTCCGGGAGAATTGAGGTGCAGGGTGGGGTACAGCACCCTCTCAGCCTTCAGCTCCTAATTCCATCTCTGATCTGCTGGGTGCAATGGCAGCACATCACTACTGCTCTGCACACCTCATCTGATTATTGCTTTTCACCCCTTTTTCTGGAATTGATCTTCTCCTCAAAGGAAAATACTGAGAAATAAGGAATATTTTTTCAGTACCACATGCTTGGGTATCTGTGCTGTTAGTGCTTAGTGCTAGAGGAATATGCACTGAAAAATTGAGCTGGAACATCAACAGCCAAATGTTTTTGTGCTGCAGTTCAGTGAAGCCACAGTGGTTTAGGCAGGGCTCAGAGCAGAGCCCATGCAAGGCCACTTTCCCTGGTGGCTGCCTGACACCAGGGGCCTGCATTAAGCACAAACCTCCAGAAAGCAGCTCAGAGAGAGAGGAGCAAACCAGGCACATTGTCTGCAGGGCTGCTAATGAATGACCTGGCTGATGAGCAGTGAAAGCCAAGCTCTCTTAGGAGGCAGGCAAGTCACTTCTCTTGTAGATGGAGATTTGACTGTCATTGTTTGCCCATCGCTTTTTTCCTGGCCTAAGGCAGGAAAGAAATATTTTTCAATCTTTGTGTGGGAGGGGACATTTACTACAAATCCTAAGCATTCATTTTCCCTTTTACCAACTATTTTTCTATCTTGCTTTTCTTTCAGGGTTTGGTTTTGGATCACCTAACACGTAAGTACCATTTGGTGTCTTAACTCTTCCTTAAAAATAGGAATTGAATCAGAATAAAGAGTGGAAGGATTTACAGGAGCAAACTCTGAAAATAGCATTTAAATACTAGTTCTGATTTCCATTTTGGTGATGCTGCAGAGGCCAAAGTCCAGGCTTGGGATGTGAGCTTTCCAGTGGGGTTTACCTGTCTCTTAAGAAGAAATCTCCACTTGGATCATGTTCCTTCTCCACCTCTCAGGGACATGATGTGTGTGCTCAAGCTGTGTGTGTGAACCAGGAGTCTGCTCCATCTATCAGGTTGAAACAAGGAATGAAATAAATTGGTACTTTTGTGGTTGAAGTGAGATGATGATTTACAGTTAAAGGTTAACTCTGTCATCTGCTCTGTCTCTCCCTGGCTGGATCCCTTCCAGCAAGTTTCTTAAACTTTGTTTCCCTGTCAGATAGAGAGAACATGGATCTCTGCAGATGGCAGGCTCTAGAATAAGCACAATTATATCTAGTCAGTGTGTGTTGCTGCAGGCTCAGGTAAAAGAGGCTGGAAATACTTGTGTGTTCTCATAAAAAGCTCCTGGTACTAGGGAGACTGGAGGTTTGATTGAGAGATCTGCTGAATTAATGCTGCCTGAGGGAGGCTCTAGCACTCATTGCTGTGGTTTTCTTTTTGTCTTGCTCCACAGATCTTCCTCTGGATTTAGTGGATGGAGAAGCTAGGGACATCCTGAACTCTTCCTGCATTCATGAGTCACCCACATGACTGACACCCAACCAGCTTTTCTTCTAAATACGAGTTCTCAGATTTTTTTTTTTTTAAAGAAAAATATTTTGCTTATTTTTATGCAATACTTGCTCTCGCTCTATATTAAACTATTTTATCTGGCTTGATATTTTCTGTGGTGGAAGGGTTTGTTATCTCCCTGCATCAAGAGGAGATGGATGTGTGCTGAGCTCAGCTTTTTCTTGTCCATCCCTTGCCTACAAAGGAGTAGCTCCAGTTGGTTCCTGACATAAACCAGCACATTTTTCATTATGATTATCCCAGGCTCTGAAGAAGGGCCTGAGGTTTGCCCTGCTAATTTTAAGCCTAGGATGGGGCACATGCTTATCTCAGTGAAGTGCTGAAACTGAGTCATGTGTGAGCCAGAGGCTTAGTGGAGAAATAGGAAATTATCTGGGAAGAAGCTGGCAGCGTGCAGAGCACGTTCCCATGGCAGTAACATTCAGTAAAGAGGTGGGAAGTAAAAGCTCTCCTATTTTTACCTTTCTGTAAATCTTACAGAACTCAAAAATTGGAATTTAGGTTCTGGGGAAAGCTTCTGGCTCTGGAAGCAGACACATGACCTCCATCTAGAGCCATTGGTGATTTTGCTTTTTTTTGCTTTGGTTGTTGGATTCTACTGTTGGATACATTTATTTTATTTTTCTAACAGAGATGAGATTGTGCTTTTTTCCTGTAGCTTTTGGTTTTAGCCAATTTCATTTGTGAAATTCTCATGTGTTTATACTTGAACATACTGAACAATTTTTTTAAGAATGCCCCAAAGTCTTCTAGCCAAACACTTTTTCTGTTTGATGCATCTGACCTCCATGAAGCTCCAAATGATGCAATCAGGTTTTGTTGCTCTGTGGATGATATGTTTGAAATAGCAGCTCCTGTGTTAGCAGATTGGATGGAGTTTTCTCCTTGCTCCTATTAGGATGTTTTGGGGAGTTCTGCATTTTCTGTTTTCAGCAGAAACATTTTATTGTTTCTTTTTTTCTTTTTCTTTTCTATCACATGATATGATGACAGGTGACATTTTCTGGTTTGGTGGACATGTGATCATTTTTGGGAATTGTAAATAATTGGTAACTTCTTGTTTTCATATCCATTATAAACTACTTATATTTTTCAACAGTTCCTGAAGAAATTGTGTTTTTTTCAAATCAGCCTAAAAATGTTTTCCTAACTCCTGTCCTTGCTGAGCCACGTCCTTTTTGTCTCTGCACCTAGGAATGATGTTAGGCAGGTTTCCTTTAAAAATGAAGAGATGTGGACAATTCACTGTACAAGGAGGGCTTGTTTTTAGCTGTGGAGAGGCTTTGCAAGGCCATGGGCTCCAAGGCTTTTTTTCCATCTGCCCTGGATTTCACACCCTGGTGTGCCATGGGTCATCTTAGAGGCAGCACTTTTGGGATTTGGGTGGAACCTCCCAATCCCTTTGGGAGAAGAGGGAGAGTTCTGGTGATCCAGGAACCACAGCACTGGGACAGAGGGAATACTCCCAAACTGGCTGATCTGGAGGTGAAGAAAAGCTGAAGATGGATTGAAGCATGCCCTTCCCAGTGTGTTCTCCTTGACAAGACATTTCTTAAGGCCTAGAGGTGACACTGCTGTTGTGCTTTCTTTCCTCTTTATAAATAGCAGCTGGCCCAAACCATTGACCTTAAATTCTTTGCATTAATCTCCCCTCACTGTGGCATGTGACACCTCCTCAGAGGCCATATCAGCTGTGCTCCCCCAGATAGCTCAGAAGCCTCTTGCTATGGAGAAGACTGGCTTGGTAAGAATGTGGTGTTGGCAGGCTGAGCCATTTAAAGTTTCTCTTTTGGAATGATGGGAGCAGTTGGGGGTGTCCCTGCTCTGCTGCTTGGTACCTGTTTAACTCCTGCCAAGTGAAGTGCCTTTAGAACTACCCCAGACCCTGACTGAACATTTTCTTGCAATTGTTCCCAAATCCCGGCTGAAACAGCCCAGCCCCCTGAACTGTGCCCTTGAGAAGCAGGTGCTGCTCCCTGTTTCCATAGCAGCTGCTGGAGGAGCTGAGCAGCTCAGGCTGATCGTGACCACGAGCCCACAGGAATATGCACAAAACCCAGCAGAGTCTGCTCTGGAAAATCTGCATTTTCATTAGATGACTCAAGGAGTTGGTGAGTGTGTGTGGCAGTGGCTTGGTGGCTGCCAGAGGATGTCACAGGCTGTGTCACCTGTGCTAAGTGGCCTCTGGTCATGAGGCCTCTGTCCAGAGCTCTGTGGGTGGACATCCACCAAAGAGTAAAGTTGCTAATGTAGAAAAGCCCAGGCTTGGTAGTCCTGGGGGAAGAATTCAAGGACTAAGCAGGTTTGGAGTCTCACTCAGTAGTTGTCCATGCTGGTTAATCCTTGGATAGCCAGCAGCCCTCACTCCACTGTTCTAGAGGAGCTTTGCCTTCTGTGCCTCTTTTTTTCCTGCTCTTTATATGAGCAGAAATCTTCCAAGGCTTTTATCAAAGGCTAAGTCTTAATTATGTCTAATGAAAGCACACACTTATTTTCCCCTCCCCTGTGACCACACTGGCCTCAAGACACTGGGAAGCCAAGTGCTGGAAGGGCTCTGCTGTGACAGAGCACAGAGCTGGTGTCACTGTGGTGGGCAGAAGGAAGCCTCAGGCACAAAATGATCTCCCCAAACCCATGGACTAAAACAGGGATTTCTGCTTCCTTGAAGGCTAAAAGAGCAACAAAGAAAAAAGCTTTTTATTCTGGAAAAATAAGGCCAAACCATAGCTTTGTCACAGAGGTAGAAAAATTAATTACTTAAATCTCATATTTGAAAGGCTTTTGCTGTTTAATGCTTGATATTTCAAAATGTGGTCTTGGCCATATCCCTCTGCCTGGTTCTATCTCCTGGGAAGGGAAGGACATCATTCCCTTGGCCTTTCTGTGCCACAATGGGGAGGTGACCAGAGGACAAATGCTAGTGGCATCCTGCTGCTGTTGAGCTGGGAGGGGATGACAGGGCTGGAGTTCATCCTTGGCTTGCCTGTCCCCCACAGCCACCCTCCTGCCAGGGGCAGAGCTGATGTGTCCCTGACCAAAATCCTGGCAGTGGGAGGAACCAGACCATGGGCAGGAAGGGCTGCTCAGCCCCTGCAGGGAGCTGCTGTGGTGTGTTCAGTCCTGGGGTGAGTCTCACAGGGATCCCTGTGAGAGGTGATGGAGGTTGGAAAAGTGCTGCAGAACATTGCCTTGCTCCAGGTGCTGGGAGCAGGGAGTGAGGCTGGGGAAGGGTGAGAGCAGGTGGTGGCATCACCTCTGCTGCCAGCCCTTTGCCCAGGAATCAGGGCACTGGTCTCTGTCCCTGCCAGCATTCTGGAGCAGGGAAGGATTATAGGGGATACACCCTACAGAAGAATTATAGAAGAATACACCCTTCTCCCCTCAGCTGTGTACATGTCCAGGCTTGGAGGCTGAAATGACATTTTATTTATCCCTTCTTAGTTTTCATGTGTCCCTCGTGCATTGCTCCCAGCATTGCTTACAAGGAAAAATAATCCTGCATGAGGCTTTGGCATGAGTGAGCCTGGGAGTGCCAGGGAAAGTTTTGTTCCTAGATAAATGTCGTGTGGAGCCCCAGGGGCTGGGAAGAGGCAGCTGTGGCTCACAGGGATGAGCAGCCCTGGGTCAGCAGTGAGTCCATCCCTGTCCCCCCTCTCACAGCCATGAGGCTCTGGGGTCTTGCAGCCATGGAGAACAGGCACTCTGCTCTGGTTTAACTGACATGGGGCTCAAAGGTTGGACTCCATGACCTTGGAGGTCTTTCCCAACCTTTGTGCCTCCAGACTCTTCCTCTCCCAGGGATAAGCTTGGATGTGTGAACACACCTTCCAGCTCTGCACACCCACATGTGCCCGTGGGCTCAGCTCCCCAGGGGCTCTGTGGTCACCCTCAGCATATTCCTCACCTCACCCCATCCCCAGCTCCTTTTCCTGCAGCTCCCAGTAGGTCACAGAGCTCCTCCTCTGCCAGTGTGTGTCTGTCCCCTGCTGCAGAGCCAGGACTTCTCCTTCCTGCCCTTATCTCCTGCAGGCTCTGTGCTGCCAGGGCCTGTTTGGGACTCCTGTGTTCCCTGACAGGAGATAAGCTCAACTGCTGGGGCTCCAGTGCTCTGCTCTGGCCTGGGCTGCAGTTCTGCCTCCTCACAGACCCATGCCAGCATGGACAGGAGCAGTGAGCCCCCCTACACCAGTGCTGCAGTCACTGCACTCAGAGCTCCTCACAAAACCTCTCTGCAGGTGCAGAGGTGAAAGGAAATGTGGGACAACCCCAAAGTCATGAATCATGGTTGAGTCAGAGCTGACTCTCCAGTGCTGCTCTCCCATGTTTGGGTTCTTCACAGAATCATGGAATGGTTTTGGAGGGGAAGGGACCCTAAAGCCCATCTCATTCCACCCCCTTCCACACCTGCCACTATCCCAGATTGCTCCAAGCCCTGTCCAACCTGGCTTTGGACACTTCCAGGCATGGGGCACCCTGTGCCAGAGCCTCACCACCCTCACAGGGAAATCCTTTTTTCCAGGACTCTGCAACAAAAAGCTTTGTGGGGACCAATTTACAAAAGCTACTAAAGGTAGCCCTGAGAATCTCAGTGCAGGTTGTTGCAGGAGCTGTTACAATTATGTGTCAATTCATGGCACTGTATTTTTATTTTGTTTTTCATAGGTGCTTCAAGGTTCTTCAGGGCATTGCTAAAAATGTTTTGCTTTAAAACTTGAAAAACATGAACGAATTAAATGAGTATTTGCAGCTCTGCACATTAACAGCTTAAGGAGATGTGAGAGAAGAAATAGGGAACAAAACCTGATTTGCATCAGCAGAGGAAAGTCCCTGCAGAGTTTCAAGAAGGAACTGTGGAGGTCAGAGGGTTTCTTCAAATGAAGGAACTGTTGCCTGAGTCTGCTTAAAACTGAGGTTAGAAAAATCACAAAACCAAGGGACAGAACTTGTAGAAAGGCAAAGTTTGAGATGTGTTGCAGTCAAGGATTGGTGTTAGCTCTGAAGCACCAGAACAGAGCTCCAGCATCACTTGGGCTGTGCTGGACTCAGCAGCTCATGACTTTCCCTGTGCCCTCCTCACCCCCCACAGGGGCTTTTCCAGTCTCCCTGTGCAGGGAGAAGTGTCTGGGAGCTTTTGGCTTTTCCAGGATCTGACCAAAGCAGCTGTGAGTTGGCTGTGTCCCCTCCCCACCCCTCCCTCCCTCCAAAACTGGGACATCTAAATTTAACCTGCTATCAACAGATGAGGCTGGAGTGTTTCCACTGTGGCAAGGAATCCCACTCAGAATCTGTCCTCTCCCCTGCTCAAGCTCCATCCCTGCACATTCCTTCGCTGGAGCTGGGAGTTTCCTTCCTCCTCCTCCCCACCTGCACTCGTGTCACTGCCACAGCACTGATACCACAGCAGGTCTTTGCTCTGGTGCTTTTTGGAGGAGCTTGGATGCTGCTTTGCCAGCTGGATCAGAGACCAGCAAAACTTCTCAAAGACCAAAAAAAATATGGAAAGGAGAAACCTGTGGGGGATGGATGGGAGCCTGCAGCGGGGTCAGGCTGTGGCAGGAGGAGCTGGAGCACAGAGCTGGAAGGTGCCAGTGGGGCCCTATGGATTTAAGAGGTCATCAGTGGAGCTGTGCTGGCTGCTTGGCCAGGCACCCCCTGCTCTCTAGAACTCATGTCAGCACTTTCCTTTACTGGAAAGCAAACAAAACCTGAACGTGAAAATTTTCAGGGGTGGGCAGGGAATATTGCAGAGTACAGGTGGTGTTTGAAAACCAGTCAGGGACAGCAGCAGCTTTCACCCTCTCCTCTGCCCAGGGCTCTGCACTGCTGCCTCTCTCCAGATGTGGTATTTTCAGCAAACATCTGACCGGGGTTTTGCTAGGTAAGCCAGCGGTGTCAGGAAACCGAAGCGTGCGAAGTTCAGCCGCTGCCTGCGCCGACCAGCCCGGCTCCGGCTGCCCCCAATGCACAGCAGCCTGGTGATGAAAAATGCAGGATGTTGGCTGGTGATTTTCACCAGAAACCTCCTGGCTCTGTCTGCTGCAGCCCAAGAGCTGACACGGAAAGAGAACTGGTGGTAAATAGGGTATTTATCGCTGCCTCGAAACGTGAGCGCAGAGCTGTTTGTTTAAAAACAGCCACCGCCCAAACGACTCCAGGCAGACACGTTTGAAAATTTCACTTTATTTCTCTGTTATAAAAGCAGGGTTTTGTATTTTACATCTCTGTAAGTGTCCAGACTCGGTACACCTTGGTTTTGTTTTCACAGTATCTCTGCAAGACCAAGGACGATTCTTATTGCTGCGCCGGGAGCCAGGGCAGGAGGGATGGCGGTGCCTCTCCTTCCCCCCGGGCTGGACCCGGCCTGGCACCGGCTCGACAGGTCTCTACCCCTCCCCAAGGCTGCTGAGGGTCTGTGCTGACTCCCCGAGGGGCTGCCCCTCTCCTCCCACACTCATCTCGGTGTCAAGGGTAGGGAAGGAGAACCACGAGGGCCGCAACCCACTCGGTGCCTTGGCTGCACTCAGCAGCCCCTGGGTGCAGGGGAGGGTCTGGGCCAGGGCTGCTGCCCAGCCTGGACCACGACAGGGCTGTGACAGGATGGCCAGGCTGCACTCTGAGCCCCTGTGGGGGTTTGGGTCTATAAAGAGCTGAGAGCATCACTGATGGGAAGGGTGAGGCACAGACACGCTCACGTTCACCCGTGTGTGCCATGTCGGTGCCCCAACACCTTCCCAGTGAATCCTTTGTGTATTCCTGGTTCTGCAAAAAGCTGCCAGAGAAGGAGCTTGATTCACCTCTGCTCATTTGCCACTCTGCCCTGGGTCTCCAGACATTTAAGTCCCCACTGGAACCCTGTCAATCAATCCCTGCTCTAACCACCAGCCTTAGCAACAGCGGTGTCTTAGAGCCCCTGTTACTTCCAGCCATCCTTCCTGTTATAGACAATCTGTCCCCATCAGTTTTGTAATGAAGCAGCATTGGAAAAACATCACTTTTAATCACAATGCATGAAATCTCCAAAGAGGCAGCATTACTCTCTGTGCCATGTCTGGGGATGCAGATGGAGGTGAAGGGGCACGTTTCGACCTAGGCACGGGATAAAGGCATTCTTTGGGAAGGGAGAAGTCCATGCAAAGCCGACCCCAGAGTGAAATTTGAATTTTGTATTTACTGCTCAGCTGGGTCCATTCAGTGCAACAGGACAAATTAGCCAGGAGGTTACTATCAAATTGCATGGATGTATCCAGTCCACCAGGTAGAGGGAATAGGAGGAACCAGATTTGCTTAATGCACTGGGAGACTAAGTCCAACACAAAGCTAAGTGGAAAAGGACGTAGGTGTTCCCTGAATGTGGTTTTTGGTGACTGAGAAGAAATCTTTCCTTGGAATTTCTTTGTGCAGCTAATTAAGACAACTGGGTCCGATTCCTTTGACCCAGGCTGACATCAGTGAGAACTCTAAGTACTCAGCACCTAGAGACAAAGTGAATACCCAACACAAATCCCCCTTCTGCTCCCACCCATGGGACTCAGCAGCAGCCAAGATGCATGAGAGCACGATCAGCTATTCACCCACAGCTCACAGTTTGTCCTCTTCTGCATGTATTGCCTCGGAGAAAATACAGACAAGTCCCAAAGGGCTGTGCCAGTGGAGCTATAGTTGGATCTGAATCCAGGTAAGAAAATGGAGTTTAATACAGAGAGTGACTGTGCAAGTCTAAGTCTCCTTAGCTTCATCCTTCATAGTCCCAAAGCCGAGATTGAGGCACCCTTTGGCTTGTGGATTTGGGGTTGATCCAGTCCAGTCGTTTGCAAGCTGGACTTCCCACCTCGGAGCTCTGCCCATGGAAGGGAGCAGCTCTGTGGCTGAGCATCTCTGAAAGCCAGTGGATGAGGAGGGTGGGTTCCCCTGGAGGCAGGGGAATGGCTGCAGAGCCCCAGGATCCTTGTTTGCTGGTTTGAGACTGTCTTGGTGGGGGACACAACTTGTGGATGTGCATTCCCCAGGCAGGGATTGGTGTTGAACCTGTTGCCAAAAGAGGTGGTGTGGCTGTGGAGAAGTGAGGAAGGAGAATTTCTTGCTGGTAACGTCCTGTGTGGAAGATGGGGGTAGGAATAGCAGCTAATTGGTGCCTCTCCGAAGGGAGAGCCTTTTGAGCAGCGTGTGTGGGGTTGTGAGACCTGTTCAGACCAGCTCAGCAGGGCCAGGCTTGTACCTGGCATGCAGAACTCTCCTTAGTCCCAGCTCTTGAGGCAAGTTGTTAATAGGAGGAAGAAATATTTTCGGGGGGAAGGAGCTGCAGAGGGAAGTAATCTGCCTCAGGCCATGTGCTGGAGGAGGGCAGATCCTCCACTCCCCATCCTGTGCCCTGGCCTCCAGATGCCACCTCTACCACAGAACTTCCTCTGCCTTCAAACCCGTCCCTCCCATTCAAAAGGCTCTTTTGCCTCATCCTCCTCTGCAGAGGAGCATCTGGTTATCTCAGCAGCCATCTGGTCCTTATTAAAAGCTACAGGTTTCACCTCCTCCTCCAAATGCTCCTTCCTCACTGAGGATCCACACCCAGGGCTCAGGTGTTGCCCTGCCTGCACCTTCTCGTGCGTTTCCCTTTGCTACAGTGGATGTTTGTGCCACAGGCAGGGACAGTGCCATGGCCCTGCCTGTACCTCGTTCCTGACAGTCAGGTAGATCATGAGGTCATTGGGAAGAAAATGATCTGTGAATCCCAATGTGATTGGTTACCACAGAAGGAAGAGTTTTCCTCAGCTGTTGCTGTGTTGGCCGGGAGTGGGTCCCTGTTGTTTTCAGACGTGGCTGCTCCTGAACTACAGATCTTGCTGGGTAGGCTGGGTGGGTGAGATCTGCCCTCTCTGACACCTGTGTGTCTCCAGTGACTTCAGAAAGATCCTTTTGACACCCCACTCTTTGTACAGCCCCGTCAGTGGGATTTCACAGCAAACGGGGCCACAGAGCTTCACCCGACAGCAGCAGGCACACCAGCCCTTGGCTCTTATCCATGAAAAGGTGAGGCTGTGGGCTAGCTGGGAAAACATCTGTGTGTCCTAAAGACAAACCCACTGGGACATCCCCCCCTTGACTGGTGTCGACTGCCAGGGCCACAATTCCAGCTGTGAGGTTATTCCCTGTTGAAGTGCTAACGGGAGGCTGAGACCACCACGGGTGAGCAGCACCAGGAGCTTCCAAACCCTCCTGCAAAGCAGGGAGGTGGCCTGGGAGCTCCCCCTCGAGAGCCATCCGACAGCAGGGTTGTTATTTGCATTGCTTTGAAACTGAGATTATTTCCATGCTTCCTTGTTCCAGGTTTTAAAAAGAGGAAGATTTTCTTGCTTCTTCCAATTTCATGCCCTTTTTATCCATCAGCCCATGCCGTGCTGACAATCTATTCCTTGTTCCAAAACTTTTTCTCCAGAATTCTGTAGAAAGGACATTCTGCCTGGTGGTGTTTTTGTTGTTTGTTTTTTTTTTTTTTCAAACATAGCTTTAAGGCAAAAGTTTGGCAATGCAAAGCAAAGTCTACATAAGGCCGCATGACTTGGATTTGCAACTCAGAACCTTACAGCTTAAAAAAAAAAATACCTTATCTTAAATAGTCAACTTTTTGCTCCAGGAACTTGTTTCATTCTCAACCAAAAAGAAAAAAAAATTCTTAAAATCCCAAATAAAATGTTCTTATTGTTCTGGGCAGTTCTGGACAAGCTAATGAGACTGAAGTTCAAACAGGAACTAAAGTAGGGAAGAGAAAAAAAAAAAAAGCTATAGGGTAGACATCAGTGTTAGTTTCTTCCCTTAGGAATCCAGTGATGAGACAGACCCAGTCCAAGGTCTCCTCTTTAGCTTTAGCACAGTGAAATCCGTCCCAATGGGAGAAGGTAGAATGGTTGCATTTGTTGAATGAAAAAAAGTGCATTTAGATTTTGCTCAGACTATACGTGTGTATCCTAATACCTAAGTGATTGTTTTGCTTCGGGTTTCGTTTTCTCCCTTTCGGTGCCGGGACGCCAGGCGTGTATTATCGATGTTTTGGGGGTATCACCACGAGTGGTGGTCCATCCTTTGGCCTCCACATGAGTACCTGAGCATCATTGGCATTGGGTTTGACAAGGGCACTGGGTGGTATTGGCTCATTCTTGCTGAGGACCTGGGGCTGCTCTTGAGCAGAGGGCTCCTGCAGCTTGGCACGCTGCCCCAGGGGCCTGCTGGGGTTCACCTCGATGCCCAGCCTCATGCGCCATTTGATAGTCTGCAAGGTCACCATCTCGTTGGTGGCCGTGTTGGTTGCCACCAGCCAGGTGGTGAAGCTCTGATCCCGGTGGATGCTGGTGAGCTTGGCCACGTTGCTGTCGCTGACGGGCACAGCCCACGTCACGCTCGGGTAGAAGTTGTCGTTCATGCTGATGTTGAACTTGGACTCCTTCTTGGTGGGACCCACGATGGTGCAGGTTTCTGTGGTGTTCCCATACCAGGGATAGTTCACTCCGTCTGAGTCACTGATGGCCTGGATTTTACCGTCCAGTAGATCTGGAAGCTCCCAACTTGACCTGCCATAATCAATAGCAAATTATGGATAATGAATTAATTAATTAGTTTAGAAACATGCTGGACTTTAGAGAGGAGAAGGAAGAGCTGTGGATGCATTCCCTCTCCAGCTTTTACTGGAATTTGTGCCCTTTGTGTCATCCTGCTCAGAGAGCTCATTCCTGCACTAAAATGCATCCTTCTCATCAGGCCTGCTCTAAATCCATTCATCCCCTAAATTTCTCTCTGGATAAGCCACTGTCCCTCCCCGCTGTCTGCCTGGCGCTGGAAGTGTAACCCATCCTCCTGCAGCCCTTGGAAGGACCCAGCTCGAGGGCTGCACTCCAGGCTCTGGGCTGGGGATGGTGTTACAGTAATCAGAGAGCCCCAGGTGGAGCTGCTTGTAAAACTGCCCGCGCCGCTCACCTGCGAGAGGGACAGAAAGGTCAGTGCTGCTAGCAGGAATATAAGTGAAAACAGTCCCCTGTCACCTTGTACTGCTTGATGCACAGCTTGGAGTGGGTTTTTTCATTAGCTTCCAATTTAATTTTTAAGATTAGATTTGCCAATAGAGGCAAACTGCTGTAAATGTCTCAGAAGAAGGGTTGGATGTTTGCTCTGAGACGGCACAACCACAGATCACTTGCTCAGCGCACAGCAGCTGTTTTAAGGACAGTCTTCTAAAAACCACGCTGGCAGAGGTGCCTCTCCTGTGCCTTCTCCCTCTTGGTCGTGAATCAGCACTCCTCACCACCCAGGGATGATGTCCCAGCCATGAAGGTGGCAGAAGGGACTGGGTGGCAGCAGCAGTGGTGTTTGCACCTGACCCTGCCATAGGACTGGCTGTGCTCCAGTCCCCCAAGCCTTGTGGCTCCCTGCTGCAGGCTGGGACATGGGAAATGATTTATCTTGGAGAGACACAGAGGGGACGCCCTGAGACTCGTCAGGGTCAGGGTGACTGTCCAAGCCTTTCATAAGTCTGGTGCTGCAGCTTAAAATAGCCCCTTGATTGCAGAGGAGGCTGTGGCTGGGGGTACTGGTCGGCCTGGCTGGCTCTTGCACAGCTCTGGGATGAGCTGCTCTGGCCAGGGCTGATGTGACAGCCTCATAAGGCTGTTTTGACTGTTAATTAGTTAATGACCGTGAAGTGCCTCCATGTTTGTACCCGCTGGATCGTTCAGCACTTAGCTGTGTCTGGCTCTGCCTAGAGGATACCACGGGGGATTTAAAGGTCTCATTTATCTTTTTTTTCATGCGAGCAGGGGATCCTGGCAAACACTTCTCCAGCGGGAGATGAAGTGTGAGACAGGAGGTGGGGTGCCCCGGGGGCTGCAGGGATGCCGGGAGCAGCAGGACCAGGGGATGCTCTGAGCAGCAGGACCGGGGGCTGCAGGGATGCAGGGATGCTCTGAGCCGCAGGAGCAGGGGTTATGCAAGCACAACATCTCCCTGCTCAGATTTACAGGCTGCTGTCAGCTACAGCACCGCAGCTGCAGCAATCCCTTCCTCCCGAGCTCATCGCCAGCAGGCAGAGGGAGTCCTTTCCCTGGAAGAAAATTTTTAGTGAAGGCAGCCAAAAGGAGATCCCTGAGCAGTCCTGCCAGGACCCTTGTGCACTGCAGAGATGTTTATATGCTCTGCTCTGCAAACCGGAGTCATCCTGGCTCACCACCCCTCGCGCCCTTCAGGCAGAGCTGAGCAGGGGAAGGCTCAGGGCAGGCTCTGGGAAGGCTCAGGGGGTGCTGGGTGACCCAGCCCTCACTGATGGATGAGTGGAGGTCCTGATCTGCAGCCCCCACCCCTCCCTGCTGCACAGCCCAGCTCCAAAACCCCATCTGGGGGCTCTTCTCTCCCTTTCAGCTGCTGGTTTAGGATTACTTTCCATTCAGACAGTGGCTGTACTCAGCTTGGCTGTCACCCAGGGCTGAGATGTGACAGAGGTTGACTCTGAGGTGACAGGCGTGGTGCAGCCACAGCATCTCTGCAGGTACTGAGGTGCCAAACCAGGAGCTGAGATGCCACAGAGGGTGATAACCCCCCTGGGCTGCTCCAGCCTACTCAGGTCAGAGCTGCTGGTGAATGGCAGGAGAACCTGGCAGAGTATGCTCAGTAAGTGCAGGTCCCCTGAGATCTGCTTGTCCCCATCTTCATTCCCAGTGCCCCAGGTCAGGACAGAATTGCAGGAGCTTCTCGGGATTTGCCCAGGATTTAAACAAGAGCACAAGGGTGGAGCTGTGTCAGGGCCTGAGCAGGATGGTGCCTGCAGAGCCTGCAGCATCCCAGGACAAAGCTGAGCATGGCTGGGCTCAGGGTGGCCCAGGAGGACACCCAGCTTGAGGAAAGGCGTGGGCAGGAATGGGGAAGGAGACACCAGCCTGTGTTTCATCAGAGAGCATGCTGTGCCTAATTCTAGCCAGTGTGGTTAACCCCAGGGTTTCAAAACCATCAGGCTTCATCTGCTCTGCTTGGAACAAGCAGAAAAACGAGGCCTCATGATGATCCCATGACTGGAGCAGAGCAGAGGCTGCATGGTGGCTGCTGCTGGTGATTGTCCCTCTCCTGGTGCTCCAGCAAAGCCTCTGTGCCAGCCAGGCTGGCAGCCTGTGCTTGCAGAGCGTGTCCATGTTAAATAATATGCCAACAACTGGATGATTTTGGAAAGAATGCTGTGGAATGATCTTTGGCTGCATCAGCATCTTTCTCTGGTAGTGTTGAGCCAAGGAGAGACCAGAAAGTGCCCAGTAAACACTTTGCTGACAATAGCAGGAAGGAGGCATGAAAAGAAACCCAGCTATCTGGTTTCGTGGGTTCACTGATCAGCTCCAAGATCAGTAGGTTCTGCCTTACAACACTGACAGGCCTGTTTCTGCCTCTTCTGAAACCTTCAGAGCCAGTGTGGGCACCACCAGAGCCTGGAGCTGCCAAGAAACCTCTCCTAACAAATGTCTTCTTGCTACCAGAAGGAACTTTGAGCTATTTCTTGTGGTACAAGCAGAGCCCTGCTGCTGACAGCCAGGCAGCTTTATGTAGGTTTTAGCTTCCCAGTTCTCATTCAGACACTTTTTTCCTCTTCTGTCACATGGAATGAATCCCCCAGCTCTTCCTGAGCTCCCAGATGTCTGTCCCACAGCACCCAGCAGGGCAGTGACAGCAAACCCAGCCCTGGGCATCCAGCAGTGTGGAGCATCCAGGTAACCTTTCCAGACAGGCACCAGGCACTATTGCAACCTCAGCTCTAATTGCTTAAAGCCTGCTCCTAATTAGTCACAGGCCAGATGGACTTGCACAACCTTCTGCTTTCCAACACCTTCCTCTCCAAGCTCCCTAAATAAGAGCAGCCCCTCTGGGACACAGCCCCTGCTTGCTGCACAGACCAGGGTCATGTGTGGGTGCAGTGAAACTCTGTCCCAGGCATTTCACATCCCTGCTCCTGCCTCCCTCCACCACTGGCCTGCACTGGGGACTCACTGAGAGAAAGAAAACCTGATAGCCAGAGCTGCTTAATTTTAAATTCTCCTTTACAGTGCCTCTCTCACCTTTTCCAGCATGTCAGGCAAGTCAAGGCAGGGTTAGAGTGAAGAACAGGAAGGAAATTTAAGATGTTGCTCCCACAGCTGACAGAGCTGTGCTGCTGTGGTCCCTCTTCCTCCCACCCTCCAGCTGTGTGCTCCTGCCTCATCTCTTGAGCCAGCAGCAGTGTTTGGGAGCTGGGTCAGGGAGTGAAACTAGCACAAAACTGGCATTAGGGAAAAGGGAACAATTGCTGCTGCTTTAGGGGGGCAGACTCAAGTGCAGCTGGACAAGCCATGTAACTGGGCTAAGGTGGGTGCTCAGAGCACAGGTGAGATCCAGGGGCCACTGCAGGGCAGCAAAGCCTTTTCCTCTGAATCCCTGGAGGAGTAAATTCCCACAGTGAACTGACCTCCCTTCACTTTCTTTGGAAAAGATGCCCTTGTGGTTTTTTTGATTGTGTCCTCCCTCCCGGGGACTGGGGGTTTATTCTCTTGACAATTTGAGTTCATTATGTCCCTGCTGCAGGGCATGGAAGATTTAATCTCACCAGGGAGAGATGCCTGGCAAGATGGAGTGATGATGTAAGGATGCAAGTGCCCCATCGAGTCTTCCAGGGGGAGAAACATCCACAGGAAAACTTCTCCAGATTCTTGGCTGATCATATTCCAACTCCAATTCATTTATCTCTCTCTTTTGCATATCTCCATCTGCACAGCTTCTTGCACATCTCCATGGAGATGAAGGAGGCTGGATAATGCCATTCCAGCATGGCCCAGAGCTGATACAGGTTCCACCAGGTGCAGAAACCAGCACCCACCCCAGGAGATGCCAGCAGGGACCTGGTCCAGCTGCTCCTGCTCAGGTCACAGCTCTGGCCTGATCCTGATGCCTCCCTCTGCACAGCAGATCCTTCCCTAAGGACAAGGGTAAAATCCTGCATGGGAGGAGCAGCAGTACCAACCATGGGGTGCACAGGAGTTTGCCCCAGTCCTGCACAGAGAGGGGTCAGAGAGCACATCCACATCCTCATGCTGGGGGTTTGCATGTTCCCTGCAGCATCTCCTGACTCACATGTAAAGTAATGCCAGCACTTCTGTGCTAGATGAGCTCTAATTCTCTCCCTTTAAATTTAAAAATGCTGCATTTAGCCCCCAAATTGTCAGTGCCACTTTAAACGTGCGTGTCTAAATTATCCCCTCTGTAGCTCCCATCCCTATAGCAGCATTATGCACAGCTCCATCTGCTCCAGTATTTCTCAGCTGTTTCCATCCCCAATGTAATGGCCAGCTTATGCACAGCTAACAACTTCCCAGCAGAGAAGTGAAAAATTAATCCAAAGCCTGCTGTAAGTATTGGTGCTTCGGTTGGATGACTGTTTTTTGATTATTTCGGGGTTTTTGTTTGCCAGTCACCACAGGGGTTAAAAACATGGATGTGGCACTGGCCTCTCCCTACCATGGAAAGTTGGGACTCTGCTGGCATCAATCGATGCAGCTCTGTGGAGGTCAGTGGGATTACAGTGAGTTCCACCAGCTGAAGCCTTGGCCCATCCTTTCTCCCAGGTTTGTGTCCTGTCTCTCTCTCTCTGTAATGGTGTTTCAGTGGCATTGAAGAGGCCTTTCCTCCTAAATGCCTTTATTTATTGCCTTCAGATGGCAATGAGTCTACAGAAAGAGAGTGCAGAAAGACCAATTCCTGCTTGTGTTTGGGTAACTTTTTTTTTTCTTGGTATCAATTAAATGTCAGTGAACTTCCTAGGGAAAAACCTTTGTTTCCATGATTTTCTAGCTAAAAGCTCTCATACATAGCTGCAGTGTTTAATTCTACCAGTTCACAGCAGCACCCACTACTCCTTTTTTTTTTTTTTTTTGTCCCAAAACATTCCAGCAAGGGCAGGCTGTACCAAATCCTCATTTTAAACACAGGGCAACTCAGGTGCAGGGAAATAAAAAGCCACACTGAGCTTTGCAGCCCAGAGCAGCACTGGCAGCATCACTCTGTGCCCAGTCCTCTCTATTTCAGTGCATCTGAGATGTATTTATATAAAGTGGACTTTTCTATTTTCCTTTGCAGCTGGTGGCTAAAGACAGGATTCCTAAATGAGCCTGAGAATTACACATGCAAATCCCAAAGGCCTGCAATTGGGAACATCTGAGCAACAAATTGTCCTTGCTAAAGATGCTCTTGGAGCCAAGAAAGCCTACAGATTTCAGGCCTGCTGTAAATACTTTTTAAATCACGATCAGCCTGCCTGCACTGCTGCTGTTTGCCAGGTACCACTTTGCTTCTCAGGAAACTTTCTGCTTGAGCAGAGAGGGGACACGGGGACAGGAGGGGGGGCAGCCTGTCACCTGGGGCTGCTCCTCCTTCCCTCTGTGTGAGGGGAGGGAAGGGAAGGGAAGGGAAGGGAAGGGAAGGGAAGGGAAGGGAAGGGAGGGAAGGGAAGGGAAGGGAAGGGAAGGGAAGGGAAGGGAAGGAAGGGAAGGGAAGGGAAGGGAAGGGAAGGGAAGGGAAGGGAAGGGAAGGGAAGGGAAGGGAAGGGAAGGGAAGGGAAGGGAAGGGAAGGGAAGGGAAGGGAAGGGGGGGCAGGCTGTGCATGCAGATGTTCAGGCTGTCAGAAAGCTGCTGCATTCAGCCAGTCCTGCTCTCCAGCCCGCTGGGTCCCCCTCCTCCCCCTGCACTCCTCATTCAGGGATTTTTTAAGCTGCCCAGACTGACCCTCATGGGCTGAGCCAGCATCTCCCTGGCTCGGGGCACTCGGGATGAGCAGGGAGAGGATTCTCAGACCTGACCTTCCCGTCCTTCCTCCTTCTCCCCCAGAGAATGGGCAGCATCAGCAGCTCCAGCCACTGACCCATCTGCCAGCACGGTCAGGTTCTGTCCCTGTGGCTGGACAGACACATTTCTGCTGCACCAGGAGGCTGCACCTGTGCTGCCCAGCACCGTGAGTTGCAGAATTGCTGTTCTGTGCAGGCATTTGGGGATCAGGTGCTGGGGCTGATTTAGCTGTGGGCCAAAGCCTGCAACGTTTGGAGAACAAGCTGGTGGGGGACTGGGGAGAGATGACTTTTCTTGGCAGGGAGGTGACATTCTGATTTGACTCATTCCTGTCTCACTATGACTGTCTGACCAGTAACACGGGGATTCCTGGTGTGCAAACAGCCCCTGGATTCCTCCCACCTCACATATAAACCCATATATTCCCTTTCACACTACCCAGGAAGGAGGGCAACGTGAAATTCACATCCTGCTCCAAGGTGATGCAGATGGTTTAACTACCAAGGGGTTAAATCCAGCTTGTGCTTTCCCGTGGGCTGCCTGCTACTGTGGGCAAAGCAAGCAGGATTCCTCCTGTGACGCTCAATGTGCTCCCAAAGGTGGTGGGCTACCGAGCTCCCAGCCATGGCTCACTGCAGCAGCAGCAGCAGCAGCAGCAGAGCACACCAGGGACGGCTCCGTGCCACAAGTGTCAGCCCTGGGCTCTCCCTGGGGCACTTTGGGGATGGGGAGGATGCAGGCAAGAGGAGCTGGAGGTCAGGAGAGCCACTGGTGTCAAACAGCTATCAAAGCAGGGGTGCCTGTCCTGGCAGGGCTGCTCCCGGGCTTTCAGGATATCCTCTGTTGGGGAAGTGTTGCTTTTGAGTTCCTACCAGAACAAGTGGGGTTTGGCTGGGGCTTGGGCAAATTCCCACTCGAGGAGAAGAACACCCACTGCTTTAGAAGGGCAGGGACAAGCTCTCCTGTATTTTAAACACATGGCAAAGTCCTGTTAAGTTTCGGAGGGGCTGGGTTTTTAAGTATGGATTATAATTTTTGGCTTAACCCACTATTTCCCGAGCAGGCCACGGTCCTGCCGCTCCCTCCTCCCTCCAGGTGAACGCACCCGCACGCGCCCTCGGGAATACTCACATCCCCTGGTCCCCGTAGTGATTGTAAAATTCCATGTGGCTGCAAGCCTGGATCCAGCCCACGATCCAGGTCTCCTTCTTGGGGAGAGGGGGCACCAAGACCTGCGCCGAGGCTCGGAAGTGAGGGGTGCGGTAGCGCAGGACCACGCTGGAGGACTCGTCGATGCTGGTGGGAATGGGATCGATGGAGGCTTTCACTTCAATCACCGAAATGCTCTCCCGGAAAACTTTGGATTTGCAGCTAATACTCTGAATACAGCCCATGGCATACCCCGAGTACAGTCTGACGCAGCTCCTAGGGTACTCCAGCAATCCTGGGGAATATTAGGCATTGAAATTGTCTGGTGCTAGATCAATTACAGATCTTGTTGGTTTGTAATTTCAAAACTGATATCCATAGGATAGAAAATTCATCACGTAAAGCCTTAATTCGAATATCTGTCTTACAAGTACTGCTTCTATTTTTGAGGTTAGCTGTGCTTCAGAAGCAAAAGGGCCTTTAAAAATTTTTTCCCCTTTTAATGACCCATTAAATCTCTTCCTCAAACAGTCTTTGGGTTAAAAAAAAGTCTCTTGAGTTCAATAAATAAAGGTGGTGTTCTTAGCTGATATATTTAGTCCTTCCTTTGCTCAGATGCAGTCTGTCATTTACCATCAAACATAGGACTAGCCGGTATTTCCCTTTATTCTTTGGATGAAAAGCAGAATGTTGATAGACACATCTATATAAATAATGAAATAGTTTTTAGCCCCAGCTTGTCACAACCGGTGTGGATTTCCACTTCCTGACTTGCAGTTGTTCATAACTTCCTTTCGCACAAAATTACAATAATAACAGAAAGAAACGACGGCTGGAAAATGCAAAAAGTCGCCAAATCTCCGATTCTGGAGGCTCCTCCGCCAGCGATGCCTGGGCTTTGGGGATTATTTTTTTTTTCTTCTTCTTCTTCCCCTTAGAAATAGCCGGACGCAGAGGGAAGCGACCGCGGTGCCGGTGGGGCCGGCGGCTCCGGGAGCGCAGCGGGGCAGGCGGCGATGGAGCCTCCCCCGCGCCCGCCGGGGCCGCGCCGCTCCGCGCCCGCTCAGCGCCGCGGAACCGCCGCCCGTGACATCCCCCGCCACGCACCGGCCCGGGGGGCGCCGGCCCCGCCGCTCCCCTTCCTCCTCCTCCTCCTCCTCCTCCTCCTCCTCCTCCTTCTCCTCCTCGGCGAGCGGCTCTCCGCAGGGGTGTCCGACCTTCCTCCTCCTCCTCCTCCTCCTCCTGCTGCTGCTGCCGCCGCTCCCGGGCGAGCCGGCTGTGGCTCAGCCGGCGGGGCTCATGGGCGGGCGGCGGGGCTGCCCCGCACACGCGTGGGCCCCGCAGGGCGTCACAGCATCCCGGGGAGCCGCGGCGAGCCCCGGCCGCGCCGCCGAGCCCCGGCTCCTGCGCTGCGGGGGCGAGCAGCGGCGCGGGGCGGGGGGAAGGCTCCTTCTCTCGCTGGGTTTTTTTTCCCTTCGCCTCTTTGCTGGCTGCCCGGGGAGGTGAGCGGAGCAGGATCGGTGCCTCCGCCTCCCGGCTGCCGCAGGCTTCCTCTCCCGCAATACATTCATGCACCCGGGGACGGCGCCGGCCGCGGGGCTCAGCCTCGCCGGGGGCGCGGGGGGGCGCGGGGGGGCTCCCGCTCCGCTCGCCGCCGCAGCATCAGAAAGGCAACGGGGTCAAACTTTGCAGGAACTCGCTCGCAGCCCCTCGCTGCCCCCGGGCGTGCCCGGTCGCTGCCGCCGGCTGCCCGGGCAGGGAGCGCCGCATGCCCGTGGCTCCCGCGGTCCCGGCGGCACCGGCTGCGGGTCCGGGCCCCCCCGCGCCCCCCGCCGCCCTGTCCTCCCTCCTTCGCCCAGTCCCATCCCTCCCCCTGTATTTCGCTTTTAAACTGCAGCTGTTGAAGCTGAACCTCCTTTGCAAAAAAACAGCATTTCCTCCCACATATCCGTGAATTGTGGGTAATGTAGTTTTTTTTTTTTTATTTTAGAAACGCCTTCCCCCCCCCTTTATTATTATTATTATTATCTTTTAATTTCACTGCTATGTACTTTTTCTTGGATTTTCAGATTAAGATTTTCCTCTCCCGGCTGGAGCCTGCTGCTGGGTCGATTTGGTGCCAACCAAAGGGCACCAGAGGGGATGGTCTCCTTATTTGCAGAACCTGTAGCCCTAGGCTGGATGGGCTGTAATTCCAGCAAGGAATAATGTAAAGCTCTCCATAGCAGCAGTGGGACTCGGGAGCAGCTGTGAGAAGCGTCTAAGGCAGCAGTGGCCTGTGGGAAAGTTGTAAACTTCTATTACAGACAGTTTTAGGGGTAATGTTGCCAGCTGGTCCTGCTGGCCATCAGAATCTGAGCACCAGGGGAGGTGAATTTTTTGGCTTTTCAGCTGATGGACATCAGGCATTGGGTGAGTGTGTCCTCTGTCACTTATTTCTAAATAGGAAACCTGGGGAAATGAGAGGTGAAAATCTCTTTGCCGGTGCTGCTTGTGGTGTGGCACAGCAGTGCAGAGCTGCTGTAAATGTCTTTTAGTCCTTCCTACCCTGCACTCTCAGCAGGCTGGATTAGCCCTTGGCAGGTAGGAGAGACCTGGGCTACCAGGTTATCCTAGCAAGCAAATGCCAGAGGATGAGGAGAGGCAGATTTGCTCCTTTCCACCCACAGCAAGTGGAAAAAACACAGCTTATTGTGATGTTTTTCCTCCTCACGTGTTTCTCGAAGCATTGAGAAGTATTTATTTTGAACTTCCCAGTTGCTGTGAAAGGCACAATTTAGTCACTAATCCTGTGACAGAGAGAAACACTAAGAACCTGCTCAAGTTACAAGCCACTTACTATCATGTAGTACCAGGAAGAATGAAATTAGCATCTTCCGAATGAAATATCCAGCAGCCTCCAGAAGGTGCTGAAATCCTTTGACATTTCCAAGACTCTTTCACACTTTTCAAACAAGCTTGTCACAGTTTCCCAGAGCATCCTGAGTCTGGTGAAACTGCATATTCTGCGACTCTAGTTCCACTGAAGCTTCAGCCAGGTCTTACTTCAACTTGGCTGTCTCTGGTCAACTAGGAAATTACATTATCTCACTCTAATTGAATCAGCTCTTCAGCTGGAGTTTTTGTTGGGTTTCGGTCGTGCCTGTCTCCATCACACCGATGTGAGTGATTGAGGCATCAGCACATCCTACCCAGCTTTTTTTTTTGTCCCTGGAAGGATCCCGTGCAGGGTTTGCTGGATGCACTTTGGTTGCAAGTGCTGCTGCTTTGGCCAGAGGTTGGGACGCACCGACGCTGCCAGTGAAGGGCAGAGAGAGGGGATGGGGCTGGCACTGCTGTCCCACCCACATTCCAGCAGGGTTTGCCCGGCCGTGCTGGCCCCTGGAATTGCGGAATTGTGCAGGGAATTGTGGCCGGCAGCCCCGCAGGCAGGGTGGGCAGGGCAGCGGGGCTGAGCACAGCCGGGCTGCGCAGAGGGACACACGGAGCATGCCGGATCTGTCTGTCTGTCTGTCTGGGCGTTCTCCCAGGTGCTGGATGACCCCAGTGGATCATGTGTCAGGACTGGAATAGCCCCGCGGAGCAGGGAGCCTGTCTGCAGGGATATTTATAAACCCCGGGTTAGTTTTATGGGACGGGGCTTGTCATGGCCTCAGTGGGATCAGGGATTTTTCCCTTCCCAGCTCAGTTTCCCCAGCTGGGACTGTCAGTGACAGCCCACCCTGCTGCAGGAGAGACCAGACAGTTTTCCTTTCCCACTCCACCACTGACAGGGCTTTTGCTGGCACTGCATCCATCCCACACTGCCCTTCCTCCTCCAGCCCCTTCCTGCTCAGGACTGGGACTGGAGTGCAAGGCTGGAGTCTCATGGGGAGGCTGGGGCACAGAAATTCCCTCCTATCAGTGTCAGCAGAAGGACAGGCATGAGATTAAATGCACTCCCAGGGCTTTCAAGGTATTTTTTAACCCCTGACAGCTCCTGTGGAACGTGTTCAGTTATAGCTGAGCATCCCCAGCACAGACTGGGTGGGGATCTCCCTGTTTCTGCAAGGTCCTGGCCAGCAATGCCTTTATCCCTCTGATGTTTGCAGAGTTCCACAGAGCAGCAGCCTTGCACAGAGTGGGAAAATCCAGGAGGCACTGGGAGGTGATGGCTACAGCCAAGTGGAAGCAGGGCTGATGGTTCTCTGCCTGGCCCATGTCAGGTAGGCTGAGATTTTCCACATGCTGGGCAGTGGGGTGAGGGCAGGCAGGTTGGCATAGGGTGCTGACTGCCCTGCTAGTGGCATCACAGCCAGGGATCAGGCAGGAGCTGCTGGGTGTTGGTGATGTGGCAGTTCCTGTGTGATTTTAGGGCTGCCACAGCCCCACGTGGTACCTGAGCCAGGAGAGGTTGTGGTTTATGGGCTGGGTGAGGGTGCCTGAGAAGGGAACAAGCTCTTCCTCCCACTGGGATCACAGAATCACACGGTTTGGGTTGGAAGGGACCTTTAAAGGTCATTTAATCCAACCCCCCCAGCCACTGGCAGAGAGACCTTCCACTACCCCAGGCTGCTCCAAGCCCTGTCCAACCTTGTCCTTGAACACCTCCAGGGATGGGGCAGCCAGAGCTTCTTTGGGAACCTGTGCCAGGGCCTCAGCACCCTCATTGTCCAAAATGCCTTCCCAATATCCCATCTAACCCCTCTCAGGCAGTCCTGTCACTCCATTTCCAGCTCTCCTGGAGCCCCTTTAGGCACTGGAAGGAGCTCCAAGGTCTCCCTGGAGCCTTTTCCTCTCCAGGCTGAACACCCCCAGCTCTCCCAGCCTGGATTCAGGGCAGAGTTGCTTCAGCCCCTGGAGCATCTCCATGGCCTCCTGTGCTCTCACCCCAGGTCCAGGTCCTTCCTGTGCTGGGGACCCTGGAGGTGGATGCAGTGCTCCAGGTGAGGGCTCACCAGAGCAGAGCAGAAGGGTGGAATCACCTCCCTTGATCAGGGATAAGTTCCAGGAGTGGTATGAATCAGAAATAACTTGATGTATATTATTATCCCTTGAAGGAGGAAAATATGAACAAAGCCCAGGACCTCAGACACTTGCTTGTCCAAGCACTGCTGCCACCTGGATGGTCTGTCAGTGAGATGGGCACAGCCTGGATGCACAGTTCACTGAGGGAATTTTGAGAGCTATGTAGAACAGTGCAAAGAAAAGGTAAAATGTGTGCTATTATCTTTGGAAGCCTGAGAACCACCTTTCCTTTAGTACTTAAACTCCCCACTGCAGTTTGGACAAGACCTTTAAAGACACCTGGGTGCCCCATTCCCAGGGTTGCCTGTGCAGCCACTGACCTCTGTAACTGGACAGTTGTGTAGACAAATGTCACTGCCACCAAGAGCTGTGGCTGTTCTGCTCCTCAGTGTAATATCCATCTTCAATTCTCCATCCACAGGGGATTTCCAGCCTATTTCCATAGGAATAATCCTGTTGCAGGAGCCTGGGGATGCTGTGGAGAGCCCATTGTGCAGGGGAGGTGCTGGCAGTGCAGGTGACCTGGCTGGGGGGGTGCTGCAGCTGGGCTGTCACCCTGCAGGCAGGAGGAATGACATGGGTGGTGTGTCCCAGAGGTGCTGGAGGCTCAGACCCACACAGCTGCTGTTCCAGGATGATCCTTCAGCCCAATGAGCTGGAGCTGCAGGGATGCTCCCAGGGCCATGGATGTCGCAGGGGGTCGGCAGGGAGGTGGGAGGTGACAGCGATGGAGCACAGCGTGTGTGGCAGGAGGGACAGCAAGTGTTCCCTGTCCTCCTTGGGACCTGGCAGAGCCTCCCTCCCCTCCGTGCTGCCGGGGCCGGTGGCTGTGCCGCGGTCGGGGGACACGGGCAGCGGCTGTCACCTGCTGTCAGCTCGGGCTGTGCCGCGCTGGGGACACGGCGGGGACACGTGCGCTATCGAGGCCACGCAGCGCCGGGGCAGGAGGATGGGAATTCAAGGAGGATGGGAATTCAAGGAGGATGGGAGTTCAAGGAGGATGGGAATTCATCAGCGGCTCCTGCCCGGGTGATCAGGAGGCAGGTGATGCTTCTCCGGGGTGAGTGATGGGAGGCGCTCCAGGGGCGCGCCCCGAGCGGGCAGGGAGGGTGGGCTTAGGGGGGCTTTGAAGGGTATCCTGCCAGGGGGTATTCAGGGTGCCCAGGTATGGGGGGGAGAAGCTGAAGAACAGATTAATTAAGAAGATTTGGGGAAGACCCCCTTGAGGGGAAGTGCCTGGGTGACACCCGGTCTTGGTGCTGCAAAGCCAAGCAGCACAGCCCCCAGAGGTGGCCTGAGGAGGGAGGGGGATGCCATCATCTCCAGCTCTGACTCTGGCACTGAAATGTGAATTGCAGCACAGAAAGAACTACGTTTCCCAGTTTCCCTTGCAGCCCAGGGGAATAAGCAATTGGAAGATTTAAATAGACCAGGCCAGAAGCAACCAACCTTTGGCACAATGTTTTTCCCTCCTCTTCTTCATATCTATTGGCTGTCCAACCTTTTTCCCTGGCACTGGAGTGGCTGCCAAGCCTGGCATTAATTTTCCTTCCAAGCTTGCTAGGCCCATGAAGTAAACAGCCATGTGCATTCCTTACTCTATATTTAACAGCTGCAGTCTGTGCTGGGGGCAACTGCAACAGAGGGGAACCTTTGTAGCTTCCCAAATTCACAGCTTGTGAGGGTGGGAGCGGGGGAAGCTTTCTGCAGGAGACGAGGGATTTCTCTCCTTCCCGGTATTTGCAAAGCAGGTTGCGTTAAAGAGAGACTGCAATGCCAGCATCCCAGCCACGGTCCAGGGCCAGAGACAGGAACAATGTCCTCAACAGGGCTGAGTTCCTCTCCCTGAACCAGCCCTTGAAGGGGAACCAGGAGGGCAGGAGCTCCAGCAGGAAGCAGAGCGGCCAGGCCGGGGCAGCCGGTGCCCAGAGCAGCGGCCCCAAGGAGCGGCGGCAGTCGCAGCAGCTGCCCGAGGAGGATTGCATGCAGCTCAACCCCTCCTTCAAGGGAATCGCCTTCAACTCGCTGCTGGCCATCGATATCTGCATGTCCAAGAGGCTGGGAGTGTGTGCCAACAGAGCCTCCTCCTGGGGAGGCGCCCGCTCCATGATCAACCTCCTGGGGATAACGGGGCACGGCATCCCCTGGATTGCGGGGACGCTCATCTGCCTGGTGAAGAGCAGCACGCTGGCAGGCCAGGAGGTCCTCATGAACCTGCTGCTGGGTGAGTGGCAAACCTCCCTCCCTGCTGGGGAAGCCCAGCCCTCCTCACAAGGGACAGCAGCACTGGGACTCCTCCTCTGGCTGCTCCCAGCATCAGAAGTGGTTGGGAAGCAGGGAGTGACCTTTAGGGTAAATGCTGCACTTGTTGGCCCTTCTGGTTCCAGGTGCTGGGGGTGATGGATGGCACAAGAAGGTGTCTAAGAGGGGTGGAGTAACCATGGAAGCTGGGGACAGCTGTGGAGCAGGGACAGGCCCCTGGTGCTGCGTGGGGCAGGGCTGTCCAGTCAGACTGAGGGAGTGTCCGTGGTGGGAGGGTGGATACCAGCAGTGGTGTCTTTTATTTAATGTGTGGTCAAATGCCCTGGTGTTTGATAGGATATCATAAAGATATTAGTCTTTAATATCTGCATTAATTCCTGAGGATGTTATTTCCATCCCTTTGCCACATTCTTGACCAGACTCCATGTGATGGAGTCCTGTCACCTTCCCTGCTGCAGTTTGCTCTCACATCCTCCTTCCCTTGGGTACCTTTCTTGCTGCTGTCCCCGTTTCCATGTGCTAATTTGACCCAGAGGCTGTGTAGACAGGCTGGGATGCCTCTGGCTCTCCTGTTAGTCCTACCTTGCATGGTGGTGGTCAGTGTCCCTGTTTCTGGATGTGTTAAGGGGTTTGGCTTCTCCAAACCCCTTCTTCTTCCCCCTTTGCAGGGCCCATCCCACCCTGATGTCCCACCAGTGACCAGGATGAGCTCTAGCTGTGACTTGCCTTAGATCCTGGCCCCAGCCTGCCCAGGCCACATATACCTGAGGACCTTGCTCTTCTTGCTCTTCTGCCTTTGGCACAGGGTCCAGTTATCCTATTTTTCCTCCTGACTAAATACCCTCTCCTCTGGCTCACTTCATCACCCACTCTGATGTTTCACCCTCCCTAAAAACTCAGCAATCCCACTTTTGGTTGGTAGGAGAAATTGAAATAATTGTATTTAGACTCTTTCTTCTCAGGGAGCATTTTGAGAGGCTGTAGGGACACTTTATTTCACAGGCACCACAGGAAAGGGACGTCCTGTCTGCAGGGGCTGACTGTGACGTGATACAGCTCAGCCGCTCCAGGTTTTTGGGTTTTTTTCACAAGTTTATCCTTCAGAGAGGGTGGAGACTGACCTGGACTGGCTTGAAAAGCACAGTGGTAGCTGCCTTTTCTCCCCTGTGCCTTTGGAGGAGACTGTCCTGGTGCTGTGACATCTCCTGGGGGGAGGCAGTGGTGGGAAGAAGCCAGAATAGCTCACATCAGCAGTTCCTGCAGGGCCTCCTCAGTGCTGGGGTCAGCCCCTCCTGGGAAGAGAGGATCCATTTAAAAGGGCACGAGGATGAAATAACAGGTGACTAACAGCAACCAGCACAGCTTCCAGATGTCTCTTGACCCAAGAGCCCCTGACGGGGTTGGAGCCTGAAAACTCTGGCTGCTTTGACTCCAAAATATTCGAGGTCCTTACAAAGAGCTGGTGCCCCTTTTGGCTTAAAAACAAGGAAGGCTTTCTCACCCTCCTGTTCCTATATGAGGAGGACAAATGCAAAGCCACTTCTGGGTCATGTTCTAACTTTGTGGAGTGGTGGCTGGGAGAGCTCATCCCTGCACCACTACCCACATCTCCAGGTCTCCTGAGCTCCACCATGGTGCCCAGGAACAAGTGGAGGTTCTGGAGTCCTGCATCCTTGCCTAGACACACTACTCCCAGCCCTCCTCTCCCCCTGCCAAGACAGGAACTGAAGGACCAGTTCCATGGGTCTGGCAATTTCCAAAGTGCTCCACTGCTCCCTCTGAAAAGACAGCATCAACTGGTGGGACTGGCCAAGGTGCCCTCAGCCTCTCTCATCAGAGCTTCTGCAGGAGGACTTTTGTCACCCCACAGAGCAGATCTCTGCTGTGAGAGTGGCCTTGGGCTGATATTTAGGATTGCAGTCAGAAACTCTGAGTATCTGAGTAGCTGCTGCCATGATATCTGCACTGCTGGTGGAGAAGGAGCCTGGGGCTGGTGGACCTCGACAGGTCCCGAGAACAGTGGGGTCTTGTGTAGGAAGGTCATGGCACCACTGCTGCATCTGGCATCCTTGGTCCCTCTTGCTGCTGCTTTCCTGTGGTTCAAATCCACCAGGACGTGGTGAAAAGCTCTCCTGTTTAAGCACAGGTCAAAGGGAAGGGAACCTCCTGGTGTTTCCCTGCTGGGAGAGGGAAGTTGGGGTTGTCTGTGGCACCCCTTCCGTGCCTCCCCGGGCTCTCCTCCCTTCCCCAGGCTCACTGAGGGTTTGATACATCAAGCAGAATTTCTGATGCAGTCTCTGGGCAGGGAGCCAGCCCATCATAGAGCACTTGTTTAGGATTTGCAATCAGGCTTCCAGGGCGAGGAGACAGGAGACTGCTGAAGGGGGACTGGGAGCCTGGCAGGAGCACCACTGCAGATGGAGGAGGAGCTCCCACCGTGGGGGCATCTCGGGTGAGGGGGTCTGACCCTGGGATGCTCCATCCATGCCTGCTGCAGATGCTGATTAGCAACCCCAAGCAATGTTTTCCCTCCATGTTTGTCATCTGTGATGGAATTTATTGATTCCCCTTCTCACAGTAATCCTTTCCAGCAAATGCCAAACAGCCAGAGAAGCACACACAGCCTGTTACTGAAAAGATGGAAGAAACCAGATATCTGTGCCCACTGTACAAATCCCTCTGCCAGGACATGCTTTCAGGAAGACTGTCTCAGCATCACCAGCCCTGGCTGAGCAAAAGTCAGGGAGAAGGTCCACAACCCCTTGGCTAGATTGAGAAAATCATAACTCAGGAAATCCCCCAGTTATAAAGTTCACTTTATTTGTCTGCCAGTGTTGAAACTTTTAGGACTATTCAAGCTTTTCTCTGCAATCACAAGGGTTTAGTGAAAACTAAGGTGCTTAGAAAGTAATTTGAACTTTGCAGTCGGGCTTGCAGGGGGAAAGCAGTTATAAAACTTTCAGTAAAATGCCCAGCTCTGCTTCGGAACCAGATAGAAATTCCATTAAACCCTGGGGGCAGCAGTACCTCAGTTTCTGGTTCTGATCCATCTGGTGAGGATGTGGATCCAAATTTAGTGATTCATTGACTGCAAAGCCAGCAGAGAACATTTGGATCATCGATCTAACCCACAGCAAAATACAGGCTGTAGCACATCCCTTAATTTATTCCTGTTCAATTTGTTAAGGGAAAAAACCCAAACACTCAATCTGATGTGCAGTTACAAGTGAGGGTGAACTTAGAGCCATTTCTGTATTACTGCAGTGGCTGGGATTCTCACAAGTGCTTTTAGTTGGACTCTTCCCTTCATTGCATCTCCATACCCTTCTCTCTCCAGCTGAACAGCTCTTTCAGCCAACCTCTCTTCTGCCTTTCAGTATTTTGGATAGTGCTCAAGTAATTTCTTCACCTCCTATTTATTAAGCTAAACAGATTGATCTCGTTAAACTGATGGTCTCTGCAGATCCAGGCACCTCCTCACTGCAGAGGGGATGGAATGTGGTCACTGGGGATGAAATGTGGTTGCCCACCCAAAGTGGTCACTCCAGTGAGGCCCCACTTTTGTGTTTACAGCCAAACCACTGCTGTGTTTAGTTATTTGCCATCCAGCTGGGTGCCTTTGCTGTTGGGAGGTACCTGTCTGGGTCATCCTTGCTGATAAAATTGTGTTTGTGCTTGGTTTGAAGGACCAGGAACTGGTTCTGCTGTGGTCCTGGCTCTCTGGAACAGGCATCCGGACTAGGAGAAGAGAATCTTCTCTTTGCTTGCTGTCTCAGTGACACTGGTCCTGGTGCTCAGCCATCTCCAGCTGGCTCTGCATCCCCTTGGAGGGCAGGATGGCTCTTTGGAGCTGTCACTAAGCATTTATCCCATTAGGTACAGCACTGCCTCAGGGCATGGATGTATCATCCAGCAGTGTCGGGCTGGGGAGGGGTGAATGCCACAGGAGGAGGAAAGGAGGGAACCCAGGGCAGCTTCTCCATTCCTAGAGGTCAGCAAGGAGGAAGTCCTTGCTCTGTCCAGCCTTCTTCCTGAGTACTGACATAGCTTTACTCAGACCAGGAACCAGGCCATGATATTCTGAAGGAGAATATCGTGGCCTGGTTCCTGCAGACCCCCTAAGAAAGAAAATTATAAATCCATATATATGGTCAGAACTCTGTGGTCCCATCCTGGCAGCTTCCAAGCAAGACCAGATTTGCAGGAAATTGGTGGATTGGGAAGGAGAGAGAGAAAGAAATCCCTTCCCCAGGCATTCCCTC
This sequence comes from Serinus canaria, assembly GCF_022539315.1. Classification (NCBI taxonomy): domain Eukaryota; kingdom Metazoa; phylum Chordata; class Aves; order Passeriformes; family Fringillidae; genus Serinus; species Serinus canaria. Next base: position 4,503,942 of record NC_066330.1, on the reverse strand, counting down.
GAGACCCCAGTGACCCTGTTCTAGCAATGCAGATGGGCTTCAGGTATGGTCGTGCTTCTCTTTGGAGGATGAAAAATCCAGCCAGTGCAGCCTGGTGCTGGTAAAGGTCACGGGGTAGATGAGATGCCCAGGCTGTGTAGAGGAGCTGATCCTGTCAGCTGAGTCTCAGGGAAGCCCAGACCCAGCAGAGAGGCCGGGGAGCTGCACGGCAGATGGATCAGTCTGAATCCAGCAGAGCTCTGCTGAATCCAGAGCTCTGCTCTCCAGCAGAGCCCCAGAGATGGTTTGGGGCCAGATGTGTCCATTTTTTCCCTTTTCATTCTTGCATTGTGAGAGCAGGGATTTCCTGAGCCAGGCAGGGCAGAGGACATTCCATCAGGGATGGGTAGAGCAGCTCAGGAGCTGGTGCCCTGTGGAACCATCCTTCCTTGGGCTCAAGGAGGGATGGAGGGGGCTCAGCTGCTGTCCCACTCCTCTCCCAGCCCTGCCAGTGCCCACCAGGGTCTCACTGAGCCAGTAGCACGTTTGCCCAGTGAGGTGGAAACATTTCAATGCCAAATAACCCAACACGAGTGACCCATGGAAGGTGCCAGGCAGAGGGAACAGCACAGATGCCCCTGCATCCAGCATTTAGACACAGGTCCAGCCTGGCATTAACCATTCCCCTTCATCACTCCAGGCTGCTCATCTGCCTCTGTTCTGCCCAGAGACAGCAGCTGAAGTCCGTGGTCTTTGGTGGGTGCTGTGCTCAGCCTTCATCCCTTCACAGCTGATGAGCTCAGGCATCTCTGAGCAGCCAGCAATGCCCAGCTCTCCCAGCTTCCCTGCCCCCCTTCCTGCCTGCTTCCTCTACAGGAGCGTGTCCTGCTCGCTGCAGTGTCCCCTTGGATAAAGGACAGGCAGGGACAGACAGGGACTCATCAGACTGTGGCTGGAGCAGGCACGGGGGTCTTTCCAGGGGCTGCACGGTGTCTCCATCAGAGCCGTGCTCTGATCAGCCCCTCGGGACCAGGCGATTTGCTCAGGTCCTGGCTGGCTGCTGGGGATGCTGTGAGCCCTGCAGGCATCAGAGTGCAGCCCTTGGGGAATGTGCAGCGAGCTGGAATCCAACCCTCGAGCTGGAATCCAACCCAACCGAGCCAGCAGCGAAACGTTCCGAGCCTGAATGCAGAGCAAAAGAGAAAAGAAGTGCGAGGGTTGTTGAATGGGAAGAGGGGGAATAAACATGGGAAATGAGTCATCCTTCTGTCTGTCACTCCGGGAACAACTTCCCATTGCCCCTGCCTGCAGCTCGGAAGGGACAGTGGCTGTGCCACTCGGGCAGAGCCAGGGGAGCTCCCAGGAATGCGTGAGTGTGTTTGCCTCTAACACGCCTTGACAGGAGCAGTGGCTGGGAAGAGCACGGTGGGGGAGTGAGGTGAGTTGTTGGGAGGAGCAGCAGGCAGGGAGAGACCCTGCTCCGGGTCAGGATTGGTGGAAGGTGGGGTGGGAAAGAGGAGAATCAGATGAACTCTCCTATTTTCCTCCACTTTGAGGAAACCTCCATGCTTTAACCTGGATCAGAGAACCATTTCCATCTGTACAGGGGTGCTGGCAGAGGTACCTGATCTGGGTCCACACTGGGAGGTGTGATGGTTGGAGACCCTCTGAGCATCACAGCATCAGACCCTTTTTAATTTAATTTTTTTTTGTTTTTGCCAGTTTGCCTCTTTGAAAGCAGTGGGGTGGAACTCTAAGCCCAAACAGCACTGAGGCCATCAAGGAGCCCAGCCTTTGTGAGCTGGGCCATACTGCTGGTCCTCAGCCCAAGGCACTTTTCTTCCTCCAGCTCATCCCATGCAGTGCTGTAGGTGCTGCTGGGTGTGGCTCTGGGATGTGCTGGTGGTTCCTGTGCTGCTGCCATGGGGTACAGGAGCATTTCAAGCTGTCAGAGCCCTTCTGGAGGCAGATGAGCCATCCTCAGGGCTGCTCAGCTCCTTTTCCCCAGCAGCACGAGCCCTTTTCACTGTGCTCCCCTTCTTGCCTGCATCTCTCCCCAGCCTGTGCAGCCCCCCCAGTGAAGACCCCACTCAGAATTTGATGCTCAGTACAAAATTCCCAGCTCCCAGGGCACAGTGTTTCCAAGGGGAGAACTCCAGGCAGCCTGTGTTTGCACTCAGGGCTGCTTCTAATCATCTAGAATATAGCAAATCTATTTTTAGTTGTTGTGGGGTTTTATTTTAATTAATTGCACAATTCTGCTTTCCACCATTTTATCACCTCCCCATGACCACTTACCCCACACTGATGCTTGTTCAGCCAAAAAATAACCCCCCCTCAAACAGCAAAATGCCTGATTCATTGGCTCTTCAATGTGTGTCATGCCATCTGTGCTTCTTGTCAGCTCTTACACCCCATAGTGCCACATTTGGGGAACAAAATGGAATGGAGGGGTTCATTTCCAGAGTGGACCTCTTCCAGCTGCTGCTGACTCCACTGGAGAGAGGGTGAAGACTCTTTTGAAACCTGCATCTCTCATTAATGTCAACGAGATAAGGCTGCAAGCAGCTCATTTTCCAGGTCAGGGAGCCTGATGCCTGCAGGAGATTTGGGAAGTTCAGAAGGAGTAGGAGGGGGCACATAAGTAAAAAGAAAAATGGGGGGAAAAATGATGAATTCTAATTATGGAGCTAAAGAAACTGTTTCCTGGGACTGGTGGCATTTGTCCAGAGTTCAGCACTGAGTGAGGGTGGGTAATCTGGGCAATACAGACCCTTCCAAGCCAGTCTTGGCCCTACACACATCCTCAGCAGCTGCAGTGGGGAGCACATGCCACCTCCAGCATGCTGGGTTTGAGGCCCAGGCAATGAGTTGTCCCAGCTTGGCTCTGCTCTGTGCACATCTTGTCTGAGACACATCTGCTCCCACACTGGGAGCCTCCTGAGCTCATGTAATGAGCTCACTCTTCATTCCTGGACATCTACCTCCCTGTTTTCCTCTCCCCATGTGCTCAGCCGTGGTTCTGGGAGGCTGAGTCCAGCCTGTGACTGTTTCTGATCCCGACCTCACAGGCTGGACTCTGGAGAGCAGCCTTGTCTCATGGAAGCAGCCCCATGTGTGTGAAGTCACGTGGATCTCGGCTGCAGGAGCAGATGAGGCCAAGGGCTTTTTTGGCTTTCTCCTCTTTTCCTCCCCCCCTGCCCCTAGAACTGCACCCAGGTTGTTTTTCAGCTGTGGTTTTGATAACATGTTTATATAAACATCCCAGCTGGAATCTGCCTCCGTCCCTGGAGACACTGCCTGGCTCCAACCTGGAGCAGAACATGTCCCCAAGGGTGCTCACACCATCCTCAGCCTCTTCCAGCCTTAAGGGACAGCAGCAGAGATGCCTCCTCAGGGACAGAAAGGACCTTATGGTGACAGGGGACATCCAACTGCTTCAATTCCTTTTAAATTCAAGCTTTGGGGTTTGGTTTGGTTCTGCTGCTGATGGTTCAGGTTTGTCCTTGTGCCCAGCCTGCACAGGGCTCCTCTGCTCACCTCCCTGCTCCTAATGGGCTCCTAACATTTGGTGGTAGGAGCAAGGCAGATAATTGTTTTCCTTTCCTTATTAATAGATATAAAATGCTTGCCCAGGGGGCTCACTTTCAGCTCATTTACTGTGCATCTGATGCCAGATGTTGGCTTTTTACAATACCAAGGTGATCTCTGATGCTAAAATTGTCACAGGCAAGATAAGACTTGCTGTTTGGTTTTGTGTTTTAAGGAAATTGTAGATGTTAATGTAGGATTTGGGGATTGGGTGGTTTCGTGTTGGAAATCTGAAGGATTGTTTCCCTTAACACCAGGTCAACAGGGAAATTCCTGATCTTTTTCAGAAAAATGTGAAAGGAGAAAGAATGGGCAAGAGCTAATCCTTCCTTTAGTCTCAAGTACAGCACTACCTGGATTTTACCTCCAGTGATGCCTCTGGTTTAAATCCAGTGCTACCTGGCTGAGGGGAAAGGCACAATGAAAAAAATGCTTCATATTAAAACTTCTTCTCTCATCTCAGCCTCAGTCAGGTGGCACTCTGCCATGCCTGCTGTGCTTTTGACAGCCCCAGGGTCCCCAGAGAGCAGCCAGTGCAGGCTGGTGCATCAGCTGCAGGCTCCTTTCCATGGGCTCTCCTGGGGCTGTGCTTGCTCCAGCCTCCAGCCAGGGCAGCCTGGAGGATTTGCAGGGCTCTGTGAGGCACCAGGGAAGGGCAGAACCAAGGTGGTGCTGCTGATTTGCAGGTGGCAGGTGCAAGGCTCAGGGGCTTGGGGTTCAACAGCAGGGACAGTCCCCAGTGCAGAGACACCCAGTGCAGCTGGAGCACCGAGGGGACACGATACAGTTAACCCCTTAGTGCCCACCCGAGGGGGGAGGATTTGATCTGCATGAAGGGGAGGAAGGAAGCGAGCCAAGGTGCCAGAGGGTATGTATGTCATGGGATTGGGAGGGAACAGGGCTGGGGATGGGGCTGCTGGGCAACAGCACTGTCTGTAGCTGTTCCTGAAGGATGGGCCCTTGGCAGCAGTGCTGCCTGCTGATTCACCCTGCCAGCGCTGGCAGCAGCAGCAGGAGAGGGAAGGGGAACAGCAGAGACCCAGCACTGGGAAGGGGAACAGCAGAGACCCAGCACTGGGAAGGGGAACAGCAGAGACCCCAGGGCAGTGGGACCCCCCACGCCTCAGGGGCCAGGGCTGGCTGCTGGGGCTGTTTCATAAAGAAATCTCCATGAAAGGAACAGAAAGTGCAAGGGGAAGTGGCAGAAAAAGCACCAGACGAGGGATCTTCTGTGGTTTTTTTTTTCCTTTTAACGGCAAATTAACCCCTGGTTTTAATGCTGTCATGCCTTCCCATCCTGAAATGTGGGCAAACGAGGCTTTTTGCTTTCTGTGCATCATTTGACGAAAATCAAAGCTAGCAGTACTGAAGGCCCATTTTATTCATCTTCTGAATGAAAGGATTATTAGAACTGCTCTTTGGCTTGTTCTCCATGCCCTGAACACCTCCATGCACACATGCCTGCATCCCTCGAGTTGCCCTGACATCACCTTTGACCGTAAAAAAATATTGCCAGTGCAAAATGCCGACAGGCAGTGGTGAGCACCACATATTGCTAAAGCACAGGGCACTTGTGCTGCTGATCCATGGGCAGGTTTGGTGGGAATGGTCTCTAGGGAATTTATTGAATGCTGTGGAGGAGACACTGAGATCTGTTGGGGTGCCCAGACTAGTTCTGGAGCCCTGGCTTGGCTTCTAAGCAATGCAATTGGTGCTGACTTCAGCAGAGCAGCTTGGGCCAGAGTCTTCTCTTGGCAGCACTGGTGCATCATCTCTCTGATGCTTCTGGGCTCCCGAGAATTTGATGAGTCTGGGTTCCCAAGAGAGCATGGTGGAGCTTCAGTTTCATACAGTTCTCATCCAGGGTGAGATGGGACTGGTGGGAAATGCAGCTGATGAGCTCTGAAAATCCTCTCCTGAAGCACTTTGCTGGATCAGGGCTGTGGGGGGGTCACTTAATGGGGTGAGGAGTTGGGCTGGGGTGATTTAGGAAGCCCAGCATGAGCAGAGCCCTGTGTAGCAGGGCAGCCCTGTAATGGTCAGCCAGGCCTGGGCTCATAGCATTTGACCTTAACAGGGAGCCAGGGTGAGTGGCTGCTGCAGGGCTCCACAGCCTGTGTCTGAAATCCCTCCCTCCCTTTCTCCCCACAGCCAGCCTGTCAAAAACAAAAATCAGCAAAGTGCAGACAACCACTCTGCTGAGTGTGGGGGTCCTGGTGGGCTGCAGACCTCCCCCTGCTCTCTCCCTGCCGCTGGTCACATCCAGCAGGAGCTGGGCAGTCCCTGGTTGTCCTTGTCCCCCTAAACCCATTGCTGCTGCTGCAGGCCCACTGGTGTGACTGGCCTCCTTGCAGCCCCTTGCCACCTGCAGCTGGACACCTTTGTTCAGGTGCCACTCATGAACCTTTGCTCTGTGTCAATCTCCTGCTTTTTGTGCCTGTGCTGGATTCCTGCTGCTGTCCATGCCAGGGAGGAGCTGGTACCCAGATCTTTTCCTCTGCTCTATCTGCCCTCCACAGCTCTGAGACCCCAGGGCACGCATGACCCATTGGGCAGAAGGTTCAGGGAGGTCCTGCTGTCCCACTTCCCCATGCAAGATGCCCTGCAGATGAGACAGAAAAGCAGTCTCCCACAAGGAGAGGCTTTTGCCAGGATAAATACCAGCCCCTTCCCAGAGCAGTGCTGGAGCTGGGGGTGGCACACGGGGAAGGTGGGTGAGCAGAGCTGCTGTGACAGCTCCTCACTTCCAGCTCCTGCCAGGTGCTGAGCAGGCAGGAGGAGCTTCCTCCCGTGTGCCATCTCATTTCCCATCCCCACCACCACCACATTCCCATCCATGCTCCTGAAACCTTGTCAGCTCTCAAGGAATGGTCTTTACCAGGGCCTGAGAGCCAAACAACTGCCCCTGGCATTCCTGCTGAGGGAGCAGGCTGTGCTGGTGATGGCAGATATGTCCTTGTCATTGCTGCAGGGAGCTGAAATCAGCTCTCTGACTAATTAGGAGGGTTGGGGAAAAGCAGATGAGGGGATTAAAGAGAAATAAAATTGATGCTAGGAAATAGAAATGACAGTACCTGTCGGCTGGGACGAAGCGGGTGGGCTGAAGAGGAGGGGGATGTAGACAAGTGCTGATGGGTTTCACTCCTGAAGCTGTTAGGGAAGAATGTTGGTTTGGTGTAGAGAGCTGCAGGTGCAGGTGCCTGTGCCACCACAAGCCTGGGTTTGCTGGGGCTGGGAGGTGTGGCACCCCCAGTGCATTTGCACAGGGAAGGGGCTTTGTGGGGTGACTTGCAGGCAGAAAGTCACAGGGAGCAAGAGGTGAGCAGAAATAAGAAATGGTTTGTGGGTGTTTGGTGTTTGGCAGAGGAAGAAGGATGGGTGGGGGATGTCTAGGAGGATGTCACCCACCCTCCAACACGCTGTGGTGCTGTTTCTAACACAGGAGCCCATTTTTCTTTATTGTTCCTCTTGGCTCACTGGCTCCTAATGCTCTTTTCTTAGTGAAATCTGTCAGCATGGTGAGAAATCTGTCAGCATGGTGTGATCCCCTGGCTGCTCTGGGCAGGAGGAGGTGGTGGGCTTGGGAGAGGACAAGGGACAATTCTAGAAAGTGCTGTGGGGCACCTCTCCTCCAGCAGACTGCTCACTGCAGCCTGGTCAGCCTGGCAGGGACCTTGCTGCACAAGGTTTCTAAAGCACGAGGTGGAGGCAGCAACAGGAACACCCAGAGTGGGGGTTTGAGGGCCAAAAGAGTTTCAATTTTAGCTTTGCCAGTTGCTCTCTTCCTGCCCAGGTGGGTTGCTCGCCTCTGCGGTTTGGGGTTCTGCTCTGTCAGGTGGTGACAGTGGTATTTGCCTCCTCTGTGGCCAAACTGGGAGTGTTAATCAACATTTGGGTGGTGACCTGAGGATGGGGAAGCTGTGTACAGCTGCACCATGGACATCTGACCAGAACCAAACACAAAGTTTTATTTAAAGACAATGACAACCCTTTAATGTTACGCCTTGAAAATTGCCCTCAACTCTTGTGCCTCTCACTGCTCCCTCTGTGTCTCCTGTTTTGTAGCCCTGCTCCTGGACATCATGATTGTGGCAGGTCTGCAGAAGCTGGCCAAGCGCAAGGGCCCCTACGACATCAACCCTGGCCTGTTGGACTACCTGACCATGGACACCTACGCCTTTCCCGCCGGGCACGCCAGCAGGGTGGCCATGCTCTCCAAGTTCTTCCTCAACCACCTGGTGCTGGCCATCCCTCTGCGCATCCTGCTGGTGCTCTGGGCCCTCTGCGTGGGCCTCTCGCGCGTCATGATCGGGCGGCACCACATCACCGATGTCCTCTCGGGCTTTGTGTTCGGCTACCTGCAGTTCAGGCTGGTGGAGTTGATATGGATGTCTTCCAACACGTGTCAGATGTTGATATCCATCTGGTGAACGTGGAGGACTTGGAAGCTAGAAGATACTTTGAGAGTCTCCCCTCCCTCCCAGTATTTTCTACGTGTTGTTTGTTGGAAGCAGTTGTAACTTCCATGAGTAGTGGTGTTTTTTAATGTCGCTTCCCCACCTTTAAAAAAAAAAGTTTCTTGTAATGGATTGGGTTTTAGAAATCAAGGGCCATACCTGTGTTTTGGCCATATTCTCAAGCTGTGTTTGGACAGCAGCCTAATTAAGCTTTACAGGTGAGAGAAATGAGCTCCATGTCTGCCTTCTTCAGGTGGTTCACATTGGCACTTTGATATGTCCTCAGGATGGGCAGTGCCTGAGAGCTTCCTGAGAACACATTTGTGAACTTTTTCGAGGATAAATTATTTCGGCCACAGTGCTTTTTTTCTTTTTGTAAGCCCAGCAGTTGTGTCTTGTACAGAGTCAGGACACTGCTGGTGCTTTACAGATAATAAATAATCATAAAAATCCTGCCCTGTTTGGTTCTTATCATGAGGGAGGGGAGAAAACCAGCCCAGTGTGGCTTTGAGAGATACATTCAGCATGGAGCAGGTCCTGCAGTCTTGCTGTCCAAGGGGATGCAAACTTTTGCTTTGGGTGGGATGGCCCTAGGTGGGTGCTCAGGACATGGAAGGAAAACTTGTTCTCTGAGGGTGCATGAGGAGTTTTTGGTCTGGTAAGGGACACACAATGCCCTGACATGGTGCTTCTTCCCATTATTGACAAGTGGCCTCCTTGAAGCCTGGTGGATTCTTATCCAGGTGATGGCCATGCTCATTGTGCTGTCTCCTAAATGGATCCCCCCCTCAGAACAGCCATAAGAAAATCCCATATTTTGAACAGAATGTTCCAGTTCTCTGTGGTCTAGCTGTCTCTAGAAGACAGTTTGATGCTTGGCAGGTGATGGATACTATCAGACATAGCATCTTTCCTGACTGGATGAATCCTGCAGAATGGAGGGGTCCTGTCATCCCTGTCCTCCTGTGGATCCCAAGAAAAATTCACCAGGCTTGCAAGGCCAGGGAGGAGTCAGCTGGGTCCTGTGCTGTCATCTCGCCCTGCACCTTGGGAGGCCTCTTCCTACTGGGGCTGGTGAGAAGAAGACATTCAGCTAATGACTGTTGCAATCTGCTGACATTTGTTGCTCTTTGATGATTAATTTGAAAAGAAGCTAAACAGAAAATCTATCCCTGGCATGTGTCTCCAGCTGGGATGTCAGCACAGAGCCCTGGGAGCTGCTGGCTTCCCGCGCTGCCAGCTCCGAGGCTGGAGCAGGAGCATGGTGAGGGGGGCATCCACGTCCTTCCAACCAAGCCTCCCACGGAGCTCACAGATGAGCTGTCCCCTGGGAAGGGCTGTCACCGAGCGTGTTGGGAAAGGGGAGAGCTCAGGGTTGTCCCTGGAGGCTGGAGCAGCAGCAGGAGAGCAGCGGGGGTGGCAGGTGCTGTCCTGCTTCCCTCCTGCTGCTGTGTGTGGGAACAGGGATGTGCTACCCTCCCATCAGGGTTTTCCTTTGCCAGCCTCCTTCTCCTGCAAAGATTTCTGCGAAGAAGTGAGCTGTGGTGCTTTTTCTTCCTTCCAGGCATTATTACACGTGGCAGAGTTTATCCTCATCCCTAGCAGGGGTGGCAGCACGTTCTGAGCTCTGACTGTGGGTGATGCACCAATGTGTAGCTGGAGATGACAGGTTCCTGAAGGGGCAGGGAGCAGGGGATGCCTCTTCTCCCATGGCTTGGTGGGAAACTCTCACTCTGTAGCTCCAGAATTTACTGAACCTTTGCAAATAGATGGATGATTCTTCAGCCATGTCAGCAGGTCCACGTTTCCCTGCACTTGTGTTGTCTTCTCTTGGAATATCCAGGGTGGCAGAATGGCTTTGGAGGAGTTGCTCCTGATCTTTGCTGGTGTAATCAGGAGAGCAGGGCCTGGAGAAGCTGCCACTGTGGGTTAGATCAGCTGAGCTGGTCTCATCCCAGCACTTGCTTGCAAAGCAAGGCAGGAGAGCAGGGGAAGGTGAGCTGGAGCAATTCCCAGGACTAAGTTGGGATTCACAGGCTAAGGCTTTCTCCCACAGGGAGTTTCTCCAGGGAATTTTCCTCCTCAGCCCCGTGCAGCCTGTGCCCCTTATCCCTCACAGTACTTCAATGCCCCCAGAAATGGAAGAGAGGCTTTTGGGAGACCCCCCCAGAAGATGAGTGTGGATTTGGGCACAGAGGCACCAGGAGAGGCCTGGCAGAGCCTTGCCTTAGCTGTGGCTGCCCTTCCAGCAAGGCAAGACTTTGCTGATCCCTCTCTCCCTGCCTGCCACGCTGAAGGTACTGCTCAGAAACAACCAGCATTGCTGTGGAGAGAAACAGCTTCTGTCTCTATAGCAACAGCAAGGGCTGGTGGGTGCCTGTCCCCTGTCCCTGTGAGCTGGAGCAGGACCCTGGGGCTGCTCTGTGCACATGCTCACCATGGCAGTGAAAAAGGCCAAATGGTTTGAGCTCCTTCAGGATTGTCCAGGAATGTGAGTGTTTTGCCTAAATCTTCAGATCCCCAAATTCAGCCTGTGAGGCTTGAGAGGAGCAGTGGTCCTTCCAAGCCAAGACCTGTCCAACCAGAAGGATTGAAGAAGTCCTGACCATGGCATCTTCTGCCTTTCAGTTCTTCTAAGAGATTAATTAAGAAAATGGCCAGGAGGAGACAAGTGCAGTGTGTGGGCTGGGAACTGCTGCCATCAGCACTCCGTGGTGCCACTGGGAGAGTCCCAGGCTGCTGTAATGGTGATTTCGTGTGTGATCCTGCAGGGGACAGTGAAAGGCCCCTCCTCCTCTTACCCTAATGCTGATTATGATCAGCAGCAAAAAGAGATTTTAATTTATTAAATTAAAAAAAAAAAAAAAAAGGATTCCAGAGCCAGGGCAAGTAGCAAATCTGGATTATATCTTCAGGCATATGTGGCAATCACGCCTGGGGTGTTTAGTTCTCCTCAACCTAAGCTGCTGGTTTTTTCTGGACAAGCTGTTTTGTACATTTGTGGCTGGGGCTGTGCTGAAATGAAGGCAGGACAAATCCTTTCCCACATCAGGGATGTGCTGCCCTCCCTGCCATGGCAGGGTCCTCTCTGTCCCCCAGGACTTGCTCGTTTTCCATGTCCTTCCCAGGATGAAGCAGCTGAAGGGGAGGGACCTGTGGGAGATGCTGGAGGGTGGGTTGGCAGATTTGATGATAGAGAGGAGAATTAGAAAGGCTGTCACACCAGGTCTCCCAGCAGTAGCACAGGTGTGGCTCTAGTTCACCCCAGGCTGGGTTTTCCTGGGCAAACACACTCCTTTTGTTCAGTCAGGATGTCTCTGAGGGGGGTGAAGGGACCCATGGGTTAATCTGGCTCCCAAGAGCTCAGTGCAGCAGCCCCAGCTCTTGTCACAGCCCTGACACTGCTCCCTGCAGCACCAAGCCCTACAGGACATCCCTGGCAGCCACAAACTCACTTTTGAAGCGCTAAGGTTTCATTCCAATTAGGGAGAATCACCTGCATGGTTTTCAGTTAAGATTTTTAATTAAAGTGCTAATTAACCATGCAATTTCCAGGCTACAAGTTTAATACATTGGGCAAAGCCTAAGGAAACGGGACAGTGTCTTCCCTTCACACACATATTCCAGAGGGTGCTGCAACACAAAAGATACACAAACACAGATTATGCCTTTTATGTGGTTTTGGTTCAGGCAGAGACATGGACAGGTAGGCTGCAAGGTGGGAGCAGTGACCAAAGAGGTGTTTTTCTCTGGTGTTGACCCAAATGCCTGGCTGATGTGCCTGTGTCTGCAGACAGTGCTTGATTTAGGGGCGATGCTGGGGCTCTGCCCCCCAGCCAGGCAGGGATGGGGTTGTTTCATTCCGTGCCTCGCTGGGAGCAGCAAAGATCTCAGCGCTCGTCGGCTCCCCAGGACACAGGAGTCAAAGCGGATTAAAGGTCCCTCGGCTGATCACATTTATTTCATTATTTGAGTGAAATCCCTTGTAAATACCGCCTCCCTCCCTTTTCTTTTTATAAAAATAGAAGGCACGAAAGAATTGGAGATTTAGGAAAAGTTAATCACAGGAGTCGCTTGAAATCCATTAACCTCACACAGCCTGAGCGAGGCTGATCCGTGCCTGAACCCTGCTGCAGAGAGGAGATGCTGAATGGCCTGGGGGGGGGCCCAATCCCACCAAAGAAGAACTTCCCCTGAAAAATACCTGGTTCTTAGCAGGCTGGGTGGTATTACAGCCTTTGTTCACAGTCTGGCTATGATGAAGTGCTAATTGCAGTGCTGGAAGAAATTGGCTAAAGCTCCCAGGAGGCTCCAGAGCGCTGGGATCACGTGTGGGAACCCTGCAGCAGATGCTGCTGGCCAGCCTGTGGGCTCAGGGCCATTGGAAATGCCAGTGCTCTTCCCTTTACACTGCGATTCCTCTGAACTTCTCTGGAGGATGGGACTTGGGCTTTGCAGAGGGATCTATCCCAGTTTTTCTAACAAATTGCAAACAGGTGCAGCTGTTTCCATTCCCTAGAAGCTGTCCTGAGTCCCATCCCTCCAATATCCCCATGCCCTTGGGACTCTCTCTGACTTCCTCTCTTCTCCCAGGACCAGCAGTTTTGTGCAAGACCATCAGTGCTGGTAAGCCAGACCTGCAGAAATTAATTAAATGAAAAGCAATGGGAACAGAAGCTGAGAACTAAGATGATGGATGTTCATGAAACACTTGCCCAGAGCCCAAAGTGCTCTGGGCATTTGGAGATGTTTGCTTCCAGCCAAGGAGCTGTGCAATAGTCAAACACACTCAATGCAGTGGTGATTAAAGAATCAGCCTCTGGTATCTGGGTGTGGGTGCCCTTTCTCCATTGCAATTTGCACCTTGGAGCTGCCAGCACTGGTTTGTCATGGATTGCTTCTCCTGGCTGTGGGGGGCTTTATTTGCTTTAAATCCCAAGCCTTGAGTTGTGTATTAATAGCACAGTAATGCGTCGCCTTTGTGTCCAGCACAAGCCAGGGGTTATATAAAACACAGATTAATGGGAATCAGCAAAATACAGGAGCATGTGGAGGGATGCCATGAGGATGCCTTGGAAGGGGAGGCAGGAGGGAGGTGGTGGGTCCAGAGGGTGGAGAAGGTGACTGAGTGGGTTCAGAGCATTTCCTGGCAGGATTTGTTCCACTAATTGTTCTGCAGCCCCTGATTCAGGCCATTTCCTGAACCAGCATGTCTGTGATCAGGGGTCTTTTGTCCCTGGGTGATAACAAAAAGGCAGAAAGGGGGTCTGAGACTTTGAGTGGAAATAGCTGCTTTTTGCCCTTTTTTTTGCCTTTTTTTCCCAGCTGATATGCATCATTTCTGCAACTGCAAAAAAGCAAACATAGTACAGGCAGGAAGATGAATGAACAAGCAATCGTCCAAAGGAAAGGCACATCTTTCACCAGGGGTAAATGAGCCACCATTCCCAACATGGCTTGTTTCTCCTCTCCCATCACAAAAAGCAAGGTGATACTTGGGGTTAAGAAAGGCTGAGAATTCTCAGGAGCTCCTTTCCCCTCTTGCAGTGATCAGTGGGAGATCACTGCCGGTTTCCAGGGACCTCATGAACAACCCACAACAGCAGTTCCTCTGTTTTGGGCAGAAAAGCTTCCTCTTTCAGACTCCTCAGCCTAGAAAAACTCAAGATGTGCTGAAGGGGCGGCAGGGATGCTGATCCAAATCCCTCCTGCTGCTATTCCTCAGAGCAGGGGCAGGGCAGGAGAGAGGGAAAGCAACAGGTTTCTGAGCACCTGCCTTTGATGTGACCTTCCCTGGGAGAGCATGACCCCGGCAGCTCTGCCCTCCCCACGGGAAGATGCTTCCCACCCCGGGAGGAAGGCACAGCTGGACTCCAACCATCAATCACGTTCCACCGGGAAGGGCTTGTATGGCTTGAGGGATTCCTGGTGGGGTGACTTTTTTTCAAAGCCTCCTGCAATAACAGCAACTGTTGCTCAGCTTCCTTTCTAGATAACCTCTTTCCTGCTGCCCAACATGCTTATCTGCTGCAGACAGGCTGGCAAGATGAACCGGAAAACTGATACCTTATCTCTCCCTCTCAAGGAGCCTATTTAAGTGCTGGAATGTGTTGAGATGGTTAATGATTGTTAAAATCCAAGAGAGGAACATGGACCTCAGGACAGGTCCTGCTGGGAGGGAGCACTTAGTCAAAAAGGAGACTTGAGGGACTACAGCATTTTCAGGCTCTTCTATCTCCCAAAAGATGCATCACCTAAAATGTAAAATATTTATTTAAAACTAAAAGGTATAGACTGAGTTTCTGGCTAATCTGGAGGTTACCACTGCAGGCTTCTTGCAACTCAATGAGGTTTGCTGTGTCCCTTGGATATGGTTTTATCTGTGTCTCAGTTTACTCACTGCAGGAAATACACTGCTGTGGGTCTGCCCTGCAAGGGATGCAGTGTGTGATTCCTCCCTCACCCTTTAATCTGACTGCTGTGGGAAGCAGCAAGATGCTCACACATTCATAAAGGTAAATGGGATTGGAGAACTATCGGGCTAATTGAAATGAACGGGGCTCAGCGGCTCAGGCAGCCTGATACAATGAAATGAGACCTCTCTGGGGACACAGGAGTCAAGCATGGCTTCAGCACTTCACTTATTTCAGCCACTGCAAGTGGCAGCAACAGCAACTGCAATTGCAGGCACTGGGATTTGAGCACTGTGACAGGAGAGGGGCCAAGGAACACCGGCGTGGCCGGGGTGATGTCTGTAACAGCTGCTGGGGATGGGTGAGAGGCTTATTTTGGTCCTGACCTGGGTGAAAAAATAGCTGTTGGAGATGTTGCCAGCCTGAAACACTCTGCCAACAAGAGCCAGAGTGCTCTTCTTCTTGATAAGCAACTGTGTTCCAGCACACCCGGGGGTGGGTAGGATGGGGAAGGGGGAGCAGGGCCAGGCAAACCCTCACACCAGTCGGTTGTGGGGCTGAGGAGCTCAGGCAGTGCCCAGATCCCAGCCTGATGGGAGCAGCTTGTGTGTGAGAGGAGTCCCTGCACCCCCTGCCCTGACAGCACCCCTGAGGGCCAGGCTCAGACCTGGGGATGGTCCTTTGCCACTCCATCTGCTCTTGGACTGTGTTTGTGAGAGAGAGAAGCTGTTCAGCTGCAATGCACACTGCTACCATGGGCTGCTGCATCTGAAAGTTAATCTGTTCCACATCACCGACTACTTTTCCATAGTGATGCATAAGGAATCACCCCAGAGCAGAGCTCAGCCTGTCTCAGCCAAGAGCTTCAACAGAAACACAGGTGATGCTGTGGCAGCCAGGCTGGGACAATGTGCTTTCTCAGAGGTCTGATCTCATCCCAACCTTGCTAGAGCTGCCCTATCCCCTGAGGCTTTTCATCCCCTGCAAAACTCTTGAAATTAGACACTGAAATGCAAGCTCCTCCAAATTCTCTTTGCATCTTATGAGGTCCTTGGGTAGGAGCAGATGCCAGCCTCAGTCTCAGCCTTTTTGGGGGTTGCAGAGAGGACCCTGCAGGGAAGCAGGACGGGAAGCCTGTGGTACTCATTTTTCTCTCCATGATGTGAATTGATAGGCAACTGATGAGGAACAGGGCTGTTATGGCTGCTATGTCCTCACATAGCTGATCAATCCTGTGTATTTCTGCCCCTGCCCTCTTTGTTTAATTCCTTTAGGACAGCACGTGTATTTTTGTGGTCACTGCAGCTCCAGTCCAAACCCTGCATCCCTGCTGGGTGCAGTGACTGTCAGGATGGGGCCGAGCTGTCCTGCAGAGAGAACGAGGCCATCTTAGCAGTTGTCCCTGTCAATGTAAAAAGTAGGAATGAGGGAGATCCATCTGAGCTGCTCGGCGCCTGTCTTGTGATCCTGAAACCCAAGAGCCCCCCCTGACTCAGCAGGTTATTAATAACCCCCTGGCTGTGCTCCCACCGCAGCGCCTGCCAGCCCTGGCACCGCCTGGCTCTCCTCCATGCTGAAGTGAGATTCACATCCCAGACAAGGGCAGGAGCTCCTTCCTGCCAGCCCACGCACCCCATGCTCACCCACAGGGCTGGGCAGCAATGGTGTGAGGCTCATGGAGGGGTCTGGAGAGACCCAAGGCTGCACCTCCTGCAGCACAGGAGAGGCTCCTGCTGAAGTCAGCCTCATTGCATCCTTGTCCCACATCCTCTGGTTTTTATGTCTAAAATCAGTTCTGGTCCAGGCTGGAGGACAAGTGAGTTTGGCCTCCTGGAGTGTAACATCAACAGTGCCACCTACCCCCTCCCCAGGCTGGGACACCCTGGGTGTCCCCAGGTTGCTGCAAACCCTGCTGGCACTTGGCCCCTGTGTGTGTTTGGACAGGACAGGGTCTGCCATCCACTGAGTTTCCATCTGTCTCTGCTGAACCTTTTCTGTGGTCATGGCCTTTGCCTCCTTTGCTCCTTTTCCCAGGCTTGTGAGGGCAAAGCAGATGAGTCACAGATCCCTTGGAGATGAGCCGAGGGGAAAGAATGGCACCTTCCAACAAAACTATGGTGATGATGCAATCTGACTTTGGTCAGTTCCAAAGGGAGCCCTGAGGCTACAGGCAGCCTGCTGCTGGTCCCTCAGCACTGGTGGTCCCTGCCAGCCCTGGTGAGCACAGACCAGCGCTGCCCAGGTTTCCTCGTGTCCGGGGTGGGCTGTAGCACACCCACAAGCCCACATTACACAGAGACCCCTGGCCGCAGAGGCTGAGCAAAGCCGCGGGGTGATTCGGTGTGAGGGTGGCTCCGGCTGTGCTCACCAGGGCTGCTGCTCACTCGCCAGGTCCATTAGCCCTGCCTGGGTTCCAAATAGCAGAGCGGAGGTGCCCACAGCACCAAGACAAACCCACTCCCACGTGGGAAAGCATCTCGACACCTCGGCCGCCTCTTTGGGCACCAGCGCGGGGTGTGAGCCCAGCGTACCGCGGGGACCCTGGGCTGTCCCCCCGACACAGAGGGTGGAGGTGCGGGAACGGCTCTGGCCGCTGCCGGGGCCACCCTCCGAGCCCTCCGGCCACCGGGGCACGCAGCAGCCGGGACTGGGGACACGGGGGAGAGCGGGGCTCTCCTGCCGGCGGCTCCAGGCTGGGTTTGTCGCTCCATCTAGTGGGGACGCGGCGGGATGTCGCCGCCGCCCCGGGAGGGCAGCGCCGAGCAGGCCCCCGGGTCTGCGATGCCCCGGCCCCTGCAACCCCCCCGAGTCCCTTGTGCCCCCTCCACGAGGCAAAGTCCCGTGGGAAGTTACACCCCGAGCCATGGGGCCGTTCCCGAAGGGAGCAGGGACACAGGAGGGAGAGGCAGGAGGGATGGAGCTTTTGGGGCTGTTGCTGTGTTTTCCTTGAGCAGAGGTAGTCAGCACCCACTGAAATATTTAGGAATTATGTTAATAATTAAAGAAGAAGCTGAAGGGACCACGTGTGATCTCCTGAGACGGAAGGGACAAATCTAGTAATGAGAAAAAAATACTCAGTAGAGAGTTATTTCATTAATTCCCCAAGGAAAAGGAAATTCTGCAGCTCCAAACAACGGCCTTGGCTTCAGGGCTGTGGAGGTGCATCCTGCAGCCTGTTAATTGCAGTTACCATTTCTGTCTCTGCACGTGTGCAGGATTCACATGCTGGCTGGGCTGTGATCATCCCATCACTGCTCAGAGCCATGCTCGGCAGGGACAGCGAGAGCTGGCTTGTTTGCAGCAGGGGCTGAAACTCTACCAAAATCCATCCATTCTCATCAGCTCCAGAGCATTCAGAAGCAGCTGATACTTCCCTTTGTCAGGGTGAAGCAAGATATTTTTGAACTGTGAAACAGCAGCTGTCTCGCCACACATGGACGGGAGGAATCAGATTGTTGTGATGGAAGGTTGGAACCATGAACCCAAATGTGTCCTTGAACTTACATCCTGACCACAACTGTAGTCATTATGAGAGTTTCAAGGTAGGAAACAAAATTACTTTGTAGTTTAAATCTGGACTGATCTTCAGATTTAGAGTGAAAAAAGTTTGATATATTTATATTATGAGTTGTCATAAGAGTCAGGTTGATCTAATACAGGAATGTTTTGCCTTCCTCAGAAATATTCCTTTGTGTTTTGAGATACACCTTGTAGGATCCTATGTTAAATAACTCTATCCCTTTATTTGTCTTGGATTTTTTTTCCAACCTCTTTGAAGAAGGGGCTTTGATAGAGCAAACACAGGTGCTAACTGAAAAAAGAAAAAAAACCTGGTGCTTCTATAAGTGTTTTTCTGTGTGTTTTGGAAGTGAGTGTTGTATCAAAAAATACACCCAAGTCTCTCCCTGACAAAACTTTAGTTCTTGAACGTCCATTTCCCTATTTCCCCCTCTTTTCTGAAGGTGCTGAAAACTCAGCATGTCACCAACAATCTTTGGAGTCTTTTGAAGAACACAAGCTGTCACATTGTAAGAAAAATGTGTGATATTTCTTGATTTTTTTTCTTGAATCTCTTGTTATTTAAGCAACCAAGGTTTTGTCAGAGCTTCCAAATGGATGCAGCAAGAAAGTCTAGGCTTTAAAATCTGCCTAGAGAACACCCTTGCTGTCTTCTGAGCAGCCCAGCCAAAGGAAAAATCACTGAGCCAGGATGAGCAGAAGCAGTAGACTTGTTTTGCAGTTATGCACAAGGTAAAACTGAAGTCACGGCCCATGAAGTGCCTCCAAAATACTTGCACTATCAGGCAACTGGTATTTGGGTTTTGTTGCAAGCAAAGCTCAGTGCTCAGGCCAGCTGAAAGCAATTCATTTCTCATTGGAAGAATAGTTTCTTCCTTTTAATCAGCTCTGTTTTAAATGATTTCCATTTTTAGTGCCTTAAATAGTCATTTTGGTTTGTCCTTCAGGCAGCCAGCATTTTCTTATGAAGAATGGAGTGGGTCTGCAGCCTTTAAAAGGACAAACAATGGCCTGGCAAACAAGCACTTCCATGGCATCTTGTTTTCATATAGAGCCTGCAACTCCCATGGGCTGCAAAGGAATAAAAATCAACAGTATCTACCTGATCCAGCAGCTAGAAGAAGCAGTAAGCAACACTATTATTACAAGTAACCCAGTTTGGAGTACAGGCCAAGATTCCTGGGTTTCCATACTCTTTTTCCATTCCCAGTATTTCATACTCTATTTCAGCTTAGACAGGTGAGAGACTCCAGCTTCCTCTCTCATCAGAATACCTCTTTCTTCTTACAAAGCATCTCTATTGATATTTAGTCTTAAATAAGAAGGGGGAAAATCTTTTATATTTGACACCCAATGTCCCTTTGTTCTGCTTGAGGTCTGGCTTTCAAAACATTTCCTTATATTTGGATAACACAGCCTCATACGTGGGATTACAGAGAGCTGCCAGAGCTACTCATGTCTTCTCTCCTACCTCTCAAATATGACAGCTCAACTCTATTGATGTGCTTGCTGACTGGGTTTTGGGTCCTAAGGCCCTGCTCACTTAGTTGCAGGCTTGAATTTCCTTGTAGCTGTCTCAAATAAGCTAATGAAGTCACTGCAGGCACGAGGCACTCTTGATTTAGACACAACTGAATTTGAAATTATTTTCATGCTTCAGGGCATAAACAGCTCCTACCTCATGGAATTATAAAGCATATTTTCCCCTGGACAGGTTTATTCCACAACTGACCAGTGTGTTTCTCCTGCAGCAGCTGATGTTGGCTGCTGTCTGAGACTGATGGAAAACTGGAAGGACTGTGACCTGACCCACGAAGGTAAATGTGTACTTTGTGGTGCCAAATGGCCTCTGGATGGGGAAGAGAAGGATCACTTTGCTTTTTCCAAGTGTGTTGTGGAGTTTTGTGAATGACTGTGAGGGCAGTAAGGCCCTGTCCTCTGGTGCAGGCTGCTGTTTACAGCTGAACAAAGTGATAGCAAAATGGCACAGGAGCATTGAGCCTGTAAATCACCCTGCTTGGTGCAAGGCAGGGGTAGGGATTGATGGATTCAGAGCAAATTTTTGTAGAAGCTGCAGAATATAACAGAAATTCTATTATTTCTAAGAGGCCTTATACCAGAAGACATTTCTGTAGATGTATATCTTATACCAGGGCTCTAAGTCCTCTGTAATGGGTATTTTGTGTTTGGCAGATTTCTCATGAGTGGAGGGATGAAGCACACAGCAGGATTTCTGCTCTCACTTGTAATTAGTCCTGCAAGGAGGAAGCAGAACACTCCTGAGCTTGACTCTCTTGTGCAGGGGATAATTTGGTAAGGACTCTGGAACAGGTGAAAAATCAGAGTGGGTGAGCTCTTTTTTCAGAATGGATCCTGCATAGAGCCCTGAATTTTATCCAGATGAAACCTGTTCTTCAGTCTCTGCCCAAACTGCTTCTCATTGTTGACACTCCCCCCTCACAGTCTCTTGTGGGTCTAATCCTACCAGCTCTCACTTTACACCAGTTGCTTGGAATTATACACAGGCTGGTGAGAGGTGGTGCAGGTCTTTCAAAGAGCACCAGAAGGAACTCCTCACCTTATGCCAAGGTCTGATCCATGCGTGTCCCCATGGACCACATGTAGCTGACCTGGATGTAGAGGAACCACACTTTCCCCTGTGGTGGCAGAGACAGGCTATGTCCTCTGACTATCCAGATTGTGCCCAGCTTTGAACAGTGAGGGGGTGGAAAATCCAGCCCTAATGCAGTCCTGAGCCAGACTTGCAGAATTCCAGAGCTGGTCTGGCACACTGCTGGGCACAGGTGGAAAAGCCAGGAGCTCGTGGGCACTGCAGTGTACACACCTGGTAATAATGTACAATTGTCTTTCATTTGTTTACTTTGGCCTTTTGATCACCACAACAGTTTGCATTAATTTTTTCTTTATTTGGTGCGTCTATTCCCTCGGCCTTGGTCGTTGCCTTGGAGATGCACAGGAGACCTTTGGAGAACTGCTTATTACAGCAGCAGGTGTGGATAGTGCTGACCTGGACAAACCTGTGTGAGTCACCTGCTGATGGTGGGGGTTGTAGGTGTCTGCATGAATCACTGAAAGTGAGGGGATGCCACATTCCTCATCTCCCAAAGGGAAATGTTAATGCCTTTGGGTGGCTTCCTGTCACTGTGCACCTGTAGCTGCTCCCATGGAGAACAGTGAGGTTTGCATGGGCAGGAAGCAGGTTAGAGGAGCTGTTTGCATGTGTCTGTACTTGTCTGACCAATGGAGAAAGAAAGAATTAAGTGGACCAGACTATTGCCTCAGCTGCCATCGAGCTGATGAGAGCAGGATTTTGGGAATGCTGGGAAGGAGGGTTGGGCTCCTGTAAGGAGAGAAGTGGAAGGCATTGGCCTCCTGTCTTTGGACAGGCAAAATATTTCTAGAGAAATAAGATGAGACATCAAAGGGGCAGAAGTGCTGTAATACTTTGAAATGCAGAAAAGGACAACCAGGTGATGGTTTTCAGCAGCGCTGTGCATCTCTTGGTAGCTCAGTGCCTGGCAACTTCAATAGCAGTGCAGATCAACTGTAGGAACATCCCATATGGTCCAGAAAGCTGTTCATGCATTTCTTCCCTCTGCATTACTCTTGATGGCTGTTTGAGATCAGACACATCTCTCATGAGCAGCCATCCGGCTGCTCGGCCCTACACTGTTCCTGTGAGAGAGGTGGGAGCTGTTCCTCCTGAGGCATTGCCTGCTCTGGTGCTGCAAAATTCCTCTAAAGCCACCTTCCCTTCATGGGCAAGGGCATGTGGGGTGACAGCATATGTCTGGTGACCCATGAATGAGCTAAAGAGTGCATTTGCCATTTGCATGAGACCAGCAATTGCCCAGGTGCTTGTCCCATATATATAAATAAATAAATTTATACGTGTGTGTGTGTGTGTGTGTGTGTGTGTGTGTGTGTGTCTGTGTGTGCACAATTTTTCTGAACTGCTGGACAGTCCCTAAGAAATAAATGCATGTGTGTACCTGCAGTCTGGCCTTCTGTCACCAAATGTCACATCAACAGACACCTGTGTGTCTGACAGGGAAGGAGAGTTAGCAAGAGGCTGCTCTGTCCTTGGATGCAAGGAGACCACATCTCCAAAGCTATAAAAGATCCACTGGGCAGAGGAAGGGCAATTTGCAGTAACTTTTACAACACTCTCTTTAGTGCCAGTTTCTTGCCAGTGCTGCTGCTGCTCAGGTTGTGTTGACCTGAAGCTGAAGCAGGCACTGTGTTTGCTGGTGAGGCTGTTGGTATTTTATGGCTCTGTGGAGTGTTTTGGGAGAGGAGTGACTGCCTTGCTCTACTGCATTCATTTCCATCATCCTTGATGACAGAACAAATTAAAAGATATTTCTGGACTGAAGTCCTTCCAAGGGGCAGCTCCTTCAGGATGCCTTTGAACCTGCTGGCCACGAAACCACGGGGGAACAGCAGGCAGCCCTCAGTGGTATTTTCTGGTCCCTCTCAGGCTGGACAGGAATCCTCATGGGCTTGTCATCACCCCATATCCCTGTCATTGCTCTATGGCTCTGGGGTCATAAAAATGTGAGGGGAAAATTTCCAGTATCCCCTCGGAGACATAATCCCTGGCAGAGAGGGTTCAGGCTGGGGTGGCTGTAGCAATGAACCCTGCAGAGACAACCCTTGCCTCCTAAGAGAGATGCTCCAGTCCCCCAATCCTCCTTGTTGTCCTCCTCCGGACTCGCTCCAGCAGCTCGGTGTCCCTCTGAGGGCAGCTGACAGAATCACGGGTTAACTGAGGTTGGAAGGGACCTCTGGAGATCAGGGCAGGGTCACCTGGAGCAGATGACAAAGGAATGGGCCCAGGTGGGTTTGGAGTATGTCCAGAGAGGGAGACTCCACGCCCTTTCTGGGCACCTGTTCCAGAGCTCTGCCCTCCACCTAAAGAAGCTGGGAGAAACTTTTTGTCTTCTAATTTATGCCCATTGCTTCTCATCCTGTCACCGGGCAGCACTGAAGAGAGTTTGACACCATCCTCGGACACACTGGGGAGACATCGACACGGATTGCTGAGATCCCCTGTCAGCCTTCCCTTCTCCAGACCGACCCGATCCAGCTCCCGCAGTGTCTCCTCATCAGAGAGCTGCTCCAGCCCCAAATCCTCCGGGTGTCCCCGCAGGACCCTCTCCAGCCGCTCCCTGTCCCCCTGAGGGAGCTCCCCCTCAGCGCCGCCCCCGCGCTGCCGGCGGCGCCCTGCAGGTGGCGCTGCGCGGCGGGGCCGGGCCGGCACGGGAGGAGGGGGAGGAGGAGGAGGCAGCGAGTGCCCGGATCGGCCGCAGCCGCCGCCGCCGCCCCGCGCAATCCGCCGCCATCCGCCGCGCCCCGCGCCCATCGTCCCTCCGCACCCGGCTCCGCAGGCACCCCCGGCTCCCCGCCACCACCACAGGTGGGTATCGGGGGCCGGCGGCGGCGGCGGCCGCGGATATTCGGGGCGGTGAGTGGGGCCGGGGGGGAGGAGGAAGGGGAGGGAGAGGGAAGGTGGGACGAGGCAGCGCTAAAATGGAGCCGGAGCCAGCGGCTGCGGCACCCCGCGGCCTCCCCGCTCGGGCGGGTCCCCCGGGCGGGTTGGGGGGAGTCTCGCCCTGGTTTCTCGCTGCTGTAGCCGCCGGTGTTTATTGTGCGAAGCGCCCCCCTTCTCCCTGCGGGGACGGGGCCGCCGCTGGGCCTGGCCGGGCCCATCCCCGGTGGCGCTGGCGGGGCCCGGGCTCGGGGCCCCTTGTCCGAGCTCCGGCCCCCGGGCCGAGCCGCCCCCGCCCCGCTGCGCTCCCCGGAGGGTGCAGCCGGGGCGGGGGGCTCCCCGCCGCAAAGGAAGGTTGTTTTTTTTTCGTCGTCTGGAGTGTGACACAAAGATATTTTTGTCGCGCCGTGTGTGTGTGTCTCAGCAAAACAAGGGGGGGGTGGCATCCAGAAGGCTCGGCCGGTTTGTTATTGTGCGGGAGCTACAAAAGGGCCGCTGAGGCCGAAATGCGGCTGGGGCGGGGGGGAGCGAGGATGGAGTTTGTGTGCTGGGCGAGCTCGTTTGGTAGGTTTGGAAAGATGTTTTAGGCCTTTTTTTTTTTTTTTTTTTTTTTTTTTTTTTTTTTCAAGAAGGAGTTTCTCATTTCTGTGCGGGAGCAGCTGTGCTGCAAGCTGGGGAAATCCTAATGCGGGTCCTGGGACACGTGCTGAGCATCTTCTCCGGGGGGTGGTTTTAGTGTGTTGGTTGTGAATTTAGAGGGTTTTTTCTTTACAAAAACCCCCCATATCTCTTAAGTCAAAGCTGCCGTAAGGGGTTTGAATGAGTTGGAAATTGTGGGGTTTGTTAGGAAAGTTGTTTTGTTTGGTTTCTGTCTTTTGGATGTGCAGAGGGTGAGATACACCTTGAGTATCTACTCATCAGATAAATGTTCGTGTATTGATGTTACTGGTGTTTTGGGTTATAAGGTACGGTAAACATAAACGTTTAGAGATTTAGTAGTTTTGTTTCTTTCTAGGAACAGGTATAAAGTGTAAGCACATTGCAGTGTCTGCATCATCTCCTAGGGGGGAGGGCATCCCAACCTTCTAGCCTCGAATCCAGGTTTATGGTGGAAGTTTCGGTCTTGTTAAGCCTTGTCTTACAGATTCTCTTGACACCTCCACTGGAATGGGCTCTTCCATGGTGGGTAAATAGGTGGTCCCTGTCTTGGAGAGCCCAAGTTTGGAGAATCAAATCCTGATGAGTAGGTTTCTCAGATATAAACTGGCCAGATCATTACTTTAGTACTTGCCTTTTCCATGTTCAGTGGTCACTGGGCTAGTGAAACCCCTGTGTTCCAAAAACTAGTGCTCTGAGCCAGAGACTCCCAGTAAAGTCACCTGGAAGAGGTAGGGAAGGTAAGGCCGTATTTTGGAAGTGGAATTTAAAGAGAGGATGGAAAGTGATGTTTTTCAGGCTGGTTTCTGACTGAATATATGAAATACATGCATTTTTCACTCCCAGTGAAGCATTGTGAATGAGCCTAGATTTTATCAGGAGCTCATCTGTGGTCCATGAGACCTTTGTGGGCTCATCATAGGTGATGCTGTTTCCTCTGGGTCTCTGGCTTAAGAAGTTTTTCCTAGTTAGCAGACTATTTTGGGGTTACAATAAACAATCCATAATGTTTTTCTTGTTAAAATTTAAAAGTTCAGATAAAAATAATACTCAGAAAAATTGCAGATGCTGTTTGGAGTTGCTGCTTTGTTGGTTTTGCAAGCCAATGTGAGTATATCTGCTGTTAGCTGTATTTTGATTTTGTGCTTAATTTGTTGACTGCCTTGAGTACAAGTTGATTTTTTTTTTTTTTTTTGTTCATTAGTCTGGTATGCTTTTCTGCATGGTTGAGTAAACTAGGTATCACACATTTGAGGATGCTTTCAGCAGTATTTACTGTTAAGAAAACAAATTTTTACATTATTTGACAGATACATTTCTTAAAAGAAAAAAAGATAAACCAAGTGTTTGGTTTCCAAATTTGTCATTATATAGTGCCTTGTTTTTTCTAAATTCGGAGATTTTTTTTCTTGGTCTTACAGTGCATTTTTTGGATGCACTCTGAGCTTTTTTTCTTTTTTCTGTGTGTGCATGAAAGCTTAAAAGGGCAGCTCAGCCAGCTGGCTGAAACTGGAAAAGTGAGTAAATAGTCCATAAAGATGCTGGAAGGGATATACAGGGTTTAAAAGTATTTTTGTTTCAGTAAGTGAGTAATATTCCTAAATATTTTGTATTAAAGTTATTTCACTTTATAGTGACATCTTAATAAAACCTTTTAATGAAGCTTTGTGTAAAGCCTGACTTCAAAGGCTTATTTATTTGAACAACCTCCTGAAGTGGTTGGTGGCATTAGAGGCTGTGTTTGTGTTTGTGCCTGGGTGATGGCACAGGACAGACAATGCTCAGTGCCCGTCTGTGGCCTCCTCCTGCTGGGGTCACACCTGAGCTGTGGCTGAGGAGAACAAGGACCCTGAGCTGTGCTCTGCAGGTGTGAGATGATCCAGGTCAGAATTACCTGCCTGCTCAAGAGTGCTTCTTGCTCAAGGCCTTCATTGTGCTTACCTGAGTAACTAAAAGTATTTAAGAGCAAGCTAGGCTAGGTTTAAGTGTTGTTGAAAATAATAGTAAACATTTTGGTTTTGTTTTTTTTACATTTATGATGGTAGTCTACAAAGAGATTTTGCTCTTGTGGCGTTTCCACTTCAAATTGTGTATTTTCATGTTGGAAGAATAAAAGCAGTGTGAGCAGGAGAAACTTAGTGATACAGGATGGTAACTTTAGGAGAGGGTTTATTCCAAAGGCTGGACCTCTCTGGTTCCCGTTTCTTTTTACTACATTCCTCATTTATTCTGCAACTTGGCACTGAGCTGTTGTCTCAGTATCAGACTTTGCTCTTAAGCTAATCCTGCCTTGTTAAGTGGGTTTTGTTTTTGGTGTGTCACTGACTCATTCTCCTAATTGGTGGATAATTTCACAGCTCCTTATCACTAATTTCTCATTTGGAGCTGAAAAAATAGAATGGTGGTTCTGTCAGGTATCAGACAATGAGGTGAGAGTACAGAGAACAAGTAAAGGCTGGGGAGCTACAGCTCTCTCCATCACAGAACAGCCTTTTCTAACTTATAAAATTAAGTGGCTTTGTTACCACGTCTGAGGGTGGGTTTTGCACACATCTGGGTTGGTTAAAGAGTTTTTACTTCCCTCAAAAGGATAAAATGGGCCTAAAGCAGGACATGGCATTATTTCCAGCCTCACTGAAACATTTATTGGGCTCATGTTCTATTAGTGAGTTGTGCTAGAATTCAGGATGTTCCCTGCCTGCACGTGTTCTTCTTGTGCAAAAGTAACAGCAGTTGGAGCTTATGAGCTGTTTATTTCAGAGCAAAGCTGTTCAGATACTGATCTGTATAACTGTTAAATCCTGATCGGTTTTTTTTATCTGGGAGCATTTGGACAATAACCGAAGTGGACTGGAGGCTGCTTTAGTAGCCCTGTGTGTTTCTGTAATTGCCTGTGGTGCTGGTTGGTTGTGAAGCTGCTTATGCTGCCCTGCTGTGGGGTGTGTGGGGACCGAAGGTGTTAAAAGGGGTATATGCAGCTCTGCAGGGGGTTATTTAACTTGCAGCCAAAATGCAATGTCTGTAGTTTGATTCCAACACTTAAATTTTCAGGAGAGTGTTAGGCGGCTGGGAGGGGTGAGAAGGTGATAAGGGGTGGAAGTGGGGGGTGAGCTCACTGTTCCATCTTTGGGAGACTGCAGGTATTAATTTGTGGGGACTGATGAAAAGTCATACCTTGGGTGAAAGGGAAGAGATAATGACCAGGTTTGAAATGTGTAGCTCAGCCAGGCTTAAGTGTGAAGAACTACGGGAAGAATAACTGGGAAGAAAGGGAGGACTTGATAACAAGCCTTTAGGATCTGGCCAAGAGGCCCACTCTGTTGGACTATGGTATCTTAGATGTCTGCCAGGCTTCAATCAGCTGGTTGGGAGCACCCTCAATAGCCTTCGGATTTCAGGTGGGTAGCCCTTAAAAGGAGTAAACTACTGAGTATTTGCGCAGTTAACACCCTTACTGAAGAGGTTTGGTGGAGGAATCCTTCCCAGGTAGCCATTGAGATGTTTAGATGGGAATTGTAGTGATGGTGCTCCGAGGAGTGAATAGAGACAGATTTGAAGAGCTTGCACTGGGACTTTGCCTCCCCCAGGCACTTCTTGTGTGGGAATATAGTGATTTTTTTGGAAGAGTTCTGCTGCGGGGTGAGTTCTTCAGCTCTTCCTACCTGTATGTGGGCTGGGAGGCTGCACAAAAGCCTCGAGTGATCTTGTTCAGAGTTGGGAGTGGGCTGAGAAGCAGGCAGGGGAGTAGGGACATGTTGAAGAGGTGCTCCTTCTTTGGCTACAATAATAACTATGGTTTTATGTTTTATTGAAATAACCAAGCTTCAAGAACCATCATTCAGAACCAGATTAATGTGATCCTGAGTGTTATTATGGTGTTAATGTTCTGCATCTGAGCTTAGTGTTGCCTCTGATCCTGAAGCCTGTGATCCTGTTGCAGTGAAAGCAGTGTATGGGGTGGTTCATTTAGGAGGTGTTTGCAGCATTCCCCATCCCAGCGTGCAAGGACCTGCTCCTCCCAGAGCTTCTCTGGAGCAGGGTTTCATGCTGTTGCTGGCCTCACAGCGTCAGGCAGGCTGTGTGATTCAGAGGCTGCTTTTCAGCCCCAGAAAGTGGCAGATGAAGGCTCTATTCTTGCTCTGCCACTTAGCAGAGCTGCAGAGTTCTGCGGTGTCGGTGTTGTTTTCCTATCTGGAAAATAGAAGTGATGATGCACCTTGTCAGTTATGCACTGCAAATATCTATGTAAATGAAAGCATCTGTGAAATGTTTTCACTTCCTGTCTGGCTCGGAGTAGTCCAGATGTCCTGGGCATAGTCCGAGTTGCTTAGCTCTCCAGAAAACCTAAAGAAGCTTCTTTCTTCAGAGTACTGAATCACAACACACAATAAGGTGCTTTCTTACCACTTTGTACCTGTGTCCCTTTCCCATCACGTTTCTCTTGACATCTTTGGCACTCATTTGTGCAAATGACTCCCATGAATAGGCTTCCTGTAAGGAGAGTTGCTGTGCAATGCTGCATTGCCTTAGTGCTGTTCAGATTGGGGAACCTGGAGGAAGACTTCCTTGGAGGCTTCAGCCTCTGCAGTGTTTATGAACTGCAGGCTTGTCCTGACTGCTTATCATCTTGTTAATGGCTTGAACCAGCTGCATCAGTCTTGATGGCTGTGGGAATTGGGAGAAATCTGATAAAGAAAGAGCTGTTCAGCTCTTGCCAGGGCAGCTTTGTACCCTGCAGCATGTACCTGCCAGGGGAGCTCCCAGCAGTGCCTTGGGGAGGAGCAAGGCGGGAGGGATCTGCTCAGCAGGGGTGTAAAGGAACCTCTCCCTTGCTTGTGCAGTGAGGGTTTGATGTTTGCTGCCTTCTGATCTATAGCATTGGGTTTTCTCTTTTCGTAAAGAAAACCTTCTGTGCATCACCTGAGTGGGAGCTCAGGCCCTGAAGTCATCAGACAACCTGAGAGAGTGGAGAGGTGTTGCCAAAGTCCTGATTTTGTTGTGTGGCTCATCAGGCACAGGGCAAACATCCACATCCCCATTCCAGTTGATCCTTCCTGAGACTGCAGAGAAAACAGAGCAGCTTACTCAACAGATGATGGCATTTGTGTGGAAAGAGCTGTTTCTGTTCCTGAAAAAAGGACTGTTAACCCAAAGGACTGCCAGCTTTGCTCTGATTTCATCTTTTGGAGCTGTGACATCTCTGATTTTCTCTCTGCTTGGTGGCAATACAATTTATGTTCACTGCTGAGAGCTGGAGTAAGTTGCTGGGCTTGGGACCTGGTGAAGGAATTATGAAATGCTTGACAGAGAAGCATTCTCCAGTGGCCAGTGGTGGCCTTGGATGGGTAGTGCTCTACAAGATAAGCTACTTTCAGCACAGGTATTTCACCTACGCTGCTCTTCCTGTCTCATCTGGTTATATGTATCATGGCTGCGATGACTTTTAAAGGTCTGTGTAGGCAGAAGTATCAGGACTAAGGACTTTCACAACCTTTACATGCTGTGGTGTTTATTTTTATTGAGGGAAGAGTTTTGCTTTCACCTATCAGACCTAAGGTGTTGTGCAGTGCCTGAGAACAGTTTGTGATTGTGTGGGTGCGTCTTGCCCTTGTGGGCTCCTCAGGAGCAGTAGGCAGGATTGGGTACACTCTCTGTGCCAGTGGACAGCCTTTTCCACTGGAAGGGAGTGTTCTGGACATGGCAGGTGCTGCTGCAGTGCATTTCCTCCTTGTTTTTCTCTGGGGTTTGGGTGGCTGAAGCAGGCACCTGAGTTCTGGGACTTCTTGCTGTCTACAGTCTTAGTTGAGCAAACTGTTCCCTGACTTGGACTGATAGCGCCAGTGCTGTTACCCATCAGGAGATCCCCACCAGCTACTCACAGTCTGTTATTGTTGATCAGATACCTAAATGCCCAATTCACCTTACAGTTCAGCTGAGTGTTGCCAGGAGCTTTCTGAACCAGTTTTGCCAACAGAACATTATGCCAGGTATTTCTTTTGTATTTGGGTTTAAAATGCTTGCTCGTGATCTGCCTCCCTGTTTTGGTGTTGAGGGAACAGGATGTGTCTGCGTGTTACCCCTGGACACTGAGATCTCAGAGGAATCTCAGCAGGGCAGAGTGGAAGGCAGAATCTATGTTGGAGGCTGAGGGGGAGGGGGGTGTGTTTCAACTCTGACCCTTGGTTGTAGGGGAGCCAGAGTGAAATTACAACTCTTAAGGCTACAGGTTTGTACTTGAATGTGAGCCTTGTTGGGCAGGCAGCTCGTGGAGATCACGAGGTCGCTTCCCTTTCCTCTTGTACCAGAGAGGTTGGGATCTGGATCTGTTGAGGCCACAGGTGATCCTTGTTGAACTGAGTTGTTTGTCCTCCCTGGGTTTTGCCTCTGAATTATGTAACAGCAAAGATGTAGGCTCTTTTACTTCACTTTGTGCTGAGTCTTGTCTCCTTTAACATCTTCTGGGCCTGGATGAGAGGGTAAGAAGTGTAATGTTGGTAGCTGGTGCCTCCAGGTTGTTCCACATGAAACACCTTCCTACTTCCCTGCAGGTTATGAAAGCCCTGCAGCACTTCCTCTTGGGTTGGAAATAGGGTTATACCTTCCTGACAAGGCTGTCACCAGTGGGTCAGTTCCTTCTCTACCCACCAGTAGGTCAGTTCCTTCTCAAGATGGGTGAAACTGGCTGCTTCTTTGGTGGGCTGTTGTAAACAGACACTCGTTTCAAGGAAAGAATTATCTGCACACCTTGGTTTTTCTGTTACTTGAAAAAGAGGGGGAGTTTCAAGAGCACAGGATGTCTTAAGTACTTTCTGTGGGCTGTGGACCAGCCTTCTGACTGGATTTTTTTTTTTTTTTTGCTCTGTGCCTTAGTCCTGCATACTCAGGATGAACTATTTCTTTGTCTGCATCCTCAATTACTGGAGGTCAGGGCTCCTTTCCAGGGTGTGGTATTGTCTGTCCAGCCTGCACAGAAAGGACCACAGAACTCATTAATGTTTTTGTGTAAATACAATTGAGCTATTCTCCAGACTCCAGTCTTCTTTATCTGTTTTACAGTAAGTTACAATTCCACCCTCTCTGGCTGCCTTTGCTTTGCCTGCCTTCCTAGCACTGGAAAAGCTGTTTAGCCGAGAGGTGAAGCTTCTGTGTTTTAAGGCCAAACCTGACATTGCAAAGACCTGTTTTCTCTAGAATGTGCAGTGAGTCACTGACAGTAGTTGTGATTCCCAGCCTGTTGGTACATTCAGAAGAGGGGGCAGCAGGTGAGCTTGGGGAATGCAGAACTGAGAAAATTAGGTCAGGTCATCAGACAGGACATGCCCTTTCTGTCTCCCTTCCCTTTTGTCAGGTTTTACCCCTGTCTGTAGAGCTCCACAGTATGGAGTTATGATAGATCTACTGTCCAGAGGACTCTGCCTCTCCTCTTGATAGTCCTGTTCCATGGTTCAAATCCTGGGAGGCTTGACTTAGAGGTCTGAGGATGGGGCTGGACAGCAGGCAGACAGCTTCCAGCAGTACTGCCTGGCTAACAGCATAACCTCTGCAACAAATCATGGCAGATACGATCCTGGTCTCCCATTCCCTGAGCCAAGGTTCGTGGGAGATGGAGAGAAGCTGGAATTGTGCAGGATTAAAAGAACTGGTATTACCAAATATGCCTATTGAGCTAAGCAAGGAGGGTCCCTCTTGTGAATCAGGAGCTCAGTAGTGGAGGTGTGTTATCTCTTCTCTGCACTGCAGACTCCTGACTTGCTTCTCCCTGTCTGGCAGGATTTGGTGCAGTTTTCTGGCACTATGTTTGGTGTTACATCCAGATCTTGGCAGGGCCTTTTTCAGGTGTACCAGCAAATCTTGGCATCTCCCTCTGGAAGTGATGCAGTAGAATGAGAGCAAGAGGTTTTTTGTGCCTTAGACTCTTGCTACAGCCTCTGCCTGCTGCACAGCTCTTCTGCATTGATCCCATTGACTTTGTACTTGGATGCTGATATTCTCCTGTTGCTCCCTGCCTTACTAAGTAATCTCTGCTGGGAACTGCGTGCTCACCTGGTCCCTTGCTGGGCTCATGATCCCTGCATGGCCCAAACAAGGCTTCTGCAGGATATAAGTGCATCTGACAGCAAGTCCCGGCAGGTGATGACAGTGTCTCACCAGAGCCCTCCCAAGGGCAGCTAGTGGTGTCTTTCATTGTTGAGGCAGGTGGTGAGTGTTTCACAAATAGGTGGTTCTTGGTGGGACATGTTCCAGAGGTAGTGGTATCTCTGTGTTGACAGATGAATGTTCAGCTATGGAGGTACAAGTAAAATTGACCTGTGATGTGTTTAAAGAAGAGTGAACATCATTAATCTCCTGTAAAGCTATACTGTGTTCTTCAAAAGGTTTCACATTGCTGGTAACTTTAGGAACCACAATGTATTTCAGTTTAACCTAACTCCAGACACTTTTCTCTTCTGAAAATACTGTTTAGCTTTTCCAGCCTGTGACGTTGTGAACAATTTGTATAAAATTATGTCAGAAATTATTCTGCTTGTGAAGCAAAACCTTTTCCCTGTTAATCTCCATTCTGTTGCTTTTTGTGTTGGTGATTGCTGCTGTGAAGTGAGCAAGGAGTGAAGATCTGCAATAGTCAGGACTGTGCTCGGTGTAGAGCTCAGTGGTATGTGCGTAGCTGAAATGGTTTTTTCTAGTATGTGTGTTACCTTTCATAAATCTGTTTGCCCTGCTCAGCTAAGGCTGGCTGACTTCCAGATACTCAAGCTCCATTGAAGTCTTGTGAATAAAACACCAGCAGCCCAGCCTCCTGCATACATAGATTTGCAAAGAGCTTTGCAGACAATCCTGTTCGTCAGGAGTCCCTCTGTTTGGCTGTGTTTTCAGCTCAGGGGTTTCCAGTTCTTACAGGTGCCAGTAACTCAAAGGTTTTCATGTTTTTTTCAGGACAGGCTGTAGCTCCAAGACTTGCATGCTCGTAAGTCTAATGTCTTAAAGATGTTAAAATGTCACTGTTGCTTTCTGGTTTAGAATTTCTCCCTTTAAAAGGCAGTTAGACAGGGTCAATACCTAAAAATAGGATCTAGGCTAGTATGATGTGGTCATGACTTGCCTGGGCACTGGGGCTCTCCACCTAAGTGCTTCAGGGCAGTTATTTGTATCCTGGGATCTCTAATGGTACTGGTCATACTGCAGTATTTTATGATTGCTCAGACACTCAGTGTTTTGCTGTCTGTTGCTGTCCCTGGATGTAGTAAGAAAATGAGAAGAGCTACCCTCCATGCTGAAACTGATAGCAAGCCTTCCCCCCCAGACCTCTATAAACCCAGAGAGAGACCTTGCAGAAGTGCTGGTGATGGATTTTTTATGATTTGTCTGTAACAGGGGATATTGCTTCCTTCAGGGTCAGCTGTTGGGCACAGGAACCCTGAGCACAGGTCAGAGGCTCTGCCGAGGCTGTCAGTTTTCACTTGTCAGCATCAGCATGTGCCTTCTAGTTCCAGCTCTACTAATAATGAGCTTGCAGGCTGGCAGTTCAGTTCTAAATGAACCACGATTTTTATCAGAAATGGCTTTGCTCTTCAAGACTAGAAGGTCTTTATGATCCCTACCTGGATTCCCTGCTTAACTGTGTGATGGGAAGATAATGCAGTGTTGTGCCAGCCTTGGAAGGCTCTGTGGCCTCTTTGAAGTGCTGTGGGTGAGCTGGGTGCTGAGTGATCTCCCTGGCTGATAACACCCTTGGAGTTGCTGGGATCTGCAGGAGGGACAGGCAGCAAGGTCCTGCCAGTCCAACAGCTCTGACCCAGCTCAGTGCTGCTGCAGCCTCTTTGCACAGTGACTATGGAGGTTGCTTCACCTCTCCATGGTCTCCTTTTCCCCTTTGGAGAACACACATAGCACTCAAACAAATCTGTGTTTCACATCTTCAGAGCATTGAAGGAGTTGAAAGTAAATTTCATTAATCCAGACAGCAGTTTTGTCTGTCCCAGGAAGTTTGGCAAGGGGCTTTATCCTGACATGTCCCCACGTTCTCTGTTGTGCAGGGGTTGTTTATTCTTCCCGAATCCTTTTAATGATAGATGTAATCAAGAGGCAACTGAGAGCTGGTTACATAACTGATGTCAGGGTTCCTCTTTGGCAGCATTGCCTTGTGTGCTGTTTGCACGCTGACTTTTAGGAACTCATGGTGTTTCTGTTAACCAGATAACTCCTGAATTTGATCTGGGTAGGTGGTTTGTTGTTGTTGGGTTATTTTTAAACATCTTCTAATTTTGTCTGGTTTGAGCTTTCTAAACTTCAGAGTAGATTTTACTGCTTTTGTTGTGAGGTTGGTACAGGGTTGACATGGTTGGATAGGCCCTGAGCCAGGCTCCCTCTACAAGGCTCAATATACCTGTAAAAGCAGGTGGTTGTGCTCTTGCCAGCACAGCACCCTCTGCTCTTTGTTCTGCTCTGGGGCTCCCCACAGCTCTGCCCCTTCAAAAAGCTCATTGTTCTCAGTCCAACTTGTGCTTTCCTGCCAAGTGTATGCTAATCAGTGTGTTTTCTCCCTCTCTTTTATGTCTGTCCTACTAATAAAATACAGTGCAAATGGGTAAGTGAGGGAGGAGCTGTTGTTTTCTTTGGCACATAGTGGCCATCTGAGCAAAGATGAACCAGACTGGAGCCAAAGATCTGTTTGCTACTCTGCAGGAAGAGGTGCCTCAAGATTGCCAGCCATCCTTTGTTGCCTCCACAAAGCCTTCATGCTGCAGCCCTGTGTGGTGGTCCAACAGAAATGCTGTGAGGGGCTTCTTGGGGACCCCGGTGTTTTTCCTGAGCATCCTGTGGATGCTGTTGTTGAGTGACAGAAAACACTTTTCTTTCTCTCTCCTTGACCACCTAGCACAGTCCATGGCTTCTTCCTCCTGATAGACGTGGTTTAAATCCTGCAGTGCAGGAGCAAATACTATATAGTGCTGGGCTTATTGGTCAGACACCTGCCTCAGCAGCAGCCTTTAGATGGGCTTTACTGGGCCAGTTGCAGTTGGCACTGCATTCCCAGTCTGGCTCTATCCAGCATGTTCACAGTGTGTGCTTTAATTTGTACATAATGTGTGATGGACTGATCCTCTTACCTGCAAATCGTATTTGATAAGGCATTGCTGATGGGAGTTGTAGCCTTTGGTCAGTTACAGTTTCTTTCAGAAAGAGTGATTGCTGTCTCTGTTGGAAAAGGCTTTCAGCTGGGTGAGTTTCAGAAAGTGTGAGGTGTGGGAAGATCAGAGATATGTGTTTGTGTGTATATATATACACACACACACATGTATATAGTATTTTGTTACTCCCAACACAGAGTTGAAACCCTAGAATGTTTTCATTTTAACCTAACAGATGGTGAAATGAAACTGCCAGCAGTTTTGGGCTTGAAGTAGAGGCTTTACAACAAAAAATCTGAAAATCTTAATTATGTGAGAAAAGGTTAGATGAAGCTCCTAGATTTGAGAAAATTTAGAACAGAATGATGCTTTAAAAAAATGTAAGATAGGTCCATTGAAAGTAAGCAAAGTGTCTTTTCTGACATAAAAGTTGATGTACAGTGTGAGCACTAGATGTTTCAACTGTATCCCTGGCTCCAAGATTCAAAAAGCCAAAGTAAGGAGACTGCCTGCATGATGGGTGTTACTCACAGCATGTTGTGCCAGCAAAGATCAGATTGGAAAATTAGCAAACCACATCCATTACAGAAAGTACATTTCAAGCTAAAAATTATGTTCAAGATGCCAGCAACAGAGGAATATAATTTTTTGGTAATGTGTTTGGAGAATCATAGTAGAATGGCTGAACTCACTGGCTCAAGAATCTGAATCTGGTACAGTTGAGCAGCTTTTTTCTGACTCCATAATTCTCTTTCATGGCCAGCCAATGAGAAAAGGGGATTTGGAGAAATAGTTCTGTTGTCTTCCAGTGATGCTGTCAAAGCATTAATTGCTGGTATAACTGTGGCCAGTGTGCAACCATAATCTAAACATTACAAACCCAGTGCTTCAGGGGAAATGCAATGATAGATTCTAGTGTAGTATAAGATACAAAGATACAGTGCTTTTCTGGCATTTATGTTTAGGAATCCTTGTGTTTAGCTGTTTATTGTCAGCCTTACTCTTTTAAAGGTCTTGTTGACCCCCCAGCTCTTGTGTTCTCATACTTAAAGAATCTCAGTTCTTTCAGCACTAGAGTGGCAGAAAAAAGTTGCCATTAGAAGTGTGTTCCTGCAGTTCTTTTCATTCAGTCTGTGAATGTTAAAGCCAAAAAGCTTCTTGTGACTAAAGACGAGAGAGTTGAAACTTGTGTGTGTGCTCACTTGTATTTTCAGTTCTTGCTGTTGTGTGTGTTCTGTGTTTTGCTTGTCCATGACTGAATAATCCATTTGATGGGGTTTTCTTGTTCTCTTCCATTAAAAGGCAGATCGGGAGCGGCGCAGAGAAATTTCCTTACTAGATGACATTTCATCGCAATGTCCGATCGTTTGGGGCAAATAACCAAGGGAAAGGATGGGAAAAGCAAGTACTCGACTCTCAGCCTGTTTGATAAGTATAAAGGAAAGTCAATAGAAGCTATCAGAACTACAGGTAAGAAACACCTCCAGAAAGCTCCTTTTGATGTCTTCAACAACTGTATTGTGGCAGAGCTCGTTCAGGTTGTTGACCCTGTGGGACACGTCTGGGTTGCAGTGTTGGTGCAGGTGTCAAAGCCTGTGCTTCATTAAGATCTAGAGGAAAATCTCCATGGCTCTTTTATTGTGGAGACATAGAGGAATTACACAGATCAGGTGGGGGCTCTTGGCCCTTTCATTTAGCCTTCTGCAGAATGGGCAGGTAGCAGACTTGAGTGGAGGCCTTACCAGGGCCTTAGGCTGTGCCAGGGCAGGGCACCTGAGCTGACTCAAGTGCCTTAAGCTGGTCAAACCACCCCCCCCCCCCCCCCCCCGAGGGCTGAAGGCCACTGGGAAAGAACCTGAGTTGGTTTTGCAGTGGAAATAAAATGAAAAGTAGATAGTGGGTTCAAAAAAATTGACTGGCTCTGGATTTGGTGTTAGAATAGAAAACAAAAAATAAAATACTTCCTTAATAAATGTGGTCTGGTGTGTAGAGCTGGAAGATGGAGACCTCAGGATTCCTGGGTTAGGTGACCTGTTTGTCTGCTAAAAGGTGGACTTGTGTGGCCATTTCCCCAAACTGTAAAAAGGTGCTGCTGCTTCTCCTTGGTGAAATGAAAGAGCTACCTGTGTAAATCCTCCTAAAAGGCTCTGTGAGCACTTTGTTGGGGAGAATGATTTTTCTCCCTCCCACTGCAGGAGCTGTTTGCCAGCTGCTGGAATAGACGGCTGCATCTGTGGTCCTGTGGGAAACAACCTGTGTGTTGACATAGCAGCAGCACTTCTGCTGGGGCTGTGCCCAGCCACAGCTTCCTAATTAAGGTTACTTATCTAGCAGAATACAGCCCTCTGACCTGCTGCTGTTCCTTTCTCACCAGTTATTCCTAGACATGGCTTACAGAGTCTTGGGAAAGTTGCTGCTGCCCGGCGCATGCCACCTCCTGCAAATTTGCCTAGCTTGAAGTCTGAGAACAAAGGAAACGACCCCAACATCATTATAGTACCCAAGGACGGTACAGGATGGGCAAACAAGCAGGATCAGCCAGACCAAAAGAGGTGGGTAGAGTGAATCTTTGAGCTTTGGCAGGCAGCAGTGGTTGTGCACTGCTGTGCTTGGTGTCAGACCTTGCAGGGATCAGTTCTCTGTTGTCTGTGCCAATGTAGAGTTGTTTTCCTGCCTTCCTCCCCTTTGGTCTCACCTCTGCTGTCTCTGCTCAGTTCCAGTGTGACGGCTGCACAGCTGCAGGAGTCGCTGCCGCAGCAGGGTTTGCAGAAATCTGTCTCCAATTTACAGAAACCGACACAGTCAATCAGTCAGGAGGTAGGTGCCAGCAGTCTCTGACTGCCACCCTGCTTCCCCTGTCCCCAGGCAGCTTGAGGACTTTAATTGCCTGCGTTGCCTTGTGCTTAAGAAAAAGCTCCTGTATAATCCATTATTGTGGAAGTGACTCTCTTGAGTCCAAGCTGCTGTGCACCAGGAGCATTGTGCTGCAGTTACAAGAGTAAAATACACAGAACTATATTTCTCAAATGTGTGCAGTAATTCTAGTTGTAGTCTAGGATAAAATGGCTGGAATGTGGGATGCTGGTTAGCACTTCTAAACTATTCTACTTTGGTTGTAATTCAAATGTTGCTTGGTGACAACAGATCCAGCTCTTGCTCCCAGCCTCATGAGACTTGATGGGAAGAAATCTGGTCATGTGGGAGAAGTAGCCAGTGTTAGGACTTGAAAAAGCTACTGGCAACTAAGAAGGTGTCCCAGAGAGTGCAAGGACCTGACCCCCTATGAGTTGTAGATTTCATACTTCTGGTTAAAAAAATCCCAGCCCATGAGCTTCAGAGAAATCAGGACAGAAGCTATGTTTTGAAGAGGAGAGCAGTGGTTAATGCACAGGAAAATAGGGTAGCCTTCAAGCTGAGGTATAGCATGGAACAAATCTGGAAGATTAAGGAGAACATTTGGTACAATGCAGCAGAACAAAAGGAAAGCCTAATGAGAGTACAAGCTGAGGAAATAGGTGGTGAAAATGGGCAGAGGAGAGACATAAGGGCAGAGCAGAGGATTTATACTGTAAAATTGTAGTATGCTGGAGTGGGGAGCAGCTGACTGTAGACCCAGCTTGAAGCTGTGGTCTCTGGGTGATCTGGAGGCCTGAACCATAGCAGGTGCCAGCCAGGAAATGAGAAACAGTCATGAATCTTAACTGATCCATGTTGGGGTTTCTTTTTGCTTTGTTTTGTTTTCAGAGTACAAATTCAGTGCCAGGTGGACCAAAGTCATGGGCACAGCTGAATGGAAAGCCAGCAGGACAAGAAGGTGGTGAGTATGATAAACAGAGCTGGTATGTGCCTGCTTTTCCCAGACAGGCATGAGATGGGGTGGGCTCCATTTCTTCCTGCCCTCCTGTCAGCCTGGTGCAGAATGGGAGTGAGGCCTTGTGAGTCCTGTTTCCAGTCTGTGTGCTGTGTTGGCTGGAATGGTGCAGCTGAATCAGTTCAGGGCTGCCAGTGCAAGACATGGCTTGAACAGAGTGTGTCTCATGGCCACATGGAACCAGAGCAAGTCATACTCCTGGGATGCAGCAGGGAGTTCTGGGAGGGGAAGGTTCTGAAGGAGAAAGGAAACATTTGCCCCCATCATGAGCATCTTTAGTCAGCCCAGAGCAGTATGTAACAAAGGTGCATTAAACACAATGAAATAGGGGACGGATTGGTTTAGAAGAGAAGAAAAGGACATTGGAGAGGGGAAATGTAGGTATCTCCATGGGCAGTAGCAAGGGGATCTTCATCTAAGTGAGTAGTCAGAAGTGAGGCTGGAATGTTCTTGTACAGTATCTGTGATCCAAGGGAGTTGCAGTGGCAGTGGGTGGAAGTGGCAGTGGAGCTGCTGCAGGGTGCACTCTGCCTACACATTGGCTGAGGCCTTGCTATTGAGTGTCCCTCAGTAACTGTGCTGCTAATGGCTTCTGCTTGACTGAGAATCCTGAAGCAGTGTTAACATGAATTGGGAGTTCAGTTGTGTTCTGATGCATCCATTTCCACACAGGAGGTGGTTTCCAGCTGCACTGAGTAGTGCCATTAAAACCATAGTGAGAATAACAACTCAGTTCCACTGTTATAATGTGAACAGACCTGGAACCATTCACTTGTCAAGTGAAATTGCAGAGATATTTGGAAGAACAGACAGCTGCTGATTGCAGAAACAGAGGGGACAAATTTATTCTGAATTAAATGAGGCCCTTAATGAGAGGGTGTTTCTCAAAGGCTGAATGTTAAAGCAGAAACTTGTACTTGCCTGAGGCTGGTGGCCAGTGCAAAGACTGAATTGTTTGGTTAATTGGTACTTTTTTGACTCTTTCTGTGTAGACCTCCTGTAGAGTCATTTTGAAATCTGATCATCTAACAATGTTCTTAAGGATTTTTTGAAAACTCATTCTAGGTCACACTTAACAATATAGAGTTCTCAACCCAAGAAAACAGTTGCTTTTGTGGCTAAGAACAGCTTAATTAGAAGGTAATTGACTCACAGAAGCATCAGAAATCTGTCTGAAAGGATTTCTTAGGCCATCCCATGCTTGCACCTCTTCTCTAGTGGCACTGAACAATTGCTTTTCCTTCTTGGCTAATTCAGGTATTACAAAGAGGAGAATCTCTTTGCTTTTTGCTCTTTTTAAGTCTTAGAGCTGTAAAATCTCTTTTGGAGGGTGTATCCCAAAGAAAAGTGGCCTAATAAATTAATTATGGACTTTTCCATGCCTGTGTCTTTGTGTAAAGGACATTTGGAGAAATAAAAGGGGCACCAAACTTTTTTTCAGTGTGGTGCTGCTTAGGGTTAGAGTACCAATTGTTAATGGCTGCACATAAATAGTCCTCAAATGGTGCAGCCTTACCTGGGGGTAGATGTCTCCCCTGAAAGACACTCACCTGTGCCATTCTAGTTCAGTAAAAATCAGAACTCTTCAGCAAGTCTTAGCTACTTTGCAATATATTAGGCAATGTCCTTCTAAGTATTTTCATCTGTCTAAAATTCAAAGTGCTTCATGCAGCTATTGCAGAGTCTTTCCTGGAAATTTTCACATGGGAGGTCTTGTGCAGTGTGCAAATTCCAGAAAATTGGAAAAAATTAAAATTATTTAAGCCAGGGCAAGGAAAGAGAAAGATAGATGAGACTCTTGTCAGGTCTTCAGTACTCATGGCTGATACTTCTAATAGAGTTCTGAAATGCCCTTTTTAAGAGAGCTTTAGCCAAGTAACACTAAGAAACAGTTCTCAAAAAAGCAATTCTTTTAATGTGTAATAGTACAATAATGCTTGTAATTTCCTTTTATTCAGTGTTATCTTGCCAACAGATTTAGGAGAATTGCTGTGTTTCGTGTTCCAGTCACTGGCAGATCTTTAGAATTGACAGAAAACTGTTGTTCTGGAGTGGCTGATGACTCAGCAAGACAATTTGCCACTGACTAGAAATGAACCTGGCCTGAGCTGGCCAGTGATCTGCA
Organism: Serinus canaria; assembly: GCF_022539315.1. Taxonomy (NCBI): domain Eukaryota; kingdom Metazoa; phylum Chordata; class Aves; order Passeriformes; family Fringillidae; genus Serinus; species Serinus canaria. The sequence continues at coordinate 4,462,689 of NC_066330.1, read as the reverse complement.
TCTTGAAAATGCTGCAGCAGGAAGGAGAGCATAGAACATCTGCCCTTACCTGTGTTGTTTCACTGATCAACAAAAATTTTAACAATAGACTTCCCTGGCAGAGTGAGGTCTGAGCAAGAAGTGTCTCAATAGAGATGTCAAATACTTGATAGCAGGGTATCATTTATGAGCAATCTTGCAGAATTTATATCTTTGCCTCTGTCTGAATTCTGTACTTCACAAAAATAATTGGAAGCTGAGAAAGTTCACTGACTTCATTGAATGTGAGAATTTACATGAAAATCCTGAGTGTGGGAGTGCTAGGTGAGGACACGTGTTGTCGTGTTGGTGACAGTGTCTGAGAGTGTTGGGGATGTGAAGTGAGGTGCTGGTGCGACAGTAATTTGGGTTTAAATGTGCCTGAGGCCCAGATTCCCAGGAAACACATTTCCAGGCTGATCTCATAAGGGAGTTGAAGCAGTGGAAAGATCTTCTCTGAGTGCCACACTTATTTGTCTGACAGGTTCAAGGGCCTCAAGCCGACTGTTATCCTTCTCTCCCGAGGAATTTCCGACGCTGAAAGCAGCTGGCGAGCAGGACAAGGTTGGCAAAGAAAAGGGCGCCTTAGATCCGTCGTATGGGCCAGGACCAAGCCTCCGCCCCCAGAGTGAGTGAAGGACTGTGTCTGTCTGCCTTATCCCAGCCCAGTAACCCCACTGACCCTGTTTTGGGCAGGGGTTGCCAGTTCACTGTAGTACCAAGAACTTCATCCTTACGTTTCCTTTTATCTTTTTATGAGCTCACACGTGTCAGGCTGCTTAGCAGATGATCACAGATTGGCATGTGGTGCTGATTTTCTGTAGTCCAGACAGCCAAGTATGGACTCTCATCTACTACATTGTTTAATAAAAATTGCTGTGTGACGTTGCAAAGCAGGCCCCTTCCCAGGCTGGGGGAGCTGCAGTGAAATCAGTGTGTGGTGTAATGTGGCTTCTCTTTCACTGTTTTTGCATCTAATTGGCCTTAATTCTGCAGGGTAAAGACTTTGGAGATGGGGAGCACTCTGGTAGGAGTTCGGGTTTATTGGCAAATAAGGACATCACTGGTGCAGCAATTACTTAGTAACAGCTCCTCTCTTAAAATAAACACAGTTGGAAATTCTTGATCCTTGATATTTTTCTACAACCTTGGGGTAATTAGGTCTTGACCAGAGTACTTGAGGTTTCGAGACTTTCTGGCAGAGTGGCTGCCTACATTTACAAATATTAACATAATTATTATCTCCTTTCCAGATGTCACCAGTTGGAGGGAGGGCGGTGGGAGGAACGTCACCTCTGCCACATCTCTGACCGCCTCCCCTGCTGAGCTGGGCAGCAAGACCCCCAGCACTGGAGACGGGGCCCCCTCCTCAGCGAGCGCCAGCGATGCCAAGGAGCCGTCTCTCCGCCCAGCTCAGCCCCTCCGCAAAGGGGCCTCGCAGTTCATGGGAAATGTCTACCAGCCACCCACCTACCATGACATGCTGCCTGCTTTTGTGAGTGACCCTTTCTCCACACCTTTGTGATGCCTTTTGTTTTAAAGATAACAGGGGAGTTGAAGGCGGCTGGGATGTGTTTTCTGGACTCTCAGTTGGCTGGCAGGGCTTGCTCAGGGATCCTTCTCTTGACATGTTTTTAGTTTGTGTAGCACAGCCTTGCTCAGCCCAAAGAGAAGTTGTCCAGTTGTCCCTTTCCCTCTGGAGCTGAGAGGGAGACATTAGCATGTGGCCTGTTGGGCAGCCAGATGTCAGATGTTTCTTTCTCTTTTGTGTGGGTGCAGCTACTTTGCTCATGTTTGTAACCTAATCTGGGTAAACCTTCCTGTGGCAAGGAGAAAAACCAGTCTGTTCTGCTTTGCCTCATTCCAGATGTGTCCACAGCAGCCATCTGAGACCCCTACATCGCTGGAGCGAGGGTCTTTCCCTGTTCCTCAGCTTCGGCTTGAGCCCCGGGTACCTTTCAGACAATTCCAGATGAATGACCAGGATGGGTAAGGCTGCCATCACTTTCCCTCTTAAAAGTCAAGTTCAGGGTGTGATGTGAGCCTTAAAGTAGGCAAGAATTTGGGCCAAGGATGCAGTTGCATGTGTGAAGCTGCGGGCACCAAAGGGGAACTCTGGTTTTTACCCAAAGCAGCAGTGCTTTTCTCCAGCTACAACAGCAGCTGAAATCTTGCAGGACTATGAGCATTGTGTGTCTGAAGAGCAGGCAGACAGGAGTTGGGGTGTGATCCTAGACTGGAGGGGTTGCAGCTCTGACCTGTAAGTTCTAGGAAGTGGCTAACAAGTAGACAAAGGGAAGAAACTGCTGAACAGGGAGAGAAACTTGGATGCATTGTATATAAGTGCACAGTAGAAAAGGACTGATTTGGTATTACAAACTCAGCTCTGCATTCTTTGATTTTCTTTTTGCTGTTTCTGACCAGTTCTTTGTTTTCCTATAGAAAAGAGAACAGGCTCAGCCTGTCTCGCCCAACACGCCCAGTTCGGCAGCAGCTGGAGCGAGTGCCTCGGCCCACCATCATCAATGCAGAGAACCTGAAGGGGCTGGATGAGCTGGACAATGATGCAGATGATGGATGGGCAGGTAAAGTGCCTTCATGCTCTGGCTTTGTGTAGTTGTGAAATTGGTGTAAATGATGACACAATGGATCCTTCTGATCCTTCCATCACATTGTGCTCAAGGAACTGGATCTGAAGACTCCTAAAATCTGAAAACACCAAGCACAGCAGGAGGGGATAGGACTGTGGGTGCTGGGAAGGAGAGTTAGTCCTGCCTTTTCAGTCATGGCATTCAGTATCCACTTGCACACAGTCTGGCTTGGTGACTGCCCTCTCATTTGCAACCCCCACTCTGAGGCTGCTGCTCCTCCTCTGGGACCAGTCCAGCTGTTCACTAGTGTGTGCCCACGCTGCTCACATAATTTCTTGCCTAATCCAGCTGAAGTGGTCCCTGCTCATTGAGGGAGGTTGGTAGATGGCATTAAAGGTCCCTTCCAACCCAAGCTATGTTGTGATTTCCAGGACCAGTACTGGACATTTGGCTTTGTGAGTAGTTCATGCCAAGCCTGTGTGTCCTGTAATTTAGTGCTAAAGGGGGGCATAAGCTTTATGAGGACAAGGACCTGTTTCTCTTCTCTCATAAATCTGTTCTCCCTTGATGCCTTTGTAGGCATTCATGATGAAGTGGATTATTCTGAGAAACTAAAGTTTAGTGAAGATGAAGAAGAGGAAGAAACTCTTAAAGATGGACGACAGAAGTGGTAAGAAGTCACTGTATTTGCACCTACAATTTACCTTTAGTAAAAGTGAGCAATACCAGGATCTTTAAAAACTTTTCTAAATGTGGAGTCTTGATCCCTCTAATTTGTTACTGTGACTTCATTGATTTTACTGGGCAGTGTTTGAGTGGTCTTCAAGGCTTTGTGTAGGTCTAGCAGCTGACTTCCAGTTTGCCAGGCTTTTTTCCTCCTCACCTTTATCCTGCTGCACAATAGTGGAGTTGATCCTTATGTACCTTCAGAGAAGCGTCTCACTTGTTTTGGGTTTTTTTTGTGATCTTTCCTTTTTATTAGAGTCAGTTGCCTTTGCCATTTGATTAGGCTCCAAGTGCTTTTTGAAGCAAGTAGCAAATGCAGTAATAAAGCTGTTTATGTGACAGGAACAGCTGGGATCCCAGAAGGCAGCGACAGTTGTCCCTGAGCTCTGCAGACAGTGCAGATGTCAAGCACACCTTGGAGGAAGGAAAGAATTGGAATGATTCAGTTGGCTTGTCCCGGCCAGTCCGGAAAGCACAGGATTCACAGCAGCCTCCGAGGAAGCTGAATGGCTGGAGCTCTGCCTCAGAATACCAGGTAGGTTGAACTCATGAGAGTGAGCTGGAAGCCCATCACTGTCCTTAAGAGGCCAGTTTGACATTTTATTGGAAATGGGATGCTGATGAATTTCTCTATTCTTAGTTTATAGCCACCTGGAGAGAAATCTATCTGCATAGCATTTCCACTAGGGAAAAGAAATTGAAGCTGGTCTGGAACAGTGGGGTTGTCAGTGAGAAAATGGAGTTACTGAACCAAATATCAATAGCTCTTCCCAGTAACAGGGGGATTTGTGCTTGAGGATAAGGGGAGGGAATCAGAAGGGAATATTGTCACCGTGGGATGGAGATCTCAAGATAGAGGCCCTGGTTGGGTCACGCTTATGGAGGAATGTTTTTTCTCTGGCAGAAGCCCACACTGGGAAGTGTTCTCAGACAGCAGTCCCTCGAGGATAAAGAAGAAAAGGTGCCTGTGAGACAGAAGTTTGTGCACTCTGAGATCTCTGAGGCTGTTGAGAGAGCCAGGAGGCGACGGGAGGAGGAGGAGCGGCGAGCCAGGGAGGAGCGCCTGGCAGCCTGTGCTGCAAAGCTCAAGCAACTTGATCAGAAATGCAAACTGGCTCAGAAGAGTGGGGAGACACAGAAACATGCAGAGAATGAAGATGTGCGACCTCCCAGCACAGAGAAAAACACTACACAAGAAAATGGCCACACTTTCCGTAAAGGTACAGAAACACTGCCTGCCTCACCCTGTAAAAATTGCTTTTTTTGCTATTGTGCTGCTATTTTAGCTGGAGTGGGGGAATTCCTGGGAGGGAGTGTTCAGAGGGTCCTTCAAATGCCCTTGAGAGATTAGCTGCTGCTTGTATTCTGCAGAGTATTTTGCATTGTTGACAAGGTTGATTAAATAGAAAAAGCTATTAAAACAAATGCAAACTTCTTCAGTTGCCTTTACCTGTGCTCAGTGAGCTGTGCTAGCAGAGGGCTTGTTGGAATGGACCTCATGGGCTTCTCATGATTGGATGATAATATTAAGTGCTTGTGGCCGTAGATCAGAAAACCAGTAAGTGCTCCCAGGTTTAAGGACTAATGGGAAAAAGGGCTTTCTCCCCAGTGCTTAAGCAGAAAGCTGATAGTAAAGGAGGATCTCAGAATTTATCATTAAAATAAGATGGAGAAAACCCTCTGTAGGGCTGTCAAGGTAAAGGATGTGCTGTATATGATTGTAGTAAAGTTCAGCCATGTATTACAGGCAGGACATTCCCACAGCTGTGTATGATGTGTGGTGGTGGTGCACTCCCAACTCTCATGAGCAAGCTCTTGAGGGATTGTTTTCTTCTCTGCAGCAACCCCTGAGTTTCACACGCAGGATGCCTCTGTTGGCTATCTGGAAGAGGAGAGTCCTGCTCCAGCAGCAGCAGCAGCCCAAAGCAGCAGTGAGGAGGAGCTCAGAGAAGCTCCCTCACCAGCACAAGAATTCAACAAATACCAGAAGTCTCTTCCCCCACGATTCCAGAGGCAGCAGCAGCAGCAACAGCAGCAGGTAAATGGCTCACAACACATTTTTTGGACCCCCAGTAAACCATTGTTTTTGCTCAGTTCTCAACACCCACCAGTCTTTGGGCTGAGAGGAGATAAATGGGGTTTTCCCTAGCCTTTTTCAGTATTTCTGGTCATGGAAATAACCTGTCTCATTAGGTAGAAGGGCTCTCTGTGGGCTACATGAGTTTTCCTTGCACCCTGTGATGCTTGAGAGCTGTGGGTAGAGCTCTGCCAGGTTTGTCACTTGCCAGGAAGAAAAAACACAGTGCTGTCAAAAATGTTGACTTGTCTTGCATGGTTGTCTGGGCATCTCCTGACAATTGGAACTCTTAGGACTCTGTGGTTTGTGGCAGAGCTCTGGTTTGCAAATGTTCATGAGCAGGAGAAGCTGAGGGTGTTCCCACATCCAAAACCATGAGTGCATGAGTGGCTGTCTTGGTGCTTGTGTAGGCCTGGCCCAGGGGAGGTTCTGTTCCTTGGGCTAACCTTGAACCTGGTGAACATCTCTTTTTACTCTCTGGCACAAGATGAGCTGCTGTTCTTCAGCACTGCTGCAGTGCCTGAACACACAGGACAGGGGCAGGGGAAACCCTTGGGGTTCAGCTGCTTCCATTTCACTCAGCACTTGTTGTGTCCTTACCATTGTGGGTATGGGCAGCCATTTGATTGCCATGGGCAAACTGCTTAGTTTGGCAAGTTCCTGAACTGCTTTTGGACTTGGAGGGAGTTCTGGAGGGGCACACTGCTCATTCCACCTCCTGCTGAAATTTCAGAGGGCTGGTCCTTTGCTCAGCTCTCATCTAATTCCTACTTGGATTTTTTCTGTGCGGCTCTTTGAGACCATTGTTTTCTTTGCACCATAAAAATGTTTGGTCTTAAATGTTTCATTTTTGTTGCATTGAAAACTCTTCTGGGGCACTGAGACATCAGCTGAGCTGCTTTGTGCATCTTGGCTCTTGCCTGACCTTTCAGTGCTGTATGCGCCATACGTGCTGTGCAGCTCTGCTGCCAGATGCAGTGAGTCTGTGTAGGGCAGCAGAGACAAACCAAGGGACAGAGTATTCAGGCTTCAGATAATGCAAAGTTAATTGCCAGTCTTCATAAAATAACCACTTGAAATGGGATATCATCAATGCTGCTGCAGATCCTAGCGAAGAGCTCACAATTGCCTTTTGCTCAGTAATTGCTCTTTTATGGATGTTCCCCGTGCTCATTGCTCGGCAGTTGACATTTTCATGATTCAGATGTACAGCAGCAAATGCTGCCTAATGTTACTCTTGAAAAGAGATGCTCTTAAACTAGAAAGAATTGGATGTCTTTGCTGTCATGCTAATAATACCACGGGTCATCACTACTGGAAGAACATGAAGTTTTATTTTATTTTCTCTTATCCTCTCTGATGTTAGTATGTATGAGGCAATGCATGTTTTGGCTGGCTTGTATTGCTGCTTTTGTAGTTCCATGAAGAGAAGAAAATGGAAAAGTGTTGGTATTGTGAAGGAAATATTTCTCCATGGTACCAGAGAACTAGGTAATGTAGATATAATCTACATTTATCACAGCCTTCCTTGCTATAATGATGTGTCAGATTCAGATTTAAAGGTGTCTCTTTTGCCCTGCAGTAGGGGATTGGCTTTTTTAATAAACAGTTACAGTATCTGACACTGTTGTAAGCTTAGCAGAAAAATACGATGGCACATTTGACAAGTAAGTAGATGCATTTGATGTTAATTGGAGCTGTTTAGTGTTTAAAAGCTTTCTTCAGTACACAAAACTCCTTTCAAATATGTATTCTTTTTGGACCTTCAGCAAAAGTTAAATGTCAAATCAAATTAACATCATGGCAGTCCTCAGCTAAAGGAAGGTGGACTGGCTGTGTGGGAAATGGGGAAACAACCTGCAAGTGCCAACCTGTCTCTGAAGGATGCCCAGGAAACACTGTAAAATATTAATAGCTCTCTTAAAGTGATTTAGGTTGTTTTTATCTAACCTGTTAAGCTGACAGGGGTGGAACTAAATATCTACACTCTAAATAAATTAGAGGTGAATTTCCTGAAAAATGTAACATCTTCTGAAGTATTTGGTACCAGTTATGAAGTGGAATTTGACAGGAAGCTGTCCTGTATTCATTCAGGAGTGTTGAGAAGATGCAAATTGTGGTCTTAGAGCTGATCCCTTGTGTTTGGCCCCATAGCCTGGTCCACAGTGGTATGATAGCCTGGCTGCCCTGGTATTTACAGAACAACTGCCACATTCCCAGCTGGTAGTGAATTACCCCTGTCTGCCCCACCCTCCCATCTGATTAGAGATTGATCCTTTGATGATGGCACTTGTTTTCCTTTGGCTGACCGGTACATCAGTGTGAATCCTGGCACCACAGCCATGTCCAATGGCCCATCCTGTTCCCTGCAGGAGCAGCTGTACAAGATGCAGCACTGGCAGCAGCAGGTCTATCCTCCCCCGTCGCACTCCCATCCCCAGCGGACGTTCTACCCGCCGCACCCGCAGATGCTCGGCTTCGACCCCCGCTGGATGATGATGCCGTCCTACATGGACCCTCGCATGGCCCCGAGCCGCACCCCCGTGGATTTCTACCCTTCAGCCCTTCACCCTTCAGGTGAGATGTTGGCAGTGTTTATCCTGGCTGTTGAGTTGGTTCATATCTGGAAATTTGCTGTTTGTCTTAACCTCTGTCCAGACTTTGCGTTCTGGTTGGCATCCCTTCTCTGGGGATGAGAAGGGATTGCAATGTGAAGTGGTTGGAGACTGGGAGGGAGGACGTGTCTGTCCGTTCTCTGCACTGCAGTGGGAGACATTCCCTGACTGCTTTGTGACCTTAGTGGATGTGTCTGATCTTGCCCCTTGGAGGAAAGGGTAGCAGATCCACTGATCTTGCTGTTGGAGAAGGATGAGTTTTGGAGTTACTGCAATAATGTGAAATCTTAATAGACCCCTTTTAGGCAGTGTGATGGAGAAACTCTGTAGTTCCTGAGCTGTGAACTTTGCACCTTACTATATTGTCCTAATCTTCAGAGGTGTGAATGTAAACATCAGGATGTATAAATGATTCCCTGGAGTTGGTGGATTGCTTGATCCCAAGCCAGTGATGCTGTGTAGTGTCTGTGTGGGCTGGGCTCTGAGAGCTGTGTCATCTTCTGTATCACTCCAGGTGTATTTCCCAGCTGTGCATTTTCCAAGCACAGGCTCCCCTTTACAAGGGAGGTTTCCATGGCTGCAGCCACCTGCTGCCTGAGAAGGAAGGGGAGTCAAGCTAGGAGATTGTTAAATTCTTCTTGTCTGTGAAATCCTGGTGCTAATGGCATGAACTCTGTTGTGAGCAGGAATTATGAAGCCCATGATTCAGCAGGATTCCATCAGTGGGAGCAGCTGTCGGTCTGAAGATCAGAACTGTCAGGCAGGGCAGGCAGAGAGGAAGACTGCTCCCTTGGATCCTGTGCCAGTGTGGGGCCAGGACAGCTACACATCCCTGCAGAGCAAAGGATACTCCCTGTCACATCAGAAACAGGCTGACAACATGGGCATGGAGGGGCTGCATGCCAGGTGAGTGGAGAATTCCCCTGTCCTCAAGCATGCTGGGATGGGAGGTGCTGCTGTAAGCCCTCTGCTGAAAAGCAGGTGTAGAGCTGGCCTGAAAGATGTCTGAACAGGCCCAGGTACTGATCTGGGAGCACCCTTATACTCCTCAGTGTTTTAGCTGGTTTACACAGAGCTATTGAACTATTCAGAAGTTTTCTATCTTGGAGCTTCCAAACAGCTTGGAGTCTGTTTGGAGGGAGAGGGGGACTTGTCACCTACACGGGAAGGTATAAAAAACGATGAGTCAAAAAATCTGATGATTGCTAGGTTGTCTCCTACTTTTTTTAGACATTCTAAAACCAATCCTTTGTTTTCAGATCTCCACATCACTGGAGGTTAAATCTCCCTTCATTTCTTAAGTACGCTGCCCATCATAGGAACTGTTTTCCTCTATCATGCATTGATTTAACAAACCAGGCAGTACAGCCTGGGGCCACAGCGGCTCTGTACAGCATTTTGGTATTTATAGGTTAATTGCCTCATGATTTACCATAAACCTCAGTTTATTTCTTTTCACCTCTTGTATCCAGCCTGGGCCCTTGGATTTGTGCTGTGCTCTGCATTACCTGACTTTCCTTTGTCGTTTGTTTTGTTCTCAGGAATGAAAGTTACTCTGCTTCTGGAAGGCCAGAGGGTCTGAGCACTCAGCGAGATCTCTTTGAGGAGAGAGGGGAGGAGTATTTGAATGCTTTTGACAAGAAGGCCCAAGCAGACTTTGACAGCTGCCTGTCTTCTCAAAGGATAGGCCAGGATCTCCTGTTCCAGCACCAGGAGAGTGTGCAGGAAGCCTGTCCTGCTGGCAGCCGCCATGCGAACCTGAGGTGCTCGCCTCTGGAGCCTGATTTTATCCAAGCAGAGAAGAAGCCTGAGTATAACGGTTGGGATATCAGCCACCATCAGAAACCTGCGGAGACAGCAGCAGAAGTTGCTGAAGAAGTACCCCGGGATGAGCAGTCCTTCAGTGCTGACCCATGGAAGAAAGAAGGAGCCAATACCAAGCAGGCCACTGAAGAGACACCAGAGTGGGCTCCTGAAAGCCGCAGCACCAGTGGGCAGCCCCAGGAGCAAATGGGGAGGACAAGGCGGTCGGGCCCCATTAAAAAACCAGTCCTGAAAGCCCTCAAGGTGGAAGAGAAGGAGAAGGAGATGGAGAAGGTTAAACTGGAGGGAGAGGACAGCTCACGCCCGCTGAAGGAGAAGGCAGCCGTTCAGAAGGTAGAAAGCGAGTCAGATGACTCTGCTGCCTTGCTGAACTCCACGCGTTACCTGCTGGATGACAAAGGTTCTTCCCAAACCAGCCTTGCACGAGACGCTGAGAAATCCCAAGAGGAAGACGAGGAAGAAGAAGAAGAGAAGCCAGAAAGAACCTGGGAGAACAAACTATCCAGAGAAAGCAGTGATCTCCCTCCCACAAAAAGAAACAACTGGATCTTCATTGATGAGGAGCAAGCCTTCGGTGGGAGAGGTCAAGGGCGTGGGCGAGGGAGAGGCTTCAGAGAGTTCACTTTCAGAGGCCGAGGCACGGTTGTGAGCAGCAGGGGGGTCTACAACAACAACCAGAGGAGCAGCCGGGGCCGAGGGCTCCGGGAGTTCAACCAGCCAGAGGACTTCCCCAGAGGCAAACCAAGGCGCCGGATTGCCAGTGAGACACACAGTGAAGGGTCAGAGTATGAGGAGCTCCCCAAGCGTCGCCGGCAGAGGGGCTCTGAGAACAGCAATGAAGGATCTGTGCTGGACAGGGAGGATAGTGATTTGAAAAAGGGAGACTTCAAAGAGTCTTGGAGGTCCAACAAAATCTATTCAGATGATCATAATAGCCTGGATCCTAAGATGAGAGCACCAAGAGCCTTTGGGAGATCACTGCCACCAAGACTGAGCAACTCTGGCTATGGGCGAAGGGGGTTCATGGGTAAGGAGCCCACCCAGTGGCAAGGCAGGAGTGGGGGAGGAGGGTGGCAAGAGTACAGCCACACATCTCCATCAGACAGTTTTGGGAGCAGGCAGCAGTCTGACAGGGACTACATTCAGGATTCTTACAAACACACGGATTCCTTCTCCAGCCGGGTTTTTGATGAGAGTCATCTGGATGACAAAAGGCACTTTTTCCAGGAGGATTACTCAGCAGATCAGGAGAACATAGAGAACAGGCCCTTCAGGAGGCGGCGTCCTCCCCGCCAGGACAAGCCCCCACGGTTCAGACGCCTCAGGCAGGAGAGGGAATCAGTTGGGCAGTGGAACCCCGAGGAGGGAGGCCCTAATCTGCTGCCCAGCCAGTGGCCAGGCAGATCCAAACTGGGCACTGCAGAGAAGAGCAGCATCTCGGGCAGACGCTCTCCTGAGCTGTCCTACCAGAACTCTTCAGACCATGCCAATGAGGAGTGGGAGACGGCGTCTGAGAGCAGTGACTTCAGCGAGCGGCGGGAGAGAAGAGATGGAGCTCCAGAGAGTGAGGGCCAGCTGGAAGGTGGCCTCGGCACTGGGAGCTTGGGAGAGAAGAGGGAACTGGCAAAGAGGAGCTTCTCAAGCCAGAGGCCACTGGTGGACAGGCAGAGCCGCAAGGCTGAGCCGGCAGGGTTTGCAGAGCAGTCTGTCAGGACTGGTGTGGGAGCAGCTTCCAGATATGAGAGCCAGCAGAATGGGACCCTGATAAAGAGCAAAAGGTAAAGTTGGTTTTTGGTCTGTGATATATGCAGGTGTTGGAGTGGACAGACACCCCATGCATTTTCTTGTCACTGCTACTCGCATTCTACTGACAAAACTAAATCCTTTCCCTTCTTTCTGTGTAGGTCTCCAGAAGAAGGAGGAGGCCTTGGTAACACCAGTGGAGGGAGCAGCCACTCCATTTATAGCTTGGATAGGGCCTCCCATGTGAACTCAGAAAGTGCTGAGGGGCCGGGTAAAAAGCCAGAGAAGGAGCACAAATCCAATGCACAGAGAGCAAGTGAAAAGGGAGAGGCCTTGTCACAGTTTGAACTGAGTTATGGAAGTGAGTATCTTGATTCATTTGTTTCTTTAAGAGGATAACATATTGTGGCTGACTGATTAAAGCCAAACTGATTCAATCCGGTGTAATTTTTATTATCAGGTTAGGGGCTTTTTTCCATTTATTTGCAGAAACAAGAAAATTCTTGTGTATCTAAATAGAAAAACATGGAAGGTAAAATTGTTGTTAAATTTTAAACGCAAACTTTTCAGCCTGATCTGACAGTGTCTCTAATGTTTCTTCTGTAGAAAGTTTGTGTTTAGGGAGAATATTTCTGTATTTCTGTCTAAGATGCTAATGTATTTTTAGGCTTGAAATTTATGTTGTCTGAAGGAAGTTGAGAGAGGATCCGGAGTGGGGAATTTGAGGTTGAGCTAATGGCAGGGAGGCAAGAAATTAGTATCTCTGAAAAGAGAATTACCTGGCTTATCATACAGCTCCTCCAGCTGAAGTGTGCTCATCTTGAAACAGAGGACACAGCAAAATCCTGCAAGATAAAGGGGCTGGTAGATGTCAGCAGACTACATGATTTTATTTTCTAAATGTAGCTGCTATGTTGCTAGGTGAACTTATTGTTGGAATGGTTTCTCTTTGGAGTGCACTGTTTAAATTATTGCAATTACAAAGCTTTACATGCACACACATGTTCACTGTGTTGTCTCTGTGTGCTTTGTTCAGGTACCATCATTGATAACCGGGTGTCGAACACAGCAGAAGAGAATGAAGTTGGTTCCATGTCAGGGGAAGGCTTCATTGAGGTTCTTACTAAAAAGCAGCGTCGTTTGCTGGAAGAAGAGCGAAGGAAGAAGGAACAGGCTGCTCAGGTGAGGAATGGGAGGCAGAAAAGTTGGACCTGTTACATGGTTTGGATTGCATTCAGAGAAACAGGGCCCCAGAAAGTGTTTGTATGAACAGAAAACGTACAGTTGACTGTGCCAAAGTAGTACAGATCCTGTATTGGGCCCCAGAAACGTGTTTAGGGCCGCTGGTCTGAAAAGGAGAGTTTGATTTGAAAACTATTCTTGGCTTGCAGCAAAATTACTAATTGGGAGTTAAGTTTCTAGAGTGGTCTTCATCCAAAGCAGCTTGGCTCTCTAAGCCAGCTGCTGGCTGTACTTGGTGGGATATTGGGCAGCAGGAGCAGTGGATGCCTTTGCACTCTGACTGTGTTGTTGCCAGAAGAAAACCTCACACTGCAAAAAGCAGCTCTCTGCAGCCTTGTTAGACTGGGGGAACCTCCCAGCCTGACACTTGTGCCTTTCCTGTCACAGGCACCTGCCAAGGCCCGCGTCCTTCAGTCGCGCATTCCACCACGATTTGCCAAGAAGCAGAACAGCCTGTGCTTGGAGCAGAGTGATGTAACAGTGTCTGGAAACAGCCTGGGCACAGAGATCTGGGAGAGCAACAGCCCAGGTAGGCTTGGGTCTTTTTGTTCCAAAAGGTTTCACAGAGCTGGAGTCCTCTGGGATATGCAGCAAGAATGGGGTCCATGGTTCAGAGGATCAGACCCTCTGCTGTCTGATGCTGGGAGTGGGAGGGGAGCTGGCAGACGTGTGGAGTAGCCTCTGTTCTAAGCTCTATGGTTTAGGGTTCAGCCATCCTGCCCCTGTTGCTGGCCATGTCAGTCTCCTAATCTGCTTCTTGGGTCTTTGTTTCACATCAAGTTACTACTATGCAGCATTTTATAGCTGCTTAGGCTGGATCTACTTTTTTTATTTTGCCTTTCTACATTTTCTCATTTCTAGCCTTGGGCAGTTAGTGCCTCCCTTGTTTCTCTCTGACCTGTTTTTCTCTAGTTGTTATGTTCCCTAAGAAATCTCCTCCCTATTTTCTACTCTCACTCCTCATACCCTGTGTTGTCTGCTGCATCATGTCTCAGATGTCTGGGCAACACTTAATGTACTGAGGTGGTGAAAGTACCCTTTCTCATGTCTAGAAATGGAAGGTTGATGGTGTAATGTGTACAGGGTGTGCTCATAGCTGTGTTTCAAGCAGCTGAACCCTGCCCTCCATTCTCTTCCAGCACTTTCCGTTCAGTCTCCTGGCAGTGATTCCTGGAGCAAGCCTGTAAATACCTTTAATGGCACTGAGTCCAGCACCGAGGTAAGTGGCTCCTAAGGTGCCCTTCAAGGTATTGTGTGTATAAAGTATTAATGCAGGTGGCTTTTATGCTTCTCATTGCTCCATCTGTGCTTAGTGACTCTCAGCTCTGCTTGTGCCATTTTAAACTGTCTCTTTGCAGTTTTAATTTGAGCTTGGCGCTGTTCAAATCTTGACCTAAAGAGCCAAGCCAACGCTGCTTGGTGTTGTGTGTGGGTATAAATCTGGAGTAACTGTGTGATAGAGCTGTTCCAGGGTTATGCTCATCACTGGGTGCACACTGTGGTCGAGGAGGGTTGGAATCCCTTAGGTCCTGTTTGTGCCTTGTGCCTGTGAGCAGTGTGGAGCTGTAGCCTTAATGCAGGGAGGGCAGAGGAGTTCTTGAACGCTTCATCTCTGGAGACCAAGAGTTTAAATTTGATTTGGGTCCCATGTTAAGTGAGTTTGGCAGTCTCAGCCTAGTTGTTCTGTGGGACACATTTCCTTACTCTGAAGCCATGGTCTGGTTAGTGCATCAGTTCACCTGTCTCAGGGCTGTGTAGAGCTGAAGGGGCAGCCAAGAGGTGCTGCAGGTCAGGCCCAACTCCTTTGCAGTTAACCAGGATGGCAATGTGAAAAAGGGACGTGGTCTTGCTGTTCTCTGGGATGTTTTTTCCTCGGTGGTGCTGGGTCGGAGTCCGGGGCTTTAACACATTTCGTGCTTTGCATAGCAGGGATTTAAAGGCAGCCAGGGGGATAGTGGCATTGACTTGAGCGCGGAGTCTCGGGAATCCTCCGCGACCTCCTCTCAGCGCAGTTCTCCATATGGCACCCTCAAACCAGAGGAGATGAATGGGGCTGGCCTGGTGGACTCAAAGCCTGACTGCCAGAAGGAGCAAGTGCAGAAGCAAACTGATAAAAAGGTAATCTGGATTTGCAGCCAAGCCAGAGCACAGAGTGAGAGACGTTGTGAAGTGGTTGTGTTGTTGTTGATAGCGTTTTTAAGGCTTGAGGTTGGGTTATTCGGTCTTTGTGTCTCAGCCTCTCTGCTTTCCTGTTAAGGATTCAGATCAAGGCTCAGGACAGAACAAGGAACACAAGCCTGGACCAATCGGCAACGAACGCTCCCTGAAAAACAGAAAGGGTTCGGAGGGAACGGAACGGCTGGAAGGGAATATTCCCCCTGTTAATGGGGTGGAAATTCACGTGGATTCTGTACTTCCTGTGCCACCCATTGAATTTGGAGTAAATCCTAAAGTGAGGATTGAATTTAATTTTATCTTCTTGGTGATTTGATCTTGTTGAGGCATGAAAAGTGGTTTGAGGCAGAAGGATTATTTAGAGGAAGCTTCCAGCTGTAGGTTTGCCTTAGATTTCATTACTGACGCAGACCAGGTACTCAGGATGTCCTGGCAGACATTTAGTATCCACTTGGAAATACTGTCCCAAGGACCAGCTGGGGTGGTAACAGAGGTGAGGGACAAATCATGGCCAAGCTTTTGTGTGCCTCTGGGGGTTGCCTGCTGCTGAGTGCTAAGAGGTGTTTTCTGTTTCCAGCAAGGCTTACTGGAGATCAGTCTTAAGTTTGTAGTGTCATAATTCAGGCTAGAGTCATTAACCATGAAAAGCAGAGGGGTGGCCCATGGACCTGGATTTGAGTTTTGTATGTTTTGCATTTTCAGGACTCTGACTTCAGCTTGCCACCTGGTTCTGCCTCTGGCACTGCAGCTAACCCTGTCACCAAATTGCAGGATGCCTTGGCCAGTAATGTAAGTATTTTTTTCTTTTGACATTGATTCATTGGAGATACTCCTTAGGTAAATCTCAGATGCTTTCAGAGAAAGGAAGCTTGTTTGCATCTGACTTCATATTTCATGCTTAGGCAGCACGTCACTGAAATCCAAAATGGAAGTCTCATGATACTGTGGTAAAATGAGTGTCACAAACGCAGAAGTGATGTAGAGAGCAAGTTCATTATCATTGTGACCTGTGTGAAGCCATCTCTGAGATGGCCAGTTTCTCTCACGATGCAGATGGTGACATTTTAGACCCAGACTGCCCAGCTTCCTCAAAGGTTTCACGTGTCACAGCAAGGCAGAGAACTGTAACATGGTGGTCAGGCCTTTTTGGAGGTTTCCCAGCTAATTCCAGCCATCTGGGGATTTCATTATTCTGTGTGAAAGAGTGAGCACACTGAAAGCCCAGCTGGTAGCTCAATTGTAGACAGCAATGTGAGACAGACACACATTGCTTTTGAAATGTCTTCAGGTTTGTAGGCTGTCTGGTTTTGATTTTGGAGATTTGTCTCATGGGCAGTTTCTTTTCAGAAACAGGTTTTGTCTGAAACTTAGGTGGTTTCTAAGTATGGAACAGGAAGGAGAACTCTTCTGCAAATGGAAGTTATTGGATCAAACTGATGTTTAAGTGGAAGCTGATATAGTTCAGCATAGAGGGGTGTCTTTGCACATAACCAAAGCTTCCTTTATTGCAAGAGCAGAATGGACCCTAGATGAGCCACTTGGCTCGTGCAGTAGCACCAGGGACTGAATTCTTTGATGTGCACTTACTGGAGCTGCCCAGCTGACCCTCTGTCAGCCTCGGTAGCTCATACCATTCTCCTAAGAGTTCACAAATATTCACCTTTTATGACTCTCCCCTCAGGCAGGGTTAACACAGTCCATTCCCATCCTGCGAAGGGATCATCACCTCCAGCGCTGCATCGGCCTGAACCCCATGTCCTTCCCCACTGCTGACCTTACTCTTAAGGTAAGGAAGGTGTGTGGATGCCATGTCTCTGTGGGGATATCACTCTGAAGGTGTGTGGATGCCATGTCTCTGTGGGGATATCACTCTGAAGGTGTGTGGATGCCATGTCTCTGTGGGGAGATCACTCTGAAGGTGTGTGGATGCCATGTCTCTGTGGGGAGATCACTCTGAAGGTGTGTGGATGCCATGTCTCTGTGGGGAGATCACTCTGAAGGTGTGTGGATACCACGTCTCTGTGGGGAGATCTTTCCCAGAGTATTTTGTTAGGTATTGCTAAACTTCAATTAGCTTTTGTAAAAATTGTTCATATGTGCTGTTCAACATGAGTACAAGTGCTTTAAGTCCTGAATGCAGGAAGTCCTTGCCAATTGTAGAACCAAGTGCAACAGAGCTTTTGTGTTTCTGTACTGGGCAAGGTTGGCTGCTCAGGGATCCTGGGAAGCCTGGGGGTGTAAAGAGAGAAAAAAACCAAACAAAACCCACCCAAGTGTACAAACAATAGCAACAACAAAACCAAATAAACCAAACCAAAACCCACCTCCATCCCAAACCCGAGAGCCCAGCAAATACCAAGGGATTTGAGCATTTGTGAAGGGTTCTTGTCCATTAGAAATTGTTGTAGAACACCCTGACCTCAGACCTGTCACCTTTCCACTATGCCTAGAGTGTAGGGAATTTGAGCTCATAGGACACAGATGAGCAACTGTGGACTTTGGTGATGTCCTCCCCATTTGAACTGTCTGTAGTTATTGTTCTTTGTTTCCATAGATGGAGTCTGCTCGTAAAGCTTGGGAAAACTCTCCGAGTTTACCAGAACAGAACTCCCCAGGAGGTGCAGGCTCAGGCATCCAGCCTCCTTCCAGTGTTGGAGCTTCCAACGGTGTCAGCTACAGCTCTTTTGGTGGAGTTTCTATGCCTCCCATGCCTGTGGCATCTGTAGCACCTTCTGCATCTATTCCAGGTACCTGCAGACTGCAGCAGCATTTGCATTGTCTGATTGTTATCTGGGAGTTATCTTCTGGTTCTAGTAGATGAGGGCATGGTGAGAAGAGCTTTTGTGTTGAGTAACTGGCTGGCTGATGTTTGACAGATCCTTAACAACCTAGGCAAGGCAGAAAGAGGGACTGACTCCCCACTTTAAAGAATGTGACTGGTGAAAGCTTAATACAAAGACAGCTTTCCCTGTGTAGTGGGAAGTCTCTGATGTCTCAGTAGATCTTGCTTACCCTTTACTGTGTGCCCAATGGAACAGAAGGAAAGAGACCTGTGGCTGAGAGGCTTCAACAGTCCCAATATCATTATCAGTCATTCCTCTGCTTGTTTGCCTTTGAAGCCACAGGTTCTGAGCACCTTCTGCTTTTAGCAAAACAGCAACTGGCTTACAGCTCACAGAACCCCGGGAGAGGGGAAGGTGTTGCTGCCTTTTAGTTAAAGAAAAAGCTTAACTCAGTCATGTTAGTGTGTGTAATTAGGGAGATCATCTGGAAAGAGGAAATGTACTGGGATTCCCTCCATGGGATGTTTCCTGGGTCCTAAAGGACTTCTCATGTATGCCCTGTATTTCTCATGTCTCAGTTCAGGAACAGAGTGAAATGTGTAGTGACTCTGTTGTTAGCTTCCACTTGGTAAACAGATTGTTCCAAGTCAGGTGATTTCCTTCCTCACCCACCCTAATCTTGCTGCTTAATCCTGTGGTTCATATCTGCACAAAAGCACAGGAGTGGCACAGCAGTTACTAATTGGTGCCACCCTTGGGGTGAATGTGGCTTTTAGATCTCATGTGTCAAGGCCTTAAACACCATGTTGGCTCTTTCTGTCTGTCTTAGCTGCAAAGATGAGATGATTGCAGAGCAGATTTCTGGCATTTATTTCAGAGTACAGGTTACCAACTTCTGAGCTGCTAGTATCTGACTCTTTTGTGGAGGTGGGAAACCTGAGTTTACATTTAGCCTCTGACAGGAAGGTATGATTAATTCTCAGCAATCCTGCTACTGCTGATGTTGGTATGTGGATTTAGGAGCTTTACAGACATTTCTGAATGGGTTCTATGTTTGTGTTAACTTGCTGAGAGGTAGGAGATAGTCTTGACCTGCAGATCTCTGCAGTCTGCTGTGCCTGTATCTCCCCTGTACCTTGAATTTACAGCCTGCCTTTTGTGATGTGCAGGTAACCATATTCCACCCCTGTATCTGGATGGCCACGTGTTTGCAAGTCAGCCCCGCCTGGTCCCTCAGACGATACCTCAGCAGCAAAGCTACCAACAGGTAAGGGAGCAGCACAGCTTGCAGGTGGTATTTCAAGGATTCTTCATGGTGGCACTTAAGAAACGAGTAATTTTTCACTTTCATAGCCCAAAGGAAATTAGATGGGGCTCCCTTTAGGTTCCTTGAATGCTTCTTCCCAGTGGGTGTCAGAGGTCAGTGGAAGTGAAGGGAGGGAATTGAGTTCTTCCCCTTCTGTACCAGTGCCCTTGGACTGGTTTTAACTGAAGCAGATGCTGAGGCCTATGTGAGATGAAGTGATTTTCAGTGAATTCCCCAGTCAGTCAATAATAATGAGTAACTTCATTAGTAAATAGGGTGTTGATAGGGCTGGAGAGAGCTCTTTCAAGGTGGAGTACAGACAGGTGAGAGCTGGGATTGTTACTGCCTGCTCTATGTGAGGAGCATCTTGGTTCCTTCATGTCCATCAAATGCCTCTTGCAGGCATCAGCCTCTGGGTGCCTGGGCAGTGTGTTCCCTGGCAGTGCTGCTGTTCTGGGGAATGGTGCAGGGCTGGGTAAAGGCCCAGTGTAGGTAATTGTCACTGCAGATTGACTCATGCAGGAAACTGATAGGTTTTTAACAACCCTGGAGAGTTTCTGGCTCCTCTTGTACCTCTCAGTTATATTAATTTCTTCTGCAGGCTGCTGCTGCTCAACAGATTCCCATTTCCCTCCACACATCCTTACAGGCCCAAGCACAGCTTGGACTGAGGGGTGGTCTGCCTGTTTCCCAGTCCCAGGAGATGTACAGCTCCATACAGCCCTTCAGGTAACTGCTTCCTGTTTTCCTTTCCTTGTGGCTTGCTCTCTTACGTTCCTGATGTCTGGGGACATTGGTCAGCTACCCCACACTCATCTTCCCTTTCCCCTTTGTTCAAATGCTGTTTCCTTCCCCTAATAACAGTGCCAGTGTAGGGATCATGAGACTGAAAAAATCTGAATTAGTAGTTAGTGCTTCAAGAGCCTGAACACTGAGTTTTAAAAAAACAACCTTTCTTAATTGCTAGAGATGTTGGAATCTTTAACTTCTGATTTTTTCCTGCTTTGCAAAACTGCTGCAGACTTTAGGTAACCTGAATCCTCTCTTAACTTCTAATGCAGAGGTTGTTTTGTGGGATATTGAAACATAAATATTAGATACTACACGACATTGTTCTGTTGAATATTCTGGCAACACAAGGACGTGGTTGTAAAAGCTTAAGAGTGGAAGTAAAAAATCCTGGTAACTAAAATGGATAGTGGCATCACAGCTTACTTCTGAGCTGTCAGTGTAGTTGTCTGACAACTGATGGCAGGCAGGATATGGTTTGGCAGGGTGTGCTTGTACAGTCTCCAAAGGTTTTGTGCATCATGACTGAAGCATGTTTTTTTCCTGCAGGTCTCAGGTGTACATGCACCCCAGTCTGTCCCAGCCCAGCACCATGGTCCTGACAGGAGGCACTGCTCTGAAGCCTCCATATTCCGCCTTCCCAGGCATGCAGCCCTTGGAGGTGGTGAAAACCCAGTCTGGGTCCCCCTATCAGCCCATGAACGGAAGCCAGGCACTGGTTTATGAGGGGCAAATAAACCAGGCTGGTATGGGAGCCTCCCAGATGATGGACTCTCAGCTCACACAGGTTAGGAGCAGGACTGGCGAGCCACTCCTTTGGTCCAGGCTAATTCACAGCCACTTGTTTCTGAGGATGGGTTGTAACATGTCTGTCTGAACTAAACTCTTTGTAAAGAGGCGGAAGATTTCCCCGAGACACTGTTCTGTGAACCATGGTTTCACATATGCAGCACCTTATTTAATGAGATGGTTGCTCATACCTTGTCTGTCCCTGCTGAGACGTCATTTTGTCACTTGGAAGTCAGACCTTCCAGTGCTGCATGCATAGGAGGCCATGATGCAATGGTTGTCCTAAAAGCACCTCTTCTGAGAGCCAAATCCCAGTCATCTCTCCCATCACCTCAGCTTCCAGGGCAACTAGGAACTTGTATTAAAGGCTCATCCGTCTTCTCAGTTCATTTGTCGTCCAAGTCTTATTTACAGCTTCAGCTGATCGGTTTGGCAGAATCCTAACAGGAATTTCAATGTGTGAAAATGTTTTAATAAAGCATGGTTCACATAAAAACATTGAATTCTACTGTGACCATAGCTGTGTTTGTGGGCATGTGCTCTGATTCTCTGGAGAAATTTGATAATTTTATTAAACTCATCTTACATTTATCTTGTGCAACTTGTTAAGGTTTATTTTTTGTTTCAGAGGGATTTTTATGTTGTGGCTGACGTAAAGAGTTAATCCTGAAAGTAACTTAGGTGAGGAATATACAGAGAACACTGGCAAACGAAATATTTGAAGAAATACTTTATCCATCATAAGCGAGTAACTTGGTTTCTTTTGCCAGCCTTAGATTGGTTTATTTATTTATTCTAAAGTGTTGATAGAACCTCCCAAATCCAGCAATTGTGAGAAAATCAGAGGGAACAGGAGGTGCCTCAGCCCTGAGCTACAGTATTTTTTTTTGTAATTGCTCCTAATTATGTCCATCACTGGTTTGAAGCTCACTGTGAAACATGGAACTGAGGTCCCCATCGCTTTCTCTGGAAGTCCAGTCCTCAGAATGTTTTGGTGTAAGAATGTAGATTTTCAAAGGTGAAAACAAAGCACCTGACACTGCACTGACATTGCCATTGTGTGAAGGGAAAACAGACCCACATGAAGTGACCATGAGGAAGACTGGAAAACTGGGCTGTAGGAATGGAGAACAGCCCCCATCGACGGGCAGTTAGGTTAACTTGATGGCATGTTAAAAACCCAGCTGATAAGAGTGTTGGCAGCACTGCCAGAACATCCATTTCAGTGTGTGAAAGTCCCTCTGTTGCAGTCATTTGCGTGTATTCCGTGCCAGACCGCGCTGTTTGGGAGCTTCCTTTTGGCAAGGCTGTGCTTTCAGGGTATTGGGAGGCAGCATGTCAAACACGAGACTGTTACTGCCTTTAAGGTAACTACATGTCCTTGTCACACAGCTGACAATGCCTGTGCCTGGCTCCCAGCTGCCTCTGCCCCGCTACGGCTCTGGCCAGCAGCCCCTGCTTCTGCCACAGTCCATCCAGCTTCCCCAGGGGCAAAACCTGCCTGTAGGAGCTCCCCGAAGAATCCTCCCTCCTGGATCCCAGCCTTCTGTTCTTGCTGCCAGCAGGGAGGTAAGGATTAACTCCTGGTGCTGCTCATGGCATTCAGTAACCCCTCCTGCGTTGAATTTTACTCCTTGCTTTTTAAAGGGGAGAATGGCTTGTTTGGGATCCTTAAATATCCAAGCCAAGGATTGCTGTTAAAATGAAGGAACCCTTTTCCCCTCATCTCCAAAGTGCAAGCCAGCAGTTTTCAGGTTTTGCTGCTGGTCATCATTCTGTTTCCAGGGAGCCACATCCTGCCTTGATCCAGTTTGGAGTCTCCAGTTTTATTACATGTTTACACAGGTTTCCCCAGAGTGCTTGAGGGGTGGTGAGCTCCAGACACAGTTGGAATACTGCCCAGATATTTCACTCTGTTGTGAAGCTTGTCCATTTGAGTAGGTATATTAATGTCATGTCTGGTTTGATGGATTCATATCATAAGTTTGTCTTACTATAGGGGATAGAGAGCACAGCAGTTAACTTCCAGGTTCTGTATTTGCTTGTGCTGCTGGCTTGGTGCTTAAATACAAATGGATTATTTCACTTACAAGCCTCACTTTCTTCACCTGAAAAATTTCTTCTTTTAAATGGGCATGATGGGGAGAAGGGCAAACATTTGGCTTAAGTTTTTATATGAAGTAATGAGTGATTTGTGAATGCAAAGATGATACTCTCTCTCACTCATTTTCCTCTGTAGTCCTCCCAGATGGAAATGAAAGGGTTTCATTTCTCCGATGGTAAACAGAGCATGTCCTCCGGAGGGTCAGTCCCGTCCCCACACACGTACAGGTGAGACCTTCACAAGGCTTGGGCTCCTTAGAATGGGAGAGAAACGTGGTGCACCCATCATCCCTGCACGAGATCCACCTGGCTTTTCATGTCTAGAACGTGCTCACTTCAGTCCAAGTACTCGTGTCTAAATGCATGGTCATGGCTTTCATTCTGGGTGTGGGCCACTGTGTGTACCTGAGCCGGTGCTTTGTGGGAAGTGCATGAAGTTACTTGTCCACTGAATCTCAAAGGCACACTGGAATTGGTGTGTGCTTTTGTTCCTTGTGAAGGTGGGAAATCTGAGGATCATTGAATAAATGGTTTTGGTCCTGAAGATGGGAGTGCTCATGTCTAAACACATTGAGGCTTTTGTGAGACTAATTTATTTTTTTTCCCCCCTAACCAACCCGTGTGTCGTCATTTGGACTGTGGAGCTCACTGATCTGCACAGCACAGACTTGTGCCCTGTCTATTGCTGCTTTGCTGTCTTTTTGTCTTTCACACATGAATAAGGCTCTCATTCCATTGTAGAATTCACTCCATGAATGTTGTCGACTCTTCGATTTCCAGGCCCAGCTCTGCCAGCCCCAGCGGGAAGCCGTCGGGACCAGCAGTGAGCATGGGCTCTGTGCAAGGACACTACGTACAGCAGGTAGTGTACCTGAGTTCTCTGTACAGCCCAAAAATAGCTGCTCTTGCACACTTAGGCTTGTGCCTTGGGCTGCAGAGGAAAGGCAGAAAGGCCTATGTAACTGAAGCTCCATGTGGGAGTTGTTTTTTTTTCCCTGAGTAAGTGGGTGTTTTACTGAGTCCAGGAGTAATTCTGTGTGATTTGAAAGACAGGAGAGATTAGTTCTACTAATTTTTACTGTGGAGTTTTTTAAGTTACTTCATTGCCAAATATGTGAGACACTGAGATCCTTGAATGTGAGGTGTTACAGGAGCAAATTCAATGTCCTGCATGAATGATGGTCACAGTTTGCTTGTTCTGCCCGCCTAGAGGTGTCTGTCCTAGCTAATGCTTTGGTTTTTGTGTCAAAAGGCAAAGCAGCGGGTGGATGATAACAAAGCCAGTCTGGGAGCAGTGAAGCTGCAAGAAACAGCCTCCACAAACCAGATGAAGCCAGTGCGCACAGGAGCGATCAAACCTCAGGCAGTCAAAGTGGAGGAGAGCAAGGCCTAGGAGCACCTCTGATGCCCAGCTGGTCCTGCTGCCTGAGAGGCACCACAGCTTAGACTGGACCCCACTGGATCTCCTGAAAATCTCACCAGATCCATCCCTACCCCACACTGACTGACTACAGCAACATCATTCAAGCCCCTCTCCCAACAAAGCAGTTTGAAACAGTGGATATGACATTGACCTGCTTGCTTTAAAACAAACCAATCATGTGACTTTTAAGTGGCTTTAGCCATTTTTTTTTATTTCCCCCTTTCCCATGCCCCATCCACAGGTAGCTGTGATTGCTCACTTGGCAAAGCCCGTCCTTCTCCTTCCCTACTTCTGTCTCAGCAGAGTGGCAACTGGGGGAGAGGGGTTTAGTTTGAGGTTTTTCATTTTAAAGGCAGCTGAGGTTTTTACAAAAAAGCTGTATCTTTGTTTATAGCAGAACTTTTATATGTTCTCTCATTCCCCCCCTTCTTTCTGCTTTCCTCATTCCTTTCAGAAAAGAATTCCCTTCAGCTAAAATGGTGTTCTGACAAAACTCTGCTTAGTTTTGTATATGGTTCTGTGCTATGTTGAGAGTTCGAGTTTGTTTGGGTGTATTTCCCCAGATGATTTAGCCTTTCAGACTATTTGATTAAAAAAACCAGGACAGATAATGACATTTGTTAATTCTTCAGTATTTTTGTTCTAAGCTAGAGGCAGTGCTTGCAGTAGGAGGAAATGTGTACTAAAGAAATGTAGTACATCAGTGCATAAATCCTGAAACTTGCACCACTTCAACACAGCTTTGGGGTGCTTTGTGCACAACAAAACTTGGCATTTTCATTTTAAGGAAAAAAACTCAAACCACCAGATTTCTTTTGCAAGCTCATAGAGATCTAGGTGTTTAATTTTTCCTTTTTGTGTGTTTCAGATTTTTTTAGTGACTGCAAAACACACGCCAAAATGTAAATCATAGATTTACAAAATGTAACATTTGTTAGGAAGAAAAAACTTCTCCCAGTACATGGGTCAGAAGAGTTGGCTAGAGCCAACGGGTCTGTATGGACTACTTTTTGTAGTTGTGATGCTCTCTCATGCTCCCTGCCTTGGCTGCTCGAATTCTTCGTGTCTCCTGAGACTTGTCCTATATTGTGTTCATCCCTCGGGGCTGCTCTCCTAAGCTTTGCTCTTTACCCAAGTCTTGCTTTCTATTCCTCTATTTGATGGCCTTTTGTAAAATTTGCATAGAAATATGTTGGTAAGGGAGCCCCTCTGCAAGGCACACTTGGAACCTCCTGGTTTGGGTTGGAAGTGTGTGGTTACAGAGGCAGATTGGAATCATCCTTCTCTCCTTCCCTAGGTGAACAGCAAAGGGTTCTTTACTCTGATGCAGTTGCATATAGTGTGTGTACAGCATCGTCACCTCACCACTCCTCTCCAGTATTTGATGATCTACACAAGGAAGATCCCAGTGGGAGAGGTTGGGTTTTATTTCTTTGGCTGTTTGGGTTTGGTTTACGTGAGCTTGCGTGTGTGTGTGTGTGTGTGTGTGTGTGTGTACGTAGATTTTTTAGGACGGACCTAAAAGTTCCTGAAAGGGCTTGGAAGTCCTTCACCTGATGGTAGTCTAAAGTAAAAACTACTTTCAGCTAACTTGGTTTGTGTTGTTTAGCTATTTCAAAATGTAAAGTAGGCTGGTCACTCTGAAGTGAGGGACAGAACCATTTTTGGAGATGGGAGCTTGTTCACGGGCTGTGCATCAGCCTCTGCTGGGTGGCAGAAAGTCATTTGGTGGTGGTTCCAAAGAAGATATTTTGAACAAAGAATGTATTGGGGAAGGGATCTGAAAGGTGTTCTTGTTTCTTCATTTGCTTTTTTTTTCCCCCCTCCATCTCCCCTTTCTGGAAAAAGATCCTTTGTAACTTTGTAAGGATGCATTTGAAGTTTTAAGCTAGGCATAAATATGATTTTTATACAGTAGCTTTAAAGAGCTTAGAAACCTAAACTAACTTAGGCATAGTAATGAGTAATGTCCCCTCTCCATAGGTGTCCCCATGGAACATGGCAGAAAACCCAAAGGGAAAGGGATAGGATGGTACTTTAAGAAAAAACAAGAGCTCGTTTTTTTCTTAGGTTTTATGATTTTAATTTCAGAGCAGAGTGTGCCAGCATCTCTCTAGCATCCTCCTTAAAGTACAGGGTTTGAGATTTAGTGACAAAATATTTCCCCAACCTTCAGACATCTCCCAGATCTGCATCCTCATCTGCTACTCCTGCTCCCAGTGTTTTCCAAAGATTGCACCTCCAGTAAGTCATCCCACCCTTGTTTCTATTTTCTCCCTTGAAATACCATTAACAGCAGAATTGTCTGTTTGGGATTTTTTTATTACCCTTCTGCCCAGCTGGCCCTAGCTAATACAAGCCCAGAATCTAACTAATGGCTAAAGAGACTTACCTGAGCCCCCCTCTTCTCATCTCTTCCCTACTCTAGACACACTACTTCAGCTTTACAAAGACACTAACCTCCTTCCTCCCACCTGTGTGACTTCAAAATGGTCAAACGTGTTGGAGAAACTGGGTTATTGCAAGATCCAAGTTACTGCAGTCCCTCTGGTGTACATGCCATCAGAACTACCAAACTTCCTGTTGAATAAGGTCACCCTTCTTTCTCTTTTAATCCCTCCATTCCTTCCCCCAACAGAATAAAACACTAGAATTTATTTATACGTATTTGATGTTGTAGGTCTAGGTGAAAAAGTAATTGTTTCACTGCTCTATTTATATATTATGTCTGAATTATTCTGTGCAGGAAAGGCCAAGAAATGCATGTAAGCTTCATTCCATTTCTCAACTTTGCGTGACTGTCAGCTGCAGTTGGCAAGACTCTCTCTCACTTAGTGGAGTTTTGTGTGATGGAAAGCAGTTTTAGAGCCCAAATTTCTACGGTGCAATATCCTTCTCTGGCATATATTTTTGCTTGTTTGTTTGTTTGTTTGTTTGTTTAAAGCTAGTCCAAGGTTAGTGCAGTTTGTGGTGCTCTGGAGTCAAAAGGAAAAGCCTCTGATCCTCAAAGGAGCAGAAAAGCTAAGGGAGCTGA
Source organism: Serinus canaria (assembly GCF_022539315.1). Taxonomy (NCBI): domain Eukaryota; kingdom Metazoa; phylum Chordata; class Aves; order Passeriformes; family Fringillidae; genus Serinus; species Serinus canaria. The sequence goes on along the minus strand of NC_066330.1, from coordinate 4,435,451 downwards.
TAAATCCAGTGTGGAGAGGAGGATGGAGATGCACAGAACGTATCAGTACAGTTGCAGAGGGTCCTTCTGCTTGCTGTCTGCACTGTTGAAGAGTTGATTTATTACTGACTTACTCCTTTGTGAGCTGCTTTTGCATTGACTGGACGTCAGCAACCAAATAGCAGTCTCCTTCTGCTGGGAAAGGTGCAGGGTGCAGTGGGAGGGAAAGGTGGAGCCCATCTTTGCAGCAGCAAGCAGGGATGTTGAGAGGCTGACTGCTGCTCTTGTTCAGCAGAAGGTCTGAAGCCACCTGTGTGATCAGTCCCCTGTCATGGCCAGCAGCTCCAGTCACTGCTGCTGCCCTCACCCCTTCTGCTGTTAGCTCTTCATTTGAAAATAAATCAACATTGAAGTCTGGGATTAAAAAAAAAAAAAAAAAAAAAAAGAAAAAAAGAGAATAAAAAGGCACTCCAGTATATTTTAAAAGCAGAAGCAGCACAGTCACCAGTGACACAGGTCTTGCTGTTGATGTTCCATAGCTTGCTCCTGGCTGTGCCAGCTGTGCAGTGTCAGCACCTCTGGATGTGTTTGCTGCCCGTTGCACTCCCATGTGTGGTGTTCATGCAGAGGCACTCACTCCATCCACACCTTCCTTGCAGGAATGCTGCAAAGCCACAAGCTGCCCTGTGGTTCCTGTGTATTTAGAGATAGGTTTTCCAAATGAGCTGAGTGTTTTTGCTGTCTCTCACCTCTTGGCTACACCAGTCACGTTGCAACCAGCACCCCTGCATGCCAGGACCTCCTGTTGCATTTTCTTAACCCTCCCTTTTGCTTCAGGCTGGTTAAGCACAGGTTAATTCTTTGTAGCACTGGTTATTTTTTATTCAACAACCCAGTTTCTTCATAAGAAAGTTGCATTTGTGAATAAAATTTAATTTACAACAGCCACCAGTGTGCTTAGTTATGGCACATGGACAGAAAAGGTGAATTTTGCTGAAAAAAGAGACAGTAGAGTCCAGCTATTTTTGTTGTTTATTTTAATCCAAAGACCACCAGGTTTTCCAGTGGCCATGGACACTCCCTTGGGTTTAGTGGCTTGTTCTGGCTGCTCCAGATGTCCTTGACTGTCCCCAGGAATCGCAGCTGCAGCAGTGAGGCGCTCACCCCTTAGCATGTCTTAGGCATTGTCCTTAGCTGGAATCCTCCCTCTGGTTCTGTATAAATTGCATTTGTTGTTTCTCAAGGGGATACTGTCCTCCTTAAAGCTTTTAACTTCATGACCTGTATAGTAAATTTTTTTTGGCCTTTCCTCTCTTTGTCTTTTCATGTAGACCAGATATTTGAAAGGGCAGACGATGGATAATTGTGTAACGTGCAACCTGTTTATATTTTTTGGAAACTTTAACTCGGACCGGAATTCGAATCACGGAATCACCAGGCCAGTTGCGGCACACTCTTTATTGCCCTTCTCCTCGTTTCAGTACCTATTGTTTCTCCTTTCAAATATGTGATTGTATTAGCTCTTTCCATATGAAAGAATTCTCCTTATTTAAATAAAAAAAAATTTAAAAAAATAAAGCAGATTATGCTTTTCTCAAATTCCCCAGTCCGTTGTCTGGTTATTTTAGTTAATAATAAAAAAAGAACAAATCTAAAACAAAAAAAAAACCCCAACAAAACACAAAATAAAATTTAAAAAAAAAAACCAAAAAACGAAAAAAAACCAAACAAAAGAAACAAACTAAACACACAACAGAAAAGCTCCAGCGGCCGGGTCGGTGGTTATGACCGGTGGTAATGCTGGCGGCTCCCTCACAGCCGCCATGTCTGGGAGGCCAGGTCCGCTCGCCACAAGCGGCGTTACCATGGAAACACTTCCTGGTTCCGCCCCATGCCGATTCGTGCGTCTGACGTCACGTCCGGTATCGCCAGGTAGGGGCGGGTGGAGCGCGGCGCGCGGAAAGGCCACGCCCCCCGGGGTGCGGGGCCGTGTGGGGCCGGGGGGCTCGGTCCTGATCCTGATCTCCATTCCGGTTCTGGGCCTGGTCCCGGTCTTAATCCTGATCCTGGTCGCAATCCCCGCATTGCTCTCGATCCCAGTCCTAGTCCCGATCCTAATTCCGGTCCTAGTGCTGGACCCGGGCGTCTTCCCTGTCGCGATGCTGGTCCCGCTGAACACCCGCCCCCTTCACCCCCGTAGAGCTGAGGGGGGGTGGGCGAGGCCCCGGGGGGCCGGGGTCGGTGCTCCTCTGCCCCCCAAAAACACCCAAGGGAGGATGCAGGGCTGGATACAAGGGGGGTGGTGGGGCTCGGTGACCCTCTGAGGGCCACGTGTGGGGTCAGAGGTGCCCCCGAGAGCTTAAAGGCGGCACAGGGCGGGGTGGGGGACCCTGGCCCTGCTCCCCCTCAGAAGGGGTGCAGAGATTTGAGGGAGCCCCGAGGAGGAGCCCGAGGTGGTGCTGCACACCTGTCCTGGGCCCAGGTGTACCGCAGGGCCTCCACCAGGAGCTCCCGGGCTCGCAGGGCCTGCGAGGGGGTGACAGAGCCCAGGTGGGAGCACAGCTCTGCCAGGGGCTCCTGAAAACCTCTGCTCCACGCAGCGCTTGTGTTTTGTAGGCAGAGAGAAACCAGGCCAGTGGCACGGCCCTGGATGGTGGTGATGTGCTCACATGTCGCTTTGTTCTCCCCTGATCAAAGCCACGCAGATGGATTTGTTCTGGTAACTTCCCGTTGTGTTGAGGTGAGGAGGCACGGCAGGGTTCTCTGCTATTTTCTGACCCAGCTTTTAGCAGTTCTGCTTAAACAGCACCGCTACCTGTGCTCCAGTAACCAGCTTTGAAATGCAGAGGACGTTTGGCGGATTTGCCCCTCCCTTCCCCACTCCCAAAGAAATACCTACATTTGTAAGGAAGTAACTTATTTGAGGTTTTTTTTAAAGCTCCCTGGGCTCTAAATAGCTCAGTTAGTGAGGTCATCTGGTGCCTGAGCACATGGGTTGTCCATCAGTAGCATCAGAGTTTGGGCTGTGAGGTTTGCTTTGCTCAAAGCAGAATACAGGCTGGAGAATTAAGCTGCTGTGTTCTGCAGAACCAGTGCAAGTATAAACAAGGTTTCTAGCTTACTACTGCAGGCAGAAGCAGGGCAGATGAAAAGTGTGTCAGTTCAGTAACTTTGTTTTTACAACTAGTCCTGTAAATAGAATAGAAAGACAAAAACATGAAAAGCAAGAGAATTTTGGGAAATTAATTACCATGAGCCGCTTGTAGCAGAAATCAGGCTTGATGCTTTCTGTGAGCCAAAGGGTGACTGCTGTTCTCTTCTGCTCTCAAAGGTTCAGACAAACCTCTGACAGGATGTTGGGATTTCTGAAGGAGCCAGTTGTGGTCACTGCAAAGATCAATGTGAGCCTTGTGGCACTGACTGTGATGGGATTGATGAGTCGTCTCTGGGGGCTTTGCTATCCACGGGCTGTGGTGTGAGTAATGAGTTTCTTTTATTCCTGAATGACACAGAGTTGTTTTTCAAACAATTGTGAGCAAGAATGCAGGAGCAGAAGAGCAAAGCTTGACTGATGTCAGCTTCTGTAAATCACAGAACCACAAAATCCCCAACTGGTTTGGGTTGGAAGGGATCTTAAAGCTCATCTTATTCTGCCCCCTGCCATGGGCAGGGACACCTTCCATTATCCCAGGGGCTCCAGCCTGGCCTTGGACACTTCCAGGGATCCAGGGCACTCAACCCACTCTCTATCAGAGTGAAGCCATTCCCCCTTGTCCTGCCATCCAGGCTCTTACAGTCCAGCCCATATTTCCTGTAGGCTCCCTTCAGGTACCACTAAGCCACAATTAGGCCACCCCTGTGGGCCTTCTCTTTTCCTGGCTGAACAATGCCAATATAGTGATAATCTCTCCCTAATGAAACTCCCTGAGGAGAAGGGGCAGAGCCTCAGTGCTTCCTTGCATTCTTAGCTTTCTGCCAACATGTGGTGTTTGCTTTCTGAGTATCCCTGCAGGATAATTGCCATTAGATTTGACATTTTTCTGCCTCTGCTGTTTCAGTTTTGATGAAGTTTATTATGGCCAATTTGTTTCACTCTACATGAAGAGGATCTTCTTTGTGGATGACAGTGGCCCACCCTTTGGCCACATGCTGCTGGCCTTGGGAGGTAGGGTCTCCTAGAACTGGGAAGTGCCTGTTGCTTGTTGCTGTGGGAAAGAGAGGTTCTGGTTGGAAATGAATCATTAAATCCACTTATGTGGGGAAAGCACAAGGCAGATGAGAGACTCTGATGTAGAGACAATTGAGTTTTCATTCATTTAGGATTGTTAGGGAGCTGTTGCACAAATAGAGGGGGGATGATGAAGCCATGTATCCATCACCTCATTTTTATCCAATCCTTTGGATAAAGATGAATTATCTTATCCAATCCTTTGGATAAAGAGAAAAGTAAGATGACAACTGCTAGTGCAAGAAATAGCCTCAGTTCCTTTCTGTGGCTGAGATACCACAACATCAAAGTGTCTGTATGGGAGGGAGGGATTAAATATACATCTGACTTTGTCACTGAGAATCCCTTGAGAATTTATAGTCTTTGTGCCTCTGCACATTCTCAAGTGTTGCTGCAGAGAGAACAGTATCAAAGAGGACCCTTTTGGGAAAGAGGGCCTTGGAAGGAAAAGCTGTGTGGTTGGGAAATGGTTCCCAATTTAGCACCAGGTTTTATATGTGCTTGGAGACTGGAAATTCTCTTATTTATGTTGTAGGTTACTTAGGAGGATTTGATGGAAACTTCCTATGGAACAGGATTGGGGCTGGTAAGAGTTGTTTTTAACTGTCTCATTCTTTAGAGAAAATAAGCAAAATTTCAGCAACTGACAGATTCCTTTTGACTGTCTAGTGGAAATAACACTTTCAACACCTTCACTTCTTATTTTAAACAAGTCTTCTGCAGGTCTCTAGCACAAGTTAAAAGTACTATGAATTCATAGCACAGGCTTTCTAAATCAGCTAAACAGTTTAAGCAATACAAGATGGACAAATCAGTGCAAGTAGGAGTTAATTCCTCTAACAATCAAGAAATTCTGTGTTGGTCTGTCCTCTCTGCAGTTAAGTCTCCAGACTGGTGGATCACTGTTTCCTGTGTTCTGTTTCAGAATACAGCATGAATGTTCCTGTGTGGTCCCTGCGACTCCTGCCAGCCCTGGCTGGTGCTCTCTGTGTGCCTTTAGCCTACCAGATTTTGGCTGAACTGCACTTCTCCCACTGTGCTGCACTTGGAGCTGCTCTTCTGATTCTCTTAGGTAAGACTGTTCAACTGAGCATTCTTCATACATGGAGAGAAGGGTCCCTGTTCCCCTTAGGAATGTTTAGGGTGGAGTAGCATCTCCCCAGAAAACATTAACAAGAAAACAGAAAACATCTCCCCAGAAAACATCAGCCTTGGCCTGTGTCAGTCTGTGCTGAGCCTCCCTGGTCTCCTCCATCCTCACAGCCCTGCAGCAGGCTGCCCTTCTGGCAGTTCTTTTCAATATTAACCAAAGCAGGCAGCCTTAACAGCCTCATAGGAAACCACATTTCTTGTATTCAAGGAGTTCTGTACTCCCTTCCTCAGAGTTTACAGGGTGACTTTTACAGCATACTGGCTTTTAACAGCAGGACAACTCAACTTGCAGTCAGAGCTCATCAAATTTCTTCAAGTCCAAACTGTGTCCTTAGCACTGTGATTTGACACTGTTCTGGTGTGTACAACTCAGCTGGTTTTGTTTTCTCTAAGGGGCTGCTGGCAGCTGCCTGAAAGGGAAAGAGCCTCTCAGCAGCTCTTTAGCAGCCTGATAAGAGAAACCTCTCCTAGCTACCAGCTTCTCTGATTCTGGCTCATTGCAGCTCCCCTTCCTGCAGATCTGCTGTGGTGCTCATTGCTTGCTGTGCTTGCTGCCTGGACTCTCTGCTTTGAGAAGCACCTCTCTGGATTTCCCAGGACTGATTTTCTTTGCCTTTGTAGGAAGTACAGCAGCTTTATCTGCCTCCTGATAGACTTCACTGCTTGCCCACGTCTTTGTCTTGGAAACAGTTATGTCCATGTAATTTTCTCCTGCTGGAAGGTTTTTGTCCCTCTAAACCCAGCACTTGCCCATTACAGCCAGTAGGAGCTGTCTGTTCCTAAAAGGGAAGGTCCTTCTGTTGGATAGCAGTGTGATTGTCTTGCCTATAGACAAGTTTCTCTAATTTTGTGTCTGTCTCTCTTTTCCACCAGAAAACTCTCTGATCACTCAATCAAGGTTCATGCTTCTGGAATCAATACTGATTTTTTTTATCCTGCTTGGAGTTTTGTCCTACCTGAAGTTCTACAATTTGCAAAAGGACAGGTAAAGCTGGATTGTCTCCCACATGGAGATATTGTTATGGTGACTTTTTTTTGTCTTTTTCTCCTGAGAAATGTTAAAGACTGCTTTTACTGTTGCTGGGTTGTCTTTTTTAATTTTAAAACAGAAATAAAACCTCTTGGGAGCATTTCTTTGCCCACCCAGATTTTTTTACTGGAAGCTTTCCTTCTGCACACAGAAACACTGACGATAACAGGTCACTTAATTCTCCTTTTTAACTGTTTACAGGCACTGAATTTAGAGATATTTGTCTCTTTTGTTCTCTGATCCTTGCAGAAGATGAAGTAATCCTTAGTAAAGTAAAACAATCTTTAAATTGAGCCTAGCAAGTGATTTAATACATTTATCTTTAAGTGCCTTCTCTGGAAGCTGGTGGTTTTGGCTCCTGCTGACTGGAGTAGCCTGTTCTTGTGCAGTTGGGTAAGTGATGATGTCTTACCTGGACTTTAATGCCTACTGTTCAAGAGAATGTTAAAATATTTATATCTTGTGTTAGGTAATTGTGTAGTTTTTAACCATGTTCATTTTTATGCACTTTCTTCTCAGAGTGAAATATATGGGTCTGTTTACCTATATGCTGCTCTTGACCACTGCAGGACTCCACTTCTGGCACATGATAGGAGACCAGAACTTATCAAATGTATGTAGCATGCAAAACATATTAGTCACTTTTCATTGCAGGAGCCTTTCAAGCCCACAGATAACAGTGCAGTCTGTAGCTGGCTTTTGTCTAAAATTCCTTGTCTGGAAACCCTCCTGTCATAGAACAGTTCCCAGCTCAGTTGCTGGGGAAGATGGAATTAAGTTTAAGAAAAATATGTGTGTGTGACTGTCTTTTCTGCTGATATCCATGTCTTGTTGATGTGTGACTCAGAACATGCTCTTGTTTCACACACTCCTGCCAGCTCCACTTCAAATCCTTGCTGGAAGTTACTCAGTTGTCCACAAAGTTACCAGCTGAACGAGAGCAGTGGGGAAAACTTTGAAAAGACAAACAAATAAAGCTAAGTGCTCTGGAATTTTTAATACCTAGAGCATGAGAGCAGTGAGTTTTCTCTGTTCTTCCAGGTTTCCTTGCTGTGCCATTTTCTAGCCCGGGGTCTGGCCCTCATCATCATCCCCATGGGGCTGTACCTCTCCTTCTTCTACGTTCACTTGGCTTTGCTGTATCGCTCTGGGCCTCACGACCAGATCATGACAAGTGCTTTCCAAGCCAGCTTAGAGGTAAAGGAAAATGTGGTCTGATTTATTAGAGACATGAGGGGGAAATGTTCACTATTAGTTTAATCCTGTTCCTTTATTCCTGCATATTTTGTCTTTTTTATGTCATTTAACTGTTTTGCTGCTGTAGTACTGCTTTAAGGTGAAGCAATAATGACTGAAATCCTAATAACAGATGAAAACCTTTTCCCAGTGAAGCAAGAGCAATATATTCACTGTTCTGCTGAAGGTTTATCCCTTCCTGCAGGAAACTCCACAGAAGTAGATAGAGTACTGAACTCTCCCATGGTGACATGGTATACTATAGGAGTGCTTAGCCTGTCTTTTAGAACATGGCTTTAGGGATATTTCCTGAGACCCTGTAATATTTTAGTTTTTTAGGTGTTGGTATATTTACTATCTATTGAGTATGGTGTTGCAAGACTTGATTTTGGTAGATAAAACCAAATGAGAAGGCACTGTGTGAAGATACTGCTGTGTTGAAGTGGGATGTGACTCAGTAGAATTTAAACAGCCTCTGGGTTATTTCTTCTTTGTACTTACCCTGTCCTGGCCCTTCTCAGGGTGGGCTGGCTCGAATCACTCAGGGTCAGCCCTTAGAGGTGGCCTATGGCTCCCAGATCACCCTGCGGAACGTGCTGGGCAAGCCCATGCAGTGCTGGCTCCACTCTCACACCAACACTTACCCCATCAGGTGAGGAATCTGCCTGGGTCTCTGTGGGGAGGGTCAGCTCTGCTTCTTCACCTGCCAGTCCAGCTATAGTAGTTTGGGTCCTGGCAGTGTTTTCATTAATCCTTCTGATCCCTGTGCTCTGTGGGAATGATCAGTGATGTGGTGCTGCTTTGTACTGCTGGCACTGGTGAGCACAGAGATGTGCCTTTACACCTCTCTGGGGTTTTGTTACTTCCTGTGCAGGTATGAGAATGGCCGAGGGAGTTCCCATCAGCAGCAGGTGACCTGCTATCCCTTCAAGGATGTGAACAACTGGTGGATTGTCAAAGATCCTGGAATGTGAGTATGCAAGAGATTTAAATTCAACCTATATGCTTCCAAATCCCAGCCAGGGCCTGGATTGGATTGGACATAACTCTTCTCTGCTTATGGGTACAGAAGCCTGGTGTGATCTGAGCAAGTGATTGCAGCTCTTTGCACAATCCTTCTCAATGTGGTAGAAGCATTACTGAGGACTCTAAAATCCTGTCTGAACTGCTCCTGTCAGAACGTGGGCTGCGCTATGCACAAATGGAACTTTAAAGACTCACAGGACCAGTGGAGATTCTTCAGGTGTTTTGCATGAAAGGGAAGCTCTGCTTTTTGAAGTGTGAGCCATGGTGTTAGAGTGTCTTGATGAGTTTTATCAAACTTGAATAAGTCTCAGAAAAGAGTAGAAAACACTTTTGAAAAATTAGTAGTTCTTTGTATTAGAAGTGTGGAATGAGCTGTAAGATCTGCCACATAGGGAAGGATTCCAAGTGGTGCTTGTACCTGGGACCTGGTTTGTGCTGAAGTGTTTTGCCATTGTCACTGTCAGTGCAGAGCAGGACTCTCTGTCCTTGTTTTGCCAGTAAAAGCCTTTGAGTGACATGATTCCATACTGATCAAAAAGTTGCTTTGTAGGTTTCTTGTGTTGCTCTGAGAACTGTATAAAGAGTCCTATCAGAAGGACTGTGTGCCATTATAAGTCATATTCACACCGGGAAAGTTTGTCCATAGTGCAAACTTTAAAGTAGGGGCTCTAACAGAACCACAGACCCCAAATATATTCTTAAAATTCTTCAAACTCAGAAGACTCCTGTGAGCATTAGAGGATGTGAAGTTCCTCTATGGAGCAGTAAAATACAGGCAGCAGTTCAGTGAATTGCAGTTCCCCCTTGCCATGGCCCTGTCCAGAAGCCAGGTGAGAGTTTATATGGTGTAAAAGCCGTTGATCTCTCCTATAATTCTGCAAAGTGACACCAGCTGTAGTGCAGCACCCATCAGACTCAGTGAAGCACTCAGTGTTTCACACGAGCCACTAAACAGCTGTGTGACGGTAATAACCTGAATTCACTCCTGACTGACCTGGATTCAGCCTGCTGACCTAATGTCTGGAGTGTCAGTATCCCATTACTGAGCCTCTGACTCATTCTGCCCTTAACTCACCTTTGCCTTGATGAGCTTTGCTTCCATTCTGGTACAACCTATATATTGCTTTAATTTCTCATTTTTTTTCCTAAATGTCTGTCCCCGCCTGCAGCTTCTTGACCTAACAACTTGGTCACGACAAGGTTGTGGTCTATATAAAGATGCATATAATTTAACCATTTCAAATTTAACCATTTGCTCTTGGGTGTCCCTTCCCCAGGCAGCAGCTGGTGGTGAGTAACCCCCCAAGGCCTGTCAGGCACGGGCACATCGTGCAGCTGGTCCATGGCATCACAACTCGCTACCTCAACACGTAAGTCCTTTCCTCCTGCTCTGCTCTGCCAAGCCTGCTGGCTCATTCTGCTGGGTTGGCTCTCAGAATAACCACTTAGTGACCTTGCATTCAGATGTGCCATAAACTGCTTGCTATTTGTGGATTTTTACAGCAGTGAGCCTTGGAGGGACCTCATGTAGTTAGTTCCATATGCCATCCCTGTGGCCCAGAGGAAGGATGCTGTGTGCTTATTTATTTTTTCTGATTGACTTGGCAGTGGGATTTGATCCTAATCACAAACTTCTTAATGGTTGATTACTGCTTCTGTTCTTCCCTACTAGTGGCCTTTAGAGGATTTCACAGTTGTTCACATTTCATGGTAGTTCTGCAGATTCCTAAATACAGAGTGCCTTTTGTCAGTCTTCATCCTCACCCTTTCATTGCCCCCACTCTGGACAGGTGCAGGTATTTAGTGTTTTGTGTGACTTAACCCAAATCCAACTCCACTGACTTTGATGGCCTGCTCCTACCTGAAGGATGAGTTAGGAGGATGTGCTGGAGAATCTACTGTGCTGTGGCTGATTGCCAGAGATTCTTTCCTGTTTTGAAAGCCTGCAGTATGAAGTTGCCCCCTGATTGCTTCCCAAAGGGCATCTGTGTGTACTTGAATATCACTCAGATTAGGAAGGGGGTTGTTCTGAGCTTGGGTTTTCGCTATGTCCCTTCCAAATCTAATTTGTTCATTATTGGAAATCCCAGTGAACAGTGTCTCTGTTTGTCACAATCAATGCTTGTTCTTCAGCCTGGCATCACAGGCATCTGCATTGGCTTCCTCTGAGCCTGTTCCTGGCAGCTCTGGTTGTGGGGAATGCTCTCTCTCAGAGTAAACAGTGCTATCCCAATAAATGAGTTACTTTTTGCTTTATTACTGAATCCAGTCTAAGCCAATTCCATATGGGTTTGCTTTTTATATGTATTTGGGAAATGGTGGTAGAGGATCTTCCTTTTTTTATCTTCTAGGCATGATGTTGCTGCCCCTCTTAGCCCCCACTCCCAAGAAGTTTCCTGCTATATTGATTATAACATCTCCATGCCAGCACAGAACCTCTGGAGAGTGGTGAGTGGTCAGAGGGAGGGGAGGAGATGATCATGCTCCAGCAGAAACAGCTGAGACCACATGGATCAAAATCATCTTTCTGTTGTAGGAAATTGTAAATCGTGAGTCTGACACGGATGTGTGGAAGACAATTCTGTCAGAAGTGAGGTTTGTTCATGTGAACACCTCTGCAGTGCTAAAGGCAAGTGGGTTATGTTTATTTGCCTGTAGCTTTTGCTTCATGCAGTTCTTGTGATCTCAAAAACTCTGCTCCAAAATAACTATACCACTGTAACAAATAACCAAGTAAGTAAATGAAAGGAAACAATTGCTCAGTGTGACAAAAGAGCATGTTTTGGGTTGGCACACTGCTACTCCATCCCTTTCAGTATCAAAGCTGTCCTGCTTCTCAAGAGGCTGTGACCACTCTGCACAACTGGGGCTTATAAACTGATGCTGAGTCTATGTGCCTGTGAGAGCAGCTGGAATACTTAAGGATCTTTTTCTCCACAAAGTTTGCCAGAATCACTGATTTTATGGCTGTAGCATTTATTGAGACAGTTTTGTGTGGTGACTCTTCACACATTTTCTGGCAGTCCCTTGCTGTCATCCAGTGCTCAGGCAGAGCCTAAGAACTTCTTCCATCCTGAAGTTGAGAGTGGTAGAACTTTCAGTTTACAAGTTCACCGTTGTCTTTCTCTTTTAGCTCAGTGGAGCATCTCTGCCTGAGTGGGGTTACCGGCAGCTGGAGGTGGTTGGAGAAAAGCTGTCCAAAGGCTACCACCAGAGTATGGTGTGGAATGTGGAAGAGCACAGATATGGGAAAAGTATGTCTCAGCCATGTTCCTGAAGCAGGTTTCACTTCATGGTGGTGGGAAGGTGGTACTGTGTGTGTGTCCAGTGTGTTCATTCTACCATGGTGTCAGAATCCTTACAAAGTTTCTTCAAGTGCTGTTGGGTGATGTATTGGAGAAGGACTCCTGGGAGAGTGAGGAGCCTGTGTGCTTTCTCCCCTTTCTAGCTTTCTGCCTGTGATTTGGTTATTTCTGAGCTTTGCTGTTTTCTTCCAGGCCAAGAGCAAAAAGAGAGGGAAGTGGAACTCCACTCTCCCACACAGATGGACATCAGTAAAAACCTCAGCTTCATGGCAAAGTTTACAGAATTGCAGGTGAGTGTCTTGCTATTCCCTTCATTTTTCCTTCTGCTGCAGAGCAGGAACCTGAGCAGTTCTGCAGACTCTGAGCCTGAGAATTCATTGTTTAATCCTTGCTGATAGTTTGGCTTCCTCACTGTAAAAAAATGTTTCTGAATGCACTTATAAGGGCATTAAAGACCTGGGCTGTCCAGTAATGAATACCCAAGTGATTGTGTAACAAAAAAGGGGGAGGAAAATTGGTTGGGCACCCAGAAGCTGCCTGAAACTGAACTGTAATGTGTGGTACATGCAGTGAGTGGTGTTGATGCCCCTTACTATATTTGTAGAAATTCATTAAGGAAAGTACATTATTTAATAACCAAAAAAAAAAAAAAAGTATTGGTCTGTATCCATATTAGATATGTAAAATATTTCTCCACTCCCAGCTTAGGAACTTAAGATCTTACATCTGGAGCTGTTCACTCATGCCTGATATTCCACTTGTTGTTCCAATGATGAAAGCCTTCTGCTTACCTTTTTTTTTTTTTCTAGTGGAAAATACTCACATTAAAAAACGAAGACACAGAACATAAGTACAGCTCCTCTGCCCTGGACTGGATCACAATGGACACCAATATTGCCTACTGGCTCCACCCCACCTCAGGGGTAAGTACAAGAAGCAGAAGTAGCTGTGAAGCTTTTGAGAAAGCAGAACAGCTCAGATGTGAGCCCTGGGAGCAGGAGTCAGAGCAGGGCTGCAGCTTCCAGCCAAGGACTTCTCCTGTATTAATATACTTTCCATGAGGGGTGAGGTATTTGTTTTAGCATGAGATACAGGTTTGACAGTAGTTGCTTTTAATTAAATCATGTTTGCTTGTGGTTTTTTTTTTTTTTTAAGATAAATTACAGTTTAATAGTTTCCATTATTGATTTCATTTAGAAGATGAGTTCATCTCCAATAGCATCCTTTAAATGCCTTCCATTACATGAGAATCCTAAAGCAGCAAAGTTTATCAACCAGCTTTGTTCCAGGTTACTAGGCAGGCTCATTCTGGAGCTTAATTTAGCAAGTTTGTGTAGGTAATATTTAAACTTACCTAGAAGAACCACAGCATGTTCCTGCTTCTGGCTTAGACCATCATCTATCCTGCAGGCCCAGATCCACCTCCTTGGGAATGTTGCCACCTGGGCTTCAGCTAATGCTGCTGCTCTGGTCTACCTGTGTCTGTCCCTGTGGTACTTGCTGCGGCGAAGGAGGAAGATCTACGACATCCCTGAAGGTCTGGCTGCACTCTGTGTGTGTGTCCAGGTGGAGGCTTGTACCTTGCTCTGCTCTCAGATGCCATCTCCTGTCTCCTGCAGATGCCTGGCAGCTCTGGATGTCAGCAGGAGGCATTTGTGGTGGAGGCTGGGCTGTGAATTACCTGCCCTTCTTCCTGATGGAGAAAACACTTTTCCTGTACCACTACCTGCCTGCTGTCACATTCCAGATTCTCCTGATTCCTGTGGTACTGCAGCATCTCAGCGATCATCTCTGCAGGTATTTGGCTCCAGCAGAATAGTTCTCTTGAACAGGAGGACTGGCACAATTCTTTCTCCAGGGCTGTCTCCTGGGCAGGCTGCTGCAGGGAAAGCAGTGGTTTTTCCAGCAGTGGCCAAACTCTGTCATTTACCTTTAGGGAAGCCAGGCCAGGCACAGATCTTTTGGATTAAGTGTTTGGCCAGCCTTAATGTAACTTGAGTGCTCTTTCCCTCTCTGATCCCAGATCTGTGCTGCTCAAGAGCATGTTCAGTGCCCTGGTTGTAGCCTGGTTCTCCTGGGTGTACTTTGTGTACTGCACCTTCAGCCCTGTGACCTACGGGCAGCCCGCGCTGGCCCTCGCGGAGCTCAGGGCCCTGCGCTGGAAGGACACCTGGAACATCCTGATCAGAAAGCAGTGACCACTCCAGCTGGCTACAGCAAGGGAAACACCTCTTGTGCAAAGCCAAGAATTTATTGTTAGTATCATGGAAATCTTAACAGCCACTTCAGGTATTTTGTATTAGTCCAGATCTAACAATTACAGGAGAAGAAAATAAAGGAATGCTGTTACAGAAAAGGTCTCAACAGTAATACAGCTGTTAAGAGCACGGTTCCCAGTTTCTGTCCTTGTAACATTCACCCTCTCTGCCCCTCAGGGTGTGAAGGTTGCTGACTTCAGTCAACAGCATCCCAACTCCCTTGCTGGGAGGAGCTGCAACAATTTCTTCTCTTTCCTGGAAATACTGTGGTGGTTTTTTCCTTCTGGCACTATATTGCACTTAGGGCTATTTCATGCATTTCCTATCACTGTGGTCTGCAATCCCATTATATGCCTACTATAAATGGACTTTTTTTCTGTTTTCTTTGTTACGCCTGAAACTCAGGTTTTCCCTCTCGAAAGCTTGCTCATCTTTAACAATCAGTAACTGGCCCTGCAGCCTTACAGCATCATTCCATGACTCTATTCCTCAACAATGCATTATTTGCCCCCAACTTCCAATGCTCTGCTATCATTTCTATTTATGAAAATACAGCATTAAGCTACATTTATAAATAGTTTGTTCTGCATAGAATGATGACTTGTTATTATTATCTATTTATAATCATCTGACATAAGCATCACTTTTAAGAAGATAAGCAAAATAAAAAGACATTAAAAATTGCTGTTACTGCTAAAGAAGGCTTCAGGCAAGCCAGGACTTGAGCCAAAGCCAGAATAACCCTTTGGCCATGTGGCACTGATGAGAAGCCTGAGGCCTGTTACCAGCAGTGGCAGTGTTGCCGTTACACCTCAGATCCCATGGGAAAAGGAACTCTGGGCAGGGTAGGACTGATCCTGCTGACAAGGAAACCTGCTCCAGCTTGTGCACATGGGTTCAGCGTGAAAACACTGAAACCCAGCCCATGGCCTGGCCTGCACCAGCAGAGAATTCACAGGGAAGGGAAAGGTGAAGCACTGGGGACTCAGTGGGGAATTTGTAATGGCTCTGCCCAGGTGTCTGAGCAGGGCTGTAGTACCTGGGCCACATTCCATTGCTGTATCTCCATGTGGCTGCAGCAGCAGGTCCTGCAGGGCAGCACAAAGCTGCCAGAGCAGCATTCCCACACCCCAGGGCCTGTGCAGTTCCTTACTGCTCTAAAAATTCTATTCAAGGCTCCCCCACCCTCCCGAGGAAGGTATGATCCAACACCACAGCCATTCAAAGCAGGTTTCAGTGACTATTTTGCTCCTGCTGCAATCAGCCCTGAGAGCTAATGCTTCAGTGCAGTAGCTCACACTCTAAGTCTGTCACCCTGAGCTAGACAGCAGCCAGCAGCAGTCAGGAAATGTTCTGCCTTCTCCTGGGCACTGCAGAAGTACCACTGAACTATCACTGAGACACCAACCCTTCACCCCTTTCCAAGGCTGAGAAGACTTTAGGGATGGAAGTACAGACTGCCTTTCTTAAGGCAGTTTGGAGTTTTTTTCTCTAAATTTTCAGCCACAACAGAACCAAAGGTAACAATTCTGAGTTAAGGGGAGAAAGAACTGTTGAGTGTAAGAGCCCCTCCAGCAGTGTATCCTTTCTGTGCCTTTTTGCTGGCATAGTTAATGTACCAGAATTACCTTTTATAAAAATGGTAATTTCTGATCACTGTTCATTTATTTATTAGCCAAAGTAACACACCCACAACCAACACAGCCAAACCCTGCTTTTAGAAAATTACCAAATATGAAAAAGTTCCTCTTAGTAACATTTCCCTCCCCCCTCATTCTCAAAATGACACCTTAAGTCAAGACTTAAAAACAGTATCACAAGGACATTTTCAAAGGTCCAACCAGCAATTCATTGCAGTTTTTTTTCAAACAGACTCTTCGTGCTGCTGCAGTATCACTTATCTGGGGTAAACTACAGAAACTGGGATATCACTGTTTGTACTTCTTGTCTGCTCTTTTTAGAAAGCCAGACATTCTTAAGTTGAAGCTGCTGGAGTGCAAGGCAAATGCTCTGACCCTGTCTGAGGATGTCCAGGCAGCTGCCAGTGCCAGCAGGAGGAAGGTCCTGCAATTCCCAGTTTCCCCCTTGCCGACCTCACCAGGCATCTCTGGAAGTGGACGGATTCTGCCCAGCAGAATTTGGAACCAGCAGTACAGAAATGCACTAAAAGACACTAATACTGACAAGGTCAGGGTTCTGTTTCCATGAGCAACTCAATCCAGTTGGAGCTCACACATTCAATAACTGTGGTTAAAGCACACTGGGTACCAAAAATAACCAGTGTAGCAAGATTCAGGAGCTTGGAAAGGAATAAATTAGGAATCACTAGAACCACTAAACTTCTTGGGCCTGTCCCCTGGTGAACTGCAAGTTCCCATTTTTCCCATTCAGTCTCTGTCTCATCCCTATCTCAAAGGAGAGGTGCCTCTACAGGTTGGCATGGCCACAACTCAAGGTGCCAACAAGGTGGAGAAGAAGAGTAAGAGCCTGTTAAAATTAACAGCATGTGAGCTAGTCTTGGATAGAGAGAAAAACACCCAAGAGGCAGATGATTTTCCTGCTACAGACGACCATCATCAGGGAAATGGGGTATCTTGCTAGTCACCTGATAGTGCTTAATTTTCAGGGGAATCTTCAGCATGAGATCTCATTCTGAAAATTAAAAAAAAGGCAAGTAACACTGCCTTTAACCAGTTCACCAAGTAACAACTCCAGACATCTCATTGAGAACAAGGAGGGGTTTGGAGGGAAGCAGGATGGAAGGCCAACCCCTTCCTCTCCCCTCTGTGAGAAGATTCCCACCAGGATCCCCTCCGCTGCTAAGACGACTTAAGGGGCACTTCACCAACCATTCCGTGGAAGTCCTTTCCCAAAGTTGTCTTCAGTGTTGGTGTGGACCAGAGGCAAATCCTGGGGCCGTGCCGGGCTAGTGTGGGCGGCTGCTGGACTCGAGGTGGGAGCGCTTGCCGGCCGCCAGCACAGCGGCGCTCTCTGCCTGCTCCGGGAACGGCCGCTTGTACGTCCGGCCGTGCCCGTTCAGCGCCCCCCGCTGCCACTTGCAGATGTCCCCGTTCAGGATGTCCTGAATGTGCTGCACGATGAGGTTTATGGCAACTGCAGAGAGGAACGGGGGATAGAGGACATGAAGGCTCTCCTGGCTGAGCTATCTAGAAAATGTGGAGCATCCAGCCTTGCTCAAGTTTTAACAAGCCCTTAAATGAAACTCTGCCTGCTGTCTGCACTGAGGTCAGACCTCAACAGGTCACTTTTCCAGCCCTCCACAGGCTGAGCAGCTGGTTCTTCTGATCAGGCTGAGTAGCTCCCTCCCCTCCAGCAAAAACCCTTCCTCAGGAGCAGGCACTCCAGGCAGCAGGGTGCCTCCTGCTCTCTTCCCAACCCCAAAGGTGTCTCCCCAGGGAAATGAGAGAACCCAACTCCCTTTTACCCATGTTGTCAACTCCTCGGGGGATGATCACATCCGCATATTTCTTTGTCTGCAAAACAGAAACAGTGGTGGAGGAGGCTGTTAATGGGAAAAGTCAGCTTCATTCCAGGAAGAAACAACCAAAGGCCAGAAAACTGGGCAAAGATGGAAGGGCCTGGTGCTCCAGGGTTGTAAGTTAAAGCTCTCTCTCACGGTAACTACATTAATAAATTCCAATATCACACTGGCAAATGTGCACTGGATTTAAGCTCAGGGACTCTTCTTACTGTCCCTTTGCAGAGAATCACCAGGCCAGGTGTGGAGTCCTTTGCTTTTACCCATTTGAGCTGCCTTCAAACACTGCCCATGTCAGGCAAGGTCTGTTTGCCAAGAGCTGGTTTTAATCAGCATTTCGCAAGACATTGCTAAATCTCTGCTGAGAGCCAAGGTATCCAATGTGCATGTGAAATTCCTGCCTGCCTCTGATAACATTTTATTGATCTTTACAACCACAACACTCCTGCTTTTTCTTCCTCCCAACAGCTGAAAAAAGCTGACAAATTCAGCATTTCTAATGAGTAGTTTTAGAATCCCAGAATTCCTTTGATCTAGAGCAAGAAGCGCCTGAGTTAGCTTTTTCCAATTTATTTAATCCACATACTGGATTTTGTTCTCATAGGGTTTTTTACAAACTAATTTGATTATTTGAGTACCTAAATTGGCCTCACACTACATGGTGTAGCAAGCAAAGCTAGAATGATCTGCCCCAGGTTTTTACCAGTGCTCCCTCTGAGAAAGGCTGCTGGAAACCAAGCTTTTCTTTCTTCCTACAAGACTTAAGAATAAACTGAGAGTGGGAGTCTTTCATTCAGAGAGACCCATACTTAAATAGCCCCAGCAGCCAGCAGTGAGAAAACATGCTTGAGGTATTTCTATGGTGCTTTGCCAGCAGAAGGGACCATTTCAGCTCCTTAACAACCAGCTTGAAATGGCTGAAGACATGAGCTGAGAGGCGAACGTGGGATTTGTGAAATACAAATGCCAAAAGTCACCACTGCTGCCCCTACAGCAGCTAATTCCCAAACAACCCTGCTCCTCTAGCCCTCCCAAAAAAAAGAAGACCTCACAAATGAAATTAGTGAGAGGCTTCATACCGGTAAGCAGAACTCCTCAAAGGCAGGCTTGACAAACGTGGTGTACTGGGTGAGGATCTGCTCCAGGTCCCTCCCACGCTTCATATCTCGCAGAACTGGGAAGGGGAGATAAAAGGTCTGGCTGTTGTCCCATGGTGGGGATGGATAAGGAGGAGGGGCATGGCAGGGCTTTACCTCTGCGGGACAGCCGGACGTCAGAGTCCGTGTCCACAAAGAGCCGCAGGTGGAACATGTCCCGAATGTCCTGGCTGTAGAAAACCAGGATCCCCTCAAAGAGGACGACATCAGCTGGATACACCACCGTCGTCTCTGCCAGCCTGCCAGGAGGGAATACCCAGAGCTGTTAAAGAGGCCTCTGTCCCCAGGCTGGGGACACCCCCACACAAGCCAGGACCTCAAAGGCAGAGCCTACCGAGAATGTGTCACGAAGTCGTACGTTGGTACCTCAACCGTTTTGCCCTCAACAATGTTTTTCAGGGTTGAATGCATCAATTCATTATCAAAGGCATCTGCAAGAGGAAAGTTCAAAGAGAAGGACTATCAGATGCTGTTGTATCAAATGATCTGCTCAGATTTTCCCAGACCCAAAGGAAAAACCCTCTGCCCAGTATTTCACCAGGAAAAAAGGAACTTGCACCCTATTCTCTCCTACTACTAGCAACATAGCACTCTCTGCCCAAGTGACAATGGCTGTGTTTGGTTTCAGAGATAAGGAAGAGACTGTTTGGTGTTCACAAGCAACTACAACACAATGAAATTAAGAGCTCAAAGGTGAAGCTGGTCATTTGATAATTTTATCAATCCGCTCAGTAATTGCATAATTTTATGCAACTTTGTTCATCTGTCAGCCAAGAGCTAATTGGAAAACCCCAGGCATCTTTCATGGTTTCCATTACCCACCCAACAGGCACCAGACTTCAGCCAAGGGCAGCTCCCTGTCCCGCCTACAATCCACAGCACTCCCCCGGGCAAGGGGAGCAGCTGTTTGTGTGGACAAGAAGAAACAGGAAAGGATTTGGGGGATGATGTGGTTCATTAAGGAGCCTCTCAAGAGCAGGGAGTGGAGCAGGCAGCAGGCTGGGATGCTCAGCGCCTCTGCACGGCTCCAGAAGGGCCGTCAGTAACAAGGGGCACAAGGGAAGAACAAATGGATGTTCTGGTGGGGGAAAGCACATTTCTGTTCTCCAACACTACCCAATTCCTACAAGCGCTTCCCGTGAGACCCAGCTGCGCTCCGAGCACGGACCGAACCGTGCTGGGGCCGGGCCGGTGGGCGGCTCACCCGGGTGGTCGAAGTTGTACTGTCCCTTGAGGGCCTTGGCCTGCTGCTCGGCCGTCAGCACCTTGTAGAAGCTGTCCTGGCTGAGGATCAGCACCTTGCGCTGCCGCTGCTCCACCTCGTTCTGCCCCAGCAGCTCCATGATCTTCTCGCACACTGTGGACTAAGCGGGACGGGGGCTCAGGCGGGGCGGGGGGACCCCGACCGTTCCCGCGGCCCGGCCCCAGCCCGCCCTCTGCCCCCGGCCGGGGCGCAGCCCGGAGCCGCCACCGGCGATGCCCCCGCGGGCGCCGCGCAGGTCCGGCGCCGCGCGGGCTGCCGGGGGCGAGGGCGAGCCCCAGCACGACCCCGACAGGGCCCCGGCACGGCGGGCTCACCTTGCCGCTGGCGGTGCCGCCACTGACGCCGATGAGGAAGGGCTTGGGGTGCGGCCGCTCCGCGTCCGGGCCGCCGGCGGACGCCATGGCGGGATGGACGGCGGGGGGCGGGGCCGGAGATGGAGGGGCGGGGGCGTGGCCCGACAGGGGGCGTGGTATCGAGGGGGCGTGGCCACATGCGCTGAGCGCGTCCGGCCTCAGCCCCGGGACCGGAGCACCGGCACGGACAGATGGACAGCTGGACAGCCGGGCGGCTCTGCCCTGGTACAGACAACGCTGTCTTACCTAGACACGCGTGTGTGAGTGCGCGCCTGTCCCCGGCTGTGTGTTTGACACCTGTTCCGGGTGTGTTTGATACCTGTCCCCATGTGCATGTGTACACCTGTTCCCGAGTGCAGGGTGTGCAGAGCGCGGTACACAGGAACTGTGAGGAAACACCTGAAGGTCCAACACAGAGACACCAGGACACATAAATACACATACGGGTGAGACACGTGCAGACAGTGTGTGCACACATCCCGTGAGTGGGGTGCGATAGAGATATCCACACACACGTGTTAAATAATAATAGCTATAGCTAAAATATACAGAATTTTATATACATTTTGTGTATAAATACAGCCGGAACACACACCACATTCTACATGTAAATACAATATTCTAAAATAAAACCAAATCATATGTTTAAACACGAACAAATTGCTGGAAGCTCCTTGGCTGCCCTGCGCCCAGCACCAGCTCCATGGGCCGGACGGACCCGGACCCGCTGGCCGCCCCCGTTTGCCTGCTCGGGTCCCGGCCCCCTGCGCACCCAGAGCCCCCCGGTGCTGGGCGGCCGCGCCCGCAGGGCCTGGGCAAACAGCGAGTCAATGATTAACCGGCCCGGCTGCGCTCCCGCCGCCCGCGCGGGGCCACGCGGGGCTCGGGGGCCGCGGCGGGGCCGGACCGGGCCGGGCCCCGAGCGGCGGCAGTTGGGACCCCGCGGGCACCGGCGTGAGTGGGGCCGGGGATGGGGCACCGGGGGGGAACACCAGGGCAGCCCCATGGAACCCCGCACCGGGGGTGACCGCTGGGTGGCTATGCCGGGAGCGTCCCGTCCCATCAGAGCCTCCCTGTCCCCGCAGGCCTCTCCGCGGATGGACGGCGAGCCGCCAGCCGGGCCCCAGGCCCGCGGCCCCGCCGCGCGGGGAGCGGAGCCGGGGGACGGCAGCGGGGCGGCCGGGGCTCCCACCGGGGCAGCCGGGGTTCCCGCCGGGGCTCCCACCGGGGCGGCCGGGGCTCCCACCGGGGGGCTGCCCACCTCCGGCACCAGCAGCGACGCCCCCGGGGCTAGGCCCGTGGCCACCGGCTCAGCCTTCGAGGGGGCCCCTCCACCCTACTCGCCCCCAGACCCCAAGAGCTTCCACCTCCTCTACCCGCCGTTCCCAGCCGGCTATCCCCAGCAAGGGCCTATCTTTTACCCGTCGGGGCCGGGCCCGCAGCCCTTCCCAGCCCCGGGCTTCCCCCACGGGCACCTGCCCTACAGCGCGGTACGTATCCCCCACCCCGATGTGCTCCTGCCCCGCTCTGCAGCGGGGCTCACCCCTTATCTCCCTGCCGGGTTTGTGGGGTTCCCGCGGAGCCCTGAGCAGCACGGCCCGGGCGGGGAGCTCCGCGGGCTCCCTCAGCTCTAACCTCCCCCGTGCCGCAGTACCACCCGCAGCCGGGCGCGGGGCCCTCACTCGCCCGCCACGGGCACCAGCGGCCCAAGGACTACACGGTGGAGTCGGTGCTGGTGACCATCTTCTGCTGCCTGATCACCGGGGTCATGGCTCTTGTCTACTCCCATGAGGTAAGCAAGAACTCACCTGGCAGCCTCGAAACCCCTCCCAGTGCTGCGGGTCTCTTCTAAGCTCTCCCCTTCTCCCCCTGCCCCAGACCCGGGCTGCGCTCGCCCGTGGAGACATGGCCCAGGCGTACCTGGCATCCAAAAAAGCGCAGTCACTGGTCCTCATCAGCCTCCTCTTCGGGTTGTTCGCCTCCATCAGCTGGATCGTCTACGTCCTGGTGTCCCTGTACCTGTGACAAGGACCCTGAGCCCCAGGGTGCCAAGAGCTCCTTGTGGCTCCACCTAGGGGGGGGTGTGGGGCACGGGCAGGTGAAGTTGCCACAGCCTTGTGTGGGAACGGGTGACAATGAAGAGTTTTTGGGGCTGCGGGGCAGCGTCCGTCCTTCCCGGCGGGGCGAGGAGCTGCCCCGCAGCCTTCAGGGCAGGAGGAGCCCAGAGCAGGGAGATGCTGCATCCTGCTGGATCCAGCTCTGGGCAGGGAGCTGTGTCGGATCCATGGGCGGGATCAGGCTCTGCTGCAGGATGCTGAATCCCACTGCTCTGGGCTCTCACTTGGAGCTGCCAATGGGACTCAGGTGTGGAGGGAGCTTCTTGTAGGATTGGGGTTGGAGATGGAGCAGAAGTAACAGGTGTGTGGGAAGCCCTCACTGGTCACTAATAGTGTGAGGAGATACAAACTCATGTATGCAGTTCTACAGTAATTCTGCACACACACACACACCCCACCACACAACAACCCCCTGTATTGCCACCTCTTGCTGCTTCCAGACTGAAATAAAATACAGCTGTAGCCAAACCTTCTGTTTTCTCTGCACACCAAGGGCCTGCATCTCCCCTTGCCATGGCCTTTGCCCACCACAAAATTCAGGGCAAGTTCTCCTGCAACAGCTGAAATTAGGTTTTTCCCAAGAGCAGGTGGGCACCAGGGAAGGGGAATCTCCCCATGGCCCTGGCCTGGGTGTGCCACTGGCCAGGCTGCTTGGGGGGACCCTGAACTGTGGGCAGACCCC
This sequence comes from Serinus canaria, assembly GCF_022539315.1. Lineage (NCBI taxonomy): Eukaryota > Metazoa > Chordata > Aves > Passeriformes > Fringillidae > Serinus > Serinus canaria. Next base: position 4,412,165 of record NC_066330.1, on the reverse strand, counting down.
TCCTGCTGTGCTGGTTCCATGGGATGCAGCCCCACATTCCAGCCCTGGAGTAGTGGGCACATGCTTGCTCAGTGTCTGGGCACTCTCCTCCTGAGCTGGCCCGTGACAATTATTTCCAGAGGAATTTTGAACCCTGTCCAGGACTGAAATAGCTCCATGGAGCAGCTCAGTTGCTGCAGGGGTTATTTATAGCCCTTGGCTGCGGGCACACGGCCATGCACGGGCTGGGCACACGCCGGGGGCTGGGCAGCCAAAACCCTGACACGGGGACACCAGAGCCCAGAGAAGGTGACAGGAGAAGATGTCCCCTCCCAAGTGCATGGCTTGTATTGGGGCAAAGCCATCTTGGCAAAGGGAAGAAATTTATAGTGAAAAAATAGAGGGGAAAGAGGGATGGGCAGAGGAGAACCACGGGGCACATGAGAAAACACGAGGCCACACCAGCGCCAGAGGCGGATTCGATTGTCACTTTAATCCACAGACTGTGCATGCACTGTAAACAGGATCATCAGGCAGGCAGGCTCGTTACTGGTGTTTTATTTGTCTTTAATAGAAAAGTTACAGGTCTGAAATGTTTGCAGGAAGATGCCACCATGGGGGTTAGTGGTAAATCTATAATACAACGGAACGGCTTGGGGGAGAGGCCTGGGGCAGGGGGCTGGTGACTGGGGGCATCACTTCTCCCCACTCCCTGCCCCATCTGGAGAGGGCACTCAGACTCTTCCCTCTCCCCAAAAAGAGGTGATGGCCTTGAGGATGCTGCCTGCAAGACGGGAACACACTCACAGCCAGTCTTGCACAAGGATATTCTGGGTTTCTGCTCCCCAGGGACTGCTCCTGGAAGGGGGGGGGGGTCTCTGGTCAGCAAACCTGAAGCTGCTCCAGGCAAGGGGACCCTCCTCTAGGGTCCCTCCAGCCCTGAGAGCCTGGCTTGAGGGTGGGACATGAGCCAGGAGCTGTGGTTGGGACACTGTTCAGCTGGAGATGACAGAAGAAGGGGTGAAGGGGGAGGAAAGCTGGGGGCACTCGGACCTCCCATCCCCACGCCATGGGCTGAGGCTCTGGGGGCTTGGCAGAGGGCAGAGACCAAGACCTCCTTTGGTGCTCACTGGGCTGGGTGGGCTCAAGTGCAGGGAAGAACCTGGAAACGGCTCCTGCTGGTTGGGGGATCACAGAACTTGCTGACTTGAAAGGGACCCATCAGGGTCACCGAGTCCAACTCCTGACCCTGCACAGGACAACCCAAAAATCCCACCACGTGAGAGCACTGTCCAAACTCTTCTTGATCTCAGACAGGCTTGGTGCTGTGCCTCATCACCCTCTGAGGGAAGAACTTTTTCCTGATTTCCAACCTAAACCTCTCTGCCACAGCTGCAGCTGTTCCCTCAGGTCCTGTCACTGCTCACAGGTGAAGAGATGTGCACCTGCCCCTTGTGAGGCTGCTGAAGACCACAACGTCCCCCCTCAGTCTCCTCCAGGCTGAACAAACCAAGTGCCCTCAGCTGCTCCTCACGAGGCCCCTCCAGACCCTTCCCCATCCTTGTGGCCTCCTTTGGACACTCTCTAATAGCTTAATATCTTCTTTATATCATGGTGCCCAAATTTAGTGTTGTCAGCAAAGTTCCTTAGTATCCCTTCCAGTCCTGTGTCCAGGTTGTCAGTGAAGATGCTGAAGAGCACAGGGCCAGGGGTGGAGCCCTGTGGAACCCCAGTCACTGCCATTTTTGGGGTGCCCAAGCCATGAGCCACGTGCTCACCCCTCAGGTAACATGGTCACTCAGCTGGATGAAGACAGGCTGGCCCCTCCTGTCCCTCTGAACCCCCAGGGCTGTGATTCCAGAGCCACCAGCACACACAGCCCTCCCAGGACAGCCTGGCCACTGCACCCAAGGGCTGCTCAGAGCCACCAGGGTGAAGCCCACACCACATCCTGGGTGTATTCATCACCCTTTTCACCACACTGGGCTTTTAAAAGATCTTATTTACAAAGGAAACGTGGATATTACTTCCTGGGAAGCCTTTAGGGATTGCAAAGCTTTGGCTGGACAGAACACAGCTCCAATGCCCTCAGTGCCATGAAAATAAACCACTTCTGAAGGGTTCTGGCTCAGACACCGTGGTTCAGCATGAAGAATTCCTGCTCCTCCTGCTCTGGGGCTGCACAGACTGTTGGACCCCACACTCCCCTCTCCCAGATGCCCTCAGGGGCAGGGCGGGGGGGGTCTCTCTGTGCTTGGCCACTGTGTGAGCCTTGTGCCTGAGTCTTCAGGAAAATAACCAAGCAGGGTAAAACCCTGGGCTGTCACTCTCTCCTGAGAGCCAGGCAGAGCTGCCAAGGCTTTGCAATCTGTTTGGAGAAGGAAAGGAGGGCAGCTCTGATTCACCCAGAACAAACAGAGCTGCTATTGAGAAATAAGTTAAGGATGCTCTGTGAAACTCCGTGTCTGTATTCCTTGGGAGCTGCTGCCCTAAAGGTGCAGGATTTTGTCAGAACCATGTAAAAACCCATGACCACGTGACAGGGAGCTGAGGAGGGCCTGGCAAGGCTGCTGAAACCTACAGGGCACACTCACACCCATGATCCAACTGCAAACCACTGGAGCAGGACAGAGAGGAGGGATGTGGTGGGACACAGAGGGGAGACAGAAGGGCTGAATAAGGCACACTGAACAGATTGGGGTTAACACTGTGTGTGGGAAATGACACCCTTGCCTTGCCCTTCCATGCTGGGCTGTCCCTGCCCTGCTGGCACCAGCATGGCAGGACTGAGGACAGGGACTTGCTGGGGGTCCTGTCAAAACACAGCTCTCAAAGCACAGCACTGAGGGTCCCAACGGGGACCCCCAGAGAAAAACATTTGGCAACAGAGAGAGGAGAGAGGAGTGGGTGGGAGGGCAGGGTGGCTCAGCTGGGCACAGGGCTCTTTCCTGGTTCCCACTTCCAACCCAGAATTGGCTCCTTCAGGAGGCTCCTGGCCCTGCTCTGCAGCCAGTGCCCACCTGGCTGCCCCGAGCCTCCTTGATCCAGCACTCGGAACAACATTGTCACTGGTTGTGGATTTTATACAGACTGGTTTGCACTTGTCTTTTTTTTTTTTTTTTCCTATAAACTCATCGGTATTCAGACATGCATCAAAAATCCCCAGGGGGTTCTAAACACTAGGTATGTACAGTCTGCATCCTACAGCATTTCCTGTGCAAAAGCTAAGTACCATCGCTAAGAGACACGGGGGCACAGGCAGGTGACCCCCAGTACCTGGGCAGTCCGTGTTTCCAGGTTCAGAGGGATTTTCTGTTGCTTAAATAACGAGATCTGAGAGGAGGAGGGGGGTGTGATGACTGGAGATGGCGGGTCCCTGCCCACATTCTCAGTGCCTCTTCTGTATCTACGACCGGTGCCTTCTTCCCGTGAAGAAGGCGCCAGAGATCTGGGGTGAGCCGAGACCCCTGTAAACACAAGCAGCTCTCTGGAAGCAGAGCTCCTCTGGCAGGCAGCAGGAGACACTTCCATCCTCATGAACACGTTGGGAAGGTGGCATTGCAGGGGAGACTCCAACCCTTGGCTTCCACGGCCGCTGCTGCCCGACGCCGCTCCGGAGATGAGTCAGTGGGCGCTGAGCTCCTGCTGCCCCTGCTCTGGATGGACACAAGAGCCAGGGTACTCCTGAATGCAACAGGCCAGCAAACCAGCAACACGCTGGCGTGGGACACTCCTTCCACACAGCTCTGTCCCCGGGGTTAAAGCTGGTTCATGGCACAGAGGGGCGGGAGGAGGAGGAGGGCGAGTGCAGCGAGCACCGGCCGATCTCTCATCTCTGCCCTCGGTGGCTGCGCCGGCGCCTCCGCGCCCGGCATCGCCACCCCCAGGGACGGCTGCCAGCTGGGAGGGAGGGTGTGTCATCCAGTGACAGGTACAAACATTGAACTCCAGTCTCATAGCTGCCCTCGGCGCCTCTGCGGAGCGATTCTCCTCGCACCACCCCTCCTCCTAGGTTTTCTCTTCCCGATCTGTTTTCCGCCTCGTGATGTTCCGCGGTTTGATTTTCAGGGACAGTTCCCACAGGGCCTCCTCAGCCAGGTGGTCGCTGAAGTCGTTGAAGAATGACACTATGTCATCGTTCCTTTTGATGTCGTAATGTCTGGAAAACCACAGAGGAGCTGCAGTTACACAAGGGCTACCTGGGGTCCTCTCCTGCCTTTGGGCCACCCCTGTCCCTGTCCTGCTCTGAGGACACCCAGCACTGTGTGTGGGCTGTGCCCTGTCCTCATGGCAGTGGTGTCACACCACAAAGGGGAAAACCTGCTGCTGAATTGAGGGGAAAAAGGCACTTATCACACAGAAATCAGCAGCTAGATCTGCTGCCTCTGCTGCAAGACAGCACTGAAAAAACACCCGAATATCCCAAAGAACACAGGAACCAGCAACAGCAAAACCTAAAGGCAAAACTTATCTGGATCTCAAAACTAATATCAGAAAAGTGCCCTTACAATGTTTATCTAACCTAGAGAGGGAAGGAGACTGATTAGAGCCCTGTTGTTCCCAGCTCTCCTTCCAACTCCCTTCCCCTTTAGACTCCCTTCTCCTGCACAGGGGCTCCCATGTCCAAGCCCCTGCCCCAGTCCCCCCCCGTGCCCCAAAGCCACCTCTGAGCCCCACTGCTGCACTTACACTTGCTGGAAGCACCTCATGCTGTCCAGGATGTTAAACTGCTGCCAGCGCTTGGAAAAGTTCACTTTGCTGTCAATGTAATCAGGGTTTCCCAGATGGACAAAGGTCAGGTCCTGCAGAATCAGGCCTCTGAAAGAGGGAAAGGGGCAGCAGGCCAAGGAGTAGGCAAACAGACACAGAAGTCAGTCACAAAGGGCAGGGTGGCCAGCCAAAAGGCAGCCCAACAAAATCCAACAGCCTCCCTCTGCCACCAGAATGGCAACCTCATCCAGAGGGAAACATTCCCAGCAGCAGATCCAAAGGTGTTGAGATGCAAACAGCCCCAGCTGGCCACCCTGCCCCACCCTGCTCGGAGTGGGCTGATGTGGCACCGTGCTGCCCTAGCCCAGGTGTTGGGCAAAAGGCAAGGGCTGAGCTCAGCAGCAACTGCTGAGAAATCATTGAAGGAGGCATTTTAATGTGCAGAACAGTGTCAGGGGAAGGGGCTGCACTCACAGGTAGGGGATGCAGGGGGGCTCCACATCGGCCAGGGCCGCTCGGTAGGCGCGGAAGGACGAGGAGCTGTCGATCAGGGTGCAGTACTCAGCCAGGCCCTGCAGGACACAAATCCCCTGCTGACACCTCTGCTCCAAAGTCATTTTCCTTGTCACCTCCCCCCAGAGAGCCACACAGAGCAGGGAGTTAATGCCATCCTGCAAACATCTCCAGCTGATTTACTCAGCCCAACCCTGGGGTGTGGAACATTGCTGCCTTCAGCCTCCCCAAGCCTTGGGCTGCAGGAGGAGGAGCAGGAGGAGACTGTTGTCCCCTGTGACTGTGCTGGCACTCCTGCAGCTGTCAGAATGCCCAGCCACACTGAAGGCTTCCAGCACCATGGCATTTTACCCACTGGAGAGGAGTTATCCACCATCCCTCCACCCTGGGACACTGCTGGGATGTAAAACCACTCAGCTGTTTCATACATAACCACACTCAGCCTTCCCCCAAAGATCACAGCCCCACTGCTCCTCACCTCTGAGGTTTGCTTCTGCCACTCCAGCCTTCGGATGGGTGCAGAGTCCAGTGCAGAAAGAATGGCCAGATAGGAATTAAAATTATTCAGCTTTCGTAAGTGCTGTGAAGAGGCAGAATATTCCAGTTACTCGAGAGCTCTGAAAAGCCTTCTAGCATCAAACAGCTCTACTGAGCAGAGGGCCCCACTCCCCTGCTCCTTTCAGCAGCAGTGTGTGTGATTCAGAGGAAAATCCAAGCCAGTACCTTCATAATCTTTATAAATTTAAGGAGCAGCCTCTCTCGGTCCTGGGCTTTCTCTTGTAGCATGATTATTGAACGGACCCTGGAAGAACAGACAGAAAAAAGATAAACCTACTTAAGCAGAGATCAGATTTCCTCTTGTTTCATTAAGAAAACTGATCACTTATAGGGATGGGCCAATGCAAAAAAGTTCACAATACCTCCCGCTTAAATGGAGCACTCTAATCCACAGCAAAGACAGGACACTTTCACAGAGTGCATTTATTTGCAAGGGGAATGTTTATTTCAAGAGCTCAGTGATACTGATAATTAATTCCTCTGGATTACAAGGCCCTCCCTCACCCTCCTGATTTTATTTCTGCTGTGCTCTGGGGTCTTAAATGAGCGGTCTGCATCTACTTCCTGGCCAAAAATACACATTATGCCCTTTGTAACAAAGAAACCCAAGTCTATGAGAAATACTTGGAATATCTGCAAGGCACTGGAGGTTAGGCACAGTTCAGTGCCATGGCTGCTCTGAGCTCCTTACCAGTAGGACATGTTATTAAAGTGCTCTGTGAACTGTGTCAGGTTGGGGCTCTTCTCTTCATTTTGTTCCTTTGCCCAAAGCAGAACTTCTGGGATCTGCCAAGGAAGGAGAGGAGAGGGGTGGGAAAATACCACACATTAAAATGGGATTTCTACCCCAAGATTCCCAGCTGCAGCCTTTGTTCACAGCCACTTGCTGGCACAAGATCAGCTGTGTCCTACAATCCAGCAGGTGTCTGGGAGAGCTGGCAGGGCACAAAACCCTCCCACTGCCCTCAGCCCATCCACATCTCTGTACCTCAATTTTATAGAAGAGTTCAGCATCCAGCAGGGTCAGCTGCTCAGCAATTTCATGACTGTGGAAATCATGCAGTGTCCCTGGCCTGTGGAAAACAAGCAGGAAGTACCAAGGCTCAGAAAATGTGACCTGTTTTCTTATCTTTCTTGTATGTTGAACTGAGGAAACTCTTGTGTTCCCAGGGAAGGGATGCCCTGGCTCTCAGAGGACACAGACATGGTCACATACACCTCTCCTCACCTGGCTGCCACCCCTCTGGCTGCGAGAGGTTTGATGGAGTTGGCATAGCTCAGCATTTTCTTCTGATCCACTTTATCCAGGATGTTCTTGCGCAGCACTCTGGCCAGGCTCAGCTCCCCACTGCACACCAGCCTGAACACCAGGTCCATCAGCAGCTTGAGGATTTCCTCTGTCAATTCCACCAAGCTGGGAGGAAGGTGCAAAACAAAGAGAAGGCATCAGAGCTGAGACACTAAGTTCTGGGATTTGTATCTGTACTGAGTCTCATTGCTCTTTCCTACCAGCAGAATTGGGTGACTGAAATTTCTCTTCTTCCCAGCTCTTCCTTTCCCAGAGATTCCCCTTTTACTTGTTATTTTCAAACCACTGACCCAGTTAGGACACACAGGAAGAATCTGTTCTTCCAACAGTGTTCAGCACTACAGGTGTCCCAGTGGTCAGGGTTGGGGATTTCAGCTGTCATTATAGATTGGGTAAAAAAAATACATCTTCCTTAAAACCACATTTTCCCAGCTGCCAGATTTCTGTGAGTTACTGATCCTGCATCCCAAAATGAAGAAGGGAACTCACCACAGCTCATCCACCACTCTCACCAGCACGAAGAAGGTGTTCTTGCTGACTCTCTTCTTGAACGTGTCTGGGAAGTGGCAAAACTTCTCATATGTTGGTTGCAAATTAAAGAATTAACTCGGTGTAGCCAGAGCAGCATCAGTGCAATTCCCAACTGCCTCAAGGAATCATAAAATCATTGAATGATTTGGGGTGGAAGGGACCTTAACAATCATCCAGTTCCACTCCATGGGTAGGGACACCTTCCACTGTCCCAGGCTGCTCAGAGCTCCATCCAGCCCTGCCTTGGACACTCCCAGGGATGGGGCACCCACCTTAGAACACCACACTGTTCTGTCCTGATGGAAACTGGTGTTTGATTTCCAGGAGATAAGGGACACTGAGATGGCTCTGAGATGGCATTAAACTGACACCAGCTGCTGGTAGCAGGGGGTGTGAGGAGGTACTGACACCTCGCAGAACTGAGAGCAGGTGTACCCTGAAATTATTCTCTCTAAGGTGGCATTTAATGAGCAGCACTGCCCTAGAGTGATCTCCCCCACTGGTCTGTGACATCTGCTCTCAACAGACTCAGATGTCACCTCCACCTTCCTGCCCAATCTGCTGCAAGGAGGACAGTGACAGGGGGGACAGCACTGGCTGAAAAACCTTCTGCCAGGTGGACAAAGGGACAGAGAACAAGTTTATCAGTAAGGCAGCACTGGCAGGGCCTGCAGGGGTACCCCAGGCAGGATTGTCACCTGGCTGAGCCGTGCTGTGTCCCTGGCTGCTGATCCCAGAGCAGCAGCTCTGCTGCAGATGGCACTGACGAGCTGCAGCAGGACACGGTGACGTCAGGCTCCCTCTGACGTGGCTGCACAGCACCACAGCCACCAGAGCCACCAGAGCCAGAGCCTGCCCTGCTCTGCTGGCAGGGAATGGAGCCAAGGGCAAGGAAAGGCAGCAGGGTGCTCAGGGAGAGGCCCTGTCCATCCTCTGCCAGGAATGCTCCCCCTGCACATCAGGGCCCTGCCTCGTTACCAGGTACAAGCTCAGCTCAGGACTGGGAGGCCAAGAGCATCTTCAGGGCTGAGTTTGTTGCAGTAAAAGAGAGAGAAAGCCTTGATGGTTTAATCATCTCTAATATTAAACTACACCTGCCCACACAGGCAATGCCCATGGCCCCTCTGGAAGGTGGAAGGTTCTCTGGTCCCCACTCTACAAATGAGATGTCCCAAATAAAAGAGCAGTTCCCCAGTGACATACAGAAAACCTGAATTGCTCCTCTACCCTGCCAGGACCCTCAGGAGACAACTCTCAGGTCCAATATCCACTGTGACTGGACCTGCCCTGTAGTAATTCCCATTGGAGAGAGTGGAGGTAAAGGGATTCCTGCCTGGGACACCATCAGGGCCAGCACATCACTGACCATGCTGCCAGCAGGCTTCTGACTAAAAAACTTGCCACCAGCTCCCTCCACAGTGACCATCCAGCTCTGATTCCTGATGCGAGTGAGCTGCCTCTCATAAAAGGATATCTGTACTGCAGCTTCTTGATGAGCTCTTCAGGGGTAATAAATGTCCTGTATGTGGTCAGAAAGGCTTCACAGTACAGCACCAGATCTAGGGAAAAAAGCAAGAAAGCCTCAGTGAACCCTGCTTTCAGAAAAGGAGCTTCTTGTGAGGTTGAATGCAGATGTACAGAGGAGGACATGGACACATTTTGGTGTGAGTGAACTTCCCAGAAATGCTGTGCTCTTGGTCCTTACCAGCAGATGGACCCTTTGGCACAAGAGCAGCAGTGACACTGCCCTGTCCCCACTGGCCTGGCCCTGGCTCCCACTGGCAGCACTTGGGCTTGTGCCTCATAAAAGGGTCAGTGAAAAACACCTGCTTGTGGGACAGGAACTATCAATAATGTGTCAAGGAAAAAAGTAGTTTAGACCTTGGGGATGCTTAAAAAGAAGATCTGATGGCAAGAGGTGATGCCTGCTCTGTCTTTGGTGCTCAGGCAGGTCACTCTGCCCTCCCAAGGAGGAACACACGTGCTTCAACACACGCTGTGGTGTTGCAGACCCTCTGCCCTTCCTGAGTTCCAGGAAATCCATCCCAGGACAGTGTAAATAGAAGATTATTTCCAGCCAAAAGAAAAGCAAATTGCACTGCAAAAACTGATGCTGCCCCAACAGAGATGTGGTGCACCAAGCCTGTGCTGATTCACCTGCAGGACAAGGTGCTGTAGGGCCTGGAATTGCAAAGGCTCTGGGCATTATCATGGGCACAGAGGATGGAACTTGACAAAGCACAAACTGCAAACAGGAATGCAGATATCAGGTCAAGACTGCAGAGCACTTGCAGTCCCAATGCCTGGTCCCTGTGGACAGGAGTGCCAAAATGGGAGCATTAGGCACTAGTGGCAGTCCAGGGCAGGGGCAGGGCAGCAGGGTGTGCTGGGGATGGCACCCTGCCCCTGCCAGGAGCACTGCACCAGGGGCTGAGAGAGGAAGAGCTCCTGCTGTGCCTGCCCAGGCTGGGCTGTACATGCAGAACTTGTCCCAGCCAGAACAGGCATCACCCCATATCCACGTGCTGCAACACCCAGGCACTGCTGGGAGGTGGAAGGAGCTGGGCACAGAGGGAGAGCTCTGCCTCTCTACCTGCAGTGTTTCTCTTGGCAGGAACCTCACCTTCCTCCTGCTCTGAAATCAGGGAGTGCTGCTGCCTCTGGGTTACAGACAAGAGGCTGGGTGCTCACACCAGGGGTGAGCCCCAGGCCTTGTCCAGCTCTAACCCTGCACTCACAGCAAGTGTGTGTGGCTGTGAGCACTTAACTGACCAGGGATTTTATTCCTGAGGAACCACAGGTCTCTCTTTATTCCTTATGCCATTTAGCTTTTTCAGAAAACTCAAATGGACAAGAAGCATCATGCAACAGGGCGTGGAGTTACATTTATTCTGGGTTCCCATCTGCCCAAAAGGCAACGTGAGGTAATACAGCTGGTCTGCTCTGGCACTTGAAGCTGCCAAGAAATTCATCTTTAAAGGAAAGCCTCTTAACTCTACCCCTCTGTGCCGTTTGGCTGATTGATTTACAAGCCTGGAATTCTTCTCATTGTAAGCTTGATTCATTAACCCTCTCAGTCACCCTAGCAGTGGGTTAGCATAGCACAAATTCCTCTGTGCTCCTTTCAGCTCTGGCTTGGCAGGCTGAGCTCAGCCACTGGAACTGTCCCCTGCCCCAGCTCTGCTCAGCTGCACCACTGGGCACATTAAATCCTGCTCTGGCTTCTCCCAGCTCTGAAAAGCTCTCCACAGCTCTCACCCCAGTGCTTGCAGAGCCCTCAGAGCCCCTGCTCAGGAACTGGAGCTCCAGCACTCACCCCCTTATCAAGCAGCTGTCTTCCAGCAGGAAGAGTAGGGAATTCTTTTGTTGTGATGCTTGTTCCAGAGAACTGAGCAGTTACTCTACCCCACTTTCAGCATGTTTATGAGGGGTATTTCCACCATCTCATTTAGACTGCTTTTTTTAATATACATTTCCAGCCTTGGCACAATTAACTGCCTCCTCCTCTCTGGTGTGTTCCTAACTTTGGTCCTTTCTGCCTGGATTCTATGCCCATGCACACTGGGAAACACAGCTGTCAGGGGAAGGATTTTCTGGCTAGCTGAATGGTGCTGGTAAGTAATTGCAAACATCTTATGCTACAGTAAAACCCCTGTCATTTAAAAATGTACATGAAGGATATTTCCCCTTTGACTATCAACCTCTAAACTGAGCACTGAGTGATTCAGAGGGTTAGTGTTTTGCCTCCCAGGAGATAAAGAGATCAATCCTGGTTAAGGCCATCAGCACAAATGTGTTTGGCAGGTTCAAATCACTCTCTGGAAACACTGCAAAGGCTGTCTTTGCCACAGGTCTTGGAAAGGAGCTGCTTCATGTGTGTGGGGCCTGGGTTTGGACAGATGAAGAGGGGTTTTAACAAATCTGGAGCTCAGGGTTGCTAATGTTCTTTCTCCTCCCCCACATCTCTTCTTTTGTACTGTGGATTCCCTCTCTGAACTGGTCTGGGAGGATGCCAGGACACAAGTGGTACAGAGTGGGACAGGAGGTGACACAGTAAACTGAAAATACAGGGTGTCAGCAGGGCAGCACCTGGGCAGGCTCCCAGTGCCCACAGGTACTCCATCAAACCCAAACCAACACCCCTTTCTCCTGCTTTGGTGCAACAACCATTCCAGTAACTCCTACATCACCACTGCCCTGAAATTCAAAGGACAGGAGCACCTCTGGAAACCAGACCCAGGCACAACAGGCTGGGCACACCTGCTCTCACAGAAGGCAGTGGCCAGCAGGTACAGGGACACAACACAGCCCTGTCACTGCTGTGCCTCATCTTCCAGATCCAGGAAAGGGCTGGGAGGAGTTAATCCCATCCCTGCTGCTAAATGGAACTACCAGGGGCTTATCCAGCTTACCTCCATCTCCCAGAGATAAACACAACCCCCCAGGCTCAGAGGATCCCTGCAGACTCCCCCAGCCCAGCTGTCTGTGGCCCTGGGGCAGAGGAGAGGCAGGCAAAGCTGTGCCAGGCTGTGCCCAGCTGTGCCCTGCTGCCCCACCTACCTTTCCTGTCGGTCTCTGTGGCGTGCACCAAGAGAATGTCTCCAGATCCACCACGGACATCTGGCCCATCATCCCCCTGCAATGGCAACACAGCCACGTTAGGCATGGCCCAAGCTCCCTTAGGCCTGGTTTAACATTGCTGTGATTCCAGCTCAGCAACAACTGGCAGCACACAAAATGTTCCTGGCACTGCTTGCAGCACAAGCTGCAAGGGGACATGGACTTCAGTGCTGGGATAATCCTGGAATCTGCACAGAGCATTTGGTGTCCCAGATGAGGAGCTGGGCTGATCCTTACTCAGGGTCTCTGACTCCCTAAGGCCAGGTTGTGGAGCTCAGGGAAGGCTGAACCTTCTGCCCACAGGAGAATGAGCAGAAATGCCCCAAATACTCCCAGCAGAGCACTAACAGGGCAGCAGCATTGTGTGAACTGTCTCACAGTGCAGGATCACGTAGCACAGTGGCTCTGGGGTGGGAGGTCATGCATTCAACTTGCATGCTCCTGGAACATCAAAACCCAGCCAGTTAATTCCCTAATCTGGAGCCATTTGGCCAGAGGTCACCTGAAATGATCCAGTAACTGGCAGAAGAAAACAGCCCTGCTAATTGCTTGACCCCTGCATTACCACTCCCTAAAATACATCTTTTTTTCTAGCTACTGCATTTCACAACTCAAAATATGCCAAAACTGATCCACCACTCAGCCAGCAGTTCCCACACTGCAGGAAGCAGCTCACAGTGACAGTTCTATACTGCTTCAAACACATAGATCAAAAAGGAAAGAAAGAAAATGGACACCAAGACACAGATCTGCTAGTCCCAATGTTCAGAAATCACTGGTTTTTAAATGTTTTTTAAAGGAAACAATCAGTCAGAGGAGGCTGGAGTTGTGTCTGGCTTCCCTTAGGAATGTCTTTATCATTGCAACGTGCAAAACAGTGAAACATGCATTACAGCCATGGAGCAGCTCTAAGATGTGAATTTTTCAGGTGACCCTCTGGCTAGACTCATGAAATACTACTTAGAGAACATGTAAAAGCTCCTCACTCTCTCCTGCAGATCTCAGCTGACCAAAGAACACCCCTGAAGTGCCAGTAAATGATCCATTCTCTCTGTTTTCCAGCCAAGCCCCCTGACAGTCTGCAAGCTTCAAAGCCTGCATGTTCCCTCCAGCTGCATGTCACAGGCAGCTCAGGAGCACAGGGAGCAAAGCTGGCTGGGAGTGCACCCAAGGCTAGACACAGACACAAAGCTATTTCTCAAACACAGGAACAACTCCTCTGGCTGCTTTTCCACATCACTAACATCATGTCCTGCTCATTCACCTGCTGAACCTCAGAGAGAGAGGCCAGCACCATCCCCCACCCCTGGATGGATTGTGCTCAGGCTCTCAGGTGATTCCTTTCAGACTGTCAGAGGCTGAAGAGGTGGGAAGGGGCAGGCTGGGTAAAGGGCACAGGATGTGCTGGTTTTGAGGGAGACATCTCACTTTTTGTTAAAGCCTCACTCATTGCCTGTACCAGCATCTCAAACAGCAGCCTTCACACACACCCCACTTCTGCTGCAACCTACTTTTTCCTATCTAATAAAAGCTGATGCCTTGTTTGTGCACACAGAGAATCAGATTTCAACTCAGAGTAAACCAAAGAGTACAAAAACAAAGCCTGAATGCACCTACCTCTTGCTTCAGTGTTAATCTAGACATGATTTCACTGTGGTCAATAAGGGACAGCTCATCCACCTCTTCCTCCAGCTGTGATGACTCCAAAGCATCTGGTGACTGTGGCTGCCTGTGACAAAGAAAAGGGAAATAACCTTCATCAAATGACAGTAAGTACACAGAGTCTCTGGAGGTAAATCTTTTGCAAACAAGCCCAAATGTCTCTCTCTAACTCTGTTGTTTTGTGCAACTCTTGAAAAAGAGAAAGATAAACCTTGAGGATGTGAACACTTGTCTGTCTGCATTTCTGGCAGACAGGATTTTACTATAAGTACACACTTCCATGTCTCCTTAATCCACCAAATTTTTAGTGCACACAAATCTAAGCCCTTCCTCAAGTGTATAGAGACTGAGCACACTCTCCTCATGCACATCTCAGTCAGTTCATGACCCCTTGTGCTCAGACAAGGGGAGATGACAGGCTCTTGTGCTGCAGGAAAATAGAGCAGAAAATCATGACCATTTTTTTTGGTGTACATGCTCCTCTAGAATTCCTGCCCCTAAAGGTTGCCAGGACATGTCCTCTCTGTGCCTGTATTTCTAAAAAAAAAACCAAAACAAAGTACTTATGTTGCTCATAGATTTCCCCAGGCCAAATCCTGTGCACCAGTCAGTACTTTGGGCAGATAGTGAGCTCTGCAGAGCACTCTTGTGTTGTCTCCTTCACTGCAGGGATCAAAACCCTCAAACCAACTGCAGGAAAATGGGGGAGGGAAGTTGACTGTCACACACAAATCAACTGCTGTTCTCTGTTTTTGCTTTAGAAATGCAATTGCAGAGCAATCTCGAGCAGCAGGGAAGCACTCACTCCACTCCTCCTGAAGCCCATCTGTTCCAGCTTGCACCTCTTCATTTACATAGGCAAATGACAGCTAAGAGCATTAGGAGGGATATAAAGCCTCCTGCTCCAGGGCCTCAGCCAGCCTCTAACTAGCAGGGTTAAGAAGAAATTTCCCTCTGGAAGACAACTCCAAACAAGCAATACAGACTCTTTCCACACATTTCCCTGGAAGTAGGAGGGAGCAGCCAGTGTCAGGGACAGCAGAGCCACTGAGATGGCTGAGGATGCTAACACAGGCTGCATGAACCCCCATGGGCTCCCTGAGCTCAGCAAGGATATCCTGCCAGGGTTCCCCTCGTTCAGCAGGATCCCAACAGGTCCTGGCTGTGCAAGAAAAGTGGGCTTAGAAGTTTAGGTAACATGGAGGAGGTTTAGGGCTCACCAGGCAGCCCCAAGGATGGTTTGGCAGAGAGGATGTTGGGGCTCTGCACCCTTTGAACTGGAAGGAGGACACCAGGGGTCAAGGCTCACCTTTCAGCACCATCTTTGCCCTCCTTCCCCATGGCACTGCTGTTCAAAGCCGAGTCTTTGGAGTGGCCATCTTTGACAGGGGGAGATTCCTGCCAAGAGAAAGGAGTTTTTCATCATTACACGGGATCCTTGAGCCCAGCCAGCCTTGCATTTACAGTCTGCCTGCCTCTAAATGGCCCTTTACTGTAAATTCCTACAGAGCAGTTAAAGATTGATGCAAGTTAATGCCAAATGCCAGGAAAACACAGAAGTTAATCAGACAGGAAATTTGGGACCATCTCTGGAGACTAGTGTAATTAGTACTGTTTGCTTTTAACATTGTGAAATGATGCTGAAAGTTACAACACAAGTCAGCTGTTGCCTTGGATTTTAACCCTCTCATGACCTTTTATTTTTCCTCCAGCCCTTCCCGTTGAAATACACTTTGCCTCCTGCTTTAATCCAAACAGACACAATCAGCTCTAAGCTCTCCAGTTTCAGTTCCCCTCCTGACCACAGCCCCCCTGCCTCAGGGGGTGGATGCTCACTGCTCCCTACCTCCCTCCTCTCCCATCAGAAGAGGTTTTGCAATGATGCAAGGTTTCCACTCCACGACTCAGGGCTGTGCAAATGAGGCTAATGCAAAAAAGCAGAACCAGCTGAACCCGCGGCACGGAACAGCAGGTAGAGAGCTCAGAGCAAAGATACAGCATTTTAAATTAGCCATTTATTAAGGAGACAAATAGCCATGAACAGCAAATGGGAATATTAATCCAAAAGTGTCAGAGTTCAGAATTATTTAACATCATGCAGAGTGAAGCTTGGAAATGCAACCTAGTGAACAGACAGGACTGAAACCACGTCCATGCTACCCACTCAGCATGGAAACACCCTGCTGAGCCTGGGTTTCTTGGTGTCTGCAGGATTTTTCCAGACTCTATCTGTAAAACTCTTTGCTTCAAAGTTGAGAACCTGCTCAGAGCTGCCCAAAAGGATGGGCCTGCCCAGATGTGTCTCCTGAGGGGAAGTGATGGGAGCACTATCTCTTGACATATTTAACACCACTATGGATAAAGGTCCTGGAGACATCCTGCAGGAGATGTGCCTTCCAAGAGGAGGGCAGGCAAAAGGATCACCACGCACTGCTGCCAGTTTCCTATGACCCAACAGGAAGATGGGACCTCCCTGGAATGGAAAACGCCCTGGCTCCTCTAGGAAATATCTAAGATACAAGGCTCGGGTAAAGGAAGAAACAGTGTGTGAGCACAATGCTAAATCAATCATTTACTTTGCAACCAAACAGCGATGGAAAAAATAAGTATTTAGTGCAGAAGGCTTTCTGTATTAAAATAGGGAAGGCAAAGCAGTTACAAGAAAAGATGTGGCCCCAGGATGGCTCAGGGTGCAGCTCTCTCTCTGCAAGGGAACTTCACGCAAGCAGCTCCAAACAGCCAGCGAAGCGCAAAGGAAACAGCGCGGCAGGAGGAGCCATCCCTGACTCCTGCCAGGGCTCAGCGTGACCCCAAAGGCAGCTCCTGCTCTGCACCTGCACCAAGAGGGCCCCCAAACCTACAACCAGGAGTGGGCAAGCAGAGGGATGGCCGGGGAGCTGGGGCAGCAGAGGGACAGGGTGTGCAGAGGAGGCCGGTGCCAAGCGCGGGAGCCCCGTGAAGTCGGCATGCACCAGGCAGCCCCTCCCGGGCAGCCTCTCCGGGCTGTTACTTACTCCTTCAGAGCCTGGGAGTTCCCCGTTGCTCTGGCCAGAGGAATACAGATTGACATATTCACCCTCACCAGCCTCCTCACTGGCGTTTTCACTCTGAGGGAGACAGGATGAAAGGAAATACGTGATGGTGCCCCCCACCAGCACTTCACAGCAGAGAGAACCTGGGAGCAGAACTGCCCTCAGCAGCTGCTGTCACCTCCCTCGGAGCTGTTCTCTGTCTCTGTGGCCAACAGTGGCCACTGAGGCTGCACCATCCTGGGGATCATTATTTCTGGCTCTGGAGGACTGTCCTGAAGGCTCTGGGCAGCAGCAGGCACTGCTTTGCAAGAGCTGTGGGCTCCAGGTGAGAGTGCCAAGGTGCAGCGGGCGGATTTCAAAGTGCTGGAAGCAGAATGTTCAGAGCTGGACACAGAGCTCCTGTCCTACCCAGGGCAGTCCTGCTGAGTGCAGACCAGCCCTCAGCCCCAGGGGCATCAAAGGTATCCCCCAAACTAGGCTACAAGCATGGACTAGACCCATCAGGCCAGAATAAACCAAACTTGAGGCCTTCTGGGATATAACAAGGACCCAGTGCAAGGAAGATGCAAAGCAAGGTCACATCCAAAGCGTGAAAAGCTGCACATTTACTCTGTAATCACTGACCCTCTTCCAAACTTGGCAGAGAGGCAGCACTAGCATGCCCTGCGCTGACAGCTCTAATCCCATCAACTCTCAGCTTTGCAGCAGACGAAAGAGGAACTGTCTTGAAAATGAGGTGTTCAAAAAAGTATCTGTAATGGACAGACCTGCTCAGTGATGTGCAAAGTGATCTGAGACCTCAAACTAGCAGAGTGGGAACAGTGTTAACCTCACTTCACCAACGTGTGACAGCCTGCCACCAAGCACACAGCTGGGGCTGATGGGAACTGGGAAGAGCAGGAACCTGGAGAGAACAATAGGTTTTATGCACAGGAGAGACAGAGCTGGACTCTACCCACTGCTCCTAGTGACTCAGGAGGGAGCAGGTGGCCACTGCAGGATGTGAACTGCTGTTAGGAGCCTGCATTTAGTAACTACCAACCTCACAAAACATTCCTTTACCTCCCTTAGCTTTATCTTACAATTGCAGGAAGCTACAGCCAACTCTCCCCTTCACCAGCATCTGACATTTTGTGTTTCCTACATACATGTAACATTTTCTAAAACCTGCTGAGGTTGTCCATTTTTTCCTAGCCATTTTTATATGAAATCTCCTCTCTTCAAACCACACACATTTGGAAACCAGACTAGACCCCAATTTAGCATGTATTAATACAAGAGACATTTTCTTTGAAAGAAAAACCCCAACAAACAAAGGCAGCCTTGTGTGAAGGTGCGTTATCATCTCTGTGGAGAGTCTCACCGAAGGCGTCTGGAGAGAATCAGTGAAAGAGGATTCAGAAGGAAGGCAGACAGGAGCATTCCCATTAAAGCTGCTCTCCTGAGAAGAGGAGTTTGGCACATCCACAGTGCTGGGTGACTGGCTGGCTGCAGCGGGCACCGCTAGGTCGGGGCTCTGGGACAGATGGACGGGCGGAAAAGGTGGAGTGGAGCAGGAGGAGGAGGTAGAAGAGAGGAAAGGAGGTATGGAGACTTGGTTGTGAGGCACAAAGTCCTGGGAGTAGGACCTAAACACAGATTTGTACTGCAGGATGCAGAGACACAACACAAAAAACAAGGAAGATGGGGAAAGGAAAGAGACAGACAAAAGAAAAAGTAATTAGATTGGCAGCAGCATAGCAGTGACAGCACAAGGCATTTCTAACACAGGCAGCACTATTTCACCATCCACATGCTAGAGCAGGAATTGCTACCTGGGATACATCAGCCAAGCTTTTCCTGGCTCTTCTTGCACCACCAGCAGCCTGGCTGCTCATCTCACAGAGGGAAAGTGAGCAGCAAGGTGTGACCTGCAGGTAGGCAGGGGAAAACTTGGATAGCTCAGAACTGCTAATTCAGTGACCCTGAAAAATCACCTGAGTGGAGGAAGGATGTGAAGGCACACAGAAAGCACAACTCTGAGCATGCTGGAATTATCTACACAGAGAAAACTACTTCAAGTGCTTATTGCTTTTCTGGGATTTTCCACAGGATCCAAATTTAAGATGCTTTTTGGTCCAGCCCTGTAATTTACCAGCTACTGTGTCAAGTCTGTTCCAGAACACTCAGCTCCCAGAGAGGAGTGGCTGGATACTGCCTTCAAAGTTACACTGAAGGATAAAGGAGATTATGCTGCTACTCCTTCCTATTCGTGAAAAACAGGGAGCAAAAATGGTAATTGCCCTCCGGAGTGATGAATTCCTTATCAAACCAATCCTTTAATGCAGTGCCTTGAAGAGTCAGCTGAGGAAATGAAAAGAGATCATCTGCGTAAAGCTTTATTTCACTATCTCTCCTAATCATCAGATTACTGTTCAGATAATATTAAACAGGGTGCAGTGGGAATATATTGTGCCAAGAAAAACAAGAGCAACCCTCTGTCTTTTAACATCTGGTGCTAGTAAGATTTGCCATCAGGGTAAGTCCAAAACAAAGCTGACTACCATTAAAAAAAAAAAAAAAAGCTAAATCTGCTGGAGAGAAGTTTATTTTAAAACTTGCAAAGCTGGTCATAGTCAAGTGGACTGAAAGAAGAATCACATCATTCAAAAAACCCCAGACTGGAACACAGTTGTGGTGCTGCTCCATTGAGGGATCTGCTGCAGGACAGTGCAGTACAGAGCTCTCAAGAAGCACTGACACAAAACTTGCTCAAACCAGGCTGAAAAGTGACACCACTGTGATGCAGAAAGAAAGGGAATCAAAGGCAGGAATTGGAGAATTCAGGCTACATTTTCTCAGGAGAATTGGGCAGGTAAGAAAAAGCAAAGCTTAGTCCATCACCTGAGCCCCAGCAGCAGCACCCAGCTCAGCAGTGGTATTTTTGTTTCTAGGAAAGATGTGGGCTTAAAAATTTGAACTGATAACAGCCTCAGGCCAGAAGCTTGGTCAAAAAAGCTTTTCCACTACAAAGGAAAGGAAATGTAAAGGTCAGTGATTAGGCTTTACCTTCCACCACCTTAATCCTGGAGTGCCTTGTGCCTTGAGTGGAGTCCAGCAGTGCTCCAGGTGTATTCTCAGGGCCCAAAACAAACTGCAGGCCATAATACAGAGGAGAGGAGGGGGATGCTTTGGAAAGAGAGCTTAAAAGACTACTGAAAAATAATTAAAATGCAAATCCCCACCATGTGCCTGTGGCTAAAAGGAGACAGGCTCTAGGACAGGCTCCTCTCTCTTCCTGCCCATTTCTTTCCGGATGAGCAGCGCTGGCTCCAGGGACACTGTCAGCTTTTGGAGCTGCCTCAGTAACAATGACAAGTCTAATCTCTGTATTTACTTTCTGCCTGGATAAATGCTCTACATTTATTCATTTTCACTTGCATGGCACAAACCACTAAATCCCTCGTAAGACGCCAGGCTCATGACATCACCTTGGCTCAGCAGATTCATTCTGCCTGCCTGGTATTTCATGATCTCACTGGCACTGATATTCCAATGATCACCCCAAGTCCCAGCCTAGACCCCAAACCACTACTCAACAGCTCAAGAAGGCACTCAAAAAAACTGCTGTGCTGATAACAAGATCCTTTGCTCCTGCAGAGGAAATAATTAGCTCCAGCAAAGCTCTGTGCCAGCTCCCCCACTGCTGGATTTCCTGCACCCACATGACACAGGCGGCACATGCTGTCCTTCACTTTATGGCTGATGGACATCTTCCACCCAGGAGGTCCAGGGGGTTTTGTCCCTGACCTGCTGAACCCAGAGGAAAAGGCAGGCTTTTGCAAAGCAGCAGTGGAGCTCACGCAGGGCAGGAGTGAAAGGAAATGACTGTGCTCAGCCAAGTCACTCTGGGACAAGCCCTGCGTGAGGTGCTGGCAGGGTTAGCTCAGGGCAGACTCTGCTTCCCTGCCTGCAGCCTGGACCAGCAGCTCAGGGGGATGAGTTACTGCTTCTGGGGCAGGAACATTTGCACAGCTCCTGCCTCGAGGAGTTTCACACACATTAATCCTAATTTGAAGGCAATTTAGACCTAAATATAACATAACATTGGAGGAATTTTAGAAGTTTGAATGCAGATACGTCAGTATTGACAATCACTGTATGTTTCTCTCTCCCTGGTCTCATAATAAACCTTCAGAACAACTTCTTGGCATGAGATATGTAGAAAATGCCAGCTTAAGGCCCAGGTACCCATGAAAATGCATTCATCTTCATTATGTGATCCGTGAACAATCATTTAAGGATGCAGACAGGCTCTCAGCATGCTGTTAACAAAGGAAACAGTGCAGAGAAGCCTTTGGTGTGCTGGCATTAATTAGTCAGCCCGCTCTCAACTTCCAATCTTGTTGTAAAGTTGCATCTTGTAGAAAGGGAGCCAGGGAGCCCCCTCCTTCCTCCGGAGCCTGCAAGCAGCTCTGGAATTCCAGCTATGCAGCCGTGCTGGGACAAGAGCCAAGAGTGAAGCATACTTTTCAAAGGGAAAAAAAACCCACCCTGCAGTGGAGATGATGTCCATATGGCACCCATTCCTGCTGCTCCCCAGCCTGACCCAGCCCAGCCAGCAGCTGCCCCAGGAATTGCAGCCATGGCTTCCATGGGATCTGGGTGTTGTCCATCTCCTGGAAGCCTTGTCATCCTCTAGAAGAAATACTTTTTTGGGGAGGGGATGGCCCATTCAACACAACTGTCATGAGGAAACGAGCCATCCTTTAGTGCTCCCCCCAAGAGGCAACAGTTTATCTTGGAAACAAATCAGAGCTTGTTTCCATCAGCTCCTCAGAGGTTTCCTGCAGGGTCAGTCAGGCCTCGGTTATGGCTTCATGGACACAACCTCCTACTCCATGGTTTGCTTTAAGGGAAGTGATTTCTGGGAAAGCTACAAAACAGGGTGCAACAGGAATCTATGGGAAAGGATGCTCTCCTGTACCCAAACTCTGGCCACACTGCCAGCTCCCACCACAGGACCAGAAGAGGGGTTCCCAGCATGAACAGCTCTGACCTGTGACAGCAAACGGCGGAGACAGGGAGAAGAGAGAGCTCCCTCTCCTCTCACCAGTGCAGTGGTTTTTAAAAAGACCTCTCTGCCACTTGCACAAAGCCAGCTTTGAGCTGGGAGCAGCCTCATCTCCTGGGAGCAGCAGGAAGCAAACGTGCCTGGCCCTGAACATTTACCACACACCGTGTCACACAGGTCTCCCAGAGACAGAATCTTTCAACCTTTTCAATTTGCTGCCTTTGATTTTTTGCAACTGTGAATATTTCAGAACAGCTTTCCATCATTAGAAGCCTTGTTCCAGGATGCCCCAAAGGTCAGTGACATTCTGGCTGTTTATTTGGATTAGATGGCAGGAGATAAGCACTTTTTTCTATTCTTATTTCAGGAGAGATGCTTCTCCACACTCACTAGGCATGGCTGACCACAGCTAACAGGCAGACAGGGGTATATATGCAGAGAGTCAGTGGTTCCAAGTTGCAGCAGTCTCCAGCCCAAATCCAAAGCTGAATTCAATTATATGGCTGACAGAGCATCTGCAGCATCAGCAGACACAGTCTTTACCTTTTAAGCACAGCCTTCTCAGTTACCCTATGGACTTCTGCCAAATTAATCTGCCATCCTGCCAGACACTCCCAGATCAGGTAGAGCATCAGACTCCCAAAGCATGAAGCTATCAGAGGAAAGGATCAATCTTTCAGATCTCCCCTGCTAATGTTATTAAGGGAACTATGTGGGCAATGTGCCAGAACTGGATGCCCAAATTGTAACAGTACAGAATTATGTTCACAAAATACTGGGTGTTGCAAAGTCATTAGACTCTAAGAATATAATTGCACAGACAACTATTTGAAAAGACTTCCTATCTCATAACACAATGCTGGGCTTCCAGGTACTTTTGCTAATGAGGAAGGAAATGCTCCTGCAATGAATGGCTGGAAACACAAGCTGCCAACAGAATGGCTTCAAGCACTGCCACAGGAAAGGCAGCAACTCCTCAGGCTGGAATGTTTCTCAGCAAGGCCTCTGACCTGGCTGCAGAGCTGACCTCCCTGGTTTTAACTGATGGTAGCACAGTACAGGGATGGATGGGGCTTCTTGTGTCTCCTGGCTTCTGCACAAGAAAACACCAAATCCCAACTTTTCCTTGTGGAGGAGAGACTGCTGCACATCTTGGCAACAGAACAAATAAGGGGGCAGCAGGGGAAGAAAACATTTGTAAGCTTTATTAACCATGCTGTCACGCATCTCTCTTTGGAAAATATCAGAATTCAATTCAGTTGTACCTCCAGCATCAACTCTTTAGCTTGTGGACAAAGCCCCCAGATCAAGATGGCAGATCTGGAAAACACAGAGTCTGGAGACCAAGACAAGACTTCTAAAAGATCAGTCACACAAAAACCACGGGGTGTGTGGCCTATGAAGTCAACATGGGTCTGGTCAGAAAGACCTACAGAGACCTGCAGCGTTCCAGCTGCAAGGAAAATGTGTAAACCCCCAGAGGAAGTGGTTTCCACCACCCCAGAGGATCCAGTGATGCCAGCAGGCAACAGCACTATTAATACCAGTGTCCAAGCCTGCCACAGGCAGTGGAAATGAACACAAACACAGAAGGAATGCTAAACAGGAAAGGCAAAACAATACCTAAGTCAGAGCAGCTGGTTAAAGGGATGCAAATCTTTTCAATCCCCCTTCCCTCTACTCCAAATTAAGGAGCCAAAACATCAGGACAGAAACCAGCAAACAGGTTATGACCTCCCAGCCATGGTCTGACTGAGGCTCTCACCATGTGAATGAAAAGAGCTGGGTCTCTGTTGAGGCAGAGCCTGGTGTGTGCTGCAGGCTGGGAGTGAGCTCCAGGAATGGGAACCAGGCAGGGAAAACGTGGGAAGCACATGGCTGTGTCATGCACGCCTTGAATCACTTCTCTGACCCCCCTTTTCCTGAACATACGTTAGCACACACACAAGAAAGAAGAACAGTTGCTGTGAATTTTCTGTGCACTTGCTCAGTTTGCTCAAGAATGGTGAGAACAAGGAGAACAGAAGTGCTGAACTGGAGCTTTCATAAGGAAATCACTTGCGCCTTCTGCTGGAATCTGACAGCCAACTGGTTAATGGTAAATTACTGGAAATGTTCCTTAATTAAAAAGAAAACATAAGAAAAAACCCAACATTTTGAGAAAGGCAACTTATTTCTCCACAGTGAAGGATGCAGCCAAATTCCCACTAATGGCATGTACATGCCTTGGAGATCCAAGTGCTCCTTGTTTCAGTGAGGAAAAGCTTCCACAGGAGTTTCTGCAGCCACCAAGGGTGGCAAACCTGTGGATGGGCAGAGTGGAGCTCATCACTGGATCTTTCCTCTAGCAGTGCAGAGTTCTCCAGCTGCCAGGAAGTACCAAGATTTCAAGATCTGAATAAACCAAGGGACAGCAGCTCTGTGCTCTCAGGAAGGGAGGGAGGTGATCAGCTGGAGAGACACTACTGCCAACCATAACCAAGCACCATGCCTTCTGGTTGCAAACCTCCTTTCCCACTGCTTAGAACTTCCAAAAGAGGTGGGAATCCCTTGAATGATTCTTGACAGTACAATCCAGCTGTCCCCCCAGTGTGGGATTGAATGGCTCAGCTGTCCATGGGAGGGGGAACATGATGCAGTTCCTTACAACACCAGCCCACACTACCAACACAAGCCCTGCTGGCACAGAGGCCAGACACGAGTCAGACTCAGATAAAAAACAGCTCAACTTGCCAAACCTATGAGGTCTGATCCAGTTGCTCAAGAACTGCCTCTCTCCAGTAAAAGCTATTACCTCTGACACAATTTCCTGCAAAGGAGGGAAAAGCACAATTAGTGGGCTGACAGAGCAGTGGTGGCAGCTGGGCTGCAACAGCCCCTGCAGTGCTGACTGGAGAGAAAGGAGTCAGGGCTCTAGAAAAATTCATCCATTAAAAATTAAAAGATGCTCTGAACAACTTCACCTCTTTTCTGCTGTCTGAAAACAGTCTTGTTAAGCCATGTAAATCAGGAGTAAGGCACTAATCCTTCACCTGGAGCACTGAGCTAAGGGGATAACAAGCAGAACGTGGTGCTGGCTCAGCCTCCCTGCTGCTGGCACATGAACAGATGGGGACAGGGACATGTCCTCCCTGGGAGTGACTCCTGTGGCCTCCCTAGCCAGTCTCCAGGGAAGGGAAAAAAGCACAGGGCACTTTCTGAAAAGTGCCTACCCTTGCAGGGCCTTGCTGACACTGGGTCAGTGGACAGCCATCAGGTTGAGCAGCTCAGACTTCCTGGGATTGATCCAAAGAGGTTTTTGCTTCCTGTGCAGAATGAATAACAATTTATGCAGGAGACACAGAATTTTAGGAGATCTGATAGCCACTGCTGCTACCTGGGTACACAAGAGGCCAAGTGCTCAGCTGGCAGGGTCTGAAAGGTGTGCTCTCCCTGGCACTGAGTCCCTCACTGGGGCTGGGGGCAGCTAATGCTGATTTTTGCCAGGTTTATTTTTCACCAGTGCTCAGCTGAGTGCCCTTTCTCTAGAGAGAGAGGAGAAATGAAGACAAGAGGATATGAGGAGCAGAGCAACATGCTGAAGTGCTCCTGGTGGCATCCCCTGAGTGAAACCTCCCAGGGCAGATTGCAGGAGAGGCTCTGCTCCTTGCAGGGCTGATGGAGGGTGGGTGTCACCCTGGGAGGGATCCAAAGCCCCACAGCTGTTTCACATCTCTGTCTTATTAGGGATGGGGGAAACAGGATAAACTGTGGTTATGGGTCAGCTATGATGTATGTAAGGACATTGGTATTCTGCAGCTCAAAGAGACACTTTCATAGTGAAAATCTCATTTTTGGCTGTGAAAAAATAGACCAGATAATGAGAAACTATGAAATTATCCTAATTTAAAGGTACTAATGGAAAAATCACCATTTTTAATTCAGCTTATTTCATTTGACAGTGCCCTGTCTCACTGTTCTCATTGTTCCTCATGCTCCAGCCATTTATTTTATCCCTCATCCTTGCAAAAATGAGTAAGGATTTTTTAATGAAGTTTTAACATTTCTTAAAATAATATATTCACAGTAATGTAGTCCAAAGTAAGATGAGAATGGGTCAGAGCAATTTAATAGGTAGTAACCATTTAATCCAACCAGGACACTTTTTTAAATCAAAGTACCCACATATTTTTAGAACATTACAGAATCATATTTATAGCCTCTCAATTAAATCAAAAATAGTCAAGCACTTTTATCTAGTCCTACAGTTCCATGTTTTGCTAGCAAGGACCACTACCAAGTAAGAGAACTGTACAATTCAGGACTTTTACTTCAAATTTTAGAACTGTTTACCACAAATTTATGCGAACACTAACCTTGCCACCCCTCAGCCTTTTCATCTGTGCAGCAAAGCTGTGATACTGCTCTCTCTCACTCAAGTGGAAGCCAAAAGCCTTCATTCATGGCTTGTGAAGTAGCTCTACTTGTAAAGCACTTGAATACTTTCTTCTTCTTTGGACCAGTGATTATCACTAATTTTTAAAGAATGAGTAAGTGCTGAAATGGGAAGACAGCAGTGGCACAGTGGGAGGATACTGTTTTCAAACATTTAATATTAAACTAATTGAACACTTCGGAATCTTCTCAAGTCTTGTCTGATAATTTCTTCTCCAGAAGAAGCCTAATTTACTAAACACCCAGGTCACTGTCAAAAAATAGTGTATTCTCAGTTGTCATCACATGGCAATCAGAGCATAACCACACAGTTCTACATGAAAATGAGCCCCACACTGATGAGCTGGTAGAATCCCATGGTTGAGTTTAATTTCATTATATTAACACTTTGTTATTAGTACCATTTAATTTAAGCAGCTGATCAGAGATTTAAGCAGTGCTCTAATACTATTTTGATTTAAATGATTTTCAGCTCCTCCTGCCATTTTCTCTTCAGGCTGCTCACAAGTGCTGTAGGAGAGAAAACCCTGCTCATCCATCAGCAAATCATACAAGCAAACTGAGCTGGTCTGGGACCATGGAGATGTGAAGGGAAGCAGACAGGCAAAAATGAGATGGAAGATCTAGCAGAGGCTGTTTTCTAGAGAAAAAGCAATTTAAGGAGCTGCAGCCCCCATTCCACATCTCTGACTAAATCCATGGATTTTGGGGACAGCATGTCATTATTTCTCCCAAGGCCAGGCTCACACAGCAGCCTCTAATTGACTCATCCACATCACTGGCATTATGCAATGGGACAAAAAGACTTTGCAGCTCCAGCGTGCAGCCTGGGGCACACAGAGGTCACAGGAGTGTGCCTGGGCACACAGGCCAGCTCTCCTTCCTCAGTCCCCTGCCACAAATGTCAACATGGAAAGAAAGCTACACCTCCCCTGGCTTCATTTGGTGAGAGTTACACCTGGTGAGAGTGAGTTACACCAGGTGAGAGTTACACCTGGTGAGAGTGAGTTACACCCGGTGAGAGTTACACCCGGTGAGAGTGAGTTACACCTGGTGAGAGTTACACCCGGTGAGAGTAAGTTACACCTGGTGAGAGTGAGTTACACCTGGTGAAAGTGAGTTACACCTGGTGAGAGTGAGTTACACCTGGTGAAAGTGAGTTACACCTGGTGAGAGTGAGTTACACCTGGTGAGAGTTACACCCAGTGAGAGTTACACCCGGTGAGAGTGAGTTACACCCGGTGAGAGTGAGTTACACCTGGTGAGAGTGAGTTACACCTGGTGAGAGTGAGTTACACCAGGTGAGAGTGAGTTACACCTGGTGAGAGTTACACCCCCGTTTCTCCCACCTGGCTGGTGACTCCAAGAGTTCCAAAGCCCCCAAAGGAACCTCCACGTTCCCCTGAGAGGGGGAGCAGAGAACTGGCAGAGCAGGGATCAGCAGTCAGAGAACACCCCCGTGTTGCAGAACTCACCGAGTGCACAGGAAAGGAGCTGTGCCGGCTCAGAAAGGAGTTAGAGACTGACATAGTGAGGCCCTGAGTGGCACCGCAGTCCTCGGGGCTGAAGGGCACTTTAGGCTGCTGGACACAGTAGGAGACAGAGGAGAAAGAAGAGGCAGCATAGGAGGCCTGCTGAGGAAGGGGGAGAAAGCAGGAGACACAAGACACAGAGAAAGAGAGCACAGAAAAAGCGATGAATAAAGGGCAAGAAATGCTAACTGTAAAATAATGCATATAATGGCTGGCTAAACAAACAGCTATTCATAGAGCTCATCAGAGCCAGACACACCAATATGCCTTTCTTGAGCTCAAGAGGCACGACAAAAATCACAATTTAAATCTTCTTTGTTTCACAAATCCCTTAAAAGGTGAACTCCTGCCTCCCCCTCCCTGCTCACCCTGCACAGCTGCTGCTGGCACAGACAAGCTGCTCCTCACTGCCCTTCTGTCCCCTTGCAGACACCCAGAGGAGGAACTGCCTCTAAGCACACAATTCTTGCACATTACTGGCTTTTTTTCTGGCAACCTGCAGGTTGGGAATTTGGCCTCTCAGTGTCAGCTATGGATCCTCACTGGTTCTGCTGTGAGACTGGGTGACAGTGACATCCTGCCATTTCTCTGTCCAGTCCAAAATAATAATCATTTGCACAGGAGGCAGCTATGACACTGTAAGTGACCAATCCTGGCAAGGAATTTCTCCTGAATTTCCCTATGGTAAGGAGACTGAGAGAGGATAAGGTATAGTCAGGCTTTCTCAGACTTGTTGAATAAAACATACAATGTAAACACTCAATCTTATTTTTGATTAAGATCTGAAGCTGACAAGAAAGGACTTCCTCATTATTATATTACAGAGGAGTCCACCCAGCAAAACTTGCTGCTGCTAGAGCAGCTGATGCCCATTTGATCAGCCAAATCCAAACCTCCCAGGGCAGCAGGAGCAGAGGAACAAGAGTCTGGTGCCTTTTACAGGGACTGCTGAATAAGCCATCACCTGCTTGCACCTCTTTCCCAATGGAGGGATGAAGGGTGGGAGGCTGCACTTGAAGAAACCTTTGCTTCAGGGGAACTGCAAGCAACACCTTGATGGTATCAGCTGGTAAAATGACAGGAATGGCCAGCAGGCAGAGCAGTGACATCCTGGCTGTCCAGAAAATGATTAAAGGGAAGCAAAGAAATGCTTTGCTTCAGCCATCAGATTCAGGACAGGAGCAGAATTTCCCTCCTGCACAATGGCTGCAGCAGATCTGTGCTTTGCAAACTCTGACCATGACTGTGCAGCCCAAGTCACCTCCAGAAACATCCCTGAAGTGCAGCCACCTCCAGGAGGGGAAGGCAGGCAAGGGACTGCAAGGTACAAGTGACAGTGCAAGGGGACCACAGACCCTGGAGAACTGCCTGATCCTCCAGAGATGAGTCCTGTAGACTCTTTAGTATCCCTGCAAAGCAAATGGGATGCCAGCATTTAAAGTCTTGTCCCCACCAAGAATTAATAATAATAATAATAATAAAAATGTCACTTTATCTTTTTAGGACTCTCCTTGCATCACAGGAATGTAGTTATGCAAATCCCAAAATTAGAATGAAAAAGTCACACTCTGGGACAGTCAAACTTTAGCATATTCAACATGAAGAAATATTGCAAGAGTCACCCTCACAGTGGTAAGATCATGGCTCTGTTCCCACATTTCCTCCCATTTTGTTAATGCCATAACCAATTTAAGTAAGCTCCATCAGAACAAAATATTTTTTTTTAAACAGAACAAATAAGATAATTAATATAAACAAAATACCTTAAGTTGGAGTTGGGGAAAAAAAAAGAAAGAGAAAAGAAATGAAAGGAAAACCCTTAAAAGGAAATGGGACAAAATCCCACTCTCCAATGAGGTCGGAAACAAAACTGCTGCTGCCATCAGTGAGGTCAGGATTTCATCCCCCACATGGAAAATTGGCCTTTCTGGGCTGTTAAACCCACCACCCACACACATGTGGATGTGGATGTGGAAACAGCCTGGGGGGCCAGCAGAACACTGAGAAACAGGTAAAATCCTGCCTCACACAAGGGGACTAAGGTGAAGGAAACCTGCAGAGGGAAGCAGTGGCTACACCAAAGGTCTGGGCACAGTAACAGAACAGCAGTTTTTCTGTTCAAACAATTATTATTGGTGGCATCTCTGACAACAGCTTCAACATAGCAGTGGGAACAACAGTGCAGCAATCTCTTGAAAACAGTGCTGCTCAGTGTGTCAAAATCTTCCAAGCCTGGCACAGATTCAGCCCTGCCATGTGCAAGACAAACATTTCATTTTTAGGGCGTTTTAGGACTTTCAAAGCTTATAGGGAACGGTCTGAACGTGGGGTTGGAAAGCAGCAAAAATTCACATAATGCAAAATGCCTCCAAGCATGTTCACAAGCTGCCAAGGAGCACGATGTGGTAACACCAGTGAGACATCCTCCCACCACCTCTGCCTGTCAGAACCAGGAGCAGGAAGAGCAGAGCTGGTCCTGGTGGCCCTGCCAGGTGTCCCTGAGGTGTCACTCACCAGCTGCCTCTGCTTGGGTGGGAGAGCAGGAGGAGGTGGCAGATCTTGAGAGGAGTCTAAGCTGATGAAGGAGTCATTGATGCCATAGACTTCCCTGAGGTACTTGTTCTTCTTCTGGTAGATGTGCTCGTTCTGAGGGGTCTGGTAGAACATGGAGGGCTGTGGCTCTGAGTAGTCTTCCACAAACTGCATGTAGGCCATCACTGCAAGGCAAAGAGAGGTGGCACTCACTGTCCTGCTCTGCAAACCCCAGCTGAGGGTCAGCAGGCACCTGCCTGTCCTCAGAAGGGCACCCACAGCTGCCATGCACCTTGCAAATCCAGCCCTCCATCCTGCCAGCCAGCACACAGCAAACACCATGCCAGTCACAAACACAGCTCTGGCACCACTGAGGTCTCCAACAGCAACTTCAGGAGTGTCATTCACTGATGCTTAGCCCAAATCCTCACATAATCCATGGCAATGCTGGGAATATTC
The DNA here is from genome assembly GCF_022539315.1 of Serinus canaria. NCBI lineage: Eukaryota > Metazoa > Chordata > Aves > Passeriformes > Fringillidae > Serinus > Serinus canaria. The sequence goes on along the minus strand of NC_066330.1, from coordinate 4,381,241 downwards.
CTCAACAGCTCGTGTCCAAAGTCACCAAAAAAACCCAGCATAGTGTCAGTCTGCTGTTTGGGAGTGTAACAATGCAACCCTGACAATAAATCTGTAATAATTCTTGTGCCTACAGTGTCATGTCTGCAGTCAGCAAGATTTCTAGAACCAGGAGGCACACAGTGTTTCTCCATTCTAGCAAGCTGATAAAACTGTTATCAGAGAACACCTACCTGTGAGACTGCCTGTGCCTCTCCCTCAGCTCTTGAAATGCCACTGCCAATCCTGGTACAAAATACTTACAAAACACTTCTAAAAGTGCCACTGACCACGTGTTCCCACCTCCTCAGCTCAAATCCAACACCCTTTGCTCCCATCCCTTTTTAAACCAACTTACCATGTCCAATTTTCAAATTCAACTGATTCACAAGCTTTTGTGAGATGTGGCTCAATAGAAATGCTAAACAGGATCACACCATGTCTAGAGGACCTTTCCAATTGTTCAATATTCCTTCCAAAATCTATAAAAAACCCCACACAGGTGAGCCTAGGCAGCTTTGACAGAGCATTAGTTACTGCTGCAATATTTTAGTGTTGCAGGGGGAGGATGACATTCAGTGCCATAGAAAGACTACTACAAACCCACCCCCATTATTAAGGATCAGGAATGTACTGAATAATGTAAAACAAAGAAAAAAACCCTTTCTGTACACCTGAGAGCAGGAGAAATAGATGTATTTAAGTGTCATGGGAAGGACTAATCCAGGCCTTCTTGTAAACATGCTGTCATGCACAAGGCACTGTGATCATCCCTCCCTTCCTCCTGAGAAACAAGCAGTTGTGACTTTTTGTAAATCTGGTCGTTTGGTGGCAATTTTTCATCTTCTGCTGGCATTTCAGCTGTACAGCTGAAAGGAGTGGATGACTTCAGTGAAAGCTATAAATACAATGAGCACAATGCAGGATTGCACATCATGAAGCTGGTTCCCACACTGGCTGCAAGGCAAAGTCCTCTGTTCACCTGCCAAGGCAGACCTTTAAACAGGATACAGCCCTGCAAATGTGTCAGCAGGAAGGAGTTGCTTTGCACCTGTCTTGGGCACCTTTTTTCAGATTTCCTCTAATATTTTAAACTCCATTTAGAAATGGAGCTAACACAGCTGCCCTTCCCAAAAAGAATTATAACCCTCTTCCAAAAAATAGAATAAAGAAAAAAAGAAATACTGAAAAAACCCCAGGTTGGAGCAATGGGAGCACAGGAAATGGAGCTGATTTCAATCCTGACCGGTAACACCTGCTGTCCCATCCTGTGACCCCACAGTCCTGCCAGTGCACAACCTGCTCATGTCCTGCAGTACAGCCAGTCCTGCACAGCTCTGCCAAAGCTGCTGCACTTCTGACCTCCAGCTCTCCCTGCCACCTGAGCCTTGCTCCTCTGGCTCCCTCAGACTCCCTGCTCCTTCCCAGCACCACCTCACAGTGAAAAGCAGCATGTTCTGGAGCTACTGTCTTATTTGGAGTCCTGGTGATGGTACAGAAAATACAGAATTGCTAAAATACTCTTTTCAGCTATCAGTGATTCAGTTGGCTGAGGTGCTCCTGTGCCCTGGAAAATGCCCTGGTATCATACAACAGCTTCAGGGGAGAAGATCTAAAGGAGGCTTATGAAAGATATTTCTCTAGCAGCAAAACTGAACTAAGGATCAGGAGTCCTTGTGGAAGTGCAGAGGACAAGAGCTCGAGGGAAAGATCACATTTTGAGAGCTCATCAACTGAGCAGGACAAAAGCCAAGAAGGCAGGGCTGGCAGGGCTGGCAGGGCTGGCATGATGCAGCAGACACTGCTGAATCCAGATCAACCCTTGGTGTTGAGTCACCTACAAAAGCAGAGCTCCACAGAACACCCAGCTCTGCAGGCACCACTGGGGATGCATAGCTGTGAGCTCCTGGAGCAGCACCAAACTCTGCAATGGCACCACAGCTCAGAAGGGCTGGTGAAAAGGGCATCACATCAGACACTTGTGTAAAATCAAATCACTGCAACTCAGGGCAGTGAGCCTGAATGCTCAATCTGCCTTAACTCAATCTGCAAGGGAATAATGAAGAGCTCTTTTATCTCAGCTCTTTATGGGACTAATGCCTCCCATTGTCATGGCAGCTCCCCTGCCTGGCTTGTTACAACTAGTCCTGGGCAGGTGAGCATGTCTCTGCCTCTACTTTGTCATCTTTGTTTTTAGGCAAAGTGAAAAACAGTTGGGATGGTGAAATACAAACCTGGCACTGCAGAGTGCAAATCAAAATAGGCATCATTAAAATCCTGCCAATCTTGAACAGGACAGTAAGAGAGCGAGAGCACTCCCATGACACCTGATTGCAAAGGGTCTCCTCTCCCCCTCTCCACTGTGGTTTTTAACAAGGCAGAAATTTAAAAGCAGATGGGAAATTACATCAGCAGCTCAGCTCAGGCTGCACGCCCTGCAGCAACTGTGCAGAGGGAGGGATGGGGGCTGCAACTCCCCAGTGAGCAGCTGGGGTGGAGTGACAGTCTCAAGGCAGCACCCCAGGAGAAAGGGAGGCGTGAGAGAGAAACCTCTCCCACCACATGCCCAGTTTATGTCAGCTCTTAACCCAGACAGAAAATATGTGAAATGTAAAAAACCATGAAATCTCAGTCTGAGGCTAGAACACCTTCCCAGCAATCTGCCTGCAGTGCCTTGACTGTCATTTCTGAAGGAGCTAAAGCTGCTCAGGGATTTCCAGCACACACCAGCTCTGCCCATATGGCAGAAGTCACAGGTACTGCTCTCCCAGGGCCAGCTCTCCTGGAAGCAACACTCATCTGCAGGACAGGACCAGTGGCTGCTGGAGTCCAAAGGGGTTATTAGGAGATGATCAGCACTAAGGCACACCTGCAATAAGGTGAGGCACACCAGCATCCCCCTGCAGGGCTCCCTGACAGCCCAGCCTGACCCTGGCACTGTTGGCAGCTGGGCTCTGCAGAGGCACAACAGATTGATGTGCATGGGCAAGAGCCAAAATCATGGACATTCTTAAGCTATACCACACAGCAACTCACTGGAGAAGTCAAGGTCAATGAGGCAGAGGCTGCTGTCACCTCTGGGAGGAGAGCTGCTCCTCACAGGGCTGGCATTATCCGCTGGCTGAGCCCAGCCTGCCCTCAGCGTGGTTCCTGCAGTTAAATACCAGCTGCTCACTGGGCACCAGGCTGTGTTTTGTTCCCACTGACAGGGAGGGAAACATGAATAAGTGCCTCACCAGTAGTTTCCAAGCTGTTTGGGGAAAGGATCTCGTTATTTCTGACTCTGGGCTCTTAATGGCAGAAGCTGTTCCGTGTCTGTGTCTTGTTCAGCAGGAGCACGATGCTGGTGCTCAAGCAGAAGTCTGGAGTAATTTGCCCTTAGCACAGTAACATGTGCTCTAACAGCACAGTAAAATAACCATAACTCATGCCAGACTAAAAGCCCTATCACTCCTCTCTGTAAATTATACAGAAGTCAACTCTTGGAGGTCCCTCTGAGCACAGCTCACAGCACTGCACAAGGTTAACTCAAGCAGATCTTCTCTGTATTACCAGCAAAGACCATCAGTGTCTCTGCTGCAACACTTACTGCCAGCTACCAAAAGATGACCCACAACAAAGGAACTACAACCAAGTCCCATCTGTGTGAGCTCTGGATCTTTCTAACAAATCCATGCATTTCCTCCAGATCCCAGGAGCTTGCTGAGGTTGTAGAAGCAGCCCTGTGTGATTACACAAGAATATCTACATGCATCAGCCTCTGGGCAAAAAATATCCTGGGTGTCACCCCAGAGCCTGAGTAATGTTTGACTGGCCTTTTAAATGCTGAAAAAGTACAACTAGCAACCACAAATCCATGGTGTGATATACTGTGGAGTAAAAACAACCTAAAACAAGTTCTCAGTGTCACACAAATGCAACTAAAATTTTTGCAGTGGTCAGGTAGCAGCCCCAGGACTACCTAAAAGTTTTGCAGCAAGGATGCTTTATCAAATCATCAGAGTTGAGAACACATTAGGTAACAGCTCCTGCCTCTCCTAACAATGCAATCTGATCAATACTCCCAGAATTTCTGATAGTGGCAGATTACAATTAACTCTAATCCAACATCAAAGAAAATGCACACAAGGTCTTGGTACCGAGGTTAAAGTTCTGCTCAAGCAATAATGCAGATTGCTTTTAAACTTGTCAACTTTTTGGCATCTTGTGTGATACCAGAAAACAAAGACATGGGGCTCAAAGACACAAGCAAACAGCTCAGATCTCTCTTTCAAATGTCCAACTTCCCCTCACCCAAGATTCACCCAGGAATCTCCCCTGCACTGCAGCTGCCTATGTGCACAGAGGTGCATTTCCCTGCATGCATCCCAGCCTGAGTGGGGTAACAGCCATCCCTCATTAGCAACAGCAGATCCACGAGGATCTGATCCTGCACTAACATGCTCCATATCACAGCCCCTGGCAGCTCATTCTTCAGGAGAGGATTTTGAACAGCACAAGCTGTAACACCTTTGCTTGTGCCCATTTGCTTCCTCTCTGCTGTCCACAAACAACCATCTCAGCTTCTTTCTTAGCTGATTTTAGTGTCTTTAACTGCTTGATTACCAGAGAGGAACAAAAGAGATTTCCTGCATATGAGGACACTTGGATGACCCTCACTGTCAGGTGGGTCAAGCCTTGTGCTCTGAGTAAAATCCCTGAGGGTAACTCATGAGGACTGGTCACTCAGGGATAATGGAAATGCTTTTAGACAAGGCATATTTTTAAAGAAGTGACTGGCAGAGTGCACTGCACAGGAATGGAGAGAATACACCCTGACACCACACACCCCTCTTACTCTCACCTGATCCATAGAATTGCAGCATCTTAGACTGGTTTGGGTTGGAAGGGACCTTAAACAATCCAGTTTCAACGCCCCTGCCATGGACAGGGACACCTTCCACTAGGCCAGGTTGCTCAGGGTGCCATCCAGCCTGTCCTGGAACACCTCCAGGGACAGGGAGTCCACAACCTCTCTGGACAAAAATTATTCTCAGTGAGAAGTCTATAAACTGCAGCAAGGAGCCAACTCAGCTCTTTGAAATCACCTCTTCTCTTGGGCTGCCAGCCATGCAATGAAATGCTCTTCCTCCAGATCTTGTATACATTACCTCCTCATGCAACACACAGCTGCAAAGCCAGCCAGTGACCAGTAAACCAATATCTGCTGGATCTCACTGTGCAGTCCCCAGCCTTCCCTGGCACAGCACTGTGGCTGCCTGTTTGGCAAGAGGTTTCACATTTTTCAGCCATGAACATTAAGGAAATCAGAGGAAGGTTGTGAGCTTGAGATGTGGTCAGCCCTGGTGTGCCAGGAGTCTGGCTGGGGACAGGAGCCTTTGCTTTTAGAGGCTGCTTGTTTTAATGATGTGGGAAATTCTCAGGCATCCAAAGGAAATGAGATCCTGTAGCAAAACAGCAGTGCTGGAGTCTAGTTAATAGTGTTGTCTTGCACAGCTATGTGGGTGACTGTGCTCCTATTGCCAAGTAACTGCTCTGGCAGGGCTGGGTTTTGGATAGAAAAGCAGCCCTTTCCCTGAGCTCCTGGAGAGGACCCAACTCTCCCCTACAGTGGGAAAACAAAATTGAGGAAGGGGGGGAGGAAACTGACTTAAAAAGGGAGAATAGAGCAGAAAGATCTGCAAGGCAGAGTGCCTCAAAGACCCACACTCAGGTGAACAGAGAAGTAACATGGCCTCACCACAGTAATGAAGATGCTGTGTGATTCCAGATCCCTTGGGCCTGGATCAGTCCTGGCCCCAGGAATCACTGCCTGCCCATCACAGCACTGAGATTTCCCCTCCATGACTTTGACATTGACCAACTGCTTTGGACACTCAGACTCCAATAAGAGCATCACCACGATCCCCATTACTTAGTGACCTCAGAAGCACAACAACTGCAAGGTAAAAAATAAACCCCAGACAGAAACTTGCTTACTGTGTTTGTTTTTCTTCTCTGGCAGAGGTGGCGGCTTTTCTGGGTCACTGTTCGAATCTGGAGCAGCAAAATCAGCAATGAATTCCACTGGTGCTGAAGAGTTTCCTTGCTGGAAGGGCAGAACAGCAGCAAAGGGCGTGAAGGGCATGGAGGGGACAAGGACGGCGCTCTGCAGGTCGTCCTCGGAGATGTTGTCGTACTGGGACGGGTGCCTCTCGTAGGACACCCTGCAGCCTGAGCTGTCTGAAGTCTGGGAGGCTGCACTCCTCCTCTTCTTCTCTGGTAAAGCTGGGGGAGTCTCTGTTGGCTGTGCTGCTCCTGAGAGGCTGCAGAGTTCCACTGGAGGGGAGGTGCCCTGCGGGAGCTGGAAAGTGTGTCCATGGAAAGGGGAGCCAGACTCACCCAAGGACTCTGGCAATGGGCTGAGGACACTGGGCCCCTGAGGAGGTATCTGATCAGTGTTGGAGAGGTCCTGCTGCAGGAATTCATAGTCTGGATCATAGTGATCTGATTGATCTGGGTAAACAGAGGATGATGTATTAGTTTCTCTCTTTTACTGTTTAGCCCTTCTCAGTTCTGTCCCTCCCATTCTATCAGTTAATTAATCAGTTCATTTTAATCAGAGTGGAACTTCCTCGCAGCTGGGACCATCTTTTTACACCGTCTGTAAGATCCAGACTTCATATAACTCATAATTAATTCTTTACACTAGCAAACAAATAACAAAAATTCAATAGGCAGACATCTGCAGACATAATTTGTGTCATATTTATATTTTTATTTACTTTCCTAGCATGTAGAAACCACACTGCTTTAAGTCTACCAGGACTGTAATTTCTGCAGACAGGGCTGAAATGAAGGAAACATTCCACTTGAGATCTGAATTGAGTTTGAGAACCATCACCTACAGCAAGGGAAACACATTCCCCTGGGCTTTTTCCTCTCTGACAGAACAGCTCTGCACCGAGCCGCCTGCAGCAACTCCAAGACAGCAGCTGCAAGTGCAGTGCATTTAGTCCATGCCCTGCTGCAGCTGAGCTGGCAGGGCAGGCCCAGGGCCCAGCAGCCCCCCTTACCCAGGGTTTCACAGCTGGTGTTGCGGGAGCACTGCCCGCTGTCGCGGTCCAGCGACGAGAGCTGCTCGTCAGACTTGCTCAGTTTGCCAATGCTGCTGCACGGAGAGAGCCGAGGAGACTCCCCCCCGTAGGAGTGGCTTCCACCTGACAACCTCCTCTGGGCATAGCAGTCAACATCAAAATCCTTCAGGACAAAAATAAAACAATTAAAGACATCAAATCACCATCACTCTTGGCAGCTCGCTAGTGAGGAGATGCAGCTCGAGGAGCAAAGACCTCCCAGGAGGGGAGGGGATCACTGCTGCTGGCCCTCTCTAAGCTCAGGGAGAACACAGAAACCCTCTGACATGGCAAACAGCCCATGCCAGGGAGCTCTGTGTGTTCTTGATTTCAAGTAGGGGTTGCTGTGGCCCACACTGGACTTTAGAGATGCTGAGAAGATGACCAAGTTCTTCCCAGCTATGTGTGTCTGCCTGTCCCAACACTGAGACAAGGGAATGACACTGCAAGATCTCTCATGGCATACCTGAGCCTTTAGCAAATACTGGGTTACCTCAGGTGCACACAAAGAGAAAATAAACTACAGTGAGGTACAACCCTGTGTGCCTGTGGCTATGGACCCATTTCAGAAATCACCTCAGGCTCATTAACCTGTGAGTGAACCCCTCGCTATCCCCACTCCATCAGAACAACTTTAGTGTGACTGTAGCTTCAGCTGAAGAGCAGCCACAGCTTTATCTGAGTCAGCCAAATGACTGTAGAGGCTCCCTAAGCCAGAGCTGAGGCTTTAAGGATGAGGACAAGATTTGATTTTTGTGCAATTTGATATGATTCAGGTCCTCACTGCTGAGCTGGTAAGTTCCTGAATGGGTGAAGCAAACCCAGCCATTCACAACCTCATAAACCCCAGACAAGCACAAGAAATGGAATATGATTAACACACATACAACTTCCCCATTTTTCTACCAGAAAATGTACAAATTTCCCCAAAGCACCAGCAGTGGTCAGAGCAGTAGCTCAAACTACTGCCTGAGTTAAAAGATGTTTTAAATTGTGACTGGATGAAGACAGACTTCTGATCTCACTCAGAGCAAACCCTGGTGAGATCTCAGGGAGCTCAGCCAGCTGCTGTCCCCTGATCTATTTGACATGGCAACACTCAGCCACTCCCATCCTCACACTCTGCCACCCCTCAAGGCAACGAAGTTTGTAGCAATTTGTTAATTAAACACAACAACACTGTAAAAAAAAAAAAAATTAAGCTGCCAACATTATTTATGACACTGCTGTTCCTGCCACTGCCACTCCCACTGCAGGCTGCCTGGGACAAGCAGGGACCTGCAGCTCTCAGCATCTCCCTGAGCTTTTCCTGCAGCTCACAGCACATTCCCCTTGGCTTTCACAAAGGGGTTATGCCATTACCTGTCTGTTGATCCCAACAGGTAAACTGGAGCCACTGGTAGCTCTGCTCATGGGGGCCACAACAGCCACTCTGGTTGGGGAAGGAGCCGACTGACGTTTTTTAGGGGGCAATGCTGGTGGAGGGCTGCAAGACACAACAGGAATTGATGTTTCCATCACTTTTCCAGAAAAATAAAAAGATTTTCAGAGTCTCCACAAGATGTTTTCCAGAAAGCTTTTGTCAGCCAGGAGCTATTCAGCAAAATGTATCCACTAAAAATACCGATTTAAGAATACTCTCACAGGTAAGGTAACTCTCCTGTTAAGTCATTTATTTTTTAAGGTTGGTATTTCTCAAACAAAAACAAATGCTGCTGTAAAAATTATTTTTAATGGAGCTAATTAGCATGGTAATTATTTCTTAATAAAAGCAGTGAAAATCCAAATTAAATGTTTTGGTTGACCCAAATATTGTTTCCATTCACAGAAGTCCCTCCCCCTCCTCAAACCTTCCAGATCTGAAAAATGCTCAAAGTTTCACAGATTTACAGGACAGGAAAATTCTCTTTTTTTGATCTTTGCTTTCTTGGTGAACTTCAGGGAACAAAAGGGTCAGAGCTGCTTTCACAGTGCACTGTGAGGGCCCCATGTTTTGGCATGAATCAGTGTCAGACCCCCACATTTACAGTAATTTGTGAGAGTTTAACCCTTTGACTTTTAGCTTTTGCTTCCAATGACACGTAATTCTGGTAGTCATCAAGCCTCAGAAGTTCCCAAGAGCACACACAGTCTGTTCTTGGAACTTACCATGAAATTTTTATATAACCTTTGAGAATTCATAAAATACACAGAAATGTGATTTTTTTTTGTCAGCCACAGCCCTCGATGCTGCATTTTCAAATTACCACAACACGTATTTTTCACACCAGCCATCAGCACCAGCACTAGAGAAGAAAAACAACACACACACACAAACCTGCAAATTGGGGGTTTTCTCTTCCTTCTCAAAATAGAACATAGAAACTTTCATGTGGTTACTCTTAGAATAGGGTAAGAACAACCAAGCACAAGCGTTTTTTTCACACACTCTTGGCTTTCACTCTTAAGCTGATAGGCAAAGCTGAACAACCTGGCTGTGCAGGACAGATTGGTAACTGCCCCCTGAGGTTAAAGGAACATTTCCCATGGGATACTGCAGCCCAAGACACTTGCACAGTGTGGAAATCACACAGTTTTATGTGAGGTTATTATGGATTTTTGTGATGCCTCTCATGTGTGGATATCAGGGCATGGCATTATCCTCACATAAAAAGAAGGAGAGGAAAAGACACAAAAAAAAAAAAAAAAAAAGAGAACAGAAAACAAAGCAGAGTCCAGGAGCAGGGAAAAAATTGCTCTGGAGGACTGGAAATTCAAAAGCAACACTAACCCTCCTCTCTTGTGCACATTTTGCAAGATTGTTTAAAAACCAACAGGCTGCTAAGAGGCACTGGGGCTCTTTGGTCAGCTGGCTGGGCAGTGTTACCTGTTCTCAGCCACACGAATGCTGGGCAGAGGGGGTTTAGGAGGTGCAACTTCTTCATCCATGGAGTCAGTCAGCAGCTCGTTGGATTGAGTCATGTTGGTTGTTTTGTTGAGGATCTCCATTTCTCTGTCTGTAAGGGGAAGTTCTGATGGGCTGCAACATGCAAAACACAGATTGTGGATCACAAACCACAGCTGGAACACAGCCCTGACAGAGTCAAACCTATTTTAAATCATGTGCTATCAGACAGACACCTAGAGCAGGAGGCAGAATTTGCATCTGCAGGGTGGAATTCCATGTTTATGCAGAGCTCAGTGTGCATGTGACACAAAGGTTGCTTCACTGCCAGATTTTGGTGTCTTTCCTATCATAGCATTTTCTCTTTTAGTGATCCTACTGAAATGAATGGGGGCTACATAAAGAACACTACACCACCTCTGTGAAGAACAGCTGAATGATTTAACTCAACTGTCAGCAGTCAGAAATTACCCCTTCTACATCAGTGCTGCCCACAGAAGAAATCAGTGACCCACCTGTCAGATTTACATGCTGGTAAACTGGGTTTAACTGGGCTTGTGGGAGAGGGATGCTCCTGCTTTTCAATCGTGAGTCTGACCAGCTCCTGATGGGTGGAGAGAAGAAAAAGAGAATAATCATCATTTGCTGAATGCTGCACCTAAACATCCCAGAACACAAAGGGAAGCTACTGCAGTAAACTTTTGGTTATGGTTTAATGATGGTGTGGACACAGAGAGAGCTGAGCTGGGTTTAAGTCTGGGGCAGAGCCACACAAATGATGCAGAACAGCTGCTAAGGAGCAGCCTGCACCCAGAGGAAGTTTTGGCAATATCTGAGTGAAGTTCATTACCCTGACTGGATGGGGATTCTGCACAAACCCACATGTGTGTCTTTTTGCTATGCTTCCTCTTTCCTCTGTCTCACAACTGTGCTCCAGTCCACACAACACCCTAGATAATGGTAAATTGGCTTTGCATACACAGATCTAAGTACAAAACAGTTTTACCCAGTGGAGTACTTCATCTAGCCAAAACCAACATTAAATAATTGCTTTATATTTTATAAATAAGAATGTATTTGTTTCAAAAAGCAAGTAAAATGCCCAACAAACATTAAACAGAGAACACCTTCATTAAAAGGCCTGCTTCCCCTGAAGCCACCTTTTAACACATTAGCAACAGAAGACCTAATCATTCAAGAAGCCACTGCAGTGGATCTGTTATAGGCAGATAAGGCTCTGGATAAAGAGATAAGGGCATGATAATCCTGAACTCTAAGTCTGTCAGCAGTCAAAGCAACAATCATTCACACCAGAAAGACAGAGAGAACATTTCATGGATATCTGAGGCTGACAAATAGATCTCCTGCTCACAGATACAAACACATGCCCCTCTTACAGGCAGCCTGGAAAACTGGCAGTGCTTCCTGCCACTATTGGCTTCCCAGCACAATACACTGAGAAAACTGTAAGGGATCAGTGGTAATTTTATTTATTTTAAAGCAGCCTGAAGTACAGTGTCACCATTCCAGGGTCATCTTTGTGTCCTTGTCTGTGGAGCTTGGAAAAGAACTGGCATTGCTCTCTCAGTGCAGTAGCTGCAACTGGGATGTCATTGCAACTGGGATGTCACTGCCATCATCCCTCTGAGGAAGGAAAATACTCCAGTTCTGGCACTTTTACATCAGGCTCTACTGAAAGCTGAAATTCCATGGGTTAACACACACACAACAAGAGGAACAAGGAGCAAACACCATCCAAGTGTCCACCACAGCTGGCTTTGGTCTCCATGCTCTACTTACACTCCTGGTGTGAGCTGGTGCTCCAACACAGTACACTGTGTTACCCAAAAACTCAGCTCTCCACAAGCTGTCCTGGAACATCCACACACGGGGAGGAAAAGGGAGCACAAACAGATGTCCATGGGGATCTCTGTCTCTGGGACAGAGAGCCCTGGTGAGGAACAGTGTGTTCTGAGAAGGGTCAGCATCACTTGACTCTTTTGGCTGCATTTGGCATCATGGGGCTGAGTGATGACTCAATGGATTGCCACCTTTCTGCCCTCTGGGCAAAATTCCACTGCTGAAAAGGTTTTTGGAGATCCTCAGGCACTTTAAGAGACTCAGGGTTGGACCCTTTGGACCTCTGGGGCAGTGGCCAGCAAGGACTGCAAACACCCAGGAGCACAATAAGGGAAATAAAATGTATGGGCATTCAAACCAAAAGCCAAAATACTCCTTAAACATCCCCCTGAGAAGGCTGTGGAAGGGAAAGTGTAAGGTCTCCTTCTCCTGACCTTTCTTCACCACCTTAAACCAGGCCAGCACTGCAGACTGTGGGGGTGGCTGTGCTGCAGCAGAGCTGAGGAGATCCACTCAGGGCTGACGTGCTCAGTTTTTCCTATTCTGCCAATCATAATGGACACACAGTTGTCTACCACGTGGGAATGTAGGTTTAAATGGGAGAAAATCAATCCAATTTGGCTCAAAAGTATCTTCAGAATTATTCAAACCATTGGGACTGAGGGAAAAAACCCAAAGCACCTTCCAGTGGAGGCACCAATGCATGAACTGCAATTAGCTGAGAGGATCACTTTCCCTTCCAGCTTTGACAAATATCACCAGACCCTGAATGTTTCTCCTCTCTGCTATCCCCAAATGAGAACTAGCATTTGGAAATCAAGCCAAAATCTTCAGCATACACACAGAGGTAATGTGCACACAACTGAGCCAGATGCACATTTGCTATTCCTTATCAGCAAGGAAAGAGATTCCTGCAGCAGTAATTAGAGATAATTAAAGCCTCTCTACAAACTATGCTACTTCAGCAAGCTGAAAATTCCACAGTGAGATGGATTTTTGAGAAGTTATGTAATCAAACCAAGGATTTTTTTTTCTTGCCTAGCAAAGCCCTAAAACCTGAGATCAAAAATATCAAGTAACAGAGGTGAACAAGAGTCTCCTTTATGTTTAATTCTGAAAATAAAGAAGTCAGCATTGAAATGTGGAAGTGGATCTTGTGTGATCTGCCAGAAAAACAAAACAGGCTCTGCTGTGGAGAGAAGTGTCCATCTTTTCAGTTCTGCTTCCACCAAATGTGGCTAGGCCTTTCTAAAATAACCTTTGTTCCTTGCTGTGCAGGAGGTGAAAGCATGCTGCTTCCAAATGCTGACCCTCTGGATGGGCAAATACTCTCCCATCCACCCAGACAGCCACACATCTGCTCTAAGGCTGACCAGACATGAGCCAGCTCCAACTGGAAGGCCAAAATAACTCAGTCTAAAAACAAAGCAGAGACTGACACAGCCATGGTGCTGAGCAGGGCTCCACAGCCCAGGCTCAGCACTGCAAGGACACGTCCATGCTGCTCCCAGTCTGGGCTGGCTCATGAACAGACATCCAAGACCTTCCTCATCCCAGAGCTTCCCCCAGTGTGCAGAGGACACAGCTCTGGCTGAAAGGCAACAGGTCCCAAGGGTTTAAATATGGCTTGAAGTCAAAGAACAACTCCCAGGTTGTGTGTCCAAGTCTCCTGCAATGACACCACACAACTCTGATCCAGATCTGGGGATAACACATCCCTCCTGGGATTGTGCACATTCAGTCAGTGATAACTCACCATTTGCTGGGGAATTACAGCACAGATTTTCACATCCTCCAAATTGCTGCTGAATTCCAGACTAACAGCAGCTGAGATTTTAGGCTAAACTCTTTTCCTCTCTCCTGCTGTGCAAATTTAAGACCAGCTTTACTTTTAAAATGTGTAGCTTAAAGTTAAAAGAGCATATTGTGCAAAATAATCCTAGAAAATCCATCTTCTTTAGGTGCTAGAAATGATTTGTTTCAAAGATATTTATTTAAAAGGCTCACAAAGTAATAGCAGATTTTAGTATCTGTGTTTGAGTGACATTAAAGAATATCCAGATGATGCAGACACCAAACCAAGAGGCCTGAAAATGTGACAGTTAAAGCTTGGGAGATCCACTTCATTTTTACATTTGGCTCCATTTAATAAAACTGAGTCTGAGCACAGTGAAAGGTACCTGTTCCTGATACATAACTCCAGGTGAAGCACCTGCTGCAGCTCCTAAAACTCTATCCCAATTTTTCTTGTGCAGTTGATTCAAACATTCCTCTTTAGATTCAGCCCTGCTCTTGAAAGAGATTGAACTTCCTCTACAGTTTCCAAAATAAGATTCCCAGGAGATGAGACAGTCTGTGCACTGGTGCCCTAAGCCCAGGTGAACCAAACCTGTACCAACAGTGCTAGGACAGGTGAGTGGTCAGCCCAGAAACAGCCTGGGACAGAAATAATGGGTACAAGAACCTTCCAGGGAGGCAGGAGGAAAGCCCACAGCTTTTCCAGGGTGGAACAGGGAGGGAATGCTACAAGCAGGTCTGACAATGGATACAAAGGTTTCTGTTAGACGTTTCCATTAGAAATGTAAAACTAATCTCCAGAAAACTGAGTTTAGCTCATCACCTGCTCCACACCCTAATCCAGCTGCTTAGAGTGGTGATGTATCACTGACAAATCCCTTGAAATTTCTCTTAGAAGATGGAGCTGGAGTCTTTCATTCTCTGTGGGCATTGACAAGGGAGAATTTTCATTTTATTTTGCTGAGACAGAAAATGTGCAAACCACGTCTTGTAATCTGTATGGGAGACTGGGAATGACTTCTTGCAAATTTCATGCAATACTGAAGAAAGATCCACTGCTTTTTGCAATTCATCCAAATGCCAGGGTGAGCATGCCAGAAATTCACATTCAGAGCCAAACTGTGCTAGTCTTTAACCAGCACTCCAAGTCTTTAACCAGCACTTATGGAAGAGCTGATTTAAGGGGTAGTTTACTGTAGGCAGAAATAGGATCATCATATTTTACCTGCACTTAAAAACCTAGAAGAGGTTAACTACAAGAGGTCTGGTTTACACTAGAAGAGGTCTAGTTTAAACTAGAAGGGGTCTAGTTTACACAGCTCTCTTCTAAAATACATTATTACATGCTCTTTGTAATAAAATGTACAATGTCTCATGTACCTTGACTCCATCCAGGACAGCTTTTATGACATCCTTGACTGTTGTGACCATCTCCTTGTCCTCTGAATTCACCCCCTCCAGCATCACCTGATCAGACCAGCGGATGAGGTTGGCCAGGCTCTGGTACACTCGGCTGTAGCAGGATGAGATGGCAGAACTGCACAGCAGGAGAGGGAGCAGTTGAGAAAAAAAAGGACAAAAAGAAATTTTGGAGATGTTATCAAATGTTGGCAGAGCGAGTTTCACACTGTGCATTTCACTGCTTTGCTCTCTGACACTCAGAATTTGTGCTGAGCAGGTGACAAAGCTCAGGCTGCTCCTCCAGCCTGAGCTGCTCTCCTGTCCTCTAGCACCAAATGATGACAGTGTGAAGGTACAAACCACCAAAAGCTCATTCCCAAGTATCAGAAGGAATTATCTAGGATGCAAGTTCACATAGCAGTGCTAAAAAAATATTCTTTCCATCTTAATTTACAGCTCCATCCTATGCTTTAATGGTAAAGATAAGTATTCAAGCCCTACATTTAAGTTCAAGCTATGTTATTTCAGTATTATCCTTCTTCCTTATTAGCTCTCCCCAAAACCACCTTGGACCACTGAGAGCTGACTCTATTCATTCCTTTACAAATCACTGCCTCACTGTTCATAATGCCTGAAAATATGTAATTCAAATTACTTTAGAGAAACTGAACTGAATGAATTTCAGGTTTGAAAGAGGAAGGGTGTTGCTTTGTTTTGTTTTTAATGAGAAACAGAATTGAAGCTATTGTTCTGAAGGGGGAAAAAAAAAAATTTTGGAAGGATGACAACTTTAAATAAAAGTTAACTGTAACAACAGTGCTCCCAGGCATTTTCCTGGCCATTCTAAAAACACTGACTTCATTACTAAACAAGGTGTGTTAACAGCACTGCTGATGGCAACACTTCAGCAATTCTTTGTCACGTTAAATCAATTTCAAACTGCATCAAAACCATAAACAGATAAGAGAAGGTGTAATCTTGCAATCATTACTGATACAAGTTGTTCCAAATCTTCCCATTTCTCTCTGGTATCCATTCTGCATTGGCTTAACTCCAGTAATTTCATTATCTGTGAGAAAAGAACCAAGCCCACGAGCTCCAATGAGTTTATTGAGGTGAATGAGGTTTGCAGGACTGGGGGAAGAACTACTGTCAAGTTTCAACCAGGGAATACAAACAATGGCAAGGACTTGATTGTTTGGTTATTGTTTGGGTTTTTTTTAAGGTTTGTTGCTTGCCATTTGTTCTCATTTCAAATGAAATTAGCTTGGTAGGAGATATTTCCTAAACAGGGCCCTCCCCCATCTCTTTCTAAGGCTTTGATTTCTTTGCCATTAATCTTCAGTCTGCTTCCTTCTAAGGAGGCAGTAATTGAAAGCCCATTTTGTGCAAGATTTAATTACTTTTTTCCTTGATGCAAATGCTTCCCCTAAAGCAAAAAGAAGTCCAACAATAATGGCAGGGCTTTCTTTGTCACTGACACAAGTCTTGCTCGCTTTTCTTGCCATCAGAGTCACCCCTTTGTGTCCTGCCACAGGTAGGGATAAAACCAGGTCCCCTTTGGGGTTTTTTGGGAGACTAAGCAAGGCAGGGCATGGACATGGGATCAGTGCTTTAATGCACAGTGTTTCCAGAAAGAGAGACTTACCACTGTGCAGAGGACATTCCCATTTCAACAGATTTGCTCACTGTGGTTCAACAGATCCAACCTCAACTGGATCTTACCTGTCCCAGCCCCAGGTGTGATACTCACCCATTTCCTCCTTCCTTTTGCCACAAGCAGCCCTGGCCCCAGCACTGGGGCCAAACACAACTGAGCATCTCTGTTTGCAAAGTATTTGGCACCCAGTGCTACCCCAACTACATTATAAACCTTCCCTGTGCCAGCACTGAAATAAGCATCTTGAAAGAAAAAAAAACTTGGAGATATTTAATGGGAAAACAAACAGGAACAGCACAAAAGCTGGCAGGATTTCAGGAACCAAACACCTGCATTTCTCTGCTTAGTTCTGTGCTTTTCTCTGTGTTAACTTTGCTCTTTCAGTATTATTCAACAATGTTTGTTTGTTTTCTGGAAATCAATTGCTCCAGCACCCATGGGATGAACACCAACAATATCTCTGTGGCTTGGCAACACCACAAATTCTTATAAACCATGCTGAGCTTGGCTTTGGCAAATTTCTCCTTCTTTCCTGGCTTCAAACCCACTGCCTAACTGGTAAAAACGTAATACACATAATCTGTTAAAACACAGAACAATAATCTGTTGAGTGAGGCACAAATGAACTTGGACTGGTTAATCTGCTGAAGTACATCTATTTACTTCTGCATCTGATCCAGCAAAATCCAGAAAAAGCAGTTAAGAGTGCAGGCTCAGACTTCTGTAATATCAGGGTGGATAAACTGAGCACAAAAAAGGATTACTCTGAAGATAAACTCCTTTTTCAGGTGAAGCTATTGGATTTGTTAGCTTTTAGGATTCCACCATGGACTGCAGAAACAGGAATAGCATCTGAAGAGAATCTCCCCCTGGAAAACAATGAATTTCCAAGTTTATGCTAAGAACCATCCCTTCCTCCACTCTGAAAGCAGCCTGATTTGCTTTTAAATGATGTCTGAAAATAATTAGTGAAACAGGAGTCACTTCATCAGCTTCTCCTGCCATGAGGTTCCTCAGATAGAGCAGGAGCCTGGTCTGTCATGGTCCCAAAATCCAAGAAGGAAACTCACCTTTGCTGGATTCGTGGGTCAGTTTGCACCAAGGGCAGGATGGCTTCCAGCACTTTACTGGCTGAGCCTGGCAGCATCTCCAACACTTTGTTATCAATTGCCATTTTGTCCACAATGGTCTTAAAGTAGCGCAGTGCACTGACCACCTCCTTCTCCTTTTCCTCCAGCCACGATACATTCTGAAGAGGAGGGAAAAAAAGGAGAGATATCTTAAAACTTCTGTATTTTTAAGGGCAGGGTTCCTTTGACAAACCCAGTTTGGTGACACTGAGGTGTGTTCCAGGAGGAGAAAACCCCTTTCTACCACAAATGCTTTTAAATTTCATTATTACTCTTTCAAAGGAATAGTCAGTGCAAGATCACACCCCCACTTTAACCTTCAGAATTACCTGCATTCCAAACTGAAGGCTGATCTTGATCAGTTTTAGGCTAAGATTAGCACCACTGATGGCATCAAGGACATTGCTTTGAAACCCTCACCCTGAACTGGGACAATGGTTTGGGTTGGAAGGGACCCTAAAGCCCATCTCCACCCCTTTCACCTTTCACTATCCCAGGCTGTCCAAGCCCCATCCAACCTGGCCTGGGACACTTCCAGGGATGGGGCAGCCAAAATTGCCCTGGGCAACCTGTGCCAGGGCCTCACCACCCTCACAGGGAAGAATTTCTTCATAATATCTAACCTAAACCTGCCCTCTGTCACTTTAAAGGCAACATCCTTTGCACAATTACTACATGTCCTTGTAAAATACATGAAAACACCCAAATAAACTCCACTTTGATGAGCTCCAACATAAATCATTTTGTGATGCTGCTGGAAGAAGAGAACTCACACAATTTCCATGAGGACCAAGTGTAAAAGCTAAGTTTTGGCATCAGTGAATGAATGTTGCAGAAGGGAACATTTCATTGGAATAAAGCTGAGTTGTGGTCACTAATTTCTGTGGCACCACAAACACAAGAGGAGGAAATTCAGAAGTGATACATGATACCCCAATGGCATTCTGGACAGGGATATTTTTTAAAAGTTTACAACAATATGCCTGGAGGACTTTTAATGCCACAAGTAGTTTCTAAGTGAGATTTAAATTGACTACTGAACACTGCTAGAAAAGGAGCAGAGAGCTTAGCAGAGTCAGATTTCATCCATTATCTCCTCAGTAAATTCAGCTTCAGGAATTAATGACCTATGGGCTCCCCATATTCTTGTCAGCTGTTAAACTGCTGCTTTTCTGCAAAATCAAACCAGCAGCCCAAAAGGTTTTAGGAAGAACAATTTATAGGCAGCACTGGTTAGTAATTTGGGCCAGTTGCATAAAAGGGTTAGAATCCCAAGTTCCATCTAGCTCCAACTTCAGAAGTCTAAGTCCCAATCCAAGAACTGCAAACCACCCTGTCATTTTCCATCTCCTCTGGGCAGTGCCCAAAATCTGCTGCTGCTTCCCCTTTGGACAGCACTTCTTGCCAGGAACCTCAAGTTCTGATCTGCAGCCCACAGTGCCCTGAACTCCCTTGATGAGGAGCATCCTGGCAACTCACTGGGATAAAAAATGGCATTTCCCATTCTGCAGGGATGTGCCCTCACCACTGCAGAGTTCATTCCAGGATAGAGAATCTTAAAAACATTTAGGTTGGAAATCACCTCCAGGATCACTGAGTCCAACCATTAATCTATGGAGAGCCTCAGCCTTTTCCAAGGTTTTGCACTTCATATGAAGTGATCACACATTTTAGGGATCAGAGGGTCTGTAAATTCCCTGGGTAAGTACAACCATGGTCCAGCAGTCAAAGCTCTCAAACAGAAGTGAAAAAATGCAGACTGCAGTTCCTGCTCCCATGGCTGTTTATGGGTTTCATTCAACAACTGTTTCCTGTAGAAAGGCTTGTGACTTAATAGCTTAAACACTCTGCTGGTGCACAGAAGGGATGGGCCTGGCAGAGTTCAGGGCTGAGAATGACAACTGGAAACACAAATCCTTCCGCTGAGCACACCAAGGGATGTGAATCCAGCCACCGGACACTGCCTGGGACACAGCCCTTTCTTTTCTTCTTTTTTTGTGGTTTTTTTCCCCTGCTAATCCTTTGGGTGACATTCCCCAGGAGCACTTTGTAATGAATCCTCTCCCAAGGTCCAAAGTATCATACATAGATGTGCACAGAGCCATGGAATGGTTTGGGTTGGAAGGGACCTTAAATCTCATCTCATTCCACCCCTGCCACAGCTTCCACCAGACCAGACTGCCCCAAGTCTGTCCAACCTGCCCTGGAACACTCCCAGGGATGGGGCAGCCACCCATTTCTCTTTTGGGCATTAAATGGGAAAAAGTTACAACTCAGGCAAAACAGCATCTGCTCTAAATCCCTCCCTGACACATATAGATATTTTTGGATGATTTCAGAAATTTTCCCTTAATAATCAAATTGCAAATGCATCATGTATGAGACACAGCTGACCCAGAAAGGGTCACAGTGAGCTGTACAGAATACACCCAATTACAAAAGCTGGAATCATCCTTTTTTTCCTTACATTTTGGCAGTGTAAAACCTGTCATAAGTCTGTATATAGCACTGAAGGACACTCCTGTTCCTACAATAGTACAAGAATCACAAAGTTCAGGGGACAAAAGGAGGTTTTGGAAAGGACACCCCCAATGTTGCCCCCATCCAGATATAAAGAGGGACAGGAGATGATGATGTTTGCATGAGCTGAGCAGATCCTTCAGCTTACACATCGTGATTTTACATTAATTTTTAGTATTGCTATTTCTGCTCTACAGTGATTATCTACTTCAAGAGCACAAAAATAGCATCTTAAGTACTTAAGAGGGAGAAAAGGATGATATTTGGTTTATCAAGTGAGCCTTGTGACAGAAGATCTCCCTTTTGTCAACTGATGTCTAAGTTCCAGTGAGAAAACCTGGCAACAATCCAGGCACATCCTCTTCCCCACTCCCTCCACTAAAGCTAATGAGCTGACTACATCCAGCTAATTGATTAGTTGGGCAGTAGCTATCAAAACAGGTAAGGAATGAGCCAGAAATCAACAATATTTCGCAGTATAAAAATGAATGTAGCTTAAATAATCATGTACAGCAATAAAAAATATTGTGAGTGTTTTGTTTTCCAATTAAAAAATCCCAATCTGTACATAAAAAATTATTTTAGTGTCCAGCATGGCTTATTAGTAAATCCTCTTGCACTGTTTTTAGGGGAAAAAGAGAAAAGCAAAAACTTCATCTATTATTAACATGCATTTGCTATAGACCACATTTTGAAAAGGGCTCTTCATTTTCTAATGTATTTCATGTGGTCACACATCAATTTAAAGGAAGGCCTCTAAATTATCTCAAGATACCATCCTGAAACATCATTGGAATGAAAAGCCTTCAAGGAGTACTCTCACTGTTGTTTTGGGGCTTTTTTAGTTTTATTTTTAAATAGCACTCAGCAATGCAAGATGTTTGGCTCCCTAGGAAGCATTTCCACAGCCTCCTGGGGAAAAATCCTCCAGCCTGGGGAAAAACCCTCATCATCTTCCACCTGATGGGGCAGAACAGGCAGAGGAAGGCTGCAGAGACTCCTCTGGGTGCTAAGCAAGTCACCCAGCCTAACAAAACTTTATCTTACTGGCTGCTCTCAATAACTCCCCAACAACTCCCAGCAGAGATAATCTGAAAAATTCTGCATGTCTGGCACTGAACACTGGATGAGATTTTTAACAGCTGAGAATGATGTTTAATTATCCTAAACAACCTCAACTGTTCTTAACTTCTGGCTTGGATTTGTGCTTGAAAACTGACTGCAACAGAGAAAATCTCCAGCTACATCATCAGGTCACAACAGGAGAGGAGATAACACAGATCAGTTTGTGACCTCATTTCTTGGAGGACCTGGAGAACATTTGGTCTGAGGAACGTTGTGCTGGATCAGCAGCTGCTCCAACACTTCTGTGTGACTCTCCCTGCTGCTGTCACCAGAGATTGAGCACATCTTTGGAGCAGCTTCAAGGATGTGCTTGCCTGGGTCTGGGTCTGGGGTTTTTCAAAGGATCACACCCCAAAAGCAGGCAGCTCTCTGGAAGCTGAAAGCAGAAGCCCCAGGGTGTGCATGTGGGGAGGATGTGTCAGGCCATGCACCACGATTCATCATGAGATATTTAAATGCTCATCATGCTCTGCAAAGGGAAGCACATGTCTTGATTTAATACTACACAGGGCTGTTTATAGGTAACCATAAAATGACCCTGAGGATCCCTGAGCTGCAGAATTATGCAGAGGACAAATTCACACACCAGATTATGACAAACTGAGTACCAGAAAGCAAGAACCCATCAGGATAACAGAATGTGGCCTTTGCTTACTTTGTTCACTGACTTCTCTGGTGTTTTCACTGTCAGGTCAGCTTGCTTTCCTTTCTTTGAGGGTGTTCTCTTTATTTTTGGTGAATGAAACTTGCCCTTCAACTTCATGGTGAACGAGGAGAGATGGGAACGCTCAGAATCTAGAAAGACACAGAAAAGCATTTCTGGATTAGGCAAATACGATGAAACCAGGGATGTGTTACAGCATTATCTGGAAGACACTTGCACCACATAAATTTATTGAGTGGAACACAATAAAGAAAATTAATTAACTGCTGCTCCATATTATGTTTCAAACCACAACACTACCATAATTTCCTGCTTTCCTCAGCCACAATATCACCATCATTTCCTGCTTTCCCTTGGAGGCAGGGACAGTGGGACTTCTACTGCTCTGTGCCTTGGAGGGAAGAGGGAAAACACCTCTCTTCAAAGCACTTCTCTCCAGAAGGTGCTGAAGTACTTTACAAAGGAGGCAATCATCGTGCCTCTTTGGCAGATGAGCAACTGAGTCAAGGGCATGAAGTGACTCGTTCCCAGCCCTCTGGCAGAGCAGAGCCCTTGGCTGTGGGTCAGTGCAGGCAGGGCTCTGCCTGGTACTGGGACCTGGCTGCTTCAGGCATGGACAGCAATCCCAGGTCATGCCCTTCCCAGGATCTCCACCCACTCTGCAGCATCAATTTTGAACGTGGCCCCATGGATAATCTGAACAAAAATGCCAGCCCTTGTCATCTGCAGTGGATTTCACTTCCAGTGTACCAGAAAAAGCAGAGGAACCCCTTTGATACTGGGGCATCCTTCAAGGAACTGAACTGCAGAAGTGCTCAGCTCTTTTAAAAACTATATTTTCATTGTTTTTTGAATACCTAAAAGAAGTCTCAAAGGTTTGCAATCATGCCACATGCAGACTTACTGCTGAAATACATTTTTTATCTGTTTAACCATGAAGCTAAATAAAAGTAAGCTGCCTTGTAGAGAGCAATTCAGAAAGTATTTTGAGCAAAGAGCACTTTAATAAATGAAGGTCTGAGTTGCTCTCTAGCGACCCAGATAATTCAGCAGAAGTTACCCAAGTTGTCTCTAACTACATTATGAAGGAAAGTACACAGTTTTGCTGTATGTTTAATTTTTCTTTTAGATGATTTGAGCATTAACTGCACTGGCTGTAATGAGTCCAGAGGACAGCCCCATGCATGCAGCACTGCAGCACCTCGTTAGCATGCAGACTGCAAACAGCAAAGGCTGCTGAGTCAAATCTAGCACCAGCAAATAAATACCAGAGAGCAAGGGCTCTTCCTGCTACTCAGAAACCACCTAACCACAGCCCAAGGAAAGGCACCTGGCTCCCTTTAAACCTGGTTTCCTGGCAGCATGTTCTGACCCTCTGAGCACACTCACAGCACTCTGGCAGGTTTGTCCTCCAGACTGAAATTTTGCAGGCATCCTACAAATGGAAGCTGTGTGAGCACCCATCCTAATCTGGTCTGGCTGCAGAGCTGCTCTCCACTTACAGGAGTAAATGTTTTCTCAGGTTTTCTTTGGATCCTGAAGTCCTGTTTAGTGCTCTGAGGAGGGAGGCACTAAAAACCTTGGCCACTGCAGATAAATCCAGGCATATCAGTTGGCCTCTGAAGAATCACTTACAGCAGCTGGCACCCCAACTTAGCAACAATTTACGTCAGTGCTTTACATCCACAAGAGGATCTCCAAACCTTCAAAACCTCTCTGTCTCCACAGGGTGCTGAAGGTCACCACTGAAGAGAGTTCCTGGCTGCTGTGATAACACTCTTGAGCTCCTCCCCAGAAAATCATTTGTATTTATTCCATACACCATATGAGAATTTCCATATTTGCACACATATGCATGCTTGCCATGAAAAGTCATGGCTCTGAATTAGTTTTTTGAGAACTGGCAAACAATTACAATAATTAATCTGCAGGGAAGTAATGGTGACAGCAATAAATTGTGTCTGGCTCCTCCACAGGCTGCAGTGAGATGATCCAAACTGCTGGTTTCAGTAAGACAACACTCAGTGCCTACAAAACCCTTGGTCACCTATGGTGATAATTTTGCATTGCAGGGACAAGATATTTGAAAGAGAGAAAGATTTCAAAATATTAACATTTCCTTTTCTCCTTGCCACCAGACATCTCTACCCACTTTCATAGGGCGAGCACATGAATGGCTGAACCAAAGAGTCTGTGTGGTCAGGAACCTCCAAAAGGAGATGCCACCAGAGAAAGTTCCTTTTCTGCTGACAGCACATCCTCTTCACCACCACCACCAGCCAACCACTGCTCCTTTGTTCTTTTTATCCTTTGGTCACACCAAACACCAAATCATTTGTGTGCCATACTCTGAGGGGAGACAGACACACAGAGCAAGGACAGAAGCAAGTGGCTGGAGCAGAATAGGAACTGCTTAAAATAGTACTGAAGTAAACCAGCTGACATTTGCAAAAATAATAAACGTTATTGTTTGAACAGCCCTGCTAAGTCCTGCTTTGAAGATCACAAATTAATGCAGCTTTTTACTGCCATGGCTTTCTGTCTACACCAAGCACTTTCCAGCTCTCATCTGCTCACAAGTTTCTGATGCATTTGCAGTTAAACAAATGAGTCACAAACCAATATTCTCTCACACTCAATTACACTTAGCACTTAAAATAGCACTTTTCTTGTTCCAAGCACATTACAAACACATCGTTCTCATCCTTAAACAGCCAGGCCTTAACCTCACTCTGCAGATGGGAAGCAGGCACAGAGGTGAAGCAACTTGTCTAAACAGAGCAGAGGGTGACTCAGTGACTCTGGTACAGCATCTCCATCACCCTGCAGGCCCTCGGCCTCTCCCCCTGCCCATGGATCAAGCTGTGGAGCTCCTGTGATTATGTTCAGTCAATGCCAACAGAATTTTTGCCACACTGGGCTTTACAGTGTGCAAGCTGATACATCATTCAAGCATTATCAACAGAATTTGCTCTGTAATGAATCTGGATGAAGTGGTATAAAAGAGAAGTGACACTTGAGCAGGAAGGGATTCCAGCTCACAGGTGTAAGGGACCTAAGCTTTTACAGACAAAGCCTGAAACTCTCCTCCAAAGAGCACAGCTGAGCAAGACTTCCTAGACTGATTACCACAGCTCTGGTCTGCTTTGAAAAAGTAACTTTTTAAAATACTAATCCTAATTGAAATAGCTTACATGTCCTGTGTATCTGTCCTGTTAAAAAGTTCAAACAGCACAGCATGCCTTTACAGGTTAAATAATTTGATAACATACACAGAGGCAGAAAACAGAGCCATGGCAGTGGCTCAAACCACTTCTGTCTCTCTGCTCCTTCCTGCCTATCTACAGTAACCAAACCCCTTAATGCAGCATTGAGTTGTTATTAGCTTGGGAGTTTGCCCACTGGAAATTATTCTATCATATTACCCTTGCCTCTCGTTGATGAATAGCCAGCAGTGTTTAGCTGGAGTCTCAGCACTGGCTTTCTCCTCTCTGGTGTGCAGGAGGAGGGTACCCCACACTTACTTCTATGAAATGTCCAAATATTTGTGAGGTGAATGGGAAAAGTCAGGGTAATAAACTCAATGAAGTGATTTCAGCTGGAAGGGGGAAAGAAGAAAGTTGTATCAAAGTGTTTCAGTCTCAAAGGAACCACTGACTTTCCATCCCCTCATATTTCATCTGTCTGGATGCCCTCTGCTGCTGCACACAACTGGAAAAAAAACCCTTTCAAAATGACTTTATTATGGATCTGAGTTTCTTGATTTCTGACTGGAAGCTCCCCTGTATCACTCATTTCACAGCTAATTCCATCCCCTGTCAGTGAGGCTCCTGCTCTTGAACGTGCTCCAGCTGTTGAGTCATGGCCCTGCTCAGCTCCAGGCTCGTCTCCCCCGGCACGTGTCTGGGGTCTGACCACACACACACCACCACAGAGCTGCTCTGACACATCTGCTCCAACCAGCCCTGCTGCCAGGTGTGGCCAGAGGGGTTTTCAGTGTCCCTCCAGCCCTGGGGCCAGGCAGACCATGGCTAAGGAGACCATGGCTACCAGGAGCCACCTGACTCCCCACCAGCTCCCCAAGCTCCCAGCAATTGCTGCTGCCAGTTTGCCAACAGAAAGCCAAACCTGGTGAGGAAAGAACTGCAGGTTTAAAACAACAGTGGATTAAAAGGGAAGGCAGATAAATCAGCTTATGTGCTTGTGGGAGAAAAAACTAAGGCTGCTTAGGAGAAAGCCTGCAAGTCAAAGCCGAACATCCACCTCTGCCATAGTCAAATGGTTACTCTCCACTTGGGTTCAAATGAAGGCCAGGATAAGTCAAAACACACACAACCAAGCTAAGCCAGTGGCAAAGTATTTGCTTTAAAGTCAAAGTGGAAGTTCAGCCTTTTGCAGAGCTCAGTCACAGCAGAGTTTCCATCTGCTGGGTCCTGCTCACCAGCCTCCTGTAACCAGCACAGGGGAGCCTTCCCAAATGGGAAACAATGCCCTGCCTGCTTCTGCACCTCCTGGTCCTGTTTCTGTCACTGCTATTCCATGGTAGGGAGGCTCCAGCAGCTGGGACAAGCTGCTCAACCTGCCTAGTGCTTGCTCATATAAAACTAATTGAAAATAGACTTATTTTTAATCAAAACCCCACAAACTTCAGAATACAGTACCTTTTCTTTCCTTCACCTGAAAAGTGAAACCCTCCATCTGTGTTCAGACACCAAAACCCTGCAGCTTCAGAGGGAACACAAACTTAAAAAAAAAAAGGGTTATAGTTCATTTTCCAGCCTGTCCTGACTCTTGCAGCTTGTTAGAAAGAACGAAGTGGAATCTAAAAATCTTATTCCACAAATGGTTCCTTTTTCAAAGGCCATTTAGGTCTCTGCTGGATGCACATATTTTAAAGCTATCAGATTAAAAATAACAGCAGACATCTCTCCCCATGTCATAATGAAGCTATTGTGCACATTTTTAATCAACTGCTCCTGCCACTTTTGCCACGAGTCCTTTGAAGGCAGCAGTGACTTATGTAATGAGTTACACAACGATGCCCATTAAAATGGCATTTGTTCCCTTGGGCTCAGCTCCATCATTTGAGAAGACAAAAGGCAAGTTGCAAGGCTTCAGCTAAACCCTAGCTGACAGGGACTTTAAGGGTTCAGAAGCAAAAGGCAAAAATAACGAGGCAGAGTTCAAAACGACCTTTCTGCTGAGGATGTCTGTGCTGCCATGCAGCACCCAGTGAGAAGCTCTGGAGCTACTCAGGATGCAATTCTGCTCTCAGAAACACAGGAAAACAGGTGATTCAGGATGGGCAGACAGGCTCATGAGAGCTTACCACGATAATCATGAAATATTCTTCAAAGCAAACGTCTTCCCAGATTGTATATGGATATTACCAGAATTCCCAAAAATTCCTTCCACCCTTAGGGCAAGGGCTGTATCTACTATATAGCTGTAAGCTCACAGATCTGTAGACTGTGCCCTGCCTAAAGCTTTTGGGCCCTACTGTAATGTAAATATTAGAATCAGTGACTGACAGAAAATCCAAGCCTTTGGGCTTTGCAGGAACAGCAGAGTTCCTCTGCAGAACAGCTGGCACAGGAGGCACAGTGTGATGCTCACCAGTGAGCTGTGTGCAACACAAAACAACTGCCAGGCCACTTGTAAAAACAAATTTTAATAATCCTGTCTTGTGACAAAATGTCTGAGCCTGCCAAAGTGTAGCTATGAAGGTGGAGAAAAGCACGAGGCTTCAAGTAGGGTTGAAGAAACTC
Source organism: Serinus canaria (assembly GCF_022539315.1). Lineage (NCBI taxonomy): Eukaryota > Metazoa > Chordata > Aves > Passeriformes > Fringillidae > Serinus > Serinus canaria. Next base: position 4,353,299 of record NC_066330.1, on the reverse strand, counting down.
AGATGAGGAGGACCCCAGACAAATTCTCCACCCTTTCACACCTGCAGTGTGTTGCTAGCTCTCCCATTACACTGCAAACAGTCTTCAGCTACTTTTCACACCCTCTTTCTCCAGAGGATGTTTAGAAGCCTAAAAACGCTGATATGCAGTACTTGTGCAATGCTGTGTGTTCCCAAAAGGATGATCTGGGATCCTGAGTACAGAAAAGACAGAATGCGACAGAACAGAATTAAAATATCCCTTTTAAATGTATCAGCACATCACTGCTGCATCATGGGTTCTCAAAAGCCTCAGACCTACTACTCCCAGCTCTGTAAGTTTGCTTTCCTCAACTTTGCCATTATTCCCAGAGACTGAAGCAAGAGAATTAAAGCAGAAACAAAAAAAGACCTGGTAGGGGACCTGGAAAGGAGGAAAAAAAAAAGGGAGGGTCCGGTGTCAATCAGGAAGTTTGCCCACCCTAACCTTTGTACCTTAGGTGGAGTTGTTTGTAAGCTGCTCCAAGTCCTTCTCCAGGGAATCCAATTGCTAGGAGAGCTGCCAGGTTTTAGAGGAAAACCATGGAGGAAGGGCAGCTGAGAATCAAACAATCATTCTCGAGTGCTAAAGAAACTTTTCCTCTAACATCACGTCACCTTGGAAGCAGTCAGCTTTTGGGAGCAGAAAGACCGACTGCCCTTTTTCTTTTCTGGCAACATTACAGTGAATGAGCATAAACCAGTGAGCATTAATGATGTGCAATGACAGCACACAAACTTCTCTGGAAAAGGGAGGCTCAGTTCCCTCTCAGCTGGCCAGGCAATGCTCACTGACTCACAGGCTTCATTATTTTTATGCCGCCCTCTGGGGCCTCCAGAGGAAGCAAAACATTTTTATTTGTCAGAGAGCACATTTTTATTTTGATTTTTTTTTTTTTTCTTTCTAAGCAGCCATGAATGAGGGATCTCCAGCTGCAGCAACCTCACGTGGAAAGAGCTCGCAGTGTTTGCAAGGGAATTGGAAGGCAGAGAGGGTAACTCATCAATTCAGCCACGTCTCCCAACTGCACTGAAAGGACTGGGTTAGTCAACAACCTTAATTTTATGGTGCATTAGGACTACAGCTTTTCTTTCTTCCACTGTCATATCTGGAAGCAAATCTTCAGGTTGCAAGGAAGATGCACACCATCAAGCAGCAAGTTCAGAGCAGCTGACCAGATTCCCCTCTACTCCTCTTTTTGCCTCGTATTTCAGAATAGAGAAATCTCCCAGTATGCAGATAAACCAGGATCCTTTACCTGCTGAAAACTGCACCATTGCTGCCCAACCGATTTACAGGAGGAAAAAAAGAAAATAAAAAGGCAAAAAGCTAAAATAAATCAAATAGGGAGAGATTTAAGGAAGTAAAACTGCTACCCAAGTTCAGTTTCCTGCAGCACACCAAAGCTGGCTTTGAGATTTCTTTTTGAACAAGATACTGTAATTTATTGATAAGCAGCAGACAGGACTTCTGCTGTGGTTTATCAAAAACTGCCCCAGCAGACTGGTGCCATATCAACCCCCAAGCAGAAACACCAGCAATCACCAGCAAACCTTTGTGCAGCATCTGGCAAGTCTCTGGTAATTTCCCATCTAAGAACTGATTTTGCACAGCCCTGCAAGCCCCAGAGAACTGAAGGGATTACAACACTGGTAACGTGACTTGTAACTCCCCCAGTGCCAACAGCACTGGAACAAGAGACTCAAGTAGCCACCAACATGAAAAACGTGGTTCTTGTCCACCCTGTTCTACCTATGAAAGCCACCAAGGATGTTAACTAAACATTTAGTTTTAAATGAAAAAAAATAATCCAGCTACCAGGCATAGCATCTGCATTACTTCAGCAAACAGCTCCTAACACAGAAATTGCAACGGTCAAGAGGGAATCTGCTGAATTTCCCTGCTCACCAAACATGACTTAATATGGGGTCTGTGGGCATCCCCACTTGTCTAGCAGCTTTTGGAGGATATGGTCATGACAGTGATTCAGACATCTAAAAATAAAGCCCTGCAGGCACAAGTGCATGCGCAGCACCTGAGTCACTCCGGGCTGTGGGAGCCCAGGAGCCAAAGCTCATCTGTTTCATTGACACCACTGCCATGGCCAAGCAAAAAACCTCATCACTGAGCTCTGCTTCAGCTCCTTCTCCCCTCCTCTCATTTTCTCAAGCATATTTAAGTTCTTCCCAAAAAAATTTTTGCTGGGCTTGGGTTTCAGTCCTGTGGCCGTCAGCTTTGAAACTCAGAGCTGAAAGATTATAACCCAATGTTGCTGAAGCTGTTTACTCATCTCCAAGGTGACAGGGTGTCATCACAGGCACTCGGCAGGACACCAAGCAGAAAGGCATTATTTCAGATGCTTTAGGGAAAAGCCTAATTGCTCACAACCTGGCCATAGGTTCAGCAGCTGACAAACAAGGTTTGTCAAGGTTTTAAATGGAGCCTTGGATTCTCGTCTGCCCCACAGCACCGGCTCTGAATGGGAAAAACTCAGCCCTCTTTCATCCTTGGAGAGTAACCTCTGCTCTCATTCATTAGGCAATGGAAAAAAAAAAAAAAAAAAGTGAAGCTGGCTCAGATCTGCCTGACACAATTTCCAGTTGCTTTGGACATTACTAATTATAGTCATCTTTATTTTCGACCTCTGATTACAGACTCTTTGCACATTCAGTCTGAATGGCAAAGATAACCCCTCTTTTCTAGTAGGCTTGGAAGGGACCTTATACCCTGCCCAAAAGCCACCACCCACACTCATCCGAGCTGAGCACAAGAAATAAGATGAAAACATGGAAAGCATTTGCTTAAACATGCTCAGTTTTACTTCCTTCTTTAGCAAGTGCCACAGATCAAGGGCAGCAGTCCAGGTAAGAGTGTGATGTAAGCTCTTTTCCATGCATGTCCCAAGATGAGCTAACTGCTCCACACAGGAGCCTCATTTCTCACTGTTCTGACTAGCACTGTATCCTCAGGGCTCAGATGCTGAAAAGCAGATATTCACTTCAGTAAGATTAAACATGTCTGCACAACTCCAGTGCACCATGCTGGGGGCTCACATCTCTGCACCAGAGAGAAAAATGAATCTCAGGCACCAAGCCAGCACTATCTCCTAGAGGCACTGCAATACCACTGTAAACTTCCCTAATATTGCTTACTCAATAAAACAAGGCATCACAGGAGGGCTATGCAAATCCCTCAACTTTGAAGTAGTGCTCTCCTGTTGCCCCAAAGGAGCAGCTCTCTATCTCCACACACCAGACAAGAGTGTGTGTGAAGCGATACAGCGGCACCGCAGGTGTGAAATTTCTGATGTAATCAGGTCAGGAGCTGCTTTGACATTATTGTTGTGCTGCTCCATAAAGGGTTAAGAAGCTGCAGGCCATATCCTCAATTCCATACTCTGTTCTATACCTGATAGGATCTGCAACCAAACCACCAGCTTTATTGCCTGCCTACGGGCAGGAGAAAATATTAGTCTTCTATAAGCATGATTTGAAACATCAGTGCCTGCAGCAAGGGGAAACTGAGATGTTAATTGAACTGAGCAGCCCAGGAGGGAGCTCCCTCTTCCCTTCCTTAGCTGTAGGATTAGCACATCCCTACACCACCATGGCAGGAGACATGAAGCACCTTAGGGAGTCTAAGTGGGATGTCTGTCTTTCACTCTGCTGCACGTAAACATCAAAGTTACTTTAACAGCAAACAATTATTTGTGGCAGCTTTCTGTTTTATCCCATGTCCTCATGCCTGAATTAAAACCTCCTGGTTACACTGGTCTATGGACAATAGGTTTCAAGGTAAAGGCACACTGACACCAACACCTGCAGTTCTCCCCACTCTTTTTGGTAAATCCTGACTTTGAAAGATACAGAAGACTGAAATTCTGCAGCAGCAAACCCCAGCAGATTTGTCCAAACATCAACAACAACATGAAGGGAATCTGAAGGAATCCATCTCATCTCTAACTCATCTCAGCCTACTGAAGACTTGATGTTTCAGTAGCAGGATAGAGCCACTAGAATTTTACTTGTTAATTTAATTTTGACAAAAAAGCAGCTATTCCCCAGCTGCTTCAGAATATTACTCAGCCTAATGCAGTGACAAGTCTGAAAACCCACTTAACAAGGGGATACCTGAGCCTGATTTCTTTGGCACATCACTCTTTGCTGGCATATCTTCTATCACCCTGTCTGTATTTAACAGTTACTGTCATCTTTAATGGAAATTCCCAACAGGGGGCCCTACTAAGAATCAGTTTCAATTTTTTGAAGAACTTTCAGTTTGCTCACACTGGAAGCTGGCCTGAATTTCAAGAAGAAATACCTTCCACACTCATATACAACAACCCAACAGCCAAAGGGAACCCAGCTCAGGCTGGATTTCACCAAAACCAAAGCAGAACCTTATCTCAGCATCTCTTTACAATCTTGCTGAAACTGTTCTCTTATCACAGAATAAATCTTGCTGAATTAATAGCTACTTGAGGGATGTTTTTACCAACAGCCCATTTCCTGATCATACCCATCCCATTCAGGGCATGGCATCAGGTTTCAAAAGTGAGATCTTGCCCAGGAGCCAGCCAGGAAGACACACAAATGCATTGAAAGACCATAACCCACTCCAAGAAAAAAAAAAAGTTTTAACAGCCAGTGCCCAGATTCTGTGGTCGAGAGACCCTGGGATTCTATAAATAATTTTGTACAGTATTTCTGTTTAATTTGGTTTTGACAAAACAGCAAAGCCACAATTGCCAAAAGCTATTTGAGCCTGTGCAACACAACTTGTGACTGTGTGGTGATGCTGCCATCGGCCCTGAAAGGTGAATCAATACTCATTTCACTTTGTGGTCTGTTGAGCAATACTTTGGAGCTTTAGGAGGTCTGTTTGGAAAACAGCAGCCAGTTTGTAACAGGAAACTTCAGCTGCACAAGGCCTGGAGCCATGTGGTGCAGGGTCAGGCCAGGCTCTGCTCCATGGCCCTTCGGTCAGGCTGAGCCTGGTGCCTTGTCAAAGCTTCACTGTGATTCACTTCATGCTCCTTCACTGTGAAAAACAGGCAGAAACCCAGTGATTGCTGTCCCACTCAGTATGTCACACAGCTGGGTCCAGACAGACAGCAGGAGATGTTTAGAGAAATACCTGTGGTACTGTTACTAGAAGGGTGAACACCTCCCAGATCTTCTGGGATCAGTATTACCAACAGGTAATGCTCAACCCACCTGCAAAAACTTCACCCCAACTGGATTTTGAGTCTTCACCTGCATCCAGCCAATGAGTACAAAAAATTACACTGCAGTAAAGCAACAAGAAATACTATAAACCATCTTTCAACTAAAAACCAGCCACCTATAATGCTGTAAGCACAGAACTGACTTCATTTATATGATCCACATTTATTAACATCACTTTAGTATAAGAATCTAGCACTGAGCTTTGTGTCAGTGTAGTAAAAAAACATCACTTTTTTTTTTCTGCTTAGCAGAAACAACCTTGTGTTGTGGGGAAGGGGCTTAGGGGAATCAGACACTGCAGTCAGTGACTGCAGGACCTCCATGAACATCTGCTCCACTCAAGGACCACTCTCCCACAACGCCCTGCACGACTTCACAAGATTTGCAATCTGAGCTTGGACTTCATTTATTTTAGCACATGTTTTCAGGAAACTTCCCTTTCCTTTCAACCCTGTTTACAAATTTACATAGCAAACTCCCTCCCCAAACACACACATAAATTTTGCCTTTTTTCTCTCCTCTGTGTACTCATGAACTCTGAAGCTCAGCAAATAAACTCTCAGCTACATCCACTTCTAAACTGCTGATTTCTGTAGAGGAATGACAGATGGAAGAGAGCTCTCCTGCTTCATTTTTGGCAACTCTACAGCCAGAAGTCTGAATACACTCAATGTGCCCTCATTCCTCATTAACCTGAGAGCCACTTATGCATCTACTGCAAAGAGTGCAGAACTGGAATATGGCTCAAACAATCTTGAAAAAGCCAGTTGGTTTGGGAAAAGCTGCTTCATTAAAATGTATTCAAACTCCTAAGTCCATCTGCAAAAGGCTCCTACAGTTTTGTAGGACTTTAACCAGTACCTTTTCCATGTCTGTCCTGATATGACACACCACAGGTATAAAACACCCCTCAGGGCTGGATTGCTGCTATTTGATAAAAAACAAACACCACATATAGCAGTCACAATCATAATTATGAAACTGAACCCATATGGGAACTTTGAAAGATGCTCCTCACAGAAGATACTTGCAACAGGGATTCAAATAACTTATAAAAATAGAGAATTTAAAAATACATAGAAAATACTTCTTCAAGTACAGTCAAGTAAATTTGCTATTTATTGGCAGAGCAGGTGAAGAACTGAGCTGGTTTTCTGGCAATTGTACAAATCTACTTTTAGGGAAATCGCTTCAAACTATAACACACCAGAATTTATCGTGATAAAACAGGCAACATTCAAAACCACAAGAACCCTATAGCTCAGACTTTATAATGAGAGGGCTTCTCCATCCTGGAAAGGTAGCTTAAATCAAGGTAAAATTTGGAAACTCTCACATGTTATTCCCAATTAACTCCCTACATAGTTTTATTTTGGAGTATGACCACTTGCAGAATGAATTCAGCTAATTAAAAGGCAAAAGGGCAATATTTAGAGATAGTTCTCATAAATATGGGAAGTTGTTTCTCAAAGATAAAGTCTGGCTTTGTTGAACAGAAGTAGATAACAAACCTCAAAGGAAGAGATTTTTCTTGTATGAACTGTCATTTTTTTGTTTTAAGGACACTCCTGTGTTACAAGAAATCAGGACAACATAACCTCAACATTTTCCATTGTAAAGCAGAAATCCCTGGTTTGTGCTCTCCTGTTAAGAACTGGGTCTGCATTTGCAAAACAACCCAACAAAGAAGTGCCAGCTCCACTTTGTCATTCAGGAGCTCAGGCTTGGGAAAGTCAACTCCAGACTCAGCAGCAAAGCTCCAGGCTTACATTTGATCAATAGTCTAAACAAAGCCTGACCTAGCACCAAACAGGCAGCTGGTTTGCATACAGAAATTTGCAGAATGTTACTTTTGCCCCTTTAATGAGAAAACTGCCATCTCTGTGCCTCCAAAATGACCTTGGGATGGTTTTTCACTTTACAAGCCAGAAATTCATGGCACAAATGGATGAGGTGGGGATTCAGAGCAGGTGACAGCATCAGTCACATGAAAAGCTCAGGCAGAACAGATGCAAAACCACATCACCATGGACAGATAACCTTCCTGGGTGATGGCAGCTCCACTCCTGAAGTCACCAGGAGCAGCTTTAAAGGACAAATGGAATAACTGTGATCCTGAAGCCACATGATATTCCTATAATGGGCTTGAAACACGCTGCCAGTCCCAGGCAGCACACAGTAAACAGTTTGGCCAAGCTGCCCAAGCAATAAGCAGGTTAACTGTGAAAGAAATGACCAATGCTCACAGCAAATGACCCAGCAGAACCCATCTCACCACCCCTAACAAGCTCTCCAGATGTAACAGCACGAATGCTTACAGTCATTTTCAATATTTCAAACCAAGAAACCGCTCCCTCATATTCTTAATTACCTCCCACAGCAAGACTGACAGGGTTTGGAGCCTCCATAAATTCTCAGCAGTAGAGAAATCAACCCATTAATTTTCTAACATTAAGGCTACCAGGTTTATTTTATAAAATTACTAGCCAAACCAGAGCCCAATAATGAGATGATCTATTTGGAAATAATATTTTGCTTGGAGGAAAGAAAGAAACATTGTTTTCATCTCTACTACCCATAAATCACTGTATTTACAGACTCCAGCTTGGGGACTCAGGGCCAATCTACTGATGGGATTTCTCTTCTATTTGCACCGTGTCAGCATCTGCTCTCTTCATGTGAAAACAAAAAGCTGCCCAAGGAGATTATGGCACTTTCACACCCTGGATCACCCAGGTCCCAAAGAGTCTGCCTAGTTCAGCTCCTTAGGAACACACCACACTTTGCATTTCCTCCCATTTTAATCTTGTGTTTAGTGAATATAGGGTAACACTGGCAAAGCAGCTCTTGTTCAACTTCAAACAAATATAAGGCACTTCTTTATTACAAAAGCTGAAGTCACATGCTCCAAGGCTCCTTTCACTAAGTGATCATGGGCATAATAAGGTGAACACCAATAAGTACAATCAAAGTACATCCTCCTCTCCCTAGACATGTTCCTACTGTTCAATTACACTGTGGTAGACATGGCTTATTAAAGGATTTTCACACACCTAAAGAGCCATGTCTGGCAGTGATTTCTTTATTTATTTAAATAAACATTTTACACCTATATTTACATAGTGCTTTTAAAGAGAACCTCCAAAAAACATGAAAACCAATTTAACTCCAGGGAAAAGGTAACAGCCAAACATGAGTAAAATCACAAGGAAGAAGAGAAATTAAATTCCAGAAAAAAAGAGCAAATGACATGGATTTGAAAGCTTGCTAGGGGCTATGCAGGGTTATACAGAGCCCACTTATCACAGGTAACAATTCAGATTGAATTTTGGAGGTCTAATCTGAAATATAAAGAGTCATGTTATTCCTGGGGGTAAACAGCTCCAGAGAGCATCACCATTACAGGAGGCTTCCTTTGCCAAATTACCACCACTATTACTTGAATTCACACCTCATGTTGTGCATTAACACAACTATCTTGTATTATATTAAGCTCAGTCAATCATTTTACCTCCACAGAGGCATAGGCTAGGAAGGGAATTTCAGAGTTCAAGCCCATTCTCTCGCTGGATCATAAAAACCCCAGCATTACTGTATCACACAAAAGTCTCCCACTGGGACTTGATGCAAAACAAGGAAAACCAAAACAAGGAAACAAAGCAAACAAGGAAAAATCCTTAAACAAAGAAAGAAAATCTTTGAAATCACTGGCCCATCCACTTAAGTGCTGTTAATTCATAATGATCTTGATTCCAACAGCTAGTTCAAAATTTTCAGGGTAGTATGTGTCACTTTATTTAAAAAACACGACCTACATTTGAATTTCTGAGTAAGATCACAGACGTACACAACGCTTTGCATGCTAAAGATGTGGCTTTATAGTGGCTCAGATTTCACACATTCCCAGCTTTTGAACAGCAAATCTGTTCTGACTCTGCCCATTGTTAGGGGGTCTAAAAAATCCAGAGGCACAGAGAGCACCTGACCTGGGAGTTCTGATAAAAACCAGGCTATTGCAGAGGCAGCAGGAGAAAAGAGGCCGCTCAGTTGTCAGTCAGAGGCTCTTTAATCAGGTTGAAACGCTTGGCTGTGGAGAGGGGGGCTCAATCTCTCCAATCCACATCCCCATCCCTCATGCTGCTTTCTTAATTAGCAGCAAGTGGACAACAGCTGTCAGTAGCCTGCAGGCCAGAAAGTTATCAGCAAAAAGGGGGAGAAACACAGAATCACCAGTGGTCAATACAGGCAAGAGATGCATCCACAGCCAACATGAAATGCTTTGGGATGGAAGGGACCTTAAAGATCATCTCATTCCAACCCCCTGCCATGGACATGGCCTCATCCACTGACACTGAGAGGATGCTCTTCCTGCTGGCTTTAGTCTGGTTATTTTAACATATGACTAACTGTAATTCAGTTTTTTTGGGGTTTTTTTTTTTTTAGTTTTCCCGTAACAGGAAAATTTAAGCTGAGAATAGAAGGAAATGGGAAGGCCATCCTCACGTCTTGATGAAAATACATGGGGGTCAATTCAAAGGCACAGCAGAATAAAGGCTTCAAGATTGTTCCAGAGATTTTAGGCATAAAAGCTGAAGCACAGGAGAGAGGGGGGAGAAAGGATGTTTTACTTAAAACAGTAGATAGAAACTTTAGCAGAAGATAGAAACTTAATCTAGAAGCCCTAACCTCAAATAACACAAAAGAAAAAGACTCTACTCAGTCATTACTGTCTGTGTATTAAATCCTGTGAACCCAAGTCATCAGTCTTGACCTTACTGTACCGTGTATTAGACTAAAGTGGGTCAAAAAGAAAATTCATTCCCAAAGAGGTGACACCCTCTGGTCAAACCATGTGCTTATCTTGTAACAAAACTCACTGCCTGTCTGAATGATCAAGAAATAAAGTAATTGCTTCCCTGTTGGATGTCCTGATTACTGTCATTTGTGGCAATAGGGAACTCAATGCAATTGCAAGCAATAAAATGTATTATTAAAATTCCCCGCTGCCCATTTGTTACTGATAAATTGTCATCACCCCAACTCCTTCAGAAAAGCCAGGCTTCTTTTGAATTTGGCTTAATCCTACCCAGAAAGCAGAGATTTGGAGCAATTTTCTGAGGCCTGGCTGGCAGTTCTGCCAGTTCTAAATATATCCCAGCTTTCTGAGCTTGAACCTGTGCAAGGGAAGCTGGGAGGAAGATGGAAGTATTTCCCCAAGCTGCCAGTAGACTAGCAAGACATCTAAAAGCCCTCATCAAATTAAGTGCTTAATTACAATTCAGACTTTGAGACTCTGGAAATTAGGATAATCTTCTGGGAAATTTAACAGTCTCCCACAAAAGAAATTGCAACATACAAGCCAAAAAAAGCACAGAGCTTGGAGAATGTTATCCCATCAAATCACACCTTGTACTAGATTCCTCACCCTAATTCCTGGAGAATGCAAAGTGAGATCCACAACTAAATTTCAGGTTCTTGAGCCATTGGGAAGGATGAGGGTCAACATTTAGGAGGCTAAATTGGGAAAAGCAGTCTCATGTAAAAAGCTGAGCAATGTTTGTTGAGTTGATGGAGAGCTGCCTGTGAAGGGACCTTCTCACACCTGACTTCATGATGGACTGTGAGGTGAGGCCACAAAGGGCATGGCTTGGAGAAGGTCTCAACACAGTCACTGGAACAATCACCAAAATTTTGGCAGCACAGCAATGGCTGCAGGCTTGCCAGCTCCATTCCTCTAGGTGGCATGATCTGTGCATCCATCACCTGGGTCTTCCAGAGAGATGTCACCACTACCCAGCACCAGGGCTGCCACTCTCACTACCTAATGACAGCCCTAAAAGCATGAACTAACAACCCAGTCACAGCTCCAGTGATGACTGAAAAGCCCACAGAAGCTCTTGGAGAAGGAGAGATCATCTGACCACAGTACCAAGTGGAAGCACAGCAGAAGATGCAGGGAGGGCAGGAGCTGAACTCACTGTCCTTACCTCACTGCAGACAGAACTTTCCATCACCACCCATCATGAAGTCAGAAGTACAGAAGAAATGTTTGCCCAATGCTCTAAAAATGTAAAGCTCTAGGTGAACACTAAGCATTACACATTTTCCTTTTTGATTCATGAAATTAATGCAAGGGAAATGAAATCTTGATCTCAAAATAAGCTGGAAAATCCCACACTTCCCATTGTTACCACTCATGAGCCATGACCCCAGAATTGCATTTAGCAACAAGAGGAGCTCTGCTGCTTGGGCAAGACGTGTAAGGATGTTCTTGTGCTGTGACACATGTACCACAGCTTGCTGGCACATCCCTGTACAGCTCCAGGACAACGCTGCTGAGTCAAAACCTTGTGATACAGAGGATGCACTACAAGCAACTTGATTGTTACCATCCAAAAAAACCTGCAAACTAAGAGAAACAAAGGGGAGGGAGAGCTGACAGAGAAGAAATCACATCCTGGTATCAAAGACAACAAGAGACAAAACAAAATGAAAAGCAATTCAAACCCAGAGCTCAAATGGAGAATGAAGGAAACGACTGAACTTGGGCTGGAGCTATCTCAGAGGCTGAGTTATGACTCTGAGTTCACCTGGATAATGCAGAAGCTGTAGGGGAGAGGGTGTTTCCATCAGCAGCTTATCTCTGCACACTCAGCTTCCAGACAGGTTCACATCTGGAGCACTCTACTCCTTGCTCATTGTTTTTTTCCGTGTGCCAAAGGTCAGCAGTGCTGCTACAGCCTCCAACACCCTGGATGAGCCCTCAGGAGCCTGCTGCTCACACCTGGTACTGATCAGAGGGGCCTGGACCAAAATCAGAATTTATTTTTCCAGAAAATGTCAACTACAGAAATTCACAAAAACGTTCATTAATTCAAAACAAATCTTTTGGCAGAAAGCTATGGAAATCTATACATTATCTCATCAGAAGTCAGGTCTGTGATTAAAAACAGAGAATAGAACCAAAAAAAAGTCCCAACTTGCTCATTAGGAAGCTCAGGACAGGGAGCTGACTGCATTTCCAGTGAGTGCCTGGCCTAACACAGGTCCTGAGGTCACAGGGTGCTACAATGCCAGAGAATGCTCAAAGCCATGCAGCCAGCAGAGATGTCTACCTGCAGAAACAGAAACTGCTGCATTAACTCAACATGGAATAAATCAATTAAATTTGTACCCTGGAGCAAGAGTCTGGGGAGTGTCCAGGCAAGCCTTAACAAATATTAACTAGCCTGAAGTTAAATACCTCTCTGTAAACTGTCCTACAGACTTTGACACCCTAAGAACCAGAAATTTTTTTCCCCAATATAAAATTCCAGGCAAGTGAAAATATGAAAGCAGTTCTTCATATAGCTTAACAAGACTGATCATTTAAGCTCGAGCTGCTTCCTAGAAATATCAGGGCTTTCACAAGATTTTTTCTGTGGCTTACTCATAATGAACAGCTGCTCTGGCAACTGCTGGAGTCAGCAGGTACTTCCTGCCCTGAAAAATAGTCATCAATATATCTCAGTACAGAAAATCATACTCTCTTTAAAACAATTCATGATAGGGTTTAGATATCAACTGGCTCCATGCCACGGACACTCCCTCAAACAATGGTTACACCCTGTATACAGCTAAAAATGAAACAGCTGAAAAGGAAGACATTTTACACAAGTTCCCAGGGTAAAACATATCTGAGAAGCACTGGTCTGGGACTGACATTGTTCTATTGAAAGAATAAATATCTGAGTCCAAATCGTATTTCCTTCAGCACCTTCCCTGACTCACAGAAGGAGAAAATCCCTCAGAGCTTTCCTTTTACACTTCTGGTGCTCTCTGACAGAATGCAAACCCAGCGTTTTATAAGACTGTAAATAAATTAGAAGTGCTGCAGATTATGATTTGCCCTTTTGTTAACATCACTGGTAGCACCAGTGAGCCTGTTTGCCAGCTTAGGAGAGGTCTGAAACTCTTTCAATGTTGACTTTAAGCTGAATACAAATATTGAGTGAGCTGCCTGTACACGGAGCCCTCAACCACAGCCATCTCCTCGCATAGCAATGCTGCTTACAATGCTGCCAGTGAGCCAGGGTGTCAAAACAAACATCATTGTATTAATTGCATCTGTTGATGAACCAGCCCGAGAACAGCCTTGTTTCAATCACTGGCTTTATAAGACAGTACTGAAATGTTACTGTGAGTGTTGAGATGGATGAGTCAACAGACAGAACACAAAAGCATTTGTAAAGAGAGTCTCGCTGGAGTAATTTGAAAAGCTGCACAGCTACACAAAATGATGGCCTTTATTGACACAGCTTGCTCATAATAGTCCATAACCTAGTTTTAAGTTTCAGTTTTGTTTTCTGCAGCCTTTCCAGTCAAGGACGGGCAAACACACAAGTACTGTTACCTTTGCAAAGGTGAAAGATCAGCAGACACATAACCAATCTGAAAATAGTTCAAGAAGTCATGTCAGATACTAATCCTCACTTGGGGAGTTACAAATGGCTCTTCCCTCTATTTTGGAAGCTTTCCTTGACCTTGTGGAGTGAAAGACTTCTCAAAGTACCAGGTAAATATAACACTGGGGCTCAGGGTCAGCCCAAGGCAGGAAGCACTGGCCACACATCCCCAGCCAGCCTCTCCTCCTGGTCTTACTTGGCTGAAATCATCTCTGCAGTGTCATGTAAGGTCAGGAGATTCAGGTTACTGAAAGAATGACATTTTAAACCTGATCTCTCTCCCTCTCTCATCCAAACCCATCTGCAACTCATCTTTTAAGGCAGAGATTATTCATTCTGGGGGAATTATCCACTAATCAGTATTTATCTCCACACTGGGTCCTCACGCTTGCAGCTGGGTCTGGCAGAGGTTTAGGTTCCTTCCACTCTCAGAGCAGTCTCCCACTGGACAGATTTTAAAATGCAGTTGTTGGCAGCTCCATGTGCTAAGAAAACCAGCCCAAATTTACCAGCCAACACCATGTAGGTACAGAGTGCTCCAGTTATGAGTCACCTTTACTGGGCTGGGGTTAGTTCTTTACACCTTGGTGCCCAGGGAACCACCATGGGAGGTTTCACACCACCCTGATTTTCTGAAGTAGGATAGAAGTAAGCAAAACCACCCTGCACAACAGCAGAAGGAGACAAGGACTCTGGTATTTAACCCCAAACCACATGCACAGAGAGAGGTCAGCACAGACCTCTGCTCTCAGCACACCTGCTCACTAGCCTGGCTGCTACTCCCTTTGATATTTGTCACAGCCAAGTATGAAACTCAAGAGAAGCACATGGCCAAGTGAGTCAGACCCCTGCATTCTGCAAGAGCTTCTCCCCTACTTATTATAGCTCATCCTTCAGCTCTGCCCTGGGACACCAAAGCATTTTCTGTCCACTGCTCAATCACAGCAGTTCCTCCAGTTCTTCCACTCACCAGCACGAAATTCATGCCCATCACCTCCCAGAGGTGACATCCCTGTTCTGTAGGGCCTTCCAAATAAAGATGTGCTCTTCATCTGCAGTTGTCATGCAGAAATACCCCCACAAAAACCCAGGCAGATAAACTGCCTCCTGCATTTCACCCAAAGGCCAAGGCAGTTATCCAGAACTTGTAGTTTGCATCAGTAAACACAGATGTAATAGTCTTGGGTTATCTGATTTTCAATTTTGAGGACTGTTAAAACAAAACCAAACCAAAACCAAACCAAACTCACCCGGATTTCTCCTGACAAGCAAATTGTTAAACTGGCCCAAAATCATATTTTACCAGCTGCAAAAGAGAAATTCAGGAGATTCTTCAGCTGGTATGAATCAGGATAAACGGCATTTCACAGCTGTAGAAGTGAGAATATTTTGGGAAAAAGAGATGTTTTTAATTCCTTCTAGTTCATTTATTAAATTCTGAACATCATGGCTTAAAATAACCCTGACAGACAAAGCAGGCCAGACTTTCCTATCCAATACAACTCTGCACTCACTGCCTCAAAACTGCTCTGTACTCTCTCTTGGGTAAAATAGTGGGGATGGAGGGAAAGAAACTATTTAGACTGAAGAGGAGAAACCTCTACTCAGACCCATTTGTTTTACTCTGCAAGTATTGACAGATGAGTAATGAAAACTTTGCTGCAGACACAGACTGTTCTTCAAGGCAGCATCAGTTAATAAACCACAACCACAGCTGCAAAAATATTAAGGAATTTAACTAAACGACTCCTTCAAGGGCAAAGGATTGCAGGAGGAGCCAGTTTTTGTGCTTTGTTATCATCCCAAAGGTTAAGATCAGAGCATGCAGCATCAACACAAACCAGTGTTACTGTTTTGGACATAAAAGCTTTGAATAACAATTTCATTAAATGTATACAACTGGGTACTAATATTTCTAGTATGACTCTTTTCCATTATGATAATATTTGAAACTTAGTGTTCTATGTTGCCAAAGCTTTTAGATGTGAATTATCTCATCTGAAAAGAATTAAATGGTAAAAACAAATTAACAGTAATAATAAAACTAACAGCCTGTTAGCTGTCAGAACCACAGGAGCATCAAGGCTGGAAGAGACCTTCAGGATGATCTGATCCAACTGTCAGCCATAATCTCCCCAAAACCACATTCCCAAGAGGCACATCCAGACATCTCCTGAACACTTCCAGAGACAGCAACTCCACCACTTCTCTGGGCAACTTATTCCAAGGCCTGACCTCTCCTTCAGTGGAAAATCTGAGCCCTCTCACAGGACCAGCCCTAGCACTGGCCTGGTAGCATGGCTGAGGAAGGTGTTGTGCAGGAATTGCAGACTTGGATCAGGATGTTGATCCACTGCCACATTAACAGCTCATGCATGCTGGGAATGATTCCAGAAGCAGCTGTGCCCACAGTGGATGGGGGAATTTTTTGGTGACATTTCCACTGGAGCTCCAACAGAGTGGATAACCAATGGCTCTAACCTTAGGAACAATTATTTAGTCCTTCCAGAACTTGGGAAGTATCCAAACAATGACATGGGCAATCAACAACCTTCCAACATCCTTTTTAGTGTTACAAACACTCTGACACACCTTGTTGTCAAAAGACCCTGAGGATTTATTGATAAACTCCTCTGCCCAGGGCAAAAGAGGGTTTGGAGCTTGGAGCCTGGCACTCACCAGGCTGCCAGCCAAATGGAAGCTCAGGGAAACTCTCCTGGGTATCACTTGTGGTGCACCTGATGTCCCCAGGGAGCCCTCTGAGTGAAACACACACCTCACACCTGAGGTCTGATGAAGCAGGTTGTATTTCAGGATAAAATCTAAGAATAAGTGCTGCCAATGGATTTTAGGGAATTTATACAAGTGCTTTCACCCAAGACACACAGGAACAAAACCAGCTTTGTTTAAAGGCTACCTGGAAATAGGCATAGAGAGTTAATGAGAACAAATTCTCTCTTGGCATGGTTTTTAAGTGTTTCTTTGCCCTGCAATTGTTACCAGGCTTTTATTGGCAACCCACCCCTCACTGCCCTCTGAACTGTCTCCAAAACACACATATCTGCTTTTTCCCCCCCAAAGATTTTGCTTTTCCTTGGCATTCCCCATTCCAGGCCTTTCACAAGTCATGTTTGCCAAATGGCTACAAAAATGAAACAGATACATTTTCAATTTTGCCATAATGAAGGCCCTATTTGCAGCCTCTCTGATCTCCTCAGCCTTCTTCAGAAAATGGGCAGAAATTTAAATAAATTTTAATATCCATTTCTTCACAAAGTTGGACAGAAATTGGCCAATAAGTCTGAGAGTTGTACCAGAGGATGGATGAGCTATCACACTGCCTTATATAAAGATGTTACAGATTAAGGAAGAGAGGTGCAGACAAGGAGCAAACTTATCTCTGAGAGATGTGCCAAGTTATGCATGAAGACTCACTGGTTCTTCTTTAAAGGGATTTTGTGCACCTGAATATCACAAAACTGGCCAGAGTTGAGAGTGCCAGCTCATGTACTTTAAACACCATTCCTTAAATTCACTCCATCATTTTAACAGGGTGATTCCACAATGTTCCAAAGTGCTTCTCCTGTAAAACAACATCCCAGACAGAGCAGGGGACTGAAGTGCCACTGATTCCAATGACAAAGAGCAAACAGCTACACACACAAAAAGAGCAGAAAAACTAAGCTGGAAACAGAGGAACTCCCCATCTCAGTTTGTCAGTTATGTTCTAGGTATTGCTTATAACAATACAAGAAAATGGGTTTTTTTAAAGTCATGTGACTTTCAGATGCTCAATGGTTTTAGCTATCACAATTTTTTCCCCCACAGCAGCTCTGGGGAAGCAATTCCAAGCAGTAAAAGTTAAACTCAACCCCTGCACTGCTCTTACCATGCTCTGTCAAAAATCTGGCATCAGCCTTAACATCTGATTTCATGTGACCTTTCAAGGGTATTGATACAAACAAACCACCTCCTGCACAAACCAGGGCTCTACATTTTCTGCAAATCCCTGTAAATTCATAGATGAGTTCTAACTAAACCTTTTGGCAGAATTCCCTAGATCCTCAAATGTATTATTCTTACATAATTCTAGTAAGAAAAGTAGAAAATGTAGACTTAAAAAAATTAAGATGGAAAATATATATCCAAAAAGGGATATTTCATTTTCTTGTATGTGAAAGCTGCAGCACACATCACTGTCAATTGTGAAATGCAAGGCTGCATTAAGCATTAAAAAGGAAAAAAAAAAGGCAAAAGGCTCAAATTGACAAAGTTAATACAGTTAGAGCACAACTGAAAGGATCATAAAGCACCCAAGAAAAACTGTGTTTAAACAGTATTGTCCTGCTAACTGAACCCACTGTCAGATGGATTCACTGGGCTCTGCTCTCCAGAATTGATTGGAATGTCCTCTACAACCAGAACTGCAATATTGATCTCCCTGGGTGCCCTCAGTGATGTTTGGTTCGTAAAGGAAACTTTCTAAATATGGAATTAATTCCTGAGGCTACTGCAGAACCTCTTGGGCAGCACAAACAGGACCCAAAAAAACCCATCAAAAGGTAAGGGCTAAAACAATATGTGCTGTACATTTGGAATACACTTGTTTTGGTTCCCATTTGAATTATTAAAGACTGCCTGCAAAGTACAGCTGAATGGATACAGAACTATTTATTCAGTCTCCCAGTAAAATTCTATCAAGGTTTAATCAACCAGCCAAGCTGCAGTATCTGCTTCCTCCAACCTTACCAGCTGTGAGTAACTATTCTTTGATTTTAACCTCCACTGATTTTTTCCTTTCTTTCCACAAGCCTGAAAAAGAAAATTTTCTTTCAAACCCCAAGATTTTGTACACGTCAGGGATGAAATTAAAGATCTTGTTTAGAATATAAATGGGACTGGTTCAGTGAATATGTTAAGTACTCAACAAAGGGCATCCCCCCATGAAGCCTTCAGAGAGAAAGAATGAGAGCATGAGAGTGCAAGCAAGCTTTAACCTCTCTCCCTGGGCAGAATAATGGATTAGGATTTCCTCAGAGGAACTGATGGCCATGCCAAGATGTTAACTTACAGGATTTTCATGGCACCAGAAAAACTCTACCCAAAGCAGCAGACACTGTCACCAAGGTAAAGTAAGATAATATAAAACACAAGATTTTTTTCAATTCAAAAAACCTCATTTTTGTATTTAAGAAATCTCTTCTTCAGGGCCACCCGTGCTCATTCGACCCTCAGAGTGGTTATAAAATGGGAACCAAAAAATTATTTAGAATATGGCTCTTATCAATTCTCAGATCTTTTAGATACCTTCCTAAATATGATCCAATAGAAAGGAGGTGTAGGAGAACCAGTCCTTCCAAATTCTGTGAATATTGTACCTCCCACAACTCTCTTCTCCCTTGCTCTCACAAGGAAACATTATCTTACAAACCCCACAGAAGGTGAGCTGTGCTAGCAGCTCAAACAGCAGAGGGATTTCACATGCAGAGAGACTGTTTCCAAGCTGGAGAGCTTTCACTGAAATTTGCAACCCAAATAAAAGCAGATCAATAATGTGATCCATCAGCCTTCTCAGGCTGCTCCACAGAACATGTGAGGACATCATTTCTCTCTCACACAGATGAAATTGTTTGCTCTGTCACTGCCAGTGTCAGACACCTTAAGAAGAGACTGGAAATGTATTTTTAAGAGTGGATGCTGTGGGTCAGGGAATAAAGCTGTCATTTGTCAGGATGCAGTAAAAGGTGAACAGCACAAGTGCAGAACATTCCTCTGGCAGCACGTCCCAACCTGCAGGATTCCTGCAGCTTTTCCGGATTGCTGAAATTCATCTTCTGTCTCTCTGCCTTGGAACAGACCCCATGAAAGCCTTTGGGAACATCCTCCTTGCCTGATCTCCCCCTCTGCCATCCGTCTTGTCCTCTCCTCTCTGCTCTCCTGCACGCAACTCAGCCCCTGCTCCCTCCTCTCCCATCACTGGTGGGTTGGGCATCCTCTCAATTTTCTCATCTCTCAACATGTGATGTCCTTTCTTCCTTCTCTGGCCACCTTTTTATACACCTTGCAGAGCTGGGGCTGCAAATTCAAACTTGCAAAGACAATCAATCTAGTTTTCCTTCAACCTGTTCTCCCTTTTCCTCTGATTTTAAGCCCTGAGAATGACACACTGCTCTCCCTTACCATCCCCTCATCCCATTATGTTCTACAATATTTCTCAACTGCAGCCAAATTTTTGTTATTTAGAAAAAAGAATTACAAATAACAGAGCTAATATCCTTGCAATAGCTATGTGATTTTAATACTCTTTCCATGACACTGGCTGAATCCCACAGTCATATGCTAACAAACAAAAAGGAAAAACGCAACTCCAAAGCAGAATTTTTCAAGTATTCAGGCACAAACAGCATAATAAATTTTCAATTCTTTTCAGAGAGAAAAGCCTATTCTGTCACAAATCTGAGAAGCTGAAGGACCCCTCTCCATGCATGGGATTTTTCTCCAGATAATGTAATGTCTCTACAGGCAGAATTCAAGCTGGAAGGATTCATTTCATGCTAAGCAACAGTACACAGAGGACAAGAGCTTCCCAAACTAGCAAGAGATCCCAAATTTCGAGTTCCAGCAAAAAAAAATGTTGTGACTATATGCTTTGGAAAACTGAACAAGTTATATCCACTACATGTATTCAAAGTATGCAAAATGATGGGTGTGGTGAGGAGGGGGAGAGAGGAAGGAGGCTATTAAATCACCTCACCTGTAATTCTGACATGTAATTTGTTATTTTTAATATACAACATAGTTTCAGGTGTTTTATCTGGCACAAAGACAGAAAATGTTCTTTTATCATCTTACCTTTGCTGGGGTACAAGGGATCTTCCAAAATGGGTGCTACAGTACCAAACAACTCCAGCTCCCACTAGCCCAACTGAGAGCTCCCTATAATGCACATAAATCACTGAGTGATTGAATTCAACCTGATTAGCCATCACATGCCTCTGCCAAGGAAGGGACAACATCCCCCCAGCTTCTTTAAAATGAAGTCTAGAAGGTTAACTCCTCGTGTTCCTTCACTTGCAGGTCTAATGCAGTTAAGATTCTGGATGGAACAGCAAAGCTCATTTTGCCAATTCTACCCTCAGGCTTTCCACTCTGGAATAAGAAAAGTCTTAATGTATATTTCTTTTGAAAAAAAGACCACACCTTTGCATAAGAATCTATCTACACCTACTGTAGAGTTACTAGAGCATCAACTGCAATTCAAAACTTCCAAAAATTGAACAAGACCCCAAGGAAACCTGAAAGAGGAGTTACAGATTGACTCCCTTCCCTAGAAACAAACAGCCAGGTTTCTTCCACTCAGGCAATACACTGCAGCAAGCAGAGCCACACAAGAGAATCAAGAGATCTAAATGAGGGATATTTGCTTTACCATCTTGACTGACAGTGAACTTCCACTCCTCTCTCTGCCTGCCAGGAGCTTAGCAAGAGCCAGTGAGTTACCACCACATAAAAATCACAACCAAGAGATATATTTAGTCACTGTGGTTCAAGGAAAACGGTTGCTTACGCTGAAAATAAATTTAGCAATTGTTTCCAGTTTCTGATTTTCACTAAGGCACAACCCAGCTGCTCCACATTCCAGTAGCCTTCAGCTGTCTTCTTTCTCCACTCCTTGCCCACTTCCTTCTTACAACTGCTCAGACCATCTCAATCCTGCAGCAGTTATCCCACAGGCTGCATTTTGGAACACACCACCTGTCAACCTACAATGGCTGACAAAAGATGCCAAAATTCTGCTCCTTGTGCCATTTTGTAGAAACCATCTTGTACCTGACCGTGTGATCAGTGCAAATTACCAAACACCCAGTAGAAAAACAACAACTAAATCAACTGTTTAGTGCAACACAACACAGCCTGAATGGTTGATGCTGTTTAAAGAAGTTACAGTAAAACACATGTGGGATGTTTCTTTTAGGAGGAAACAGGAGGTGCTTGAAGCCTGACTAAGGAAGAATTGGAACTGAACTACCTTTGGGGTTGAGAGGGAAGTTTTTTGAAGGGTCTAATTTTCAGATTTGCAGGTAACTCCTATTTTGCTTGAAAACCACCAGCAGAGAAGCACTTAAGCTGGTCAACTGCAAAATTTTCTAACCTGAAACCCCTCACTTAATTTTGAGAAATATGGTATGGCTGTGAATGCACAACAGAACTGAGAGAGTCCTGCCTAGTAACTCACCTAAGCATGACAGACAAAGAGAAACTGCATAAAACTGTACAGGTATATAACACAGGCAGGCTGATTTCCATAAAATAATCCAAGGCATGATGACAGTTCAAAATATACCCTCTGCAAAAACAAAATCTCCAGGAAACTTCACATTTGTACAAAAACATCCACAGATGAACAATTGAGGATCACATAAATTGGCATGAAGGACTCCAGATAGAACATTAAATTCCTACAAGGATGGGAATAATGTGACCTCCTGAATTGCTTCTTCAATTTTGTCATTTTCTTAAGAACAGAGTTCTCCTGGAATTACCCCTAGATGTTTATCTCACCAAATACTAAAGGGTGAGAATCTGAGGTGAATTCGCTTATCAGGCAAGTAAAAGGTAACGCCAATAGTGCTTGTGGTCTACTTGTGGGAATAAACACATCCCATGGAGTCCTGAGCAGAACAGAGAGGACTGCCTGCACTCCAGGTAGCTAACACCTGAAACAGCTCTCTCAAACAACCTTTAGCAGGCAGCTGTTGGAAAAGCAAGTTCACAAGGGAAATGAAAACCCTGAAAGAAATAACAAGACTAAGAGTGAAAACACCAAGTAGAATAAACCTTCAAAATATGGCACCCATATGTTCTTTGGTTTTAATAAAAGGGCATTTTTGACTTGTTTCATGACAAGCTTTGGTTCAGAGCTGATGGTCTAATTCCTCCCTTACTCTCCCTGAATGATGCAGAGTAACTGAATTCCCTGCAGCTCGTAATCCATCAGGTAAATAAAAACAGGAATTCGTGCATCGCCATGGTAACAGGAAACCAAAGCAGAATCTGTGACCTTCTCTGCTCTTTCTTGGCATCTCTATTTTGGATTTCACATCAAAAAGGGAGAGAGCAAATATTTTCTGAAAGTGAAGACAAGAAGTCACAGTTCTGGAGTAAAGAGAAGCCAATGGCCATTCCTTCTTTTCCAGCCAAGGAAGGTTCTGCTTTGGAAAAGTGTCTGGAAGCCTCCTGGTGGGAGCCTAACAAAGCAGAGGCTCTAAACTAGCAAACCCCAAATACACCATCTTCTTCTACACTACCAGATGGCTGCCCTTCACTCCCCAGCAGAGCTCTGAATTGCTCTACAGTGACCCTTCTGTTGATTAAACAGCAGCACTGAGAGGCTCCAGAGGGAGCCTTGTCTGCTCTTCCCTCATGGACAGGATGGAAGCTGTTATCTCTAATCATTTATTATTGTTTTTTATTGAGTGCCAACAAGGTGTTCCAGTTAAGGACCCAGGGAGCAGATGGATGAGGGTCTCTGGGGGTCTAACCCTGCAAGGGGTAACACATTTTTTCCAGCAGCCTGTCTAGATGGACACACAAGTTAAAGCCCACTCCAAAGTTTGTCCCCATGGCTTGTGACCAGGCAATAGCCTATTTTGTTTATAACATAACGCATGAATTTCTGTCCCTGTAAGAAAAATAAATTCAAATGTATACAAATGCACAGACCTCGGACCTCACAGCATTTGTTTCATGAGTCTGTATCCTTTGTTCTGCTACTGTTCTCATTTTGACAAACATTACCCCTGAGTGGCTGTGGTGTTACAGGCTGTGTTTATTCGGTGACGCTATTAACCAAACTGTTTGTGTCAATCAGAAGTTCAAACACACAGAAACAGAGATGGAGACAGCCCTGCTCTGGAACAGCTGGCTCCCAGCCCTCCTTTCCTCTCTCTTTTCTTCCCATTTATATTTGGACTGGATTATTATATTTTTTTTTAATATCCTTCCTAAAGAAATGAAAGTACAAGCAGTTGAAAGATGACAGATTCCCAGATTTATTGTTTCTCTTGTTCAGCAAATCCTCACTGTGATAGACTTGCACTAGAACAAATGTCCCTGCATCAGGGCTTCTCCCACTGCATCTTCCACCTGCACACTCACAGCGCTGACCTGGGATGGATCTTGCACCATCCTTGAATTCTCCAGTGGGAGCTCAGTGTGGTTGGTCTCTAGATTGTGCAGGCATGACTTTTATATGGTATTTTATTGCTATTATATGGTATTTTCCATGGTATTTATATTTATATGGTATTTCTTGGCCTCTCTGCTCTATTGTTTACAGAACCGTGCTGAGTTTGTGTGTGTCTCCAGAGTCATCTTCCTGTGCCTGAACTCCTCACGCTGCCTCTCTGGTGTGGAGCTCTATTTACTATTCTCCCAGGGTTATTTACTGCACACGAATAAACAAAACGTGATCACTTATTTATACGTCTGTAATTGCTGTCTACAGTTACTAAATCCCAAGCCAAATTCACCTCCAGCATAAACAAGTGGCAATTATTCCAGAGCTGGCCCGAGGTCTGTGTACTCTGCTAACACCTTCCCTGCTCGCTGGAGTAAGGGACAAGCACGGAAAAGCTCAGCAGGAGCAAAGCTTCACTGGCATACTCTGAAAGGGACGGTGCACGGGATTAACCTGGGATATTTCTGGAGTAACATTTGTCCCCTGATGCGGCGCACACTTGTTAGACAGTAACTCAGCGCGGAGAGCTGGAAGCACGCCGAGGTGCTGCACGGAGAGGCGGCTGGCAGGCTGCTCATCCCCCGGGGCCGCTGCAGAACACACGGAGCACACCAGGCTGGGATGAGCACAGCCAGGAGAAGATGCTACCGACCGCACTCCTTGGGACCGGGGATCCTTCCTGCATCCGTGGGGATCCTTCCTGCATCCCTGGCTGCTGTCCTGGGAAGCCTGGATGCTCCTACTCGGGCTGCTGCCCTGCGTTCCCCAGGAGACAGCAGAGCCATTCCCCACAATGAAATATACAAAACAGCATCGATTCTTCCTATGCTAATTAAATGCAACATAATTAAACTACGTAACTTCTAGCTGCTTGATTTGCACAACACTAATTGAATCTTTAAGTGTACTACTCCCACTACAGAGAAAAACAGGGTCATTCAACCATCTAAAGTGACAACTGAGAACCAGGCGCGACTCCAGAAGCACAGAGAGACAATATGATCCGTGCTTGAGCGTTTCCTTGTGAGAGCTGGAGGAACCTCAGCAGCCTCCCCTGGCTCTGGCTGTCGTGAGCACCCCAGGCAGAGGGGAAGAGGGAGGAAAAAACCTGCAAGTTCCCTCTGACATTTGCCCATGGACTCATCTTTTCTCATCCTGCACAAACACCAGGAGAGGAAAGTTGGGAGAAGTTGAAATTAATCATTGCGCGTAGGCCCCAAAGCGCCGCAGCGCCCGGCGGTGCTGATGCTCGGCTGCGCGGCAAGGACGGAGTGGGTGCGAGAATACAAAAATTAAAATAAAGGAACTACGGGGGGAAAGAGGCAAACAACGAGGAAAAAGGAAAACGCGGAGGAGACACAAAGCCCAGCCAAGCAGCGCCCGGGCACCGCAGGAGCAGCCCCCGGGGGGACGCGCAGAGCATCCCCCGCGGCCCCGGCCCAGCCCCGGCCCGGGCCCCGCTGGCCGCCCGCGCTGTCAGGAGCCCCCGGGGGAACCTGGCCGGGCGCGGGGGTCCCTGCCCGGCTCCCCCCGCCCCGCCGGGCCGCGCCAGGCCCGCGGCACCGCCGGCACCTCCCGCAGCCCCGGCAGCTCCGGCTCCTCCGGCGGCTCCGCGGGCCGCGGCGGCTCCGCGGGGCGGGCGGCGAGCGCGGCCGCCCCGGCGCGTCCCCCCCTCCCGCGCTGCCCGCGGGCCTCCGGCGCTCACCTGCTTTCTCGATCTTGCCGGACATGTCGGAGCCGGCGCTCGGCGCTCAGGCCCGGCGGCGCACGGAGCCGGCGCTCGGGGCTGCCGGGCTCCCGCTGCTGCCGGGCGCGATGCGGGAGCGGCTCCAGCGGTGGCCGTGGAGCTGCGCCCGCCCCCTGCCCGCTCCGCGGGCCGCGACGGGAAGGGGCGGCCCGGGGCTCCCGCCGCGCACGCCCAGCGCCCGGCGCCGCCTCCCGGCCACAAAGGGAACCGCGGGGCGGGGCCGGCGGCGGGGCGGGCACGGAGCCCCCGAGCCCCGGAACGGGCACCGGGATCGAGAGATGGGCACCGGGCTCGAGGGATGGAACCCGGGGGTGGGCATCGGGATCCTGGGATGGGCATTGGGATCCTGGGATAGAATCTCGGGATGGGCATCGGGATCCTGGGATAGAATCCCGGGGTGGGCATCGGGATCCTGGGACGAGCATCAGGATCGAGGGGTGGACATCGGGATCCTGGGATGAGGATCAGAATTCTGGGATGGGCATCAGCATCTCAGAATGGGACCAGAATACCGGGATTGGCATCAGAATCCCGGGATGGACATCAGGATCCAAGGATGAGGATCAGAATCGAGGGATAGGATTGGAATCCCGGGATGGGATTGGAATCCCAGGATGGGCATCAGGATCCAGGGACGTGTCTGGCTGGGAGTGACTGCAGCGGGTCCAACCTCCTGCTCGAGGAGGGTCCTGTCAGCACACGGCACAGGGCTGTGACCAGACGGGTCTGGGATATCTCTGGTGAGGGACACTCCAGAGCCTTTCTTGTCTCTGTTCCAGTGTGTGGGCATTGCATGGGAAGGAAGTCCTTCCTTGTGTCCAGGTGGAACCTGTGTGCATCAGTTTCTGCCTGTTTCCTTGTGTCCGAGTGGTTGGCACCACCAGGAAGAGCCTGGCTGTATCTTCTTGGCATCTCCTTTTAAATACTTACACACATTAATGTGGTCTCTTCTCGAAGCTGAACAGCCCCAACTCACTCAGACTTTTCCTAGGAACCCAGGTGGTTTGGAGCCCAAAATGCAATCCTTGGGATGCACGGCTGGAAGGAGCAGGGACCCCCATCCTGAGCTGTCCAGGAATGTCCTGCTGATGCTCCTGACCCTTCAGCATCTCCTCAGGCCTCACAGGTTCTGCCTTTTTTCAAATTCACTGCCATGGCAGAACCTTTCTTTTGGAGCAGTCAGCAGCAAAATTAAAATTAATCAATTACAATTTACTCTCTACAATTGCCCAAAGAAGGTTGTGGCAAGGTGAGGGTCAGCCTCTTCTTCCAGCAACAGAACAAGGGGAAACAGCTTGAAGTTATGCCAGAAGGTTCAGATTATTGGATATTTCCTTGGATATTAGGAAAAATTTCTTCATTGGAAAGAGTGGTTAAGCATTGGAACTGCCCAGGGCAGTGGTGGTGTCATTGTCCCTGGAAGTGTTCAAAAAAAGAATAGAAATGGTTTAGTGGGCATGGTAGTACTCACTAGAATGTTGGACTTGATGATACTGGAGGTTTTTTCCAACCTTAATGATTCTGAAATCCTATGAAAAGGGAGCAAAGGTGGGATTTGTGCAAAGCTGACTGCAACAGGCCATCAGTGCTACTGCCTGGGAGCATCCTCCCAGCATCCACAGACACCCCAAACCCAGGCTCAGGGCAGGCAAACGTGAGCCCAGGTTGCCCAGCAGGGCTGCTGGAAGCCCCAGAGCAGCCCCAGCCAGCTCTGTGATCCTGCTCCTGCTCCCTGTCACCCCCTGCTCCGTGTCTGCCACCCCAGCCTGCACTCTGGCTTCAGTCTGAGCCCAGAGCAGTGGCAGCTCCCTGGGGACAAGTGACTTCACTCCACAGGGAGGTGACAGCAGAGCCTGGGGAGAGAGCTCCGGGCAATAATAAAACAATCACGGTCCTGTTTGAAAATGAACTCATTTCTACAACTTAATTAGGGACAAACATCTCAACAATGACTTACAGGTAGCCCTGTGCTAGGGGCCAATAAATCTGAAGCCTGGTGAGTTGTCAGAGGCTGTTTACTTCCCTTATCAAATAAATCATTCACGAGGCTGCTATTTCTGTAAGCTTTCCACACAACTTTGAAAGTGACTTCATGAGCCTGTTTAAAGATCTCACACACCCAGGGCTAGGCAGAAGGTATAGCAGGAAATGTCTAAGAGGCAGAGCATGCATTTTTCTCTCATTAATTTCTTTTCGTTGAGAGGCTTGTGGAGAGCTCCTGAGTGCATTTGCTTAATAAATCCAATCAAAAAGAGAAAGATTTCGGTGGAGGTTTTCCTCTGGCTCACACAGATGTAAATGGTGGCTGTTGCAGCCACGCTGAGCCATGCTGACTCACTGGTATTAGCGAGCAGTAGTAACAGGGAGCTGCAGAGGGTGATGCTAATGAGAGCAGACCCGACTGGGAGTACACACAGGAAGCAGACAGATGAAGTAACAAGCTGCTATTCTTACACCCTCCCGTTTTCAGGCTTGGGCAAGGGAGAAGGAGCTTGTGTGCAATAATGTGAGATATGAACAGAACAGCTACTAAATTGGAAGGTCTTTTCATAGTCTCTGATATAAAAAGCCCCGTTGTGCCCATGATGTGTCGCCTTCCGGGGGATGCTGGAGTTTCTCTTGTGGTTTCTGCATTAAGATGTAACTCACAACGCTGGGAAAACCTGATGCTTCTAAATATCCCCTGGAGTCAGCTGGGGAAAACCAGCTCAGAGCTGAGCGTGTTGAGGGCAGAGCTGTGGCTGGAGAGCAGGAGGAGATGTGTGAAGAGAGATGTCACTTTTCAGGCTGTTACAGAGCAGTGTGAGACCCACAGGGATGGCTCTGGCAGCACATTTGGGTACAGGGAAAGGGATGGCAGGAGTGGTTACCTTCAAGAGGGAGCAATGCTGGAACACCCCACAAAGAGCCAAATTTTCAGGTGCTGATGCTACATCAGGAAGAAGAAATGAAGAATACGTTGGCTACCTGCTTTGTTATCAGAGGAGAGCACAG
The DNA here is from genome assembly GCF_022539315.1 of Serinus canaria. Taxonomy (NCBI): domain Eukaryota; kingdom Metazoa; phylum Chordata; class Aves; order Passeriformes; family Fringillidae; genus Serinus; species Serinus canaria. The sequence continues at coordinate 4,324,628 of NC_066330.1, read as the reverse complement.
TGCTAAAGTTCACCTTACAGCCAGAGACGAGCCAGATGTGGGGGCAACATCTGGAGCCTCCTTCCCCAAATATTTCTTCGCTGGGAGAAGCTCCCTGGCAGCAAAACCTGCAGATGGTGGAAGCTCTCTCTGGAGGCAGCCCCAGACGGGCTGGCAGCACCTAGGGAAAGGCACAGCCACAAACTGCAGCCCCACAAGGTCATTTCCTGCCCTGAGTCACTGAGCTGTTCAACTGACCCACTGAACGGGGGAAATTGTGCAAGAAGAAATGCCAGGGAGGCTGGAGATGCACAGTTAAAGAGCGCTCCTGCCCTCTAGTGAGGGCTCAGCCCAAATCCCGGCTGGTCCCATCCCAGCCCTGCTCTCCTGTTCCCCTCCAGTTTGTGGCATCAGGGCTCAGGTCCTGCTGGGTCTGTCCCTGCAGAAACCCCAGGGGGCAGCGGCCATTCACCCCAAAATAACCTGCCAGAGTGGGCTTTAGTAGCATGAAATAACTGGGAAATTATTTAAAGGGAAAATAAAAAATTATTATTATTATTATTATTATTATTATTATTATTATTATTATTATTATTATTATTATTATTATTATTATTATTATTATTATTATTAATTATTATTACTATATTACTATTATACTATTACTAATATTACTATTATTACTATTGCAACTATTAGGATTATTAGTATTGTTTTTGTTGTTATTATTATTGTTATTATTATTGTTATTATTGTTATATTAAAGGAAATTATTTAGGGAAATGCAGTTTAGCCAAATGCCCTCTTGCACAATGCCTTCTGCACCAGCTCTGGCCTTGATAACATCGCTGCTCAGGATAGTTGCAGTTTGATTAAGACTCCAAAAGCTCACTGAGAAACCTCATCCAGTGTGACAAACACTCATCCCAAGTGACAAACACACCACAGCGACCCGATGGGCCCCACCCCTGCTCGGCCAGAGGGGTGGGAAGTTTTGCCACTGGGAAATGGTGAAAAAAAAAATTATTGGAAGCAACTAAAGCTGAAGGGCAAGATTATAATCTCCTATTAATGGCTGCTACTCCTCTGAGGTACTCAGGGGTGGGAAAAATAGGAGTGGGATGCCAGTATGTGGTGGAGGAGAGGAATTATTTGGGGAAGGAGAAGCACAGTCATGGGGGGGACACTGTGGGTGAGAGACTCAGAGGAGTGATCTGCTCTGACTGTGCTCCTCTCCTGAGGAAACTCTGGGTGGGAGATCAGAAAGGAACAGAGCTCTGTCTCAGTCCCCTGGAATATACACCTGATGCAATCTGCATCAAAGTTCATATAAGAAAAAGAAAAAAAAAAAGGCAAATGGGAGAGACTGGCTTTGGGCAAATCCCTGCTTTCACCTCCTGGAGGAAGGGTCAGTGTTCAGGTTTTTTTGGGCACAGCAGCTGATGGTACCTGGCTGGTGCTTCCAGCTGTGTGCCAGACCCTGGTGCTCTGAGTGCTGGGGTGAGAGACAAATTACTATTATTATTATTATTATTATTATTATTATTATTATTATTATTATTATTATTATTATTAATAATAATAATAATAATAATAATAATAATAATAATAATAATAATTTATTATCATTGTTGTTGCTATTGCTATTATTATTGTTGTTTTGTTGTTATCGTCGTTATTTTAATTTTACTGTTTTTATTTTTATTATGAGAGCTGCTGGTCCAGGCTCCCCTGAGCATCCCCCGTGGGCTGCTCCCCCCGAGGGCTCTCACCCCGCGGGCAGTTTACCCTGGTTCTCCCATTCCGACTGTCAGCATGGTCAGGACTCGCTTTCTCGCATCTTTTTCCTTGCAAAAAGGCGAGATTTGGGTGCGGGCTCTAGAGGGCAGCATCTGCCGGCACATGGGGCTGGGGGCTCCCCCCGCCCGCGCCCCGCGCAGCCCCGGCCGGAGAAGGCTCGGGCGAGGAAGAGGAGGGAGCCCGGCAGTGAGGGTCCCTTGGGGCTCGCTGTGCTCTGCCTGCAGGCGGGACCAGGAGCGATGGAATCGCGGAATGGGCAGGGCTGGAAGGGAACCTTAAAGGGCGTTTAGTTGCAATACCCCTGAAAGGAGCAGGGGACACCTCCCACTGTCCCAGGGTGTTCCAACCCTGTCCAGCCTGGCCTTGGGCACTGCCAGGGATCCAGGGGCAGCCACAGCTGCTCTGGGTACCTGTGCCAGGGCCTGCCCACCCTCGTTGGAAAGAATTCCTTCCTTACATGTAATTTAATTGTCCTTCTTTCAGTTTAAAGCCATTACCCCTTGTCCTATTGCAACATCCCAAGCTTGGAACACCTTGGTCCCTTCCCTGCTTGGTGACTGACCTTTGGTTTGTTGTTTTGTTTTGTTTTGTGCCCCCAGACGAATCTCCAGTCCAAGACCAACAAATCCATTGGATGTCTGGGGTGGGTCACTCAATGTTTCAGGGCTCCCCACCTGTAAAACACCAACAGCCAGGTGGGCACAGACTCAGGGCACTGGCACTGGGGGATCAATCAAAAAATAAATAAATTGCACTTACACATATATCTGTTAAAGTGGCAGCTTAAAGCTTTTTGTGTGTTCTTCTTAGTCTTTGTGAAAAGAAGTAAATAATAAAAAAAAAAATTGGCCTCATGCTGCCACAGGAGGATGAGGTGGATCTGAGGAGGGACGCTGAGAAGAACCCCAGGCCCTGGGATTATTAAAAAGAAAAACAGAGAGAGAGATTAAACAGCTTATGACAAACCCTTTGTACATTTAAAGTAATTAGGAAGGTGAGGGTGGAGGGAGAAAAGGCTGTGAAGGTTCTTTCTCTGGTTTAATCTTTTCCCTCTACTGGGGACTGTATTTCAGAGTGGAAACAGAAGCCTGTGAATCACCAGCCCAAGACTCACTGGCTAACGAGGTGTCTGGCACTCCCAGGTGTTTCTGTCAGCACTTCTCAGTGGTCAGACGTCTGGCTGTCCTTTCAGCCCCACACCTGGAGGTTCACATCGATGGCTCACCCTCCTGGGGTTATTGGCATCGTGGCAGATAATTGAATAAAGATCTTTGCTGTGCATGGCTGGAGCTCAGCTGCTGACTTTGCTGACCACATCATGGCCCATCTGTGCTGTCCCTGAAGAGTAAAAGCAGCTCTGAGCAGGGTCTCTGAAGCCTGGCCTGACCCTTCTGGCTCTGGAGTTTGTGTTGCTGAGGGCAGAACTGGAGGGAAGAGCCTGCTCCTTCCAGAGGAAGGGAACAGGTTATCTGGGGCAGTGAGGGTGTCTGCCCAGAGACACAGATGGTCCCAAGCCCTTTGGATGGCTTGGACATCCCCTGGTGCCACACTGCATCACAGACCTTTGGGCACTGAGCAGAAGGACAAACTTGTCACTTTGTCATCTCGTGGCACGGGCTGCTGGACACACCAGGACTGTGGGAAATGTACTTTAAATGTACTTTAGACTCTGCCTGCTGCAATCCTTCCTTCATCTGAACCATCATTACTGGTCACTGCTGAAGATGGAGCACAAGGAGATGGACACATTTCTGTGGAAAAGCAGAAGGTGCTCCTGCTGCTCCTGCTGCCAGCAAAGGCTGGAGGAGCTCCTCATCCAGAGCTGCTCCATTGCAATGCAGTTCCCATCCACCTCTGGATGAGGGAGACAACTCACCATAAAGCCAAGGGGTGTTCAGGAAGGACAGGATGGAGGGGCCCAATTTAGAGCACCAGAAGCAAGCCCAGCACATCCACAAGCCCTCTTTAAAACCTTGCTTTTCTTCCAGGTCATTTTCCATGGACAAGTGACCCTTCCTGCCTCACACCACAGAGCAAGCAGATGCTGAAGGTGAACCAAGTCACTCCCTGCAGGAAAGAGTGAAAGGAAAATGAATCAGAAAAGGAAATCAAAATCAATATTACAAAGTCAAATAATAAAAATTGTGTTATGGAAACAAAGGTCACCCAGGGAAAAATGTAATTGGACGTGACAGCCTAGATTTCCCCAATCCCAGGTGGGGAGACCTTGTGCCCAAGCCAAAGTGTCACCTGGCCATGCTGCTGGAGCTCCACACGGTCTGCACAGCTGTCAGCAGCTGCAGGGAGGATGGAGGAGAGAAACCAGGGGGAGCTGCAGGCAGCCTGGTCTGAAATAGCAGAGGTCCTGCAGGGCAGGAATGAGCTGTGCTGGCAAATCCACCTGGGGAGCCCAGCAGGGAATAAAGGAGCCTGTGGCAGGTCAGGAGGGAGATGTGCTGGACCCTGAGGGCTGAGGAGATTCAGCCTGACTCTGCACAGAGGGGCACCAGCACAGGGATGTGCACAGAGGAATGGGTTTGCTTTCAGTGCAAAAAGGTAACTTGGGCAAGGCCAGCCTCTGTGTGCCTCAGTTTCCCCTTTTGTGAAATGGCTCTTTCACCTCTGCAATTAGACAGGAGAGGCACAGACACCTCTGGACCTCATTAATGAGCACAGGTAGGAACATGAGCCAGAGATTTCTCCCCCAGCCCCTCCAAGGTCTCTCTCCTGCAGGGTGACAAGCTGCAATGCCTCATGCAAATCTTCATTTTGGCCCTCCTGGTCCTGAAGGAGGGGCTGACCGACCCCCACGTGTCTCCCATGAAGCTGCACAAGCCCTGATCCATTTCAGAGAGCACTGGAAATGTGGGGCACGTCCCTCTGATAAGGATGCAAACTTCAAACCTTTATTCCTCAGCCCACAGCACTTCTCTTCATCCTCAGGCTGGTGCTGATGGGTTGTTTGGCAGGTTTTTTATTCCTTCCTTCATTTTATTTTATTTTTAAACTTAACCTCCTGATTCCTCCCGGGAATTTATGTTGGATTCTTTTCATTATTACTTCTTTCTTTCTTTTTCATTTTTTTTTTGTTTTGTTTTGCACAAAGTCAGCAGCAGGGAGATAAACTTCCCACCAAGTCTGTTTGCCAACAAAGCTTTCTTTAGCACAGCAGACAATAGGAGAGCAAAACAAATGCTCTGGCTGGACATGACATTTCCAGCACCATGGTGACCACGGTGGCTGCTCTCTGTCCCCCCACAGCTGGCCCAAGGGTGACCTTCAGCTCCATGAAATGCTGATTTCCTTGTCAGCTGAGAGCCTGCCTACCTGGGCTGGGGGTGTCCCACTGCAGGAGCTGCAGCTTCTCAATTCTTTGGCAGCCCCAGCTCAGCAATCTCCTCTCCAACTGCTCTCAGCAGCTTTGTTCCCTTGTTCTGGCCTTCAGAGCTTCCCTGCAGGCTCTGCTATTTGGGGATGGTTCCTGCATGCTCAGGGGGCAGCTGGAGTTAACCAAGGAATAAGAAGAGAGTGAAAACGTCATTCAGCCTTCAGTACAATTAGCATGGGACCAAATCTTGTGTTCTCCCCAGCTTAAAGGTGCTCAGCTTCTGATAAAATTGACACTGCTGTGGCCAGGATGGCAGAAAACCCAGCTTGCAGCACATTTCAGATGGACATCAAGACTCATTTCCTTCTGGCTGAAACTGGAGTGAGATAACCCCTCAGCAGGCTGGAAAAGCAGTAAAAGCCAAACTTGAAGGAAACCCAAGGGATAAAATCAGGGAATCAGCCTGTTTGCCTTCCAATAACAAAAAAATAAACAACCCCCCCCCCAAAAAAAAAAACCCCAAAAACCCCAAAAAACTGATTTAACTAATAATACTATTAAACTAATAAGTATCCAGGTGAGCTGGATGAGTGGGGAGAATCCTTTGGCAAAGGGGATTTCTCCCCCCAAGAGCAGGACACAAAGAGAAGGCAATGGGGAGCCCTGCCTGCCAGCCCTTGGCCACAAATAATTCTGTATAACTTGGGCCACCTCTCCAGGTAAACAGGAGCCTGTGCAGTGCCTGCATCAGCCCCTGGTGGGTTTGCATCTGCAAAGGAGCTGCTGGAGGGGCCCAATTTAGAGCACCAGAAGCAAGCCCAGCTCATACCCAAGCCCTCTTTAAAACCTTGCTTTTCTTCCAGGTCATTTTCCATGGACAAGTGACCCTTCCCAAAGTTTGGACAGAGCAGGGAGAGGCAGCAGAGCTGCTGTGACTTTATAAACTTCACCTTCAGCAGAGTCTGCTCATCACCCCATCAGCCCTGCCAGCACAGAGCAGAAATGGAAAAGGTCCAAAGAATTGCAACAAATAGTATCAATAATCCATGAGAAGAGATTAAAAAGACTTGAGGCTATTTAGTTTTAGAAGAAGAGGGGATGGGATAGAGGTGAAGACAAGGGAGGCAGAGGCATACAAAGCACTGACTGAGGTAGGGGAGGTGGCTGGGAGCACAAACTGGCCCCTGCAGCACCAAAACAGGAGATTTTCAATGCAGTCAGAGCAGGGTACCTTCCAAACCAAGAGCAGGCAGAGCTGCAGGGTGCCCTGCCATGAAGATCCACAGGAATGTGGAGCTCAGCAGGATCTCACAAACTGGAATAACAGTGGTGTTGGCCAGGATTAAATTTAATAAGCTACAAACTGTCTTGCCCAGGATTTTGTACCTCTGGGGTCTCTGGCATGGACTCTGCTGAAGACAGGACAGTGGGGTGGGGATCCAAACCCCTGGGGGTCATTCCTGTACCTTCCATGTTAAATAGCCCAAGGACAGGCCTGGAGCTACAGGAGCTGCATCTCAGCATCTGCCTGGAACAGATCCCATAACCATCCTGGAGGGATTGGGCTGTGAGATGAGAGAAACCCTTTAGAGGACCTATAAAAACAGCAACAGTGAATAATTACTGTCACCTACAAGGTGTCCTTCATCTTGGAGCTCAGAGTGAGAGCCTGTGCCTGGGGAAACTGAGGCAGGATGACACAGGTGGGAGCCCAGAGCTCCTGCCCACAGTGCAGCAGCAGCTCTCCCTCCCAGAGCTGCACACCTCCTTGGCAGCAGGGGCACAGCAGAGGAAGAAAGCAGGTTGTAAATTCAGGGTGGGTGCTCAAGGAGGGTCAGGGGGATGGAGGGAAGGATCTGGGGGGCTCCTGCAGCATCAGCTGGGTTGGTTTGTCCCCCTGCCCTGCAGCTGGCAGCATCCCCAGGGTGGGTGGCACAGGGGGGTCTGCAGCCAGCACAGCCCAGCTGTGCCCTGTGTGGCACTGCTGGGATGGTGGCACCAGCAGGAGGAGGGACAGGTCACCTCTGGCAGCTGAGATCAGCTGCTCCTCATGGCTGATTTGGAGGTTTTTGCTGGTTTGCTGTAGGAGGCCAAAGCAGAGGAGCTGTCAGCAGGCCAGTGACATTTATTAAGTATTAATCCCTGCAGTGTGTCACTCGCCAGCCTGTTTGATAGTGCCTCTGTGCTGGCTACCATGGTTTCTCACCTCTCTGCTGCTCAGGACAGGGTTTGCTATGCTTCAGGGACTTGCTGGCTATTTTTCCCCCCCGTCACTTTTTCCACCTTCTCTTCCTCCTGTCCCACAGCTGCTCTCTCCTCCTGGATTTACCACAGGTTTGCTTTGATCATCTTCTCCTTCCCTCTTACCCCAAGCCCCCAGCATCTCCCCAGCCACAATCCCCAGTGCTCTCTGCCAGTTCATCCCTATTTCATCTCTAAATGAGGCTTAAAAGATTCTTTACAGGGGAAGAAACAAATATTCCTCCTCCCTCTTCACCCTGTGGATTCCCTGCCAGCCCAGCCCAGCCCGGAGGCTCCCGGCCATGCCGGGGCTCAGGGAGCATCACCACGGTGACACCACTTCTGTTCCTCAGCCGCCCTCGGGGAACAGAAAATGAGCAACTGTAGCTTTAAAACAAAGATTAGATGCAATTTTTTCCCCCCCTCTCTCCCTGCCTTTCTCTCTCCTTTTTTAAAGGGAACTTGTCAAGGTTTCCATCAATAATAGATAATGGTGCATCACTCTGGCAGGTTACACCCTCCGGCTGTTTTGATATTTTCCAGAGAATTTGTCAGCAATCTTACAGCAAAGGAGGGCTGGGGGAAGGGTGCTGGGGGGGGAGAGGCCTCATTAATTTTTTGTCATTTGCATTCCTGCTGCTAAATAATGTATTGATTGCTCTTTCTCTCTTCCTCTTTAATTCTCTCCCTTCTGCAGTGTCTCGCAGCCCGTGGCCCTCACTCGGTGACAGATGAGTTTGTCACAGGCACCAGACAGCTCCTGCTCCCCAGCACTGGGCTGGGAGAGCTCAATGTGACCCAGCCCCAGGCCTGGTGACACCAGCTCCTGGCAGGGGGACACCGAGGTCTCTCCCAGAGCAGATGCTGAGACACCCCAGGCTGTGCCTTGGTGATCCACTCCACACCCAGCTCCTGCAGCCCAGCAGGGCAAGGACAGCAGCACAGGGGTCCTGGCACATGGGGTGTCACCAGAGGAGGGGGGCAGCCATGCCCAGCCAGGGAAAGCAGCCCTGGAGCCCTCTGCCAGCCCAGGGGAGCTCTGGGCATCCTCAGGAAGGAGCCCCTGGAAAAGCCAACACGGGCAGCTCTTACCTTGGGACAGCAGGAAAATGGAAATTTTGGTCTTCTAACTTCAGGAATCTTCTCCCTTCCACAGACCTGAGCCCTGGCAGACACAGCCAAGGTCCATTGAGTTGGCAGCTGAGCTAAACAAGAACTTGCACATGATTTGGGCCTTGCTCAGCTTAACGTGGCTTGGCTTCTCTTTTAATTAATAAATACTTAATTGCATAGTTAATATTTTAATATTTCCTTTTAAAAAATCTGATTTAATGGAGTTCCTGCCAGCTATTTGTTTTGTATTACTTTTATGTTTATTTTCCCTCTTTCATTTCTCATTTCCCCCTCCAACCCACTGCTCTAATCCCTGAAGCTCCCAGCTGATCTTTGCTACTGGAAATTAGGAGGAAATTTGCTAGAAATTGCTACTGGAAATTTCCAGGCTTTCAGCTGAAATGCAATCTGGCCCTTGGTGCTGGCATCCACCAGCCCGAGGTGTTAATGTGGATTATTAGCACTGGATACCTCTGCCAATGTCCCAGCCCCTGGGGAGGGGAGGTGGGACAATGGGATTGTTAAAAATTGGTTAGAAACTGTACCGGGAGTGTGATCCCGTTTTTAACAGGGTGACCCCAAGATGGGGAGAACCCCGAGGCTGTGTTTGCCTCTCAAATCTTACCTGGCTGCACAGCCTGTGCCAGGAGCAGCTCACCTGCACCCAGGCCAGCATGGGAAGGGCTCCAGCTGTGGGGATGTGACCTGCAGCAGTGACAGCTCCTCTCTTCCTCTCCTCAGCCCTGGGCTCCTTGCTGCAGCTCCTCTGGCTCCAGGGTACTGCACACGGTGGGGGGATGCACTCAGAGAGTCACTGAATGAAAGCAGTGACTTCATCCTGCATCCCCTTCCCTTCCCTTCCCTTCCCTTCCCTTCCCTTCCCTTCCCTTCCCTTCCCTTCCCTTCCCTTCCCTTCCCTTCCCTTCCCTTCCCTTCCCTTCCCTTCCCTTCCCTTCCCTTCCCTTCCCTTCCCTTCCCTTCCCTTCCCTCCCATCCCAGGCAGCCCTCAGCTCACAAACAGCACACCTGATCCCCCAAGCACAGCTCCAGAACCACATTTCCCCAGCCCAGGTGAGCTGAGCCCAGGTGAGCTGAGCCCAGGTGAGCTGAGCCTCACCTGGGCTGGGACATCTCCCCCAGCCTCTCTGGGAGCCGGTGCTGAGGACAGTGGGTGTTCCCACAGCCATCCCCACGGGCAGCCTGCTGGGATAATAAAACAAATAAACAGAAGAGTTACAGCCAAGGCACTGGGGGCACCATAAAACAGGCGAAAAGCAAATACAGCCCCGTTAATCCATCCTAAAAGAACAGCTCCTCACGGTCCTGAATGCAGCACAAAGGAACGGGAGATGGGCAGGGCCACAGCTCAGCCGGGGCTCTGTGGGATGGGAAGCAGGGCTGGAAACAAAGCCCAGCCTGCTGGGCACTGGCTGAATCCGGGCTCCAGGAACTCCAGCCTCCCTGCCCAGTTGTGTTTAACACCAGTGACCCCAGTCCAGGACGGGAAGAGAGGTGTGCTGGTGAGAGATGTGCTCCTGCTGCTGGGGAAGCTGGAGGTGACAGGGAGTCGGTGGCAGGAAAGGAGGGGATGAAACAAATCTGGGTGGAAACTGAACGGGACTCTTTAGTGCTCCATCTTCCCACTAATGAGGGTTCTGCATGTGAGGGCAGGAGAAAAAAAAGCCACCAGGCACTAATAAAGCCCTGTGACTTTGCTGACTGCAGGCACTGGTGCTAATGAAGTCACCAGAGAGATGGGATTCCTCTGGCAGCTCTGACATTGCTCTGTAGAACTGTTATTTTAATTCAGTCTGAGGAAACAACAAATAAAAAATAGAAAAAAATAAAAGCCACAGACTGGTGTGGCATGCCCAGGCAGCAGCTGATGCCTCTGGTTTGCTCAGCAGCTGAGGAGGCTGGGTGGGAGGAGGGTGGGAACAGGGGTGTTAGGGACCCTTCGAGGGGGGGGATGCTCTGCTCTCCTCAGAGCTGGGCTGTGAGCTCCTCCTGATGATCCAGGTCTGTGCCAGGAGCCCTGGGGCACACAGGCAGTGTGAGATCAGATCCTGCAGAGGAAGGCAGGACAGAGAGATGGACACTTCCCACACTGGATTTCCAATCATTCCTTAAGTGCCACATTCACCCTCCAGAGCCATCCTTGGAGCAAACACCCAGCAAGGGCCAGTCCATAGCCCTGGAGGTGGAAGATTTCCTGGAGGCAATGGCTTTATACATACAGACACATATTTAAATATTTTTTCTTACATATTAATATATTAACATGTTTATATCTAACATATCAATATATTAAATAAAATCCCTAAATGTTCCCCCCATATACATGTGTGTGTACATACATACAAAAGCTCAGTCTGGCACTGACAGGCTTTAGCAGAGGCTGATTTTGGAAGCCTCACAATGTCCCCTGAAATCCCCACTTCATCAATTTGAGCTCCATGGAAGTAAAGGAGGAGTTGTTTCACCCTCTGGAGCCGGCAGTGCCCGGTGTCCTCGTTGTCACCTCGTGGAGCAGGGAGGAGCAGACAGATCCCCCCCGGGGTTCTCCAATGCCTCTTTTTAATTAGAACCTCGTCTCTGAGTTTTACATGCCCTTCCACAGGGTTAGTTGCTCTCACCTGCTTAATCCTGGGAGATTATTTTCTGGTCTCTTTTAAGAAAATAACCCAACCACCCCAAACTCTTTGGTCTCTTTCAATTCTTTTCATTTCACCTCATTTAATTCCTTGCCAGCTTAATGACTTGGTAGTAATGAATAAGATGAAAATTAGGGCTTAATAAGTGTTAGGAAAAGACAGTTTTCTTGCTGATGAAGGGAGCCTGGTGGTGGGAAAGTGGAGCCTGGGGAGAGCACAGAGATAACCCCAAAGCTCCTCCCGACCTTCAGAGAGGTGATGCCAACTCCGGCTGCAGCTGGTGACAATGACAAGCTGCAGAGAGATCAGGGACGTGCCAGTCCCAGGAGAAGGATGCTGGAGGGAAGCAGGAGGGGATGGACATGAGGAGGGCACAGGGAGTGCTGCAGGGGAGGTGGCTGTGCCCAGCTCAGCATCCCAAACACCCCATTGCTCTGTGCAGAGCTCAGTGCCCGCAGTGCCCCCGTGTCTGGGGACCCCCTGCCCCACCCGGGGGTGGCTTTGGCCTGAGCAGCCCTGCAGCTGCTGCTGGGGTGGCACCCACTCGGTCTGGCAGGGAACTCAGAGCCCAGCACGGTAAATCAGTCCTGGGGTGACTGTGGGACCAACACTGCCCCAACCTCACCTGTCACATCACCTGTCACGAGTGCCTGCAGGGCCACATCCCCGTCTGCCCCCCTCTGTGCTGGTGCTGGGGTCACCGTGTGGCCACAGGTGACATCGGGCCGACAGAACCATCTCCCTGCTGCCACCGCTCCGTGTGCCAGGGCTCGTTGGTGGCACCGCCCCTGCTTTTGCTGACTCAGCAGGAGCGAGCATCCTGCTGACTCAGCAGCGCTGGCAGGAGCTGTGTGTCACACGGGCAGGGCCGGCGGCTCCCCGAGCACCGCTGGCACCGGGATGTGGGGCTGGGTCAGCCGGGATGGCACAGGGCACAGCCCACGGCTCAGAGCTCACGCTGCACCAGCTGACTCCGGACGTGTCTGCTAATTAATGGTAATATTGGAACTGACAGGTGGATCAGGGGAGAAAAGGTGCAGAATTAACTGACCTGCCAGCAGATGTGTCCAACAAGAGTCACCTCCCATAACACCAACCTGTCCCTGCCCATCTGCCCCAGCCAGGGCAAATGCTCCTGGTGAGCCCCACACTGGTCCTGTGACTTCCCAGGGCACCCTGAGAGCTGCCTTCACCTCTGGCACCCACCACGTTACTCCTCCATGGTTGCTTTAATTTTTTTAAGATTTTCTCAGCCTTCTGATATTTACATTTTTGTAATGAACTTTCTCACACGCTTTCTGTAAATAACTTATTGTTTACCATTCTTTTAAAGAAGAGGAGAAATTTGATAGACTGTCAGTTTGTCCAGTGTCATTGGAGAGGTGGCACTTTCACCCTCCAACCCACTGTCACTTTTAGAAAACTATAAATGTTAAAGTTAGAAAATAAAACTTTTCTTTTTTCTTCACTTTAAGAGCAGCAGTGTGTGCACTCGTGTTGTTTCGTGTCCTGCAGTGACATTCCATCACCTCTGAGGACCTCTGGCCATCCCCTGCTCCCAGCTCTCTTTGGTGGTGCCAGAGCTTTTCCCTCCCAGGGATTGCTTTGCTCCTCCTGCTCCCACCTGCTGTCACTTCAGAGTCAGGTTTGAAGTGGAATTTTGCTGTTTGGATCTTTATTTTATTTCCCTGTGAGTAACTGGGCATGCCAGAGGGGAAACACAGGATCCCAGCCCCAGTGAAAGCATCTCTGAGGATCCATGGAGGGCTCTGGGTGTCACCCAGCTAAATTCAGGGCAGGGCTGTTTTGGAGAGAGGGTTTTGCCCCATGCAAAAGCATAATGAACCCCTGTAATGAACCCAGTGAGTGGCAGTGCTGCAGCTCCTGCTGGGCTGAGGAACAGGGCCAGCCCTGGTGCCATCCTGGCTGAGCAGGGCTGTGCCAGGAGCTGAGCATCACCACGAGTCCAGGGAGGAGCTCTCTGGGTTTGGTGGGAGTGTTTCCCATAAAACCCACCCTCTGCAGGCCTGGGGTGGATGCACATCCCTACTCCCACATGGGACTGTCTGTGTGACATTAGGCACTGCAACTTGAGTTCCAACCTTCCCAGCAGCAGTGAGACACTGAAACCCAAGGAGGGTGCAGCCTTGGCAGAGCTGCCCTCCCCAGCACCTCCTCCTTTTCCAGGTGCACAGGTCACCAGGGCATTTTAATTCCCCTGTCCTAGTGCAAGGACTAGAGGTGGTTAAATGGCTTTCCCCATATCATCTGAACTGCTGAAATTCTTATTCCAGGGTGGGAAAAAACCTGAATGAGGAGCTCAGTGAGCTGGGGCAAACAACACCAGGCTCAGGAAATTCCCTCAGCTAAAAATAGTTGACACTAAAATCTATTAGAGGGCTCAAACATATTACAGGGGATCAAAAATCCTGTTCCTGCTCCCTCCTGTGCATTGCTTGTGGCTACTACAGCAGACAGGAGACCAAAACCCTACTAAAATCCCACTATTTTGTAGCAGACACCTCCAGCAAAACAGCTCTTGGATTCAAAAGGATGCTCCAGCCCCCAAACCTTCTTTGTAGTTTTTTGAATTATTGTTTTTATTATAAGTCTCCTCCAAGTCTGTTTCTGCTGTGGCAGACAGCATGAAAGAACCCCTCAATAATAAAACCAGATGCTGCTCCTGCACAGCCCAAGATCAGATGCACCTGCAGCAGGGATCGATTGCCTGATTAGGGGCATTGATTGCCCCAGCCTCATTAGCATATCGTTAGTACTGACCCCATGGCTGGCCCCACTCAAGCAGGCCACGACCTGGATGGATTAAAAAACACAGAGCACTGGGGAGGGATGGGAAATGAGCAAACAGGAGAGGGGGAGGCAGAGATCCTGGTCGATAACATCCACATCATTGCCCTGCTGAGGCCTCCAGTGCTCAACACCCCCTGGAGCATCCCAGGGGGATGCAGCTCCATGGAACAGGGCCCTGCCCAGTGGAGCATCCCCCTGGGGACCATGGAGGGTTGCTTCAGGAGCTCCAGCCCTTTTGAACGTTGACTAACAGGGTTTTTTTTAGTGCTGTGAGTCAGTAGCCCCAGATAGGATTTCCATCTGTGCCATGCCAGTCTGTGCTTTGGGCCTCCATCCAAATAAAGCTGAAGAACTGGTTGGGTTTGATTTGGTTTTATGGTTGGGGATTGATTATTTTTTTTCCTTATCAGTTTTGCACACAAAAGAAGGGGAGAGGAGCCTGGGCTGCTCCAGAGGCCCTGTCCAGCCTGAACTTCCCCTTGTGAGTGACTTTACCTGAGGTCAGGGGACAGGCTGGTATCCCACAGGGATGGAGAGCCCAATCCAGCTGTGCAGAGTGGCCTGGGTTTGTCCTGCACACCTGGGCTCTGTCCCAGCTCTGCTCAGCTTTTCACTGTTGGACCAAACTGATCAAGGGAGCAAGGAGGAGCCTCTGGCAGTGGGTGCAAGGAGCAGCTGCTCCCATTCAGCAGGGAGAGCTGCTGCCCACTGCCCCAAGGTGACATTCACCCCAAACCCAGCTCCAGTCCCATCCCTGGGAGCACCCAGGTCCCTTTCTCTGGACTGATTCACACAGGGGCTCCTGAGCATCCTCTGCTTCTGGGTAGAGAAGCAATTCCCAGGCCCAGGGAGGGCAGCAGCACTACAAATGCAGTCAGACAAGCAGCAGCAGCCCATGGTTGGGCTGTGAGCTAATGAGATCCTGGCTCCAGGCAGGAGCACACTGGGCACTTGTCCAAAGCCCTGAGCCGTGCAGGAGTCAGAGCCAGCAGCCAGGACAGGAGCCCCAGAGAGGTCATGGCCAGGCATGCAAGTGCAGTTTGGCTGCTCCCAAACATCCTTTGAGCATCCAGAATCAGATCTACCCTTTTTTGCTTATTTTTTTAAATTTTAATTACCTGATGCAACAGCTGCAGGATGCTGGAGGACCACAGGTGCAGCACAGGTGACCTTACACAGCTCAGGTGACATTCAGGCATGGACACCCTGTGCCCATCTCTGCTGACCACATCAGAAACATCACATGGCATGGCCTGGACACCCCACAGGCCCCTGCCCTGGTGGGATGTGGGGATGCCACCTGCAGCACCATTCCTGCCCACCTGCAGGGTGGTCCCTGTCTGATTGACAGCTGTGCTGGGCATGTTGTTGAACTTTATAAGGCATTTTTAAAGTAAATGGTGCTAACAGCAAATAAATTCCGGTTTCCCAAATAATCAGCGCAGATTTGGCTAAAATAAAGGGATTTCCTTCCTTCCACCCTGGCGTCTGGGGCAGTGGAGAGCTCCAGGAGCGCAGCGCTATTCCCGCACGGGATAAGTCCCGCCTGCTGAAGCTGTCCATCAGCTCTCATTACGCTTCATTTTCTCTGTCGGGTGAATTATTGCCGGAGACTCGGAGCCGGCAGCCCTTTGCCAGCTCCTGGAACACAGCGAATTAATTAGCAGCGATGTGCTAACTACCGCCAATCTCATCACCCTAATTGCACCGCGAGCATCTGATCTCCTATCGACGAAGGGGCTTTCCCTCCCACACCAGGCCTCCTTTCCCACTTTTCCCCTACTCCTTTCCCATTTTTTGGTGCCATTTCTGAAGAGGAACAACTTGTCCGAGGAGGAGCCGGTGCCCGGGGATGGCAGCGGGATGGATGCGGCAGCCGGAGAGAGGAGCACATCCAGGGCTGTGGGCATCCTGCAGCATCCCTCAGCCCCTGCAGGAGCCCTGGAGATGTGGGACAGAGCCTGCTCCCCGCTGCGTTTTGGCTGCTGAGGCTCTCTGAGCCATCCCAGTCACAGCCAGCTTCGGGGTGATGCTGCCCTCCCTCAAGGACCCAGCTCCAAGGTGCTCCCTTCCCCACTCTGCACTGGGACAGAGCTGCTCTTCAGCAGGAACCACGTTTCAAGCAGTGTTTCCCAACCAAAAAAAAAAAAAAAACCCTCCCGAGCTTTCCCTGTGTTTTTCCAACTGCGAGAAATGTGAGTGTCCCACTCCCCCTCTTCCACTCAGTGCTGGGCTGCGCCACCCCCAGATGGAAAATGAGAAAAACCCTGTGAGCAGGACCCACCTGAGGGACAGTGACCCTCCCCAGCCCAGCTCTTCACAGGATGATTACACATTATGCCATGAATAAGTGATGTCTCACTGCAGATTTCCACCTGTTCCCAGCGTCTCCCTGTGACCCCTGTGGCTTTCAGGGAGGGAGCTGGAAACACAAACCAATTTTGCAGGCAGCAGAGATGTTTGAAGCCTCCTTCATCCCACATTTCAAGTGTTTATCTCCTCTGCTTGGCACAGCTGTGCCTCCTCGGGTGGGAATGGGCAGATCAAGCTCTTGGGGTCAAGTTTTTGCTGCTGCAGGTCCACAGCCTGGTCCAAAGGAAAAGGTGGTGTGAGCATCATTAAGCCACCAAAAAGAAACAAAACCCAGTAAAAACTGTGCTGGCAGCTGGATCCCAGAGACTGATTAATTAATTGGCTGATTAACCATCTATGTGTCCAACCCAAGGGGCTCCTCTGCTGCTTTTCTCAGCAGTGGAGGGAACCTGGGTCTGCAGGAAGCTGCTGGGGTGGCAGAGGTGCTCACTGAGGTGCAGAGGACAAGGAGAAGAGCCCCTGTGTGCCTGGCATGGTGGAGATAACTTACTGTGGCTGAAGTATCTTCCTCCTCCTCTCTGTAACCAGCCAAAAATTAAAAAACAAATATTGCTTTACTGTTCCCAAATGCCTCCACCCACCCAGCAAAAGGCAGGGATAGAAAAACCCTTCAGGAAAAAAAACAACAAACCTCAAACCAAATCCCCCCAAGCTTCCTCTTTCCTTCCCTTGTCAAAATAAGCAAATGAAAAAAAAAATATGGAGAATTTTTTGCCACCAAACCTAATGCTTCACGCTGTGTAGGTGTTCTCCTTCTTTATGAAATTAGTGTTGGCCAAATTTAGTTATTTTCACATCATTTCAAAACAAAGAGTCCAGATACTCCATCTTTTAAGGATTATGAAGAAACATTTTGACACAAAACCCAACCCCCCCATTCGTCAAGTCCTCATCTAATTCAGCACAAGCTCATGAATAATTTTTATCAGCCTGAAGCTGCTCATGGCTGATGAGACTGAGCCCAAAGTGCCCATCAGGGTGGGATCCTCTCCCCAGCAGTGAGTTGCCCACCAGCTCCTGGGAGCCCAGCACCTGCTGGGATTGGTGACCCCAAAGTCCCTGAAATTTCCTCCCAGGTCCAATATTTGCTACAGCAAACAAATGAGATCCTGGAGGAGTCAGGAGATGGGGTGAGAACCCTCCCACACACCTTCCTCCCCTCCTTGGGGCAGGGCCACCTCCTCACCAACTTTCTGCACCACTTCTGCTGCTCGGGCCAACAGGAGCTGTTTGGAGGGGAAAAGAAAAGCCCATAAAAGAAAAGCCCATAAAAGAAAAGCCCATGCTGGAGTCACAGCCATAAACCTGGGCCTGTGGGACCACCGAGGTGGCCTGTCCCAGGGCAGGGTGAGGGTCTGTCCCTGTGCCCTGGAGAACACCTTGGCAGTGCAGAGCAGGAGGGACACGTGTCCAGTCTCAGTTTTTCTCCCCCCCAGGGGCTGCAGAAGCCCCCCAGCAGCTCATCTGCAAACCCTGCCCCCCAGGAAGGCATTCTGGGCTCAGACAGCAGCTCTTGGGCTGGTTTGGGGGGCAGGAAGGCAAAGAGCTCCTGCTGCTCCTCCCTTCTCCCTCCGTGCCAGGCTGATGGCAGCAGCAGTGCCTGCTGCTCTCAGGGGCTCCCAGGCAGCTTCACAGAGCTCTCAGCACTGCAGGGGCTGCCTCTTGTTCTTCTTTTCCTAAATAAACTTCTCTACAGCCAAGGTTTTTCCACACTGACTTGTGCTGGCATTAGCAGATCCCCCCAGATGTGGCTGCAGCTGCCTCCCTGCACTGCTGCCTCTGCTGGGAACGCAGCTATAAAACTTCTGGCTGACTTGCAAGAGAATATTTGTATCATTAATTTTGCCTCGTGAAATCTTTTGAACCCCATTCTCCCTTCCTGGGATCTCTTGGAGCCAGCCCGTGGGTGGAATCAGGGGGTTAAGCTGGAAATTCTCCTCCCAACATTCACATCTTTGCACAGTTGGTTTTAAGCTGATGGCAGAGGTTTAGGAGGGTTCTCAGCTAACAAATGCTACCAGATAACCTGGGAAACATTAAATACCATTGAACCACCTGTCTGTTGTCACAGAGGTTTCACCCAGGCCTGGGGGCAGTTTGGGCAGATGCTGTTTTGCCAACCAGCTTTTCTAGCCCTGTGCCCAAACAGCCCCAGAGAAAGTCCCTCAGCCCCTCTCCCCCCTCCAGGCTCTGCTCCCACTCCCATTTCCCCAGGGGACCCCTGATAGAGAGACAGGAACCAAGGCATCACCCAGCCCCCTGAACTCCAGGGCTGGGAGGAGCACAGCTCCAGAGGGGATCTGAGGTGCACCTGTGAGCAGGGAACACCCTGGGGCAGCATCTCCCTGCAGATCCACCCAGTGCCTTGGGCTGGTGGAGCCATCCCCTCACTCTGGGACCTGCCTCTGCCACAGCTGCCTGCTGAGAGCCTGAGAGCCTTATTTTCTTCCCCCCACACCAGCCTCCTGTGTGGGGGAAGAAAATAATGAACCAAAAAAATTAAAAAAAAAAATAAAGGAGGAAAAGAGAAAGGAGATTAAAAATTATAAACGGCAACAGAAAACAACAACAACAAAAATATACAGCTTTCTCCTCAAACTGTGCTTTTAGTCCCAACAGCGTCTGCTGTGCAGAGCTCACGTCTCAGAATTCACAGCTGCTCAAAAAAACCCCAAAAAGCTCATGAATTATTTATCCCCGCTCAGATCAATCCTTCAGCAGGCTGTCAGTGAGGAATCAAAGCCCAACAAGGCAGGCAGGTGAGGAAGCAGCTCCCAAATTCCCTGAGTGACCAGCAGGTCCCTCAGCTCTCCTGCTGCCCCCCACCTGCCCCATCCCTGTCCCCCCTGCTGCCCATCACACACAAATGACAAATCGAAATAATTTAAATCATAAACCGAACATTTAAATTTAAATGATAAACTGAAATGAAATTGATGGCAAAGGTTTATTCCAAGGAGCACAGGGAGGTTTCTCCCCCTCGCCCCCAGGTGCTGCCATTTCTCACAGCACAGCTCAAAGTGCTTCATCCCCAGCTCTGCCTCCCCCTCTGAAAATCCTGGGTCTCTCCCCCACAGCCTCTTTCCCCTTGTAAAACTGGCAGGGAAGTTAAAAAAGAGCATTTGCAGCAGCTGAGGGAAGGAACCATCCGTGTCCTTGTCCCCATCCCCACTGTCCTGTCTCTCCAGGGTCTGTCTGTCTGTCAGGAGCTGCACATGCAGAGGAGAGCAAAGGACAGGGACACAGGGGCTGGAAAAACTCTTGTTTGTCCACCCTGTCTGGTGTGGAGCAGCAAAGAAGGTGGGTTGGAAACAGAGGGAACATTTCAGCTCCTTTTCCTCTTTGCTCTTCAGGTGAAAAATCCGCCCTGCAAAGAGAGGTGGCAATGTCCCACCAATGTCCCCAGGGCTGCTCCAGGCTCTGAGCTGGGACTGGGGGTGTTGCCAGGCTCTTTCCCATCACACCAGTGAGAGCAGCAGGAATGACCCTGGAATGGGGCACTTAAAGGGTGACACTGGAATGGGGATCTGAAGGGTGACCCTGGAATGGGGAATCTGAAGGGTGACACTGGAATGGGGAATCTGAAGGGTGACCCTGGAATGGGGATCTGAAGGGTGACCCTGGAATGGGGAATCTGAAGGGTGACCCAGGAATGGGGAATCTGAAGGGTGACCCAGGAATGGGAATCTGAAGGGTGACCCAGGAATGGGGAATCTGAAGGGTGACACTGGAATGGGAATCTGAAGGGTGACCCAGGAATGGGGAATCTGAAGCGCTGCCCTTCCAGGCTGAGGATCTCTCCGTGGGCTCTCACTGAGTTTGGGCTCTGGTTTTCCCTCATCCCGAGTTTCCTGCTGTCCGCTCCGGTTCCTGTATCACTCCTGGAGCATCTCCTTTCCCTGGGTGAATGCAGCTCTGCTTAATTAGCGCCGGCTCCTCATTAACCCGCGGCTGCTCCGCTCCGGAGCTCCCTCCTGCTGCAGCTCCGCTCCCGCCCGGCGCAGCCCGGCTCGGGGCAGGGCAGGAACACACCCGGGACACCAAATCCCCATCCCTGCCCTGCCCGCAGAGCTTTGCTTCTGCTCAGGCAAAATGGGCACTGCCTGCCAAAAAACCAGGGCAGGGCTGGTGGGCACAGGGGGCTCAGCTCTGCTGCTCTCCCTGTCCCCATCCCACCCTCCCTGGTGCTCCGGGAGAGCCTCCAGCATCCTGAATTCCCGCAGCACCTCCCCTGGTGCACAGCCATTCATCAAGGCACACAAACAGCCCGGCCGCTAAAGGCCACGCCGTGACAAAATGCCAATAGCTGTATTTACATTCGATATGTGCCGCTAATCTCGCCTTCAGAAAGCTGAACCTGCCTGCTCCTTGCCGGGCATCACCTCTTTAATCAGTCTCTCGTTACTGATCACAGATTGATTTCAGTTCCAGTAGCCAATAGGTTTTCCTTTTAATTTTCAGCATCATGTTTAATTAAAGCAGGGTGGGTCCGACCCCATCAGATCATATCAAAGTCTGTCTAAGCCCCAGGTGAGTGAAAACACCAGCATAAATTATTGATCAATCTTTGTTCAGATTAATCTATCACTGCCTCTCCCGGGCAGTGCAGGATGGGGCTGGTGAGGGGTTTGTCTCATGGCAGCTCAGGACACTGTGCTGGCCCAGCCAGAGAGATCAAAACTTGCTCCTCAAAAGCATCACATCTCCCCACCCTTTCCTCCCAGAAAATCCCAGCCCAGAGGCACAGCAGGTGCTGGGAGATGCTGCTAAACTTCCAGAGCTCGTTATCCACTGGGAGGAGGATGCAAACCACAGCGAGAAGCCAAGATTAAAGAAATCCCCATTGCTGCACAAATACCAGTCTAAAAGCCCTGGAAGAACAAGTGTTTTTGCCAATGCTCAGGACAGGAAAACCTTTCTCCCCTGCCCTGCTGCAGAATTCCAAGTGATCCATGGAAGTGCAGCTGGTACCTGGAGGCAGCTCTGTGTCAGCATGCAGAAGAGATGAGGAGCACAGGAGGTGGCTGGGATGGGCACAGAAAACCAGGCAGACAAGGTGGGAGGTGCTGCTGCCCCTCAGCCCAAGCACTTCCCCCTGTGAGCTCTCCCAGCCCCAAGCCAGGAGGGATTTCTGCTCCTCTGGGGCTGGGTGAGGGCCTGAGCTCAGAAATGATCCAGAAATGCTGGAAACCAGCAGAGCCTTGGAGCACCAGCAGAGCCTTGGAGCACCTGAGAGGTCCTGCGGGGTTCAGGCAGAGCTGGCTGCTCCAGCACTGCAGCAGCCCCAGCCCGGAGAGCAAACACGCCTTTGGATGATGAATAAAGATGGAGAAGAGGCATTCCTGCTGCTCCCAAGGCTCTCCTGCCTGAATACTAATTGCTGGTCTGAGCTGAGACTGCTTAAAAGCATGTTTGGGGCCAGGGTCTGGAAGAGACTGCAGTGCATTTGCATCATTCCTGGGAAAAACAGGTGGTTTTGCTGGATTCAGAAAACTTCTGTTCCTGGAGTAAACTTTGGATGCTGCCAAAGCCCGAGAGGGGTGAAGGGCTGCATAGCAATAGCTGGAGAGTGGGGAAGCATTGCCAAGAGCATCAGCTCAGCTCGTGAGTCAGCAGCATTAGCTCTCACCTCAACAAGCAATCTGCAAATTGTGCAAATCTGCTTTTCACAGTTCACCTAACCTGCGAAATGGCCTCAGATTTACAGCCCCGGTGTTCACTTAAAAACAACTGAGTTAATGAAGAGCTGGGAGGGAGGGGGGGAATTGCACCAAGACAGAGCTTGGGTTTCACCTGGAGCCCTGGCTGGTGCCATCCCCCACAAGGGTTTCTGTCCCATCCCCACAAACACCTGGGGCTGGTTTGTCACAGCCACATTTCCTGAAAAATCCCTTTTTGCCAGGATTTCTTCTCCTGGGAAGCTGAGAAGCCTCAGAGAAAAATGAAAACAATAATGACCTGATTTGCTTCTCCTGTGTTTTGCTGCTTTGGAATGTGGTTTGGACATTCTTTATTATAATAAAATAATAAATTAGCCTTCTAAGAACATGGAGTCAGATTCAATCATTCCTCCCAACGACGGGGGACTCAGAAAATACCACACTGGTTCCTGAGCCAAGCATCCCCTTGGCTTCCCTCTTTTTCCACTTGCTGAGCTGCAGCCCCCATCTGAGGCTGAGCAGGGGGATTCTTTGATAAGGCAAAGATTTCCAATCCTTTTGGATTAAACCCCTCCCATCACCAGACGCAGGGCGGACACGGAGATCAGTCTGTGCAAGGAGAGGATGAAAGGGGCCGTGTTTGCCCTCCCTTTGTAAAGTGGTGAGATCAATACCCCCTTTCCACTGGGATAAAAGGGCCAGCTCAGCTGTGGGGAAATTGCTGGGGAAGGAGGAGGCAGGAGCAGAGTGGAAGGAGCCACCCCAGGGTTTACCTTTAAAGTATTTTTAGCACCGAGCTCAGAAGAAAAAGCTGCAGCTGAATAGTTCAGAGCAGGATGAGGGGAGGACGTGGAGGAGTTACCTTTGTGCTCAGCTCCTGGAGCAGAGGAGAGGGGGCAAGGTTGTGTCTGCTCCTTGCACTGAGCTTCTGGAACACGTGTGACAGGAGGGTGGTGCCTTTGAAGCCTCTCTCTGGGCCTCATCCCTTGGATTTTAGATCCCTGAAAGAAAATCCATCAGTTCTTCGTGCAGGGCTGGGTGTGAGAAGGTACCTGCTAGTCCCATGTGTGTGAAATCCTGGGGTTCAGTAACCCTTGGGTGATGCTCTGGATAATTTCCAGCATTTTGTGGAGCTGTGCCACTGTTTGGCTCCTTCAACCCCATCCTGGCCCTGAGGCTGAGCCACCCTGGGCAAAACTTTGCCCACACTCTGCTGCCAACCTGTGCTGATGGGAACAGTCACTCAGCTTTTCCCACAGAAACTGGGACTGTCAATCCCACTCCAGCCCTAATTTCAGATGGTGTTTGCTCTCCTTCCAGATAATGCCATCCTAATGTTCTCCAAGGGGCTGCTGGTAATCTTGTGCTGCAGATGGATGGGTCATCATGGATGGGGGCAGAGGGGGCTCTGCAGCACAGATTGATCAAGCCTGTCACAAAAAGTGATGAGATTTCTGTCCACATCACACCCCACCCATGGATATTCCTATAGGCAAACCCCAGCACCCCCACAGGAGCTGTGTGTCACAGCCTGGAGGCATTTCAGGGGAAATCTGTGAGCAGATCCTGGTGGGAGAAACAGCTTCCTACAAAGAGTGGCTGGAGAAGAGGATGGGCCTGAGAGCAGAGCTCCTCCAGCCTGCACTGGGGGCTTAGCACAGAGCATCTCCTCTTGTTCTGCAGCATCACCCCGTGAGGTTTAACAGCTGCTGCATCCCCCTTGCATTGCTGCACCCTGGGGCCTGCCCAAGATCCATGGAAGCCAGTGGAAACTTCCATTGGCATCAATCAATCCATGATTAAACAGAGGCTGTATAGCCTGTGATACCTGAGGGATGAAAGATATAAATGTAACTCCTTTTCAAAATTTACATTTTAAAGAAATGCTGTTTTCCATGATCAGTAAAAACCCAGCACTGCTTGTTGTGGTGAAACTCAGGAGTTGTTCTCCTGATTTCAGGAGACACTGAGCACAGGGGGAAAGCTGCTGAAATCTGAGTACAAACCTGGAGGACAGAGAGGAGCACAAGTGCCAAAAGCACCTCAGAGCTCAGGCTGAAGGATGCTTCAAGCCAGGAGACTCTCCAGCCCCAGTGGCCTTGGAGTGCAATAAAGAAACACAAGGAACTCTTATTTTTGCAGCTTCCTGGAAATAGCAGGGGAAGAGGACAAAATGCCAGGGATCCCAGAGTTATTTCTTTGAAACAGGAGCATTAAAAGGACCAGTTTTATCTAAAGTGATAAAACAACAGAACTCAACTGGCATCCAAGAAGACCAAAAGCACATTGCTCAGTGCTAGGAGCCTTACAGGAGAAAAGTTCTGCTTGGCAGCACCAATTCAAAGTGCAGCTTAAAAACCAGGGACTTCAAGGTGGGTTTTTTGTTTCTGTTCTGTTTCATTTCTAAGAAATTTAATTACTTTGTCTTTTGAATGCTCTTCAAAAGCTTTGCATTCTCTATCCAGCAATTCTCACACCGTGCCCATGCAGAGCCCTGGTGGCACCAGACTTGGGAAAAAGAAAGTAAATCCACTTTTAATCTCAAGGGCTGAAGGTGTTAGGTTTTGTTTATCTCACCACTATTTAATGTTGAATATTTGCAGCCCTTCTGATAACCAGGGTGAGGGTGTATTGATTTCTCCACCTCGTGCTATAAGGTGGCTTGTATTAAAAAAGAGATAACTCAGCTCTTTTCTAGTTCAGAGCCTGCCCATGTTGGACTGTTTTCTGAGCAGCACTCTTTCTCCCCCAAGAAAATCCTTAAAAATATTCACAGATGAAAACTAAATACCAGCCTTTCTACTGAGTTTTGTAGCAGTCCATGAACAGTAAAACAATCAAAAGGATTTTTAACAGAAGCAAATAAACCAGTTTAACTGATTAAACAGGAAACTGAGGTGCCAGATGTGGGATGATACCTAAAGATTTGTGAGGAAATGCATGGTTTTAAAGCTTCTTGAAGAAGTTTGGGAATTTCTGCCTTGCAGAGGGCAGCAGCCCCGGCACACCTGCAAAAACTCTCTGGGGTCCAGCAGTGCAGGTATTGGAGAGCTCACCTGTATTTTCCCAGCACAATCAACACGGTTGTCAGGTGAGTTTGGCAGGACTTCCTTCCTGATCCCCCACTGCTGCTTTAAGGCTGGAAGAATGTCCTGTCACAGCAATTTAAATGTTTCCCAGCCCGGCCTTTCCACTCTCCTGCCTCAGCAATTTGCAGTTTTAATTTCACGGATGTTTGTAATTACAGCGAGGGGCTCAGTGAAAACAAAAAGCAAACCAGGAGAGCTTGGCAGCTTTGCTTCTTGGCTTGTTTTGTTGAATACTCTGGGATTAATTTCCTCATGTTTTTCTGGAGGAGAAAAGTACTTAATACAATGAATCTAATTTGGCTATAACCTTCCAGGGCCTCAGACCCAGGTGGCACCCGGGCTGAGGCCAGGAGCACATCCTGCAGCAGCATCAGTTCCTTCATCCCCAGATCCAGGGGAGAAAAAACACCCAAAAGCTCAGGGAACCACAGGGGCCCTGAGCAGAGCAGACCTTGATGTGAAGGAGCAGCACAGTTTCTCTCCCTCCCCTTAGCTGGGAGCACAACTCTGTCAGAAACCCGAGGTTTGGGAAGCTCAGGATGAAGGGGTTTGGAAGCATTTCATCAGAGTCACCTCCTAGCTCAGGAAGAATTCATCACCAGAGCAGGATTTATAGGAGAGCTGGGTAAAACCTCTGAGAAAGAAAACAAAATTTAATTAAGCCTCCTGTTAAGGTCATGGTTTAGCAATTTTTGCTCCAATTCAGCATCTCGGGACATCACCCGGCTGTGCCTGCCCTGCCCGGGCGGGATGCTCCGTCCCCGGCACCGCCTTTATCCCCTGCCAGCTCCCATTCTCCTCTGACATTTCCCTTCCCCTCAGGTCCCCCAGCAGGTTCCAGCCTCGCCAGCTCCAGGAACCGACGGCTGGCAGAGTTTTTCATCCAGCAGAAAATGAGCAGTGCCCACGGGTCACCTCTGCTGGGGCTGCTCTCTGGATTGCTCCCAACCCAGGGGAGCCCAGAGCCCATTGTCACCCCCGAGCCCCGGCTGGTGACACTGTAAAAAAGCACTCCTTTCATTGCAGCATTCAAAAGAGGGATTGTTAACAGTAAAGAAAGAAAAAGGGCTAAAAATACCATAAAAAACCCAAAATGCAGGGAGGAATTGCAGATGGTGAGGGACAAGGGCACGGTGGCACTGCCTGGGCACAGGCTGCTGCTCCCCTCCATCAGCTTCATTTTTATACCAAGGCTACACCGAAATTTCCTGCTAATTCTTCACCTGCAGGTGCCAAAGGAGCAGCTTGTTGTGCAACTCAGTAGCTGAGACGTTGGTAGCACGGGTTAATTGCAATTGGGTACATAAACCCCAGCCTGCTTTCCTGTCCCTTAGAATCACGTTCTCCACGCAAATATTTGTCCTCATGAATTCGAAATGATCTCACCATTAATATTTTTCACATATTTGTTGTTTTCTGGCAATACTCCTCAGCTGATTTGCAGGACTGTTGGGGATGTTGAAGACCAGAGTGGGGCACCTTTAAACCCAAAATGCTCAGTCTCAGCACCTGAATAACAAAACTTCTCTGTCCTTGATCCTGGTCCTCTGGTTTTCAGAGCAACTTTTTAATCAGCACAATCCTGGCTATTACAAGGACTCCCATTTTAAATTAGCCTCCTTATTAAGATAAAACAGTAAATAAAATGAGAAATGCTCAGCTGTCCCTGGGTTCTCCCAACTCAAAAGACAATAAAAGCCCATTCACATTCCTATGCCATTCTTCATTTTTTTTTTTAATCCCCCTTTCATTTTTATGACACAAACCCAGCAATCAGGTATTAGTGCTGCAGCTGAACTTTACAGAGGATAAAATGCCAGCTGATAAAAAATCCTGGTTGCTGCAGGGACCCACCCCTGCCCTTCCAGAGGGTCACTCCTCTCCTTGTGTTAACAAGGAGCAAGTCTGGAGACGTCTCTTGTTTTGATCATTTGCTTTTAAAAGGGAAGAAGAAAGACAACCTCACAATTTCCAACAAGTTCATGACACACACATGTCTTTATAGGAACTAATTATCTGATATTGCAGTCACTGTCCCTCAGAGGAAGAGAGGAGACACAAAGCAACCAATTCCCTCCTTACCCCGCTGCTTCCAACCAGGGATTACCCATGGGAAAAACAGTTGCTGTCTGATGTGAACAAACCCAGCTGAAGCCCCCCCTTCCTGTGCTCACCTGCAGCAAATCTCTTCTCCTGAAGGACACCAGGAGAGTTTGGAGCAGAAGCTCTGACTCCCAGTGCAGCGTGTGATGATCCAGGGCATAGGAGACCTTGGCTCAGGCTGTGGGATTCAGTGACAGCTCCTGCTCAGGGCTGGGGGAGGAGGGCCAGGAAGGGCCTGAAGGGCCAAACTCTCTGAGGGAACCTGAGTTCAGTCAGCTTGAGGCTGATCTGCCCCTCCTGCATGGATGTGAACTGAACCCATGCAGGGATCCGTGCTGGGGTCACACCAGCTGGGGTCAGGGTGGCAGGAGGAACTTCTGAGGTTTCCCTGCAGTTTTGGGTGACAGCTGGAAGGGGACCCTGAGCCTCCTGCCAGACCTCCTCCCTGCCAGCCTCTGCCACCTCCAGGGCTCAGCTGGGGTGTCCTGGCACAGAGCAAGGAGCGATGGATTCCCAGGGAGATGCTGATGGGGAGTCCAGGCACAGGGCTGGGAAGGGGCCCAGTCCTGCACTGCCCTCGTGCAAACCCTCCACAACAGGGGACTTTTGGAAGGTTTTGCCAGATCTTTAGAACTCACAGCTCTGGAGACACCAGAACAAGCTGTGGAGACACTCAGGATGGGGATCCTGCCACACACCAGAACCCCCAGTCCTGCTCACCCCAGCCAGGGCTGCAGCAACACAGCACAACACTGAGCCCAGAGGCTGCCACTGAGAGACAAATATCCTCCTATTTAAGCTGCATTTCTACCTTGAAAAGCAATTTGCAACCCACAGAGCGATTCTGACAAGCCTCCCTGAAACCACGTTCTGAGTTTGCATGAAGGACCTGCCAGCCCTGGGATTCATCATCATCAGGGCTTCAAAGTGCTACAAGGCAACCCAGCTCTCACATTTGCAGAATCCCAGCAGCTTTCGGAGCGTGGGGTGGGTGAAACCTGGGAGCCTTCAAGGGCTTTAGCCAAGGATGTCACCTTGGGGTTGGAGAAGCTGCAGGAGCCCTGCCAGGTACCCAGAGCCCAAGAGCTGTTGGGGTGGCCAGGGCTGCTGCACTGCTGGGATGGGATTCCACTTCTCTCAAAATTAAAAGCTGTTGGAGAGGCCAAAGAGAAAAGGGAAATCTTTCCCACGTGTTCTTCAAGCCCTTCTCCAAAAGGTTTAGCCTTGAAATGGGACCACACCAACAGCACTCACTCTCTTACTGCATTCCTGGGTAAATTCTTCCCTGTGGATTCTCTGGCTGCTGCACAGCACCAATTAACCCAGGGCCTAATTCAAAAAAATGTATTGGTTTGTGGGCAGACGTTAAAAACTTTGGGAAAAGGCAACAAATATACAAGGGAGGAAAGAGAACTAAAAGGCTTTGGTTAGAAAATTAAAGTTGTTTGCCATGGCTTGATGGCTTAATCAGTCGATCAATATTTTTCACAGGGCAGGCAGGGAGGGAGCCATGAGCTGTGATGAAAAATGCATGAGGGGACAAGGGAGACCTGGGAGTAGAAAATTAAAAAGTCAGCCTGTTACATTTGTCCAATATTGGCAGAGAAATTAAAGCGGTTTGGGGAGGGGTGCGGGGAGGGAAAGGGGAGCGGCTGCGAATCTGCTGCGGGTTCCCTTCACCAGAGAAAGCTGGACATTAATTAAGTTGCTTTCTTAGCAAAAAGATGGATTTTGTAACCTTTAGCACTGGCCAGCACCACCAGCACAGCGGGAGGGGTTTGCACAGGGAAAATAGAAAGGATTTGTGGCCAGAGGAGCAGGCTGTGCTCAGGGAGGGTGACTCTGACAGTGCCCAGGGCGAGGGGCTGCCCTGCAGCAGGAGGGGAGCTGGATGGATCCTGCACAGGAACAGCCACACTGGGATGATTCAGCTCTGTCACAGCCAGAGCCACCACAGCAGCTCTTGTTTCTGTGTGTGCATCACTTTCCTTTTCTCTGCTCAGTTTGGCCACTCCTGGTTCTGCTGGCTGTGCAGAAATGAGGAAAAGGACAAGGGCAGGCCTGGAAGAGGCTCTGGAAGAGGTGAGAGCCAACCACTCCTTATGGATCACGGTCCTTGGTGTTTGCCTTGGAGATTGGGACTGCTTTAATACCTGCAACAAACTCCAGAGGTAAAGTCATTAATTCCTCAACTAAACTGCTTTTGGCCACCCCTCCTTTCTAAGGGGACAAAAACAATTGTAATGCCCAGTATCCAAAGCTGAGAAAAACCCCAGAAATTCTGTCACTGAGAATGGCTCTGTGCTTTGGAGTGACCTCCCAGTTCCCAGCCCTCACACTCAGAGCAGCCTCTGCTTTCCTTGGGAATCCTCATCCCAGGAATATCCAGGCCCTGCCACCAGGCTCTGGACTGCCAGGACAACGAGCAGGGACAGGCACAGACTGAACCCAAACTGCTGGCACTCCTAGCTGAGTGTCACTCCCCCAAATGAAAACATTCCAACCTGCTGCCCTTCAGGGCTTGCAGGGACAGAACTCCACGATCTGATCCCTCTGCTGCAGTTCAGGGGGAAGGGACCTGACAAAGGGCTTTGTGTTGCACTTCAGTTAAACAAATTACTTTTGTACTGAGGTACTTACAGTGAATTGTGTGATTCTCCATCAGACTCCCCAAGCTACAGGTTTAAAATTTCAGGCTCAATTAACAGACTTGGACAACGCTGTTTTCTGCAGCTAATTATCTCCAAATGCCAAGACATGATACTTTTGTGAACCTCAGGATTTGCTTTCTACACCATTATTTAAGCATAAACAGAAGGGAGCAGCCAGCAGTGCCTAAAGCAGGTTGGATATCATATTATGACCTTTATAGTAACAAAAAAAAATGCTTATGCTATCAGAAAGCCAGGCCTTCTAATTAGCACAGGAACAGGATGGAGAGTGGGGGATGATTATTTCCAAGGCCCAGGCTCATCCAAGATGCAAACATTGTTCTGTCTTGGCTGATCTTTGGACTGAGAAGGCTGCTTGGGTCAAATAACAGCACCAAAAGTTTTCATTAGGTAATCCAACTGCAGCTGGGTTTGAAATGGCCATTATCCCACTGCTATGGTTAATTCTTCTGTTTGGTGACTGGGAATGTTGTTATTAATAATAATATGGAAAAAAAAATTAGATCTCATCATTAACATCCTCAAACACACACTCTCATCCTTCACACACAATGTTGTCATAAACATGTCATCCACAGTCATAAACATGAATTTTCTTTCAATTTTTCTCTCCTTCATTCCAGCCAATCCTGCAACAGAGGCTTATCCAAAGGCAGAAGGAACCTCAGGAATTACTCTGCAGCACTGTCAATTTATTTGACACTTAATGGAGTGACAAGGGTCCTCCAGAGCTCCCCTTCCCAGCTCCCAAATCAGCTGATTACTGAAGCCTTTGTGGTCTGTAGCAGCAAAAGGTGAGAATGAGAGTGGAATTAATCAAATTGGCTGTCAGGGGGGACACAGGAGGTGTGAAGTCAGCAAAATAGCAGAGGAGAGACTTCACCCACGCCAGCCCAGGGCTGGGACAGGAGCAGGGACCTTTCCCTGTGTCTGGGGAAAGGAAAACCAGCCAAGGCTCAGAGGATGGAACTCTCCCATCCCTTCCAAGCTCAGGGATTGCTGGGAGGAATGCTGCTCTTCTGCAGCATGTTCCATGAACATTTTAAATCATTTAGGAAATGCTGGATATCTGTGCTGCAGAAACTGCTTTAGGGCTGAATTATTTCAGTTGTAGAACACGACTGTCACTGCTCATCACACGTTTTCTAACCACTTAATACATGCAGATTTTGTTAACATTTCTCATTACAATTTCAGTAAAGGGAAACATCTGTTTCCCCCCCGCCTCAGAAAGTTACACTGCATCTTCCAAGCTGCCACATGTCTTTGAAATTCCATGTTTAATCAATGCCATAATCTGCTCTTCCACAAAAATACCCCAGCACTCAGATAAGCAGCCTTGCAACAATTCCCCCCCAACATTTCAGCACGTTTAAATGTTTCCAGTTTTCCTAAAGAAAAGAGCAGCACTGAAAAATCCACACCAAACCCAAAGGTTTTGCTGAACAAACACAGAACCAAACAGCACAAGTTTTGAGAATACAAAATTTATTTCAAGCTTATAAAAGTCCTCAGCATTGCAAATTCTGTCACAAAACTCAAACTGTACAATGGATATTTTCATTAAAGTTTGGAGTACTGATAATTGCTGCCAGACCTTCCCAGCAGATCATTTCAGATCACACACACAGCTTCTCCTCCAAGATGGATCAGTCTCACATGTGCCTCGCAGACGGCTGCTCCAGAGCCAAATGTTTCAGTGCAACCTCACTGCTCAGCCCAGGGAGGTTCAGAGTGGAGCCCCAGTGCTGTCCCAGAGCCCCAGTGCTGACTGCTCTGGGCTCCTACTGCCTGCAGGTGTCGTGGAAAGCCTCGAGGGTTCGGAAGTCCCTCCACGTGGGTGGCAGGCCATCCTGCAGGAACTTCCCACAGCGCTGGCACGGAGCCTGGAACAGCTTTATGTAACTCCTTAACCAGGTCTGAAAGGAAAAGGGAGAGAAGTTAAAGAAAACTGGATGTGGATGTTCCCCTTTGTCATTATTCTTGTCAAACAGAAGCAGCAAGGACAGAGGATGTGCTGTGGCCAGGCCCCAGTGAGGTGCAGGGTGATTCTATCAACACAAGCACACTGAAGATTACAAGGTCACTGTAGAGCTGAATTCCCACTTCATTAATCATTTCTTTTTTAGTTACTTAAGCAAATTCATTAATAGAAACTCCTGCCCTGTGAGCAGGAGGCATTTGCAGCTCCAGAACTGTGAGGGGAGGCAAGTGTTGCAATGCCTCACATTTCTACTGGGATATAATTGTTCCTCCTGGTGGTGCCTTCTCCAGCTGAGTATTGGTTTGTCTCTTGCCATGACCATCCATCACCCCCTGCTGCACTCCCACTGCAGGCTGGGCTCTCCAGAGCTGAAGACAGAAGGACTCCCACATCCAGCTAATGAACTTCCTCTCTAATGTGATTTCAGGATCAATACTTGCTGGTCATAAAAATACTGAGCCATTTTAAACCTGATTCCACTGATGACTACATATCTATAAAATAAATAAAAGGCCAGTAGTGCTGAACAACACAGGGTAAGTTCAGATGTTCCTTCACAAAGTTGCTGCCTCTGAAATGGGTTGTTCTCATCATCACATGCAGCAATGAGCATTGCATAACCCAATTCCCCACTCAAGGCAAGGAGATACACAACTAAAAAAGCCCCAGACCAGCAGATTTATACTGTGAAGGATGCACATGAATCTTGTCATTTAAAGTCCTATTGAATGACATCGATAAGAGAAAATTGTTCTCTAAAGAAGAGGTCAGCTGAGTTTATTGAAACAAATCCTTCCATCTTCATCAGAGTTTTCTCTATAGCAACCAAACCTTGGGCTGTCAATAACTCTCCTCCAGAAGAACAAGATCTTGTCTGGGTTGAGCAGTAAATATGGGCACAAGGGCAGCACAACTCTACAAGTAAATTGCTGTTACTTACTTCAGCTGGGATGGGCTTTGCTTGCACATGGAGAAATTGAATTTTCTGAGCCATAATACAAAAATAGGTAAATGAAGTTAAATTGTGCATTTGAGACGTGTTGACAGAAAAGAAAGGAATGGGTTCTTCATTCCCATCAGAAAATTTGGGCTCCAGAAGATCCTGTCATGAGGATTGCACAAGTGACAGCTGAAAGGCCCAACATATTGACTCTTGTGCAGGTTTTGCTTTGTTGGAAGCTTTGGTGTTTTCCCTGATCAATACAGCAGGGCCTTGGCTCACACAAACCACTTGTTCTACTCAACATTCATTTTCAGGACCATGCTGAACATGGATCTGACCAGTAATGGTTGCTCTCACCTTTCAAAACCTATTATTTTAAGATGCACCTTGCAAATCTCTCACCTTAGTGGCCTTTTTATTAAATAACCAATCCAGCACAGCAGGGAGGAGAGCCTGACTGCTCTGAAATTACACACTGGAAATTAAGGATGTAAAAGAACTGGTGCTAAATACTCCTAAAGACATTGAATGGCAAAATGAGGTTTATGTTTCCCAAAGTCTCAGCTGCATTGCTCCAGGTGAAGGGGCAAATTAAGGAAGGAAGTGGAGGAAAAAGCCTGAATTGTAAAGAAAATCTCTCCCCAGATCCTCCTCTGACTGTAGCAGAGGGAACAGCAAGAGCCTCCACTGCCAAAATTCATCTTGGTAGAAGGAATTCTGAATCTTAATTCCTTGCATTCACCCTCTGATTAACATGGCTGCTTCTTATGCAAGTTTATTTCACAAATAGGATTCTAAATACAAAAAGAACTAAAGGGGATAAACTTAAATCTGTACATCAAGGTAGAATTGGATCAGATTAATTTGATTCAGCAAGAGAAGATCTGAATACTCCAGTATTTCCTTCTTCTCCAAACACCTGCTGCTGAGCTGGGTGAGTACACACAGCTCCACAGGAACAGAGTCTGGATACAAAATGGAACCTTCTGTAAATAATGCCCATCATTCCCATCCTGGGCAAGCTCCTCAGCTGGATTACCAGCACTGGGAATTCCAATTTCCTCCTACCAGGGAACTGCCAGTGGAGCAGATTTTGTACATCCAGAACTTGCACAGTAGGAACTGTCCAAGGGCTGGGCCCAAGGACAGAGTTTGGCTGAGGGAGTTTTTCCTCCTGTTCTGACAGATGAGCCAGACCTTTGCAGACAGGAATCACCAGGCCAATACTGAGACCTGGACAGAAGAGCCATTCCCAGCTCAGTTTTCCAACACCAATTCCCCCAGGGAAATGGGGATGGGCTCTTCATCCCTGTCCAGGTAGGAGACACAAAGAATCCCAGTCTCTGGGGAAATTCCAAGTGCATCAGAACTGCCTGATGTCACAAACTAGGCTGGAAAATGGTGTTTTCCAACAGACTTACCATGAAAGACCTGACCACCACATCTGGCATCTGGGGCAGCTGGTAGTGCAGCAGGGCAGTGGTTGCATGATCTGTCACCTGCATCAGACCAAAGGAGAAAGAAAATTCCTTTATTCACTCTCCATTTCACACAAAGCAGTGTTAGCCTGCAGGAAAATGATGAATTCCACAGGGAGGGAGCAAACCAGGGAGTACAAGGATTACTCAGTTTCATTTCCTCTGACATCAGGAATCAATTAATATGATTATGGTTTATAAATACTTGCATTACTAAAAGATTTCTGATAAAAAGCTTTTTAATTTCCCAGACAGACCCACAGCAAGATCACACATCTGGGAATTGCACATGGGCACAACACATATAAAATGTGTATTTATAATAACAAGAACAATTAAAGAAAAATCAGGAAAACTAACCAATGCTGACAGATTTTTTTTTTACTAGCTACCATTTTTTAAATTATTCTGGAAGGGGCAGTTTCTGACAGTTATGATACAATTTTTTAGCAGTATTCAGCCTGTCAGCTGTTATCAGCACAGTCAACAGCTTACTGCTTCCTAGAAATTCCATGCTGAATGCAAGAAATTATTGGAAAAACTCTTTATGCTGGACAATAAAGAATTCAAAACAACATCACAACCACAAGAGCTTTTTCACAAATTTCAACTTATGAATCTCAATGGTCCTCATCAGTAATGTCAAAGCTTCCAACAAAATACATGACTTTATAGAGGGTGATTAAATTGTATTTTCTAGTTCTGGCATGGGGGAATGGAGCTCTTCTCAGGGCCAGTCTATAGACTATAGCAAAGTTTGAATAAGAGGAAGTGAGAACTGAAATTCCCACTGCTATTCCCAGTGGCTCCCCATTTGCAGTTAAGTCCAATTCAGCAATGGGAGCTGGAGCACTCCAAGTTTCACTGGAGACAAGAGAGGCTCGTGCTTGAAGCTATTCAGGGAGGTGGTTTTGCCAAAGATATATTCCTGAATAAATCCATGTATAGCCAGGCTCTCATTCACACCATACAAACTTCCTCCACAGAGCTCTCCATCACATCAGCCTGTCTGGATCCAGTTCTGAGCTTTCCTGCTATTTCAGACCCAGGATCTGCTCCCCATCCTTCTCACACACCCAGCTCCCTCAGCGTGAGCAGGGACTCACATGTGATTCTGACATTTGCAAGGCAAAACTTTCAGGACTTTGCACATTCTGGTGAGTTTGCAGAAATATTCCCAAAAAGGACCTTGGCCCATTTTAGCCATTTCCGTGTTACCATGTAAAAATAAATATGAGAAATAATGTGATGAACTGTGCATTAATAGCACAGCAGAACCCAAACCAGCCACTGCTTTTAAACACATCTCATGCAGTGCTCAGAAGCCCCACCCCAATCTGAATTTTTTTTTTTTTGAGATGGTGCTTTTAGAGGATAGTAGCAGACATGTCAAAGAATAGGAAGTTCTGAAGATATTTATGAGCAGCCGTTCTCCTTCTGCTGTATTTCTACTTCTAACAAACTGTGGTTTGGTTTTTTTTTTTTTTTCCCCTCCTGAACAACAAAGTTGTTTTCTCTTGGCACTGAAGAAAGTTCCTTAAAAAATACTGCTATTAACAAATTTAAATTGACTGGCCACTTTGGCAAAGTTGCCCATATGCTGTTGCTATTGTAATGTAAAGATAATGAGATTCCTTGGGGAGATGAAAGCCATCCCAGCATTGCTGGAACACTAATAATGCCTTCTGCACGAAAAGAAGGCAATTTCTACCCTAAGCAAGAGCTGATAGCTAAAAAAGATCAAAGTGGGTGTCAGACTTGAGGAAGAAAAGTAAAGGAATGACTCCCCACCCCTTCCCACCCCAGCAAAGAACATGATGTCAAACAGGAAAGAGCTGGGCTATGGATAAACTGTTCAGGGCATGGGAGTGAGGGAGAATTGAACCCCCCCAAGATAACAGAAAATGAGAGAAAATACAAACTGATCAAGATTAAAAAAGAAGAGGAAAAAGGAAAAAAAAAGAGGAGGGGGGAAAGAAAAAAAAATCCCAAAAGATCAATACTCAGCTTTCCTAATGGCAATACAATTTCACACCAAAGCAAAGCAAAACAAACTGTGGATGTGCCAGCTCACTTAAGGGACACACTTTTTCTTCCAGCCAAACTGGAATCAGAACCTAATTTATTCTGGGTGTAGGATGATATTTTGTACATCTCAGGGTTTTATTTTATTAACTCCACTTTTATCGTTGTGCTTTACCTGCTGCTATCTAAGTTATCAGTCACTTTCTAATTTCTCTACTTTTTTTTTTTTTTATAGGGAAACATATTCAGGGTAGCACACATTGATTGGGATAGCTCTGCCCTGGACCTTGAAATGGATTTTCAAGAGATCTTGCAGAAGAGCTCAATATTTCACAATTCATCTATTGAAAAGCACTTGTGTTTCTTGTCTAAAAAAAAGGAAAAACAAGGCAATCTCCTGCAGCAAAATTCTGCTGAATAACATAGCCATTGTTTAACTAAACACTTGGAGACTGAGGAAAAGAGACTTCAGTGACATGGAAAAAACAGATTTGGCAAAAAGTCTCAATTTTTCACAGGAAGAGTTGTAGTTGGAAAAGTAGTGAGTTTTCTGCAGGTGACACATCCAAAAATGGCTTTATTGGGCTTTGATGACACTGGTATACAGCATTCCCAAAGCTGGAAAATCCATTAAAAAAATTAAATTATACAATTTACAGGAGGAGAAGGCTGAGCAAGTGCTTCCTGTAACTGGGAAAAGCAGCACAAAAGCAAAGACCTAAGGCACAGCTTTGCTCCACCTCAGACCACGTGAATGCAGCTACACCTGGCCTAACAAAAACCATCACATGACTGAATTTAAAAGCTCTCCCTCTCCCCATGTATTCCATCTCACTGCCAGCAAATATCCTTCTCAAAAGTGAGTGCAGAACTTCCTTTAAGAGCCACAACTTTCCTTGCCACTTACTGGTTTATCCCCTCAAGCATGGCACTGACAACTCCATCTAATCTAAAGGGATTCTTTAAATCCCCTGAAAGGTTTTTCATTTTTTTTTCCCAAACCCTTGTAAGTTCATGGCCTTAACAGCAGCCTGTAGCAATGAGCTGTGAAGGCTGATCACAGCACTGAGGGAAAGAAAAAAAAAGGAAATTATTTTATTAGTGTTTAGATCTTTTACAGCGTGGAAAACTGCACAAATGCCTTTGTTCATTTCCAAGGATTCCCATTACTCAATCTTCTCTCCAGGAACACATCTGGGTCTCTCTGGAGGGAATGTGGAGCACAGAACGTGGTGCCTGAGAGGTGTTGGGAAGGATGATGGATGGAACTGAGGAACTCACACAAATCTCTCCACACCCTTCCCCACTCCTAGTTCAGGAAAACCACACTCCTCTGAAACACAGGATTTATCAGTTGTTTTCAGAGCTTGCAGTGTTTACTCATTATTTTGCTTGTTCTGCTTATTTGAACTGGGTGCCAGAGGTTTTATTTCACTCAAGGAGGTCTTTGAGGAGAGCCAGGGGCTGGTCCTGCCCAGGAGCAGCCGTGCAGGTGACCCTGGAGCAGCCCAGCTCCTCTCCTTGAGCAGCAGCAGAGCCCACGCTTTGTCTCATGCATGCATTCATCCTGCATGTGATCTCACTCTGAGATTATTGACAAGAATACATCTTCATACATTACAATACTTATGTGCCCTTGTGCTGGTGAAAATGCCAGCACTTTGGGATCACAGGGCTCACAAACAGCTTCTCCAAGTTCCAGTGAAAATCTGCTTTGGGGAGAAGCAGATCAAGCAAAAACACAACCAGTTTGTGGCATTGCTAGAACTGGTGAGGCTGTTTAGGTGAAAATAAGGATGGGACTCTGAGATCAGAATGAAATATATGCATTTAAAGCTTTTGTATATGATTTAAAAATCCAGGCTCCTCATAGTACCCAGCAGCACCAGCTATGCTGCTCTTAACTGAGCAGCTGTTTGACACCATCTCCCAGTTTGATCCCCTCACAGCAGCTCCAGAATTCTGTTCTTCCCTCTTTTTTTGAATGCAAAGTTATGAACACTGCACCATTCTTTACAATTAGAATTTTGAACCCTCTGCACAATGACTGGAATTATGCAGCTTTCATGTATACCAGGATTTAAGCCTCAAAATCTTTCCTTATTTCCTGTTTTATTCCTCCTCTTGCTTCAGTGGATCAAGAGGCACGAGGTGTTAAAATTAGGAGGTTTAAGATGGAAACATTTGCTGCTCCTGTGGAGTTTAAATGTCACACCAACATGGAAGCCTGAAAAACCTTTTCTTTGCTCCTTGTGCTTCTGCCCTTTCAGCATTCCCCTCTCTTATTTCCCAGCTCCATTCTCTGGATCTAACCCTGCTGGTGCATTCAGTGCCTGTAAGATTTGCTCACCCCAGGAGCAGATTCAGGAAGCCTCCAGGGAACTGGGAAAATGAGTGTACACTGGAACAGAAATGGCCCTCCAGGAGCTGGCCCCCATCAAATCACACCCACCCAGGGTCTCCTGCCTAATAAGAAGGAGAGAGAAAAGCCTTGCTGACACAGCCAATGCTTGCAAACAAACAGTCAGGACAAATTTAGCTTGGTTTGACAGGGTTGGATTGAAGATCAGAGGTCTCTGGTCCTACAAAGTCGTGCTGCAACCCTGTGAGGATCTGACAGGACTGCAGCTCCCCCAGGCAGGGATCTGGGGAGCTCCAGATGTTTTATTTGTATTATCATTGAAGACAGGTTTTGGGAACTTGGTTGGGGTTTTAAAGTGGAAGAGCCCTGTCCTTCTGTACATTTAAAGGCAGCAGAAAGGGCTGCCCAGCCTCCTCCATGGGGGCAGCAGTTACTCATCCCTATTTTTCCTTCTTCCACATTGCCATACTGGTGACTGCCATGAGAAACACATTTCAAGAACATTCAGATGTGCTCTGACACATTTACTCATGATTTTTAAGTGGCATGAAAACATTTGTTCAGAAAATCCTGCAGTACAGATCCTACCCTGCTAACAGAGTGTAATAGTTTCTCTAACACTATTTTATCTATCTCCTTCATTTTGCTACTCCTCAATCACTTCTCCTGGGTATTACCAACAGACACAAGTGCAGCTTTAGAGAATAAAGAGGAAATCAAACCAAGCACTGCACCACAGAGAATTTACTATGCTGCACCACAGCACTTTCTGTCACCTGTTTGAAAACCTGACGTGGGTCTCAGCCTTAACTTCTTCAACTATCAGCTCAATCTACACCACCTATTGATCAGAAGCTGCCATCACCTTCCATTTTTATCACATTTCTCAGGCAAGAACCTGAGAGCTCTATGCAACCAATTCAGTGAGAGCTCCTGTGAAGTCAGCAAATATTACCCCAGCCTAAGGGATGAGAAACTCAGCCAAAGAGAGGTGAAGCTGTCCAAGGTAACACAGTGACAGAGCCAGCAACAAAATCTATAAAACTACTATAAAAACCCACCACAGACAGATGTTCAGCTGTTACAGAACACCCTTTCCCTGAAGTCTTTCTGGGTTGGTTTTTATTTTTTTGGTAAATATGAATAATTTGTTACTTATCAAGAGAAAACTGGACAACAGGAACTAAGGAAGAGAACAAAGATTCTCACTTATCCATACTGCAGCCACAGAGGCAGCAGGAAGAGGGATATTTTATGTTTTCTCACTGATCTCTTCCAGCTTCTGCTCTGAAAGCATCACCTGGACATGAAGGGAAATTTATTCCACTTATTTATGCACCCTGAGTCCTTAACGTGGACATCTAAGCAAAGTGGACATTTACTGAACTCTGTCATCTTGCTGTAGACAATTATATCATCAAAACCTGATTATTTATTATCATTTAACACAAATTTCAGCAATATGACTTTGTCCTTTCAAGTTATTCTGAACAAAAACATCCAGGAGGACAATTTTGTGCCCAAACGAGTGTACAACCAAACACACACACTGGGAAAGAGATGATGCAGGTCATTCCAGAACCTTACATTTATTCCACTGCAAAAAAATCCCTTTAAAGCAGCCTGATAAACAAATGCTGTTTTACTTCCTGCTCTATTACCCTACTTGATAATAGAAAGAATATTTCAACCACTAATCTCTGGGGTAAAGAATCAACTGCAGCAAAAATTGGCTTTAATGCCAGGCAGAGAAGGGAGAGCAAGCAAGCTCCCCAAAAGCTGTCCTTTGATCTGCAGCAGGGTAACATCCCAGGTCAACATCCTCCCCTCCTGACTGCCTCTGAAATCTTGGAAGGGAGCTGCACAAGCACAGCCAAGATGCCAGAGTTTTGACCCCTGTTTTTAAGCCCTTTCGAGTCCCTGACCCCCATTTGCTTCACAAACTCCAAAGGAGGATGAAAGGAG
Source organism: Serinus canaria (assembly GCF_022539315.1). Lineage (NCBI taxonomy): Eukaryota > Metazoa > Chordata > Aves > Passeriformes > Fringillidae > Serinus > Serinus canaria. The sequence goes on along the minus strand of NC_066330.1, from coordinate 4,284,048 downwards.
CCAGAGCAGCAGCTGGAGGCTCCAGCTCCTTGAACTGGGGCTTGAGGGGAGGGAAACTGGAATTTAAACTTGGATCAATCTGAACTGACAGCATTCTGACAAGAGGCCTTCAAAGAGAAATCTTCACTTCCTTGAAAATAGCAAGATATAGATCTTTCTAAAATACACTTTAACCTTCTTAGCAGTTTTATTTTTATTGCTGCCATTCTCTCATCGGGCTTCTCTTACTTTATGGCACAACATTCATTCCAGTAAATCCCTCCTCTGGCTTACACCATCATGAGAAGAAGGGCAGGCAAAAATAATGCCATGGAAAATATTTCCAAACTCATTTTGGAAAGGGGGTTCCACTGATTTATTAAACTCAAGCTCTCAGGAATGTGAGGGAACCAAGCCCAATGAAAACAACAAAGCAAAATCCAAATGAACCTGTAACAGTCCTTTCTCCCCTAAAAGATTTAAACTGATTTCTCATGAAATTTTAAGACTAGTGTAGTATAATCTCTGATTTCCTATTCCAAACCATGGACTGGAACTGTGATGGGAAATAAATCCAAATTAAATAACACTAGAAGTGATCTTCTTTTCTACTCACAGTTTTCCATCATTACAGATTATTGTTTGCTATTTGCAAGTTGTGATGACAAAGAATAAATTCTGAATTATTTAGCATAAGGCCCCAGGTATTTAAAATCAATTCCACATATGTGTCTTAGGTAGAGAGAAATGATGTGAGACTTACCTTCTGAAAAACTTGATAGTTGGATTTAGACCATATGTCAAGCTACAGTAGGAAAAAAAGGAAAAAAGTTATATATTACTACAGATAAAGCAGCAGCTTTGGAGAGAAAATGGATCTACAAAGATGCATCTCTGAGTTCACTCCTTTGACCCCTTGCCCTCACCTGTTGCAATCCAAGAAAGAGAATTAATAACATGAGATTTCCTTTGTATTGCAATGAAGAATGAACATAGTTCAGCAGAGTTTCAAAAATAAAATTATACATACGAGACCTGTTGAATTAATGAGTTCTCTTTAAAAAAGCAAAATCTTCATTTGTATGGGGTTGTGGCTGATCTATGCAAATATTCATCAGCTTGAGTGTGTTTCTAAAATGAGGGCATTTTTATTAAGTTTATGCTTGTCTTGTGTTGAATAAATGATTCGGTTACAAATGACACAAAGAGCGTTTAGCTGAATTAAGCCAAAGCTTTGGGTCTGCTGGGGCTAAATAAAACATCCCTCAGGAAACTGCATTTACATTTGCAGACAAAAATCACACTAAGAGAGATTTAAGGTTGGAGATAACTGCACGCATCCATGACTGAAACGTGTACTCAGCCACACACAAACTAAAAGAACAAAATTGAAATGGAAGGTTTCTTAGCCCAGTGGCTCTGGTGTTTAACAATTCCTACTGACACCTCAGTGCTCTCCTAGCCAGCCCTGTGGAACATCTCAGACTCTGTCAAGGAAAAGCAGCAGGGAAAAACAAGAGGAGCTTCCATCAATCCCAGACTTGCAAATCACTTTTTTCCAACAGATCCCAGTGTACTCAACAATTCTGTATGCACAGAACTTGTCACAGGAAAGGTGTTTGATCAAGCATTAATCTCAGGAATCTTAGTCTAGACAGAAGAACTTCTGAGTGAATTTATGAAGCAGGGGTAGCTCCTCTAGAGCCTGACAGCAGGGTTGGACACACGTGTTCTCACAAGGGGGGTTCTCTCTCTCCCTGGTACAACTGATGATTTCAGTTCTGCCTTAGGTGCCCATACATTCCAACTGACAGCACAACTCTCCAAAGGCACAAAAAGAGTCTGAAATGAAGGAAGTCATGTGAAGTGAGTGAAACACATTAGAGGGAGGTGAGGGAAGCGACGGGGAAGGATGCTGACTCCAAGTGATTAATTCACCATGCTAAAAATGGTCAGAATGCTAAAAGCTCTCACTCTTTTAGGAGCAGCAGTGTGAAGTGGCCCATGTCCAAATCCTGCCCAGCAGTGACTCCTGAGTCCCCAGTGCTCAGAGGGGACAGGATGTGATGCTAAAGCTTCAGAAGCTGCTCCAGGATCAATTTTTCACGGCTCAGCACTGCTGACCTTGCCCTGAGACAAAAGGCAGCTGATGTCCCAATGCCTTCTCCAGGCTGGATGGAGACAGGAGTACCCTGAGGCACCTCCCTGCAAACCTGGCAACATTTCCTGGCTCTTGGGGTGAGATCAAGAACCTCTGTGAACACCAGCACTCAGGAAGCAGCCCAGACCTTGACCCAGGCTTGATTTATTATCCCACCTCTGCCTGCTGGGAAGGCAGCACTGCACTTCCAGATTAGAAAGACCTATATTTGAAAATAAAAAATTAATGTATATTTAAAAAAAACACCCCTGTTTTAATGTAATTTACAGCTTTTCTTTGACTGCAGAGTTGCTGTAATTGGAATGTATAGATGGTTTGCTAATCTCCAGTGATCAAACCAAGTATGTGATCCTCTCTAGTTAGGCTCAAAAAAAAAGTCCACTTCAGATGCTGCTTTAAGATGAGCCCAACAGGTTCTGAATGTTCATTAGTTGGCATGGAGATGGGAAAGCTGAAAAAGTAATGAATGCCTGTCTTACAGACGTGATGTTATCCATGTTAAAAAAGGAAGAAAGAAAAAAGAAAGAAAGAAAAAGCCACTAGCCCCTGCTCCATGCACACATCCTAAATGAGTGCCCACCTTTCCCTCCTGAAATTGAGGATTAAGGCAGAGGCAGATTAAAGAATGCATCGTTATAGGTCTATTATTCTTCAACTTTTCACTTTCAATCAAGACACACATTTGTAACTAAAAAACTGCTGAAAGCACAATTTCAGGGCATCCTCTGCATGTGAATTAAACAGGGGCTTTCTCTCCCCAGTGCCCCTCTCCCCAGCCAGCCCCAGCAGCTGGAACAAGAGGCCGTTTGCTGAAGGTCGCGGAGCGATTTCAAAGGCGATAACAAACCAGAATGTTCCCTGCATCCCATATCAAACAGGTCCGGTGCCAACACTTATTAGAGAAATCAGATTCAACCCCCCCTTCACCCAAACACACACACAGCCAGCTTTGAAGTGGTGAGAATGCAGGGATCAGAAATTACCCCAGAGACAGCTCTGCCTGTCTTTGAAGCTTTCCTTTGATACTACTATTTCTTCTCCTCTCTTACGCTAGGAGGCTAAAAGCTGCCTTTTCTTATTGATATGGGGTAATTAATGAAGCCAGAGCATTAACATAACCCAAGTTCCTCAACATGAGAATTCAACAGAGACACTTATGTTTCTTTAGTTAAGTCGAAGGGATGGAAAAGAGGAATTTGGCCAGTGCCCACATGCCCTGTCAAGGTGGTTCTTGGTCTCTGCATCCCAAGAAAAGCACGGTGTTATCATGCCAAAAAAATCCCCATATGATTTTTTTGTTGGCATACTGATGACTCAGCTGCCCTGTGAAGATGAGCTGCAAAGCTTCATTTAGTCAGGAATCAGGAAAACACTAGTAATTAATTACCATCCATGGTTAAATTTCAATGCACAACAAGCATGTCACAGTCTGAAATTAGGGGTGGCACTGTGCCACCACTAAAATCATGAGGGTAATTAAAATGCATCAGTCTGTGGTGGACATGAAGGGTTAGGATGGTGAGCAACAGCAACCGTGAGCGGGTCCAGCACCCACGACATGTCAGAGCCTGCCAGATCTCACTTATTGTTTTTGCAAAGTGGCACCAAAAATGTCCAAGTTATGCAGCTGGCAGCTTGGCAAAGACATCCTGCAGGGTCTGTGAATAATTCACGAGAGAGGTACACGAGGCACTTAAGAGATGCAATGATTCTGTCTGTATAAGCAAAGCTTGAAAATAAACCCCCAGAATGGCTGCTCTTGTTTTACTCACTGCAAGCTTAAAACTTCTGCTCTTTCACCTTAATTTTGAAAGTATTTAAATGTGTAAGAGGGAGAACCCCATTTAGGGAGACTTCAGCAGAGACCACGTGGGGCTCTCATGTAAGCACCTGTCAACCTGCACAGCTCAATGTGTGAGCACACAGCAAGATAAAGCAACCTGGAAAATGCAATGTCAGCTTTCCTGGGTTACTGCTGGTGTGTCACTGAGCAGCTCCACAACCAGGAGAAAAACCCAGATTTGGGGTTGTTTTGCCAGACTTGTTTGACTGAAGGACCAGAGGAGTCTCAACAGCTCTGCTGTTTGCACTTGTCTCTTCCTTTTATCTTCCCAGCAATGCAGAATTTGCTGAAAACCAGTGTATTTTCAGTAACAAATGATGACTGCTCTGATCAGAGGGGAAATATTTGGCCTTTTTGTGCACAGCCCATTTCTCATTTAGTGTCTGTGTGACCAGTCTCCCAGTGATGACCAGCTCTCCTTTTCTAAATACCACAGAATACATCTGGTTGCCCCAAACCCCTCTCTACTTGTAAGAAGTCTTCTTCCACTGAATTTCACTTTTTGTACTTAAAGGCCTTTCCAATGTGTGCAGTTTGGAGGGTGATTCAACAGACCCTCTCATCCAGTTATTTAAGTGCAAAGAAGATTTATCCAGTGTCCCTTCTTCAGCTTGCCTTACAGAAAAGAGGCACTTCAGCATTGCCATATTGCATGTTAGCACCTAATTCCTCATCTCCCTGTTGTTTACAAATATTAAATGTTTCCTAGGAATACATAAGCTAAGTCCCAAATCAACAATGACTGTGTAAACTGCTCCCTGGAAAAATTATCACCGCCTACTGTGTTCCTGAGGGTTCTCCATATTTCTGTTATTTAATAAGGATGATACTCACTGATCTTTTTCTTACTTTTTTTGTGTGTTTCTCCTTAATGCTGGTGCATTTTTCATGCTATCAGGCTAGCAACTGAGAAGGCAGAATGGTGTAGAAGCCTGACTGAAGTACCTTCCCAACAGCATCTGTTGTGACAGGGAAGGAACTGCAATGGACTCTGTTCCTAACTGACTGCAATCACTCATTCCCAGCAGGCACAATAAGGAAAGCAAATCACTGTGAGAGCACAATCTTAATTCTTATTCTCCAATTACCAGAGTAGTTAATTAGTGACAAAAAAAAAAGGAGCTCACTGTTTGTCAATATGTGCTCCAGTTGGCAAAACTAGCAAACTACGCATTTATTTAATCTTCCAAGCCAAATCTGCTCATGATTTAAGTGGCCCCAACTCCAGTTCTACTTCAGTCAAATAAAATGTTCCTATTTATACCTAAAACAGAGACCTTTGGGTTTGCAAAATCTCTGGGATGCCCACTGGAATAGCAAAGTGCCACGTAAAGGTCACAGGTTGGTGCAGCCTTGCAGGAGCAGTCACACAGCCCAGGGTTGGACACAAAGCTAAATGAGCAGAGAACAGACTCCCCTGCAGACTGGCTTAAAGCAAGAAATAAGCCAGGTGTTAACAGCAATGCTCTGGAGGAACAGAACTGCTCCCCACTGACAGCAGGCAAAGGTTAGTGCCCCGTGCCCAGAGCTGGCCTTGGCAAGTCCTGCTGTCCCCTGGCAGCAAACGATGGCAGAGGAACAATGTGCAGCTCCCAGGAGAGTTCACCTTGAGCTGAACAGAATCCCAGTGCCAGATGCTGAGTTTCAGAAAGGAACTCCTTACTTAGCTTTTCAGCATATATAGCATTATTGTATTTCAAGGGAGCTTCAGAGGAAACTGGATTCATCAGAGAGAACGAGCACACCCAAATGAAGTGTGACATGGGAATCCATCACACACTGTCAGTGCTCTCTCAGCAGACCATCATTTCACTTCCATGCAGAACTTGGGGTGAAGAGGGGCTGGTGCTGGAGCTCTGTATTTATATGCAAATATACAGGGACTAGAGAGCAGCTGCTTCTGTGGCAAACTGGTATTTAAACCTGCCTAACTGAAAAAGGCAAATTAAAATGAAGCAATTTTTATTTTACTACTAATCCTCCGTCCTTTGAGGAAGAATGTCTCACCTGGGAAATGGAGCTGCACTATTTCCTTCAGCAGCTCAGCTCCTGGCCTTTCCCAGAGAACAGAGGTTCAGACTCAGAGCTGCTGAACTCTGGGTCAGCACACAACGTGCTTCTGTGTGCTGAAACACAGTTATCACTTCTGAAAGGAAAGGAAATCTCACCTCATTATAACATGGCCTATGGGTGCCAAATATTCATCTTGATATAATGAACTTCTTATTTTAATAGGCTTCATAAGCAGAAGAGAAAGCTCCAGAGAGACAGTGTGAAACATGGAGGTATTTAGTGCTGTCACTGGAATGAAGAGTCCTGGTGGATGTCTCAGGAACAGAGACCATTCCAGCCTGGAAAGAGACCTGAGCTGAGCTAAGGCCATCAGGTCCTGTTAACATCTCCTGATGTGCTGAGGAGAGCCATATGGAGAGTGTGCAGGCACAGGGTTCAAGCAGGGTGAGCTGTTCACAAAATAAATCACTTGTGGAAACAGGTAACACTTGCTGTAGTAGCTGCTGTTCAAGATGTGCTGCTGCTGGCAAGCAAATTCTTGAGGAGCACCTACCAATGATCCTCTCTGTTGTGTTTATCAAGCCAAAAAAACAGCCCAAGATTTCTCAATGGCTCTTAAAAGAGTGAAAGCTGAACCTTGGGCTGTTGATGTGCTGGTACACTGCAAAAATGTTTTCTCAGCAGACACGAGGAACACAGCAACTGGGGTCTAAGGTGATAAATCAGAAATTCAAGCAAAGGCTTCAGAGCTTAGAAAGAACTCAGAGATTTGGGGATGCAAAACCCAAGCAAAACAAGACAGATTTAAACTGGAACATTCTTCAGACATTCCGAGTCTTGTGCCAGTTTTGCATTTCCAGTGTGCCTGCAGTGGGATCCCAGTTTTCTGCCATGAAAACAGATGGAAATGAAGTGCAGTGCTGCTGGAGAGGCTGTGACCTATTGTATTTGCAGAGCCCCTCGTGGCAGGAATGATGAATCTCACTCCATGTTCTCAGAAGGCTGATTTATTATTTTATGATACTGTATTATATTAAAGAATGCTATACTAAACTATACTAAAGAATACAGAAAGGATACTTACACAATGCTAAAAAGATAATAATAAAAATTATTGGGACTCTCTCCTGAGTCCCAATACAGCTTGGCACTGATTTGCCAAAGAGAGAAAACAACCCACAGCAGAAACCAACAAAACAATCTCCAAACACATGGAGAAAACATGGTAAACAATCCTGTGGTAAACAATCTCCAAACACATTCCACATGTGAACACAACACAGGAGAAGCAAAATGAGATAAGAATTTGTTGTCCTTTTTCTCTGAGGCTTCTCAGCTTCCCAGGAGAAAAATCCTGGGCAAAGGTGTGTGGAAAGATGAAATAGGAAAGCCTTATAAATATGATTGCCTGGCAAAAGATTTTGAGAATATGGAAACTATAAGTGAGATTGAAATGAAAGCAGCTTTGAGATACCTTAGTTACTGAACAACTGGAAAACAATGGTGTGGCTGGCTGAAGGTAATGATCAAACAACACCCTCTGCTTGCAGGCAGCTCCAAGGGTCAGAGCAGACCATACTAGCTTGGCAGAAGGGCCCAAAGAGGAGTTTTTAGGGTTTAAAATGTAATACAATATGATAATGTAATGATTCTAATAGGGTGTATGTAAATGCTGTAGGATTTGTATCTTGTACTAGATTGGTTAGTGGGAATTAGAATATTCAGCACAGAAGAAGATTTATGGTATTATAACAGGAACCTCGCTCTCTTATCCTCTTTTACTCTTTACCTCTTCTACTCTCTCATTCTTTTTACCAGGCTCTTGCCTTCTCTCTCTTTACCCCTCTCTTTACTGCTCCACCTGTGGCTGGCAGCACCCAGGGTCTTTGCAATAACCCCAAGTTCCACAACCTGGCTGCAGAGATCTCTTGTCTCCATCTGTCCCAACCATCCTACCCCCGAGGCTCCTACAGAGGGGATTTTTCAGAGGATGTGAGTGCCCCAGTGCCCCCCTTGTGAGTGCCCCAGTGTCCCCCTTGTGAGTGCCCCAGTGCCCCACCTTGTGAGTGCCCAGTGCCCACCTTGTGAGTGCCCAGTGCCCCCCTTGTGAGTGCCCCAGTGCCCCCCCTGTGAGTGCCCCATGCCCACCTTGCCATCCTCAGTGTAGACGTTCTCGCTGTAGCCCTTGACGATGGTGCGGTCGATGAAGAGGCTCCTCATCACCACGATCACCTTCAGCACCTTCCCCAAGGTCACCTGGGAGGAGCAGGACAGGGACACAAACGAGCTGAGGGTGAGCTGATGGTGTCTGAATTCATAAAACCATCGAGTTAACAGCTTAAGTTGATGCAATTTCAGTTTTCAATATTTTATAGAGGGACCAAAATAAAAGATCTAAAAGCAGTGTGTGTTATGGGGAGGAGAGATGCTATAAAGTGCAGAACAAACAAACATTCATTTGCAACTGAAAATGTATGAGTTCACAGAATTCCCTTGTGCAGACATGACACTGCCAAGCAATTTTTTCCATTTTATTAACATCACAACTCAATAACTTGTCAAAAACAATGGGCAAATGTGATTATTTTCGATGAATTTGATATTCTCCAATATAAGTCCACTTAGAGAAAAACAATTTGAGAGAAGAATCGGACTCTCCTAATGCTGGCTTGTAAAAGCATACCATGAGTTTAATGGAAAACATTTTCTGTCCAATAAAAATGTAAAATTATTTCAAAGGAAACTACAGCTTAAAGTAAAAATGTTACATTTTCAAAGGTTTCATTTCCTTCTGTGAAAGTGTTAAAGTGCAAAGAATAAAACTAGTATAATGGAAAATATAGAGGGTCAGTCAGAGTATAACAACAGAAACAAGCCTAAATTATATTATTGACAAAAATGCAATAATGAAGGCATTTTAATCTAAAAATCAATTTACATTTCAAAGATGAAGTTGTACTTCAATACAGTTAAGATGTGTGTCTAACAAGGATCTTGTCTTTGTATTTTGTTATGCAGAGATTATTAGAGAGTTTTTCCTCACCCACAAAAGCATAAAACCAAGATAAAAAAGAAACAATTAGTTCATTTTAATATTTCCCAACTAGCAGCAGCTCATTTTCTGCCAGTGTTCCAACATTTCATCCTGTATGGATTAACACCCACTAAAACAAATGTGTTTTTACTGCTGACCTCAGCAGACAAATCCACACCTAAAGAAACCAGTCAATATGCACCTTTATTGATCTGTTGGATGTTATTCCTTTGTAACTTCTGTTAATGACTGCTGCCCATCACCTTGTTCCAACACCAGCAGCCTCAGCCTGAGCTGATTTAATCAAACCCTGGCCAGAACTGATGCCAAGAACAGGGAGAACTCCAGCAGGGAAGAGTCTGAACAACAGGGCAGGACAAATTCACAGCAAGAGAAAAGCCAGAGGAACGGGAAGGGGAGACAATGACAGCCATCAAGCAGACAGGCTGCCAGGCATAATGCTGCAAGAACATAAAAAGTGGGTCAGAAGAATGGGTAATTTGTGAAGAATAAAATGTGAAAGGCTGAAGGACAGGAAATTGTATCAGGGCCTGAGCCATGCAGACACCAGGAACCATGAACATGAATGGAAACACCAGGTTGTGCTATCAGGTGCTGTGAGTTTTGGTTTATCTTGCCAGGGTACTCTTAAACAAGGTCTGGTTGGTCCTCATAAACAAAAAACTGGCAGAGTTATTTCAGCACCTGGCACTGTATTAATTAAGTTAGAAATGCAGAGTCATTACCAGAGGTGCCCAAGCTATGATGCTGATCCCCCACTGGAATCACAGAGTTTTGTCATTGTTGCTAAGTGGAGGAAATGAATGAACTTTGAGAAAAGTTGCCAGCACATAAGGAGTTAACAGTCTTCAATTTATTTTTCTGCATTATTAAAACTGACACTTCAGTGGGATATTGGTCTGCTGAGAGAACAGACTCTTATTTATAACTTCACACTAGGCATCAACCATACACAACAAAATTAAAAGGAGGAAAAGAAGAAATTTTAAAGAAAAAGAAATCTTTATGGAAGAAGGAGAAGGCTGTCCTACAAACACCCAGACCCAGCTTTCTGTGTAATATTTCCTATCCCCACTGCCTTCACACACTTGAGCTGCTGCTCCCTTCTTTCCTCTTCCCATTGTGCATTCACAGCACCTCCCATTGCTGCCAGGTAGAAATAAATCTGAGGTTGAGCTGAAGCCTGTGTGGGATGTTCCTGAAAATCCTCAGAGTGAACAGTGGAACATAATACAGTGAAAAATCCTGTGTGTGGCACTCCAGCTTGCTGGAATGAACTCACTGCTGGCCTCAAACCTCCTCCCCACATGATTCACCTGCACAGATGCTCCTGCATTAGCTCCCTGCCCTTCTGCAGGTGATCTGACTTCACACCCACTTCCAGAATCCACCACAGCACTGCAATGTCACATCCTGCACAATGTCCAGGACAGGAGCTTGATCAGCCACTTGCCTGACCATAGAAATTCAGAATTCCTGTCTCCCACATGTGTAAGGAGCTGTGGAGACCCAGCTCTAGCTGGGTACCTCAGTGAGCTCCCTGAGAAAGGTCCTACAGCTGCACTCCCCCTTTACAGGGGCACCCAGGCACCCTGGAAATCCAAACTTTGCCTGGCTTGGTGCTTGGTTGCCTGAATGAACTCTTACAGTGCTCTGGTGCTGAAATAAAAAACCTCCCTCTTTTGTACCACTCTTGTTTTGACAAGAGATTGCTGCAGATTTCACTCTGGCTGGGAGAGAGATCGAGACATTGAGATGATTTCTGTAGCACTGTATCATTAGTTAAGTCTGACAGAAGCAGGGATTTTGTAAAAAGAGCAGCTCAGAGAAATTACAGTTCATGGTTTTGAGAGCACTGAAAGAATGAGGGTAGTAGTACAAAGAATGAACAACAGCCTGTCACCAGACTGGAGGATGCTGTGAGACGTGGAAGCCACAGCTCTGCTCCACAGCTCCTTTCAGGGTGAAGCACATTCCATATTGAACACACAGCAAATGCAACAGCTTTTATTTTTTCCTCCACTAATCAAGATTCATAACTATTTCCAGGGCTTAATGTTTTTGTTCAACTCTGCTGTATTTTACAAATGGTTTTTAGCAGACCATTTTATTCCAATCCCTGCTCAACCTGGCTGCTTGGAGGCCATGCTCAGAACAGATCTTGGTATGGAACACAATTTACACTCCCAGTCATGCAGCTGTGTCCCTACAGATCACCTGAAAGGAGGTAATAAAACACTAATGCCTTTGGTAAAGCAGTAATTTGATAGTTCTACTCCAAGCTCCAAAAGTGCAGATCTCTCCTGGAAATCCAGACTCACCCAGATGGTCCCTATTTAATGGGCACTGAAATGTCCCTGCATTTCCACAGGTACCAGTGAGAGAAATTTCCTTCCTTGTTCAGAAAAGATACCTTTCAATTGTGACAAAATGGCAACAATTTCCTTTCTAAGCCAAGTTTTCCTATTAAATTTCAACTTCTCCTGTCGATATCCTGTTAAGACAGCACTTGGCTTTTTAATATTTTGCCTGAAGGATATATGCCAACTCGTCCTTGATGTAGAAAATTTTAATTCAAATCAATACATGTACAAGGTCACTTTAAAATTCAATTAATATGAATGAAAAAATATGCCCCACAGTTCTGTCAGCTGAAAATGGAACAGCTGCAAGTTAAATACTTCTGTAGCTTCTGTTTTGGGCTGTGTAATAACAACATACTTCTAACTTCCTTTTAACTAAATTCAGACAGTTAAGTTATTCATAAATCCCCTGCTTCCTAAAATGGCAAGCCCAAGAAGAAGGTAGGACAGGCAGCTGATTGAAATCTGCAATATTATGCAGCTTTTCTGACAAAGACATATAAAATAAAAATCTTCTTGAAATATCCCAGTTTTAAAAATATTTTGTCTATCACCAAGATAAATCTCAAGGAGCATCTGACAGACACAGTATGCCAAGAAAGGGAGAGGGGGAAACAGAATAATCAGGGAGAATGACTTCGATAATTTCTTGTAAGACTGCTAAAAAAGTTCCCATTTAACACCAATTATAATTATAAAAGAAGAAAGTACCTTTCCAAGTAAGTCAAAATCAGGGTCCACATGAGTTTACAAAATGAAAAGGATCAGAATTAATTTACCATGCCAGAACTCTGCCTGGAGGAATCAGTTTGAATTCCCCCCCTTTAATTCTGCCTCCTCACTGAAAGTAGTATCAAGTGAAAAGCCCTTTTATCAACCATTTAAACAACACATTAACAAATGTTTTTTCTTAAAATTTATTTAAGTTTGGTATCAGGAAAATGTATGCTGACAACACTGAGCTCCCATACTTTGTGAAATGAAAAATTCCCAAAGCTGCAGATTTCCCCCCAGCATTCCAGGGAATTTGCTGCTGATTTGAGCTGCAGATGCTCTGCAATGCAGAGCTAAAAGAAAGAAAACATTCTTTTCAGTTAACATGGGCACCTCCCCACTTCTATAAAAAGGAGCACAAGTGTGTGTGTGGTTTTTATTCACCTCAGAAATCAGGCAACATCCAACCAGAGATGTAACCAAGCTACAGATTTCCAGCAAAAGGCCAGACACCTGCTCCTTGCCATGGAACCAGCCATAAGCTCAGCCTCCCACTCACAGATCCTTCTTACTAATCAGTACAATGCATGGAAATTGTATTTATATATGCTGGGAAAAAAAGGTTTTGCATTAAAAATAAAGTTTAAAAAAAAACCCCAACACACAGACTTTCAACTAGATATTTTTTTCCTCTCATTTTTTATTTTATGTCTCATCTGCTGCTGGTATGGCTGCTTTTCCCCTCACATGCTCATTATTCTTTAATGATGCCTATTTGTAAATAGCAAGATAAGATGCAATTAAGCCATTAGAGTCTAAATAAACAAACATACTAATTAGGTTCTTTACAAGGATTTCTTTTTTTATGCAAGGGCTGGAATTTACCTTTCATTAGTCTAACCTAATTGCAATAGTGCCTGATAAAAAGTCAACATAAATGAAGGACTTTAAATGCTTCCACCATATGAAGGATGAGCTGGCTCTTCTCCCTCACTAACATTCCCAGTTCTCTTAATAAGGCAAAAAATCTGGCACAGGAATTTTGTTCAAAGGTTCAAGGACAGATTTTGCCAGTGGCCATTCACACTGAGGGAACACTCACACCAGTCCAGCATTGCCACAGAGGATGAAATGGATTTTGTCTCTTTTTTTACTTTCTCAATTAAAGCACACCAGGAATTTTACAAGGATGAAAATGATGTGTGATTTGCCACAATATAAATCTATGGGAGTATCAGCACACACCTGAGAGCTTTGGGCACCTCAGCAAAGCTGAGGACATTTCTCACAAGTCTTTATCTACTTTTTTTCTATTTTTGTTCCCTTTTCCCAATGGAAATGACTCTTCCTCATCTTCCTCACTCTTCATTAGACAAGCAGAGCACACTTTTCAATTTACTTGCCAACCCTTGCTCATGCACTTTCAATTCAAGACATTCTTCCCCTGCCCACGTCACCTCAAACACTGACTTAATGCCCCTGAAATGCTGATTTTAATGCTTTTGAAATGCTGCTTCTCCATCTTAAGGCACAAACTTTGAAGCCATGGCAGTCACTGTGAGCTCAGGAGTGACTCCTTCAACACCAAAACCAAGCTGCTGCCTCCAAGGCATTAAATCCCTACATGAATATTCATCCTACAGCCCTAAAAATCAGGAGCCCAAGCCACCAAAGGTGACCAGCAGAGCTCCATCCCTCCCATGACCTGCCTGCTTTTATCCCTGAGCACTGCTCTCCTGATAAACCACCCAACAGGGAAGAAGGAAGGAAGGTTTACACTGCAAAGCACTTGGGAAATACGAAATTGTTTTGGAAATAACAGCACTGAATTGTTTCCAATCAATACAATATCAATACTGATTTTAAATCACTTTGCAAATTCCTCCCAGTGCTCCAACATCAGGGTCTCATGCACAGAAATCACTCTGGTGCCTTTCTTAATGGGCAAATAATAAATTTCAGCATCCATTTTCCCAACAAAAATAAGAATGGTTTTATGTAAAACACTAACAAACAACAATGAGACACAAGGAATTATTCAGTTTCAGAGAACAGATGTCTGGCCTGTTTGCAATTAATACAACCCACTGCCACACAACCAGCCTGCTGCAAGTGCTGGGAACAAGATCTGAAAGTTCAAATGCAAATGTGTCTGCTTTTAAGGAGAATGAATTAAACTCTATAAAAACCTGCTTCATATTTTTATATGACAGATCTATTAAAAGTCTAGGCAGCAATATAAATCTATAAAAAAATAATTTAAAAGCAAAAATTTGTAAGGTAACCTGGAAAGAAAAAAAATCATGATTTTTGACCTGAGTTTGGGAGAAACAATTCAGTTTTTTGGGTTGGAAGTTACTTACACATATCATTATGCATTAGAAACACAAATTACAGAAAACAGTTCCATTATCTGCAAAAAATATTTACCAGTGCTTGTAATTTCTGTAGTAGTTCTTTACAAATATTGAGGATAAAAAGAATTTAAAGACAAAATAGTTCCCAGATGTAGATAAGAAAATAAGCTTCTTCTCCAGGCAGGACTGGCTGGGTACATGGTGCTAAGGAACTCAGATTTCTCAGCTGGAAAAGCAGAGCTGAAGTTTACTGCCTTCTAAAATCTTTCAGTTATTAATGAATACATTGTACACAGGATTTGTTTTACACAAAAATATTCTGAATTTTGATAGTGGAAACAAGGTATGTGAAACAATCACAAAATTATTTGATTATTACAGCAGGGAAAATAATAGATCTAGGAATATGACTAATCATTCAAGACAAAAAAATCTAGGTATTTTCATTAATGAAAAATTAGTTAGTGTTTTCTTAATACACAAGATAAGGTTTATCTATTTACAATTCCTGGCATTTGACCAACAAAATCTCACAAAAAACCTTAAGGAATCCACATTTCCCTGTGCTGCTGCTGGAAATTAATTTTGCATTACACAGTTATTAGAGCTGATATAATTCTATGTTTAGTCTATTTTCTACATTGTGCTATTAAAAGATTAATTGGAAAATCACCGGTGAAGACTGGGATTAAACAGCACCTTGAAATGCCACAATAAAATCAGCTTTTAAAATCAGCTGAGGATCTCACACAGCTCTGAAAGGTTTCAATTATTTATGTGTTTGGCCTGTGTAGCATAAATCCAGACTAATGAGGTGCAATTGCTGTGGATAAATCTGAAGCATAAAAAACCTTCTCATTGTCTGGAGGCAGCAGTTCATTCTTCTCCCAGGAGTTTGCAGCTTCTGGTCAGGGAGAGCCCAGCTGAGCACCAGGGTTATTTGCCAGCAGAGCTTGATCAACAGGCTCACACAGCTCCTAATTATTACAGAATTCCAGAATTGTTGGGGTTGGAAGGGACTTCTGGAGATCATCTCATCCAAGGCTGGGTCAGCTGGAGCAGGTGACACAGGAACACACCCAGGAGGGTTTGGAATGTCTCAAAGAGGGAGATTCCATGTCCTCCCTGGGCTCCTCTTCCAGAGCTCTGCCAGCCTCCATGGAAAGAAGTTTATCCCAGAATATTCTGAGTTGGAAGGGACAATGATGATGATGACAATGATGATTCACAAGGATCAATGTGAATGGCCCAGAAGGAGATCAAACCCACAAACCTGGCATCACTGGCACCATGCCCTGACCAAGGGAGCTCATCTCAGGGCTCCTCCTCAGGCTGAAGTGAAACTTTTTGTGGTTTCTTTTAGTTTATGGCTGTAACTCCTTCTCCTGTCACTGGGCACCACTCAGGAGAGTCTGGTACTGACTTGACACCTCCTGGAGATACTGACAGGGATTCTGAGATCCCCTCTCAGCCCTCCCTTCTCCAGACTGACCTGGCCCAGCTCTGCAGTGTCTCCTTATCAGAGAGCTGCTCCAACCCCAAATCCTCTGGGTGCCCCCACAGGACCCTCTCCAGCAGCTCCTTGTTCTTCTTGAAGAGAAAGAAACCTTCTTGAAACTCAGCTGAATCTTGGTGGTGCAAGTCCCAACTCTAGAGCTAAGGACATCAAGATTTCCATGTGCACGTGAAGTTGTAGAGTCTGGGGCTGAAGTTTTCTCTCTTGGGTCTTTTTCCTAAAGATAACTTGTTTGGCCAAGGTTTCTTGAGTTTCAAAGAGTCTCCCAGACCTCCCTTCCCCTTCTTCCCCATCTCCCTCCAATCATTTACAGGTTTTTAAGATATGTATAGTGCTTACCAGTGCCTCTGAAGATGAATGCATGGCTTTTCTCTGGTAGATGGAGAAATTGTATTTAAAGATGCTGTAAAAACCAGACCTTTGCATCAAGGACCTTCCTAAGACACCAGGTGTGCTAGGAACACTCCAAGGATGAGCATGGTTGAGATTATCCAGTTAGTTAATTAACTCTGGGCAAACAGTTTGGCTGTGAAATATTTGGATAAAATGAGCATTATCTGGAGCCTTTGGCACTGAGGCAAACCACACTGCTGCAGGGGAGCAGCTCCAGCTGTAGCCTGGCCTAAGTTCAGAGTGAGAAATCACAAGTGCTGAAGAAACCTCCCTCCTTCTGGGGGAGGTGCTCTTCACACTGCCCATCCCTCAGCACCTTCTTCACTGAAGGATCTGTGGCTGCAAACAGCAAAAGCTTTTGTAGCAGTCAGGGCCAGATGGAAAGTGCCATATTGGCAACATCAACTGAGACAGATGGGGTAGAGGGAAAACCTGGCTAAAAGCAAAAAATGATAAACCCATCACACAATCACACACAAAAATACTTTAAAAACAATCTTTTTGATCTCTGATCCAAGGAAAATATGCACACCACTGGTTCAACACGGGGCTGGGATCTTGTAGGAACAAAAATGTCCTTGATTTAGAAAGCAACTGCCACATGGAACTCACTCTGTTACTGCTGCTGGTGAAATGCATTTCCTCTAGTTACCACCCAACCTTGTTCCTTGGCAGTCACATCCAAGATAATTTACCTTATTTCCTAATTGTGTCTGAGTCTTGAAAAACATCATCTATTTCCTGACCACTTCAAAAAGCCACCAAAAGTGGAAGGAACTTCAGTATGCAAAGAAGGGCTCCAGGAAAATGGAAAGCATTTCAAAGTAAGGAACAAAACCAAATATTTTTTAACAGCAAAATAGATAAAACACAAAGTCAGCTTAAGAGGAAATGCAGAAACTTCTAAGACTTAAAACTTCTTAAGACTGCACTGATGAATTCCATTCTTCTCTGGAATATATTTTTCCACTTGGTGAATCCAACAATTGCAGATTAAATGTTTTAATGCCAGCTGTTTATTTTAACCTCTGACTCAGTTAATCTCTTGTGAATTTGTGGCTGTTCAAAGAAAGTTAATAATGAGATGTTAGACAGTTGATTAATTAAAAAGAAATACAATTAAAATAATTTAAAATAATCACAGCAATAGTTGCTATAGGGAAATTTCCATGAGAAATGTGAGATGGAAAAAACTGAACTGGCCTCAGTTCCTTATCTGTGCATGTGGTGTATTTCTAGTTTTATTTAAAATTTGGCAAAATATGTGACTTCTGCCTTTCCCTAGAAGGAAATCAGCAGCCAGCTGCCACACCATGGACTCCTCTTCCACTCAAAGTCTTAGAGCTTTGAAGACTTCTTTTGCTGTAAGCACAACAGCTGCCTGTAAAAATGGATGTGAACAATAGGTTCCCCTGCAATGCAATCTTGCTTGGTCAGGCAGAAATAAGTCGAATGCATTGGACTTGTTTATCTCCAATCCAGCCTTTACTGCTCATTTACTTCAGAGGCAAATTCTCAACTGCATCATCTAACAGAAATTGAGTGACCCAAGAGCAATGTGAACAAATTTAAATCATATTGGTTTCCTTCTTCTTTTCTTCTTGACAACATTCTCTTCCTTCTTAATTATCATGATTAGGATTCACTCATTGCCAAGTCTGCCAAAAACCACAGTGAGTATTCGAATTTTCTGCTCATATTTCTACAATCACATTTAACAATAAAGCAACAGATCTTCTGTTTAAAGTGGAAATTGTTTTTATCACTGATGTGCCTAAGAGCAGGAAAGATGCTGCATTGCTGTGGCAAATGAAGAATGATGTTTCTGGGGAAAAAAAACCCTTTAATTCCCTGCATTTTTGGGACAGCAATTCAACCTGTGAAGTAAATCAACTCAAGGGATGGAAATTTCAGCTTACCAGAAGCATTGCAGAGGTTCCATTTGGCCGGGAGAGCTGGATGGACATTTCAGGGAACATCCTGTCAATCCGACTGATCACATCATCAACGTACCTACAGCCAAAGCACACAGCACCATCAGCACTGGGCTCTCACACACTCAAACTGTGCTTTAAAAAACCACTCATCCTGTTTAGGAATTAGCCTTTTAAAAATGATCCTTTTTAACCCTGTTTATGGGACTTTCCTGAATCAATTGATCTCTGATACCTGTGTATTTTAAAACCACATGCAAGCAATAACTCAAAAAGTTGTTGAGAAGAGGAAACAAACCAAAGCCCTCTGCAAGTTGTTTTGAAAATCAATTACCCTGCCCTTAAAAACATGCACTCTTAAATTTCAGTCCAAATCTGTCAGCTTCAAACTCCTGCCATGGTATTTCTATACTTTCTCCTCAGGAGGGTTGAAGGACACATGATTAAAATTACTCTTCCAGTGCAGGAATTCACAGGCTGTCATGTCCTTACTCTCTCTTTGATAAACTTAACAGATAAAGGTTTTATCAAAGTCTTTGGATAATTCTTAGGGATGTTTTTTTTTCCCCCTGAATCTTTCCAATTTATTTCATGCACTGGTGACTCTGAAATTGGCTGGTAAATTCCAGATGTTTCTTTGGAGCAATCAAACACAAAGGTAAAACAACCTCCTTTCTGCTGGGTGTAATCCCTGTTTCTGCAGGCCAAGGTGAGCTGGCACACAGTTGTTCTGCTCCCTGGGACCAAATTAAGAACTGACCTCCATTAACACTGAGAAGAGCCTGACAGAGACCTTGTTTCCCAGGACACATCACCCCAAGCCATGGACATGCCACTTCAGCCACACCTCTGGACACATTAAAATCCAAATATTTGCTTTTGCAGAGTTCCCAGGACAGTCTGTATCACCTGTGCACAGATCTGTCCCCATTTACAAACTCTGCAACTTGAGCAGATTCATGAATGAATTTGTAAATAAAACTGTTCTCATGCTAATCCACATATGTGCTCTGAAAAAAGAGACTTGGAAAATTGGTTGTCTGATTTAAATTAACAGTAAAACTCAAAAAAAAAAACCTCAAAAAAAAAAAAAAAGAAAAAAAGAAAGAAAAAAAAGCTAATTATTTCCCTTTAATCTGCTTAAACAAAGGAAAAAAAATGTTGAATTCTTGCTCTTCAAAGTAATTAATTTCTAATGTTAGTGCTAAAACCTCCTGATCAACAATGAGGTGCTATGCTCCAATTGCTACTTTGCAAAGGATTAAAACAATCAGAAAAAAATAAAATCAAATCAGGAAAGCTACACCTTCTTAGCTGGTAAAGTCAGCTTTTAAAAGTGACCAAAGAATGAAATGAGTTATGACAATTTTGCACAAAAACCTTAATCCACACTTGTCATTGTGCAGAAGAAAGTTCCCCCATTCACTGCAATGACTCATGAACACTTGCTGCTGCTAAGAAAAGCCAAAACCATCCAAAAGCCAAGAACTTCCTCAGCACTGGGAAAGAGGAGGCACATCAGACACTGCTCCAGGAGGAATCAACCACCCATGGACGGCACAAACCCAGCTCATTTCAAACACTGCTGAATCCCAGGCTGATTTCATCCAGCAGGAGAGTTTATACTGCTTCATAAATGCCTTTACTCCAGGCTCTGCAAATAATGAATCTCTTGCCTTTGGGGGACCAGGGATGACTGGCTGTGGTGCAGGCAAGGAGAGATTCTGGGGTTCTGAACACGTCGTGATGCAGATTTATGCATGGCTTAAGTTTTGCAATTTGCCAAGTTTTAGGTGAGAAGTTAAAACAAACAAAATAAGAAGTTATAGAAAACAAGACACTGGCATAGTCAATGCAATTAAGGAAGGAAAATTCAAGGAATTTTTAATCATGTGAACAACAGTTGGACGTGGGCACTTAATCTGCTTACGTCCTTCTGAAAATCCCAGTGGACATGTACACTCATCCTTTGAAAATGGGATCCAGGCTGGCTGCAGCTAATCAATTCTTCAAAGTCTTTCTTAGATAAGATTATTTTTAAATGTAAAACTTCTCTTGACCACGAAGCTTAAAATCTGACTCAAAGCCAACTGTCACCTTGTACCATGTGAGCAGTGTAAGGCAGAGCAGGGAATTCACAGGGTTGTGGAATCTTCCCTTTAAATGAAATCACACAGCAAAGCAGAAATCTCCTAATTTCCTTCTGAAAGCACTGAAAGGTGAGTTACTGAGACTTTTTGGGCTTGGATGCCTGGTAATTTTGCACCACTTTTCAGAGTTCAGTTGACAAAAGAAAGAAAACCACGTGCTGTAGGAAATGTGATGTTTTACTGTGGCAGCTTTGTCAGGACCATCACACAGGGAGTCTTTTCCTTCTCTTCTCCATCAATGGATATCAGAGAAGATCCCAGATCAACAGGAGAAAATGCACTGATGTGTGCAGCATTGTTTTGTGCCCCCAAGGCTTTTTTCAAGTAGCCATCAGGCCTTCCTGAGCACTCATCAGAACAAAGATTCTTCCAAAATTACATATATAATTACTCAATTAGCCTGAGTGTATTGTGCATTGGCTCAAATACAAAATGACAAACAACCTTATCTAAGGCAAAATTCTGTAGATTTGCCTTTCTGAGAGGACATCTGGTAAAACATCTTGTGAAGGGATGGACATGAGGAATCAGGTGCAGTGAACTACTGTGAAAGTGTAACTGGTGAAAATTCAGAGAAAACTGAGGACCTCATGTTAAAGAAGAGATAAAGTTCCCTCCTGAGGCTGTTTGGAAAGAGGGTCAGAGAAAAAGCTGCTGTCTGGAACTTATTTTGTAGAACTGAAATACATACATTTACTGCCAAAATAAGCACTTACAAAATTTACACATCTCTGTCCAGTTTTAGCTCAAAAATACGATAGCTCCTATTTATGTTACAGAACCTCTTGCCCAGTCTCTGAGAACCAAAGCACTTGAGGATGGAGAAAAGTCTAATTTTACTTTGCCAAAAAGCACTTCTGACGTCCTCTGCACATCTCAGTTTTCTCCTACATACAAAAGATGATGGTTGGAAGGAGCATTTACAAACCCAGAAGAAATAACGCAAAGTGGGGAAAAGCAAATGGCAATAGATTTGTTCAGACATTTGGCTTATTTTAATCTTAAAAAAAGAGAAATTAATGGAATTCTCAGAATTAAATACAAGCTGAAATTTCATGTCCTAGACCAGGCATTGTTCCACCTACAAAGGGCTGAAGAGAGTGTCTAGACAAATTCCCTATTGCTGCTTCTCCAGGATGCAAAGGTTGTTCAGAAAGGTCTGAAGCCAGACTGCAAAGGATTGTACCCAACAATCCCCATTTTACAGCACAGAATTTTAACTCTTAATAGACAGAATTTCATATTATGAACTATCCTAGGTCTCAAAAACATTTAACAACTTCTCATTGCAACATCCTGAGTTAGTCCCATTCTATTTAAAAAGATTTAAGTAACTTCATCAACACCTGCACCCTAATCCAGATCCCTGAACATCCTATTCAGAAAAGAACAACAGATTCAACCAACAGGTCTTCACCTCATCAAGTACTAAAACAATTTCCCCAATGTAATTTTACTGGTCTGGGAAGAAATTTTTAAGACATCTTCAACAGCAGGTTTGTACCAACTTCCCCCTCTCGTTTTTTCTTCTTCTTTCCTTCGTGACACAAGTTCATGATTTTTCAGGAGGTATTAAAATTGTATTTTAGATACAAAATCTTTACATTAAAAAATGCTAATACTGTCATTCAGGGGTTTGCATCTGAATGTGCAGAGCCAGCCAGTCCATCAGATGCTCTCAAAGGCTGTCAACACTATAAATCAGTATTTTTATTTTATTTTTTCCACAAACATGACAGATTATTACTACAAAAGTCAAAACAAATCTACTTCATGAACATCAGCAATGACTAAAATTAATTCAAAATATTACACTTCAAATGAAGCCTTGTTATGAACATGCAGGAAAAAAACTAGAATAAAGTAATAGAGATACTAGTTGAAAAATCTTTCTGCTGTTTTGCTAGTAAATGCACATATAAAATCCTTTAGTCCCTATTAGAGAAACAATGTCTGGTACATGCAGAAGACACCTTTGAAGCCATTTAGAAAATACTGTTTGGAAAGGCCTAATTATCTATGCAAAACACTAACTGAGAAGTTTCATGCTAAAACATCAGGTTGACAATGTAGAAGTAATTCAGGAACCATTTCTGTAGATAAATGGTCTTGTACCATCTCTTTGATTCACATAAAGGCCCCCCAAAAGACAGCAATATAGGAAAGGCATTCATTATAAATGCCTTTCAATTCCACACTGGACAGATGGCTTCGCTCTCTAATGTGACCTCTCTTTTTAATTTTTTTATTTTTACTGGATTAGATCCAGCAATCCAGTGTTAGTGTGATGTTTAACAGCTTAGACAAGACTTAAATAGCATTTTTCCCACACAGTGTTTCACTTGCATGCTGTTCTTTTTTCCACACAATACAGCAATTTAAAAATTAGAAATGTAGGTATTAATAATAATTTTCTTTTGAAAAAAAGGAAATTTTGCTAAGTTATCTTGGGAAGATGGAGATGAATAGAAAAGGTATAAAAATACACATTTGTAACATTAAAGAAGTTATTCTTTCCTATACACTTAGCAGAAAACACCACACATAAGACAAAAATAAACTCTACAATTCTGTCAAATCTGGATTCATGATATTTTGGAGAGCAACAGGGGAAACTCTCCACACATCCTCTCACTAGCACAGTATTTACTTGCTCACAGATTTTTTTTTTTTTTTTTTTTTTGGCTTTCAGTTAATATTTTCAACCCAGTTAATAATTTCTTTTCACATGTGTGATATTTCAGAAGCATGAGCTGGCCCTGCTGCACATGTTGGGTTGGTTGATGGAGGCATTGGGGGACAGCATTTGCCTGCACTTATTCCAAGACCTACAGAACAGCTATTTCTGGCAGGACCAAGACTCAATATCCAACTTAAACATTTTAGCAGCAGCAGAATTTAAAATATTATAGACTTTCAAAGAGATTTGATAGTTTTCAGCCAGCCTGATTGGAGAAATAGTATATTTTAACACATACAGGGTAATCACAGCTGTAGTGTGATTTATTCATCATGGAATTTAAGTTTTAATTTGATTCAGCTACCTGCTAGGCAAGTCTCTGCAGGTAGCAAATTCAAGTTGATAGAAAGCTTTTCAGAAGCATCAATTAACAACAGTTATTAAAACAGTGACCTCTGCCAGCTCTGGTGAGATGACACTTCCTGCTTGGATGGGCAATGAAGAGCGTGAAAAGAAATCCAACACCACTCACGCTGAGAGAGCAACTTCACATCTCAAGACTCAATCAGACAGCTGGCACCATCCCTGACATCTGTACAACAATCCTGCAAGTCTCTGCCTCCTCTCCCAGATTCTACAGGTTCTGTTGGGTTTTTTTTTAATGATTGTTAACACAGGCTCTTGCTTTTCACTTCTGCAGAACCTCTATAAGATGCTCATGGCTCCCGTGCTAAATTCTCTTGTTTTGAGCAACTTCTCCTCCAGCTATGGTTTCCCTGCCAGGCTGTTTTCTCATACAGTTGTTAACACCATCCACTTGTCCTTTCTGAACAAACTGCTTCAGCAGTTTCCTCTCTCTTCTCACCCAATTTCCAGATTTCTCATGGTGGAAGATTCCAGCCAGGAACTGTTGGCTCATGTTTCCCTTCCCTTCTCATCTGCACACTGTCTTGGTCTCTGCTACTCCTGCAATGCCTCTGCTCCTGCTGTAAAATCTTTATTCACTACACATCAGAAAGGAAAAATGTTCTTTCAAATAACTAACTGACTTCTCACTACCAGGAGGTGAGGTGAGGGCAGAAGGAGCAAATCTGAGTTGTGCACATTTCTTCAGTCTTGGGGCTAAACCACAGAATGAGCAGGAGGGAGACTCAGTACTGGAGAGTATGAATCCACAGGTGGGGGAAGAAGTCAGGATGTGTGGGCTGCAAGAATTGATTTGCTAAGAGACCCTGAACAAAGGTCCTATGGACCAAATATGCTAAAATTTTTGCCCAACTCCACTCCACCTTCAGAGAGTGGAAGCACTGAGAGATCCAAACCTGAGAGAAGGCAGACTTCCACTGATTCTTAAAAATCCTCCTGTTTTCAACTTTGCTATGGATGTTATTTTGGTCACAGAGGAATTATGCTTTATTACTGAGTGGATGTAAAAGATTAAGTTAAGTGCTTAAATAGTCTAGCAGTGTTTACATATAAACACAGGGTGGTCTGCTGCAAAAGCATATGCACACAGAGCTGTATCAAACACTCACCATCTGCACTTCTCACTCACAAAAGGCCAAACCTGGTACAGCACTTAAGGACACATGTGGAATCATTTGGACAGTTCTCCAGAAGCCAAGACAGAGTGTTTAAGGGTTGGATTTACAAAGACATTTAGAAACCTAAGGCTGTGATTCAACAATTTTCAGGCTGCAGCAGCAATAGTGACATAAGGCACTGACACATCCCCTCCTGCACAGCATTCAGCCCCCTCAGCTGTGCTGTGCTGGAGGAGCTGGAGCTCACAACTGAGCTGGCTTGAAAAAAAAAAGAAGTATTGGTTTAAATCTAAACCAGTTTCATGATCCAACTCTCTGTGTGGCTCCCAGTACAATTCCTGGCACTACACATCACAGGCCAGGACTGCTGCACACTGGGGTCAGTCTATTACAACAATAAAATATTGGTTTATGGTAAGATGTTGTTATTTAAGAGGCATTGTTTATACAGCAAACACAATTCAGAATTCTTCAGTGCCACCGTGAGTCCACTGCTAAGTGATGTGGTGCAGACCTGCCTGGAATGTCCTCAAAGGTCTGAGCTGCCAGTGATGGCACAAATGAACACAGGCTCTCCTGCTGAAAGCCTCTGGAATGCAAACCTGCTGCTGAATCCAACAGTCTCTGGGCATCTGCACATTTACATTAAATATGAACAAACAGCTCTGTAACACACTCTGAAAACACACGTTGTCAGTGCACACTTTGCTTTTTAATACAGAGCAAAAAGGCATCTCTTCACAATGCTGAATTCCAGTGCACCACCTTAAAAAGCATAACTTTAATAAGGAAAACTTTAAGTTACAAATAGAAACCTTGCAGTCCAATTCCCAGGGCTATTTTATTATAGTATTGAAATAGCTTTCTTTGTACTTATGTGGAATGCTCTTCAAAATGTCTTTAATTCACAGCAGTAATCATGAGAGGAATATGGATATTAGAATGTGTGAAAACTGGTTAACAAAACAAGCATGCATCTACTTTACAGTCATCACCAGGATCCTGCCTGAGCCTGCACTGGTCTGTGTTTATGAAAAAGAAAAGCATTAACTCCTTTATACACACCTTGAGAGGAAAACCAGCCCTCCCATAACCATTCAGCATCAGTGGTAAAATAATTTCAGAACCAAAATCCCACAGCACAAAGGCATTGTTTATATTTCCACTTCATGAAACATGACGTTGCACCACAACAATAATAATATTGTTATTATTAACAATAAATGCTAAAAGGAGTAATTTTCAGAGGCCTGGGTAAGAATCAGAATTATTACATTAGTGTTTATCTACAAAGATGGTTCTTGAATTATTCCTAACTTTTCAAGCAATTTATGCTCCACCCATCAGCCTGAATTTTCACCTGCACACACATTTCCATACAGCAGAGCTGGGACAGAATTCCTCAGGAGAAACTCAAGCCAGAGTCCTTTAAAAAGGAAAACCAACATGTGCACACACACAGAGCTGTGCCCATGGTGTTCCCAAGGTGGGTGATGCCCCCACCCTCCCGGGGCTCACCTGGGGTTGCAGGGTCAGGGCTGGAGGTGAATCCCCCTCTCTGCACTCCCAGTCCTGCAGGGAGGGACAGGGGGTTCAGCTGCTGCTGATCCCAGGAAACAGCAGACCCTGCTTTGACAAGGGCCTCAAAGGAAGGCACAGAGTTCAGTCCTGCCTCGAGGAAATGTGAGGGGCTGGGATGGTTTCCTGGCCAGCCAGATTCCCAAGGGAAGTGAGTGGGGCTCTTTCCCATATCTGGGAAAGGCCCCACTGTGTGCCCTGACCCCCTGATGGGACCCTGACACCATGCACCACTCCCCACTGTCACTGAACCTGAGTTCAGCCTTCTCAAGCTAGAATTCATTATTTTACAACATGTTATTTTCAGCTCTGCTATTGAAGATTTACTGCAACAGCAAAGCCTTCTCACTCTCTTTCTTTGTGCTTTATTTCTCCCTCAACAGAGCAGAAATTACAGTACTTACCTCCTTTTATGAACAGCAACAGATGATGCATGATACCTATTATTTATTCTACACTTATGGGAAGCAGAGAGATTTTACCTTTGGGTGATGAACAGGAAACACAGGATGCTGTGCCCAGTCAGACTTTTTCACACACTGAGCTTGACCAGGCACTGTTGGCAGGAAGAGATCTTAGTGATCCCCTCTCTTAGGCACATCAACTCCCTGAACTTAGTGAAGGCATCACAAATTCCAGAGGCTGGGAGGAAGGAAGATTAGGGATCTACCCCTTTGGAGAATAGCTAATATATCAAAGCAGGAGGGCAGAGAAGACCATTTCATACACAGGAATAAAAATACATAGAGTTAGCATGTGAGCACTCAAATTTCAGGCCTCATCAATAGAGTTCAAACAGCCACTCCAAAAAAATCATCCACTTCAAGGTCTAGAGTTTTTGTTAAAATTATAAATTGTGGTAGAAACAGGCAAGTCTTAATATCACTAGTTCTAAGGGTACTTAAGATACTTGATATCAGCCTTTGAAGAGCCTTAAGATCAATTTGTTCTGTAATTAAGAGGGAAGCAAAGGTGAAGAAAAAAGCAGAAGAGATGAGATATAAATGTTGCACAGCCCACTGCAATTTATTACACAAGCTTTTACCCATTTCAACTTTTGTGATCACTTAGTTTTCTTGAGGGAATTTCATAATTAGTCCTGGTTTTGAGCTCTTCAGAATGATGATCTGACCAAGTACTTCGATCTGCCTGTGATACTACAGAGATAAAAATCTATCTTACAACTCAGAGGTTTATCAAAAGACTCCTTCAAGGTCATCTTCACACTTCAGTAGAAAAACTGGAGATAACAAGAACAATTAGGCATTTATAAACTCAAGACTCTCCCAGTACAAACATTTAGGAGAGAGAAGCCCTTCAAAACACTATTTTATAAAAAATATGCTTTCATCACTTCTTCCTCCAGCATGACAAGCTGTTCCTTAGGTTGAGATTTTTTATAGGGCTTATGGAAATTAATTGCGTGGCTTCTGCTGAAAGTCAGCGTGGGGGAGGAGGGCCAATTCCCTCGAGGAAACTCTCTGGGAAAAACTCTCCTTGAACAGGAAAGTTGGTTAAAGGAAAGGGCTCCTCATGGCTGTAACTCCTGGGCTTGGTGAGCACGGGGCAGACATGGCAGCAAAGTGACAGCAGGAATTCACTGCTCCTTTCTGGCCATTTCCCCTCTCCTGCAATCACATTCCCTCTCATTTGTTATTTCCACTCACACAAGGATCATGTGCAGCCCCAGCAGAGATCACACAGGTTTTAAGTTCACTGTGGCTTTTGAAATGTTGGAGCCTCTGAGCTGGAGTTTAAAGTCTTTCATGGGGCTGGGAGCTGGACTAAAGCCAAGTACCAGAGTAAGAAATACAGAAATTCAGAAGTGTATCCTGTAGCTGCACTGCTTGACATCACCTGCAGAGCTTCCCTAAAAAATAAAACCTAAGCTAGCATTAATGCCAAATATATCTAAAGTAGAATAAAGCCCTGCAAAATTACCATGTCTGGTGCAATCTGGGAGAAAAGCTCAGCCTACTAAAAAATAATATGATTCTGTTTATGTAGGCAGACTAAGAGAGGAAAGTGCCCAAGTGAAATCCAAGGAATGAAGATCTCCCAAGGTAAGCACAAATATTATCATTAACACTGCCTAACTTAGCTCCAAATGCATTTCCCAATCCTCTTCATGAATACTGAGCTCAAAACTTGTGAAGAGCAAATTCCTTTAAGGCATGTCAAGTTGGTTATTCAAAGTGAAGAAATTCCAAGTTGTCAGATAATTTCTAACAGTAAATAGATACAGATTAAAAAAAAAGGGTAGTCTATGCATCCACAGTCCTTTATTTAAAAACAAAGAAAAACTAAATCCTGTCTACTGTAATGTGACTGGTACAAAATAACCCACCTGTCCCAGGGTCTGCACTTGGCCAAAAGCCAGGGTTTGTACTCTGCCAAACATCTCCAAAGCTGCTAGAGAAGGGCCAATAAAACATTTCTTGCAGACCCTGCAGACAACACGAGCCTGCTGAACCCTTTCTGATCAGCAGCCCCAGTGTCTGGCCTGTCTGTCAATGCCAGTGGCTCTCAGCAGGGAGTGGTTTATTATTCTAATAAGATGCTCCAATGAAGAGAGGGTCAACTCTGAATCACTGCCATGAGAAGATTTAATTAGATTTTTACACTGACTAAAGACATTCCCTGCACACACACAAAATTTAAATATGGATATAAATGAAACTGTCTTTTAAAGCAAGGTTACTTTTGTTTTATTTATGTTTTAAATTCCCTGTTTCTGTTTTTCCTTTCCTTGAGATAGCTGTTAGCATTACACAGTTATAATGTCCAAGCTTAAAGGTTTCTTGTGAAAGAGTTCAATAATTTTCTGATTAAAAACTCTCTGGGCAAACCTGAAGTATTCCACCCAACATAGAGCTCTATAATTTCCTAGGAAAAGGTCTGAAAACCCATACCCAATTAAAAAATAGAAAAAACCCAACAAAACAACTCAAATTTCTTCATCAGGAAATAAAACCTGCAGAACACATTGATATTGAATACATGCTCATTATATACCAATGCATTATTGTTATTAATATGCTGGTTTAATTAAAAATATACTGGATAAAGAAGAGAAAGAGGCTCAGCTGTGCCTGATCCACACAGCTGCAAACTACCTGTATGAGCAGACAGAATGTTCATTAAGGGTAACCTCACATCAAAGATTTTTCTAAAAGCCACCAGAGGAACGTTGAAGTCAAGCACAAGGGCCAGAGCTATTAGGGCTCCTTCAGTCATTAGGAAACCATTATCTCCAATTCCTGCTGCTACCAGGATACAGGTTCACCCAGTAACATGACAGCAAATTATATGATTAATTAGCTCCCACATAGCTACTGTGAGTCAACCAGTTGAAACTGATGGCCTACAGAAAGAGATAAAATATTTCCCAATGGTGGGTACTGGCTGCACAGACCTTCCTGCAGTTACACTCCCAACATCAGTGAGTTTGCAGATGTTTTAAGGGAGCTCCCCAGCCATGCCCACTTTGTATTCACTACTCAGTGCACAACATGCATTTCTGTATTTGATTTTTCTTCCACTATTTAATTATTTTTACTTTTTTGCCTAATTGCCATCATCAAGTTTCCTGTAGATTCAAAACATGAACTACACTGGCATTTGTCTAATGGCACCCATTCTTAAGAGCACTTCATAGGCATTTTTAAAAAGAAGACAAAATATTTGGCTCCTTTGGCAATTTGGCAAAAGAAACAATGAGACAAACACTGCACAACAACTCTGAAAAGGATGATGGGAAAGCTGGAAGAGAATGTTCAAGTGAGAACAAAACAAATGAAATTACATCCACCACTGAGAACTCCTCTGCTCTGACTGGTGTCCTGCACCCCATCCCACCAGCTGAGTCAAGTGGTGAGAAGTCAGCAACAGCAAAAATAAAAACCAAACAGGGGAAACAAAACAAATCTTTCATTTTGTTCTTTTCAAGGGTTTAAAAAAACCCCAAAGGACATGTGTGTACAAACATTACCCAGCATTACAGCAGTTAGTGCTCCCTGACACCTGGAGAGGCTCTGCTCACTCAGAGCTGAACTTTCCTCGGTACATCCTCTCCTTCACACTCAGGAGACAGGAATGAACTATTTATTTAGGATCTGAAAACACCAGGAGTCAACAGTGGAGAGACCTTATGTGAGAAAAAACAACTTCATCCTTGAAACTCTCCAAAACAAACCAGAGCAGGTTAAGAGATAAAGAAATATTTGAAACAACCTGAAAATCTAAGGGCCATCCAATAACCAGGTTCTCTGTGTACTTTCTTCCCACCAGCATTTTAAGATATCTTGAGATTTTCAGCAGAAAAGACTTTGAAAGACTTGCAAAATGCAGAGCTCTGAGCTCCAGTATTTATTTGACTGACACTTTAAAAAAACAATTAATGCAAAAGCAAAAAACTGTACACTGGAATTAAGAGTTTTTTGGTGGAGGGTGATGCCCAAGGCACCAAAAATTAACTGGCTTTAATATATACCAGCACAGAAAGAGATGATTCAATCATGGCACTGTTGAGAGATGCAAAAGAGCAGGACAGAAAGAAGGATATTACAACACTCAGGCTTCAATATCAGAATCTTTATCCCTATTGATGACTTAATAAAAAACTGAGGGAAGACAGCAATTGTAGAACAACAAAAAGAAATTAGCAGCAGCAGATAATATTTTAGTTGTACTGGCAAAAATTATAATTGATTTTCTGTCTGTGGTGTTAAAGTTGCTATCTTTGCTCTGAAAATAAATTTTAATTTTAAAAGCATAATCACATGTTAAAATAGCTCCACCTGGCATTTTCTATCCACAAGCTCATTTTACAAGAGGGATACAAGAGCCACCATTGCTCTGTCATGTCAAGGAATCCATTTCCCTTCCCCAGGAATACCTAAGATTAGAAAGCCTTACATTTGCTGATCATCTGCTATGCTGTAAAATCAGCTTGTTGAAGAAGGAACCTTTTGTTCAAATGAAGAGCAACTTTCAAACTAGAAAAGATCGTGGAAGCATCAACACAGAAACTCTTTTTAAGCCAAATTTCAGATTTAAAAAAAAATCATGCAACTATTACTTTAAATGCCAAGCACTCCTCCTTGTAGCACTCCTTGCAATTAACTCAGCTTCTCACTGTGGGATTTTTAAGCAGGCTACTATAATCTATATTATTATTTAATGTAGTTTCTTCAAAAATATGTTTTCTCCTTCCATCAGCCACTGCCCTCAAACTGTCCTTCTCAAGGGTTCACAAGAAGTGGGCTCAGCTCTTTTCAAGACCTGTCTACATGGCACACACAAATCTGTCATGAGCAAAGGCATCATCTTTGCTGAGCAACTGTCAAAATGCAAAAGCCAAAATGAAAGAAGGTTCTGCATGTAAAACAGGGAAGGAGAAAAGCTGGGTTTGGCTTCAGGGGAGCTCAGCTTTACAGGGCTTTATTTTGGACACAGATATTACATTCTGACTAAAAACACATCAAAACTGTAGGGTATTTTTTTGCCACTCCTAGAGCACATTTGATTTTAATAGCAAACACTGAATACAACAATCAGCAAAAGAGTTCAACAATTTGAGGCCACAGAAGTTTAGGCAGCTTGACACAGACTGACAGGCTCCAGCCAGGCTTGTGTGGAATTATTTCATGTGCTGGCACTTTGCCTTCCATCACTGAAATGAGCACCTAAAGGCAAGAACACAAAGGATACAGGATCATACATCACCACTCATTTATCACTAAAAATGCTGGCAGTGAATATTGAGAGCTTCCTATCAGGCCTTGCAAGGAGGAATTATCTGGTCATTCCTTCATTCCTCACAATGTGTCATTCCCAGAGTCTGGATTTTAAAAAATATTACCCGCTCTTGAACAAGCAAAAAGAAAAGGCAGAAGTCCAGACTCTCTCCCTGGATGAAGACATCTGCTTTGTGGTTAATGCTTTCTTGCTCCATTCACTCCCAGCATTCCTGCACAGCTTCCAGATGATAAAATTCTCACCATTCCCATGGGGAAATTGAGGCACAGAACTCAACAAAACAGTAATTTGCTCTGCAAGAACTTGTTTAGGAGTCTCTGTATCCTAAAGTGCTTTCAAACACACATGGCACAGAATGAAAAGGCTGAACACATTCCACAATCACATTTTGTGAGGGAGGGAGTCAAAGCATTACAGGTAACAGTGGAGCATAATGATCATACACAGAATACAATTTTGATTTCATTTCATTCCAGGTAAGCTCAGCAAACATTAAATAAGTGATTCACTACTTTACCACCAACTCTGTGCCAAACTTTCTTTCCCAAAACTGAGTTTCAAAAAACAATCCTGAGCAACACTACAGCATAAATTTAATTTCAATGCAAAACCTGCTGCATGGAGGTGCTTTTGGTTGCTAAAATTAGAGGGCTTACTACAGGATTCCCCTGGCCATGACTCACAGACAATAAAGACACAGTGTGCAGCCACAGAAAAATGCCAACCCAAGTCTCCAATATTAACAAGGTCTTCCCTGTGCAGTTTTCCTCCCTGTGTTACCTATGCAAAGGTAAGAATCAGGAAATACACAAATAATGAGGTGAATGTATGTCAATTAGCAATGTGCACCACACTATTAATACACTTATTTTCACAATAACATGCACAAGCTGCTGAGTAACATCAGGGAAATTGAAAGGATGGTGTTACTCCTGTGTAGGTAAAACCTACACAGCACAGAGCAAGTGCCTTCCAAAATGAACCCATCAAAAATGGAAATAACAGTAAAGGAGCATCTCTAAAGAGATGAAAACTGAGTCACTTTACCCAGTGAAACTTCTAATGGTTCCATTTTATTTATTTTTTCCCACTGTGTGTTGGGAAAATGGGACTAGAAAAGAAGTGTACCAAAAGACTTCATTTTAAGTGGAGATTATATTTAGAGGAGAAAACCATGAAGTCATCAGCTGGAATTTGCTACCCCAAGCTTTTTTCATTTAACTCATCCATAGGATTCCTTGTAAACACATGAATACTCAGAGAATGCCCTAAAGTGAAATTAAAAAGTAATAACAGTTATTTTTAACAGCAGGTAAAGAAAGCAGAGCAAAGCAGTTCTCCTCTGTGTTAGAAAGGACAGCCAGGCATCCTCTCAGACCCTGCACGTGGTCAGGAGCATGGTCCCAGGGATGGGAACAACTCCCTGAGCTCCCAGGACACCTCCATGCAGTTCATCACTTGGGAAAACCTCCCCCTTGGTAGAGTTACTGCTGAAACGACTTTAATTGTCTTTATTTCCAGGTAAGGTTTGCATTTTTGAAGTTTTTTACTGTGATACACACCTAGAGCTCCCTTCTCCTCAAGGGTACAGGGGTCCCACTTGAAAGCACTTTTATCCCTGTGCCACTGTAGCTGTTTTCCTCAGATAGATAAAGGTTATTTTGTAGAGATGCAGAAATAAAGTTATTAATTAATACATTCACAATGGGCTTGTACCACCCTACACAGTGCAATTATACAATAAAGCTGGCCTGGCTAAGCCACCAAAATATAAAGATCTTTTCATTCCACCTTATTCCAGCTCTGCTCCTCCTCTCTGACAAGGGAATATACAACCAATGCAGATGGAAACACTTGCTGTAATACATTTTTGAATTTGGCAAGAGGCAGTTTTAATTTATTCTTTTCAGACTGACTGTCTGCTGCAGTAAAGCAGCCTGGAATCCCCATCCCCCAAACAGCAAAGCTAAAAAAAAAAGGAATGGGGGGATGGGGGGGGGATTGTTAAATCAGTCTTATTAGGAAATCACAGCTTTAGCAAAAGCTTTGATATCATTATTAGGTTCATACAAATCTCCTCTCTTATCTAGTTTGTTCTTCATTGTCTTAATTAGTTCACACGTAGTTTGTGTTCTTTTTCACTTTTTTTGACACAGAAACAAGCAGTTAAACTAGTATTTGCAGTCTTTAATTACACATTAAAATCTTCATCCTTGACTTTCTTTTTTACTGAAAGTACAGGGATTCCCTACAGTGCAATATTAATGTTCTGCTCTAAATGCTGTGAGGGCTTCTTCTAATGGTTGGGACTGTGGAACAACTTTTAATTAATTGCCACCTTTTAATGGCACAGTTCTCCCACAAACATTACCTTTAAGGCAAACATACATCAAAGAGTCAGAAATTTGCTCTTTTACAACAGAGCTGAGGTCCCCAGTAACTCTAAACTCACTAAGGGTCTTCTGCTCTGGATCTGTGCATGTTTTGGAAACAGCAGATCAACACTACAACACGGCCCAGAGTCTCCAAGAAGATTCATCTTTTTCACTTCCCAAACACAGAGTTCCAGTTAATCTTCCCCAAAGTAGATGGCAACGATTTCAAATGGCTGTGCTCTGTCACAGGGGGCTCCACATCACACACCAATCCTGTGGGGGGGATTATTTGTGCAATATGACAACAGAACATCAACAGCCACCAGCCCCAGGTGCTTTTTGGCTCTTGTCTCCATGACAGGCACGTGCACAGAGCTCATCACATCAGTCCATAGTGGCTCACAACACACTTGCAGAGAAAGCTCCATACACAGTAAAGAAAATGTGAAATCTTAATGGCATTCACTCTCTTTCCACAGTACTTGGTTATAAGAGCTGTTGAAATGTGAATAAGTAGAATAGATTTTTCCTCCATGTTAAAATACACTGTGAAGTTTTATCTCCTAACCAATGTTTCCTGCCCAGAGCAGCTGTGGCTGCCCCTGGATCTCTGGAAGTGCCCCAGGCCAGGCTGGTCAGGGCTTGGAGCAGCCTGGGACAGTGCAAGGTGTCCCTGCCCCTGGCAGGGGGTGGGATGGGATCAGCTTTAAGGTCCCTTCCCCCCCAAACAATTCTTTAAAGCATATTTCAGTAATTTACTATGGCTAAAGCAGCATCCAAGATCCTTTTGTATTGTATGGATAGAAATCATCCTCCAGTTAATGAATATCACAAGGAACATTTAGTTTCAGTCTAAGCATTTCCTTTGGACAATCTATGTTGATCAATGCCTGCTGGTTTTTTGTAATTACTTCTTAAGAAAATATGCAGCTGTATAGTACTTAATGGAATTAAATTAAATTCAGCATATAACTGCAGCCAAAAAAAAAAAAGCACCGATTTGGCATAACAAAACAAAGAAGATTACAGCAGAAACCCCTGCTGTCAGATATATCAACATATTAGAAGATTAAATCAAGATTAAAATGTTTAAAAGACTTGTGCTTCTAAAGATGCACAGAGCAGCAAAGCTCATGTTCTGCATCTTTGGTATCTACACAGGTTACAAAGCATCTGTAAAGTCCCAAAGTCGACATGATACATAACCCAAGTGAAAAGCACTGGAAAAAACCAGAGAAGTCAGACAATTTAGGAACATGTATTTCAAAATTTACCTGTTACACTGAAATAAAATTCCAGCTGGATTATCCCCATCTCTCTTTTTTGGAGCAGAGTTTGGTAAGGTACCTTTGGCTACAAGTTGTGAGATGACCACTGTTATATCCCTGCCCTGTTACTGGATTTGATCTCACTGGAGTTGCCTAATGAAGCCCTCCATGAATTCAAACTCTTCTGTGGAGTTTTCCCTTTCCAGCTCCATTATACTGAGGGCTCAACAGTAAATACCACTTAACTGAGACAGACTGCCATTACATTTAACAGCAGACCCTTTCCTCCTCATCACATTAAAACAAAACACATCCAAAGCAGCAGGACAAAACAACAGCTCACAGAGCTCTGGAACATCTGTCCCTGCTGCTGACATGGGCAACTGGGAAGGAAAATTATCTGTATTTAAAAGGTTAGAATCCAAATGACAAGGGCTGGGTAACTCACTTGTGTACACCTGAAATCCAGAAAGGACAATGCAACGCCCACCCAAGGGCTGTTCCCTGGAAAACTGAGCTCAAGACAGGCTAAGGATGTGCCATCACCTTGGAACTGTCCCTGATCATTTGTTACACAGCTGGGTTCAGTCAAGGGAGATGCTTCCCCAGCTTTGGGATCCCAAAACGTGGCTCCACAACCCCTGAACACGCTGAAATCAGGGTGGCTGTTGGGGCAAATGGCAACACACTGCAACTCCCACTGCAACAGATTCACAGAGGAGTCTGCAGCAGGAGTTCAACAATGACTCCAAATAAAAAGAAAACAGCACAATGATGTGATCCAAACTGTGCACAAGACATCAAACACTAAAATTAATGTTCCATCGACATGGTACACGGCTGCAAAGTAATTAAACTTATTCTTGTCAATATTATTGTCTTACAATATAAAGAACTCATTTTTAATATTTTTTCTTTCATATAAAAGGGGATTAATTTATGGAGCAAAAGGGTCACGTGTTTCAGCAACATGTTCTTTTACAGTTCCTGTTGCACTGTCTGGCTAAAAGAATTCTGTGAGAAACTTAAACATGAACAGGGATATGAAATGAGCTCCCAGTCTTGAAAGTTATTGGAAACTGATCTCTTCCTTATTAATACAATTCCCCATCATGTACAAAAAGATATCTCCATGTTCCAGAATGCAAACAGAGTTTTAATCTTTAATTATATTCTCAACCTCAGCTCTTCTGGAGAGAAATACAGATGTGGGTCTGAGGATTATTGCTTTATTACATTATCATCTCCGTGGTATTTAATGAATATTGATACTTAATGCAGCTTTGCCAGTATAGGCAAAGAAGAATTTCAGAACTGCACAAAACTTCTGATGACTTTTCTCAAAAAATACAGCCACACCCTTCACTCTTCTACTCTTGAACACTCCAGGAGGAGGCCCAAAGCTTGGAGTCCTGACACTGAATTACTGCAATAACAACACTGGCTGTTAAATAACCCCACCCCTACACCTGGTGTCACACTGAACTGAATCAGATTCATCACAGAATTTGGGTTGGAAAAGACTAACACAGCATAACTTAAACAAGTTCTCTTAAAAATTACAAAACTTATGAACCTTAATTGGCTTAATTATGTTTTACCATTACCTTTAGAAAAACCTGCCTTCTTCTTACATACTGAAAATCCCTGAACTTAGGAAGCAATTAGATAGTGTTTATTAAACAAAATGCTGGAAAAATGCTTTCCTCCAAAAAACTCTTGGCAAAGGACTCAGGATTTTTTCCCTAATGCAAAAATAATAAATTATACAAGCTAAGTTCCAAAGAATTTATTCTGGCACATCTGATGACTGGGTGTATAGTTTTATACATATACATATACATCATATATGTAAAGCTGTTAAAATCAGTAACTTTTTAATTAAATATTAAATCCTTCCTTAAAAGTCAATTTGAGCGTCCTGAAGAAAGCTCTTGACCAAAGCCAATGGAATCTGACAGCACTAATTCTATGACAGAACCACTGAACAGATAAGACATTAATGCTGTGACAAAACAACACTTTAAGTATGCTGGTATTAAATTAAGCTCCAATAAACACAGAGTTTGGGATATTTGTGCAGTTCTGTTCCAAATCCAGATGAACAAATACCTGCTGAGCCAGGAAATTAACTTTTTAGGGAATCTTCTCACAATGCAGCATCTTTAGCTAATGCAGTTTCAAAGGATGCAGAAAATATGAACATATTCTTTTGAATATATCCTTCTTCTCTAGAAGAATCATCCAGATGAATCCTGAGGTGTAGAAAGCAGATCAGAGACCTCCTCCATCTCACCCAGAACAAAGAGTAGAAACAGAGTGGCCATCCAGAGTCTCTACATCCTCAAGTCCTTGTTATCTCCTAAAAGAAAAGTTATCTCCACAGATTGTTTTTTTTGCTCATTCATCTAGAACAGTATCATGGGCTGCACTGTCTTTTCCTTTATTTAAAAAAAAAAAGTAATTTTGCTGCTGTGCTCCTAGCAATAGACTACAAATTTACAGAGATTTTTACTCAATCTATTACAGTATTTTCATTGTCAAGTCAGGGCATACATCAGACCACAGAGATTTACAAGACAAGTTGAAGAGCCTTAAAAAAAAGAAACTGGACTCTCTTTTACTCAAACCTCTCTGTTCATTGAGCCTGAAGTTGTCAAACAAGTGCAAGACTTCCACTTGTTTATTGTTTATAGTGTGCTTATTTCTTCAAAACCACAAAGTGACAACAAATGACCCTAAAAGGCACCATAAAGGGCAAGAGTCTCAGTACCTTTTGTGGTGATCAAGTTCTTGTTCTGGCAATTTTCTTCCAGACAGGGAAGACAGATGATCATTCTGGGAGCACTGAGAAAATCCCACACAACACAGCTATCAAAATCACAGCCTCTCCAACTGAGACCCCTAAAAATTCCCATTAAAACTGAGTGACTCTTGTGTGTGTCACTGAACTCCACTGCCAGAATACAGACAGCATCCTGGGTTTCCTCTTTTCCTCCTTCCCCAGCTCCCAGTGGCTCACTGCTGTTGTTTTCCAGCTGGACAGTGACAGACCAGATTCCCTGGGATCCCAGCAGGGTGGTCCAGCAGCAGGAATTACCCTGTGGACTCCCTGCTCTCAACACTCCCAGAGAATTCTGCTGCCTCAGGGTATCAGAGACAACTTCCTAACTGCAAATTTTGACATGTGGTGCCATGCAAAACAACACCAAATTATTTAACTGCATCAATTCCTGCATTTCAAAAGGAAAAGAAAAGCGATGCCATCATTCCCTACTGTCTTTATTTATTGATTCCCAAGCAGGAGCAGCCACCCTGGTTTTCAGCAGGGCTGCACACAGACACTTCCCAAGGCACTCAGAGAAGCTGACAGCTCTCAGCACTTGAGCAAACACTGCCTTGAGATTCCTGAACAGAAGGAAGGAAGCTGCAGCCAGATGAGAGGCATGTGAGGGAACGCATCCATTAGCACGTACAGGGAGATGTCTTGTTAATAGAAGACAGAAGGAGGGACAAAGCAGGCAGAGGAAGCAGCCAGCAGTTAGTCATTTTCTCACACAGATCATTTGGCTGGGAATGAGACACACATCAATCCAGGCTTCCTTTCTGCGCTTTCAGAGCCAGGGAAAACCAATACTGAAAAGCAAAGCCCAATGCCAAAAGGGCTCTCTTCAAAACTGCTCAGCACCCTTACAACTCCTCAAATAAACAGGGAGAAAATGCAGATTTTCCTCATAGCAGTTGCATAGGGCAGAGATCTTCCATTTTCAAAACCACCTTTTGGATTCAAAATGCTGCTCTGTCTCAGCTATTTACCAGTGAAGAATTAGAGGCTCTCACCTCCAAACCACAGCACGTGATAAGACAGCCTAAGGTTGGGGAAGAAAAGGGGTGAGGACCTGCCAAGAATCACTTTTGCCATCACCAAAACCTTTTCTCCAGCTCCTTCTGCGAGCATAAAATAGGAAGAGATGGCTGAGCCTCCAAGACAGGCTTGGGTTTGCTTTGCTTGATTGGTTTCTTGAAAAAAAAAAAAAAGGCATTTTGGAGAGGAAAGAAGAAAAGCAGAGCAGGGATAGAGACTGAAAGCTCAAGTGAACAGTGAATTGAACAAAACTCGATTGTTCTGCTTTTTATGAGAAGAAATACCATTTGGGAAGTTTTAGTTTGTGGAATAAAACCCAGGTCTCACCCCAGCAGCACAGATCAAAGACCTGGATGAAGAAGAAAATTGCTCAGCTTGCACCACTGCCATGGAGAATGTGAAGTGCAAAAGTTACTCATGCAGTTTCTTCAAGGAACAGGACCATAAATAAACAGAGAGTAACCTGCCCTCTAATGCTACTTGTAACTCAAATACAGACATGGTTACTAGTAAACTAGCCATGTGCAAAATCTGCATAAGAATAAATTAGTTTTAGGAGATTCTTTGCCCAAATCATCACCTCTGATAGCTCCTGAGCAAGTGTTTCCTGCATTCCTTTGCTGGCAGGGAGGATTTACTGCAGTGTTGATATTCACTCCAACCTGCTCTCCTGAAATGACATTTTGGCATACAGCTGGTTTCAACTACTTCTGTTTAAGAAAAGCTCAAGATAATATAGCTGCTCTGAACAACATTTAATAAACACTTGACTCATTGTTACTCAGCCCAATGACTTGTCACTGAACTTAATTTTAATAGCATACATCAAAGCAAAAATAGACCAATAAATAGTTATCCCTTTCTTGATGAATTAATAAAGCTTAAAAAAAAATCCTTGAATTGCCATGGGAATATTAGGATGCAGGATG
Source organism: Serinus canaria (assembly GCF_022539315.1). Classification (NCBI taxonomy): domain Eukaryota; kingdom Metazoa; phylum Chordata; class Aves; order Passeriformes; family Fringillidae; genus Serinus; species Serinus canaria. Next base: position 4,243,571 of record NC_066330.1, on the reverse strand, counting down.
CCCTTTCAAGGAGATCTGTAGTTTTGCACCTGGATGTTTTCTTCTTTTGCATTTTATAAAGAATGAAGGGAAAAAACTGCATGATTCATCACTATTTGCATGAAACTACAGCAAAATCAAGATATTAAAATCCATTTGTCACACCTTTTCTTTTTCCCTAAATACTTTTCATAAGCCTATTTCAATAAGTCTTTCCATAATCTGCTTCTGCCCTGTGCTGGAAACAAGATACTGAGCCCAACAGGTATTTGATTTGCTTTAATATCACTATTATTCTCTTAAGACACACTGAGATAGCACAGAAGAACAAATATGGAAAGGTCAAAGAGGAGCCAGAGAGGAGGCAACCAGTGACAGATAAAGGGCCAGCTCAGCAGAAACACATTTTCCCTGTGAATAATGCTGGAAGTGGTAATAAGATACTGAAACATAATTCAACTACTGCTTAAAGTTTAGCTACCACACTAAAATTTTAGCCTATCTGCAGATCCTAGGTAAATGCACCACTGAAGGAAAATCATCTACAGATAACAAGACATATAATACTTTTAAATATGTATATTATGTATCTCACATTAAGATGTATACAGCTGCAGCTGTTAAGGAACAGATTTTTCTATGCAAAAGTACAAGTTAGCTCTTTATACATATTTCTAGTAACTAGAGATGCCATGATTAAGAAATAAAAGAAAAAACACAAAAATACTTTAAGACCCCTGGAAAAACTGTGTTAATTGATATACCAGTACACCAGTTTCTAGACTTCCTGGAGAAGAAAATCCATTTGAAGTTCCAGATACCCCAACAAAGAAGGAAAACCAACCAGCCAGTTTGTCACAAGATACCCCTGTTCCATCCCACACATCAGAGAAACAACATCTGGTTTTCAAACTACTGCTGGAGCCCCCTTCAAACCATTCTCCTTTGGCTGATATACTGGTAAACAATAGAGCATTTTATGGATTCTTGAATTACCAGCACTTTAAAGTTAATATACAAGGGGAAAGCTCTGTTGACTCTGATTTTTTTAACATTTCCTGCAAGAAAAAAACCCTCTAAACGTTGACCTGTGAAATCTGGTGACAACTGGGACTTTTATTATTACAGCTACAAGGTTTTTGGTAGCACAGTGTTTATACATCAGTGACTCTTGTTTTGTGAAGAAAAGCAGGCAGTTTCCACAAACTACAAGGATGCTCAGCACAATGAACAATTGCTTAGCACTTCATTTTCTACATAATAATCATTTTCTTACATGTAACTAAATATATTTCAGGTGGTTTATTAATTTATAAGCTTCCTTGTGCACATCTCTGTGTTTCTGGCATCACTACACACAGGCTGCTCAAAGTGTTGATACTCTCTGTCCTCAAACAGTTTCTAAGTGTCCTCATAATTGCTTGTCACCTGTAAAAGAGGTTTAGATCCGATGCAAAATTAACATATGGTGAACAGATGGACTCAGAACAGACGTTTGCCGAGAAAGTATTCACACCAAAGACTTTTTGGCTTCATTCTTTCAGGACCTTCAGAAAAGTCCTGCTTGAAGCTCCAAGTCATAACAATCAGGTGAGCATCATTCCTCAATGACAAGCTCGTGTTGCAAAAAGTTTTTTAATGACCTGCTACAAAGAGAAGGCGTACGGAACAAAACCGCAAGCACGAGCTCGCTTATTATGATGACTGAAATGATTATTAGGGTGATTGAAAATTACACCAAAAAAACAGTAAGTTAGTAAGAAATATTCCACCCCCCCCCCCATCATGGAAACTCTTCCAAATATTCCATTACTTACTGAGGAGGCAGGACAAGAGTTGTTGGCTGGGCTTTTGGTCTGCGCTTTGCAGAGACTCCCATCTGGTTGGCCGAACGTTTCAGAGACTGCTGATTCAAAAGGCCAGATGCCAGCCCAGCATGGTACTGCAACTGGATCAGAAAAAACATATATATATTAAAATACACACCACTGCAGTACTCTGTCTGTGTCAGACCTCTGCTACCTGTGGCACCTGATTCAAATTACAGCCAGTCAGGAAGTTGGTGTGTGGTATTTCAGATATATTGCTTGGTGGAAGACAATAGGGACAAAAGCACATGGAAAAAATCAGAAATAGGTATGAGGAGCAAGTTATGTATTAGGGCAAGTAAGATGGTGAATCAAGGACTTCCTCTCAAGTCTACCTCTCTTGAAACTTGGGCTTGCTTTTAAAAATTGAAACTGTTTCTCCTCTCTAGGGAGTAAACATTCTCACTTTAGGAAGAAGATAAGAGGAAGACAGATGCAACCCTTTCACAATATAAACCAGCTTTTTAGAAATAACACTCATCTTTTTCTTCTTAAACATAAAACCACAAAACATTTGCAAAGGAGTTTCTATCACTGTAAAGAAAAACCTTGTTTTTAAAATACCTGCCTGCACATCTCCATAGCACTGCAGAACAATTCACATTCAGCAGCTTTCTCCTCAAAACTTCTCTTTTCCTTTGCCAATAAAAGACAAATTTTTGAAGGACACAACATGAATCTGCAGGATTTTGAGTGCACTCCCACAGCTCTCAGATTTAAGAACAGCTACAGGGCTCTGCCTGTCCTGCAACCACCTCCAAGTGCAACAGGTTCTCCTCTGAGCACTTTCAATTGCATTCTGAGTTCCCCATTTTTGAACTGGAAGGGGGAAGAAGATTCATTGTCAGACAAATGTGATTTCCTGCATCAGTCCAGTACCTGGATCTATGTGTTCAATACATTGGCTGAAGATTTGTTCTGAAAGAGATGAATTGTGGTCTGCACATAAAAAATGGGTTATGGTCAGGAAAGTATGATTTTAAAATGTTCACAAAATGAAATGGTCTTATACCAAGCTGTTCTACAGGGGCTGAGTGAGAAAGAGGGATGAAAAGCTTGGAATGATGTACCCCAAACCACCTGTGAACAGGAGGGGAGCAATCCCCTGAGCCAGCTGGACTCAGATGTCACTGCTCAGCACATCCAGAAGGATTTTTAACAGGCTCCTGGCTCCCTTGGCTGCTCCTTGTGCCACGTGAGCTCAGCTGTGGCACAACACGAAGACACATCACATTCCTAATGGGAAGGGAGCTGTGCTCTGCCAGGGAAGGGGGGGATTTTATTGCCCCAGCCAATGGATTCTGCTCAAATTTGTTTTTCTCCGACAGTTTTCTGAAATGAAAAAAAATCAATGAGAGCGATGGAGGGTCCCTGTTTGAAAGGCCATGTTTCAGTGTCAGGGGCTTAGTTTTCAATCTTCACTACCTGAATGTGCAGGGAGTGCAATATGCAGGGAATTAAAGGCAAAGACAGCTCTGGCAGAAGAGCCCATTGACTCCAGGAATATGCTTTTCCTTTTCCTTCCTGCATCTTTTTGTGCTGGTGACACCATCCACTGATGTGCCCTGTGCAGGTATTTCAGGTAAACAAAGTTATTTGGACACTTGCCCAGAGATGGAGGTAATCACTGGTACTAACTGAGGTTATGTACCAGTTATGAAATGTTTTTAAGAGGTTACACTGGTAACCTCTTAAAAACATTTCATAACCTCCCAGATAGTGACATTTAGTGGTCAGGCATTAAAAAAAACCCCAAAAAGCTACTAAACGAATAAAAAAGAAACAGATTCTAAACCCAAATTTTGTCCTTCAAGGCTGAATCCCAAGTGATTAAGTTATTTTTATTAATTATAAGTATTTCTTCCTAATCTACCTTTGCTCTTAGGAATGCAGGTCCAACTGTCAAAACCTGTAAGGGCCATTAAATATTTACCAAACCATCTTTATAATGGGAGAAAAGGTCAAAGTTAATAAAACTGACAGGCAGCTTCTGTCCAACTTGATTTATACATTATTAAAACATCACACACTGTACTGCACAGAGTGCTCTCCTTTTTGGGGACAGGGGGTGTTCACTGAAGGGACCAGGAAATTGTTTCTTAATCATTTTTCTGAGGAGCAGAAGCAAGACTGAAAACAGTGCCAAAGCAGGACCACAGGTATCAGAACTATGGCCAGGAGATTCATGGTCTGATGGATAATACAGTGGCCATTCAGTTTCCTTTTCTTCTTACAAAACCAACACCTTTGTCTGCCTCAACCATGAGAGAAATGTCAGCTAAGAACACACCAACCCCCCCACCAAATTTTGCTTACTAACAAGAGAAGGCCATTTCCAAACACATTCTCTCCACTTGAGGGAGAAGTGCTGAAATGCACTGTCAGAGGATGCTGTGGCTGCTAAAAGGCTCAGGCAGGGAGGCTGAGGGGAGCTCAAGGGACACAAATCCTGTTTGGGGCTAATGAGCACACAGAAGCTCAAGGAGTCCTGAATCCAGGGAGTGCTGGTGGCTGTAAGAACATTGGGGAGAAGCTTGTGGGCACATGGAGACAGGAGGTGACAGAGCCTTGGGTTGCACCAGCAGAGCTGTTGTGTTCCAGCACCTCTGGGGGGGGGTCTGAGACCCCACGGCCAAAAATCACAGAATCACTGACGGGCAAACCTGCCCTGCCCAGGGCATTCTCAAGAACATTCCCAACAACCTCCCCTCTGCTCCTGGCACCTGTGCCCAGCTACACCAGCACAGTGGGGAATACTCACTGAAATGAGCCCTGCTGCAGCACCAGGCAGTTCTGCAAATCATTCCCCCATCAGCTGCAAAGGAATTCCCCAGCACTGCTGACAGCACCCACGTTTTCCAGCTTTGGGGAATTCCACCTGGCTTGTGTGAGGCTAAGCTTCCCCTAATGAAATATCCTTCTGTATAATATCAATAAGATTGATCCATTTTCCCCAATACATGCAGATGAAACAGAAAATCTATTTCAGAAAACCAAGAAATCAAAACCAGCAACAACAAAAATCAATTTACAACATTTAGCAGCCAGGATAAACCCCAGTGCCAACTTGTACAGGTTTATGATGAATCTCATGATAGCTGATATTTTTCTTAAAACTGCAGTTCCAAGTAGATGTGTGAATGCTACTTAGGAATGCAAGAAAGGTACTGAAAGTAACACTTCAATACATACAAAAGCTTTACATGAAGCTAAATAAAAACAGAACTTGGATTACTTTTCAAGATTAATTCTTTTTCTACATTAATGGCAACGTGGCTAGATTTTCTAGCACAAAATGCTATCACTAATATTTCACATTTTCAGAGCTCCTGAGTATATGAAAATTATATTCCTATATTAACAGCTCTTAATCTTCCTCACTAAGTGAAAAGCATCAACACTGAAAACACTTGGGAGTCACTTTTCTCACAGCTGTAATTGTAAGGAGGGCAATTTCTTCATCTGCATAAGAGGTCTCTGGCTTTTACAGGAACTATTTAAACAAAAAAACAAGTGTATTAAAGAATTACAGATCTGATTTAGCACTGAAAGGATTAATAGTTTTAAAGAACTTAATCACATAATATCTTTTTCTTACTCTATCCCACTGGCCCTTCTAACCAGAAATAAGGTAACACATCTCCTAAAACAATGAAAATAACCAAAAAGAACTTCCTCACCCTCCCCCCCAAAAAATCCTGTCTTGTTCAGATGATCCTTAAGATGTGGAGCAGACAGAAAACTTCTGTTCCAGCCAGACCCTTGCAGAAAAGGCCCCTTTGTTCAGCTGAGAAGCACTGACCATACTGGGACAGGTTTCCATCTTAGCCTGTAGGGTTACTCTGCAGTGAATGTTATGAAAGCACCAACATGGGCACAGTGCTCATTTAAAACCTTGAAAACTAAAGCTTCATCATTAGAATCAAGCTGGGTCTAGAGGTCTTTAGTTTACATAATTCATGGGCTGGAGATTTTGCATGTGCTGACTGCTGCCCAAACAAGTGAGTACACTGCACTTACTGACAAGGCCATCCAAACTTGCAAGAATTGGTTGAAAGAAGGTAAGGATCAGGGAAAAAAAAGAAAAAAGCAATCAATTGGAGCATTAGCAACTGATCACATCAGCTACAGCTGCACACTGCATTTGCATTTTGCCATTAATTAAAGCTTTCTAAGCACCAACACTTTAAAAAGTGAAATCAGAAGAATAATTTTCTTTGTAATCACATCACCCTGTTACTTATTATTCCATTTCTATATAAATCCTTAGTGATCATATATATAAACAGAAAAATGTATTTTTATATCCAGGTAATGTAAAGTTTATTTCCATTCCTCCAAGGAATGCCTTTGAGAGAGGTGGCTGACAGATACTCACCCACTGTGGCATTTTCTGAGTTCACTGTAATCCTGGTGATGCACATTTGCCTCCTTTAGGATGCACAGTGCTCTGCCCCTCATCATTAAACAACTTCTCCCTTGCAGATGAAAAGGGATTTGTTTATTATGATAAAACTCTACTTGCTCTTTTGAAAGAGCAACCAGCAAGCAAGCAGGACACTCCCACAGTTTCATCTCTACAGACTAAAGTAGGCAAGAGAGAAATTATACTACCTTAATTGATATTTTTAAGCTTTTTTCAGATAATGAGGCCTGTTTGGAAATTCTCTTTTTCTCTGAACAATGTTTGATCATTTTAGGACAGCTGAATTCTTGACTTGACCAAAACAGCATCAATAAGCCAAAAGGAGAGTCTCCAATTTCTTTACTCATTGGTTTTCCTCTTGTTGAGCTGGCTTGCAGGCTTTTCAATTAATAGAAAAACTGGACACTGTGTTTTTGCTCTATTTTACTATTTAATTAGGACACTTTATTCTATTTTTTAAAAAGCATTTATGCCCCCTTTCCAGTTTACAACAATATTTAAGCAAGAAACATCTATCCATGAGAGGAACAAAGGCTGCTCCCATTGCCCCTTTTGCCAAACACCCTGATCTGACTAAAACGTGACAATACTGAGCTCACACTTCTCTTAGTGTCCCCTCTCATGCCTGGGCTGTGAGATGCCAGGTCAATAAACTGGGATATGGAGCAGGCTGGGAACATCAGCCCTGCACAGGGCTTCTCCCTTAGGGCTCTCTCCTCCCTCCCTCCCTGACCTAGGGAGCTCAAAACCAAGCTGAGACATTTTTATTTATTTCTATCTATAATGACACAATAGTAGGAAATGCATTGATACACATCCCAGTTTCTTTTAATGCCTTGTCTTTATACAGGTTTTATTCCATTGTCTCTGCATTCCTATTTTTGCTGAGAGTGCTGTTCTAATTAGTGTCAGATTTCAGCCCTAAAGTGTGTTCTTCCTACTTTTCTTTTGAAAACACAGAAGTTCTGCTGATGAATGACTGCTGATGAATGCTCCCTCACTCCAATACTGCTTGCAAGTCTTTGGCTTTTAACCATGCAGAGATAGCAAATCTCATGGCACTTTCTTCAAGGAATTGGTCAAAACTTCAGCATCTGCATCCTTGCTGCCAATAAAATGACCTGCATTGTTCAAAGTCTTTGCAAAAGCCACTCCTCCTCCACCTTTTAAAAAAATGTTCTGGAATCCATTTAATAGCTACAGAAGTGACATATTCTTGCTTTTTGGATAATGTCAATGCAAAGGGACACTACACAGCCACCAGGCTGGATTTTAAAGGGATCTGGTGTTTGAAATGGATTAAGAGGCAGAGTAATCACAATCTGGGGTTACAAGCTACTTTATGTACTCTTTAGAAGAACAATTGTATTTTATGCTTTAAATGTTTATACCTCCAGGTATTCTGAAGGGTTTGAACATACATATTTACTGAAAGATAACTAAATGAACTGGCATTTATTTCCCTGTATATGCAGCTACAGCATAAACATTTAACAGAATTACAAAAAGCAAAAAAGAGTCGAATTATTACATTGTGTTCTGCATCTAAATGACAAAATAAACACAGGTGCAGTAACAAGCAGCAGCAGCAGGTTATTTTCAAGTAACCCTGAGCTGAAGGCAGGTGGTGGGGACAAAGATTGTGCAGAATAGGCAAATGGTCTTAGTGTCACTCTGTGAGATGTATTCACAATTGTGTGTTCCTTTAATGGACTTCATTAAAGTCTAAAGACCCAAGAAGTGCACATGATCAATAGCTGACAGAAAATCCTAATTCCTTTTTGACAGAAGCATTATCTTTGTATAGGACAAACAATCTGCAACAGGGGCAAGTCATCATTAAACTCCAGGATAAGGACACAATTAGAACCTTCCCCCAGAGCTCTGTGCTCCCTTAAACAGCCACCAGAACTCTGCAGACACTGCTCTCCTGCTAAAACTAGTATTTTCTAAAGCCCCAGACTAAATCTTTGGTGTCAGAGGCTCAGGTGGCAGCTGTGTCAGAATGAAGGATGGCCTGCTGCCTCTGTGACAGGGGGTGCTCAGGTGCTTAGACAAGAAATGGGAAGATAAAGCTCAAATGGCAGAATAAAGGGCTGCAATCAGGTTCAGAAACACTCCCCAAACTGTCCAGCACCATGCCATGATTTGCAGCTCTGAGGGGGGCCTTTACTACAGCAAACAGAGTGCTTTACAGACAAATCAAGAAATGAATACTCCTCAATAAAATTCTTACGTGGTGCAGCTTATGTAAATCCAACCAGTAGAGTGCACAACCAGAGAAAGGGGAGACAGGCAGTCAAAGCAGAGATGAGGGAAATCCATTAGTGGGTAAGCAGTGGAACAGTAATAACAACACCCAGTACTTGTGCTGCTGATTTATTCTTTCCCTAACTCATTAAATTTAATTATTTTAACTTCTGTTGAATGCCTTTCCTTAGCTTTGGTGACTTGCACAATAATTAAAATGCACAATATCTTCAGACTAGGCAGAGACCCACACTAATGTCTGACAACAGCCCAGCTGAGGGTTTTCCTGCCAGCACAGGGAAACCTGCCTTTCCTCAGTCTCCTGTGGCTCTCCTGAAGGGGAAACTGGAAGATCACAACTCCACAGTCCATCCCAATGCCCTGCCAAGCTACACCACTCTCTTCTGCTCCAGGTGACCACTCCACTGTACCAGCACAGCAGAAGGGCTGAAGGAATATTGTTTAAACTGAGCAGAAGTTGCCAAATTTGGAGCTAATTCTTCCTTAAATGGTTACTTTTGCTAATATCTTTCTTTACATCCAGCAGGCATCCTGAAGCAAGGCTGCAGGGGATGCTGATTTCCAGCCTGCCAGTGACAAGCAATTAAAGCTTGAGGCTGGAGAATTCTGGAACAGAATGCATGAGGCCTATTCCCCTATTCCTACAACAGCTGCAGAATATTCATGTCCAGATTAATTTATCCATCTTTTCTAGACACTATGAAGTAACCCACAGAAAATATTCATCCAAAAATAAGAGCAAATCCTAAATTTAAGGTCACTCTTATCACTAATTAGAGTAACTCATCTTTGCCATGTAACACCAGATTCTTTTACAGACACAAACCCTGGAATCACCACAGGTGTCTGGAAATTCTGAAAAATCAGATTAAAAGGTATTTCAAGTTAGACATTCAAAAAATAAGTAGACATTTATAAAAGTCTTAGGCAAATTACCTCTTCAGACATCAAAGAATTAAGTTATGAATGTTTTTGGGAATGCAAAAAGAATCTATCAGGTTTGATTGATAAAAGTGTAGCTTTTAACTAAGACTGAAAAAATGGAAGACTGGCAACATTCTTTTCCAGAATAATATGCTTCCTCTGCTTTTTTCCAGCATAGTGCACATAAATCAAAGAAATGTTAAAGAGGCCCATACATCACAAGTTGGCATTTCTAAACTATTTACAAAATCTGTTATAGTCAAGAGGATGGAAAACATACAAGTGTGACCAGCAAAGTTCCTGAAAGAAAAAAGGTAGTTCTACCATCCCAGCAGGGTAAAGGTTGGAAACTCTTGACAGTAGACTTTAAAACCATTAAACCAAGACAACCCTGATAATGCAGGGTTGCAAAAAACAAACAGGATGGTGTGATCAGCCAAATCTGGTGACAACTAGCATTGAGTGCCATGTCCAGGGATGGTGACTTCACCTTCCTATCAGCCCTTTCCAATGTCTGAGCAGCCTTTCTGAGGAGAAATCCTTCCTCATGTCCAACCTGAACATCCCTGGCAAATGCTCTAAGGAGGTTTGAAGTACAAAAGCAGGGCTGACCTCACTGCAGGCAGCCAGCCCCAGAAAGAGCAGGAGCTCCAGTGCTGAGCTGTGTATCCATCACATCTTCTCATCCCCACATCTATGCACACAACAGATTTCAACAGATTAGGTTTTCCTCAACAACTTTTACAGATGAGAATCTCATCTTCTCTTCTGAAAGGAAAGAAGTGGATTATGGAAAGTTTATGTGTCCATCTGTTGGAGATGTCACACTCTGACTAGAGAGTGCAAAAAGCACAGAGATGTTTTACAACCAAATCCCAAACTTACAGTAGTCTGTACGAGTGAAGAGCCATATGCTTTGCAAAAAAACACTTCTTTTGCTACACATTTTTTTGCCACAGCACAAAGAGTAACAGTTCGAAAGCTGCTGTAATCTTTATTTCTGAAAATAGATCACATGTTCTTACTCTCATCTGCCACACTTGGGTGAGTTACTGATAGGAAACCAGAAAAACAAGGAAATACTACTCTGGGAAATGCAAATTAAAGACACTCTGCACTGCAAGGAGATACTTGCAGCTACAGAAAGGGGCAGCTCAGAGAGCCCAGGACTGGGATGATGCACAACAGAAGGTTTGGTGCCATGACACATGAAATGCTTTTACAGTTTTCTCTGTTGGAGACTTGCAGTGGGAGCATTTGAGAATAAGCTGGGGGACCTCAGAAATAACTTAAAGAGTAAAACAAATGGAATACACTTCATCCTATTTTCATGGGAGCTTATAATGATATTATAATTAACTCAATTACACCACAAGATTAATAGCCTTTAAAACGCTCCCAGTCATTCATTACAGGCCTAATTAAAACTCTCTTTTGGTGCTGAGCCAGCAAGAAATATGAAATTACTTACTAGCAACCACATAGAAGTATACAAGGTATTACCTCTACTGTGCTGGTGTTTCCATGGTCACAATTCAATGAGAAGTTTGGGCTTGGCTTGTTTGGGTTTTTTTTAATACCAAAAACAAAAAAGACAAAAGTACAAGATCCACTTCAGAGGCTCCAACACCTGCAGCAGCATATCAGCTCACTACAGCTAACCAGCTTATTTCTAGTTTTGCTGCAAGAGTTAAGGGCTTCTACAATAGCAGATGCCTTTCCTCCCACACATCAATTAATTTGCAAATGCGCTCAGGTTGTAGAAATAATGAAGTGCTGAATGCTTCTCTATTGACAAGTTTTGCTGTCAGGAGGTGGATGCTGTGGGCGAGGTGCTAAAATCCTCTGCTTCTCTCTGCATGCCAAAGGAAAGACACCACACGAAACTTGGACATGAAACTTGCTCACAGCTAACAGGGCACATCAATTACTGTATTTACTCCTCTCTTGTTGGAACCAAAAGGAAGATATCCTCTCCAAAAGCTGTTTATTGTATTTATTTAGGTATTTATAACACACCGTTTTACAGAGAGGTGGGAGGTTTTGTGCTGACCCAAGAAACATGGTGTATTTGAGGAGAAAAGCAGTATTTTTCATGTATTTTTAGGTATGCTAAAAAAGTTACATTAAAATTGAGGTTACAAATGAAGAATTCTGTAACGAGGAAATGCTTCATAATGCCTGTGCAATCTAAATCAGTCTGCCTGTGCTAAGGATTCAGACTTTCATTATGTGCTTCCTTCCAGACCTCAAATTACCACAGCCTGCAGATCTCATGGATGAAGAGGCAGTTACTCAGCACCATTTTCATGCACAGAATGTTATTTGCAGGATCTCACACAATGCCCACACTTCTCCTCTCAGATGCCTTCCACCATATTTTCCTGCTTTATCCTGCTTCTTTACAAATACTGTTAAATTTACCTTCACAATTCTTATTCCACTCATGCTGGGTGTGGATCTGAGGAATCTCAGATTTTTAACAACACTAAATGTTTTTACTACATACTTACTATATTTGTAGTAGAGTTTCCATAGATAATGACTGCAGTCAGGTGCTGAGCAAGTCTTTGAAGCAGCCAGAGGAGGCTTTTAGCCAGGTCGTGGCAAGGTTGGAATCTCTATCCCCACTTTTATCACTAGAAATAAAGGATTAGTCTGGAGCAGTCCATTGTAACATTCTGTCTGGACCAGCCACTAATTGGAAATAAAGCACATCCTGCCAGATATTCTCAGCAATCAAGTTAAAAAAATTGTAAGTTACTGAACTTTCAGGTAGGTCCCAGACTATTCCTCTCCAATTCTTCCCATGTTTAATTACCACATACCATGCTTAATTTTAAACCATCCACCTCAGCAGCAGTCCAAATTTGTTCAACTTTTATTTTCAATTACTGATTTTTTTTTTGTTTGCTTGTTTGCTATAATAAAGAACCCTCTTACCCACTTTCCCTCCCAGTAGACGTTGGTAAAAAGCAGGTGATCCATCCATTATCTTTTCTTTCATGAGTGAAATAAATTGACTTGTTTGATCATACAGAAGGAGCACAGGAACCCAAATTCTTCTGGCTCAATTCTCAACTAGAAAACCCCATATTAATGAGCACCAGACAAATGGTAACTAGGTAGTTTTACAATTAAAATGATGCTTAAAATAATTTTCAAGTGTTAATAACTGAAAATGCTATTAGTAAAGGTACTAACAGGTAAGGAAATTTGCTGTTAAAAATAGATGAATTTCTGCTTTTTAAAATATGCAATTTTCAGGCTGACCTTGTTCCTTTTAAATTTTTATAGCATCTTCAGTTCCAGTTTGAGATTTTTATATGGGGTAGGCAAACCTTCTTATGTTCTGTATTAAATGCAAGACACCTCCTTGGCATGATCTGCAATATTAATAATATAACAGTACCAATTTCAGGAGCAGCACTGTAGCATCAACACATGCATATCTACATGAATCAAAATTTAACCATGTACATCATGGAAATCTTTAATAGATCACAAGAAAAAAGTAGTTCTAAGACAGCTCAAAGACAATTTGAGGTTTCCTCTTTTGCCATACAAACACATGACCTTGTCATGCCTCACAAGGTAACACCAAGGTAGCTGATGCAAGAAAACATATGCTTCTTTTTACTGGGCTCAAAATAGGAACAGAGGGGAAGGAGAATCATACTCAGGGCCAAACCCAGGTTTCTGAAGACCAGACTTTCAGCTGTCACTGTACTGAGCAAAAAATGTCCCCACCCACACGAGCCCTACAGGATTCCTAACACTGACTGCCACTACAGAATTGGGAAAATACTTTCTGGAAATTACAACCATTAGGGATTCATTACTTAGCCAGGAATTTGCACTGGTGTTATCACAGGGTTTTAAGACTTGGAGACTGAGCCATTTTTATGTTGCTGTGGGACCCAGTTAAAGCTACAGGAAAAAAGAAATTATTATTTTTCATGGATTTCAAAGGAGACCAACATATATTTCATTTTCCATGCACTGACTGTCTTGCAGGCACTCTTCAACAATCCAATTACTACTTAGATGTTGGCCATCTAGCCCACAGACATTTCAGATCCTCATTTAAACCTGGACATCCCTTATTTCTGTATCTTGATAATCACTATGAAAATCCTACCAGATCAAAGCCCAGCAGTTTATCAGTACCTCAGTTGAAGGCACTAAGTAAACACACATTCCTCTCACTGCTCTGTGGACTTCATTACTAATGAAGTAAAAATTGCAGACATCAATCTATTGCTTCAGATGGCAATCATCAGAAAAATAAACAGGAATGTGGCTGCTCACAGTGGCTCATCTGGCACATTCACTGGAAGGTAAATTAAAAGCACTAATGACCAGAGCACAACAAGCAAGGGAATAACATTGGATTTGAATAGAAAATGCCCCTACAATGCTTCATTCAACCAAGGCTGAGTTTTCTCCCTCAGTCTTAACATAAACAACTATCAGTAATAGTTTTAATTACTTTACCCATCTCTGCTGAAGACCATACTGCCTACAAGCCCCTACAGAAGAAATGAACACTACTGGCATTATTTCTGAATGTTCCCCAGTACAAGAAAAAAATGAAAGGCAGGAAAATTAAAAAAAAAAAATCATCACAATATTCCTTTATCTCTTAAAAGAACCAGTGAGGCTCTGAGGGGGTTCTCCTTCCCTGCACCTGCATCAGCCAGTTCACAGCTGTTATCACACCCATCCCTGAACTGGGTAATTCCAAAAAGTCCAGCTGGCTCTTGGAAACAGCACTGACCTCCCTTTAGTTTGGGTAGTACCAAAATCTCAGCACCACCCTGCACTGGTCTCAAACTCATCCTACTGACTGCTTCCCATAAAAACCTCAATACATGCCATATATAGGGTCTGCCACTTTCCAAAGCTTGCCAGTCCTGAACAGCCACAGAATACCTTATATTCTCTCTTATTCTTCTTTTCCTCATTTCAAAACCCAAAGTAACTCCTTCTCCAACAGTTCTGAGCTGGCCAGAAGCAAACTCCCTACGGAGCTGAGGACAGCACGGTGCCTGTAACTGCAATACTGTGGGTGCAGAACACTGGAGAACCACTGCAAGTGGAAATGTAAAAATGCATCATACATGTAAGAAAAAGGTAAACAAAACCCAAACCTGTATCTTTTGGTCATGAAAACAGACAAGGAAATTGTACTACAAAAACCCGATGCAACTTACATTAGAGTTGGAATTTTCCATTGCAAATACAATTTTGAAGTAGACATGAGCTGATAAATTCAGCATTAAGTTTTCTAAAAGTATTCTCAACTCTTCAGCAGTGCATGTACTTACACAACCAAAAAGGATCTTTCTGTATGAGCTCATAGCACCAGCAATATGACAAACTGGTGTGCATTTAAGGAAACTGGGGCGGTGGGGGAGCCAGACACTGCTTCTCACAAATTATGATTTTTGAACTTGCTTCCATCGCTTCTCCAGCTACAAAATCTTTTTTAATGAGGACATTACCTACCTACCTAACTCACAAAGTTTATTTTATCAAGACAGTAATTCAGCAACATGAACAACTGACAATTCACTCAACTATAGTTTTTGCCTGAGGCTTTCACAAAAACATAAAAGAGCAAGAAAAACTTAAAAATGGTGCTGGAGAGCTGAAGCCTTGCTGGCGGCACGCTGAACAAACAGGAACAATTGAAAGCTGAGGAGCAGTCAGTAATTTATACTACTGAGCCCAATGCCTGGACAGTAAGGAAAACAGATGGCTCTGCAATATGGAGATGGCTCCATGAAAAGCAGTCAGCACAGGGATGCTACAACAACTCAGCAGCAATACTTGGCCTGGCTGTAACAACCACAGCAAATCAAATTCCATCATTTCACAGGATAAAACAAAAGAAAAGTAAACGAGAGTAAAAGAAAACAGAAGTTCTTATTACAGCTGGCCTATATTCCATGATAAAGCGTGGGCTCCTTCAGAGTTTCTCCAAGAGTCCTGCACAGACTGTGCAAATAAATGAGCTCCATCCTCCCGGCAGGAGCAGCGCTCCTCTTCCTGTCCCGGCCCCCTCCCAGGAATTCTGCATCACACCCAACGTCTCTGAACGTCAGCTATTTAGTTCTACTTTTAGCTCTGCTTTAAATAAAAGTGTGTGGAGTGCAAGCTGCATAATGAAGGCTCAAAACCATGGAGATGGCACAGTCTGCACCGGGCAGCATTACCAAGCTGAGGGGGTTTTAGGGTTTGCTTTTCTTTCTGGCAGATTTATTTACATGGAACAAAACCAAAATTTGCCAAAGGAAGTTTCCAACTCCGTGCTGGAGGAGACAAGAAGCTGGTTCCAAATGGAAATGGCCCTGTTTGAGCCTTGAGGACAAACCCAGAGGCAATGGTAGGGAACACATCAACAAACACATCAACACAGGAAGAGAGGGCGAAGGAGTTCTTGACAAATGCGTAAGGACCTCAGACTAATTTTTTTAAAGTATTGCATTTCAAGGCCATCGTGACTAAGCAATATACCAGTTATGCAAGGACTTAAAATAAGCTAAAAATCTAGCACAAAACTTTTCAGAAAGGCCAAAACATTATAAACTCTTTGACCGTAAGAACCTCTTAAAATAAATATATACTCACTATGGAACCAGAGCACAGGTGAAAGCCTCAATTTAAAGCCAAACATAAGATCCTTCTTCCTCTGCAAGTTTCCTGTGATAAATCAGGTTGTTTAAAGGGCAAGCTCAGTAGCTGGATTTAGCAGAGAAAATATCATCTTGCCTTGCACACCGTGACAGGTGATGCTATTCAGCTACAGATTATGCTGACATATTCCTGTTTCACCTATAGGATTGTTTTAATTTAAAAAAAAAAATCCACTAAAACGAGTATTTTACTGTAGAATATTGTCTATTATTTTTCTTAAATCAAAACTCACTGACACAGTTGCTGATGTTGGTAAAAGGCCTCTGCACACAGTTTTACAAATGGTTTAGAATTCAGCATGAGCACACAACTGCCTGAACTTGGGGTAGGCTTGTAAACTCAAAAGCCCAAGTTTATCATCACTCTCTGGGAGAAACCAAATATTATTGTTCTTTAAATAATAATCAAATAGAAAATCAAAGCAAGTTCTTTTTAAGGAAGATGCTTTCAGATACATTTCTCTTTTTCCAGACTTAAGCCTGAGTCATTGTACAAGAATTAGAACAGAACCTGCAGTGTACAGTCCCAGCATCCTCCTGCCATGACTGTGGCCATTGACAGTGCACTTCTCAGGAAAGCAAATATTAAAATTGATTGAACACCGTTGCTCAAGTACTCTTGATAATAAAGGGATTATTCTTCTCCTTTTCTAATGGGTATTTTATTCTGGCAACTAATGGATTGTATATTAAACTGTTCCAATTGCAAGCAGCATCTGCTGCTACAATTACCAAACTGAAGAAAGAAGGGATCTAAAGCTCTGTGATTTGAAGGAAAAACAAGAAGAGAGAAAGGCATAAAGTTTACATGACACTAACAATCCCACTGACAGGTTTTTCTGACTTTGCAAACTTCCTTTCACACAGAAGCATTCTTCTATAACCTGACAATTCCCTGTAGCCTGAAAACCTCACGAACATGTCACAGATTTTTGTTTTCAACCTCTCTGAAGTTCCTGCAAAAATCTTTCTAACCTACTGGTCAGGATGACATCCAACTGCAGACATGAAATTAATAACTGCATCTGCAGTACCCTTCTTGAACTACTTCTGCCCTTTACAAGATTCATTGTTTCCCTAAGTACCCTTTTAATGAAGACAAACAAACACCAACAGAGGTTACAAAAAAATAAATAGATTTAAGCAACTTGCAAGAAAAGAAAAAGCAAATCATTCAGTCAAGGCATGTTTGACTTTATCAGCCACTGAGAAAACCACAAAGGACGTGCTGCTGCCCCAGTTTGATCATCCAAGTCTCTGAAAACTTTCCCTGGACCATTATTTATTCAGGAAAAAACCCCTTTCCATCTTTACCAGAAGAGTGGTGAACATGAGACATTAGTTTTCCAGACTTCACAGTGGCTGACAAAGCAAAACACAGACTGAATTTAGGCAGCCAGCAGAGCAAGAATCTCTGAAAAAGGGCACCTTAAATAAATGCACAATAAATGTCTCCTCAGCCCACTCAAGCAGAGCCTTCAGCCACTGCTCTGTGTCCATGTCTGCTTTAAAAGCAGGTCATGGATGCTTAGAGAAAAGCCACAGACCCTGATTTCCATCCATCTGGGAATTACTACATTTTGCAAGTTAGCACATATGAAAATGCACTAAGGACAGTACTCTCTGAGTTCATTTAGGCTCACAGAGTTCTACTACAAATAACTCTGTAAAACAGTTAACATGATCTACAACAGATTTTTTAAAGGAATGTGACTCTTGAAGAGAATCAATTTCCCTGTTCTGTTAACACAACAAAACCCTTTCCATAGCCTGACCACCAGCAAATATGCATTTACTAGCCACAAAAAAAAAAAAAAAAAAAAAAAAACCAACAAAAAACCCATAAAGTTACTTTGAAATTTGTTTGAAGATTAGCTAAAAGTGTCTGCAGTGCTTCACTCTCCGATTCAGCTCCCATGCCAATAAAGTCTATTCCATTTTAAACTTCTTCTCTTTTATTCCATGGAAGAGCCACACAAGTTTATCAGTACAGGAAAAGAGCAAAACTTCATTAATAAGTCCTATCAAATTGATATAGCAAGAATATGGTACATGAGGGAACAAACCAGAACACGTTACTGTTAAAGTTTATCAACCTAAATTAAACTTCTTTTCCCCCCATCAACCCCTTTTTCATTTCAAGACTCTTTCTCTTTGCAAGGAAATTTTATCTGAGCAGGTGAATATTCCATGTCCCTGCTGCTTTTAATTCATGCAACCTTCTATGGCACCACAGTTGCTTCATTTGGGCTCTTGCAAAAAATTAAGAGGAAATTTATTCACCTGTGTGTGCAGATATTGTTACCTATCACATGGAAATACCACTTTGAATCACCATATTTACAAAACAGAATATTCCACAGCTGCCTGGTCTCTATGGACATCTGTACAACACAAAGTGCAGCATAAAACAGGAGCAATGAGAAGTTCTTTTGAAGGTCCCACACATGAAAGGGGATTTGCTGACTCTCTGCACCTGCGCTGCTCTTTGAAGGGACAGAATCATCCCTGGGATGCATCAGCTCAAGCAGTTGCATGGATTATCTAACAAGACAGCCAAACTGCAGCTCTCCTCACAGCTTTTCTTTGGAAGAGAGATTTGTTCCTTCCAAATCCATCAGGAACAGTGAACTCCTCTCTGCTTCAGCTCTTCCAGAGGGGAAGTATTGGCTTGGAGGAAATAACAACTAAGTAGCTCCCTCATCGACAGCAGAAAGCGAGCGCATTGACTTGTGCCCTTTCTGTATTGATGCCCTGGCTGAGTAAATGAAGATGTACAGGGGAAAAGCAAAGAGCACCACAAGCAGGTATGTGACCCAGAAAAGCACAGTAGCAATTTTATATCTTCTTCAATCTTCCTGAAATGTGATTACAGTTGACCTTTAAATCTAGTAGATCAACCAATCGATTCTGCTGGAACAACCCTGTGTGTGATCTAAGAGCATGCCCATGCTTAAAAAACTTCCTGTGCCTCCCTGGCATAGTCATTTTATTTTGTCGTAAAAGTTACCAAGATTTGTCTGAATTGATTTTACTTGCAAGAAAAACACACCATCAAAACTGCAGCATCAGCAGACTCTAAAGGTCTTAGATTCTTGCAGGATGAATGCAATATCAATACAATTAGGATGTATCCATATGAGGTACACCAGAGGGATGGAAAGAAGATGTTTTTAATCTCACTTAATCCTAATGCAGCCCCAAGTCTGCTTTTTTAGACTGTGGGAAAAAAATAAATACAAGGGAAACTACAAACACTCCAAAGTATTTGCCAGGCAAAACATTGAATTTGGAACAGAAAACAGATTTAACAGCTCTTTAGGAAGTAAACCTTTAAAGCTTTCCTGTTGTGTTGGAGGAGAGTTTTATTTCAGCTGATAAATTGTCCTTTAAAAAAAAAAACAACCCAAAAGAGACTTCAGGATGGTGTTTGTCCACAGTGGGCTTGGTGGAATAAGATGCTCATGTGCAGCATCTCCCTCAGATTTCTCTGAGCACTCACTCTATAGCACAATCCTTATTTTATAGTTAGATGTTTTACAGATGGAAAAAGACATTCACAACAAAGACACTTGTGAAAACTCATCCAGCAAGTTAAGGCCAGAGGAAAGAGGAGGATGGATCTCTCCAGTCCCATGACAAACTTGGCAACGCTGCTGCTCCCAAAATCTTCACCCTCCCCATCAGAAGTGTTCTGGGAAGTGCACATCACACACTCGTGTTCACAGAGTCAACTACACAGCAAGTTCTGTTAAGCTGAAAGTTATTAACTTCACTCCACATTACATGCAGGGTGTCCAAAAGAACCAGAACATTGGAAATCAAAGGTTAACTGGTGCTTTATCAGGCACAAGAGAGCTTACAGACTTGATCAGCTCTGTGATCTATGATATTTCTGATATTTCTACAAACAGCTTTGGAAGAAGCATCAAATAATGCAGCCAAAAAAAAAAAAAAAAAAAAAAAAAAAAAGGGGAAAAAAAAAAGATGGCACTGAGCAAACTGAAAATACTACACTGAAAATTCTGAAAATACAAGATTTGACTCCAGAGTAAAACTGAAGCAGACGGCAAAGCAGAGAACTTGTTAAGTCTGAGTGCAGAGACAACTGCAGAGAAGACTCTAAATAGAACCCAACTGAAAGCAGATGGGTAGGGCAGGGAACATTAGAATAAAAATCTAACTAATGGTAAAACACACAGGGATGTTTTTTCTCAAAAGAGAAACATATATCCACCCTCACTGAGGGATAACCTCGGAGGGAGGAGGAAGCCATTATCTTTTTAACTGCAGCTTATTTGATACAAAAGTGGCATATTCTCTGAATGAGGAATTCTTTTTCCACAAGAAAAGCCATCATCTGAAATGAGACAGAGCCCAGTAACACTGCAGTAGTTGAGAATGTCATGATTTCCATCAAAAAACTGTTTTGCAGAGATCAGGAACAGCTGTTTCAAACTGAATTAGACTAAAACTGGAAACAAGCTGTCAAACCCCAAAAAATATATTTTATACATAAAAGAATGTATTTGATTCAGCTGTTTTATCATGGTGGTCAGCCAAAAGAGAAATAAAGTAACATTCTGAGATCCAGACGTTGTCGCAAAGACTCTCTCATTTTAACACTCTTTATGTAGATTTATTCCTTTGAGCATTTGGAATAGGAAAAATGTCAAACAGCTCATATCACAGATTCTTGAATATTTTCAAACCATGGGCAGCTTAAAACAGTTTAAAGACACCTGAGGACTCTTGCTGCTCCAGTCCACATTCTCTGCATCTTCCATAGCAGTAACAGGCTGGTGCAATAATGAAAATATACTGACATGAAAAGATTAAAATAATTCACTTTAACCCACCACTTGTGGGTAATAGCACATGCATCCAGCTCCTTTTTGTGCATACTTGCAGATCCTGGGAGGCTTTTAGTGGGTATTTTCAATATTGATTTCCCTAGGAATTGCAGTTTCATGTAATGAGAAGTAATTACATCTATTTTAGAATATACTGTAAAATGTCACATCAAGATACAATTCCTTTGTGTCTAATGGCCCATACAGTACACAGAGCACCTTGAGTACTCTGCCACTACCAGTTACAGGAGCTTAGAGAATCCAGGTACAACAACCAAATTAATCAAGACTCTGCTGGTTTTGACTAGAACTATTTGTTGCAAAGCACAACCCTGAACATCAAAGACCTCTGTGATTTTATTATGTGCTGTAAGATGTAGCCATTATACTCTGCTTGCCAACCAATTCTGAGGCAATCTTGAAAATACCCTCAGCATTTCAACACGGTCATTACTTCTCATAATGATGATTCATGCTAATTCCATCTAATAAAGATATTAGTTATTACTGTCAGTTTGTCAGCAGATGGGCTCTTGAAGAAGAGGTATCTGAGAACAAGGAAATTCATGAACATATAAAAAAATGTACACCCCGAGAAATGCATTTTTAACTCTCTAGAAGACCAGGCAATCATGCAACAGCAGCCATGTGCCATTTCTCCTCTCAGATTACTCATCCAGTCCAGATTTAGGCATTTTAACTCGAGGGTTTAAGTTTTCAGCACCCTCAGTGCAGCTCCAAAGCATGACTGAATGCTTTACACTAAGCCAAGAACTTCACAAAAGAGCACAACAAGGTAACTGCTGCTCAGGATACAGAAACTTTTGATCTTTCTTTGAAAAGATCAAAAATGTGAAAGACTAGCACCTGGTAGAATCAATCAGCTTTCATTAAGTCTTCTTTTATTAATTCAGAGGACATCTTTTTCTATATACACTGTAACTGAACAAGTGTCAGTGGTTAAAAGATTTATTCATGTTTTTTGTTTCTTCTGCAAGAATCATTACATTCAGGCACTTTAAAATTAGATTAAATGAACTGCTATAAATGCTTGGGCTAATCTTGTATTAGCAAAGGACATGATAACATGTACTGATAAGTGCCTTTATTTCCAGAACTTCAGGATTTGACAGCTCTAGTAGATTTAAATGCTAGCTCATACCAAGAAAATACAGCAGCAGCAAAGGGGGCTGGGAGTGAAGCAGCTCTGAGTGTAATGATCATATTCTGGTCTCTTCTCTATTTTCCTATCAACCTCCAAACCAGGCCAACCACGGCACCACTGAGATTCCAGGAGAGCCAAGACAAGGTTCTGGAACTGCTCAAGAAGTCTGACAGCAGACACAGTTACACAGCCTGCAGCTCTTATCCAGTTGTGGTCCTGATGTCTGTCATGGTCTGTCATTTCTTATCCACATTCTCCAGCTGCCACACAGGCACAAACCACCACCCTTTGTCCAGGCCAGGATTACTCTTCCCTCCCAGGAATACAAAAACCAGCTTTCATTGACCCCAAGAGATTTAGAGGGTCACCACAGACCCTCTGCTTTACACACCTCCAACATCAGCAGCTCAGTATCAGCTCCTGCTGAACCAAAAACTGCTGGCACCTTTTTGCCAAATTCCCATTTTCACAAAGCAGCAAGCAGTGGTCAGAAATGCAGTTTTGATTACATGCTTACACAGTTCCTTACACAGACTAGTCTAGTCTCAATTTTATTAGCTGTTAAACCATCTCCATGTTTTGTTACCCAATTATCAACAGCATGAGATTAAGATACAATGGGGAAGAACTGAGCATTGTTTATGTGCAATTCAAACAAACAAATCCACTGTGAACTGTCTGGGGGGGCAACTTCAGTAACTTCAAAAGAGAACTCAAAGAAGAACACAGATGAGTACATTTCTGCATTAAAAAACCCAAAACACAGGCACAATTAAAGACCTGACAACAACAAAAGTAGAGAGCAACAGGGTGACATCATTAAATTTTCTATTTTATTTGATTTCCTCTAGAAGCTACAAAAAATCTTTTCCATATGAAGAATACTGGTGGGGTTTTTATCACCTGCATCAGTTATTTTATATTAGTGTTCATATTCCTTGAATGCCCTTCATATGAAGGTCAGAGAATGCTTTACAAACATCTTTTATTTGCCTCAAAGAAAGCAAGAAAGGACATGGAGTCTCTGAAAACATTCTTTGTGTTTTCATGGTGCCACCCTCCACAAGATGGTCAGGCTTGTTCACCAGCAGTGAGTCAGAACCATGGAGGGCTGAGGCAGAAGAGAACTGGAAATTCAAAGGAATGCTGGGTCTGAGGCTTTCTCTCAAAGCTCCTCTTGTTCTGCAGTCCTGCATATTCATCAATTAATCCCCAGACAACATGGATTTCCAGTTATACTTTGTTTTATTCCTCAGATTCTGCAAGTAAAGCCTCTTCTGCTGCTCTGATGGCTGCACTGTGAGATACCCAGGCCACATTTCTGTGCCTGCCTTAGCTGCATTCAAACTCAATACAAAGCAAGGCAGTTTTAATTGGATTTGATGACCACATTATACAACTTAGAAAGGGAAAGTGATCACTGCCTTATAAATTACACATTTGAGCCATCCAGCATGAAACGTATGAGGAGTTCTTGCAGAGGGAAAGAAGGAGTTAGAGGAGGAAGAACTAGGAGTGGGCAGAAGTGTTTTGGTTAAAACAGAGTCACATCAATCATTTCCATCCTGAAATAGGCTAACAGCTAGGACATTAATACTTATCAAAGAAACAGGGGAAAAAACCCACTCATTAGCAAATAAAGGTGTTGCAAAGCATTAAATAATTCCCACCAGCTGACAAGGGGGCTGTGATTTATAATAGTGTGTTATTGATAGATCACCTCCCATAATTAGGAAAAGTGAGACTGGTACTGCTTACAGCATTATTTTGATCAGAGCCTTGAAAAATACTGTTGAATAATAATAAACAGTAGGCATAACAATAAAAAAACACCATAACATTGCTCTCAGGCTGCTTCAGATTTTTTTTGTTTCAGATTTGAAACAAAATATTTAAAAAAAAATCAGCAAGAAAGGCAATTCTGTTGGACACATAACCTTATTTCACAACAGCATCCTGGTGTGAATTATTATTATGATAACTCTGGGAGGATCACAGATATAAAACATTCAAACTATGCAGCAAAAATAAGTCAGAACCAAAGGCTAATTATTTCTCATTTTTTTAAGCAACAAGTTACTTCTCATAACTTTTCTCTTCCTGAAGAAACAGAATAACTTCAGTCTACTAAAATGTCAAATAAATTCAACTAACTTCCCTAGTAGCACAAGTCAGCATATGCAGGAAATTCTCATCTGCCATGATAACTTTCCATATAGCAAGGAAAAAAAACACATTGGCAATTTTAATTTCCTTTCAGTCACATTATCAGGTGTCAAAACCACTTTTATACCTAACAATAAAATAGTTACAATAGCCCTGGCTTGAACTTTTGTCAGAAAGCAACATAAAAATGAAAGGCAAAGAAACAGAGAGCCCAAGAGCTGAAGATTCCAGGAACTCACAGCTGAGGAAGGAAGATACATTTCCAAAGAGGAGACATAACTGATGTTATCCATCTCTAATGCCCCAGACACTGCTTGAGGCAGGATCTCCAGGGAAAACAAGCCCTGTCTAACAAGCACTAGCTGGTGATTCTGCCTTTACTGTTGCTATTATTGTAAGCTTCCCTGTTTTCCTCACGGTTTTCTCCATTTTCTCCTCTCACTATATTCACTTTCTTTTTCTAAACTATCAATGCAGAGCTCAAAGACCCTCAGAAAAATTTCACGTCCCACTTTTTCCTCCTCCAGTAAAGCACACGTGGACTACTGAAATTACATTTTGGTACAAGCACTTCCATCCTCATCACAGCTTTCCCAGTGCTTCTTCTCCTCATCACTGTAATATCAAGGAAAATTTCCACACTACCTGAACTTGCCATCCCTGGTCACTAAAACCAACCCTGCAATAAGAAAAGGCAGTATTCTCCAAGCAGTCAACTGAGCAGTAATTAATAACTGCAGCAGTTGGAAGCACAGAGGTAACCACCTGTTTCCCAGTCATACTAAGACAAAAAAAAAGAAAAAACCAGAACATTAATGTAATTCTGAACCAGATATTTGCCCAAAACCACACAGAATTAAAAGCCCATAAAGGACATTTTTCTAGACTGCCAGGCAAACAACATTAGTCACTGGCTGTAAAATACTTGGCACCTCCAAAACATTTCTGTCCAAAGAACCCAATGCACTTGAGACACATTTAGACTAGAAACTCTCCCAAGAAGTAGGTTAAGTGATATTATCCTCTTTTATCTGCACCAAAAATGAGGCACAATAAAAATTTGTGTGTCCTGTTCAAGGTTACAACAATTAGTGAGTAAAGCAGGAATAGAATCCAAGTGGCCCAGCTCCTATTTTGTGTTCAGTGTTCAAAACCCACCAGTCTGTGCCACTCATTTCTCCAGTGACAGGAATATCAATTCCTGTGCCTGATCTGCAAAGGAAAGGAGCCCACAGCTGTGTTCCCAAAGCAGCTCCCCCCGGGAAGCTCTGATTCTGCTCTTCCAAATCAGACTCCACCAGAATCTGAGGATCAACACATAACAGCATGACACAGTATTATAATGCTGCATTTTTGTAGGGAAAAAAGTCCTGAAAGGACATTTTGGCCACCTGCCTAAAATTCCCAAGAAGTACCAACACAATAATCCAGTTACATTGTCCGTGGTACTGTAAAACTACAATGAAGTCACAATGAGCACGCCCAAAATTCAAAATTAATGTTCCTTGGAATGAACACATCCTTTTACAATCAAGATGAAGTGATTTTTTTTTCCTGTTCTGCAGTGCTTCTCTACTATCATGGTTAACATTTAATGTCATTTATTGTCATTAAACTCAGTATTTGTGTCTAATCAATACTAAGCTACCAAGTGCAGCTGTAACAAGTCTGGTCTTTCTCTACATGCTCTATTGATTGCCTTTTTTTTGAGCCCTACAATAAACACAATT
The DNA here is from genome assembly GCF_022539315.1 of Serinus canaria. Classification (NCBI taxonomy): domain Eukaryota; kingdom Metazoa; phylum Chordata; class Aves; order Passeriformes; family Fringillidae; genus Serinus; species Serinus canaria. The sequence goes on along the minus strand of NC_066330.1, from coordinate 4,217,488 downwards.
GATACAAATAATTTATCAGGGAACATATCAAAATAATTTAATAAACAAAACCTATCTATACCTTTTCTCTTCAGTCATGTGACAGAAAATCATTTTAACTCATTAATGGTAATCTTAACAGTTCGATTCTAAATTTATGTAAAAACAAGAGGAAGCTATAAAGCAACAAATTTAAATCCAAATATTTTTAGCCTATTTCCACATGCAGATCAACAGTAATTTTTTTTCATTCTGTAATTCCCAGCAAATTACTTTCAAATAAATTTATGACAACTACTGTCCAGCTTTGTTCACTTGTAAAGTTTATCCAAGTTGCCAGAATAATCTTTTCACAGATGAGTAAATTAAATAATTTTATATAAATCTGACTTTCTAAAATGTTACAAAGTCAGAAAAGTTGATTTTTTGCTTCCTGCTTGAAGCAGTAGAAAACAGCCTTCTCAAACACGTGGTTATCACGTTTTGGAAGCAGCATCTCATGAAGATAAAACAATACCACCACCCCTCACACACCCCCACACGTGGGTTCAGCAAGAATTGGAACTGGAGTAAAGCACATGGATAAAAGCAACTCTGAAAACAGCAGGGGATACAACACTGCACTTCAGTGAAGTTAAAAATCAAGGAAAAAATTTGAAATAACATCACCTGTTCAAGACTACAATTGCACTCAATTTCCCCACTTTACTGCTGCTAATAAAATAATTTGAAGGTCTGAACACAAACCCTTCCCTGCAAAGGAAGGGGGAGAAGGAAAGATGACTTGCAGAAGACTATTTTTACTTGAGCAAGTGAACTCAGCTGATGCTGCTGTCACTCAGCAATGCAGGGGAGACTGAGTTTGCTGCTCTCCAGCAAAACACAGCCTTCCTTCAGTGGCTGAAAGTAATCCTGGTTTGGGAGTTGATCCATTCTGCATACACCCTTCACCTAAACAACAAACAAGCAAAAAACCTCTACAGTGGTTAAAGCTCAAGTGTGGGGCATGAAGTACTTAACAGCATCCCAGCAAGAAAGGGGAAACCTGCCCCAAAAAGCATTTTCCTTGCTCAGTGGACATAAAATACACTATTTTCTGTTCCAGTGGAAACCCCTTACCAGGCACTGCCTCGGGCACCCACAGGGCAAGGGCACGGAACACTTCACCAAGGACAAAGGATGAGCAAGTGCACACTGCAGGCCATAAATAACCTCAGTGAAGCTGCAGATGGATAACCCCAAAGTTTATACCACTCAAAGTATGAGCTGACACTCCTGGGTTCCAAAAACCTGCTCTGACCACCAGCACTACTGTAGCTGGATCAAGTGATCACACCACCAAAAGCTTCACTGAACATTTCATCTGTGGGGAAGTATGATATTGGATTAATCACAGCAACAACAAGTATTTTCTCAAAATCTCTTTGTTACCCAGTATTGAGAACAAATATTGAGAACCAGGCAGTTACTTAGTAAGGAAGCTGATATTCTTGAGTTGGTGGTCTCATCTCCTGCAAGAAACAAGCAGCACTGGGAACAGGGAAGGGTGGCACAAGGTCCCTGCTCTTGCTGAAGTGCATGAGAAGAGAGCTCTGGCAGTACCACAAATCTGAGGTCACATCTCTTAAAAAAAACCAAAACCAACAAAACTTAATCAGTATTTCAGTCCAGAAAGTGGCTTTCAAAACTTCCTTTAATCTAAGCTTAGCTGATGCCTTCTGCTCCGTGGTGATTCCCCTTGAATCCCAAGACAGTGCAGGAAGCAGGCAGCTGGTAATGAGGGGAAAGGCAGAGCCCCTGCAGACCCAGTCCTGACTGCTCCAGGCAGCATCAGGCCACACACACCCTGACCAGGAGCCCTCCTGGCTGCTGCTGTCAGCTCAGATTGCACCTGCTCAGACACAGCAGTATATTACAAAATAAAAAAAAAAAAAAAATCAACTGCCAAGATGTACATAACTACTAAACCCAGAATTCAAGTGCAATGACTCAACAGAGACAGTCCATGAGAAAAACAACTACTGCTATCTACACACATCCCATCTTACCCATAATAATCTCTCTGCATTAACCTTGCAGAATGATAACTCATTTTTACCTTATCTAATATTATATCTTCAGTATTACATTAGAAGGTACATATGGATCCTTCTGGGAAACAGCACTTCAATTGTAATAGAGATAACTTATTTTCTTAAATAAAATTGAAGAGGAGGGGAAAAGAAATTAATCAACTAGACCTACATACTGTTCCATGGCTACTCCATGTCTCCACAGGCAGCAAAGTAATTAACTTCCATGATTTCTACTGATACATAAAACAGGTTAAAGCAAAGAAGAAAAACCACTTAGCTAAACTTAAACTTCCTGCGTTTTTCAGTTATGGCTTGGTGAGAGCTGTAAAACACCTGAAAAAGGAAAGTTCCTTTACAGCTGCGTGTGTATGCAATTAATGCATTTGACAAGCTGTTGTGTTCCCAAACAGCTGCTTCCATTACACAGACAACTTTACCATCTGCAAAACTATTGGATAAACTACAGTAAGTAAATATCAGGAGAGCAGGTGCTCATAAATAACAAACGCTGCCAAGATAACACACTTCTGTAAGGGAAGTTTTCATTCTTCCCACTGGATTTCTTCTTACTCCTGAAGCAGGTAAACTCACAATTAGAAATGGAGGAACCAGTGCTGTGACTCACAGGAGCAGTAAAAAAAGGTTCAGGGCAAGTAGCTGTGAACTCACAATTAAATGCAACTCATCTCTACTGCCCCCAGCCAAAGGGGTCAGTCAATTTGTACCTGAAAGTGAGTCCTTTCCAAATACATAACCAAGCACAGCTACAAGTATCAATCCTGGTAAACAAACCAAACCAGCAGCAGCTTAATCTCATCTCCTGGGTCAACACCCATATCCTAAACACAGCATTTTCCATTTATGTCTGTGACTATGATCTTCACTCCATTTCACATCCAGCACTGCTACTTAAACCAAAAATTTGTCCATGCATCCAGGACCAGAAAAAAATCAGGCATTTGCTGGACCACACATTAAAACAAAGCTGCAAATAGAAAGAACCAGCTGTTCTAACATTCAGTACCTCATGAACCACAGGACAGTGCTTTGATATACTGAATACTTGTTTGCTTCTCATAGGTAGCCCAGTTATTACCAACCTTACTGATTATTGTCCTCAAAGTGACTTTTAACAGTCTCCTCATGTCTTAAAAATAAGCAGAATGCATTGAGACATGCAGCACAGTCTGTGCACTCATTTTCCTTGTATTTTGTGAATGTTCTTTTGGAATGGCACCACAGCCCCAGAAGTCTCCTCCCCTGGCAGCCATGGGGCTGTTCATGCCATCAGTAATGCATGAACAATCAAAGGCAGAGGAAAATGCCCTTATCTCAGCTCATCAAAAATACAAGCAGGCAAGCCACAAAGGGGTCACAAATTAAAAATTAAATGCAGGCAGATCTAAAGTGTATTGACAGACCATCACTTCGAAACCATCCCTGAGAAGCAGCTGGAAACAGGAGACACATCATAAGAATCGAAGGCAGCCAGAAGTAATGAAATAACTCCCATTCCAGAAGTGTATTTAGCAATGAAGAATTAAGCAGGAAGAGAAGGATCTGTGGTGGTAAAGCCAGCAGCTCACACCCTCACACAGGCAACACATTTCCTGCAACTTAGCCAGTGTTTTTCCTTTTCCTCTGTTGTCTCTGACTTCTGTTTCACAGCTAAAATAAAAGGTACTGCTCTTCTCCTGCAACATTTCGTTGTGAATATGACTGCACAGGATACTAAAACTTCCAGCTTTCTGAAATCAGAATCCAGGATTACAAAAAATTGCTCTTCAAAGCTCCCTAACACTCTAAGTTAATAAAAAACTACATTAGAACAGCTCTGTAAAGCTATTTCATTACTGCTTGAGTTTACTCTGATAATGACCTAAAGAAGTAATTAAATCCCTGAAGACTTAACTGCCTTACAAGTTTATAAGTTTTCCACTTTTACTTTTGCTGAAAGTAACAAATTAATTATTTTTCCTTCAGTGCCAATAATCTGCTGCTAACAGCAAGGGACACAAGCAAACATTAAATATTTTCTCAATTATTAAATCTCCACTTAAAAATCTTTCCTGTCCCCCCATTTTCCAATCATACCAAATTTCTCTCCATGCCAAATTCTGCTGATTTTAAAAAACATTAACACATATTTGTATTCTGACCCATTACTGTACAAATACTGTGGTATTCATACAAACATTATTGCAGAACCCTATCTTAAATCTCAATATTAGAATGGTTGGCTCAATGCATAACAAGAATTTGCCTACAAAGTATTTGTGCACTCTCAAAGTCTTCCTGGCTCACGTATGATAATAAATAATTTAAAGTGGAACTGTTTCTTTTAATGCTCTAAATATTTTCAGATTTATTATTCCTGCTTACTCCTGCATAAGGGTATTAAAAGCTACAACTCTGGACACACTTACTACTAATAATTATTGTAACAGAAATTAATCCATCTTTTATATTTCTTAAGAGCTTACAGTATTTCAAACATAACTTTAGGAAAGCTTTTAAATACTTACTCATCTTCATACTTCTATAAAAAGAAATAGGCATGCTCAAAAAAATCAGGATGGGAACAGGCAACCTGAAATATAACAGTGCTCAGAGGCCAGCAATAATTGCAATGCCATGTTTACTTACTTTAGAAAATTAGGTGAGGAAAGGAGTATTTCTGACCCACAAGCAGATTGGTTCAGAGTACAAAAGGAAACACACCTATCTAAATCCTACACATATTCAGCACACAGGTTTATGAAACTGAATTATGCTGTTGAGAAAGAGGTTTCTTTCAGCAAAAACAATTAATTTTTTAAATGTAAAAGACTACATCAATATAATTTGCCTTTTTCTTTTACACTATTTAAAATTCAATGCCATATATATGATATGAAAACAGGAGGGATACCAAAGCTGCTGAATACAAAGCTGCTTTTGAGACCATGGGCACAAAATGGTAGGGAAAAAGCTTCAAGATTTCTGATGATGACAACTTCCCTAGAGGACACTTTCCTAGAAATAGTCTGGAGGTGACATAAGCTGTTGATTCTCTGTTCTAATATCCCACTGCAGTGTTTGCTGCCAGATGCAAGGACACAACATACTTTTAATTTCTATCTGCATAAGATGCTAAATGTGGAAATGCTTGGGAGTTAATACCCCCTTTGAGATCAAGGGCATGCCTTGGTATCACAGAAAAGTCTCCTCTTTATTAAAACAACATTTTATCCTTGAAAGTACATTTAGGTATGCATTATGCTCCTCAATTCCAAAAAAAGTCAGCCCTTTTGGCAGCCCCAAACACTCAGAAGTCAGCTGTATGGCCAGTGGATGGGAATGCACAAGTAAATCACAGGGATGTGCTTTGTTACCTTGTTTGACCATTTGTAGGCCTGGAGGAGCTGGCTGTAGAGGGGGGTTTTGTCCTGCACAGGGTCAAGGCTCAGGAGCCCACTGTTGTGCAGGGGGTGGTTCTCTGAGGGCTTCCCAACGAGGTTGCTCAGACGCTCCAGCTCCCTGGGAGGAAGCAGAAGGGCATTTTTTAGAGCTGTGAATCACAGATGTGCAATCCTCCAGGGACAGCAGCACGCACCAATTCTATTTTAGTAGCTAAATGAGTTTTAAATATGTCCCAAATTTGATTTAAAACATAATCCCTCTTATTACCCAAACAATTTGAAGCAGTCTGTTGGTTGTTAAGCTCACTTATTCTTTGGAGAGAAAGCACAAGTCAAGAGTCTTTGAAAACCACCTGGAAAGAGTCAGACTATGGCAGGTCCTGTTCACAGCCCAGGGCACCTCCTCAGAAACCACAAAATTCTGATTTCAGCACTGCCTGCAATACTAGAAGTAATTCTTTTTACCCACCATGCAAGCAGATGCTTCATCATTTCATTAGAGAACTCCAAATTAACATTGTCCTCATATAAATATATACAAGAACTGGCATTAGTTCTAAGCTTGGAGACAATCCTGCAAAGGTTGTGATTACTCTAATCAAGTATCTGCCTTCCAAGTTCTCAGGATCTTCTGATTTCCATGAGCAATTTGTATATCTGTAGTGTAAAATACTCAAATGAAGCATAATAAGCACCATTTTCCCATGAAAAAATCCCTCACTGTGAAATGATCTATCATTGCTTCATATCTCATTTGTCAAACACAACATTTAATCATAACAAAAGTTAAGCAATTTTTCAAACTTGCATTAATCAACTGTAGAAGAAAGGCTGGCCACTTTGCAGAGATATAAAAAGCAGTTTTCCAAGTGACATGACTAATCAAGTGCTTTTCCTTCTGACTGCCCAGTGCTACACCCAAGTCTGAACTTCAGAACTACACTAAATTAAATGCAGCACTTAAAAGGCAGCTTATGAAAACATCTGTAAAGAGAAATCCAAAATATCTCCATTTACATTTAAGAAAGGTTACAAAAATAAACTCCCAACAATCAGACAGTTAAAAGACTTCCAGACTTCACAAAATTCTCCTTTATTAATCATCATTCCTTGAAGTTTTCGTGGCCTACATTCTTTCCAATCCTCTGGTGCTGTGAACACTTGCAAATCTGCTTAATACTCCTTGACAGAATACAACAAAACAACAAGTGTGACTAGGCATAATAACTGAGGATTTGCTACACAGAGATACCAGTCAATATTTTCACTCCATAGAAGTCCACTGGTAATATTAACTTCAGCACACCTTGGAGAATTCCCTTGCTCCTTGAATAGGCCAGTTCATGGAATACCCCGGGTTGGAATGGACCCACAAGGATCCAAGTCCAGCTCCTGAGTTGTTATTTATTATTGTCTGGGAATGAGATTTTGGGGTTATACCTCATTCCTCTTTAGGAGGCCACAGAGGCAAGAAGGAGAACTAAAGGAACAGCTCAGCCTCCATGGAGCAAACTGTGAGGCCTCCTCAGCTTGAAAACTAAAAACCAAAGGGATAAAACACCTACCCCTAGAGCTGGGTACAGCATCATTCATGAGAAGGGTTATCCACCACCCTTCCAAACAGAAGAGAAGTGGGTAACAAATTACCATGATCACAGCTAAAAATCATCAAGGCCTTTTAATTGATGAGAAAGAAAATCTTGCACACAAGACACTGAAGCAGAAGATATCCTGGGAAGGGGTGGTTAAACACCTGGGGACACCTCCTTGGACAGTGCTGGTGGCTCCCAGGAGGATACAGCCAAACCCAGCAACCCAGTGGTGGGACCAACACGGACAATCATTGAGTCAGCGGGGTTGGAAAACACTGTATGATCGTTAATTCCAACCACAAACCTCACACTGCCAAGTCCACCACTAAACCTGGTCCCTAAGTGTACACAAAGTACTCAGTTCCTGTGGCTGTGTTTTCAGCTTAAATACACAAAATTGCTGAATGAAACAGTGCGCCCACATCTCTCTTCTGCCCATAACTTTCCTCCATGTCTTCAGCCTCAGCAGTTTGTCTCTACTTACACAAACACACCTGCTGGTACTAAGCAACTACACTTACCTGGGATAACTTTCCAGCCTGATAAGTTTTGGTAATGAAACGGTCATTCTTGAACCCCTTGGATGCTACTGCACCTAGAAAGTGTCTTAATTTTTAATAAAAAACTTCAAATATAGAGATGAATCTCCCTGCAGCTGAATACCTTCACTTTGTCAATGCCATCCTACCGACAGGTCCTTCGTGAAAACAAAACAACAACAAAAACCAGGTGAATATTATGAGTATATTCAACCCTTTGGAGACTCTGGAGCAGAACACCACGAAGGGGTTAACGCGTACGGTGCTGGGGGGGAGAAACAAAACGAAGCATTTTCGTATTTATTTGCCTAAAACTTTGCCCTGGAGTGAAAACGGCCCCGCCGGGCGCTGAGAGGAGCCAGGACAGCCCGGGACCCCCTCCCTGCCCACCGGGGGCTGCCCCGCCGGGGCCGCTGCTCACCCCAGGTCGCGGCTGACGGAGTGCAGGCTCTCCTGGAAGGCGGCCACGAAGCCTTTCTCGCGGCCCTCCAGGGTCTCCTTGTTGCGCATCCCATCCTTGAGGCAGTCGAAGACCCTGGTGACGCTGGAGCGCAGCGCCTGGATGGCGGCGATGGCCTGGGAAAACGCCTCCAGGTTCACGCCGGGGCTCAGTGCCCCGTCCGCCATCTTGGCCGGCGTCGCCGGCCCCGCCGCCGCTACCGCGGTGCACGCTGGGAAATGTAGTCCCGGAGTGTGTGGGGTGTTGGTTGCCGCGAAGCGATTTTTAAATAACTTTTATCTTCTTTTCCTGCGCCAATCAATCACGGCGTCGGCAAGGCTGGAAGAGACCTGTGAAATCATGGGATTAGCTGGATAGAGCATGGTGCTAATAACACCAAGGTTATGGGTTCGTGTGTAGGTCATTTACTTGAGAGTTGGACTCGATCCTTGAGTGTCCCTGTCAGTTTGGAATATTCTGTGAATCTGTAAATCATCAGTTCTAACCATCCACCCAGTACTACTACCATAACCCCTAAACCACATCACCCAGTACCATGTCCAGATGCCTGGAATCACAAAATTACAGAATCAGGGAATCACAGAATACCCTGAGCTGGAAGGGCCCCAAGGACGATCCAGTCCAGCCCCTGGCCCTGCACGGACACTCCAACAATCCCACCATGTCCTCCAAACACTCCTGGAGCTCCAGCAGCCCTGGGGCCGTGCCCATTCCCTGGGGAGCCGGGGCAGTGACAGCACCCTCTGGGGAAGAACCTTTTCCTAAATCCAATCTAAACCTCCCCTGACACAGCTCCAGATCCTTCAGGGTCTGTTACTGGTCACCAGAGAGAAGCAATCAGTGGCTGCACCTCCATTTCCCCTCTTGTGGAAGCTGCAGACCACAATGAGGTATTTGTAGGGTTTATTCCCTCCCTTGGATGTTCTGTGGATCTGTAGGGTGTTTCCCAGGCACAGAAACAGAAATAAAACCATTTGGAATGGGAAGCATTGGCCCCAGTCCTGCTGCAATAACTGCACTGAGCGTGATGCAGGCAAGAGCATTTCCATCCTTCTGATGCTCCTGGGGAGAGGGGAGATGTGCAGGTCCCACGTTATTGTTCCTCTCTTTGTGATGGAGCCACCTGGTGCTGTGAAAGGGGGTGAAATGAGATGACCACTAAGGCCCCTTCTAACCCAAACCAGCCTGTGATTCCGTGTTTCTATATTTCAGTTGTGATTGCTGCTGAAACAAGGCCCTCGTTACCCAACCTTTGCAAATCACTGCAAAGTTCAGGAGTGCTTTCACAGCACTGAACTGGTTTGATTTTGTGGGAGCTGCTTGTGTTTCCCATGCCACTGCCAGCTCTTTTCACCCTCAGAATGCAGCTAAATTAAATAGAGCTAAAGTAGATGAAGCACTGCACAGGCTGATAGTCGCTCCACACAGGGTAAACAGCAGCACAGGGATAGGTCCTCTGTTTTCTCAGCTTCTAAAGTAAATAACAACCCCTTTCATAAAGGTATTAATCAAATTCAGTAAGCAAAATACACACAGATTCTTTGGCCATGGGTGATCTTTCTTTTTCTGTATGTAAAATGGAAATGAATACAAGGAACAGCCGAGGTGTCAGTGGCCAAGTGAAGCGAAGCTTCGTCCTCCACTCAGTGACACTTTTCTGTCTGTCAAGTGATGGATTCTGAAAATTGTATCCAATCAATTAAATGCTCTCAGAACACAGTGTGAGGTATTGGAAAGTGAAACCCTATTACTTAGCATGAAGAATGAGAAAATGAGAGGGCTGCGGTTCCTTTTGAGCTTAGGGATGCTGTTCTGTCTGAGCACTGGGGTAAAGCAAACCTTGAAGAAATATAGACTGAAGCAATGGAGCTCAGCCTACACAGCCAGGGAAATACATAGCAGTGGGCTTCAAAGAATCAGCAATGGACCAAGCACACTTAGTAAGGTAAATAGGAACAAGGCAGGAATAGTTCTTTGTGTTAAAAAATACAAATTCAAAAGAAAAGCAGCCAGAGGCAGAAAGGACGGGACTATCTCAGCCAGACCAGCAACCTAAACTCTTTATGGATCTGTAATGCTAGTTATTTTAAACATAAAATTCCTTTCTTTGGACTAAAAGAGATTGCTCAAGAAAGTATTTTGTTATAAGGGAATACTTGCAGGCTGAGAGATCATTCCTGCATGGCATTATTTTTTTTTCTTCTCAATACAAAGTTCAGACTCTCGTTGTACATTACAGATGTCTGTAACTTATTTTATGTGTTATGCCTTGGAAATGGATGATTCTTTTCCATTTGATAGTTACTGTTTTAAAGCATAAATTCTTACATGTCAATACTGCACTTATTTTAATTATCTCCAAGAGCCCTGTCATTGTGGTGCCCAAATGCAAGGAGTTCTGATTTCCCATGCTACCTGGAACAGCAAAAAAGGTGTGACAGTTGTTTTACTATTTTTAAACAAACGACAAAACAGTGGCCTAAAAACAAACCCATAAATATATAAGGAATCATTTGGAACTTGCCCCTATAGAACAAAGTGCACCACATAGCTTTGCCTTAGAAACTCAAAGGAGGGCATTCACAATTTTTTGCTCCAGGGATCTGCTTTTTCTTGCATAAATGAGGAGCCAAGTCCTCCTGAACAGACAACAGGCAATTCAGAGCACTCAGAGCTCCACTGGCTCCGTGGGGAGTTAAGGCAGGCGCTGCTTCAACACCTACAGATAATGGCTGAAGAGGAGAGCAGGAGCTCCTTTTCCTCTCGTTATTCCTCCTCCTGTTTTGCCACATCTAGAAGGAAAAGGCTGCATCATTTTGTGTGCTCATTTGTAGGGCATTGCCCTGCCGATGTTGCTCGTTTCTTTTAAGCAAAATTCCTTAACTGGCAGCTTGCCCAAACCAAGGCAGTATGTTCATTTCATCTTCATTATAGGTGCATTGTAAGGGGGCATTATGGAGAGAAAATATGTGGAACCAGGATCTCTCCAAGGTACCAATAAAAATCTTCTTGCCTTAAAATCATTAATAAAACATAAAAGCAAGAATCCAGCTGATGTTCGGAACATCCAAAAATCTTATTATCTGACAGCTGTTGAGTAGGCTCCTGCAAAATTATCTGGGTGGCTCGATATGGGCAGGTTTCACCTGAGTAAGTAGCAGAACTGGTGTCTTTTATCCTCTCCACCAGAAGTTCAAGGACCTGGTGATCTCCCACCAAAAAAAAAAAATCACATTTGAAGCATAGGGGGTAAATCCACATGGCACAACTCAGTGTCTTGTGGAGAGGTGCTCCCTTAGTGCAGCATCCTGCCCACACTAATTAACCCAGTGTCTCAGCCTGATTAATTAGCTGAGGCAGACCCCTGTGCTAACAGTGATGCTCCAGCCAGCTCAGTTCTCCCCATCAGTGCTGCTCCATGCCGAGCAGAGACACTACAAGATGGGAGAGGGAAAGCTGCTCTGAGCTTTCCCTCTCCCATCTGATGCCAGTTCTGGATCTGTTCTGTGGCTAAAGAGAGAATTTCATTTTGGGTGCTGTCAGTCTCGGATCATACATAAGCTCTGAACTCACTTGGAGAGAAGGGAGGGGTAAAAAGTAACAATCCAACCTGGCATCACATGCAGCAAGAGAAGTTCAGCTCCCTTCTCAAGAAGAAGCTTGGCTGGGGGAGTCTGTAATTAAGATGAACATTTCACAGCAAAGCATGTTACTCAAATTGCAGCTTCTAAGAACCACGTGGGCTGTAATTAATCAGCAACATCAAAGCAAAGAGATGACTTCAGAATCCTTGCAGAGGTACTGTAAACAATTTGTCAGGGAAGAAAGTGTCCAATTAGAAATGCATTCTCATTTAAGAGAAATTAATTTTGTTGTCAGGAGAGACAATTAATGGCCACTATTGGGTTTCAAAGCAAGTGCAGATAATCTCTCACAAAACGTCCGAAAGGGGCTCAATATTTGAAATAACTTATAACATAAGAAATTATCTTTATCTTCCTGTGACAGAGATAAATGCTGATATTTATTCTATGGCAAGCTGGACTGATATTCATCACCAAAACCTCTTCATTTCTTTATACTTCATTGCTACATTCTTGACAGCACTTCAGATAAATATAATAAACGGATTTTGTTGTTGTTGTTGTTCAAATAATTGTGATGCTCAATAATGCAATTGGCAAGATGTTCTTGCTATTTTTACATTCCTATTAATTTCTTTCAGGTTTTCAGTCTTCAGTTAGCCACAGAGTTTACTACACGATGCATTATTGAAACAGAAGAGAAGCTGAGGGGTTATCGACTCATATTTGAGGCTTCTGCCAAGAGAAGGGAATGAGTCCTTCCTCCCTTTAGAGAAGGCTGGGATGGAAAGACATTTTCAGATGTGGAGGAGACTTGCTCTTCAGTGCTATTTCTTTCCTATTGTTCCCTGAATCAGAATCCCCCACTATATCCAACAATAGTGAGCAAAAATCTTATCTGAACACTCCTGCCAGAAGAAACAGTGAAATAATGAACCGAGCTGACAATGATGTAGCTATCATCAGATTTCCTGTGGGATGAATAGAGTTAGCTTCCTATTGTTTCATGCTCTCAGGGACCAGGCTCACTTTCAAAAGGATCCTCTCCCACATCATGCTGGATGGAAAACACACCTGGAGGCCTCCCTGTCCCCTTAGGGGATCTCTGTAACTTAGGAACTACAATTTTTGGGTGGGTATTCAGTAATCCAGAGTGTTTTCTTTCAGTTTATGGTTTTAAAGTGTCCCCATGATACACAGAGAATCCAGATTCATCTGCAAAACCACCAAGGGCTAGTTGGATTTTGACTCTTCCATTCCCTCTTGCCTGATGAAACTGGTACTCTTGACATCAGTTTTAAGAAAATGGAAAGAGATCTGCTGTTGTGTTGTGCTGCTTCTGGAACTTGGTTCCTTGGCAGCACCCAATTTACATGAGAAGTGTAAAGCAAAATACAAAAAGTAAACCATACCCATGGTGTTATTTTATGCATGAGGAATTCTGTCCCAAAATATGTCAAATTTTACTTGCAAAAAAAAAAAAAAAGGTTGCTGTTTTATTCTGTATGTGTGCAATCTGCAGACAACTCAGTTACTTCTTTTCTTTAAACATTCAGTGATCAAATGGGGAATCTGCTGTAAAACCGAATGGGAAGAAAGTACCATTATTTAAAGGCTACAGAACTGCTTAAAATTAGAGCTGTGAAGGCACCAAAAAATACCAGAAATCACAGATGGTTTGCAGATAAATTCACATTGCATTTAGTCCACTCAACATCTAAAAAAACCCCCTATGCTTTTGCCTTGCTTTTCAGTCTATCTGTTGATGCCTTCTCAAAACGTACTTTCTTTAAATTGGGCTTTGAGTCGTGTTCTGTTGCCCTACACATCCAGATCCCAGTCATTTTGAAAAATCTGCACAAATCTATGTATTTTTAAATGATGCCGTTAAAATTTAATCTATTCTGCATATTTGCAAAATCACAACTATCCTGAGCAGGTTAAATAAGACATTAGCAGGGATGAAATAATAGCAAGAACAGACAAGTAGCTCTGCAATATGCAAGTGGCTGAGACAGAATGACCCAGTTGTTTCTTCTTGTCTATACTGATGATTCTGCAGTATTAGAGTCAGTTAAACATTGTTTTCCCCACTCAAAGACTGCAGGATCAGGCTTTTACATAATTCTGGGATATTTGTGTATTCTGTAAGTTAACTAGTTAAAGCCTATTTGTTTTGGGTTTTTTTTAATGCCTAGGCCATATTTTCAAGTGCTCTCTCTTGTCCCCTGGGCTTTCCCTCTGATACTGGCTTGCTTAGGGGAAAATTCCACTTCCATTATCATGAAAGATCAGGATTTGGCACAATCATTCCAGCCTCAGTGCCTAGCAGCAGTCAGCAGAATTTGTTGAATACATAATGCTCCATTCTCCTCCTTACCAGGTTCTTGCGGAGGGATTTTGCAGCAGGCAAGGGGAAGCTCAGAACATGATGGCTGTTCAATACCTGCTTGAGACATCCAGGAGCTCTTGCTCTTCATTACCCAGGCACAGGGAAGTTTTCGGTGGCACTGTACCCACTGTTAAGAGAGTAAATATGATGAAGTTCATGGTACAGTATATGGAATTTCTTCTTGCCAGGAGCAAACTCTCACCTGCAGCTTGGAATAGCCAAGGCTGCTTTTCCCCCCAGCTTGTTAAAAAGCCTGACACAGTAAAAATCCCTGAGACAAGTTCAGAGAGTTCTCAAGTCCCTGATTAGTAAATATTATTTGTGCAAAATAGAATCTCAGGACAATAAGGCCTGACATGAACCAGAATCAAGCATGTGTTTGGCAGTCCTCAGCTTTATTCCTTCTAAATACAAATGCAGCATGCCAAGCAGCAATCCTCTAACTCCTGAGCTTAGCTTTCCCCATTCCACCAGCCACTTGCCAACAGTCATTTGCTCCAGTACTTCTCACAAAGGCCAAGCTACTTCTCATAACTCTCCATCCTAATTAAGCTACTTGCTGGCTTTTTATAAGCACCTCTCCATACACCAATCAATCTCAGCAGGATTTTTAACAGATGAAACTTGGCTGATTTCCCCTTAAAGCACCAACCATCCTGAAACAATAAGGTCGGGTTTTTTATCTTTACTGCTTTTCTTGCAGGCCCTTTTTTTTTTTTCTACCTGTCAAAAGAGGAGGCCAACAACAAAAATAAATATAGTCAAGTAGGCTTGAGGCTGAATGAGAGCATGGAAACCTGCTGTTTTCCAGATGAGTCAAGCAGTTCTAGCAACTGCACAGACCAATATTTACTTCAAGCTATTCCACGCTCACTATTGTTCATCAACCCATCAAAGAGGACAGACAGCCAAACTTTTAAACAGATATCCAGACAAAACAGGCAGAATAAGGCAAAGTTCTGGGATATTCAGAACTTTAACGTTTTAGAAATTCAGTACTTCATCTTGACCTTTACTCAGGAAAGCAGCTTGAACTAAACTTGGAGAACATACAAAGGGAGTTTTCAATCAATAAGACCTTCTACTGCACTGCTGCCTGCTTCACATCTCTACCCTGGAATTTGCAGGGCATCTAAACAGAGCTCAGTTCATAGAGTCTACAACTAAGAGAGCATTGCCTCTGGAGGGGGTTTTGGGTGGAACACACATATCCAAAAAGTGCTCAGAGCATCCCCGAGTCACTGCAGCACTCAACATGCTACCAGAACCCAGCTGACACTGCTCAAATTGCCACTGGAGTGGATTTACCCAGAAGCTTCTAACCCCTCAGACTCTGTTGTAGGAAACCAATTTGATGTCAAAGGCAGCAGAGTGTTCCTTGCTCTCTCATAATGAAAGGGACATCAACACTTGGAGATAGTGGAGGCACCAGATGATGTGGAACCAAACTGGCTTCAAACACAAACCCAGCTTCTTTTTGTCAGGACAGAACTGGGGCAGATGCCCTCACAGTGGGGCCATAGAGCTTCCAGCACCCCCAGGCAGGGTCAGTCCTTTTGGGTCTTGCCCCATGGAGAGCAGCAAACCCAAAAGCCACAGCAGGACTGTGCACTGTCATTTCCTGCTCACTGCCACACCTGTGCCAGCTGACAGTGTCCACAGGGTTGGGATGTGTGGCGTGGGCAGCAGACACAGAAAGGATTGGATTGTTTCCAAAGGCCATTATCTGAAAAAGACTTTGCTTTATGCTTGGGCCAATATGGTAAACTGCATCTAGTTAGCTCAGGGAAAGGTCAGACATATTTTAAAGCTAAGAAAGGCCATCTCTGGCAGGTGTATCCAATTCAGAGAGATATATTATCCCCAAAGGAACATGGGAAAAAAAAATCCTTATTTATTTTATTTCTGCATATTCCACTTAGAGTTACCCTGGTGCATTGATGATATGGAATTGAGCAATGTTTCCAAGCAGAATCCAGCCAGTCTTTCCTAAAATGAGACATAGTTTGTCTAAACAGACAATCACTTCCTGGAATTTGCAGATCTAATTCTGTACTTCGGTATTTAAGGCCTCCAAAAATAGTGACATCCATCTTCCCTCTTATAAAAATAAGAAAAAAGAAGAAAAAAAGAAAGATTTTCCTTCTATCTGGAGATTATTTAGTGCTCTGTTATTGACACTGCTTCTATTGAAAGATTTAAAGATAAAAATGCAGTGTATTCAAGTAGTGATCATTTTTCATCGTCACTTAGTGACAGAACAGCCTGTAGTCAATTCCAACAGATTTATCTTTTCTGCTATTGATCCTGTGTGGGGCTGAGCTGTGCACAGGAACTTGGCTGTGGCGCTTCAGAACTGCAGCAAGAAATGCAAAAGGAGTGGACAAGAGAGATGCCAAGCAGTCTTATTTTCATTCTCAGGGTGTCTAATTATTTCCCTCCAAGTGGTGAGACAGGCTGCTAGAAAATAACTTGTGTGTAGACCCATGGCACTTCCTGATGGACAAAGAGAACAGCTCACAAATGCTATTTCCCCATGCAGCTCAGTCTTACAAAGTGTTCCAGAGCTGGGTTCAAGATGCAAATCAAAACTTCAGGTACCAGAGGGACAGATGTTTTGTGAAAAGTAGGAACTGCCAGTTAGGTCCCTAAAGCAAACCTCCCATGACCTCCTGAGGTGAAGATGTTCTCTTGTGCTCTCATGAGGATGCCCATCACATCATGGAAAGAGTCTTTCTGCTTCCTGAAGCCCAAAGAGAATTGAAAGTATTATCCTGAGACTTTGGAGCACTCCAGCCTCCAAAGTTCCATGACCAATTTTTATACTTAAAACACAGAGATTAATTCTGGTCATCTTCTGAGTACAGAGTGAAGCTGAAGGGAAAAAAAAAAAAACCAAAAACATTTAGATTCAAGGTAGAACCTGCATCTTCTCAAACAGTTCAATACTGGATCCCAGACTACCTACTATTTTAAACAGAGCCAGACTTCTATATATGCTCTTCTTCACTTAAGCCAAATACATCAGTAAATGCTGATACAGAGGCTGTGAATTTGATGGCTGAATAATTTTTTAATCCTTCAGAGACCAAGAAAGCTTTCTCCAGAAGCTGTCATGCACCTCCTGATGGATCACTGCTCACAAACCATAAAGGCACTTACTGTTGGGAGCAGGCAGAACCAGATCTCCAGCTTCCTACAGCAGCTGCTCTGTTATGAGCTAAAAGGTGCTTTTGGGCTTGCTTCCCTCCAGGTACTGGCTGAAATGTGACCCAGACACCTTTAAAGTTCCTATACATCAGGTCTAAGTTTTAATATAAGCTGGGAAAGAGGCACACAAAGAACTGGAGTGAATGAACAGACATTGGTGCCTCTGTGCTATTTGCAGCTTTCTCATCCTGCTGATGCCATTTATCCACAATTCCCACCGTGACTTTGGGTCTGATTTTTAGGTTTTTCCCACATGGGTTAGGAGATGGAGACACAAGCACAAGCTTGAACACAGAGAGCTGTTCTAGTCCTTGTAGCTGGGGACACCCAGCAGATTGATTCAGACAACAGCAAAACCCCCAAACATTGCAACTGCAGGAGCCACATCAAGGTGAAGATCACAGACCCTATTCTGGAGGCAGTGACTCAACCAAAGCCAAGCAAACTATACAAATAAAACACATAAACAAAGTCACCTCATGTATGAGCTTGACAGTGTTCTAGCTCTTCTCTCCTTCCTTGTTCATCATGAGCTTCTGAGGTCCCTTTTCTAACCACTTTTGTGGAAAACATTCTTCTGCAGAGACCTCTGCACTCCTCTGCAGCCTGGCTGCCTTGTCATTTCCTGATCCAAACCCTTTTGATTAATCATCTCTGAACAGGTTTATCAGTCTGTTCTGCAGCCTGCACACAGGAACATACATGTTCAGCAGATATTTCCTCTGTAACTTTCTCTGCTACACTATTTTGGAGAGCTGTTCCAAGCTGTGCCAGCTAACTCTTGCTATTTGCAGACATGGGAGATGGGACTCTAAGCCATGAGCTTTTGCCAAGGTAGCTATATGGGTATACTAGCAAAAGGATATTTCTCCTACTGTAGAGCTCATTCCTGCTCTTCAAATAAACTGTACTAGTAAAAAGACTTCCACTGCCTCAGCAGCAGGGTTTTGTTGATAGATAATTTCATCTCTTTCATTGCAACCCAATGTAACAGTGATAATGCAGCTTTTGACCAGAGTAAGTTGTTTTCTCCTTAGTATTCACAGCTGCCAGAGAAGGAATATGATCAGTGTCTTAAAGAATAACAAGTGGCTTAATTTTGTCCCCCAAAATAATCTGCACCTTAGATCCATTCTCAATTCTTTCTCTTGCAAGGCTTTCCTGCTCAGAGAACAATGTTAAACAAATTAACAAATTACTCTCTCTGCAAGAGCCAGGTCATATTTCATCATTAGAGAAGGAGTCTGATTTTGGTTGGGTGAAAATAAATCCACGGTAACACCATTTGCTATCATTCATGTCTCAACATTTCCCCTCAAAATAGTTTCATTTTGTTATATTTAATGCTTCAGCATTACATCTTAAAATAATGCCAATAATTACAAATCTCACTGTTTTATTTTAGGCACTGTTCTCCTGAAGTGACAGAAGCACACAGATTGAAAATGTTGCTGAAAGATTGCTGGTAGAGAGGAAAAACACATCCAAGCTTTGCCTAAGTGGTAAAAAGGGAAGAGATGCTCTTTGGACAGAGTAGAAGGAGATAAAAAAGTTGGTGATATTCGTCATTTGCTTAAAGGCTGAAGAGGATTTTGGGACAGCAAACGGAAGCACTGCAGTGTCGTGGGTTCGTGGTGCAATATTTTGGTCCTTGTGGGATGTTACACTGCAATATTGAAATGAAGGATCATCCTCTGAAGTCTGCAATCTGGTGCCCCTCTCTGGCTGTCATACCCAATTCTAGGCACAAGAAACCCAATAAGGGATATTGATCAAACTGCCTGATGTGTCAGTTAAATATAGCCCTTCATATGTAAAAAAAAACTATGCAGAGCAAAAAAGAAAAATTCAAAAGCCTCCTTCAAGTTATTAAAGCTCTTTCTGTTGCTATACAATGAGAATCTTTGTATAAGTTTTATGAGCTCTATCACTGATCTATTCATTTTCTAATGCCTGAAAAATTACAGATCTTGTGCCTATTGAATGAGAAAGCAAATCCCTTTACAAGCCTATTAGGAAAACAATATTTACAACAAAGCACCAAGGAAAATTCTCCCATTAAATTTTACAGCAATTTCCTTGGAAGAGTCCTTTCCACAGAGAACAGCTGGACTTAATTGCAGATGAGCTGACTGAAGGAAGTACATCTGATTGCAGATGTAATAAAATTCATGCTTGACACCTTAATTTTTTTAAAAATATATTGGCCACCATCAAATCACTGCATTTGCTGGTTTGCAGGCTGAATCTATCAAAGTTTTGGCAGGAGAATAGACAGGGAACGGAAAAGCTTGTGGAGGCCTTCAAAGCTTGGTGCTTAAGACACAGCTTTTTAATGCTATTGATTCCTAACAATCAATATTTTTTTTTCAATAAGAAGGTCTCATATTACCCCTTTTCCCAACCACCCTTCACAATGAACTTTGTTAGGATGAAAAAGCACTTAATGGCTTTCTTTGGAGATTTTTTTTTTCCCATGTTCATTGCAGTCTCTTCTCCCTTACAAAGTTCACCTTGCTCAGCCCTTCTGGTTGGTGCTACATGGTTGTGGAGTGGTTGACCAGATGTTTTCCAGCATAACAACCTGGCATGAGGTTAAGCTTTGACCCAGAAGAGCTAATTTCTTTCAAATAAAAGACATTGCAACCACATCCACCTCTAGCCTTTAAGTTTATTTGCTTAAAATCTCCCATAAAATCAAAGAGCTTGCTCCTCTTCCTCATCCCTGTTGAAATTCTGTGGATAATTTAATTCTCAATGAGTTTCACAAACAAGGTTTTTAAGTAACTTTTTACCATTAAACTTGAACCAAAGCAGTTATTTCTGTTAGGAGTTTTTTACAGTGACTTTTCAAGAAGTGGGGTTGGTCATCTTCTGTTGTGCATCACGAGGGTGTGGAAATTGCTTAGAGAGAGACCAGGGGGAGTAGGAGCTGTGCTTGCTGCCACTGGAGATTGCCCAGGAACTGAGTTGCAGTGCTGACTAATTGCAGGCAAATTGCTTCTGCTGGAATATATTGAGTGAACAGCAGCAGCAGTGCTTGCCTGGAAAGCAGAAAGTTTAACAAGGATGGAATAAACACTAAATGCTGCCTGAATCCTCCTGCAGTGGGGTTTCATAACCCCTTCCCTCTTCAGTCTGTGACATGGGAGTGTGGGATCCCCCTCCCATTTGCCCAGCTGTTCCCTTTTCTGCTGAAGAAAATATTGGGATACTCCTCCAATTCTTTCCTGTCTCCTGACCTAACAGGATTATTCCTGGACAGAAACACACATTTCTGTGAAAGGAAAGTAGTTCTATTTCATCCCTGTGTTGTGAGCTGAAGCTGATAATCAGGATTCATTACAAACAGAGGCTGCTTCTCATGCCTGGGGGTTTTTGTTTGCAGAGTAACACTGTGTGGGCATCCCAGCACTTCAAAACCAACCTGCTGCTCCTCAGGTACCTAGCATGCCACTAATAACAGCTTCATGAATGTTGCAGAATCTATAATAAGAAACGTAATTTTTTTTTAAAGGTGTAGCATTCACTGCTTGTTTCTGTAAGTAGCTGTTTAACCAGGCCTGCCAAACATTGCAGATGTACACACAACTGCATTTTAATCAACCACAAAAACACTCTGTAGCATCAGTAGTTAGGCAGCTATGCCCACAAGAGCACAGGTAAGTGGGCTGGTAAATATTTAATAAACTATTGTTGTATGGGATAGTAAACATTAATATTTAGTATAATATTTACTTACATTTATATCCCATGTTTAGAATAATATTATGTTTAAGGAAAAGTATACATTCAGATGTTTGGTCTGGTAATACTACTAATAGACACTGCTTAGATAAGTTATTTAAACACTATCATGATGCAGGCAAGAAAAGGAAAGGATTAGTTTATAAGATATAGAAAAAAGCACACAGCTATATACATGCTTAATTTCTTTTGTGGAGTAATTGCACCGTGAGAAACGAATGCAATGTACACATCAGAATCTCTTTGCAAGGTGGTAGATGTTGGGTTTTTAGCATCAGATTCATCACCTGGCAGGGAATGACCTTAGGGGGCTGCATTACAAAATGCTGGACTGGCACGAGGGCAGTTTTCCAATGAACACAGCATGAAGTGCAAATATCACTCCCCCAAGGCACAGCCCCGAGCACAGACAGACCTCATGCCTTTCTTAGAGAGTACAATGGAAGGGTTGGTGATTCTTTAGGGAAAAGCAGGATCCAATCATGCCAAAGAAAAAAAATTCCTTACCAAAAGCCCTGGAAATGCACCAGCTCCCTGCCAGGACTGCAACTCATCCTCCATCAGGCTGGCTTTTGCCTCCATCCTGAAATAGAGGTGGCATCCAGCTTCACACATTAATATTTACTGCAGCTTGCAGTGCAGCAATAGTCCTACATCAGAGCTGACTCTATTACAGCAAAGACCTGCATTATAGCAAGAGGTGGCCCTTTACAGGGATTTGGGTTTTCTGCCTGATAACACATTTTGGACTACAGAGTCTCTGTGTACATTGAAACATTTCCTGTTACAGCCACCTTGCATTATGATGACAGCCTTTCTCTTCAGCTAGGGGCCTTCTGAAAGAGTTCCTTAAGGTCTTTTTTTATTTATGAACTAAATGAGACTGCTTGTAAAATGCATATCTGTATGTGGATGTGCAGGCTTGGGTACTGGTAAGTGCCATTTATATTGGACCCCTGACCAAAGCCACATCATCAGCTTGACCAGAATATTTTGTGCCAAAGTAGAGAAGTCATCTGAGGCCCAGTGAAGCAGTAACAAGCATTTAATCACTATTTCATGGGCTTACAGATGGCCCATGTTATTCAGGACTGGTCTCACAACCGTGACCTCAGCGAGATGTGGCGTGGCAATGGGGCTGCTCTTAGGGGATACAAGTTGTCTGTTGTACAAACAACATTGTCACTGCTGATATCTCTGCCAGAAGGACCTGTGTGCAGCACTGGGGTTTGTTGCTTCTTTCCTTAGCATGCACTGCCTTTTTAGCAATATGCCTGCTGAATATTAACCACCCTAACGATCCCAGCGCAGCTCCACAGCACTGCTGCTGCCTTTAGTTCTGGCTGAAGTGATTTTCTGCTTTTGTAGCAGTTTCAGTAGAGGGGCCAAGGACTGGCAGAACTACAGCAGCTGAGCAACCTTCCTCCTCTTCACAGGCAGCTCACAGCCAGGCACCAGTGCTGACGCACAGGGCAAAGAGATGCTCTGTCCTCTCGGGCTGTTTTGACAAGGGCATTTGGTGGTAGGACAAGGGAAAACGGCTTTAAACTGGAAGAGAGTAGGTTTATGTTAGATATTAGGAGAAAATTCTTCCCTGTGAGGGGAGTTAGGCCCTGGCACAGGTTGTGCAGAGGAGTTGTGGCTGCCCCAGCCCTGGAAGCATTCAAGGCCAGGTTGGAGCAGCCTGGTTGAGTGGAAGGTGTCCTTACCCATGGCAGGGGTTTGGCATGGGATGATCCTAAAGGTCCCTTCCAACCCAAATCACTCAGTGACTATGATTCCATGACTTACACACCCTCCTCTGGATGCCCATCCCTGCTCTCCCCTCTGTCTACCAGCCTGGCTGGGTTACAGGGGGTGAGGGCATCCAGGGGAACTGACCCAGCCAAGACCTCCCAAAACAGCATCTGCTCTCTCTCTGACCTGCCCCCAGCCTCTCTGCAGGCACACTTCATTTTTCATTGACTGCCTGGTAGCATTGTGCCTGACTTCATTGAGAGGCTTTTAAAATCTTCAGCTTTGCTATTAGTATTGATTAGCTTTGTCCTCTTAGCAGGCTATTCTTTTTTTTGTGTGTGTGTGTGTCTCCTGGCTTGTTGCATCATCAGGTTCTATATTGCTCTTTAGGGTCCTTCCCATGGATTTATAAGTGTGAATACAGCTGGGGACAGCTCTGGGAAGAGATGCTAATCTTCTGAACAAACCCCCCCAGGCCATCTTTCAGTGTTTAGGAGACAATTCACAACGAGAAAGAGGACAAACAATCTGGTCATTGCATCTAGGCAAAAAAAGAAAAAAACAAAAGAATAAAAAGAGAAAAGAGGGAGAGCAAGTTGCTCTTCCAAAGGGAGAGAATGAGTATTCAGTAACTTAGAGAGCCACTGCACCAACTTCATTCCTGCAGCCACGGGTTCTGAACTTGAAAATACAGGAGTAGTAATTAATAGTTTGCACTTACATAGCATTTTTGCACATTAACCTCTCCACCAAAATTTCACCTAAATCTAAATGCAGCAATTTCTGGAGTGGAAAATAGTGGGAGTTTAATAATGCATAGAAACACCATGCAAGAAATCAAGTCAGAAATACTATACAGATATAAAAATGCAGGGGCAACATTCATAGTGAGAGAACTCAGCTACTCAGGCTGAAATTGCTCTGCCCTGTTCAGCTAATAACCTGCCTCACAAAGTTGTTGCTGAATTGTTAAAATATTACTAGTAGGTGTTGCAAGTACTCTTCAGTTCCATATCTTATCTGACAGCCATCATCTCCCAGATGCTCACTGCAGACCATGAGCTCTCCAGCAACACCCACCTCATCTTCCTGCTGCCTGGAGAAGTCCTGTGACATCTGGATCTGGGGATGTTGCTCATGTACAGCGAGCTCAGCTCATGGAAGAGGGAGAAAATACTCCTTGGGGGGGGTGTTCACTCGTTAGCTGACCCCAGGTATTCCTTAATTGGACTCTGCTTCCCTCAAAATTCCCTCTTGAGGGTTGAGCTCTAATCAAATTAATTTGTCTCTTGGCCAGTGAGGAATAACAGTAAATCTGAAGTCCCTGAAGGCATGTGGAAATTGGCACACGTGAACTATATAATTTTTAAATATGAAGGAGAAAACGGATTTGCAAAGGAAGTTTTTTAGCTGGCAAAATAAGCTATAACAGAGAGCACAGCAAAAGGGAGAAAGTAGTCAGGAGAATAATGCAACACAGCTGGAACACAAGGTTTTGTCTGAGAAAAGCACTTTCTTGTATTTTACCAGAAAGGCATTTCACTCTGAAAATGAAATCCAGGCAGGATGTTACTGAAGGTCCACATCTTATTTTCAATAAATGATGAACCTTCATGTCCCATGAAATATGAAAGTATAAAGCTGCATTTCTATCATATTCAGCAAAGGTAGGGGTTTTTTGTTCCTTTTTGTTTAAATGAATGCATTATCAAAGGTGTAGTGCCCTTGAGAAGCTGAGACAGTTGCTTGTATTGCTGTGCAAGGAATTTGAGAGACTTGGTAAAGTTTTTATGAACAGTGATGCAGAGATGTGTAGTGTGTCTTTCAAGACCCCTGATCCATCCATCCAGAGCTGACACTTGAGCTGCAGAGAGACATCCTTGTCAAACCACTTACATATTGCATATACAATGAGATGGCCCTTCCTTTCTAGCACACCAGTTGCAGGAGGGAGAATTTAAAGCAGGAGAGCTCCAGAACTCTTATTTCAGATTCTTGTGGCACCAAGTGTGGAAATCACATTGGCAATAATGAAAGGTCAGTACCTGAATGCACACTTTGTGAGAGGGCTTGGAAATATTTTGATGAAAAAGAACCTGTTCTTCAGAAATTGTCAGTGTGCTACAAATCTGAGGGGCATGGAGGGCCAATGCTTGTTTGGGATGCAGATTATCCCTGTACATCCTTTGTTTTGTCCTGCAGTTAGGAATGACACTATGGAAAACAAACCCACCTGCCTGTACCAAAGACACTTACAATACAAAGGAGAGGGAAAACTATCTCAAATGGCTGGTTTCTGAAAGTCAGAAAAAAAATAAGGCTCAGTTCAGCCCTTAGATACACACCAATGGCCTTATCTTATGATTCCTCTGTACCTTTTAGACCTCTTACTTTCACCATGATTTTATTTTAATAACACTTTTCTACCTTCTCCCTCTCCTTTAGACACACTGGCTACTATTTCCTATAAAATATTCATTTTTAATTTGTGTGATACCCTCATATACAATTCAAAATCAGGAAGAATATTTATCTTCTCAAAAAGTAACAATGGTTGCTCTTAACCAGATTTTGGTCTCTGCAGTGCCATGAGGAAAAGGTGGCTTGAGTGACTCCAGTTGTAAGCCAGGAACTGAAACAACCAGAAGTTGTTTCAGTTCCTCTGGCTGTGTGTTTCCAAGGAAAGTGCAGGCACAGTCATGCTGGGTATTAAAGGAGATCCATTTTATGCCAGTTTTTGTCCGTGACAATCTCATCAGCAGCCATAAAAGATTATATGAAAAATCTGAAGATGGATGTTAACAATTCATTTCTTAAATTTCCATAGTTAATGTAAACTTAATAACTTCCACATCCTACCAGCTCGATTGTGCCTGCTGGAGTTCACTGCTTAAATAGTTCTCCCTGTAAGGAAAATGTACCAGGGGCATCATCTGGACCAGCTCTTTCACTGCCAGCAACTTGGATGATTTCTTAGAATAACCATCTAGGCAGGTTTTTTACAAATCACTGCAGGTTCAGCTCCTGTAAAAAGGGTTTTCTGAGGAAGAACCTGCAGGCACAGCATGTTTGGAGTTGAAGATTTCCCTCTGCCTCCATGGGAACGGTGCCTTTCCCAAGACACCTCTCAGAGCAGCAGAAATCCTGCACAGCATTAGGTCAGGCTTACCCAGGGAGGCTCCAAAGGCTGCTCCAGCAGCTGGAAATCTTTAGAGGTGCTTTATAAATATGCCCACTCTTACAGCAGGTGCCACATCCTGGTCCACCAAGGAATTTTCCTGCATCTGTTTCACAGAGAGATCTGTGCAAGGCTGAAGGTGACAGCTCTGAGGAGTCCTTGTGTTAAGTGACCTCAGCTGGCTGGGATGTGGTCCTGGCTAATGCCTAATGGGGTTCATATGACTCAGGTTTTTCTCCTTTGTCCTTCCTTCTCCTTGCCCAGCATTTTGCTAGTTAGTGGTTATGCAGCAACAGCTGCAAAGTACCCTTTCAAGGCAAATTATTATTAACATCTCTTTGCCAAATTGGCACAAACTATTGAAGAAGGAGCCACAGAGTGTGGTTTGCATTGGGAAGGACCTTAATGATCATCTGGTTCCAAACCCCCTGCCATGGGCTAGAACATATTCTTCCAAGCAGCCTGCTCACTGCATTTTTAACTCCACACGGTTTTTTTTTCTCCTAGAAGAGGAGAAAAGGCAGGACCTTGGCTGGCTGCAGCAGAGCCGGGCACAGCCCGGCCAGCCCCGCTCCGCTCTCCCGGCTCCGCTGCGAAAGCGCTGGAGGAAAACTGCGGGAAGTGAGCGATGCTGTGCGATGTGGCAGCTCCGGAGGTGCCAGGCGAAGCTAATGCTCCGGAGCGATACTAGAGGGCACTGTAAACCTGGCAGTTTTGGCTTCCGAATGGGACGAAGCAAAAATTGAAGTGTTTGCTATTTGCGGTCGTTAAAGCTCTCCTGGTATTTAGTGCAAAATTAGTGCTAACCCTCGGGTCCTGAGCGAATTAATTTGTGGAATTACACAGGAATTACTCCCTTGCAGTCCCGGATCCTTATTCATTGGCAGGCCCTGAATTGTGGCATCCACTGCTGGAGGGGCTCCTCTCCCAGTAAATGGGCAGGCTTGGAGGAAAGGGGAGCAAGGACCATTATGAGAACTCAGCAACTTATTTTTTAAAAGCTATCACTTAGCAGTAATATGTTCATTAATTGGCAGCCAGGCCACTGCCTGGCTTAATTTAAAACCTGATGGTTTCCTTTCATTGTGGTAGCAAAGGTTTCATCCTGCACCTTCCCTATATGCCAACATCATTTTTTTCCCTGTGCCTGATTAAGGATACACACCTACAAGAGAGAAGGAGAGTTCCTGCACCGTGATAAAACCAAATTGTTTTTAAAAGAGTCTTTTAAAACATATTTAAATATAGGAACATGCTATTCTAAATTAAACACTCCAATCAATGTGATCAATAGATTAATATGTTTCAGTACCTGTATCCTCAGACAGTCCTCATACACCCATCCCTGTAATTTATAATTCAGTGTTCATCTTAAATTAGTAAAATTTAAACTGAAACAACAACAGACTGACAAGCAAACAAGACTTCCTAATTTAAATGTAAAATGTTTACCCAGTGTGCAGAATCAAGCTCTCCGCCCTCACAATATCACCACCACACAAAATAAACACAGAGCCACAGGGGATAAGAGGAAAAGGCATCTTGAGAGGTCACCTAGTCCATCTCCTTCCCTCAGGGCAGGATCAACCCTGCCTAAATTGGTCTTGACAAGAGAGTTTCTCTAACCTGTTCAGCCCTGGAGGTTTTAAAGGAAACTCCACAGGCTCCTCAGATGGTCTGTTCTGGGTGTCAGCTATTCTTATGGATGGAACATTTTCCCCAAAGTCTAACCCAAATTACTTTTACTGCAGTCTAATCCCACTAATTCTGTCTGTGAGCAACAGTTCATTACTTTTGTAGCATCTTTTATATTTGGGGAGATTATTATTGTATCTTCATCAGCCCTAGGCAACGGACCATAGTTCTTTCCCTCTTGGGAGGTTTATTTTCTAGACTGTTCTTTTCATTTTCTGTATTTCCCTGGAAGTCTGATGACAAAACTGCTCCTCCTCAACACTCAGCAGAGATGGGAGCAATGTACCAACGCACCACACCACATCTCTTTATGTAAAGCAGTGTCAGCTTTGCTTTGCTCACACCAGGGCACCACTGTTGGCTCAGGGTTCATTTCTAACCCATGGTATTGTCCCTTCCTCGTAGAAATGCTGCCCATGCAGCCATTTCTGGACACACATCTCAATAGTTTAGTTTTCATATATTTATCTTTGCTCCTGTCCCTGTAGAACATCAATCTCTTCTTTCCAGCCTGTTTCTTCAGTTTGTTAAGATTTTTGAATCTTTCTCTTGCTCTCTGAGAGCACTTACAGCCCCTCTCAGCTTGGTGTTGTTAACAGCTTCAATCCATATTCCACTACCCAAGTCACTAATGAAAATATTGAGTAATGCCAGAGCTGCACAGACCCCTCCAGCACCGTATTCAAGCCATCCTTCCACTTGGACAGCAAACAGCAAACACAGTTTTCAGCGTGTTTCCCAGCTGGTTTGGCATCTTACAGCACTTCTCCCCATCCCTATTCCCCCACCTCACTCCTGGAACACCCCATGAGTGAGAATCAAAGGCCTGGCTGCAGTCAAGCTGCAGCTCCTCCCCTCTCAGAGACCTGCTGCCCTGCCACAGGAAAATTAGATTGGTTTGACATGATTTATCCTCGACAAAACCACAGCTTGTGGGGCTACTGCATCCCTCCTGCCAGTGCCATGCCTTGCCTTTGGATCTAGCAAGCAAAATTCTGTCCCCTTTGAAGTAAGGGACAAAACTGCACAACCCAGGGACTTTGCCATGTCCAGACTCCACCCAGCCCCCAGAAGCAGGGGAAGTACCATCACATTACTGCTCATTTTGGTAAGCAAGGGTTTATTTCCACTGAGAGCTGCAGAGGCAGAACATAATCAGGGATATCACAGCTGGGTTTGAGCTTTGAACCCCCCAAGTACAATCAGGTTGTGGACACACAGCCCCTCCCCACAACTCATTTCCTTGGGACAGTTCAATAGAGGTGGGAGCAGGTGTAATTTACACTCTGAAGGGAGCTACAAGGAGGTATAAATTACTCAAGCACCAGCTACCTAAGATTCACTTAAAATTCACTCTGAATTTGGCACCAGAAATGTAGGAGATAATCAAGTTTTCCTTTTTGAGATCTTGTGTATTTAAGACCTGCTGTGTTTAATTTTTGCAGTCACAACAATGCTCATTCATAAATATTTCCTAATGTTTGATCCTATTAGTATGTACAGTGCAGTGTTTGATTAATGGACTAGAACAATGCGATCAAATATATTTTGGGCTCCAGAATACCACTTTGTAATGCCTAATATTTGAGGAATTTTACAGATAAGCTTGTCTTCTGACTAGAAGCGATTGCACTTGAATTCTGAGAAACCCAGATAGAGATCTTGGATAAGATCTGAATTTCAAGCAAGTCCTAATTACAGAGCACACTGGACCAAAGCTGGAGGTCTGCACATTTCCAGCGTTGGATTCTTCACAGCTCAGATGCAAATGTTGTTTCTCAGCCCTTTCTCTCAGGAATTCATAACATATTCATCAACTTGTAGTACCTAAGAGCCCTGTCCAACTGTATTTGGAAGACCTTAATTTGACTCCAGTAGGAGTTTAACAATATTAATAACTAATATTAAACTGGATTCCTAGTGGGAATGCTGGGACAATACTCTTTGATCACTGCATTAATCTGGTGCAATTGTGTTTATATCAGCCTCCTTCATCCCATGTGAGCTCAGTGCCATCTTGGCATGAATATGAAATATGCAAATCTGGGGGATACACGTTAATAGTGGGTCCATCTGCTTGGATCTTTTATTAAAGGGAAGTGTGAATGCAGTTGCCATGCAATACACTCTTACACACAAAGACCACGAGTTACGAAAACAAGAGAAAACATCTCGTGCTTTGGCCTTATTGGTATTTCACATTTGTCATTTCTGTATCTGGCTTTCATTTGAATTTAGAAATTTTCTGCAAAACGAAATTTGAGTGAAAAAGCTCAGCAGTTAGGAATGACTGTGCGTATACATGCACGCACATCTCTTCCTCTCTAGTGACAGACAGGATATTACTTTTCCACTGCATATGAAATTAATACCAGAAGCACAAGAAAAAACATGTAAATGCCATCCCTTAAAGCCTGATCTAGATCTCACTTCCACTGCTTAAGACATATATAACATCGAGGAAAACTAGTTGTTGGAGTGAAGAAGAAGGTAATCCTGAGCTGGTTTGGGAGAGCCAAGCCCAAACATGAGCTCAGCCTTGGCTATGGAGTCATAGCCCAGTGCCTCCACAGGATGTGGATGAGCTGCTGTGTTCTGCTATCCCACTTTCTCTGTAATAAACAACTCCCTCAACTCCATCCAAAAGGGAAAAGCTTCTATGGCTCATTGTTCCTGTGCACTGCCATGACCTTAGCTTGTCTCCCTTGAGTGTGTGCTGTTCCATGCTAATGGTCTGGGGGGAATGTGCTGTGATTTATTCAACAGCTGGCAGGTCAGACCTCCGTGCCCCAGATATGCAAGTTCTGACTTGCATGTGGAGGGGAGAAGGTGCCCTGATGACACAAAGTCAAAGTATCCACCTTGCTGAGCATTCTTAATCCAGGAACGACCCTTCATCCACCACCCTGCAGAAATGGAGAGCTCCTGGCACCACAGTTGGTTCTGAGCCTCACACTCATCCCAGAAGGCTGGATTGAGCAATCATCTTATTCAAGGACACTGGGATCTGATGTACAAAAGGGCCCATTCTCCTCCTTGATTCACAGATATTTGAGTAGGCAGCAGAGTAAGCAAGAGGAGTTTTTTCCATATCTTCAATATGCAAATAGATGAGTGAGCTCAGCTCTCTATTCATTGCTTCCAACATACATGACACAGATGATGCTGTTCCCATTGTCACACTAAAACTGGGGGCTTGATGACAAGAAATTCACTGAGCTTCCATCTGCATAGAGCTGAGATGGTGGTTGGGTAGGGAAAGTCACTGCATTGGATTATGTCAGCTCTACTGTCTGCATCCACAGTTTGTTAGCTGTGCTTGGGATCTGAAAGCTAAGTTGAAATCACAATTATTCCTGCAGGATCAGCTCTTGGTGCCATCTGGGGTGGGCCTCATCTGTCACTACCCAGGACTGGCACCTTTTTCTCCAGTAGGGGCACAGGGACTGTGATCTGGGAGCCAAAACGATTGAGGGGAGTGTTCAACCAGCACATGACCCAAGAATAAAGTTAAGTGTTGAGATTTATTATGTGTGTATTTCTTAATAGCATCTTAGCATAACTGGGTCAGTTATCTGGGAATCAGCACATGTGTGCCTGGGAGGGGGACATGTGCACAGGTCTGCTGGTTCTGTGCTGCTCAACACATCACCTGCTTGGGAGAGAATGAATGTGTTTATCCCAGTGCTAAGGAAAGAAGGAAAAAAGAACAAGTCAACCTTCCACAGCCAGCTGATTATGCATTTTCCACATCAAATTGTCAGCATTTATTCAATTACTTTACTCATTACAAGTGTGTTCTTCAGCCACTAATCTAAAACCCCTCCCTGCTGCTGTCAGCTCCATTAGAAGTGACACGCTCCTTCCTCAGGTGAAAAAGCTTTTGTGGAAGGCATCTCCTCCCAGGACAGGGCTTGAGGCTGCTGGGGGAACACAGCCCTGCCCTGGGAAGGGAGCTCCTCTCCCTCTGCTGCCCTCCTTGAGCACGGGAATCCACCCAGGGACTGAGGTGAGTCCTCCAAGGGGTAGCAGGGGTTGTTTTTAAAGCCAGACACTCTCTCAGGCAGGAATTAGAGGAATTCACAGGGCTCAGCCAAGGATACAGAGGAGATCCCCAGAGCCAAAACTGTATATTCTCCAAACACTTCCACTTCAATAGTAAGTTAAAAGGAAAGTTCCCCTTCTGAGGGGTTGTTAATTATAGATCCCTCCTTTAAACAGTCCTCCTGTTTTTATCCATGCTTACACCCCCACAGCTGGTAAAGAGGAGGAAAACTCTACCTTCCCCAAAAAAATCAAATACATCCGAAATGCTTCCTGAGCTGATTCACTTGGCTGGGCTCCTATTTGATATATGAAACAAAAGACAAGGCAGCAGAAAGCAACATATTTTCCCTGTGTCAAGGTGAAGCATTTCCCATCACCCAGCCCATCTCTGCTGGGGTTAATGCACATCAATAATATTTAAATGATCAAAGTTTTTCAGCACAGACAGTGATGGGGTTTTTTTTCTGACTTGTCATGCTTGTTTTCCTTAAAGAGGCAATGACCTGCTGTAGTCAAGGCTTGCAGTTTGGCACGCAGGAGCCTTTTGAGAAGCGTTATCTCCCAAACAGAACAGCAGCCTCATGTTTCCCTGCACAACAACCTTTCTTAGCCTAAAATGCTTTGCATCCCATTTCCTTG
The DNA here is from genome assembly GCF_022539315.1 of Serinus canaria. Lineage (NCBI taxonomy): Eukaryota > Metazoa > Chordata > Aves > Passeriformes > Fringillidae > Serinus > Serinus canaria. Next base: position 4,185,213 of record NC_066330.1, on the reverse strand, counting down.
ATCTGGCTAAGTGCTTGCATGCTGAAAATCCCACCCTCCCTCCAGCTGTCCTTCTGGCAGGAAAGAGACAGCATCTTCTCTCTGGAGAGTACAGTCACTGCTCCTTTGGTTATCTAATCAGGGAGGGCAAAATTCACTCAGGGCCCTGTGAAAGCGCCTGAGCTGCAGAAAATGCATCCCGAGGTCTTGTGCGGGAGGGTGGGAGGAGGCAGCCGGGGAAGCCTCCCCTCCCAGAGCAGATGCTCTCTGCCATTTCCCCAGTAGCTTTCACAAAGGAAGAAAAATGTGCAGAGCACTCCAGGGACTGAAGCATCCGGCTCTTCCCTCTCCTGCTCCCCGGCTCTGTGTGTGCCCCGGAGCAGGGCAGGGTTTGCCCCGAGGCCAGGGCAGCCTGGGCAGCAGGGCAAGGAAATAAATGTCCCCCACCCACCCTCCCGGCCTGCGTGTGTCACAGCTCAGTTTCTCAGCCTTTGTGTGGGTTTTCCAGCATTTCTCCTAACTACAAAATATTCTGCCTCTCTGCCTTCTAAAACTCTGTGATTTTTGTCTTTGCACCAAGCACAAGGAGCTGGGAAGCACAAACCTTCCCATCCTGATCAAGCTGGGAGCTTTCTTCACATTCAGCTTGCTGACAACAAAAAGGCAGAACAAGGGTGGTGAGATGAGACAAATCCCCCCTGGAAATGTGAGGTTCAAGCAGCGTTTGCCTCCATCCTCTGTAACATCCCAAACAAAAGCACCTTTAAGTTACTTCCTCCCTTTTCCAAACTTCTCCCCAGAGGTCCTGATGGGCTGGAGAAAGCTCCCACTGGAACAAGGTTTGGGTAGAGCTGTGCTTGGCAGATATCACCCCTCACAAAGGGGTGTCTCACTTGCTCCTGGGCTCAGAGCACATTTCCAAGCCGTGTGTTCCCACCTAATAAAATGCTTACTCACTTGCAGGAGGCACATTGACATCCTTGGCCACACTCTGCTAGATAAGGAGCATAAAAAGAATGTATTGCTGTTATAGGGGATACAGCAATATGTATCCTCAAATGAAGTATCCTTTATAAGCCTGGTTATTATTCTGGCAGTGATCTCGGGTTGCTCTCAGCAGGCTCAGCTCAGCTGAGGTGTTAGCGAGCACATCGCCACGGCCAGTGGGGACTGCCAGGTGTCACATTTAACTTCTGCTGTTCCAGTGCATCCTCTATCATCCCAAGTGGGGAAAACACTTCCCTCTTCTTCCACGCATGTCAAAAGCACCATTTAGGGAGCCAGATATAGCCCTGGTATAAACAGGTGCGAGCCCACATATGTCAATAGAATTACACCTGATTTTAATGGGCTTACATTTGGCCCTTGAGCCCTGGGGATCCCTCTGAGAGCAGAGGCTGTATTAAATATTAAGGGCCTTATTCTCCACCCCTGCCTGTGCTGGAGTAATTAAATCTCCATGCAGACCCATTGATTTTCAGCTGTGCTCTCCTCGTGTGAGGAGGCAGCGCTCGGCACGAGGGAGGGAGCAGAGATGTCCCCTTGAGGAAAAACACATCCATTTTTCCTCCCCACAGAAATTCCATCCAGAAGAAAACTATACCCAACATTAAGTGTTTTCAAAACGTGCTCCGGTAAAAGAATGCAAATTGTCTAAAATGAGACAACGACTCCAAGCCTTTCCCATTGCCTCCAGCCTGTGACAGCAGCACTGCCGCTGCTTTGCCGCTCCCTTCAGGCTCCTGGGTCTGGGGGAGCCACGCACAATCCCTCTCCTTCCCACATCAGGACCTTCCTACCCAGACCTGCGAGGAGCTGGGTGATTTCCTATCCTCCAAGGGTCTCCTGAACCGCGGTGTAACCTTGGACAAGCCCCACAGCTGTTGCCAGCCTCTCCGGGGGTTGTGCTCACTGGTTAATTCCGGTGCTTTGCCTGGAGCTAGCGCCTTTTACCTGTGTGTATACAAGTATTCTTGCCAGCTTGTGATCTTTTGAGCTAGCAGGGCTGTGAAAAACGACTTTGGTTTTTCCTTAAATGCCACGGAGTTTAGAAGTGTGACGGCTCACACTGTGCTGTTATTCTTTCCAATTGAAACCTAATGATGCGTGCATATCACTTAACTCTGATGTCAATAATCAGCACACCACTTGGTCTTTGCCGTGGCTATTAGAGGGAATGAAAATGAAATACCAACTCCGTTTTATCCTGTTACTGTACCATAATAACTAATAAAGAAGTAATAAGTGAGACGTGGGGAATTTCCAGGGGAGTCATTACTACAGAGCAGACCTAAAGGCACAAAGTGAAATCCAGGAATATTAGCCAGCCCTGGATTCCCAGCCAGTGCTTCTCACTTAAGCTATACTGCTGCTGTAAAATAAGTGTTTAGAGAAGAAGTTACCATGTGGAAAGTATCAGACTGTGTCCTGGAGTGGAAACTGAGCCAGAATCAAAGACATCCTTGCAGGTAAAGACCACCCTGTGCATCGGCATCGTGTTTAGGCTGGGCCACAGTCAAGACACAATGCCAGCATTTCATAAATCTCACTTATGCTCCAGAATATGGGAAACGTTTCCCAGAACAGCTCTAAATCACCTCTGTCTGGTTGCAGGATGAATCGCGGGTTTTCCAGGGACTCTTACATGGGAGAGGCCACCCAGAGACCTCAGGGCAATGGGTCAGAGGAAACCACATAAAAACTACTGAGTGCATGAGGTTCAAACCACGTGTAAGATGGACAATGCATTTTCTGGCTTAGAAATCACTGAGTTCTTGGTTAGGAAGGAGCAGTCATTTTTGGGTGGTTGTATACATAGGAGGCAAGTGGTGATTCTTTGGATTTCCTCCCCATAAATGAACTGTCGTTTATCCATGAACTGTCATTTATCCACATGTCAAAAACCTGTCGCTGCTCAGGAGTTCTGTCTTCAGCAGCTGCCTAGTGCAGGGAAAACTTGGACCTTTACCTGCCACAGTTTTATCCACCTTTTCCATAGCTGGAGCCTCCTCTGCCACTCAGCATGGACACAACAGAGTTGACCTGAGCAACCCCAGCTGCATTTCCAGCCCCGTGCTGGAAGGTGCTGTCACACCTTACAGTCCCCCACCTTCCCAAAGCAAAACCTGGTTCGGTTAAACCTCACAGCACATTCCCACCAGTATCAAGCATTTCCCAGCCATCTGATTTCCCCATCTCCGAGTTCCTGCTTTGTTTATCCTATTAATTCCAACCACCCCCTCTTCCCCCAACACACACGCACGCAGCCTCATTTACAGCATCTTCACCAGCAGAAGCCTCCCCAAAATATTCAGGGCACACCAAGCGAGGACTTACACGTGTGGGGAAACCCTCGTGACTGGAGATTTTTTTTTTCTCTCTCGAGCAAACATGAGCTCATGATTTTAATTTTTTTTTTTTTTTTTAAGCTCTTAAAGGAAAAAAATAAAAGAGAAGCCCCGAGGAGCGGCATTCCCGGCTGCCGTTATCCAGCCGGGGGCAGCGGGACGGCGCGGATGCTGCACCGGGAGCCGCGGGGCCGCCGGGGCTGAAGGCTCCCGCTCGCAGCCTCCTCTTTCTCGGGTGGTTTTCCCTCCCTCCTCCTCTTCCCCCCCCTGCATTTCCTCCTGCACCTTTAAGAAGCCCATTGCCGCCGGTGGGATGGTGTGTGCTAAAGCTGCACAGAGGAAGTTACGCAGCCGGGATCAGGCACGGAGATAAAAGCTCCGATTGTGATTGAAAGTGAGAGCAAAAGGGATTTCAGCCTCGGCATTAACTTGCGAGGGGAGCCGGGATTGCACAAAGCTCCCCCGGCCATCTGCCCTTGGGGGCCGGCGGCGCAGCGCCTGCCCGCCGCGCTGGGCAGGGCAGAGCTGGGCAGGGCAGGGCAGGGCAGGGCTGGGCAGGGCTGGGGGGTGTGTTTTGGGGGTACCCCCGGCCCCGAAGTTCGCTGCTCCGCCGGGAGCCCCGCGCCGCAGAGCTCCCTCCCGGTAAGGACCCGCAGCGCCGGGGATGGGGGGAAAGCGGGGGCGGAGGGGGGGCGGGCAGCGCCGGCATCTGCCCCAGCCCCGAACGCTGCGTGTCCCCTCGAGTTGTTCCCACGCTTTCCTGGGGTGTCCCGCTCTCTGTCCCCCTCCCCGGAACATCCCCGTCTCCCCGCCGCGGGATGGGGTTTATTTTCCCACTTCGGAGTTTGGGAAGCCGGGGGGCTCCCCCAGCCCAGGGCGCCGGCTCCCCGCGCCCCGCCGATCCCCTCCCCGGTCCGTGCAGCCCCCCAAAGTCCTTTAGTCTAATAGAAACCGGGGAGGATGGGGCGGAGCGGGAGCGGCATCGGGTTTTGCCGGGAACCGCGAATCCATCCGGGAGAGCGGCGGGATGCGAGTGGGATTTCCAGGTTTTCTGCTGGGAGCCGCGCAGCGCTATCGCGGGGTTCGGGCTCCCGTCCCCCCGCGGTGTCCCCAACTTCGCTGTCCAGGGTGCGGGGAAGGGATGGGCAGCGAGGGAAAGAGGAGAACAACTCCCGCTCCCTGAGCGCGGGGGGAGAGCGGAGAGTTCACGGGGAGAGCAACACTTCTGAGAGAAAATTAAAAACTCCTTCATTGAGTTTACTTTCTGCTCTTAATCCGAGAGCAGCTCAGTTGTTGCTCAGCGTTGTCCCTTTATTTCAATAGGGTGTTAATCCAATAATAAGAAAAAAACCTGGAGCCAGCCAAGTCAAGACACAATCTAATTTTGTGTTTTTAATACTCCAGCTATCAGTCCCCAGTGAGTGCTGAGTACTCTTCAAAGAGAACAAAGAGCATTGATTCTATTTGTTCCCATGAACTGCAGTTTCTTAATAATATCAGGTGAAGATTTATTTTCTAAGAACTAAACCAAATCAAGCCGGGTGAAACCTTTAATTTGGGGAGCCTCTCTGCCCCGTTTGCAGTATGTTGGCTCATTCCAGAGCAAAGCTCCAACTATTTCTGCAAAGGGACTGGACTGGCTAAGTGGGTGTTGAGCCACACACTTCACCCCAAACCCGCTTGCCTGGCCGATGGACTGACAATAAATACATTTTTTCCAGCAAATTTTCACTTCCCCGGGAATCTGTGACATTTAGCCAGCATAACAAGACACTAATAGATATTATAGATCCTTTCTACCTGGGTTTTTCCCTGACAGCCATTCAAGTGCAAGATATAATTGTTGAGGCTGTGAAAATAGAGCCATAAACTTAACAGCACTGGAGTCCTCATTAAAACTACCCTGCTTGTTTTCTACACAATACCAGAGTCTCTCACTCTCACTGTTATCAGGCACTTGGCAGTGACCAGTTTGATGTAATAATTAGGAACTGACTTGTTATAACTGAAAAGACAGCTCTGATGTAAGTAGGACTTATAAACACTGTGTCACACTGGCTTATTATTTTTACTACATTTACTCATAATATAAAAATAGCAGCCAGTCTATTCTTTTTCTGGGAGTTTATTCAGGTCCAACGTAGCTATAACAGGCTCTTCGTTGAGAGCTGGCAATGAAACATGAGAGACAGCTTCTCTTTTCTGAACTCATTCATCTCAATCAGCAATCTTTCAAGCAAAAAGGGGGGAAAGGGAGATGGTAGCAGAGCGGTGTGAAGCCCCTGAACACGGATCAATGCATCTGTTAACCTGGAGTTTCTGAGCTTTAGTAACTGAGCTTCATGAGAAAGGAAATGCTAAGCATGCTGTTGAAGCAGATACGCCTCAATTGTGAAAGAAAAGTTGGGGAAAGAAATAGAAAAAGAATTATCCAAAGGTAAATTTCTGGTCTGGGTATGTGCCTCCCACTTCTTGGACAAGATCACCCTCCTGAATCTAATACTGAGAGAGGGTTTGACTTTTTCCCCCTCCCCGCTTCGGTTCTTTGTCATTTTGTTTTGTAATTACTTACAATTTTTATAGCTCTACTGGAAAGACAACAAAATTGCAGAAATGTTGTTCTAACCTGAAATGAATACTGGGAAGGTCATTGCTCTTTGTATTAGGTGAACCTAAATGTTATTAGGACTTTAAATTGTTTTTTATTAAATGTTATTGTTCAGATAAATCATATGTGGGGATGCTGGACAATGTATCTGTCTCCCCAGCTGTCTTATTTATTTGCTTATCTTTTTAGGACTATCAATTTGTCTGTCTGTCCCTTCTCTGTCTGCATATTCCCCATCTCCTAATGACCCATAGCTGCTTCTTGATATTATTTGAAGACCCATTAGAGCTCCTGTTGTCCAGCTGCTGTTGCAAAGCAGATACCTTAAATTGGGCAGCACTCCTTCCCTTCTCCCAGACAGCACAAAAGCCATAAGCATCTTACTATGGATTGCTTTTTATTAAAGTTGTATATCTCCCTGTTACAAAAACCTGTCTGGTGGCTTGGCAAGCCCAGCTGAGGGCTCTGCCTCCTGAGGGACCCCTGTTCTTCCTCTTGCTCCCACCTAATCTGTCTTCCAATTTCTTGCAGGTCCCTCCTGCTGATGAGCTCTGCCTTTGCCTTGACCATGAAAGAGAGAGGAGATCCCAGGTAGCCCCATGGATTGCAGCTGAAGGCTTTGGGAACTTGGTGCTCCGTTGCCAAAAAGCAGAATTGGACAGGAATCCTCGCCACCACCACAGGACACAGCAGGAGAAGCCAAGGACAGCCCTGCCCCAGTCACCCCAGTGACCAACCAGCACCTGCTGGGACCACCAGGGATCTGGGCACCGACCTGCTCACGCTGACACAACTGTCCTTTGGGAACAAGGAATTTCAGCTCCAAGCTCCAAGCTGTCTCTCTTGTCAGAGTTGTACTGATGGCCAGATGCTCTATGTATTTTATGTGCTAATGTTCTAACACCCCAATAATTAAGGCAGACACAGTTTAGGGCACTTTCCACAGCGACGCAGTTGGAGTAGACCAGAAGGTTGAGGAAAACCTGATCCAGCACCATCTCACGGTCTCTCCAATTTACTCCTATCAAATTTCATCAGCAACTCAGAACTTGATCTTTCTATTGATTGACTGGAGTCACCTCTAGATATTTTCATGCTGATTTGGAAGACCTTTCGTACAATAAAAGGGGGAAAAAAATGAGGTTCAGGAAGATTTTTGACCACTGATCAGCAACTCTGGCCAAAACTTTCCCAATCAAGTGAATTGCAAAGTTGGCTTCCGTGCCAAGAGGACCTTTCCACGTCCAGATACAGCGTGCAGAGTGGGACCATCCCTGTTCCTGCCTGGATCTCCTTCGAGTGGAGCATCTTTAGATGAGGAGTTTCCATGCTGATCCCGAGAGCCCCCCCTAGCCCAGCCGCCGCCTTCCTCGGGACTCCCGGCACTGCCCTCGCCCAGGGACCCCGCGCTTGGCCGCAGCTGCCATGCTCTACCTGGCTGCTCTCCTCGTGCACTGCGTCCCCCTGGCCATGGGACAGTATGACATTTGCAAGTCCTGGGTGACCACAGACGATGGCCCTTCATGGGAGTTCTATGCCTGCCAGCCCAAGGCCATGCGGATGAAGGATTACGTGACCGTGCGGGTGGACCCGGCAGGAATCACTTGTGGGGACCCTCCGGAGAGGTTCTGCACCCATGTAAGTGTTTGCCCCCCTTATTTGCTGGCTTAGAACAGGCTCTGGTGGTGGCTGGAGGCAGTGTCCAGCCCAGGTGCCACTGGGAGGATGTCCGGGGTCATGGTGGCCATGGTGGCCCTGCCTGGAGCTGTCAGTGTGCAGAGCAGGGAGAGGGCACCCTGCCCAGCAGGGATGGGGCTGGCATGCTGAAGGGAGGGTGAAGAGGAGCCAGGGAGGGCTGAGCAAGTCCTGGGTGAGGTCTGGATTTTGGAAAAGCTCTGCCCCTGCAAACACACAGGCTGAGCTACTTGCTAAAGTGTGGGGTGTGCTTGCCAGTCCCATCCCTAAGGGCTGCTCCAGCACTGCTGGGATTTTATAGGATGTGGGCAGATGGTCTCAGTTTGAGGCAGCATGAAGGGCAGGGCAGGGGAGTTTGGCCCCTGCACACCCACAGCTCTGGTGGTTGGTCTGACAGCCACAAACTTCACTAAACCCCTGAAAATGTGGTTCTCCCTCTCTTCTAGCCTCCACATGAAAGGGCTCTGTGGATAGACATTTGCCCTTGTAGTTAAAATCTTTAACTTATTTTCTCTTAAATATTAATCATTGCATTTCATTCCGTGCACCACAAAGCTCAGCAGGAACATTTGATTTATAATTCACAAGGCTTTACATTGTTAAAGAGTTCAGGGGTCAAAGCAAAGAGCAAAACAGTAATGCCCCCTCCCAAAGGTCCCCCAGGAGTGGTCCAGGCACACATTTAAGGGACAGACACCAAGCCAGCCCATGCTGGCAGGGTTTCCACTGGGCTGAGCACTGGACAAGGAGTGTCTTCTAAAAGAGTATATTATTTTTTTATTATAATGAGAAGGGGAGTTTGCCCTCTAAATCAGTGCAGGGAGTCCCATTTTCTATTGGCAGTGCTACCCCATGCCTCAGTTTGCCACCCTGGGCCCAGCCAGTCAGGGCACCTCTTGAAAATCCAAGAGAAAAATGCTCCTGTGACACCAAGGGGTGCCAAACATTTATGATCATCAGAACATGCTGCCAGTAGTTACCCAGTTCCCTCCAGCCTAAGGGCTCTCATTAGTACCAGGGAAGACGTTTCCACTAATTCCAGATAAGTAGCAGCTTTTCTTTTTAAAAGATCATTTGAAAAGAAAGATTAAGTCCAAGGTTGCAAATAAAACCGTTAACTATTGATGGGTCAGTCTGTATTTCCATTTATCTGACTGACTGCAGGAGGATTAAACGGACAACACCGGATTGCTTCCCACTACACTCACTGCAGCTCTTTGCAAACCCTCTCTGGTTAAGGATGCTCCAGACTTCAGCTCCACTGACCTCCAAGGAAGCAAAAGACACAAACTGCAATCAGCTCCCTGCATCTCTTGATTCAGTCAATACTGAGCTGAAATCTTTCTATTCTGGGCACCGGCAGTATTTCCTTGTAGCGTACGCCTGCCATGTGCTGTAACACTTGCAAACACCGTGTACAGCCGTGAATGAGAGCTACACAAATGCAAAACATGGATTTGCCTCCCTGTCCCTGCCTCACCCCAGCCTGGCCCGGCTCTCGCCTCCCAAAACAGAAACCAGCACTCACAGCACTGTCCCTGAGCAATTCCCTGGTGGAGAGTCAAGCTAAGAACAGGAATAATAAACCACAAGGTATTTTTTAGATTTTTTGGGATGGGTTTGTGACATACCACTGTATTCACGGCCCTTTCTCCCCCATCTTATACCAGTGCTGTTCTCTCCAGAGGCATAAAGAGTTATAAAAACGAAGCAGAGGAGGAGCAGCCAGGCTGAGGGGATCAAGGAGCCCACCCAGCACCCAGTGCACAGAGCAGGGGGTGGCTGCAGGAGAGATCCAGGCTCCACTCCATCCTTAGGACTGGAGTGGTGTGGGCTGGGAAGCCATCAAGGTAAATTTTCACTGCCTCTGTCACCGATAGTGACACGTGGCCACTTACTGCTGAGCATCCCCTTCTGGTCAGTGGAAAGTGGACTCAGCAAGAAATGGCCCTTCCATCGCCGGTGCTGGGGGGTGACTTGACACCTATCGACGTGCAGGGGGAGGGAGCAGAGCCCGCAGAGGATGTGAGCCGAGCTCTGCTGCCCCTGCACTAAGGAAGTGCTGGGCAGAAATCGATGTCTCTGCCCACGGATCGTTAGAGCCCGGCGAGGGGAGGGCCAGCAGCTCACACCAACCCTCGCTGCCAGCCTGCTCAGGTGCCTTTTGGTGTCCTACAGTCCTTTCTCTTCAGGTTTTTAATTATTTCCTTGTAACAGGTGGGTTCTCATAGGAGCCTGGCTTTCCAGCAGAGAACTTCTTACGGTGACTGTATTGCTTTCTTAGGTGTCTTTCAAAACAGCAGGGGACTGTCCGTGCGGTTAAAGTCGCGTTACTCAGAATTAAGCGCAGCCCAGCGGGGCTCCTGCCCTGCTCAGACAGCTGCAATCAAAACTAAAGACACACAAACACTCCTCCGTGCTCAAGGCAGCCAGACAGGGATGAGCTGCACCTTGTCCCCGTGCAGGGCAGGCCAGGGGCAGAGTCCTGGTGACAGTCAGGACCTTGTCAGACAGCGAGTGTGCCCTGCACAGCCCATGGGATCACTCACTGCCCTGCCACGGCTCCAGCACTGCTCACAAGACTTCTGCACGAGGAGGCTTCAAGAGATGGCAGGAATTATTTGGAGGACTGTCCTCTGTGTTTTATAGCAATTCTTGTCACATCTGGTTGCTTCCTTCTGATTGGGAAGCGTTTTGCTGCTTGTTAAAGTCAAGGGTTTTGCTTTTTCCACAGTTTCTGAATCTGTTCCTATTCGTGGCAATGCCTTCCTGGCAGGGTCACCTGAAAAATGAATTGTACTTTGCCTCCTGGCAGGGCAGGGGGAATGGTGGGAGCAGGAAGACAGATGGATAAGTAAATAAAAGCCTGAATGAAACTGAAGGTGTGACTGAAAACTAATAGGGAACAGATCTTTTAAACCAAGGATGTCGAGGGAGGGGTGAGACTTCAAAGATCACAGGCAGGGCACGGCAGGGAGCAGCTGAATGTGGATTCCAAAGGAGAGGGGTTTGCAGGGCAGGCCCAGCTGGGACATGGCCAAGCTGCTCATCCCCATGGGGCAGAGGGGAGATCTCATGTTCCTTCACCTTCCCACCCTCGTGGGCAGGAGGAGGAGGAGGGTGGCACAGCTGGCAGGCTGCTCCCAGGTGCTGAGAAGCTCTGAGATGCTGAAGCATTTCTTTGAGCAGGGACCTTGGGGAGTTCCACTTCCAAGCGTCAGCGTTTTGCACGCGGGATAAAAATTCCTCAGGTTTTGTGGGGAATTCACACACAGGGCCTGCGGTGGGGAGCAAGCAAACACCAAAGCCCAGCCCCAGCTCCTTGCAGCTCAAGAGGTTTCCAGATCATTCCAGCAGAAACAAGGAGAGGTGTCCATACCAGACATTATGGGATGGTTTTGCTGCTCCTTGACATCCCAGTGAGAGCACAGGGAACCCCCCTTGCTGCAGGAATGGGGTTTTTTTCTTCCCCCAGAAGTGTCAAGGCATTATTTCTTGTTCTGACAACACTCTCTGATGCAGGGCTGAGCTCTCAGCCCATATTGATGGGTCAGGGGTATTTTTATTTGGCGTCAGCATTGTTTCATCAGCTAATAGAGCTTGTTGACTTTGGCACGGGTACATGAAAGGAAAAGGCTTTATTTATTCATTACACATGCAGCCAAATTGGATGTTTAGTTTAATTCTTAGCTAAACTTTACTGAATGACATGTGGTTATAAGGCTTGCGCTAAAGGACTGTTTCTCCTGTGGATTGGGTGCTAAAATTGGAAAAAGCAGTCAAACCTTTGGGCTAAGAAATCCTTTTCCCTGCATTTTTAGCCCATCTCATACAACTCTTCCCATCTGTATCTTTGTACACCTGTTTAGGTGCAAACAAGGGATTGTGGGTTTAGGGATGATTAAAAGCCAAAAGTTTTTAAAATAAGAAGGGAAAAGCCAAAGTTGTTTAAGTAAGAAAGGAAAAAGAATTGCTTCAGCAATGCTCTTCCAAAAGCATTTTTAAAGCATGTTCTGGTGGTTAAAGGATGGATTCATCCCTTCTGGTACCCTGAGCAGAGACCCACAGCCCTTTCCCAGCCCACCAGAGTTCTGCCTTGTTTTGAGTAGAACCAGGGGGCAAAGCACGAGGTATTCACTACCCTAGGGTTCAAGGACATCCCTGGGGCTAAGCAGAGCCTGAATACAAGTCCAGTGGAAAATCCTTTCCAAGAAAAGCGGATATTCCCCCTCCTCCTTGAATAAATCAGCACTACCCACTGCTGGAGGCAAACCCATCCTTGGTTGTGGCAGAGGGAGTTGGAAATCCCCTTTGCCCTTCGTTGTGGAACCCATGTGGCCCTGGGAATGATCACTTGGCCTTTATGCCAGAATTCAGCAGCACAAGGAATTCACTCTGAGCTGTCTGATCACCTGTACACCCCTGGCAGGGTTGTAGGAAAGAAGTGACTTTCTTTTCCCAGCTGCAAAGTGCTAACAGCCCCCTCCAGTCCCTTAAATTAACACCTGGAAAATGCTCCCCTTTCCTGTGAGGGAAGCCTGGAAAAGACAACTTGCTGCCATTTCCACCCCGAGGAAGATCTCTCAGTCCACCCCTTGCACCCAGCGTGGCACTGCTTTTGAGTGTGGCAGAAAGAGCTGGAGCCTCTTGGTTCTGTTCCCACCCTTAATCACTCCTCAGCATCAGGGCTGCTGCAGAGGACACTGTTTGAAGTCAGGATCAGTGGCTCCTTACCCTTGGGGCCAGACCCTTGGGTTGTACTTTATTAGCTGCTCAGCAAATTACACACTGCTCTTCTCCTGCCACCGAGGCTACTTCAGAGTGCAGCAGGATCTTGGTGTCTTAAAAGGAAAAGCTTCACAGAAAAATGAAAGAATACAATTCAGCTTCAAATTAGAGAGTGCTGAGCAAACTGGATTTTCCCTCAACAGCCTGTAACAACTCCCTTAAATGCCCAGTTCGGGATTCATCTTGTTGTAAAGTGGGATGCTACTCCCCTAACAAGGATCATTTCCAACTGCTGATGGAAAAGATGCAGTGATAAAAATGAAGCTGTCAAGTAGATTTAATTGGTACAGTGAGCAAGAAAGTTTTACCCTACCTTGAAGTATTCAGGAAGGCTTAACTACTTTTACGAAAAGCTTTGCTCTTCATAGGGAACAGTGTCCAGATGGGAAAAACAGGAGAGAATGGACTGAAGACTTGCTGGCAAGTGTGGTCAGAGCTGGGAGAGCAATTCTTACAGCAGCCCTTATACAGCAGCTCCAGCTACCACAGCTTTCCACAGGCAACTTTTGAAGCCAAATCCTCCCTATTCATTTATTTTAAAATCTGCATTGTATTCTATAGCATAGATATGATTTTTCCAATAAACTTGAAAAGGATTTCTCCCTACAGAAAATCCTGCCTGAGTGGGAAGATGTGCTATCCTACCACGCTGTGGTTTCCCCAAGTGAAAGTCCAGTTCTAAGTTTCAGATCTTAGTTTCAGATCCCAAACCACCCTTTTACCATCAGCCTTTTGAGCCGTGGAGCTTTGGCTGACCCAGTTACTCAGGCAGTTCAACACAGAGCACAGGTTTCTGTGTTGGAAAACCCCAAAGAGGCTTTTTCCTCCCCAAACCACACAGCACTGCTGGGTGACCATTCTGGAGATGTCTTTGGGGAGAAGCTACTGCCTGCAAATCCCTGGCAAACAGCAATTTGGACTTTCAGCCTCCACCCCAGGTAGATGAGGCATCCCCTGCAGCCTCAGACATGTCCCATGAGGTTCCCACTCGTCCCCCCTCTTCCAGGCAGGGCCACCAGCATGCCCAGAGGGGCAATTGCAGCCCTGACCCTGCTCCTGCCCTGCTCCACTGCCCTGCCCCGTTTGGCACTGGTGCCTCTGCACATCTGCCCAGTGCCACCTGCAGCCAGGCTTAGGGAACCTCTGCCTCTTGGCTCAGGGGAGGATTTCTGCATTGCTCAGCTGTCCCCGGGCAGGGACAGCCACAGAGGGGCTCAGTGCTGCAGAGTGACCGGGCTGGGTCTCATCCCCAGCCATGCAGGAGCCTCTCAGGAGCAGCTTTCCCTCTGCTCCCCTCCGTGGAGCAGCTCCAGCACGGTGCCACCCCTCCAGCTAAGGTGCTGCACACCCCAGAGCTGTGGGGTCACTGCTGCCCCTGCTGAGCTCCACAGGGATGCTGCCACCACTGCCACATCCCAAAGGGAGAATCAGCACAGATTCAACTGGTTTCTACTCCAGCCAAAGGGTTTGTAACTCCCCATCTGCTGGCTGAGTCAGCTGCCTCAGCTCTGTAGTGCTGCCAGTCAGGAGGTTTGGGGAGCCCTGTCTGAGGAGAGGGTCACTGTTGGGGTCTCAGGGACAGCCAGGACGTGTTTTGGGCTGACACAACTCAACCCAAACCTCTGACAGGCACCTGCTGAATTGTTCCCCTGACACAGAGCACAAAGCAGCCAAATGCTTTTCCCACAGCAGCCAAGGCAGAGTGCTGGATGCAGCAGACAGACACAGGAGCCCTGATCAGAGGCTGCCATGGGTGCAGGGGTACCCCTCACCCAGCTGTGCCCCCTCCACACAGGCTCTGGGCAACATCTGCACCTCCATTTGAGCAGCACAGCAGAGCCTCCACTCCCTCCCCTTTCCCACCCCCTGGCTCTGCATCCTGCCCTCCCCCATTCAAACTATCAGGGCCTCTCTTACAGAATAAATTATTAATAGCGGCGTAGCGAGCCTCTCTGCAAAGGCTGCATGTATTGAGCTTACAAGGCGCACAAGCTTTTAGAGAGCAGGACACTTTTCCTACTTCCTAAGCAATTTCTTAGTCCTGAATCAATAATGCACTCGCAGCCCTGCACACAGGTCGCTGCTGCTGTGCTCCTGCTGCTCAGGGCTGCGGACACAAATACATCTCCGTGGCAAGATGCAAGGGCTTAATAATCTGGCAGGGAAGGGATGGGGCGGAATCCAAGCAGCTTAATTTGTAAACAAGCTTCAGGGAAGTGCCCTGGGAAGAGCAAAGCTTGCAAGTCCCCGGTACAGAAAGTCTGAGTTTGGAGACAAGCTAAAAAGCAGTCAATGGGATTAATCTGCTGCTTTTTGAACGCATGCCCGTGGCTGCCAGCTGAGGGACGTCTGGTTCATCTGATCCCAGGCTCTAGGTCACCTCACAGCCCCCACTGCCCAAGGGGGAGGTTGAGGGGTGCAGCCTGGCAGGGAGGTGGGGGTGGAGGTGAGCCCAGGGCGGCAGGAGGGATGAGGTTAGAGCAGCTCACCGGGGGATTAGCACTTCACAAAGAAAGAGCTGCTCAAAAACGATTCCACGGGGGGCCAGGCTGCGGGGATGTGTGTGTACACCCAGCACAGATGAGATTATCTGCTTAGGAGTGGAATTTTCCGGGCAGGGTTAACCCTTGTGCGGCCCCCAAACCAGCTGCAGACGCCTCTCGGGACAGGGTGCTGGGCAGGGCATCCAGCAGCAGCAGCAGAGCTGCTCCCAGGCCATCCCTGGAGGATGGAGATGGAGGGGCTGCTTCCAGGCCACTCTGCACACCATGCCTGGGACCCTACTTGGATAGGTCACCCCTGGGCTGGGCTGGCTTCAGGCTGGAGGTTGAAATTCCTCGTGTAACCAGATTTTCTGTTTCTGGCTCAGCCAGAGTGGGCGTGAGGGGATTTGTGTTGGTGCAGGAGCTGCCTTGCCAGGGTGGAGAGGTGACTTGGGTCAGCCCTTGTGTGGGACAAGCTGCATCTCCCCTTGCATCCTCCCTTCGAGGAGAGGATGCTTCCTGCCTGGATGTCACCCTTTTGCCGAGGTTGTGTCATTTACAGTGCAGAGACCAGTTCAGACCCTTTTCATGAGGTGCTGCCAGAGCACAGGGAGAGTTTCAGACACAGCGTGGGATGAGAGCAGAGATTTCCTTGAGCCTCACATCAAGGTTGGGTGAGGGAGCCTCTACTTTTCCCTGCTGCAGGTGCCTGGGGGCGTTCAGTCATCAGAAAGGTGAAGCCCACGATGCCTCATGAAGCCCAGACCTGCTCCTGAAATCCCTCCCTGCCTCAATTTTCCCATCTGGAGACAGGCCATTGCCCTGCCAGCAGCCCACCCTGTCTGGCACGGTGATGTCTCCCCAGGGCTGGTGGAGAGAAGGGCACAGTGCTGAGCCTGGATGAAATACGAACGAGATGCTTCTGGAATTCAGAGCAGGCTGGAGGGGGAAGGGGAAGAGCAGCCACGAGCAGGGCTGGAATCTCTTCTCTGGCAGAGAGACGGGCCCAAGGGAGCCCGAGAGCCTTGAGCGAGCGGCGCTGCTCGGTGAATGAGTATCTGCTTCAGGCCAAAGGAAAGAGGCAGAACAGCAAAATGTCTCGCTGAGTGCGTCCTGGTGTCTCACCCAGAGCCAGCAGGGCTGGTTCTGCTGACTCACGCTCTCCCAAAGCCCCACCAGGCAAAGCCTGTCCTAACGCCCCGGCCAGGGGTGACCTTGTGCTCGGGCAGCCTCGGATCCGGCAGGAAGGGGAAGGAAGCGGAGGAGCAATCAATCCCCCAAACCACGTTCAGGGAGGAGATGGAGGGTGTGACATTCGGCTGAGCCAGAATTAGCAGCAGATCTGTGGAGGGACCCCATTTCCACCCTATTAATAATTCATCCCAGCTCTGCCTTTACCTGCTCATAAACAGCAAACAGCTTGTTAGCGAGGATGGTTTTCTCCCCTTTTGCTGTCTCTGCCTTAAGAAGAGCCCCTTGCAGATGGCTGAGGGAGGGAGGGGGCAGGGGAAGGACACATGGGTGAGCAAAACACACCACCAGCCCTTCCTGAGCTTCAAATCCTATCCCATCCCTTCCCCTGCAGAGGTGAAGCTGCAAAATAACCCCTCACCCACACCCAGGTGCCTTGCCAGAACCTTCCAACCCACCTGGGCCACCTCAAAATGCCCCTTTGGAGGGGCACTGGGAAGAGGAGAGTGATGCCTGGAGGATGTGCTTTGCTGGAGCATTCCCAGGTGGTTCTTGGGCTGCAGCTGCTCAGGCAGCCCGTGGGAAAACTCCATCTTCTACCTTATGAGACAGCTCCTGTCTTACCTAAAATATAAAGCTTGACCAAAGAGGTATTTTAAAGACAACAACAAAAAAAGCAGAAAATGTAGCATCTTGAAGAAAGGCTCCCCAGAGTTTCCACAGTCCAATGCTGTGGCCCCGTTAGGGACCTCTCCCTGCACACTGACAGGCATCCCAAAGCTGCTCCTGAGATGTTCTCCAGGTTCCAGTCAGAGCATCCCAAAGCTGCTCCTGAGATGTTCTCCAGGTTCCAGTCACAGCATCCCAAAGCTGCTCCTGAGATGTTCTCCAGGTTCCAGTCACAGCTGTGCACTGGGAAAAGCCTACAGCCCATTTGGGGGACAGGGGAATCAGTGCAAAAAGACTGGACCTGGCCAGGCAGATCCCATGTCCCTCAGAGGAGGGTAGAGACCTTCACCTGGGCTCCCAGGGAAGGGGATTTGTGGGGCTCTCTGGCATAAGAGGGGCCTTGTGTTTCTCCTCATCCTCTCTGTGCTCCCAGCCCTCTCTGCAGTGAGTTATGCCACTTGCCAGCTGTTGGAAATAATCACTGTAAATTAATTACGGTTGTTTCACCCCTCTGATCCCTCCCAGCCCATGAACAGAGGGAAAATTAATTGTCAGAGAGTATTTCCAGCTCTCTAAGAGTCCCACCCTGGCCACTGGCAGGTTACAGTTTATGCCCTAGAGCATGAGATTTAATTACTCACAAATGTTATTTTTGATCATAAAATCACCTTGTCTTGTCATAAATCCAGATAGAGCAGTTGAACCCTCAGATCAGCAGCAGCAAGAGTGAAAAGACCCTGAAATGTCATTAGGATGAGCCTGTGTTTTCTCCTGGGTGAATGCAATTCTGTTTGGGAAGCAGCATCACGTCCTGGAGTGATTATTGGAAGAAAAGCCAAGGAAGTCTCCCAAAACACACATCACTCAGGGTGGCCCTTGTCAGAAATTTGTGTTGCAGAAAATAGGTTGAACTCTGTGTCACTGGGGAGGTTAAGGGTGGTTGGCACTGGAGCTGGCTCAGGCACCTTCCCTGCTCAGGGGGTGATTTCCCTGTGCTGACCCACACCAGAGCAAACCCAGCAGGGCAGTGGAGATCCCTGTGGAGCCCTGGCAGTGAGGAAAGCCAGGGCAGGGGATGGAAGGGAAGTGAAGCCTCACAGCTCAATCTCAGCATGAGCTGGGGGCACTCAGCCGAGTGTAAATCAGGAAAGGAAATGTTGGGAAGGTCATCTCAGCTCCACCCTGCAGCCTGTGGAGCCAGGGCATCCAGTGTGGTGCTGGGCAGGGGAAGGGAGAGGGGAAAATAAACCTTTGGGAGGAATGTGCTCCAGAACATCCACAGGACAGGCAGGCATGGAGTGGGCTGGCTGTGGTTCCCTCTGCAGCTTGGGGACCACCAGCCCTCCACGTGACAGGGAAAGGGAGGCTGCAGGACACCTGCAGTGGCACTCTCCACAGTGAGGACATTAGCAGGGCAGGAGGGATCAGGTGCACATGGAGATTTTGCTGATCCCTTTGTTTTTTGCAGGATTTGGAGGAAATTTGATACCAATTTCAGGTCTCAGTTGCAGCGCGAGGAAACGCGAGGACTTTGTGAACCTCATCTGCTGCCCTTGAGCAGAAATTCAAAGGCAGAGTTGTAGGTGTCCTGAGGGAAGCAGAAGGGCCTTGGGTGTCCTGAGGGAAGCAGAAGGGCCTTGGGTGTCCCAAGGGAAGCAGAAGGGCCTTGGGTGTCCCGAGGGAAGCAGAAGGGCCTTGGGTGTCCTGAGGGAAGCAGAAGGGCCTTGGGTGTCCCGAGGGAAGCAGAAGGGCCTTGGGTGTCCGAGGGAAGCAGAAGGGCCTTGGGTGTCCCGAGGGAAGCAGAAGGGCCTTGGGTGTCCTGAGGGAAGCAGAAGGGCCTTGGTGTCCCGAGGGAAGCAGAAGGGCCTTGGGTGTCCTGAGGGAAGCAGAAGGGCCTTGGGTGTCCCGAGGGAAGCAGAAGGGCCTTGGGTGTCCTGAGGGAAGCAGAAGGGCCTTGGGTGTCCCAAGGGAAGCAGAAGGGCCTTGGGTGTCCCGAGGGAAGCAGAAGGGCCTTGGGTGTCCTGAGGGAAGCAGAAGGGCCTTGGGTGTCCCGAGGGAAGCAGAAGGGCCTTGGGTGTCCCGAGGGAAGCAGAAGGGCCTTGGGTGTCCCGAGGGAAGCAGAAGGGCCTTGGGTGTCCCGAGGGAAGCAGAAGGGCCTTGGGTGTCCCGAGGGAAGCAGAAGGGCCTTGGGATGCTCCTGAGAGCTCCTTAAGCATCCCAGCTGGATGTGGTGGGGGCTGCAGAGGGAATTGGGGGAGGTGGAGGTTCAGTCCAAGGTTTCCTTCATCACAAGCAGTCCCAGGAGGGAGGGAAGGAGGTTCCTGCTTTTCCTGGCTGCTTTTCCTGATAGACTCTTTGGGGGTCTATCAAACAGCTCCCAGTCCCAATTAGTGCCAGATCTTGCAGGAGAGCCTGGAGACACCCAAGGTCTGAGAGGTCTCTGGTTGGGTTTGAGAGCCAGTTCTTAGAGGGAAAAAAACACTCCAGAAGAAAGTGCCCAAGAGAAACCCACACTACAGCACTGATCTTTGTGCTGAAGAAACACTTTTAATTTTTCCCCCTTTAATAAAAATCTTCCTATAATGCACCAAGGACTTCCAACCCCCCCACCCCAATTTAAAAAAATACAAAATTTTGTTTTCCAAAACTCATCCAAGTTGATGAGACCTTGTCATTACTCTTATTAGGAGACTGTAATTAAAAACAAGTTGTCCCAGGGTGCTCTAGGTTTTGGCAGAGGCCTTGGCTTAAACACAATTCCATCAAGCAGAAGAGATCCCCAAAAGCAAAGGAAGTCCAGGACAGTTCTCAAGACACCATTAAACAAATCACACCAGGTATGAGCTGTGATTGAGCATCCTTGGCTGAGCATACAAACTCTCACATCAGCTACTCATTTCTCCTTGCTCAAATCTTATTGGGGTTTTTCCCCTTTAATATTATTATTAATATTATTATTATTATTTTTCTTCACTGTGCAGCTAGTGGTTGCAATTGCTTTCCAGCTTCCCTTTGGCATGGAGATCTAAAAGCTGCAGTCTTAATTCTGTGCTGCTTTCACTATTCCCAACAGATGTCTAGTTTGTTTAAAATATTCAACAGCCTAATGATTAATCAAGAAATTGCACCTACAAAAATATATAATTTTCTGACATGAAGCTTAAAAATTGTATTATCTGCTAGGAAAAAAAAAAAACCAACAAACCAGGAACTTTTGCTCTCATTCAGAGCCCTAAAAACCACCTGGGCTTTATAAACTGAGGCCTTTTGCTGTGGCTGGTTTCCCCCATCCCCCCTTCCCAGCAAGGTGGGGAGCAGCTTCTCTGCAGCATCCTGGATTCCTGTCACCCTGCTTTGTCAGACCAATATCTTGTTTCTTAAGAAATCCTCCTCAAGGAGCAAGTCTCTGCTGTCACCTTCAGAAAATCCCTTTTGCAGCATTTCTGCCCAGAACTGACTCCAGGCACCAAGAGGGGACAAAACCCAAGGGCTGGGTCAGCAGGCACCAGGGCAGGGACACAATTCCAGCTCATGGGACCCTCCTGAGTGCACCTGGAGCAGGGCAACCCCCAGTGTCACCCCAGGCTGGGGATGAAGCACTGGGAGCAGCCCTACAAGGAGGATTCAGAGCCCCAGGATCTGGAGAGGGTCTACAGGAAAGATGGGGAGGGCTTTTAATTATGAATTGTAGTGTTAGGACAAGGGAGAATGGCTTTAAACTAAAAGAGGGCAGATTCAGATTAGCTGTAGGGAAGAAAACTTTTATAAAGAGTGTGATAAAATACAGGCATGGTAAAACCACAAAGGTGATGGATGTCTCATCTGTGGAAACATTCGAGGTCAGGCTGGAGGGGGCTTTGAGCAGCCTGAGCTAGCAGAAGGTGTCCTTGCCCATGGCAGGGGGTTGGACCAGATGACCTTTAAAGGTCCCTTCCAACCCAAACCATTCTGTGCTTTGGCTCACAGAGGCACAACCTTACCATGGTGCCATTTTTTAGGACACCGTGTCCTCAGCGAGGCTCTCACAGTTTGTCCCCTGGAGATTTGCCCTTTTGGACTGAGCTGGGGTTAAGCAAGGCTGCAAAAACCCCAAAAAGTGCCCAACCAGAAGAGCTGGAGAGGCTGAAATCTGCAATGTTTAGTTGCTGTGAGGACACTCACGACTGATTTAATAGCGTGAGACTCAAAGTGAACTGGTTTATTTTAAGCTCACTGAGACCAAGTTTGCCTGGCTAATGCATCCTGACTTTTAGATTGAAGACTTAAATATCTCAAGACTTTGGACAGATTCTTTGGAGGACACAGAGCTTGGAGGAGGAAACCAGATTCAAAAATAATACCTGGAATTGTTTCAATAGTGCTATATCTGATCTTACCAGGACCAGGGGAGCAGCCAAAATGTGGCCATCTGTTTCCGCTCTCCCCTGCCCTCCTGGCTGACTCCAAACCACCCCCCCAGCAGAAAAGGCATCAAGCATCCCACAGAGGAAGGACAACTCAATAAACCTAACCCCAAAAAGGAACACTTCATTTTAGCAGAGGAAGCTGTAGTGGTGTGACTCACCCCGTGGCTTTTGAGGCTCTCCCCCAACTTGTCACTTGCAGGTTATTTTTGTGTTTGCCCTGTTACAACCATGCACCTCTTGAGCCATTTGCCTCCCCAGAGCATCAGGGTGGTTCAGGAGATCTTTGGGGGTGCTGCCTGCTGAGCTGAGCACGCTCCCAGGCTGGGATACACGGGAGCCAGCAGGGATTGTGCACCTCCATTCCCTGGGATGAGCACATGGCAGGGTTTTCATTCCTCTGCTCCCTGCTCCTGACCTGCCAGGACCCTCCCAGACAGGACATGAGGAGGGAGATTATGCTTGATCAGACTCAGCTGCTCCCCTCAGTGCTCCAGGGAAATCTGTCCTGCCTCCCATCCTGGCCAGCCTTTTGTCTGGGTAATGTTCCCTTAGTGTGGCTCCACCACAGAGCCCTTTGTTTAATTTGGCCCCTCCAAAGAAAGCTTTGGGAGACAGGAGCATCATCCACAGCCCTGGAGGTGGCCACTGTGGCCATGCTGGGCACAGCTCAAGGGGCAGATACCCAGTGAGATTCATCTCACACCAGCCCAAGGGAACAATACCCAGTGAGATTCATCTCACAGCAGCTCAAGGGGCAATACCCAGTGAGATTCATCTCACACCAGCCCAAGGGAACAATACCCAGTGAGATTCATCTCACAGCAGCTCAAGGGAACAATACCCAGTGAGATTCATCTCAGACCAGCTCAAGGGGCAAATACCCAGTGAGATTCATCACAGACCAGCTCAAGGGGCAAATACCCAGTGAGATTCATCTCAGACCAGCTCAAGGGGCAAATACCCAGTGAGATTCATCACAGACCAGCTCAAGGGGCAAATACCCAGTGAGACTCATCTCACACCAGCCCAAGGGGCCGATACCCAGTGAGATTCATCTCAGACCAGCCCAAGGGCTGTGCCTGCTGCACACAAGGACAGGAAGGCTCATGGAAAGGTCTCCCTTGCCAGGACAGCTCTGAGACCCAGACTCTGCTCAGGCAGAGCAGCAGGGCAGGTTTGTCAGGGAGTTTTCTGCTGCCATCCCAAGCCAGTCCTTCACCTGCTGCACCCTCCTTCAGACAAGTGGCAGAAATGGACCTCTGGGATGGTCTTTTCAGGGCTGTCATATGAAGCCATCTGTATGGCCACATTGAGAGGAGGACCACACTGCCACACAATATGTTCCCTCAGCACAGGAAACACACTCAGAGCCCCCAGCACTTCAGCTGAGGGGGATTTTTCTGCCTTTTCCCTCAGCCACCACTGTAAAGCTGAGCTGAGAGGCAGCTCCATCCCCCAGCAGGAAGCTGGGTCTCATTAGCAGAGAAAAACAATTCCTCTGAACGTGACAAGTCAGGAGAGCATATTAAATATGTCAATATCTCAGGGTTTTTTAATCCTTGCTCCAGAACAGCTTGTTGTGGCAGGAGAGGGCCCCCCAGCGTGGCTCAGAGCCCCAGCACAGCCCAGCTGGCATCTCCCCCTCTTTGAGGGGTTTGTGGGGTGCCCTCACTTCTTAACCTCACCCACCCCAAGCAAGCCTGAGCACTCCACTGATCTCCCTTGTTCAGTTATCACAGCTGCAAACAAAATAAATAAATAAATAGATAAATAAATAATCCATCTATTTGCTTTTAAAACACCAACCCAAGCACTTGCTTGTAAATGACCTCCCTGCTGCAGGGTGGGCACTCAGCAGCTCCAGTGCCAGCCCTTCATCCAGCACACACAGAGGTGGCAAAAGCCACACGTGGCCCAGGCTGAGGCTGTGACAGGAGGAACAAACCCCAGCACGGCTTTTGCAGCTTCCCTGCCAGGCAGGGGTGTGTCAGAGCAAGACTGGGCTGAAAACAGTTTGGGTTTTTGACCTGTTTTCTCATGTGCTGCTTTCCCTGGCAGCCTCGTGCACACCAACACAGACACAGCATGTGCTGTGCTGACAGGAGTCCCCTGTGTCCCCAGGGCTGCCTCCCCTGCACAGGAGCCTGGCTCTCACCTACACATCAGCCACTCATGCTTGGTTTTCCCCCTGTGCTGACAGAGCAGCCTCCTGCCTTATTTACCCTGTGCTGCTCACATGCTGCTCCAGACACAGAATATTTGTGTCCTCAGGAGTTTCTCAGGGCTCCTGGGTGCTGTGGCCTCCCCTGACTTTGCAAACAGCTGCTTGCCTCCATTGCACATCTCTGAGCTCTGAGGAAGCACCAAAGGCCTGTTTTACACACATGGAGTGGAGAAGCTCTAAGTAGTTTCCAAGACTTTTGGTGGCCTGGCAGGAGGTGGCAAAGCCCAGATTTTCCGAAGCACTTTGGAAGTCGGGCTCTCAGGTACAAAGTGGGGCTGTGAACATGGAAACTCAGAGGTTTCCATGTTCACAGCCCCAGCCAGATCCCCTCCTCTGCTGTGCCTGGCTGTGCCCAGGGCACCCCAAAAGCAGCTCACAGCTCTCAGACTCCAGCACATCCCTAGGTCAAAGCCAGCCATGGACACAGGAGCAGCCTCTTCCCTCACCTGCAGCAGCCAGACACACCCAGCCTGCTCAGATCCAGCCCTGCAGCTCACTCTGTGGAGCCTCCAGGTACCAGTATCAGCTGCCCACACCCTGGCACAGCCCTGGCACTGTAGGAAATCCCCAGGGCCAGGCAGAAACATGCTGATCCCCCCCACAGCACCTCCCCATGGCTCCCAACCATGCACAGAGCACCCACAAACCAAAGCACAGCACCCAGCTCAGCCTTACCTTGAAAGCTGCTGTGCTCAGGAGAGCCAGACCTCACCTCCAGGAGGCTCCTCACCTCCAGCCAGCAGCTCTGAGCAGCTCCAGCTGCTTTATCACCTCCTCCTCCTCCTCTGCCAGGTGCCTCTGCCTTCCTGAGCAGGGTCCCACAGCAGCAGAGCCCGCTGTCATACCAATCCCTCTCCCTCCCCAACCCTTTGGATTTTGATTCTGAGAGCGAGGCAAAGTGACAGCAAAGAGATGCTTCATATGCAAAAAAAAAACCCCAGATTTGCAGCGTGTTGCAGAGTTTTTTGTGGTCTGTACCCAGCAGAACACAGCCCTGCACAATCCCCAGGGCAGGGGTGACCCAGGTGCTCACTCCTGGAGGCAGAGGCTGCAGGGCAGTGATGCTGGGCTTTGACAAACATAACGGGTGAGCAATAAATGCATTGGCACAGCTGCCCACCCCCAGAACCTCAACATGACCTTGACACTGTGTCCTAGAGCAGCTCAGCATGAGGGCATGTGGAGGTTAAAGAGATCTTTTGTCCCTGCAAAACACACCAGGCTGGCTGTGCACTTGTGGGCACAATGGGATGGCTGGATGCTCTCTCCCACTGCTCAGGCCTGGAGGCAGAGGACATTGTCACCTGGGTGGGATGAGCCATCCTTCCCACCCCATTCCCTCTGGGCAGAAGCACAAATCTCTGCTCTCTCTGCTACTGCTCAGTTCTGTCCCAGCTTGGAGCTGGAGAAATTGGGTTTCCCTCCTCTAGCTGTGCTCAGAGGCACTGGGGGGATGGTGTGTCCCAGCCTTGTCAGCATCAGGAGCATGAGAGACAGGGGTGTGCTTGGGGCCATTCAGTTCCTCCAAGGCTGCAGGGATGAGCACAGCTTTCTGCAGGCTTGTAAATCAGCCAAGCTTAACCCAGGTTTCCCAGAGACCATCTCAGGGAAGGAGCTTTCTATGAAAACTGCCCCGTGCCAAATTGAAAAGCCCTTTCCCAAAGGGCCTTTCAGAGGAAACAGCTCAGCCGTTCTTAGAGCTGAGGCAAAGCCACATCTTTCTGCCTTAAATTCCCTCAGAACCAGCATCCTCCAGAGCCCCAGCACCCTCCAGCCCTGCTCAGCACTTCAGGCTTGACCCAAGCAGCCAACCCAGGGCCCGTGTGCCCACACTGCCCATGCTGTGCCCAGGCTTTGCTTTCCTCTCAGGTGACCTGTTGTGGTGTGATGTTATGGTTTGCCTCAGATACCCCGGGTTTCTCCCTGAAGATTTCTTTCCCCAGGGGTGTCAATCATCCCTCCTTTCCACACCCTGACCCCTGCTGAACGCTGTCTGTCAATCCTGGCATTCCAGAAGGGCGTTGAGTGATTGGCAGAATTCAAAAGATGCCCTCTACCCCTGGGGGGGCATTGGGCCATCCAGGTGTCCTCTGTCCCTTGAGACCTCCTCTCCTGTGCCTGGTTGGTGGTCCCTGTGTTCCTTCCCTCCTCCCCCCTCCCCTGGGTAAAAGGGTGAGCAAACCACACGGTTCAGGAGTTCTGTTGGAGCTGGTGCTGGGTTCAGAGGCTGTGGGCCAGAATAAAGGTCTAGATCCATACCCTCCATCAGAACCAACTCCTTTCCATCACCATGGCCTTAAAGCTTCTCCACAGAGGGAAACCTGAGGAGCAGACCCTGTTATGGGGGGAAGCTCCATCCTGCAGCCACCAGAGCTCCTGCACCCCTGGACTTGTCCCCACGTGCCCAGCTGGAGCCCCCAGCCAGCCAAAAGTGTCTGTGGGGTGAAACACCACCCAGCCATGGCCAAAAGTGTCTGTAGGGTGAAACACCACACAGCCATGGCCAAAAGTGTCCTTGGGGTGAAACACCACCCAGCCATGGCCAAAAGTGTCTCTGGGGTGAAACACCACCCAGCCATGGCCAAAAGTGTCCTTGGGGTGAAACACCACCCAGCCATGGCCAAAAGTGTCTGTGGGGTGAAACACCACCCAGCCATGGCCAAAAGTGTCCCTGGGGTGAAACACCACCCAGCCATGGCCAAAAGTGTCTCTGGGGTGAAACACCACACACCCAGCCAGCCAAAGGTGTCTCTGGGGTGAAACACCACAGTGCCACTGTTTGGTCAAGCAGCAAGGGCCAGACAAGCTCAGGCACATCCTGCCCAGCTGTATTGGTAACTACTCCAATAGTGACCGCTGTTGTTGTTCCAGGAGAACCCGTACCTGTGCAGCGACGAGTGCGACGCCTCCAACCCCGACCTGGCACACCCGCCCAAGCTGATGTTCGACAGCGAGGACGAGGGCCTAGCCACCTACTGGCAGAGCGTGACGTGGCGCCGGTACCCGGAGCCGCTGCTGGCCAACATCACCCTGTCCTGGAACAAGAGCATCGAGCTCACCGACGACATCGTCATCACCTTCGAGTACGGGCGCCCCACCATCATGATGCTGGAGAAGTCTCTGGACAATGGGAGGACTTGGCACCCCTACCAGTATTATGCAGATGACTGCATGGAGGCCTTCAGCATGCCAGCACGGAGGGTCCGGGACCTCTCCACCACCAGTGCCAACAGGGTCCTCTGCACCGAGGAGTATTCCCGCTGGGCGGGCTCCAAGAAGGAGAAGACCGTGCGGTTCGAGGTGCGGGACCGCTTCGCCATCTTCGCCGGCCCCGACCTCAAGAACATGGACAACCTGTACACCCGGCTGGAGAGCGCCAAAGGGCTCAAGGACTTCTTCACCGTCACCGACCTGCGCATGAGGCTGCTGAGGCCTGCCCTGGGCGGCACCTACGTGCAGAGGGAGAACTTGTACAAGTACTTCTACGCCGTCTCCAACATCGAAGTCACCGGCAGGTAACGGCTGCTGCGTTTCTCTGGGCGTCGCTCCTCGGCGGGATCCTTGCTGGAAAACCGAGCCATCAGCGTTTCTGCCGACCCAGAGAGAACCATTTCTCCCTCTGACACCCCTTCCTCCCAGGCAGGGCAGCAGATGTGTCCTTGCAGGGGCACTTGTAAGGCTGTGTCCTCCTGCAGCTGGTGTTGGGGGAGCTGGGACGTGGCTTGGATGGACTCTCAGGGTCTGAGCTCCCTCCAATCCCCTGTCCCAGCTGTGCAAACACAGCCAGCCTTTGCCCAGATGTCTCAGGGGTGATGATGGTGGATAGGGGGAGTGGGATGAGGCTCACTCCACCAAACTCCAGCTCCCTGCCAGTACAAGCAGGGTGGGTCATCCCCAGTTAGTCCTGCATGCCCTGATCAGCCCCAGCCCTGGCAGATGAAGTTTGGGGAAAGGGTAAACCCCCTGACACATCTGGGGCAGAGGAAGCAGGAGGGGGTTTGTTTCTCCTGGGTTTTGTTTTTCATTTCTCGATACGATGCCATATGTTACATTATGACATCAGCCGAAAAAGCAAAGTAAGGTGGAAAAGTGCCGAGATGGCTGATTTCCCATCCAGCTTGTGAGAGACTTACAGGAGAGAGGGGAAAAATCTCCCCATCACCCACCCCGTGCTAACAAGCATCACCACAGCGACAGAGGAGCCGTTTGTATCAGTTCCAAACAGTTTGCTTCTGAGACTTGCAAGTAGAAATGTTTGCAGGTGCCACCGAGGCTGGCTTTGAACAGGCTCCAAGGGGAAGGAAGCTGCAGTGAGGGATGGGAGAGCCCTTTCCACCGTCCAGGCAGGCAGGAGGCAGCGTTGAGGGTATTTGTCATGGTGTGGTGCCTGTCTGGGATGAGCAGCTGTGACTCTCAGCTGGGTTGGGGGCATTTTGGGGTGCCCACCGTGGGGGTTGCTCAGGGAGAGCCCTGGGGGGCTCAGGCATGTGGGCAGAGGAGTGGGAGAGCACCTCCACATGTGTCTGGTAAACTGGGACTCAATGTTTGATGTCAGTACTTGTGCAATGAGCTTTCGCTTCTAAGATCAGCTAAGATAACCAAGGACTTGTTACTGCTCCCACAGCAGCCTGGGGATGCTTGATGCTTCAAAGAGTTAAAATTCACTTCGTGTCCCGTGAACATCTTCCTCCTCTGAACCATTTACCTTTCCTTCCTGCCTTGGGCAGGATTTGGTGCTTCAGTACTTTGGACCTGATGCCATGCTGATGGGATTGTCCCCAAACCAGCACCTTGCTCTCAGCTCTCCTCCTCCCTCCTCCCCAGCACCCCCCCCCCCTCCCCCGCCAATCAGCTTTGGAATTCACTGGCCAAATTTAATACCATTTAATAGTAAGAGAGGTTGGTTCAAGACAGAAAATCCCTAAAAATTCTGTGCAAAGAGACATCTAGGGAAGGGGAGGAAAAACCCTTTCAAACACACCCGGGGCTGGAGCAGTCACAACCTCTCCGAGACATCCAAAATTCCACATCCCCCCCGAGGGCAGCTGGGGGCGGGGATGGCCGGGCTGCCAGCGCCCCGTGCGAGCTGCAATGCTGCTTTTTAGCCGGGGCCAAGACGAGACAGGTTGGGGTTTGTTGGCCGATCCCTGCCGGCCTCTCCCGGCGCTGGCGCGGTGCCGCCGTGGCCGCCTGCCCGCGGCTGCTGCAGCGCAGCGGCTCCGGCTCCGCTCCTGGCTCCGCTCCCCAAAAACTGCCCGACCGCATCCTCCTGGGCACACCCTGAGCAAACCCTGCAGGGCCGCCGCGAGGAGAGGGCTTTTCCTCCCCTGGGAGCAGGGAAAACTCTGAAATCTGCTTTTATCAGCCCAAACTCCCGAGTTCTGAGCTACAGTAAGATGCTGTTTGCACTGCTCCAGCTTGCTGGGCTGGTTCCCAGGAGAGAGGGATGCTCATCCTGGACAGGAAAGAGGTCAGTGCTGTCCTCTGCTGACTTTTCCAGCCCCCATGGGTGCAGGGCAGGGAAGGTGAGCAGCTGAGGAGCTGTGGATAAGTGGTGTATAAGATGGAGAAGCACCCTGTGAATTAACTCTGCTCCTGTGATTATTCCAGTCCCAGCAAGCAGGTTTTTGCACTGAAAAGCAATCTAATTCCAGCTGTAAGCAAAGCCAGTTACAGTGCAGGGACTAGAACCAAATTAAATCTAGTGTATGGCTCAACAAGGGATGGGTTATTGAGAGGAAGAGAGGAGAAATCAATGTGAGCCTGACAGGAGTGCTGTGCAGGGAAGGGGAGAGGCAGGGTGGGCAGGGATGGGGATGGACACACACTGCCTCTTCCTCTTCCAGCAGGAAAGTGCCTAGATAAACTGGGGTGGTGTTAGGGATCTACTACAGCGGGCATGGAAACAAGAGGGAAGATGATTGTGAGGAAATGAGGGGCCAAGGGCAAAACACAGCCAGAAAATTCCACCTGGGGAGCAGTGAGCAGCCCCAGAGGCTGAAGGAGCTGTGCCTGGCCACAGTGTGGGGCAGTGTGTGCCCTCAGTGTGTGGCATTGCCTGTGTCCCTGCACCACACTGGGATTTTGGCAGTGCCCTCAGAGTGATGAGGCACTTGGCAGCTCATTTCCAGCTGGAGTTCATGGTCAAGGGAAAACACTTTGCCCTCAGAGCAGACCACGAGTCCAGGTGGTTTTTTGTGCTGCAGCCTTACCTGGTGGGTTCAGAGCTTTCTGTGATCCCCTCAGTCCATGTGCTCCTGGCCCCCGTCCTTCATGCCCCATCTTCACACCAAGGAAAACCCCTCACCACCACCTCCCAGAGCTTTTAGGAAAAGCAGAAAGAGCACAAAGGACATGAGGACAAGGGGAAAGAGTTTTCTGCCTTCTCCTGTCCTGTAGGCCAGAGGATCTGGTGAATCCTGGGGGCCACTGCTTCATTCCTGGCATTGGGCAGTGGGCTGCTCCCTCAGGATCTCCTCTGCATCTCCTCCTCCCACAGCCCCAGCCAGGTCCATCTCTCTGTTCATGGCTGACAGTTTATTTTTACTCTCTTTCTTCTCAGTATCTTCTTCTTTTCTTATTTTTTTCCCCCTCTTTCTTCTCCCATCCTGTCCCTATTGATCTGCAGAGTAACTGGAGATGCAGAAGAGTCAGGACAGGAATAGACACAAGCAAGCCCTTGGTCTGTGTGCTGTGTGTGTGCCAGGCAGGCTGGGGAAGGGAAGTGGAAGGACTTTTCCCCACAGATCTCTCTATTCACTGCTTCATTTTCTCCTCGGTGCAGCAGTGAGCTCAGGCACGGGTGAATGAGCTTTCCCTGGCTGGCAGGGCTGTGGTGAGAGCCACGGGTTCTGCTTCCATGGCACTCAGGGTCTCTCTGGAGTAATTTCCTCCCCTTCAGAACGTCAGTCAGTGCCGTGCTCAGCAGGGCACGCTCCATCACGCAGACATTAATAAGCTGTAATTGAAGTTAATGTGCCATGGCCAGGACATGTGGATCCAGTTAGGAGAAATCAGATTGAGCAGAAGTCAATCAATTTTAGGCTGGTTATTAGGATTTCTCCCCTCTGTCCTGCCCTGCCCCAGTGAGTGCACTGTCTGTCTGTCTGCCTGTCCATCCTGCTGGTGATGAGCAGTCCCTGGAGGAAGGCAGGAGGATGGAGCACCCCTCATCACTGAGCAGCTCCATGGAGCAGAGCCTCCTCTCAGGCTCTGCTCAGGCTAAAGAGGCAATAACAAGATGAGGTTTCTAGTTTTGAAGTGGCATTTCCTTTCCTCACTTCACCAATTGCTCTTCTTAGGCTTTCCTTACACCAAAAAATTGAAGGGAAAGGCCTTTTGTGCTTCTCTGCTTCTTTCCCTGGTGTGTTCTCAGTGCAGTCTTGTGCATGGATGTTCTCCAGGAGGATTTTCTCTCCCCATGACTTGGAGAGTTTGTGCTGGTGGAGCAGAACAGCTTTGGCCAGGCTGTTATCCTGGTGCCAACAGCCAGGATCAGGCACTCCAGACCTGGAGGACCAAGGCCACCCCCAAAAGCACCTCCTGCAATAGAAGGAGCTGGAAATGGTCAGTGGTGCCCACATGGAGGTGTATTTTGAGATGTGGAGGTGATTGATGCTGCATTGCTGCTAAAGATGAATGAACTCCTGGTCACTGCCTCCCCCTCTCAATGAAGGCAGCTCAGTGCTCTTCCCCTGTGGCTGTAGCTCAGCTCAAACCAGGGGTGCCAGCACAAAGCACATCCTGGCTGCCCCTGAGCTGCTTTGCCCTGGCTGGACATTCCTTCTTCTGGCTCTGTTGTGGGAGACCTTCCAGCTGATCTTGACTTCTCCAGCAAAGCTGTCTTTAAATTGGAGAAAAGGTTTGGTCTGTAAAAAAGCCTCTTGTTGAGGGTCTCAGGTTTTGTGTGGTGGCTGGTGAACATCTCTCCCTGAGGAGCAGGGTGGGACCTGCACCAAAGGGGAGCAGGCAGGACCTGGGGTGAAGGATCTGTGAGAGCAGGGGCTTCTCCAGCTGAGCTTGCTCAATCCCAGTTCTGGGGTATCAGTCCCAAAATCCCAAAATAGCCACAGGTTCACCCAGACATCCCCCAAGAACAAGCCCAAACAGCCCTGCAGCCCTCAGCCAGCTGCTGCTCACACTTGGAAGCTTTGGGATGACCCAAAAACCAGGGCAAGCACTGCCTGTGCCCGTCCCTGCTCCTTCCCCTGCAGCTCCTGGCAGACAGAACTCGGGTCCCAGGAGGCAGCAGCAGCATCCTTGTGAAGGACAGCCAGGTCTGTGCCAGCAGTGTTCCTCAGCCTGTCCTCGCCTCCATGCTGGGCAGCCCCAGAGCTGGATGGCTGAAGTTCCCTGGCCTTCCTCCAGGCTGGAATTAGCTAGAGTTCCAGCAAAACCTTGCTCTTGGTCATATAGTTAAATTAAGTTAATGTGCAGCAACTGTTTGCTGGAGTCCTGCAAAGGTTTTGAGTCCCACTGCAGCAAGGTGGGGAGGAAGCTCTGAGAGAGAGGGAGGGAGGGAGGGAGGGAGGGAGGGAGAAACCCCGAGAGCTCCTCCCTCCCCTCCCCTCCCCGGACACTGCTGACACTTTGTCGATAGCCAGAGACAGATGCCCCAGGTCCTATTACCAGCTCCTGGCTTCGGTTTGTGAAGGGTTTTATTCCCCCTCCGATTTTGTTGCCGAGCTGTGTCCGGCCCTGAGCGGATAATAGAATTTCATCGATAGACTGAGAAGGTGATGTATGTTAAAGCACTTAATATAAAAAGACTTCTGCTGGAGCCCAAATTCAATTTGGCCAATGAACTCAATTGCAAGCATTATTGCATTCCAGGAGAAAAACTAAGAGCATTTATACACATTACTCTGCAAATATTTATGTTCACATAAACATGTGATGTCCTCTTCACCCTTCCTCCCTTCTGCTGGCCGACCCCCTAATGGGGAACTTTGGGTTTGTGTTTGCTTTTTAAGACAGCTTTGAATATAAATAATGTTCCACCAGTCAGCAGGATCTTGACAGCTGGTGAGTGTCAACTTATTTAAAATAAATAGCCTCTCGGATGGGAACGGCCAGCCAGCGTGCTCTCCACTTTGGCATCTTTTAAATTGTCTCATCTTTGTAACCCAAACCTCAAATCATTTCAGAGGGCAGTGAGGAGGGTTCCTTCCTGCTGGGAGGACTCACCCGTCCCTACCACACAACCAAAAGTAAAAACCCACAAGGAAAACAACCTGCTCACAACCCTCTGACCTAACTCAGGGGTTTTTTTCAGTTCTTTGGCTCTGCACAAAGCAGTGAAAGCCAGAAGCCTCTCACCCTGGTTCAAGCTGAAAAAACCAACATGTTAAAATAGCTTTTCTTCTCCTTCAGCCCCTGGACCACAGGCTCAGAGAAGCTCCCTGGGATGAGCCACCATTGCCTTCTTCATCCCTTGAGCCCTGCTCCAGGACTGGCAACAGCAAACCCCTGGCAGAGCAATCCCCCAGCAAGGCAAATCCTGATACAACTGCTCTCCACAAAGGGACTGTGCTTCTCCCATGGCCCAGCCATTAGGAGCTATTTTTACCTGCTTCCACACGCACAGATGGGCCAGAAACAATCCAAGCTCAGCACCCGTTATGCTTTGCCCAAAAGATTTGCTCCCTGCTTTTGCTGAGCTGCCAAAAGAGTTGCAAAAGAGCAGGCAGAGGTGTGTAAGTGATGGCCGGGCAGCGAGCTGCCAGCAGCGCTGGGGA
Source organism: Serinus canaria (assembly GCF_022539315.1). Classification (NCBI taxonomy): domain Eukaryota; kingdom Metazoa; phylum Chordata; class Aves; order Passeriformes; family Fringillidae; genus Serinus; species Serinus canaria. Next base: position 4,152,086 of record NC_066330.1, on the reverse strand, counting down.
TGACAATAGAGAGATGGAGAAGAGTTATTCATGTTTCCCCGAGAGCCCAGATCAGTTGAAACATCCTTTTCCTTGGGGACGGCGAGGAAAGAGCTCCCTTCAAACACATCGTCCCACGAGACTCATTAAAGGCTCATCAATTACAGTGAGAGCAAACAATTCAGGGGAAAGCAGCTCGGAGAAGCCTTCCTCGGGCCGGCAGTCATTAGCGGCTCTCGAGCTGCCTCTCCCCGGCAGAAAGGGAGCAGGGGGGCAAAGCCAAGCCCAGGGTGTGAGAAAAGCAGGGGTGTGATGGTTTGGAACCCAGCAGGATGGGACCTGCAGTCTCCAGAGCATCCCTATGGCCGGGCAGAGCATCCTGGTGGAGAGGAGTGTGCAGGCTGGGCTGGAGGGGCTTGCAGGGGAGGTGGTGGCCTTCTGCTGCTCCATGTCTGGGGATTTTAAGGAGCTCAGGGCAGTCAGTGCTGTCTCATGGGAACTGGGCAAGAGGCACAAGGAGATGGAGCAGCTCTCTGGTGTCACTGCATTGGGTCTGAGGGGGTACCAACACCCCAAGGCTGCCCCATCCCTGCAGGAAGGGAGATGAGGAGATGCTCTTTGCCTTTCTCTGCCTCGTTTCCCTGCTCTGCAAGTGGGGTTGAGGAGAGAAAAGGGGTTTTAAAACAAGTCAGAATGCTTGGAAGGAAAACAAAGGGCTGGGATGGCTTTTTAAAATTACTTCAAAAGTCATTATTAATGAAAGCTCAGGGAAAGGTGCTCTTTTCCCACTCCCAGCACAGAGGGAGGTTTGCTGCACTCACCCCCTTGCTGTGTGTGGGCATCTCCTCCCCTCACACGTGGGCTTGGCACCAGACACCTCTCCAGCAGCTCACTGCTGTGACCTCCAGGATGCTGACATGGAGAATCGCAGAAAAGTGCTCTTTATGGTTGAACCCCCCCCCGCAAAAAAAAAAAAAAAAAAAAAAAAAAAAAAAAAAAAAAAAAAAGGAAAAAGGGCACTTTCCTCAGTGCTCCAAGCTCTGTGATGTTCCCTGGTGGAGGCATTGGCAGCATCAGAACCACACTGCACCACTCTGAGGAAAGCTGGATGACCTGCACTAAAATAAACTCAGAAATCCCCCTTTGTGCAAACTGTAACATCTTGGGGCACACATTGCTCCGACCACTCCTGCTGGGAGCAGTGTGAGCCGGCTTTTGCTGCATGCCAAGTGCAGGGGTGTGACCTCCTGCCAGCCTGGGGCAGGGTGGGTGTCCCTGGTGCCCAGGGGTGCTGTGGGTCCTGCTGGGGCTGCTCCCCACCACTGCTGACCCTACACAGGCTCTGAATGCACTGTCAGCACAGCCTTGACCCACGAGCCAGAGAGGAGAAACACTCGCAGCTCCCCAGATCTCCTCCAGAGCCAGAGAGACCATATTGCAACCAGCACTTTGCTGGAGCAGCCCTGGGGCTGGAGCAGGGCCATGGCTCCCTTCTGCAGGACACAGAGCAGGTGTCTGCCCCGCTGCTGATTTTTAAGCCTCATTGCTAAGCAGCTCCTAACCTTTCCCTTCATCCTCTCCTTCCTGCCGTGGCTGGGCGCCGAGGAGGATGAGCAGAGCGAGCAGGAGGAGCAGCTCCCACCCAGGGGACTGGGCTAATGCCATTGACTCCAGCCTCCAGCAGCTGAGTCTTGGCTGGGGAAAGGCAGGCACAGACCATTGTCCTTGGGCTGTGGGCCCAGAGGAGGAGGCACAGGAGCCTGAGGATGGGGTTGAAGCTGATCCACTGAGCCTGAGCTGCAGGATGCAGAAACCTGTGCCCAAAACGGGGCTGGCTGAGGGTGCTGGGCTATTCACCATTAAATAATGCAGCCTGATTGATTGGGCTGAAAAGTGCTGTGCTGTGGGGTCAGCCTGCTGGGGTTACAGCTCCCTGCTTAGATTGATGATCCTCAAAGGTCGAATTCAGAAAGCAATTCCCTGGTAAAATTGATCCTCCAGAAAACAAAACTTTTGCACAGTGGCAAAAGGTCTAGCAGTGAGAAAAATCAGTGACCCAGACACAGGGAGGCAAGGTGAACACTGCCTCTGCTTCCTATTGACTCAATTTTCCTTGTTTTCACCAATTAGGAAGTGAGGGTCTCCCCTGGGAAGAGCAGTGCTCTATCACACCTGGCTGGGGGACATCCATGAGCTCCCTCCCTGTCCCATCCCACTGGGCAGGGGGCAGCTGGGCTGTCCCAGGAGCTGGTGCTGGGCCCCCAGCCCTCCCCAGCAGCAAGTGAGCAGTGTGTGTGCAGGAGCAGACCCTTGTGACCCTCCTGCACCCTCCTGTGTGTGCAGGAGGAGACCCTTGTGACCCTCCTGCACACAGCTGTACCTCAGCAAGGCCAGGTCCCACTGTGGAGAGGAGGATTTGTAGCTGGAGCCAAATTAATGGTGAACAGGTCTCACCCTCCTGCACTGGGAGCCAGAATCAGCCTAAAATGTCTGCTTGGCTCCTGCCAGTGGCAAGGAGGTGCCACGTGTGGAGGGGGTTGATTGAGGCTGCCTCAGGCCACCACGGGGACCAGCTGGTGGCCACCAAGGGCTGATGTCCCTGCTGTGACTGGTCCATGACTCACGGGGTCAAACACTGGAGCAAAGCACCATCCTCCAGCTCATCCCAAACTCCAGGGAAAACAAGGGCTGTGACAGTCCCTTCCATCCTTGTACCCACTCCCCTGGGGTTCCTAAAACCCCCCTATGATGCTGAGGCTGTACCCTGGAGCTGCCCCATCCCCTCGACCCATCAGAGCAGGAGGGAGGAGAGCTGCAGCTCCCAGAGCTGTTGCTCTGTTCAGGCAGGGCCCAGAGCAGCAGTGGGGAGGCTCTGACCTGCTTTAACCTGCTTTACCACACTATCCTTGCCTGCTCTGCTCTGTCTGCTCGTTTTGAAGCGAGAGAAGGAGGCCAGGCTGTGTGGACACTGAATAATTCAGAGCCAGGCTCCGCAGCGCCCCGGGGCTGGGCAGCGCCTGTGCCACAGGGCTGGCACAGCCCAGCCCAAACCCTTCCTCACCAGAGCCAGAGGGGACCTGCAGCATCTGAAATGCAGCATCCCTTCTGGCTGTAGGCACCAGCCAAAGCCACCTCCCTGCCCTGGGTGTGGGCTGGTGGCTCAGTCCCAGAGCAGCAGGGCTGTCGGTGCTTCCAGCCGTGACACGGCATCTCCAGCTCTGCCTCCTAAGTGGAGCATGCTGAGCCTGCCTCTGCTCCCTGGGCCACGTTTTTTTCTTCCCTCCCTTTCACAGGCTGCAAAATTCCCTCCTCTGCTTGGTCAGACACAGGGCAGGGTTGTAAGACAGGGAGAGATTGTTCATCCAGCTTACGTTTAGCCTCTGAGCGGGGTTTGCTAGAATTAAGGACAGGGAGGGGAGGGAGAGGGAAAAAAGAAATCATACATGAGGTCAGCTTATCCAGCCATGCGTGAGGAGAGCAGGGCAAAGGCCTCAGGGGGTCAGGCAGGTGGCTGGGGAGCTTCTCTGGGGGCTCCAGGGGAGAGGGAGAGGCACCAGGAGTGGGGGCCATGCGCAGCACCAGCACCAGACTCCCAGCTCCAGCCTAATCCAGCCTGTTTATCCCAGTGCAGACAGGGCACAAGGAGCAGCAGGTCATGTTTCCTGTTTCATTCCCCCAGCTCTGCATCTCCTGAGCCCTGTAAAAGGAAGTGCTGCCCCATCAGACTTCTCCACCCCTACTCAGAAGGCACAGCATTACTGTTGTCTAATGCTTCTGCTTCTGAGAGTGTAAATTATTGCACAAAGCAGGGAAAACCATCAGGCTGGGCTAGGGATCGGCTGTCTGGAATGAAATGAGATGTTTTGGTCCCCAAAGTCTCTGTCTGATGGCCTCAGCTCGGGCCCAGGAGTCACCAGAGCCACGTGTGAGTTATGGGCTCAGGCTCTGTGCTCTGCACAAGTCACCTCCGGAGTCTGAGCAACAGGAATTATTGTGCACAAAGATAATTATTCCCTGCATACCGCACTAGAGCTCATTAAAAGTTTCTTAATGTTTGCAAATTGCTGAACAGCGTTTTTAGTTGTTGCCTTCTCTGATGAGGGGGGACTAGCTGGTGGATGCTGCTGGTGGCTTGTTGTCTGTGTTATTTTGGTCATAGCAGGCTGGGGCTGTGCTGCATGGAGGGAGGAGGGTTTGTGCCGGGCAGCCTCACATCACAGGGGGAAATGCTGCTGGCTTTGGCACAGTGCACAGGGGCCAAGGGCTGAGTGCCACCAGCCCAGCTCCTCCACCCAAAGCCAGAGACTGCCTCCAAGTCAAAGCCTCCATCTGAGGTCATTACCCAGATTCCTGTACCAGCCTGACATGTGAGGGACACCTCCTTGGTCTCTCCAGCTGCAGATGTTGATTTGCCATCAAACAGTCTGTGCTCCTCAGCCAGATAGTGGGAGTGAAGTGCCTCATCCTGAGATACTTCACTGAGATGAGGGGCTGCAGATCTGCCCCAGGGGGAAGAGGTGGACATTGAACCCCAGCACCAGATACCTGGGGAAAAACTGCTGAGTTCAGTGAGAAGAACCTGCAGGAGCAGCAGGGAAGGGATGACCAGCCCGGCCTCTGCACATTTTCAGCACTGGGGGAGCAGCAACACCTGACAGCTCTTCCTTGTCTTCTCCCTCCAGGTGTAAATGCAACCTCCATGCCAACCTGTGCACCTTCAAAGAGGGCAGCCTGCAGTGTGAGTGTGAGCACAACACCACGGGCCAGGACTGTGGCAAGTGCAAGAAGAACTTTCGCTCCAGGTCCTGGCGAGCAGGCTCCTACCTGCCTCTCCCCAACGGGTCCCCCAATGCCTGTGAGTACCCTGCAGGCAGCCAGCCCTGCCCTGCCCTGCCCTGCCCTGCCCTGCACCACACCCACAGAGGGGACAGGGCGCTCCTCTTGTCCTTCTCCAGCTCCAGTCAGGGCAGGATGCTCAGCTTTCCAAAGGGAAATGGGTTCTCACCCTGTCTTGGTACCCAGAGAAATGAAAGAGGATCTGGTGGGTGCAGAGGTGATGTGCTGGCTGCTGGCAGAGGAGTGGTGAATCTGATGATGGTCAAGAGCGGGGATGATGACCTTAGGCCAAGATATAACCACAGCTTCAGGGCAATGCCAGTTATTGTCCTTTGACAAAGGTGTTATTGAGCACGGCTGCCCAGCAGCCATGGGGCTCTGGACTGGCTCTGCTCAGCTGCAGGAGTGCTGGCTGCTCTCTGGATCCTGTCTGTGCTTGCTGGTGTCTCCTGCACAGCCCCAGCCTCCTCCAGCAGCTGCAGGAACGCGGCTCTGACAGCGGTGGCAGCACACAAACGAGATGCAGGATGCATTCCCACCATTCTCTGAGCAGGGAATTGGGGCAGGAGACTCCACAGATGGGCTGGTTCCTCCTGGGCTCCTGTCCACTCCACATTAGCAAACTTGTTTAAATGTCACCAAGCCACAGTAGCCACTCCAGCCTTTCAAGCAGCAGCTTTGAGCATTACCAAAGAGAATCTTTTCTCTCCCTCCCCCCAAATTTTTTGAAAGATTTATGTGCTTTAAGATGATCAAAGCTGAAATTCAGGCTCCGAAGGCCGTGACAGGAATGTTTTGTGTGTGCCAGGGCTGGTAGACGAGCAGGTTCTTTGAAAGGGAACGAGCTTGTCAGCTCCCACCAAGCGGCTGCATTGCTTCAAAGGAGCCTGGGAGAGTTTCTGGTGCTGACAGGCACAGACATGCTCTTCTCTCTCTTTCCCTCCCCTCAATTCCTTGTGTCTCTTCCTATTTCCCTTTTTCCCCTGCTCTTCCTTTTCCCATTCATCTCTCTTCCCATCCGTCATTCAGTCTTCTTCCTCCTCCCCACCCCAACTCTCTCCACTGCTTCCTTCTCCCCACATCAACATCCTCTGCCCCAGAGGCAGCTCTCTGAAGCCCTCTGCTCTTGGCAGTCCTGCCTCTTCTATTCACTCAGAGCTGAGACTTTCCATGGTTCACCCACGTGTTACTGCAGGGAGACCCTTGGATGTGTTTGAAAGACTGGACGTGGCACTCAGGTTGAGGTGTTAGCTCACAGGTTGGACTAGATGATTTAAAAGGTGTTTTCCAGCCTAGTTCATCCTGTGATTGCTCAGACCCTACAGCTTGTCCCTAGCCCAGTGCTCCTATGTGTTTGTCCTTTCCTGGGCTGTCACAGCAGCCCAAGGAAATGGTTAACAGAAAAACCCATCAGCAAGGACCACGCTGGTTTTCCTTCCCCAGGTGAAAGGCTTGAGATGCCAGCAGCCCAGACAGCGTTGTCTGGCTGTTTCTGTGCTTTGACAAAAGCAGCTTTTAAGCTGTAGCAGCAAACTGATGTGCCTGTGAGCAAGCCCCCACTAATTAGCTGCTGCTCAGTCCCATGTTGTGTGTCTGTGTGATCTTCTGATGGTGTCCTGCTTCCAGTGACTGGGCTTCCTCTTGTTTCTTCCAGGTGCAGCTGCAGGCTCAGCCTTTGGCAGTAAGTAAAACCCTGACTGAAATGTTGGCATGATCCTTGTGGATGTCACTAGGAAAAAAAAATATGGTTATTTTTCTATCCATTATCATTTTCCAGGCAATAAGTCTTCCCTAATTGTGCCTCATTTTCTGTCCTGTCAAAGAGTCTTATATTTTCTTCCTCTGACTTCAGCAGCCTCATTTTGCCTCTTCCTCTGGCATGGTTTCCCCCCATGAGGTTCGTTAGTATGGCAGCTGGAAAGGAAATAAAAAAAGACTCTTCAAAATCACCAGTGCTGGCTGTGAACTCCCCCCCTTAGCCCCCCAGTACTGCAGAATTCTGCTCTGAGAAGGAGCTGGGTGTGAATTATTTGGTGTAGAATCCAGTCTGGGTCACCTTGGGCTATCAATAAAAAAGCATCTAGAGTGTGTGTACATCTGTATGTACACGTGTATGCATATGAACAAATGTCTGTGAGGTGTCAGCAGCAAAGGCAGAGCTCAGCAGGGATTTCTGCTGCAAGATTGATGGCAGGAGAGTGCTCCTTATTTAACAAAGCTGGAGGTAGTTGGATATCAAAGAGCCTGGAGTTTTGGGTAAGCAGAAGCCTGGGTTTGAATGTTGTGGTGCAGAGTGCCCCTCCAGAAGAAACAAATCAGGGAGCTGAATGAATAATGAGTTCTTTGGTTTGCAGGCAAGTGGGAAGAATTGGAGGAGGAATCGTTTCAGGGAAATGCAAATGCAATTAAGAAAAATGCACCTAATAGAAAAGTGGAGGACAGGTTTTCTGGGTAAATGAACCATTTTTCGATTTCTAGCAGTTAATTACTTGAAATTTTCAAATACAAATTAAAGGTCTCCCTTAAGTAATTTAGGATTTTTAAGAAATAAATGTTTCAACAGCTCAAAATATTCTTCACCTTTGTCTTCAAAACCATTTTGATAACTTTTTTCCCTCCCATTTACAAAGCTTGGCATCCTCAGCACTACTTTTGTTTCCCTGGAAGCTGGGAGGGTGCTGGGAGCGATGTGCAGGAGGAGGACAGGAGGGATTTATGTCCAAGGCCAGTTAAGGAGAGATTATTTAGCCCACATAGGAGACTAGAAGTGACCTAAATTAAGTATTTAAACTAGCTCAGGGCTATTATGAAATTAAGCACGATAATCTGCATGAAGCAGTGGGACAAACAAGGACAGGAGGGCAGCAGGTGTAAGTTAAGCAGGAATTTGTGTCCCAGTGTTATTTTAGTCGGGCTTGTTGTGGGCAGCATTGGGGTGGGATCACTCCTGGCTCCTGGGGGGCTCTGCTGCCCCCCAGCCCCCAGCTATCCCAAAATTTGAAGGGTGCCACTGGAAACAAGGGTGCCAATGGTCCTGGTTGGCTTTGAGGGTGCCAGGTAATCTGGGGAGGGGTGGCAGCAGGGAATGGAGCACAGCTGGGCACATGGGCAGCGGGCAGTGGGAGCACAGCTTGGCCTGGGGGCTCCCTGGCACCTCCCGCCCGCTCCTCACCCCATCCCTGCCCAGACATGCCTTCATCTCCCCCTTTCAGCTTAATTGGCAATTAGTTTATGATGGAGCTGTAAGTATTTAAGCCAATATCTGCACCACCAGAGTAAGCTGATACAGCCTCAGGCTGCAGCCCCTGCTCACACACACACCCGCCCTCACTGCGGGAGCCTCATGGAGCTGCCGTCGCCTTAATCCTGCCAGTGCCCCAGTTGTGACCGTGCTGAGAAATCTGTCACCAGTCCAGGCCAGCAGCAGCAGCCTCACTGTGTGCAGGCTGGCATGGAAACCCACCCCCCCACCCCCAGTAAGTGCCTCCCAACTCTTCTCTTTGCTTGTCAGCGTACGAGCGACCGCAGCGAGTAAACACCGCCAAAACCACCACTGCAAAAACCACCACTGCAAAAACCACCACTGCAAAAACCACCACCATCACCTCAACCACCACTTCAACCACCACAACCACCACCACAACCACCAGCAGCACCCCCATACCAGCCACCACCACCCAACCAGGTGGGTGCCATGCTCCCTGCCCCGCTCAGGAGCCAGGACTCCGCTCCTTGTTCAGCTGCTGTGTCGGTGGCTGTGGATCTCTGCTCTGTAGGATGATGAAGGGACATGGATAAAAATCACCCTGGCTTGGTTCACCTTCCACCAGGCAGCCCTGGTTTGCTCTTGTCTCTGACACAGCTGCCAGAGATGCTCTCACAGCTCCGTGACAAGCAGGGCAGGAAGGGACGGAAGAGTTTTTGGATCCATAATAAATTTAAACCATGTATTTCTCTGTAAGGAGAGGGGATTGTGCCCCATCCTGCTCTATCCCTGACCTCCTGCCACTTGCCACCAGACTCAGAGCAGCTTGGTTTTGCTCTGTCCTTGCTGGTTGTCCCAATCCTGCACCAAATCCCTGTGGCCAAACCCATGGATGCACTGCAGGTGCAGTTTTCCTGTTGCAGAATTCCAGCATTCCCCAGGTGGCTGCTGTCCACGCTGGAAGCGTGCAGGGCTGGAGCTCACACACGTGCCAGAAACATCCTTTCCTAATTTCTGAAATCTCCCAGTGGAGGAAAACTTTTGTCCTTTTTCTGGGGGTTCCTCCTTCCCTCCTCCCCTGAACAAGGAGACAGCGTTTCTCCTTGTCTTTTGGAAATGAGCAGATAAAACTTAACAGCAGGACATTTTTTTAAGCTGTTCATGGGGGAATTAGACACGCATTCCTCCCTTTGCCATGATTTCAGGGCCTGATATTTCCCAGGAGGACGTTTTACACCCACAGCATGTTAGTAACAGTCTGTCTGGGGGAGCTGCCAGAAGCCAGTCAAAGGGATGAGGAAGCTTGATTGCATGTTTATGCAAATATAGATATATTCATGGAAGTACCCTGCTTGAGGAGTTAATCAGGGAGCTGAGGGTTTAGGTCCAACTTCCATGGAGTTGGAGTGACCCTGGAAAAAGATTGCAAGGCTCAGCTCTGTTAGGAAGAGCTCCTTACCCAGACCCACCTGAGCAGGAGGAGGTGAGCACGGAGCTCACCCATCCTCACGGCCCCAGCAGGGCCAGCTGATCACATCCACATCCACACAACACACTTGGGCTGATCTGATTTTTATCCATGCTCACCTGTAGTGACATTTTAGGGCTATTTTTTGCTGTGTTTCTGTGGGTAGCTGCTTCGTGTGTCTCTTGTGTGATTTGCAGTGCTCTGCCTTTGTGGCACCTCTGGCACAGGCAGACAGTGTCTCTGGGGAGTTGGGGTGCTGGGGGTAACCTCTCCTGCCAGGCTGCTCTGAGGGACCTGAGAGACATCACAGGCTTTATTTCTTCTCCAAAACCTGCTTCCTGGGCAGAGAAAATGTTTTCCTAATGCTTTCATTAACTGATAGCAAGGGACAAAATTAATAAATTGTAGCCCAGCTGCCAAGTCGTTGGCTTCATACAGCCAGGCCCGAGTTCCTCGCTCCTCACCCCATCCAGATCCCCATCTGTGCTTCTGCAGAGCCAGGTCCCACCCCAGGATGGTGTCCCTGGAGGGGCTGCTCCACAGAAGAGGGCAGCCAGGACCACTAGCAGCTCTTACCTGGGCAGCACAAGGGGCTTGATGCCAAAGTCCACTCCATGCCCCTGACCAGCAACAGGGAATCAAGGCACAGCTTAATTCTGATCTGCTTTTGGCCAGAGATGTTGTTCCTCCTCCTCCATGCAAAACAGAAAGCATTTCTTTAAAACCATGGTATTCCCAAGTGCCTGCAGATCTCATTCACCTGGGCCCCAAGGGAAACCCTTTGTGAAAGAGGTGACCCCTTGAACTCCTGGTAGGGCACATTTGCAGGAGGTGACCCCCGAGCAGGGTCAAAATCCCAAACTGAGATACTCTGTTGTAACCCCCCCTTCTGAACTTTAGAATCTTTAAAATCCCTCCTTGCTCTAAAGCCAGACATTTAAACCAGTCCTGCCCGAGCCTGTGCTGTCCCACCCTCTAACTGACACACTGCCTTCTGCCCTCTGAATTTCTGCTTCCCACCATCAGCAAGCATCACCAGGCCAGCCTCTGAGTTCGCTGCCTCAGTGCCCGTGACAGAAGCACAGAACAACCCAGGTATTTCAAGGCAGCCCGGCGTGTTTTTCCCTTCTCCCCCGCACAGCAGTGGGTGCAGCTCGGCAGGAGCAGCGTGGCACGTAGGCTAGAGGAGTGGATTGGATTTGGGCTGTCTCTGGGTGGCATGGAGCTGCTAGACATCTGCTTCCTTTGGCTGCTCGTGGTGCTTTCGTGGTCAAGGTGGAGCTGTGGTCGTGCTTGTAGGATGTAGGATGCTTTCTGTGCCTGGTGAGAGAGGGAGAGAGGGAGGAGTTCATGGGCAAGGCGTGGGGTCTGCAGGCAGGGGAAGCTGCCAAAGTGGGTAGAAGGAAGGGAAATCACAGAGTTACCCTTAGGAGGATGAATTAAGTGCTATTCTCCTTTGCCTTCTGCAGTTCTGTTATTTCAAAGCCCTCCTTGAAGCCTGTCAACTTCTTCCTTGCCATTTGTTACATTTTTTCCCATGTTCAAAATAAGGGGAAAAAACCCACCAAAAAACCCAAATTTTTCCTTTTTAATTTTTTTTTTCTGTTTCAATTTTCATCCGTCTGGTTCATGGCAGTCCCAGCAGTGCCAGTTCACCTCTGGGAAAAACAGGACCAGCCTGAGCCCTGCTGGGTGGTCTTGAGCAGAAATTGAGCATGGAAAGCCTGGCTTTGGGGAGGTCCTGCAGGAAAGGGATCCCTGAGAAGGACTTTTCCAGGCTGCCCCCCCACTCCTCCAGTGCTGTTTGCCCCAGTGGTTTTTGCTATGAAATGTGACTTCTTGGTTCAATTTATTCCACTTCCTCAGAAGGCCAGCAAGAACAGCAATTTCCATCAGAGCTGCCCATCGTTTCCCATTTTATGGAGTGGGTCTGGGGCAAAATGTTTCTCTCTCCCCCTCTCAAAATGTAAAACTGTCCATTATGGCCCAGAGCTACAAAGGAAAAGGTTCTCAGGATAATGAGCATTAATAATTTTCTTGGCTCTGTAAATGCGATTGAGTGGAGGTGTATGTGAATGACTAAAAAGCAAAATGCCTCCAGGGCTGTTTTTTATTGTGACTCTAATTAAACCCTTGCCAATTTGCACAGGGATTTTTTCATATTCTCTTTAACACCGTATTAATATCAATTGGTTTCCACTTTCCAGCTGAAAAGGACAATGTCTATCACCTTCTCTTAGAGCTTGTCATTAAAAAAATAATCTTTTTTTTTTCTTTTTTATTCTGTATTGTTTATCATCCCCTTGATGAAGCTGGGAAATCACATTTCTCTCCTACTCGGGTTTGTCCTTTGAAACTTGGCAAGAATCAAGAGATTTTTTTTTTTTCCTCCTCCTCCTTATGTTACCCAACTGGAGCTTGAAATTAATAATATGGCTTTTAAAATTTTTAGTCCCTGGTTTGTTTTCTAGCAAACCTGAAGATTGTTACCAATATTGAGAAGCCGGGGAGGGGGATGGAGCCAGTGGGGGTGAGGGTTTGCAGGGAAACCAAACAAGTGAGCTGCACAATTTCTCACTGGTTCCACTTCTCTGCGGTGGTTGGAAATTCTTTGATTTGTATTTCTGAGGGAACAGCAGAGCCTGAAGGAGGGCGTGGAGGCTGGGATTGGAAACCAGGGCTTGGTGCCTCCATCCCAGGTGTGGGTGCTGTTTCTCAGCTGTTGTTTCAGAGCAGAGTTGTTCAGGCTCAGGTGTGAGCACAGGGCAGCTCAGCACACACTACCCCTTCCAGCTCAAGGGCTCTGGTGCCTGAAGACCCCCGTGGCACAGGGCTGGGTGCTGGATTTGGGAGCTCTGACTCCCTGTGGGAATGCTGCAGGGCTTTGGGGGGATACCAGCTCCCACAGTAACACCATTTTCCCTTTGATCACTGTAAGACTACCCCGGCTTGTCGGCGGCTGCCCCACTGCAGGTGGGCTCTCCCCCGGCCAAGGCTGGCCCAGGAGCACAAGGTAGGAGCCACAGGGCTGAGCTGGCTCCTGGCAGCCAGAACCAGCTCAGAGAATGCTGTAGTTTCTAGCTCTGCATCTGTGTTTTCCATGCCTCTCTGCTCCTCCTGCCCAGCAAGGAGCTCGGGCCTGGTCTGTGCCCCACACGCAGCTGGGCCGAGCCTCGGGGTTGGGCCTGAACGTGGAAGATGAGGAGGGTGAGTGGTGGAAGGGATTGTTCACAGCCTGCTGCTGGTGTGAACAGAGAGGATCATGGAAATCCTGTCATCTCCCAGGCTGGAGCCTGTTTGTAGAGCAGAATCTCCCTGTGAGTGGTCGGGCCTGTGTCGTTCAGAGCACAGATCCTTCTGCTGCATTTCCTGGCTCAGCTCCTCCGTGGCTGCCTGAGGTGCTCCGGGTGGGAGCCTTGGGAGGTTTCTCTCTGGCTGTTGAGGCTGAAGCTTCTCCTCCTCAGGGTTCCCACCACACACAGGCTTTGGGAGCTGCCCTTGGTGCTCAGCTCCTCTTTCCCACCCTGTAGCTCACTCCAGCTGTAGGTTTTAGCATCCCTCCTGTGCAGATCCGGCATCCTGGGCCTGTGGGGGCTCACAGAGAGGCAGAGCTGCTCCTGCTGCTGTGACAAGGGATGGAGCCACACCAAGGGGCCAGGAGTGCTCTGTGACAGCCAGTGACAGCCTTGACAGTGCTCTGCAGATCTGGCTTCTCTCTGTGCCTGGGCAGTGTCAGGACCCCATGCCAACACTCAACTGTCCAGCAGCTCCCACACCTTCCCCTTAAGAATATTTTCCCTGCCTCTCTTCACACTTAGAGATGCTAACTTTGAGGAGACTTTGTCACTCCCTCCTGCTTCAGCACATCCTCAGCCAGATACAGCTCCAGTGACCCAGCCTTGACACCTGCCTAGAGCTTCCAGTGTCCCTCTGCCACCCTGTTAAGCAGACATGGGGGGATCTGTTTTAAATGTGATGTTCTCTCTGATGCCACCTGTGATGACCCACCAAACATAGCAGCACTTGGAGAGAAGCTGAAGCCACCAGAGCCTCCTGAGAGCATGAGAGGTAAGGCCAGGCCTGTCCCCAAGTGGGACGGGGCAGGTTTCTCCCTCAGTGCCACAGGCCAGGACACCCAGCTGTCCTCAGCACAATCTCCTGCTCAGAGGGCCCAGCTCAGCTCAGCTCTGCTCATCCAGCCCCGGGAGATCTTTTGGGGATGTTTGGGGCCAAGGAAAGCCATGGAGACCAGTAGGGCCCTGGAGACCAGCAGCTTCAGGGATGGTGTTGGGAGCAGGAGCGGGTGCACCCTGACCATGGCTGAGCCCACGGGGAGCAGGGCCACCTCCTGCTACCAATGTCACTGGGAGGATGTGACCGAGACAGGTGGCTGGAGCTGGCCCCCAGCACTTGCAAGGGCATAAGCTCCACAAAAAACCCCAATGGATCCAGACCCCACTTCCAAGCACCCCGTGGGACCTCAGTGCTGCTCAACCTGGACTCCAGAAAGCACAAAACCTCCCAAGGCTTGGTGGCCCTTTCCCCCAGTGCTGGGTCATTCTGTGTGGGTCTGGCTGGCAGCACAGCCCCCTGGGAGCCCCATTCCAGCTGGGACAGTCCTTTTCCCTGAGGGAACAGGGTGACATGGCCCTGGGAGCCCCCTCCCAGCACAGCTCAGACCTGTTCTATCCTCCGGCACAGCGGCTCCCAAGAGCAAACCAGGGCGCACAGCACACTCTGCAGGCAAGAAGCACAAGAAAAAGACAGGTATGTGCTGCTGGGGAAGGGCCAGCCTGGAGCAGCACCTGCTCTGCAGACCCTCTCGCAACCCCTGCCAGATGCCACCTCCAGAGCACTCATCCTGCTGGCAGATTTTTGGGGGCCAGCTGGCCTGAGCTCCGTGGCCAGCAGGAAATGGGTTGGAAGTGGCAGATCCTTATCCCAAACCATAAAGGGGGCACGGGTGAGTAGCTGCTCCCAGCTCTGCAGCAGTGCTGTGCATTGAGTTATCCATGCATTGAGTGTTTCATGCATCCAACTTTGAGGAGGGGAGGGGAAGAGGAGAAATGTAGCAGCTCCCAGGTGTCTGCTGCAGAAACGGATGCCAGTGCTGCCAGCACGGTGCTCTTGGCATTGTTCTCGTGGCAGGGGAGGACAGGGGGTGCTGCTAAGCAGGGAGAAAAAGATTTTCTCTGATTTTTCTCAAGCATCCTCAAAGAGCTCAAAACTCATCCGGCTCAAACCAAACTCTGGCCCCGTGGCTCCCATTGAAACATACAAAGGTAAGAGAAGGGAGGGAGGTGCTCCAGGGCTCCCTGACCTCACTCAGGTGATGTGGTCCTGCAGACTGAGACATGGAGAAGGCGGGGAGGGTCTGTGTGAGTCGTGGTTAGCTGTAGGCTGTGTGTAGCTGTGCTTCCCTAGTCTGAAACAACACCTGGGTTTGCAGCAGGCAGCATTTGAGCAGAAATTCTTTGGATATCAGTTGATGAAGCAGAAGTTACTTCACAGAGACCACAAGAGACTCTCAGCTCCTCCTCAGGCAGCTGTGAACCATGGGGGAAACCTCTGCCCTGCTCATTCTTCCCTGGTCATCATGTCATTGATCACATCTCCTCCTCCAGTCGCATGTGCATGCCAGCCCACACCCTTCCCTGCCATCCCTCCTTCAATGTTTAATGTTCTGCTTGGAACAAAGCCCCAGCTCTAAAGGCTCTGAAAGCTCAGACCTGGCTGAGGCTGCTTCTGCTCACGTTATGCCCTGCCCTTGCTGGCTGGGAACCTCCTGATCAGGCCAGCTGGGCCACAAGTCCTTCTCTCCTCAGTTGCACATCTCACTGTGTAAACTCAAAGATCTACAAACTCCCAGTAAGATCCAGCACCTGGATCTGACACTGCAAGGCTGTCACCATCCCAAGCCGTGGTAACAAAAAGCAAACACAAGAAGCACAAAATCCAATCCCCCTGAGTACAAATTCACCCACAGATTGTTTTTTGACACGTGCCCACAGCTGAGAGAGGTCAGCCCTGGGGACAGGAGCATTTCACCAAGTGATGGTGGCATCTCCCACCCCACCAGCAGGCTTTGCAGGCTGTGCTGTGCCAGGCAAGCCCTGGTTCAAACCTCCATACATCTGCCCACCAGCTGTTGAAGGATCCCACACAAGCCACACTGCCTTGCACAGGCTTATTTTAAACATTTAACCTGAGAGTCAGCACCCTTCACAACTGGAAGGTACAACAGGAAGGGGCTGAGAAGGGATACAGAGGGGAAAAAGAGAGGCTGTGATGTTTTACCTGGACATGCAGCAGCTCCATCTCCACCAGAGCACCTCTGCCAGCCCCCTCCCACAGGCCAGTCCCTTCTGTTCCCAGTGGCAGAGCCTTTGCCAGGGCTCCTCACAGGTCCTGCAGCCCCCCCAGAACCAACCCAGGCTCTGCTCATTAACAAGGCAGCTCTGTAATTAACATCTGACTCCCCTCCACTGCCTGCTCCCATAATTATGCAGTTTCTGAAAGAAATCATGTCCTGGGATTGCAAGGGGCTGCCTCCTGCCTGTCCACACCTCAAGATGACAGGACCGTGACCTCTGAGTGATGATTTCCAGCCAGATCCCCGCATGGTGGTGGAGAACTCCTTCTGCCCAGCACAGCACAGCCCTGTCCTGCTCTGGCAGTGGCCATGGCATTCCCTCGGGCAGGACCCTCCTCCACAGTGGCTCCCAGCACGATGGAAGCCCCTCCATCCCCGTGTCCCCAGCTGTCCCCTCCTCTCCTCCACAGACTGCGAGTGCTACGGCCACTCCAACCGCTGCAGCTACATCGACTTCCTGAACGTGGTGACCTGCGTGAGCTGCAAGCACAACACGCGGGGCCAGCACTGCCAGCACTGCCGCCTGGGCTTCTACCGCAACAGCTCCGCCGAGCTGGACGACGAGAATGTCTGCATAGGTGAGAGCAGGGAGTCTGGGAGTGTCTGCATAGGTGAGAGCAGTGTCTGTGAGTGTCTGCATAAGTGAGAGCAGAGTGTCTGGGACTGTCTGCATAGGTGAGAGCAGTGTCTGTGAGTGTCTGCACAGGTGAGCACAGGGAATGTCTGTGTAGGTGAGAACAGAGAGTGTGTGTGGCTAGTTTATTATTTTATGATCTATATTATATTAAAGAATACTATACTAAACTATACTAAAGGATACAGAGCATGGAGAATGTCTGCATAGGTGAGCACAGGGAGTGTCTGCATAGGTGAGCACAGGAAATGTCTGTGTAGGTGAGCAAAGCCCCAGCTGGGTCCTCACTCTGTGAGTGGGGCTCATATTCAGTCTCTCTCTGGAGGGTGTGGGGCCCACCTGCACGTTCTGCAAGGATGGCAGCTGGTACAGTCTCTGCAGCCTGCCAAGGCATCCCTTCCCTGAAAACAAAGCCTAAAAATTAGAATCACAGTTTGGGTTGAAAACTGTCTAGCTCCGCCTCCTGGCATGGGCAGGGACACCTTCCACTAGACGAGGCTGCTCCAAGCCGCATCCAGACTGGCCTTAGACTCTTCCAGGGATCCAGGGGCAGCCACAGCTTCTCTGGACAACCTGTGCCTCACAGTAAAAAGTCCTTCTGACTGGATTCAGATGCCTTGCTCAGCCAGGAAAGGCTCAGCTCCAAAGAGGGGTGGCCTTTGCACCCGTGCCTGTTTGCACTGTCAGGGCCTCTTAGGCCAACGCGTCCTCCCAGCCCCTTGGTCTCTAAGCTCTCTTCCATAGCACATCTCCAGACCTCCCCAAAGCCCCCAGCCCCTCCCTCATGGAACCCCAGGCAGGACAGGCTCTGACCTCCCTGTCTTTGGCCAGAATGTAACTGCAACCAGATCGGCTCCATGCACGACCGCTGCAACGAGACCGGCTACTGTGAGTGCAGGGAAGGCGCCACGGGGCCCAAGTGTGACGACTGCCTGCCCAACTACTACTGGAGACAGGGCTGCTTCCGTGAGTACTGCAGGGCCAGGCACCTGAGAGTGCCTCCAAACAGGAGCAGCACCTACAGCACTGCTGCCTTGGGTGCCCCATGATGCTCGGGGTGCAGGGTGAGCAGATTCCGGCCATTCCTCCCAAATCCAAAATGACTTTATAGCTTTGGCCATGGAAAAGCTATAGCTTTATAGCTATATAAAGCTATATAGATATATAGCTTTATAGCTTTGCACCCCTCCACTGCATTCTGCTGGCCTTGGAGCTGCTCTGGTCTTGTACTTGTGGGGTTCCCAGATGAACCCAGATGAAGGAAGGAAGGATGAATCTGACTCCCTGTTCTTAGAAGGCTAATTTATTATTTTATGATCTATATTATATTTAAGAATACTATACCAAACTATACTAAAGGATAAAGACAGAAGGCTAAAAGATACTGCTGAAAAACTCATGACTCTCTCCAGAGCCTTAACACAGCTGGCTGTGATTGGCCAATAAGTAAACACAATTCACATGAAACCAATGAAACAATTACCTGTTGGTAAACAACCTCCAAACACATTCCAAAGCAGCAAAACACAGGGGAAGCAAATTAGATAATATTATTTTCCTTTTTCTCTGAGGCTTCTCAGCTTCCTGGGAGAGAAATCCTGGGCAAGGGGATTTTTCAGAAAATATGGCAGTGACACTCTAGTGCTGGATAAGTTAACCCCTAGGAGCTAAAATCGAATTCCTGCAGCAGCCAAAGGGCTTAACCCACCAGGGTAATGCCGGTTCCTCTCCCTCTCACCCTGCAGAGGGATAATTTAACCCCTTGGAGCTAAAATCTAGTTCCTACAGCAGCCAAGGGGTTTAACAGTGCAGGGTAACACCTGCTCCTCTCCCTGTCACCCCCTAATTTAACCCCTCGGAACTAATATCTAGTTCCTGCAGCATCCAAGGGGTTTAACCCCGCTGGGTAACACCTGCTCCTCTCACCTTTCAGCCAATGTCTGCGATGACGAGCTCCTGCTCTGCCAGAACGGCGGCACCTGCTACCAGAACCAGCGCTGCATCTGCCCCGTGGGCTTCAAGGGCGTCCTGTGCCAGCAGTCCCGCTGTGAAGTGGACAAGAAGGACTGTGACGGTGCTCCCGGTGCCCGCGGCAGCCTGGCCGCCCTGGCGCTGGGGATGCTGGCCCTGCAGCTGCCAGGCTGGGTGGATCTCTGAGGCTGCACAGCGAGCCCAGCCCGGGGAGCTGGCGACACCGGGGTGACGGGTGGCCGTCCCCAGTGCCTCCTCCTCCGCCTTCCTTCACGCTAGGACTTGCACAACGTCTTTGGGGCCACTTTCCAAGCAGAGAGGTGCGCAGGGAGCGGGGCGCTGAGTGCTGCCCGCCGAGCCAGCCCGGGGTCCGTGCCCCTGGGGACGCGGGGACCGCAGCGTTCTGTGCGGGACACGGCCCGCCCAGAGTCAGCGACCCAGTCCTGCTCCGCGCAGGGCGGCCCGGGGCTCCGGGAGAGCCGTGGCGCGATCCGAGGGATGGTTTTTTTATTATTACTTTATTTACTTTGGTATAGGCTGGGGTGGTGTTTTTATTTTCCCTCCTCTTAGCGTCCTGGTTTGGGAGAGCCTGTGGTGACAAGAGCAGAGCCCCAGCGCACAGCGGGCAGGGACAGGAGGGAGGGGAGAGGGGACTCCGGTCCATCCCTGCTGCATTTTCCACATCCCACCACGGGCCCGGCCTGGCCACGCACATACTGTTGCCTACGACTGTAGTTGCTGCATTGATTTTGTATTTTCATGGCTGAGTTTTGTTTTCTTGCACTTATGGAGAGCACAGGGGCCGTGAGGCGTTTGGAACGTGAGGAGTGCAGTGTCTTATCCACACATGTCCGTATGGTGTACGGGTCAAATTCTTCTTTTGGTAGAGACTTATTTTTGTTTGGATTAAATGTTATAACAGAACCACGACCTAAAGGGACATTTTACCATGAGCATTTGATTCTGGTGTATCCTCCTCCAGTAAAGCAACTATTAATGGCTGCTTGATCACCACGTTTTCCTTTTTGTGTGCACAGTTAATTACAGGTAAAGACTTATTTTTTGATTCATAATGTCCTCTTGTGTTTTCTGAGTCACTACCAAGGTGCACCACATGGTGAGGGAGAGGGGAGGGAGAGAGAGGTTGCCTCATCACTGAGAGCCGGTAATTATTTCTCCTAATTACTTTCCTGAGCCTAGGTTAGACTACTAACTGTAGACAATGAGCAAAGTCTGAGTGATATATTAAGCACTGGTCTTGTGTGAAAAGGCCATTTCCAAATGAGCCTGCAGCAGGAAAAGGCTGGCTAGTGCAGGAATGCTTCTCCATGGGGACCTCAGCTGTCCCAACCCCATTGCAGCCCCCTCCAGCTGGTGCCATGATGCACCTTTGCAGAAAATGCTGGATTTTAAAGCAACCACGGCCAGTATTTTTAAGCAGCAATATAGAGCTCACAGGGATCATATTAACTCATTAAGGCTCATCAACATGCTCCTGTCTGAGGAGGCATTTACAGCCAAGCTCATAAATGAGGGCAGGAAAAACCAGAGATGAGAAAAGAAATAGCTCAATGGGAATGTCATGAACACAGCTTGCTCAACAACTCCAGCTTGCTCAGTTCTAGGCTGGTTTCTTTGACAGGTGAGCAGCCTTGGTCCCAGTCCCAGTTCTGTGGCACTCCCAGAGTCAGCCCAGGAGCCCCAAAGAATCCAGGCTTCAGCCCCACTGGCATTTCCAGGTCTGGTGTCCTTGCCTGAGGGGAGCTCTTCTCTGAGAGCTCTTCTGTCAACATCTGCTCTGTTCCAGCACCTTCTCTCCATGGCCCTGTCCCTGCAGCCCATCCTGCCCAGAGATGCCAGGAGCAGCCCAGGTTTAAAAAGTGCATGAGCCCAGAGCATCTTCCAGCCCTAACTCTGGATATGAGCACTCAGCCAGTGCCACCAAAACCTCTCCATGGAGGGGACAGCAAGTCTGTACTTTGGAAAAGGAGAGAAAACCCTGAGTGAAGGTGCAGGATGGATATTGTCACTTCAAAGAGCAGCACATATTCTGAACAGAATTTAACATCACAGAGGCAGAGCACAAGGCTTAGTTAATCCACCAGAAAGTAAAAGAGGGTTCAACTCACCCTGATTTGATGCTTGAGGCAGAGGGCTGGCCCCAGCCTTGCCTCCCTGGCTTCAGCACAGTTGGTTGCTCTCTGTTGGACACCCACTCTTTTCTTTGTGCTTTCTGACTGCAGCAGACCTTAAATATGTTACAGTTCTTACAAGTAACAGCAAAGACTGTAACAAGATCAAGATCTCTAATGGCACTTCTGGAGGGTGAAGCAACATTCTCCTTTGCCTGCACAACTGTTTTTCTCTGGAATATTAGATTAAGCAACAGAAAATTTACTACTTCATAAAGCCAGCCAAACTCTGTGCCCAGCAGATTCCCTGCAAACACACACTTTTATTGCAGGAATGTGCCAAGCAGCAGCACCAAATTCTTATAGAAAATAACCTCAGAAGGGCACAGCAAAGCTCAGACCAGTCCAGGAATGAAGGCTGCTGAAAACTGCACTCAGCTTTTCTAGGTTTGGGGCTTTGCTCTTGGTTGGTTGGGTATTGGCTGTTTGGCTTTGGGGTTTTAGAGTCACACGTGCTGGAGAACTTGGAATAACACAATGCAAGCCACTGCAAGGCAGAAGAAATCTCTCACACAAAACTTACACTTAGTATTCAAGAAAACAATTTTAACCTTCTGAAATCTTCAGCACTGAAGACCCATTAACTGCAGACATCTGTTAGCAGGGTGTCTGTACAGAGAGAACAGAGCATCATTGAAACAACACAGAGAAACCATCACTGCAAGTACCCACAGATCCCAAAGTTCATCTTCAAGGCAGAAGTTTTGTACATCAGTTATTGCTTCCAAATGGGAGAAGTTGTCCAATGAGCTTGATATTTCACTTGTGGAAAGGTTACCCAAAAGGTACTTCTCCTTCTGAGAAAAACCACTTATGCTCTTTCAAGAGGTTCCATGTGCATCCTGTCACTGGCATTTGATTGGTTTGGAAAAGTTTTTAAATTACACTTCTGTCTGCAAAAAGTGACCTCTCCAAACAGCACAAGTAGAGCATTTGATTTTTCTTGTTTATCTCAAATTCTACTCTGATTTTAACTATTCAGAGTTCTGAAAAATCTAAACAACCAAAAGCTCCAAGGCAAGAAAAACCTTCCTGATGCACATTTGCTCATTTGCCAGGTAAAATGTTAAAGCTACAGTTCCTGGGAGCTGGAGACAGGAGAGGGGAAAGAATTCCATTGGCAATTCCCAGGTATGTTATTTGTGTTTTTAAAGATGAGGCAGCAGACATCTCATCTGCAAGTGATTCCTGAGGAGCCCTGCAGAGGCTGGAGAGCAAGAGAACCAACACTTTTTAATGGGAATAAAATGGTCTCACTGCCCTGTTCTGCTCTGTAATTTGCTTTCATGAGAAACCTCACATGTACATAAAACAAAGGATAAAGGAAGAGCTGAGTGTTCCTTCTCAGAAATAAGAGCAGAGCTGGGTTTTGGAGAGCTTTATATCCACATCTTCTCAGCCCTTCTGGCTGGTAGCTGGAGGGTTTGGCCACGATTACACAGAAAATGGCTAAAAATCACATCCTGATTTGAGATGCAGAGAAAAGCTCCAGACCCTCCTGAAGGCTCCTTTGGCTTTTTGATTCTCAAGGTGTTGTAACAACTTTCACTGCAGGGTGAAACATGTGAGGAAAGCCTAAACCCACCCATTTTCACCACATAACTGCCAGCAACAATACCAGGCTCCAAAAGCTCCATCCTGACCACACTCTGTGTCATCCAGGGGTTAAAATAGAGGGGGGAAATGATGGGATTTCACTGTAGCTCCATCCTGACCCCACTCTGTGTCACTCCAGGTGTTAAAATAGAGGGGAAACTGATGGGGCTTCTCTGTAGCAAAGGGAGTTCTTGCTTCATGCCACAGTGAAATCAGTGGGAACATTGCACAGCTGCACCAGGCTGTAAAATCAGGTTTTCTATGTTTCCCAATACCAGATGTAATGTGCTCTCAGACCACCTTCATTTCTATCATGCTTTTCCTGGGAGCTGGTGGCAAATTAGCCAAGGGTTGAGCAGCAGACAGGTACATATGGCCAGGAGGTCTCATGCCAGTGATATTCAATGTACAAGGCTGCTTAGCTTACATTTATTTGCACTAAAGAATAAAGCACTGGGCTCCTTTCCAAGCAGCTTAAAAAGACAAGAAAGGAGACCCGTTGTGGCAAGAGACTGTATTATATCATTAACATTATAAATTCCATTTACAATCCAGCAGTCATTCCATCCATCATTTATTCATGCACAATGGAGAGAGCATCTTGCAGTTTTAGGACCATGGCTCTGCTCATCCATGGGGCTGCTGTGAATGAACAGCCCAGCTCCAGTTTTGGCTACTCTCTGGTCTCTGCCTTCTCACCTCGCTTCAGAGACTGCCAAAAAGCAAAAGCCAGCTCTGGAATTACTGGAGTTCCAAGTTATTTTTCAGGTGTTGTCTGGGAATGTTTTTTACCCCAGTTGATGCAATCACAAGTTCTGTGTTGCTCTGGAAGCCCAGACTGCTCTGTGCTTCCCCTCATGAGTCCAGCAGGGGTGGGGGCCATTCCCATTCCATGGATGAGCAGGAGGAGAAGTGTCTTGCCAGCCTGCACCCCGGCTCCTGTGGCACCACTCATTAGACCCAGCTGCTCATTAGCTGCTGCACTCAGCTGCCCCAGGAGACAGCACTGCAAGGACTCAGGGTCCCACCAGCACTGGGAGTGAGTGGAGAGACTGGCAGGAGGGAGAGGCTGATGTCCCTCATGTCCCCACAGCAGCCTGGCACAATCCAGTGGCACCTCCAGCTCTCAGCACCCCTTGGTCCCACCCAACAAGGAGCCAACAGCTCCCTCCTGCACTTCCCAGAGCAGGTCATAAACTGATAAATAAACAGAACTGCTGGTTTCCCTCTGGTGCCCCACAGAGCCCAGAGCAGCTGGGAAAGCAGCACAGCACAGGGCACAGTGACCCAGAGCTAAGGAACACAGACTAGACAAGCACCTGCCATGCTCTCACATCACCATGATTGGGAGTAATGACATGGAAAACAACTGCAGTAAACCTTAAAAGAAAAAGGAATAACCAGTTATACCCACCTTTACTGCAAAGCCTATTTTGTGAACAAAGATTAAATTAAAAAACCTCCACGCTCTGAAAACCCTGAACAAAACATAGTCCAGCTCTTACAAGAGACTTTCCCTCCTTCCCAAGAACACAGAGGGGACTGGCTTTGCACTGAGAATTAAGCTCCAAACATGGAAGCAGCATGGAAGCCTCTCTATAAAAACTTGGATACTACTTCTTCCAAAGGGTTTTGCCACAACCTCCAATAAAGTGTTTTACATAAAGTTGTGTTATGTTTCTTTACTGACTTCTCCAACTTTAACACTCAGAAACCACTGGAAAGCCTCCTCCAAGGGCCCCCAGCTCTGAGGAGTTACAAATAACTACAGCAAGTCTCTACTCACAGTTTAAACACTGACTGCCCATCAGTACTCAGCACTTTGTACCATAGAATTTATGAATTGTACAATTATGATTGTACCTGATCTGCTTGCTCCCCATTGCAGATTTGAGTCAGTGGGAAGTGTGCTTTGGACTGGATTTTGCTTGGTTGTCCATGTTACAGGTATAAACAACAGGAGAAGAAGCAAAAGCTACAAACCTACTCTGAGTGGTTTGTGAAGAGGGAAAAGTGTTGAAGTGCAATAACCCAAGCATGTTTTTATTGACAAATACAGGACTAATGACACAGACTGACATGGCAGCAATAATCTACTGCTGAAGACTGACAACTCAAGTCAGATAAATCTAGTATTAAACCAGCAAATGGTCTGGGCCACTGAACACACCTCAAAGATGATTTATGGAAAAACACAGGCATTACAGAGTACAAAAAAAATGAAATATTAAAATAAAATTCCTTCCAGCACGTAGCAAGTACTGCTCTCAGAACACATTCTGAAATGCAGGCTAGGGAAGGAAGAAAACTAGAAGAAAAGTTTCACAGCGACATTCTTGTGACCAAATTGCATTTAATAACCAGAAAAGCATTTCCTTATTCATTTTGTTGCCAGCTTCACTTTATTTACATCAAGACAGTCCAAATGGCCTCCACAGCCATGGGGTTTGCAGAGCAGCAGCCTCTTAATGTGCTAAGTACAAACAGCAGGCAGGGCAGCACAGCCCTGCCAACAAGAGCCAAGGGGCTTGGAAGATGACAGTTTTTAAATATTCCTATTAACATAAAGGGGAATAACACACAAGGGTATGGAGTCTGTGATGGGGAGTGACTGAAATGTCCAGTTTGTTAAGGTCAGAGTCACTCAGCAGCTGGAGAAGGGCACACAGGGCTGCCAGGAGTCAGGGGGTCACTGAAGGATGCAGAATGCAACATAACAAATAACTAAAGCTGAACAATGCACAGATGCTGATCTCACCTCACAGGGATCTCCCAGATTCTCCCCATTACACTGAAACACTCAGTCCTGCACAGCACAATGAGCTGGACAGGCCCAGGCAGCAATAAAAGCCTCCCCACACACCTACCAGTAAAGCATGTTTGTTCTGGGTGTGGGTGCATTAGGGATGAGAGTTTTCCTGGCAATTACAGCCTGAACCAGCACCTGGTGCTGGGCAGAGTAAGGCACTGGTGTCTCCCTGAGCTGGGCCACACAGCCCTGCCTGGCAGTGGGTTCAAAAGACAAAGCTGGAATTATCCCTGCAATAACAAAATGGAACTGAAGATGATGCCTTAAAACCATGGCTCACTTGCTCCAGCAAAGCCACTGCCACAGTGCTGTGACAAGGGACAGCAAGACACTCCCTGCTGAGGCTGTCCCTGAACACAACTGGAGATGGCACAACCTGGCCCACTCCGTGCACCCAACTGGTACCAACCCTGCAGCTCCTCCACTCCCAGAGCCCTGGTTACCTCCACACAAAACTCATGTGAAATGCTGCTCTTCACCTCCTGAGACACAGACAAGCTCCAGAAAACAGTGATACTTCACAGTGACCCAAAGGAATTCTTAGTAGAAATAATTCCAGTTTTATTGGGAAATGTTATGATGTGAGGAAGGTTTTCTTAAAAATAATTTGGTTTTTAGCCATCCTCTTTTACTGGCTGCATGTTCTTCACCAGCACAGTGGAAAGAATACAGCAGTAACACCCAGCAAGAGCTATCTGCCCTTTTCATCCCTGTGATCTCCAAAATCTCATACATAGAAACTCAAGTGACATTACCAATAACTGTTAACTAGATCTTGGACCAAGATTCCACAGTGCTTTTGATTCCTCCTCACAAGGACACAGTGGGACCAAACAGACCTCACAGGTTTTAATCTGCAGATTGTGTTGCCACTGCAACAAGAGAGGGATTCCAACTGATAGAGCAGCAGCAAGAGCAAAACTCAAGGCACATTTGTATAAACAAAAACTCTTCTGTTCCTATAAAAACAGGCAATAAAATATACAAAATAAGTAGAATTCTCTCTGTTCAACCAATGTACATCTGCCTCACTTTTCCCTGAGGCAGTAGTGGAGCACTAGCAAGAACCATTGGTACCACATTTTCAACATTCAGTTTTGCTATGAAATAAATTAGACATATTAGTGCAAAGGGAAAAGAAGTCTGTCTTTTGGATTTTGGGGTTGGATTGTTGGGTTTTGGTTTTGCTTTACTCTGGTTCTTCATAAAAAAATTACACCTCTAAGAAATTAGCATTTACACGAGAAAACAAGAAGCTATGTATTTGCCAAATATCTTAAAATAATTCTGTATACTGTACAAATATACACTGTTAAACATTTACAACCTCAGCTTCCTAGATAACTAAACCCACTGCTCTTCCAAGCAATGCAGCTACCCAACTTCTCTTTTCAAAACCTCAAAGGTACCATCTGTCAGGTATTAAATCCCTTCACAATTAGGGACAGGATGGGAAAGAGATCTTCTGATAGTGGTATCAATAGATGGGAGTTCCAGCTGTGCTAAATAATTCAAAATACAGTCCTTGCTAGACAAATCTGGGAATAGATTTTCAGTAATGAGCCGATAGTGAAGTCAGTGAAAGAACTTTCTTCTCTTGGCAGAGCTTGATTCTGTGCTCTCTGGTGATTCCTGGGATGGTCTCCTTGACACACCACGAGAGTCCTTGTTCCACTCACTGCCACTGCTCTGACCTCCTTCACTGGGGGCTCTGGAACCGCTTTTGGACGCGGCCGCTCTCCGGTCACCCTCATGCTGGGCTGAGGGAGGGGTTGGGGGAAGCACACTGCACTGTCCTGCTGTCTGATGGGCCTTCCTGCCATTTTCTGTTCTGCACACCTGATCCCTGGCAGCTGAGGACACATGCAGGCCTTGCTGTGCTGCTGATCCTGGAGTGCTCTGGGCTGAGTGAGGACTGTTCAAGGGCTGCTCCTTGCCTTTGCCTTCAGTTCGACTGGCCAGGCTCGCCAGCCTCGGGTCCCGTGGCTTCTCTGGAATGGCACCAAGGGCTGCAGCCCCTGAGGGTGCAGGGCCACTGCTCCTCCTGGAATCTGCAGCTGCAGCCCCTGAGGGTGCAGGGACACTGCTCCTCCTGGAATCTGCAGCTGCAGCCCCTGAGGGTGCAGGGCCACTGCTCCTCCTGGAATCTGCAGCTGCAGCCCCTGAGGGTGCAGGGCCACTGCTCCTCCTGGAATCTGCAGCTGCAGCCCCTGAGGGTGCAGGGCCACTGCTCCTCCTGGAATCTGCAGCTGCAGCCCCTGAGGGTGCAGGGCCACTGCTCCTCCTGGAATCTGCAGCTGCAGCCCCCAGGGGTGCAGGGGCACTGCTCCTCCTGGAATCTGCAGCTGCAGCCCCCAGGGGTGCAGGGGCACTGCTCCTCCTGGAATCTGCAGCTGCAGCCCCTGAGGGTGCAGGGACACTGCTCCTCCTGGAATCTGCAGCTGCAGCCCCTGAGGGTGCAGGGCCACTGCTCCTCCTGGAATCTGCAGCTGCAGCCCCTGAGGGTGCAGGGCCACTGCTCCTCCTGGAATCTGCAGCTGCAGCCCCCGAGGGTGCAGGGCCACTGCTCCTCCTGGAATCTGCAGCTGCAGCCCCAACAGATGAAGGGGTGCTGCTCCTCTTGGAGTCTGCAGCTGGAGCCCCCACAGATGCAGGGGCACTGACCCTCCTGGAATCTGCAGCTGGAGCCCCCATGGCTGGAGGGGCACTGCCCCTGTTGGAATCTGCAGCTGGAGTCCCTGCAGGCTGTGTGGGTCCTCGGCTTCCTTGGGGCACTGCATGGCCAGGGCCAGTAGCAAGTTCCCGTGGGCTGTTCCCAGAATTTCCAGGCTCACTCCTCTTGCCACTGGAAGAACCAGCTTGCACCACAGGAGATGTCATCGTCCCTCCTTTGGCTGGGGGCTGTCCTGGTGGCCTGAGCTTCAAAATCCTGAGAGCCTCTTTCTTGTAATTTTTTTCTGTTGTCCTAATAATGGCACCTCTTTTTTGAGCATCCTGAATCAAGTGATTCCAGTTTTTATCTTCCTTTAAAAAAAAAAAAACAAAAGAAACC
Source organism: Serinus canaria (assembly GCF_022539315.1). NCBI lineage: Eukaryota > Metazoa > Chordata > Aves > Passeriformes > Fringillidae > Serinus > Serinus canaria. Next base: position 4,123,971 of record NC_066330.1, on the reverse strand, counting down.
CTGTTACCAGCAAGAAATCAACACAAATGGACAGAGGTGTCAGAGGATGTATAACCTCTTTAATCAAGGTACCTGACACAACTGTCATGGAAACCAATGCTATGTTCCTTCTGGAATGGAAGAATCTTATGTTTCAGGTGCAAAACAGCAACAGACACTCTGGCTGCTGTAACACAGGGAAGGCACTTTGAGCCATCAGAACTTCGAAAAATGACAAATTTCTCAATTTCTCAATTTCCAGGGGTTCCCCTCGGAGGCGCGGGGCTTTAGCGCCCCCTAGTGGCCAACTAACACAACCCCCCTCCCACCCTTGGGAAAGCACAAAAACCAAGGACCCTGCAGGACACAAAGTTCATTTTCTTGCACAGACTGGAGCAGTCTGAGGCTGCTGCTCGGTCCCCCAGCCCAGGGGTGGCTCACAGAGCCCACTCCATCCTCACTGCACCTACCATGAGCGTCTGCAGCCGGCCCAGGATGAAGAGGCTGAACCGGGCCCGGGTGATGGTGACATTCAGGCGCTGGAGGCTTGCCAGAAACCTGAGTGACAAGACAAAAACTAAGCTCCTCAACTGCTTCTTCCACGAGAAGGTTTAAAGGGTTAGGAGAAAAAGACATAAAAGGAAATGTCACTGAAATTAACAGCAGCAGTTCCTCCCCAGACCCCACGGCAGCAGCCCTGCCTTAGCTGAAAGGCTGAGCATGAATTGTGTTTTCTTTCTTTCACCACTGATTCCTTGCAGGGAATTCCAGTTCTTTCCAGCTCTTGTCGTTGCTGTTTCCTTTCTTAGAGCAAATCCCCTCTTAATGCCAACCACTGCTTCCTTAAACGTTCCTCAAAGTACTGAGGACATCAACCTCACTTCACCTATCAAGACTTTAAGCTTCTTTTTGACTCGAACTGAAATAGATTAATAATATTTGGCATTGTTAATGGGAAAACACCCTACTGAAACACTGAACACTGCACATGAATATTTTATTTTAAAGGTGACCTGCACTGGAAGCACATCAAGGCAGACTTTTGCTTTGTCATGCTTCAAGAGTGGAGAGTATATCCTTGCAGAAATCTGGTTTTGCACTAGGAAAATTGCCTAGCTTGGTTTTTAGGGATCACAATCCACGGTACTGAAACCTAAACAAATGCTGAGTATATTCTCAAAGGTTGATTTCTGTTAGCTTTCATTTACCAGAACTCAAAAAAAGGTTTGTGACACTAATATCAATTATTTCTTCTCTAATGAAAGAGCTTCCAAAATACACAGCTTATTCTTTATTAATAAAATCCACAATTCAAAAGTCCAACCTAATTTGAGCAGGTTCACTATCAATGCCTGACTGTGGTCACTGAGACCTCATCTGCAGCAAATTCACAGACCTGCAGTGAAGACTGCAAAAACCACAGAGTCACCTCAAAAAATTTGGACAGTGCAAGAAATAAGAGAAGCAGAAGCAGACAGCAGAGTGGATCCAGCAGCACAGATAGAGTTCTCTAGGTCTTGAGAAATGAAAGAGGGGAGACCTTGAAAGTCTGCTAAATATTCCTGACAGCTTTTACAACTGAAAGACAAGAAGATTGTTTTCCCAGGAAGGAGGGGAAAAAAATCCATTGTCATCCCTTGGAGTTTTCTTCTCCCAGTTACTTTCAGAGTAAATTTAATGCTGGACTAGCAACCCTGGAGAATAAAATATTTCACTCAGGCTAAAAGATCATAAGTAAGGGTGTGGCAAATATCCCATCCCACCTTGGCAAGGGCACCTGACCCTGAAACAGAGATGTCCAAGCCAACAGCATGTACAGCTGCTAAGGCACTGCACTGGCACAGCTTGAATATATAAACCTTTGTATATAAAGTATGAACACAGTAAGCTGGAAAGTTCCTGCTGAAAGAGCAGACAGAGGTTAAATCTCCTGTCAGCCAAAAGAACTGGAGGTTCCAGCTGCCTCCCATTCCCAAACTCAATCAATCAGATTAAGAAGTCTTCAATAGGCATTATTGTTGTTCAGCATAAGATTTGGATTCCTTCTCTTCCCAAGTGGATCAGCACAATTAAAAGCCATTTTTCTTGCAGAGAATGACTATCAGAGAAACATAAGCAGCTTAGTGAAACTTGTGTGTAGAAAGAAATATTTTTGTTTATGTAACCAGATTTTTCTAATGTTTAACTTAGAAGGCAATGCCTCTAAGAAGGCATTTTTCATTTTCACTACCATCTTTTTCAACTAAAATGATCCACAAGTTACAGAACTCAGCAACTGCTCTAAGTGCTCTGGGGGTAAATAGCACACTCAGTTTAGTTCCTTCTGTTTCAGATAGAAAAATCCATAAAATTAAAAAATCTGCAGTTCTGGGTTAAGACTTGCTGCTAATCTGCTCCACTTAAAAGACAAGCACACTCATCTACAAATCCCACATCCAAGTCTGCTACATCACATTCCAAGTGACATGCACAACCAATTAACAAGACTTTTACAGACACTAACAGGACAGCAACAGCCACAGAAAATGGGTTTCATTTTGAGAGCAGCATGCAGAAAGTTACAAGGTGTACCAAAAGCCACAGGAACAATAACTGCTGCAGTAATAATGCAAAGAGCCAAGATCCCAAGGCCAACCCTGCCAAATCCAGGCAGTGGCAGGATAAGGGAGCTGTGCAAAGGGATCAGCACATGATACAGAGCACAGCACCAGCATTTCCCTGTCCCTCTTGCTCAGACATCTCAGACCATGAGCACCAACTCCTGCCCTGAGATACCCTTTATTCACTGCGTGCTAGAAGTGACTTGTTCTCTGTAACTTTCTAACCAGTCCTATTAAAAACATGACTTTCTCTGCAGTGTGCCTGGAAATGAGACTGCAAATCCCTGCAGGGCACATACCCAATGGATCCTTTGGTGCTGTTTCCCTGCACGTGTGGCAGAGTGGAGCCCTCGGAGCTGTTTGCCCGCACACAGGACACGATGATGCAATCCTTCTCCCGGCCCTGGAACGCATCCACCGTGTCCACTTCTCCTGGGCTGGGGGAGAAATACAACTGAGCAGCTTGCTCATTCTGAGCTGGGTTTTTAACCAACACACTGATGCAAACAGCCTGAACACTATCCTTAATGCTCATGTGAAACCACCCAGGGTAAGTTTCTCCTTCAGTACATGAGCCTAAAGCTGCATTCACTTTTCTAAGATCAGCATCATTACTGAAAATCTGTTTGGGTCCACACAGCATGGAATTGTAAGTTCTTTTAAATCAGCTTTATTCAGAACAGCACTATAATCAAAGCATGTGGGTAATAACTAAGAATGGCACAGAGACCATGCCTGTTTTAAGCAAAAGGGTTACACAGCCCCTTTAAAGGCACAACCAAGTGCAAATTTTAGTAGTACAGAAAGAAGTAGGAGACTTTTTACCATTATTTAAGAGGATAAACAAAGGATTAATGGCAAAAGCCAAGGCCCCTTTGAAAGCTCGTGGTTTCTTTACCTGTTATTCTTAAACACACTGTCCAGTTGTTCCTGAATTTTCTTTTTCTGTGCACTGTAAGGGGTAATTATTCCAATGCGACGAAGGCCCAGATCCTTCCTTTTTTCTTTAATTGTTCTAATTAACTCCATCACCAGCTTCACTTCCCGTGGATTGCTGTAAGAGCTGCACAGGACAAAAAGGAAACACTACAGGAACACCTTTGAGAGATCTCTCCAACTCAATGCTTTGGCCCAGTTTGTTGGGGAATTTTGAGTCACAGCCCCTGTTTTGAACTTTTGCAGCTTTTTTCACATAGAGGATCAAAGAACTTGGCAAGCAGACCCTGAGGAGGGGCTACTAAGCCTGGGAAGTGCAGGCAGTGAAAAGCTGCACTTCCACATTCCCTCAGCACCTCCAGCTGTGCTCTCCTTACAGAACTGGTGAGGGGAGGGATGAGCCTGCCACCTCCTGGCAACATCTCAGTGTGCACCTGGGAAAGGGAACTCACTGATAAAATCAGCAATTCAAACTCTTACTAAAGAGACTGCAGGCATTTCCTGGCATCTAACAGTGAGTCAAACCAGGATTAAAACCAGTTTCAGATTTAAGAAGACCTCTGCTTTTTTTTGAAATTAAATCTTATCAGCTGGAAAATACAGTTCTAGCCACTTGATGCATACTGGAACAACAAAGGAGAGAACACAGCTCTTCTGTAGGCATTTAATTCTCAGAAAATCTAAACTGTGGCTGAATTAGAAATGCAGGACTTACTCATTGTCTCGCTCCTCACGACCATCAGCTACATCAAAAATCAGGTAGGGCTGGAATGGCCATTCTGAAGAACATCTGTTCTCCTCTATTGACCTGGAAATAATATTTTTATCACTAGGCAACCACACAACCTAGAAATTCTAAGAACTTTTACTCCATTAATTTACATCATGCTTATCAAACACAAGCAGCTCTTCAGGAAGTGAGGAACTGGCCTAAAGTATCATCAAAAGAGGTTTGGAGTAGATATAAGGAAATTTGTTTCACAGAAAGGGCTGTAAAGCATGGGAACAGACTGTCCAAAAAGTGAGAATCACCATTCCTGGAAGTGCTCAAAAATCACGTGGATTTGGCAGTGAGGACATGATTTAATGGTGGAAATGGTTGACACATGAACCTGATAGCACTTAAAGTCTTTTCCAACCTCAACCATTTTACAATTTTAACTTTCAGCTCTTTTCCTCCCCAGAACCCCTAACTTTTCCTGCCATTTAAATAGATTGAGGCCTAAAATGAAATCTCAGCACTCTGTATACATAATTTTAAGGGCTCTTACCTCACCTATCACACCCAGCACTACCAGAGATGGACTGGACATTTTCTCCCATTAACCATCTTTACCCCTCCCACAACCTCAAGCATTTTTAAACTCACAAGAACACCCTGACATGAACAAATTGCTTTGAAATATCCTCTGCTCAGAAAGGAGAATAGATAGCTACTCACTTGGCAGTTTTTAGAGTCCTGCCATACACATAGTTGGATGGGAAGAGGCAGATGTCTGGGTGCATCCTGTACTGCACAGTCAGCTGCACCACAGGCAGGCTGTGCAGCATGTTCCTCTGCACTTGCTCCTCCAGGTGCCTCTGCAGACGGGCCATCAAAGACTGGTCATAGCCATACTGCTGAGCTTTCTGCCACAGGGAGAACAGGAGACTTCATTTGGGATCTCATTCCCCACCAGTCAAAGTGTTTTGGTGAATTTGAAAGTCAATTTGGTGTTTTAAACTTCTAAATTGCTGACAAAATGACAATTGCTTGTGCTTCAGTTTGCTATGCGTGCTGTCTTCCTTCAGTGAAGGCCACCTGCACAAATCTGAATTTTTGTGCCTAGTCTTTAACAAGACAACTTCTCCTTGTGACTCACAACATTCTTCAACCATAATGAAAAGCAAGACTTTTCAGGTGGGATCTTGTTAAATAAACATACAACCTCTAGACAATTTACTCCTCTAAAGAAGCCAGCCTGGTTTTCCTCCTTTCTTTACCAGGTGTTTAACATAGCCCTTACTGTTGGAGACAAGGATGTGTTTCCTATATATTTCTCCTTAAACACCTGTAGGGTTAGGAAGTCCCCATACAAATAAGTCTTCATCCTCCTTAAGGAATAGGGTAGTGACTGAAGCTCCCAAAATGAGAAAACAGAGCCTGCCACAACACAATATCCCTCACAAACCAAGTGCCCAGCTTAAAGTTTCTAGTGCCCCATTGAAATCTTTCTCCCCCCTCTTAAATATTTTCTGTAGACCCTGTTCTTTAACCATATCCATTCTATGGCAAGAAAAAAGCAAAGAGCTTGAACACTTACTACTGATTTGACAGTAGGAGGGAGCTGTTTGGGATCTCCAACGAGGACAAGTTTATTACAGCGATGGATCAGTGGAATCAGTGTTTCCACCTCACAGGACTGCCCTGCCTTTTGGATATGCAAAAAGGACAAAAGCAGAAGTTGTAAGCAAAGCAGGGAAGTACATTAAATTTCTTGTAACACAGCCAGAATAACTCAAATAAGTCTTCTAAAAAAAAATTTAAAGAGGAAAAATAATTTCTCTAGTAAAAAAACTACAAACAGATTTATTTTATTATTATATATGCAAAGCTCTTCAAACAGATATAAATATAACCAAACCATCTGGAAATCTCTAAAGCAAAAAAACATGGCTGAAGTGTGATTCTGAATAAAAGCTGTCTGCCATTACAGCATCAAACAAGTCAGGAAAAGAATCAATTACAAGTCATTCTTTCTCCTCTTGGCTCTACTGGGGACAGGGCAGGCAACCCACAAATATTGCAGCAGCAGCCCAAGAGCCCCAAGCAGAGCACAGGGCAGGTGTTGAGGTGGCAGGGGCTGCAGTTGCCCACATGCACTGACCTCATCCACGATGACACAGCTGAAGGGATCGAGCCCCTGCCGGGAGAAGGCCGATTCCAGCAGGCTCCCCCCGCTGGTGCTCAGCGTGCAGCAGATGATGTCAGACTCCAGGATGATGTCTGCCTGCACTTTCTGGGAGTGCACCCGAACCTTCAAGCACAACAGGACACCCTGGTTAAAATTCAACCTTAACTGCAACAGTGAATGCTCCTGTTTGGGCTTTTCCCAGAGTTCACAGCTGCCTGTCCACAACTTACTCAGCATATAGCCTTGATCCATTCACCCACTACTTTATAAATGCTCCCAGGTACATCAAAACCAAATTTCACCACAAATAAAGGACACCAGGTATAAAAATACATCAGCTGAAGTTTATTAGAGATAAATTCTCCTACCTCCTTTAGCTGAGAAGCGAGTTGTTGTCTCTCCTTTGCAAGTCTGCCAATTTCATAATTTAACATTTGACTCTAGATGGGGGAAAAATTAAAGAGGAACCACCTTTAGCACCACCCATTTCCCATATACCTTTTTCCCCTCCTGTGTCCTAATTAACTTCCTACACATGTAGACTTGCTCAGACAGTCTTTTAGTATCAAATGTGTCTGAAGAAGCCAATCAATTTCTTGGAAAGCTGTTCCCATATTTAGGCATTGCAACACAGTACCAGATCTTACATCTTTGTGCAACTGAGAAATGGTTTGCCACCAGAAATCTCATTTGGCATAAATGCCAAATTCTTAAGATAAAAAAATTGGAAAGCTTCAAGTGCAACACATACTCCAAAATCTCAGATCATGAGGTATCTTCCTGAATTTTCAGTGAAACAAAACCAGAGCTCTGAAACATATAATCAATTTAAACCATTAGGATTTATAAAAATGGTTACATTAAAATCTAATTAGTGACAGAACCAAGTGAAGGCTACTGAATGACAGAGCAACAAGTGGCATGATCAGCCAATGGAAAATACTGGCATAAATAAACAAAAGAATTCCTGATGTAAAGTTCTCTATTCCCTCTCATGGTGCTACCAACTTTTCCATTAGTTGAAAAAGTAGGTGAAGAAAGAGTGGCATGAAAAAGCAGAGTTGTTTTTGTGTTATGAACACAAAACCACAGAGAGGATTAAAACTTGTCCTGCTACCTCTCTCTTCTCACATCTGTGCATGGCACGCTCTCGAGAGAGCATGTCCAGCTTCTGATCCAGAGCTTCTTTCTTCTTCTGAATGTCCTGGTCACAGTCACCTGGCTTTCGTTCTGTAATAAACCAAAGGAGGAACAGAAAAGCTGTCACAGTAACTGCAAACTGGAAAAATGCATTTTTTTGCTGCATTTTCCCATTTTCTATTCAAGTTTGATCTTGTACAATGATGACAATGAGAACTGCTTCCAACTGTAGCTCTCAAATGCTGCATTGCTTCTAAAATGGTGGCTTTAACATGTATGCAATGTAATTTCTTAAAGAAAAAGGTCACTTTGCTATTTTATTCCTTTTTCCTTAGATCCTGGCTCATACATAAACTGCCACTTCTCCACTAGGACTGAGAAAAAACAATGTTTTATGAAATACTATTTTAGAAAAACCTTCCTTCTTACAGGACACATAATCCCATGTGGAAAACATCAGCAAGCTCTTAGAGAAGAATGAAGAAAAGTCTGATTTCCATGTTACTTACTCATTCTGTGTTCAACTTGCTTATCCAGGCTGAATCCCCGCACTTCATTGTTGATTGATTTTTCAGGACCAAGTCTCACTAATTTGATATCACCACAATTTCCTGTTTACAAAATCAGAATCAAAACACTCTTAAATTACTCCAACTGTCTCTATGCTTTGCTATAACAATTTTAAAAAATATAAAACATCATGGATATCAAACAAGGCTTTTCTAATTATCTGGAGTTTTCAACACTTCACTTGTACTTAAATGCAGCTACAAAAAATTCAGTAATTCCAAACTCTAAAAAATAAAGATGTTGCCCACATTTTAGTTGTGGCTAACATCATGAACGTTATTTTGAATTAATGAAACTTCCTGTTATTCTCTTATTTATCTAAAACTTCCAGAATTCCTAACTTGGACAATGTTGAGTCCCATCAAGTAATGCAATTGCTAAGTCAATACCAAAATAACATTTGGGTACAATGCAGGTATTTTTCCCCTTGCCACAAACTAGATGTCTTTAAGAGAATTCATCTACTTTGTGTTAGTCACAAACTGGGAGGAGAAAAAATGAGTAGCTTAGACATATCAAAATTTTCACCAGTCTGTTTCCCATGACCCACAAAGTCCAATTTTATTCAAAATAAAAGCAAGGGACTTGTGTACAAATCCCCAAAGAGTACTCAAAAACTGAGAAACTTTAACAGCAAGAGGAAAGGGTCCATGTCTATGCAAAACAAAGTGTAACTTCTTAAAAAAACCTCACAATACACCTTTCAGAAAAGCACATTAAAGTTAACAATGTAGGGGGATGTAGCAGTCGTGTTCTGCAAGAGGAAGAAGCTGCTCAGAGGAGCGTGCAAGTACAGCACACGACCAACTGCTTCAGTTCCTCCTCCAGGTTTTGCCCATTTAGCATTAAAACAATTGAAAAACAAACCATACCCAAAGGCTCCTGTTTGTTTTGGCATTTTTCCTTAAATGCAATGATGATCTTTTTCATGAGTTCATCAACAGCAGCATTTGACGGTGCACACACTAGAAAACGGTTTGGCTTGATCTTGGAATTTTTTTTCCGAGCTGTTTTCTCATTCCTAGTGTTCTGTAGATTAATTAACAACAAACAAGCTCTTTAGATTGTTTTCACCTGAGACTGAGAAGCCAGACCATTCATCTGGACCAAACCCCAGCACAGTACCACGTTCACTTACTTCTCTCAAAACACGGGACAGGAGTCCTACAATGGTTTTTGATTTCCCTGTCCCAGGTGGTCCATGGATAAGGCAGATCTTGGGAAGTCCTGGGTGCTGCTTTACCATGGCATAAGCTGTCTCAATGGCTCTCTTCTGATCTTCATTGTATTCATTCATATATGAAACCTGAAGGAACAGACAGGACAAAAAATAATGAATTCATATTGATCACACCTTCCACATCAACTTTCTATACTTTCAGGATGTCCTCACCTCTCTAGCTAGAACTCAAAAGCTGGAAGGGCAGGGAAGCTCTGATTCTAGGTTTGTTCTAGACACACACCCAATCCTCACCTGAGTTGTACCAAAGGTTTTGTTCACTCCCCACACCTTTATTTTACAATAACTTTTCCATCCTATGTTTTATTTCCTGAAAATTCCCTAGTAAGGGCAAAGAAAACTGAAAGCACTTTGAAGCTCACTATAACCATAGAGCACAAACACCTGAGCAAGTTCAGACTCGCCTCCTCCACCCCAGCAGCCAACTCTGAAGAGGGCAGTGTCAGTACTTTTGAAATATGGCTATTTTCTCTTGGTCATCTCAAAAGCCAGCATGAAAAACCAAACCTGCAAAACTCATGAGGCCCAAAAACTTTTTCTGTTAACCCTGGCACTCCCAACTGCACGACTTACAGCACTCCCTGAGGCAACAGGCAGATCTCTGGGACAGAAGTCATTGTAACTTGGAGTTATGATGGGTCTAACCAGGGGGCTCCTGCTCAGCAGCAGGAGACCTTTGAACTTTCTGTGTGTGGTCACCAGGGAGCCAACCACCACACACTTCACTTGCTTACGGATGAAGAATGACAAATTGCCTTGGGTTTGCACAGTAAGATGACAGGCAGTTTGCTGCTCTTTTTGTCCTGTTAAAAAAGAATAAAAAAACTAAGTTGTTAATTCAAAAACTATCCAAAATCATTAACTGAAAGATACTCCAGTAAGTTACTCAATGAATTCACCAGAACAAGATGCTGTCTTCTGTTAGGGAATTAACAATTAATTCTTGCAAAATCCCAACACTTCCCCACCCCACCAAAAAAAAAAAAAAAAGACCAAACAAAAAGCCAGTGCTCTGTACAACTACTCAGATCCCTGCTTTAATAAGGCAGGTTCTGGGCACTTGGTAATCCTGGTAATTCACATTTTCCCAAAGACACTGACAATTTAAAACAGAGAGAGCACAAAAGTTCATGGCACTTCCTATCTCCTGGCAATACCATCCTAAAGATGTGAGCAGAACATTTATTCATCACTAGTTTCTGCTTTTATATGAAGTTATTGAAAAATGATGGACAGCAGGACTGCAGCTTCAGTTCCTGATTTTTACAAACCTTCTAGCATGGAACAGACCTGCTGCTGAGGAAAAACAATTCCATTTCCTCTGAGGCCAGTGGTACATTACAATTACCAACAGCTATGAAGAAGCAATTTATGGCACCAAGAAGGACCCCAATTTTATTTCTAGCCCTGCTACTCACTATTTGCATAGCCAGATGCACGAGCAAAATGTGTCACAAGGCCAACATGATTCACTGTGTGGTACTCCATCCCACTTTCTTCCCCAAAAGTGTCCTTCTCCTTGTGGACCTTCAAAAGGATTAAATCATCCTCCTTCGGGTGAAGCTGCCTTGCCAAATCACTCTCTCGTAGATGAGCTACCCAAAAGACAAATTAAAATCACAAGGTTGAAAAGAAAATGGTTCCATTTTCTACATGACTGCAGAAGTACTGTTAACTTTTTAAAGCTGTTAAAGGCTATAGCAAAGGATTATTGTGAAAATTTTAACTCCATCCTGCACTCTTAAGCCTGAGCACAGCACTGTATAAAAACAGAGCAAGTCAAGGACAACATTATCAAAGCAAGCTGAAAAAAAATCTCAGATGAGAGAGATGGAAGGCACAAACTCCCTGTAAAATACATGGTTCTCTTACAGGCATTCTGTAAAATAGCAAAGTCGAAATCCTTTCTATATGTAAAGCAAACACAAAAAGTTCTGCCTCTAATTGCCCGTTCACTATAATTCATCATCTACTTGAAAATCAGATTAAAAAAAAAAAACAACCCTCACCTGTAAAATGTGCTGTTTTCATGTCAGCAGAAAAGTTCTCTAAGTAGAAGTAATAACCTTTCTCTCTTACTTTCTGGTTTTCTACCCATTCTTGTGCCAGCTACATATTGAAAAGGAAACAATAATACTTTGAAGGGTTTAGTGTATCAGAATGACTCAAAGGGCAAATAAATGAAATAATGCTATAAGACTGTCAAGTAAATATATCAAGAGTCTTACTAATTTCTTTTCTTTCACATAAGCATACTCATTACATATAAACACAAAGGGCAAACAAAAGTTCTTCCCTGCCACTCACCCATTTCATGTACTTTCTTAAACTTCACAACTACTCTGAGTCTCCCCTGATTGCATTTTCACCTTAAAATACCAGTATTAACCTGGCATTGGCTTTATTTTCCACCTTATTTCTTTAGAAGAAGTGATGCATTGAAAGTATTCAGACATTAATTGAAGGAAGAGTTTTTTGTCACTATTAAGCTATAAACCAACACAGACTGGGAAAAAATACTTCCTGGATTAACTTCCCCTCTCATGTAAGTTCTCAACAGAAACCAAAACCAGGTTTTCATCCTCTGCCATTGAAAGACCTCAGTTTCTTAAAGACTTCTGTTTTGAGCTTTATACACTACAGAGAGAGGAATCACATTCTTTGCCACTCCTCTTATTGTGGATGTGCACCAGGAAAAAAAGAAACTCTTCAGTGAGGTGAGTAACTCTGGTCTCCCCAATCTTAAACATAGCTTTTTTGATTATCTACCCCAAATTGTTCCTCTGTTCTGACCTCTACCTGAATGTTTTCAAACATAAGTGGAGGACATGAACCAGGTTTTAATCTCTTGGTAAAATTTATCAGCGTTGATGAAACCAAAACAAAAGGCAGAAAGCTACTTACTGTTTCAAAGGCGTTGAGCATCATCAAGGGAAAAAATGTGTCAAAATACTCATTGTAGCCCTGAAATTGGGGAGGAACAGGGGCTACTATGGTCTGCAGAAGATGATTTGGAGTTCCAAAGTAGCTGAAGTTTGCAAACATTTCATAAGTCCACTTTAGGACTTGGTTAACAAAAATGCTGTAATCACGCTGCTGGCCAAGAAAAGAGGAGGAGGTTTCTCGGCCAGGCCCCCTGGAAATATTTGAAGCATTGTTATGGTGTTTATTTTGTGACTGGAGGACATTACTGGAACTAAGGGGTTGGAAACTTGGAGATTTGCTCGTTGGATTTCCTGCTGGAGCAGGTTTTGGATACAGCGGTGGCCTGACCACAGCCGGTTTGGCCGTGTTCACTTTGCTTTTTGAAGGTGGGGGCAACTTTCTGACATCTGCCAGGTCTTTGCTGAAGGCTGCGTTCCGTGAAGAACTCGCTGAGCTGAAAATTTTGGTAGTGGAAGGCTTGTTTATTTTAGGTGGTGGGAGAGAAGGCTTGGCAAACACATGATCTGCCCCTGGGCTGGTGGCTGGGTGTTTACTGCAGTACTCTCCAGGTTTTTCCACCTGCTCCACACAGTCTTTGTCCTTACATTTCACAACAGTTGAGAGTTCATTCTGCTGAAGGCTTTCATCAACTTCCATTTCCTCTGGAGTCTTACTACCTATAGCAGCATCTTGAACACTTTCCTCCTGAGAACATAACTCCATATCCACAGGATCTAACTGAGTTAAAAACAGATTATCATCCCCTTCGTCACTGCTTTCATCTGATTTACACCCATTTTGCTTTGAAGTTTTCATCTCACTCTCAGGCAGGACAGTGCAACCTTTTCCTGAAGACTCATCTTTATCACCTTCAAGTGCAGTGGAAGAGAGACTTGAATCCACTGGGACAGGAGGAACCACGACACTGTTACCCTCCCATTTGCTGTTCCAGTCTGAAGAACGAGGCATTTTAGAGGCATCTGCCACCTCCTCCACAGAGAGGCTCTCAAATTTTCTCTCACTGGCAGAAGGACAAGCAGCCTCTTCTCTTTTTTTCTCCCTTTGGTTTTCAACAGATTCTTTTATAGCTGCCAGTTCAAAACTTTGAGGCTTTTGTTCCACAGGTTTTGCACACGTTTTGGTAACTTTGTTTCTACTCTGCAAATTTCCTGCAGAATTTTTCACACTTCTTTTGGGCCTTCGATACTGTCGGTCTTGGCAGGCCAGCAGTTTTTTATTACCTTTCACAGACAAACGCTGAGCCTCGATCTGTTTGGTTCTCTTTTTCTGCGTGACTCCAATCCTGCCTGCAGCTTTGCCGTGGCTGCGCAGCAGAGCCAGGCTCTCCAGGGAGGGCTGGGACAAGTCGAACGCCTTGCGGGGGCCCTTCTTTAGGCCAAGCTTTTCTGCAGTTGTGGCTGGAGCAGGACTCTGCCGGACCTTCCTTGGAGGAACCACAGCAGGCATTGACCTGCCAGGCTGGGAACGTTCTGTCGTGCTTTGGAGTGTTTTATTTTTGGCTGTTTTAACAACGGGAGGTTTTTTAGGACTTCTCTGAGCAGCCGGTGCTGATTTACATTTTGCTGTGGTCTTCTGTGGGCTTGTGCTCTTTTTTTTAAGGGCCAACTTTGAAGCTAATGAGATAGGAGATGTAGATGCTGTGGGTTCAGGCACTTTTGAGTCCAGGGTGCAGCCTTTAGCAGTACCTTTGTCTGTATATTTCTCCAGTTGACCTTTTGCCTCTTCCTTGCCAACTGATTCTTCCAAGGTTGAATTAGTCGCTTCTGTTCTATCATCAGCTTCTTTCTGATAAGAAGAATCTTCTGTCTGCTTTTCTATTGAGCTTGCTGCCTCTTCCATGGTGTCATCACTAAAGTAAGGCAGATCATAGCCCCAGTCATTTAAGTTATCATTCAGGCCATCATCTGAATTACTTGTCTCAGGTGCTGGTGAAACACAATCTCGTTTATACTCCTGAGTTGCTTCCACAGCATACGCTTGAGTATCTTGCCAGGCCGAGAAAACCTCTTCCTCTGTTTCAAATTCAAAGTACTGAGAATCGCAGTCATCCAGTAACATGGGAGAGCCTGGAGACTTTGATTCTCTTTTATTGTCACTATCACAAGTGCTGCTGGAAGTTGAAGATGGCTCTGCACACACATTTTCATTCTTGGTTTTTGTTTCCTCCTTCTCAGCCACACTTTTTTCTTCATCAGAAGAGTCCGAAATGACAATGACTTGATTGCGAGGGGGATCTCCAGCACTGGGACACTTGGTACTTGGGCCCTCGTTGGAAGATCTTACAGAACCTTTCACTTTCCTTTTAATATCAGATACACTGTGGTACACTGAGCTTTCCTGGTTGGATGCAATGGGAAAATTAACACTTTTGGCATAAGCAGCTAAAGATAATTTATTGAGTTCTCTATCAACCTGGGAGTCTGATAATTCATCATCTTTAGAAACCGTCTTCACAAAATTCTCCTCTTTCTTCCCCACTGAACTGTTTTCCCTCCTGAAATACTCTGAAAACTCAAACAACCTGTCACTTGATTCATGCTTCACTGACAGTGGCCTGATCACATCCCTCTTGTTTTCAGAGCTAAATGGAAAACAACTATACGCTGAAATTTTATCCCTACAAAAGGTCTCCGAAAATTGATTTTTGCAGTCATCTTTATCCAAATCATTTAAATGAGGCTGTTCCTGGTTTGAAGTTTGCACGTCAGTGCTCCTCTTAAAGAAAGACAGCAATGATGGACCCGATTTTTTTTCTGTTGATACTTTTTTCAGCAAGGTGTCATTACGCCCTAAAAGCAAACTACTGTCATCTTCCTTTCCTTGCACACCAGCTTCATTTCTAGAGGAGTTAGAGGAATCCAGTGATGCTTCCTTGGACACCTGTTTAGTGGGGACCAGTCTGGACTGAAGCACACTGTTTGCACTTGTCTCTTGCATACTTTTGCAACTCCTTGAAGATGGAGAATCAAGATGAGTCTGAGCAGATAGATACGGTGGTGTTTTGGATTCTGCTTTGTGTTTCACTTCTAACTCTCTGCCTCTCCTGAAATCTGAATGCTCGGTATTCAAACTGAAGTACTGATCATCCATATTGCACTTCCCTGCCACAAGATCAGAGCTCCTGTTTTCCTGAACTTTCCCACACACTTTTGTTGCCAAAGAGTTCTGTGGGGATACGAACTCCTGAGCTGTCAAGTCATTAGGTTCCTTTTTAATATTCATCAAGAGGCCCTCTGTAGATGTGCAAGATGTTGAACTTCTACATGCATCTCTACATTCCTCTTCCCAGGCATTCTTTCTCCTATGGAAAGGGTTCTCTTGACAATCTTTGCCTTCCTTTGACATGACAAAAGGCGAATAAAGGTCCCTCCTCTCATGTTCACTCGTCTTGTATCCATCATCACACACATTCCTCTCCTGCTTTGTAGAGACAGTCGGCAAAACTGTTGAGCTTGAACTGCTCCCTCCAGCCAAAGAGGAGCTCAGTGCTTTGCCCTTTATACTTCTTATAACTTGCTTCAAACACATTTGCAGCTCCTGAGTTTCCTGGCTGCTCAGCTGCCAGCCCACAGCTCGATTTCCCCGCAGAAGGAGGTTGAGTTTGTCCAGGTACTGCTTGCAGAGGGCGTGCTGGCCGATCTGGTAGCCCTCCTTGAGCAGGCTGCGGATGAGCTGCACGCAGGCGTGCTGCACTGAGCTGGGGGCCTGGAAGGACCCAGCAGCCGAGCCCTTGGCAAACAGCCCCGGCACCTTCTCGCTGCACCGAGTGAAGGCTCTGCTTGGGAGCGTGGCACACCTCACCACTGCCTCCACCCACTCCTGGGAGCTGATCCACAACAAATGCAGGCACTTCTTGCTTCTGTGCAGCTCAACAATGGACACCAAGATGAGGAGGAAGAACTCGGAGATTTTGTCGCACTCCTGGAATCTTTCGACGAGGATATCTTTGATTTCTGAGCAGAGGTAGTGGATGACCTCTACTATATAGGCTACACCCAAGTCCTTGAGATCCATAAGGGACTGAACAAAAGGGATGAACCAGAGGAACGTGCTGTGATGGACACGCATGTCTCTGCCAATGTCAGACTGAAGCATGTTAGCCAGGGTCTGCATATCTTCATACATGTTGGGGCAGTATTCTGGGCAAATGGCAGCCTTCCAGCCAGTGTCCTGAAAAATACATCCATCACACAACAGCCTCAGTGATATGCACAGCTTCATATAGCAGCTTTCTTGTAGCCAAGCTTTTTTGTTACTTCCTTTCATATATTTGTTCATTAAACAGTAACAGCTCTATATCCCAATGTAAGTCATTAAAAAAAAATGCAAAAAATGCAAAAAATAAAGAGCACACAGATGTAATAAGGAACTAATTTCCTAAAATATTACCTATTAAATTAGTGTGAAGTAGTAGCTCCTTCAAAAATCATTGTGAACTATTCAAAGACATTGTCACGCTGACATAAACTAAGATAATCAAAAACACATGGAAAGCCTTTAAAAGACACTTCAAAAATGCAATTCATTGACACTTCATAAATGCAATACATTGACATCAAGAGATGACCACACTTGGAAATGTTCGTTCTTGACAACATCATTAAGTGACCCCAGTTCAAAGAAAAGGAATATAAAATACCAGTTTAATACCTTTTGAGGCTTTTCTGTGTTATAATTATACACAATCTGACTGCAAGACATCATGTCATCACCATAGTCTGACTCTGGTTCAGCTTTTGTCCTGAAAAGAAACACAGATTACTACAGCTTCACACAATTAAAACCCTGAGAAACTCAGGAGATGCTGCTTTTCAGATATCAAGTGAGCATTAGAACTTGTCAGTGATAAAACACACCAGTGAAAAGGTACCATATTTAAAAGTGTAGAGCTTGTTTTATCTAGCCTGTAAGAGGTGGGGGAAGTGACTGTCTCAGGAAAAAGCTTTTTACTGAGTCATGGATTTGCCTATGTAGAACAAATGCCCAGAATGCCATCTACTGAAAATTCAGTAATTCCCATACATTTACCAAACCTTGAACATGGCAATTTTCATTAACCTTCAGTACAAGTTCGTTGTAGCACTAAATAAGCACAGAACAGTTAACAGTCTTCCCAATTCAGGAAAAAAAATCCTAACAAGTTCAACACAGACACCAGAGTTACCAAAGAGAAGTGAGCATGTATTTTTTTGAAGGAACCTCACAATTCTAGGAGACCTACTTCAACTTTTCTTTGCTTGAAGTTGGAAAGATGATACTGTTTTAATTGCCACCTCCCTCCCCCAACACAAATTACAGCAGCAGTGACAAGAACTGACCTCCTAAAGCTACTGCGAATATTTTTGATTTCATTGTTGTAGCTGACACTGTTGATTATGGTTTGAAAGGCTTGGACAGGATCAATCAGCTGACCCCAAACTTTAGACCCGAGCTGATCCAAAATAACCATGAAACAGTGTAGGGCAGGCCAGAAGGGGTCAGTGGAATCATCTGAAACACAAAAGGAACAGTGGAGAGGGTTGAAATGCAAGTCCTGGACATTCTTAGGCTAAGCAGAAATTGGAAGAGCTGGTTCTCATTGGTTTTTCTAAAATAGCAAAAGAAAAGTATTCTAGTAAGTTGCAACTGTACTTTTTAATGGAAAAAGGATTTAAAAAGTCAGGCTCCCTCATTTGTAAAGAGACACTGCTCTTTAGGCAGTCTTAAATCAACAGGAGCCTGGATGCCCATTATTAATGTTGAATAATACTGATATTTCCCCACTCTATGAAACTGATTCTTTCACACTGGATTTGCAGGGATGTGCTAAGAAGTGGCATATCTTACACACTTCTTTATACTTTCACTTACACAGCTAGTTTATACTACACATTTATACTAGAAGCAATGGTTTCTTTCAAGTGTGTTCTTACTCTTTCATGTAAGAAAATATCATACCCTCAATCACAAAGTTTATAAAAATCTGCTCATTGAAGAGGCAATCCTGGTCTTGAGGTCACAAGTAAAATTACTTCTCATTACACTACAAAGAACTTAACAAGGAATTTCCAGCAGATGAAAAATGAGCTATGAACTGTCTTAATCTCAGCATCAAAACTAGTTACCAGATGCTTCTTTCTCCATAGTGTGAAGTATAGATTGCATGAAATCATTTTGTTTGTCTGGGCCCAGTAACAAAGAGTCCATAGCTTGTTCTTCCAGCACTGACAGCAACATGCAGATTCCTGCAGAAAAAAAACAGAAGCAACCTGTCTATATATTTGAAAAAATACACAACACCTATGAATTTATACAGCTCTGACTTGAAAGAACTGCTTACAAATGGGAGACTACACAAACTCATTTCTGATCATAAATACTCACCCAGCCAATAGTTCTTGTAGTTGGCTGTATCATACAAATGAGCCGGCAGAAGGATGAGTTTACCCTTTTCAAACATTGAAGAGCTGTAAATATCTGGGTTCTCAAAAAGCCCCAACTCAATAACTCTGAACAAACAAGTCAGCACTTCCTCTAAGTCATAGTAATCATCCCTGTCAACCTTTCCTAAATTCCTTGCTGTTAGGATGGCCCATCGACGAATCTAAGGATTGAAACAAACAGTTTTATGTTAATAAAAAGAACAAATAAATTCTGTAAGAGGAAGCACTGCAATTACAAATGGGACAAAAGTATATTTTTGCTAATAGAATAATTAAAAATAAGTCTTCAAAATAATCTTGTAGATACAGCAAGCCCATTTCTAAGATGATGGTGGTGACAAGGAAGCTAAAATTCAGGGTAATACCTATAAAGAAAATTCCTTGGGATTTAAGTGCAACAGTTGGTTTGTACTAATTTTATGTTATTTACATGTAACTGACCAAGATAGTCTAATGAGAGAACTACTTATTGTAACAGAGGTCAAGTTGTATTTATAGATAAATGCACCACACATTTTCTAAAATCATGCAAGACAGCACTCAATCCCTTCACTATTAACATGTGCGCATAACCAGGATTTAGCAGAACAGAAAAAGGAACTCACCACCTCATTTGGGTGTACCAAAAAGAGATAAATTCCTGGGTACTTCTCAAAGACCTGAAAGGAGTCTTGACTTAGTTCCATTCTGCAGAGCACTTCTACACACAGCTCACCTAAAAGGGTAAGATAGTTACAGTAAGGACTAACTTAGAGGCTCACCCAAAAAAAGTGTATTTAGTATCAAAATAAATATATACACTGTTCCTCTGGTTTAACCACTGTTCATTTTCACCTCCTGCAGTGAAACACCACCATTCCCTTCCACAGGGATATGATCAGATACATACTGACTTTCTCATGCAGCAGCAGGTATGGGTATTTCAGTATTTCCAGCAGGGGCACTCGCAGGTTGTTCTCAAAATTTGGGCCCACATAACCAGACAGAGGTGTCTCCCCATGCTCATCAACCAGAAACAGCTCATCTTCTCCTGTTTCCTCATTCATGGATTTCTCCATGTGGGCAACAAGGCGGGAGGTTTCCAAGTCCCACAGGTCCTATTCAGTGGGGCAAAACAACAATCAAAGGGTACTTGTGAAAAAAGTGATTAAGGACATTTATTACCACATGCAGATAATTAATTACATGTTCAAAATTGAAATCTCATTTTGAAAAGTTTCTTTCTATGCATGGTCCAAAACAGTAAAGTTTTGAAATGGAATTCAACTAGGCAAAGCACAAATCTCTCACTTAAAAGTTGAGACTACAAAGTCATTTTTACAAGAATAACCTTCAAACCAGATACAATTTCACAATTCTGTTAATATTCATTAAAATACTTATTTTAGTCATAAAACTTTGTTCCACTGGCCAATACACAGAAAGACACAATACAGGGAAAAATCTTATTTAGGAAGATTGGAAAAGCAATTATAAAATCTTGCCTTCTTTCAGATTTTGTGATTAGTGGAAGGAAAAGAACATAAACTATTCAAGGAGACTAACTGATTTGCTGGATATTTGTAGGGATTCACCCACTTACTCATTTTAAGTAACTGCTCCAAACCTCAATTAGACACCAAATTTATTCACTACAGTAAATGGACACAAAAAGGAACAAAAAGGAACTGGCAGTAGGTCCAGACACTTCTCTTATTTCCAGTCTATGGAACTCCCAGTCACATGGAATTGCACTCCAGAGCAATCTAGCTGACCAATCTAAAGAGCAACATTTTAGACTATGATCAATTACCTAAGAACACATACTTTCCATACACAGAAGGGAAAATAAGCTAATATTATAATAAGTTTTATAAAATGCTTTCCTAAAATATAAAATTGTATACTACTAAGGGAGGACTACAAAAGAGGTTTAAATTTTTTTGATTAATCGCACAGTCTTGCAAGGTCTGATGTCTGAAATTCACAAATCAGAGAAAACTACAAAGTGAAGTGAAGTGAAAGAGAAGTGAAAGCAAACAAAAACAGGAACAAACCAACAACTGAAGAGAAACCAGCGGAAAAGAGAAAACACATTAAAGAAATGAGCTGTTAGTCTGGCAGATGTTCTTTGTTTCAGATGACAAACCATCTACAGCATGAAAGAAGTCAAAGTTATAGTTTCTAGTCGGCAACTTAAAACTACTGGTTTAGTTCTTGCTAATTTGAATATATGCAAAAGAGGACCTCTGTTTTACAACCACCAGTTTGCAACTCCATATGAAAAAGCAGACAGTTAAAAAGCAACACAACCTACTCCCAAAACCCAGTAACACACAACCCCTCCCCTTCCACTGAGGCTGGGCCACAGAAGCTTCTTAATTAATCTCTTAATTAATTACCTCATGCAATCTTGGACATTCTTCTCTTGCTTTGTGATATTCAACCACACACTCCAGGCAGTAACAGAGGTCATCATTGGAGCCTTCAAAATCTTCCTGGGACAGCCTTTGAGCAGCATAGTGCTTCAGGAACTCGGTGGTGTCAGCACCACTCTGTGTGCACCATCGGCATGTGCTCATTCTGGGGGGGCAAAGAAGCAGCAATTAAAGCCTAAAGCCTTCAAGTGGCAAAATATTCCCTTTCAACCACAACAATTTTAAAGTGTGGGGAGTGTCAGGATTTCAGTTACTCATTAGCAGCCTCCATGCAGGTGTTCTTACAACATCCAGGTGCATGCAGTTAAACAGATTAAAGCAATTAAAGGGACATCACACAAAAAATGCCTGTGGAAGGAACAGCACACAGTAAAAGTAAAGGAGTGTAGCCAAATGTGCAAACTAGGGAAAAAAGGGTGAGAACTCATTTTATATTTAAAAAAAAATCTCCTTACCCACATATTGCATGATTTCCAGAACTCCAATGCAAAACTCTTTATATTATTTTACTGGTGTCTCTGGAATCTAGGTCTAGTAGTGTTAGTGTTCAGAAACACATAATCACAAAAATGATTATGTTGGTGCTTTTATTAAGAGCTCTGGGAATCAGGGGTATTTTCAACCCAAATCTGACTCCAACTATACATTCAAGATGAACATGTTTTTATATTCTACCGTTATATTACTTTTATGTTAATTATTAAACTTATATTGTTCTATTGTATGCATAGATTTCAGCCAAGCATAGCCCCCCTTAGATTTCCAACATAGTTTCTCATGATTCTTCTTATGATTATACAATAATTATATTTAATTACTAAACAATCATCACAATTATATAATTTATCATACTACTTACACAGGTGCAACACAAAGCCTGACATTTCAGAGTCTATTTTAAGATTTTCCCAGGGCCCTACTATCAGAACTACAATGCAAAGTTCTTTATATTATTTTACTGGTGTCTCTGGAATCTAGGTCTAGTGGCACAGAGTTTAATTAGCTTCTTTCCTTAATCTCCTACTAAAATTTATAGGTCAACAAATCCCTGTTGTCACAAGCAAAGGATATTTATGCAGAACTTTCCTGTCTTTGTTATTTTTATAGACAGAGTGCTAAAATTCTCACCACAGATTGCTTTCGTCCAAAAACAAAACCTTCACTAAGCAGCAATGGAATCATCTCAGATCCTGCTAGCCTGAAGAATTCCACAGAACAGGAATCACAGAATGCTTTGGGTTTGAAGAGACCTTAAGGATCATTTCCTTCCATCCCCTGCCATGAGCAGGGACATCTTCCACTTCCAAGCACCATCCAAACTTTGGACACTTCCAGGGATCCAGAGGCAACCACAGCTTCTCTGGGCACACTGTGCCAAGGTCTCAGCACCCTCACAGGGAAAAACTCTCTCCTAATACTCAATTTAACCCTGCCCTCTGTCAGTTTGAATCCACGCCCCCTTGTCCTACCACAACAGCTCCTGATGAAGGGTCCCTTTCCAGCTTCCTTGTAAGACCCTTCAGATAATGAAAGGCTGCAAAAGCAGGAACTCTTGAACTATGCAAAAAGAAAGGTAGTAACTACTTATTTTATTCAGCATTAAAAAAGCAGATAAAGCCAAGCCATAAGTTTCCTCATGCATACACATATACTGGGAAAACCCAACAATTGTGGCATTTACCTTTGAAAAAAGCAGCTATTGGCTGTGCAGGTGTGCCAGGTCACATGGTGGGAAGGAGAACAGCGCTGCCCTGCAGCCAGGGAAGGGGCTGAGCCCTTCAGCCATACATGTCCTGAGTGCAGAGGGCAGAGCAGTATCCTCAGCAATCCACCCCCTGGTGACCAAGTCTCGGTGGTGTTTCAAAGATCTAGAGCAAAACAGAAATCAAACCACTGAATCATGGAATCAGTCTGTCTGGAAAAGGCCTCTGAGATCACTGAATCCAACCAAACACCACCTGGTCACCCAGAGCAGAGCACTGAGTGCCATATCTAGCTGAACGTCCAGGGATGGTGACCTCACCACCGCCCTGGGCAGCCCATTCCAACACTCAAATATCTAAGAACTCTTTCAGAGAAGGAATTCCTCCTGATGCCCAGCCTGAACCTCCCCTGGCACTGCTCGAGGCTTTGTCCACTCCTGTCACTCACTATCTGAGAGAAGAGGCCAACCCTCACCTGACAGAGCCTTTTTTCAGGTGGTAATGACTCCACAACCAAAGGCTGTAACGTAGGTACATATTTTATTCAGCGCTGGATGCAGGGGGAGAGCATCTTCCCAAATCCTGCGTACCCAACATTCAGAAATCCTCTATTTAGTCACCAAAAAATCATGCATATTCTATAAGGCCTATACATATTCAATAGCTATCCCCGCCCATTTTCCACATGGTATGGAAATTAGCTGCGACTGCGCAGTTTATGCTTTTTATTGAGTCGGTGGTCTTTAAATGAGTCTGGGGGCCTGACAAGATGAAGGCTCAAAGTATTCATAGTTGTTTAACTTTCGAACGGAAGTGTTTTTGCATCGAATTTTCTGGCAAGCTCAGCAGTTTTTATCAGGGGGCCTGTCTTATTTGAGAGCTCAGCAGAATTTTAATAGGTAACAAGTATCCTTCGGAGGGTCTCTTATCTCAGTCCCGTACGAGCAGAATAACGAATACCATATGTTAACATATATATTGCCTAAACTATCCTAAATTCCCTGTTAACACTTAAATCCCTGGTTTCAGTAGATCAGCAGAAATCTGTTCAGCTCACACTTAAGAACTGCTTTGGCATTTAGGTTAGCACTTGCATTAATGCATTTCACGAAGCGGTAAGTACGATTTGCAAGAGAATCCCTTCTGTCATTCAAATGCGGATGTTTGCCTCGCTTTTCACTCGTAAAAGGAGTAAATATTTACCTATGCCTGTAGGGAATCGCTGCAAGGAGCGTGGGCCGGCACACGAACGAACCCCAGCTGCGAGCAGCACCGTGCCCTGTAACGATGCTACCGACACCCCGCGCCGCTGCGGAGCCTCGGCACCCGCGCACGGAACGCCCGAGCACCGAAAGCTCTTTCGGTTTCGCATTTGGAGCCGCCGCAGCCGCTCCGGTGCTGGCCCCATCGCAACCCCAAACCCAATTCCAATCCCAACCCCGGCAGCGCTACCCGAGCGCCCCCCTCGCCTCGCCCGCCCTGCCCGGTGCCCTCCGTCCCTTCCCGCCAAGCGGGACCCGGCCCGCCCTGAGGAGGCGTGAGGGACAGACACAAAAGGGCGTCCCGGCAGGCGCGCGGGCTCCGCGGCGGCGCGGCACCAGCTCCAAAGCGGTGCGGGGCGAGCGGACGGTCCCTGTGCTCATGGCTCGCTCCGCTCACCTCACGCCGCTCCCACGGGCCCCTCGGTCCACCCGGCACGGCCCGGCCCAGCCCGGCCCTCCCGGTACCGCCGCTGCCGCCCTGAGGCCGCGGCGCTGCCCGCGCTTCCGGACGCGGCCGGAAGTGGGCGCTCGTTGCCTCCCGCGGGAGGAGCCTTAAAGGGACAGCACGGCCCAGAGGAGGCGGGCGGGGAAACTGAGGCACGGGGCTGGGCCGTCTTATAGCCCGGGCACCGCCTCAGAGACGGGCGGGGCTGGGCTTGAACGGTGCTACAGCCCGGGCACCGCCTCAGCGACGGACGGGGCTGGGCTTGAACGGTGCTACAGCCCGGGCACCGCCTCAGAGACGGACGGTGCGGGGCCTGAGCGGGGTTCCAGCCCGGGCACCGCCTCAGGGATGGACGGTGATGGCCGAAAAGATTAGTTGGAAGTGAAGCCCCCTAGATTGCTGTCTGCCGAGCAGGTATTTGTTAATTGCAGCGCTAGAGGCGAGGGGGATTTCTCCACCTCGCTCACTCACCCTTGTCGAGTGCTGTGGTTTATTTATACAGTAAGTATTCCTTGATGTTGTTATGTCATTAAATTAGGTCCAGCACATATATGATGATATTATACATAATGTTATCTCATGGTTATAAATAGTTTTTCTGTACTGCCTTGCACCTTGCCAGTTTAGGTGTTCTTGGGGGTCTTCTTCGATGAAGGCTCAAGGTCTTCCTCTCATCTGAACTTCTTAACTTTGTCTTCAGACCATGTGCAGTTATGGTGTTCCTTGGTCTTTCTGGATCTAACCAGACTAAATTCTTCGTTTTGTGGCTAATTGGCTTTATATTTGCCAATTTCTCATTTGTATATCCTCCTACTTCCCAGTATAGCTGCACTTGCCTGTTTGTGAGATTATTCACCTGGCAAGTTTCTGTTTATTTAAACATTAAGCAACTAGCTAATTATAAACTGGCTATTGCATTGTATAGAAATTTATGATTCAGGTTCTATTGGTGTCCTTTACTTCAAGCTATATAAGCATCTTGTAACTTTGACCCAACTTACATCAGTATCACCTTTCTCCACCTCCTTGGTTAAGACCTTACAGGAGAGAGGGGTGAAAAAAGCAAGTCCCCATTTGATCTTCAGCAGCTTCTTCAGCTTTGAAGTGCTGCAAACAGCCTTGGAACTCGTCTGTCTCTGTCTTTGATAATGCCACACAGCTGAAGAGTTTTGTGCTGTAACACCACTCAGGTCATGAAGACACCAGGGAAATGTTTGAAGCGACATGTCTGCTTGAAACACCCAAGTTTTTAGGGTGTTTTTACACTTGAAGCATCTGTCATGCTCTTATTTATAATGCAGTCTGATACACAAAGCTTTGTCAATGTTATTTTCTTCATCGTTCCGTGGAGCCTCTTTGGTTTTTTTTTTTAAACCTCTGCAGAGTTTGCTCTGTTTGCAGTAATACTGAACTATCCACGTGAAAGAACTGCCTCCCCATGCCTGTAATCCCACGGGCCCAGGGAAGAGTTCCTTCCTTGTGCCTTTCAGCACCTGGGAAATAATCAACCTGCAATTATTTGCCCCGGTGCAAACAGATTGCACCCACCTCACCCAGGGAGATGAAGGAGTTTCCTTGCTCCATTCCCAGGGCTGCAGGGAGATGGAAGCCTCTCTTTGCTCAGGTCTGTTTGCCCAAAAGCAACCAGTGCAGTGATAGCTCCAAGTTTACAATTCCTATTTAGCAGAGAAACTGCTTTAAAGGAGTAAAGGTTTTTCCTGGGTAGTTTCTGGGAGGGAGTAACAGGAGCTCATGCCCTGAGGTAACCCTTTGAGCTGGAATGCTCCTGGCTCACTGACAAGGGAGTGAAAGTGCCTCAGAAAAATATTTTTAAAGGTGGTTTTGAAGCCCAAACATGCAAGATAATAAATGGAGAATGAGTTAGCAGAGCTAAAACAAAGGCACCTGTCCTGTCTGTACTACTGATTAAGAGGCACCAATTTCACCCTAGTAACTCTGAATTGCAGCTGGATTGAAGGCCAGAGGAATGCCCTGGAGCAGGGAAACCTCCCAAGGTCTGGGATCCATTACCTGAGCAAGAGATCCCTTACTCACAGCAGATCCTTGGTAAGTGACTGAGAGTAGCTGAATTAGTACTAATGAATAAATCATTAATAAGGTGAGCTTTGAACCTTGGTAAACCACTGTTAAAACTTCATTAAATTCCATCAACTTTATTGAACTGCCAAATCATTCTTTTCACTCAATAAAACATTGCTGCTGCTCTCATTGGAGTGAGGAGCATTCCACTCAGCCACGACAGTTTTCTCTTAAAGCAAAGAATAAAATAAATCTCGGCATGGAGACAGAAGTTTATTTCTGCAAGATCTACTTTACAGACTCTACAACCAGGCATTGTTTGTGCTCTTGCCTGCACACAATTCAGAGCATCTCCATTTCAAGGGGTTTTTTCCCCTGGAAAAAAGACAAACTTTTTAGATTCAGAAATTCAAATTTTTCAGCTTTTAACTTTAAAACCCATGAAGCACCACAAAGACCTAGGTGGAAGTGGTGTGTGTTTCCTCCTCCCATACCATTTCATCACTTTACCCTCAAAGCAGTGGCTGGTGCAGGGGAGGTTGTGCCAGTCTCACAAAAATCCCAGTGCTTTCTATCTTCAGAGAGACTAAAGGCAGACACAGTTAAATACAGGAAGTTTTCCTTTAAAATCCTTTGCTGTAAGTCACCTTCCAAACCCTCCAACAAGGCCTTTATTTCAAGCCATTGAAAGTTCTGGATTTTCAATGATTACTAGAATTGAAGAGGGAAATTGTCACTTATCAAAATGACCCTAAAAAAGCAGGGACTGAATCTTCTTGCTTTACTGTCTAGTACAGCATATGGGAAATATAAACAAGCCTTACAACAAATTTACATATATATTTTTGGGGGCTTTTTACATTATTTCAGTCAATTTACAAATAACCACTGCAGGCAGAAAGTTAAAAGTATCATACAAAACACAAGTACAACATCCATCTTATTAGAATGTAGAAATTATTCTTGGCAAAATAAAATATATATGTATGTATATATATATACACACTGGTTTGTCTCTGTATTCCAAATATTAAATACAACAACATTTTAAATTACTTGTTTTGGTTAGCATGAAATGATGAATAGTAATGGACAAAAGTCTTTTTTCTTTAGAAGGGTTGAGAAAAGTATAAGTCTGCATCAAAAATAAAATCAGTGCTTTTAAGAATAAGATACCTGTTTAAAAAAACCAACTCAAAAGTTGTGCTGTTTTCATCAACACAGATGTCTTAAGACTTGATTATTACAGAGTTTTAAAAGCAAACTGAAAACCTTTTTCCAATCCCATGAATTTAAAAAAAATAAAATTCTGAAAACCAAGTTCATTCATAAAAGGAAGACAGCAGCTCTCAACTCCACAAAAAAAAAAAAATAGTATTTTGAGACATTTAGAAAGCAACTTGGATGCTTACATGAAATCTTCTAAATCCAGAGCTGAATTAAATAAAATGTGGCACAACAGTTCTGTTTAACTCAATCTTCAAGATAAAAACAAGACAATCAGAGGTGCCTATCCTGATTCCTCCATTGCCAACAGCCTGGGTACTTGCAGGGGGTGAGCTGCACCCACTTTCAACCAGACCCATTTGCAGTTAAATATGCAAATGGACAATCAATTAATCACTCTCATTGCCGCAGTTAAAGGTGTCATTGCCTCTCTCTTCATTGGAGTCAAAAATGTCACTGAGTCTGAAAGCCTGCTGCTGCTGCCTGGCTGCTGAACTGGAAAAACTACTGCACTTCCCCTCCTCTTCCCTTAACTTTTCTTCAAGGTCTGGGAGTGTCTTTTCATATAGATAATCAATAATTTCTAAAAGGAAAGAAAAGAAAAAGTGGTTTTAATTGGATCTGTAGAGGAACAGCATCTCACAGACAGAAATTCTGTTGTCAGTATTAAATGCACAAAATCCCTGTATTGTTCTAATCACAGAGGCTGCAGGGAGATCAGGCATAACAAACATGCAAAGAGAAATTAAAATGCAGTCTTAAAACTTTTCAAGGCAAGGTATAAAGAAGAACAGGTTCATAAACAATTGCATGAAGAGAACATTGAAAGTTAAAAAAAGCATTTAGTAAAAGTATAAAGTCTAAGATTTTAGCCAGTTAGTAAAAAATTGAACCAGAAAATGTATCCTCTGAGATTCAAGCCAAAGCCTTAAGGAATACATAGGAACAGCTGACATACTGACCAGAAAAAGTCCTTCTTTTCCAGAGAGGGACAAAGGACACTTTTAGCTTGTAAAACTTTGATTGAACATAGGCTCTAGGAACATCTCTGCAAAGAGAAGAGTTCAAAGAATTAGTGGTGCAAGGAACTATCATAAAGCTTAATTGTTACTGAGTTATCCATTCCTGAGAGTGATGCTAGTCAAACCCAGCTTAGATTAAGGTAGAAATGATGGAATTCAAATAATAATTAACCCATAATATCAAATCATAATTTTTCCCATTAGTTGATGAACATCTGGAAGCACAGATACACTACACCCCAGTATTTAACATTAAGGGTTTCAGATCTTGGCTTCCTGCTCAGTGCTATGCCAGGATATGCAACTGTAATGTTTCCAAAGTGAACATTTCCTACAGTTGTAAAGGTATCAGAACTTTGATTCCTCTGCTTTCACTATCCTTTGTATCCATAAAAAGAAAGAAGGGAGGTTTACCCAATAGCATTACTGATTTCATCCCAGTTTACTTCACTGGCATCCTCTGCTTTTGTTTCATACAACCTGTGAATGTGAGACAGAAGCAGTTTGCAAGCAGAACTCAAGACATCATTCAGTGCTCCAAGCTCCCCCAGTCAGAAATTACAGGACATTTTGTCCACAGAAAGAATGATTACAAAACATGTATCAAGCTGCAAGCAGGCTGTTCTCACCCTGCCAGCTTTTGTAAGCACAGCTCAAACAGTGGGAGATACAAAAACATCCCAGTACTCAGGACTGTACCTTTTAATAAGAGCGATCTTGGACCGTAATCCATTGGTCCCTCTGTACAACTTCTGCCCTCTGGTCAATTTCTTTGTTAAAATTGAATTCCTTTGAAAACACACAAAACCAGGTTTCTATCATTTCAAGCAATTCCAAGCATCAAGATGCTGCTGCTGTCACAGAGATGCAGTGTTCTGCCAAGTGACAGGGGGGATTGGAGGGACAGTCATCAATGGAAAGAATGGTCTTATTTTACCATGAATATTAAGGCAACAAAAAAGTAAAATGATACATTCAATAAAACTATACACTTAACTTTAGCAACAAGCAAAAATAAGAGTGCACTAATCATTACTATATAAAAGAAAGGATAGTGATTGAGAAAGATACATCACCAATTACTTCAGTATTTTACCATCATCCAGATCCTGTCACTGGGGAGCCCCATTTCATAGGCAGGACCTGGAGAACTCTTCCCAGCAACTGGAAAATCCTCCACAGTGTCTCCACCCCTAGGTGAGGTTCCAAATTTGCCCCAAAAGTGGGTCCAGCTTTTATAGGCCCCAAATCAGCAACTCAAAGTGACTTGATTATATTTTTAGCACAGGAACAACTGGATCTGATGACACACTTCCCAACCAGCAGGGGCCAAGGCTTGGCCAGGGCCCAGGCCTTAGCTGGGAGGGTTTCCCCTAAAATACCCTACAAAGAAGCTGCTATTCCTGACAGTTGGGAAAGTTTCTCAAAATAATACATTTCTTGCAGAGAACTACACAAGGTTATGTGAAAGTTTCTGAAGCAGCTGGTTTGGTGTTAAACAGCTGGCATAAGAGTCTCAGTCATCTATTCTGAGGTAAATAATACTGCTGGTGTTAGTCACAATGCCCAGGGTTCAGCGTGTAAGTCAACTCTGCTGCTCAGGCCTCAGCACAGCAGGCAGCAATCAGGCTTTGCTATCACAGCAAACAGAGAACTTGCTGCAGCTAGCAAAGAGTTGTCTCAGACTCATCTGCAATGTCTCTTCTGTGCTCTACAAATTTCTTACCAAAGGATAATCATGGTACAAACCAAAAGTTTTGCAGAATAACACATCCCGGAAGACATTTTACTCTCCCAGTTTAGTCCAAGCCCTCACCATTTCTGTTTGCACTGTCTCCAGTATCGACTTCCCACTTTGGTTTCAATCTCAGTCCATGGCAGTGGCTGGTACAGCTGCTCACGGTCAATCCAGAGATTCCTGTCTGACTGTTCCAGGGAGGAAAGAGAACTTGGATCTTCTGTGATCAGTTTTCTCCTCATCACATCCTTCACTGCACTCATTAACTTCTGGGTCTCTTCCTCTGTCCAAGGACCATAGTTAATAGCTAAAATTGAAAACCCACCAGGTTAAGGCACAATTTAGCATGAATGATTAGGGAAAAAAAGGCAAAAAGAGCAAATGTTTCACTTTGCATGATTTTTATTTATAGGACCGACTTCTTAACACATGTTCTACAAACTCTTCTGCATTCCAAGCTTGAGAGTTCAGCCTAAACACTAAAGAACAGTCTGATCTCCAGTCTGATCTTTTAAAACCTGGCTGCCAAATTCCTTCTGCCCTCCCCAGAAAATCATCTTTTTTAGATGTCAGTTCTGTTAATAGTTATATTTGTTCCACTATTTTCCATTTTCTTTCAGAGATCTTTCTTATCCTTTCCACATGAAAATGCAATCAGTCATGTGAAGAGGACCATCACTATTAATCAATTAACAGATTAAAGACCCCATACTTGAAGGACTTTTAGGGTACCTACATTGTACAGTTCAAATAACATTACACAAAATGAATTGTTTTCTTAAAATTACATACCTGACTTGATTTCAGAAAATTTCATAGCAACTGAGAGGTTAGAACGGGACATCAACTCAGAAATCTTCTTCCAATCATTGCCATGCAGAGCTTGATACTTTTTTAATTGTTCTTTTTCTTCTGCAGTATACCTGGTTGAGGAAATGGGCACAGCTTCAGCTGTAATTTCAAACCATTTCAATCTCTTAAATAGCTGTAACATCTGCAGGTGATCAGTGTTAATCATCACTATCACTTCAAGTCACATTTTAGAACAGAAGAATCAAAAAGGGAAAATGAGTTATCAATCAAGTCACAGTAACTGGCACAAGTGGGAGAGAGGATCTTCATTTGAATCCATTTTTAATTGACAAATAATCAACACAGACTGATATTAGCATTCAGAAACACTTGTAAAGTATCTCTTACCTTCCTTTATAATTATTTGGGTCAAACATCTTCCTTGCTCGATAATATATCAGCCTCCAGGGCCGGGGTATGCCCTCAGCTGGAAGGAAAGGATCATTTTTAACAAACATTTCCAACACTGGTGAGGCCCAAATGAAACAAACCCCAAAACCCAACACCACACATTTTCATGGCCATGCTGTCATCAACAGATCCTCTCCACTCACCAGCTACAAACTGCATGGACTGGCTGTGCATTTGATCCAGGTGTGATTAAAATTGAACTGGCATGCTGAACACTCCCACTGAAGAGAGACATGAGACAGCCACCAAGCAGGACCCTGGGTGCTCACAGACTGTTCCAACTGGGAAAAGCAGGCACTGGGGGCATCAGCAAAAACCAGGTGAAGATCTCTGCTGCAGGAAGATGCCCAAAGACCAAGCCCTGGGAACACACAACCACCTTGGGCAGCAGTGCCCAGCAGAGGGGACTGCAAGGCCCAGAACACTGATGAGACTTTCTGCCAAATCTTCCCAGCCTGGGAGCAAACTCCCAGACTGGAATGAAAGTCACCATCAGGGAAATGTGCCAATGCAGAGGGAAGGACTGTGTGTCTGAAAGAGGAACAAATCTGTAGTTTGATCCCAGCATCCTGATCCATGACAGGCTGTCCTTTACTCTGCCTTGCCTGAGATGATGTCACCAAACACACAGAATAAAGCTCCTGGGGCACTGAGGAGATCCCCATGTCTTGGAAGACTGGCATGACTCAATTTCTTCCACACCCCCCAGTCCTGCACCTGCCACCTATTTACTGGTGACAGTTTCAGACAGGACTTAATCACTCACAGCTGCCATTAGTAATCTTAACGGCAGTTTAGCAAATAATGCACTTAAAGCCATAAAGCCCAAAGCAAGTCTGGAAGTCTTTACTGGTCTTGATCATATTTAATCTTCAAACTCTTCCTATTTGAGACCAGATAATAGGAACAGTGGACTGTGCAGATTATCAACTACACCATGTCAGCAGCTTCTTTTCTTACCAAATTTAGCAACATCAGTGCTTCTCCATAAGAAATATTTTACAGAATATGCCATGATATCACCAGGTTGTAGAAAGCACCATTCAGCTGTCTGAATAACTTAAATACTCACAGATTTTTTCCCAAAATTGATGTTCTGTTTTCAGGCGATGGATGATGTATTTATCTTCTGGATACCTCGAGGTAAACAAAAGTTTTTCAGCACTGTCTATTCCAGTAAGTTCCAAGAACTCTTCAACATTTTTCCTGATCTGTTTATTTTCCTTCTGGGTAAATCTGCCAAACTTGACAGCTATACCTAAAATATAGAAAGGTTAAAAAAAAACCAAGTCAAACCTCAAGTACCATCTCTTGCACATCTCAGGTATCAACAAATTCAGAGGGAAAAAGAGAAAACTGAAAAGAGACCAAACCAGCTGGGAATGAGCAATTAACACACAAGTTTGGACTGAAATTTGCCAATGTGGAAGCAGATGCTACAAAACAGAGAAACAGAAAATCTACCAATGGAATGAAGTGAACCAGACTGTGGGTGCAACAGACACGACACTGTGTCCAAACATCAGCAGAGCTGCACAGTCCTTCCTCACTGCAACAGGACTTCAGAGAGCTCACCCTGTTTTTTAAACTCCTTAAACCTCATTAGGTCTCTTCCAGCCATTTTCCTGACTGAACTGTCTGATATATTCTTCACATGAGGAATAAACTCTTCCAGTTCTTGTCTTGCAATATCCAAATCCACAACTGAAGTCATGGCAGGGTCCAGGCCTTCCTCACCATCCACACTGACCTCATCAGAGGCTGCCAGTTCAGCAAAGGAATTGTTCTGCTGCTTTTCATGTGATGCCAAGGCTTTTGGTGTCCTGATAGAGAACAAAAAAAAAAAAGGGCATAAAATAAAATACACCACTAGAACTCCAAACCAGAGATGTTGTTACCATCTTTACCATTAAAAGAATTTAAATATTTGTCAATTACAGAACAAAAAATACTTCACACATCCACTGCCTTGCATTTCTAACCTTTTAACATAATAATTGCAATTTATTTCCAAATTTCTATACTTACAATAATCAAGGAGCTTTCTGAAGTTCTGAAAATCCACAAAACTCTGACACATGGGCATACTGAAGAAATAATGTCTCTTGCTAGCACTGGCCCACAGATTTTTTTCCATCTGTCTCTTACTAGTGCTCCTGTTTTGTTTTCTAGACACTGCAAAGGCATCAAGAACTACTTACACGAGCATTTATTTGCACAGAACATTCAATTGTTTAGCTGACCTTACTAATTGCTTGGTTAAAGTGCACATGGTCACTATAAATATCAATTTTTTAAAATGAAGTCCTTTTTCCCCCCACTTTTCTTTTTTAAAATGTGAATTGTTTGAAGGCAAATTATTTCTATACCTACAGTTTTTAAAGAGGAGAAAAGAGCCTACACTGAAGCATTCTTAAAAATTGTTGGATCTCCACAAGAAAACTGAGGTTTTAAAGTTGGGCTCTAACATCACAAATGCTGTGTGTTCAAAGTTTTTCTTTAAAACACACTCAAAACAGAATGAAGAAAAACCTGGAGGCCAAATAACAAAAGGAATGTATTTGGGGAGAGGAGGAAGGAAAAAACCCCCCAAAGAAAACCTGAACTTACATCACATCAGATTCTGAAGAGCTTTCTTCCATGACATAAGGGCTGCTCTTAATGGCCTTCTTAGCAAGTGCTGGAGTCCTCTCAGCTCGCCCAGCTGCTTTACTGGGGGTGGAAAAGCCAGCAGGGAGCTCCATGGAGACCTCAGTGATGGCAGCATCACAGCCTCCATCCTCACCTGCAGGGCAAGGCCACCCCCTGTCCTGCCCTGAGGGTGACAGCAGTGGCTCAGCTGCTCCCTCTGTGTCCTCCTGGCCACTGCCCTCTCTCCTCTTCTTCCTCTTCTTTTTGGATTTCTCTTTGTGGCCCTTGCTGTGTTGCTCAGAGGGAGGCAGCTCACACACCTCATCCTCTTCAGGCTGCTTCTCTTTCCTTTTCTTCTTGTGCTTTTTAAAATAAACATAATCAGCAGCCTCCTCCTGGCAGTCCTGGTTCACAGGGACACAGCTGACATCGCTGAGCTCATGGCTGCTGTCCTCCCCCTTCCTCTTCCTCTTCTTCCTCGGGGAAGCAGCTGCTCCAGTCCCATTGCTGAGCTCATGCTCCAACTTCACAAAGTATCTATCCAGCAGACTCTGCTGCTTTTCACCCTTTTTTTTCAGTTTTTTCTTCTTTTCCTTGCCCTCCTCAGCCTGTGCTGCTGCATCTTCAAAGAGCACTGGGGAAATGTGGCCAGGCTCTGCATCTTCCACACTTTCAGCATTTTCATGGTTGTTGTTGAACTCATTTGGTTTCCTCTTCTTCTTTTTCTTCTTCTTGACAAAATCTTGGACTTGAAAATCACCTGCAGGTGCTCTGTCTTTCATTTTTTTTCCTTAAATAAAAGAGAGTTTTATTGAAGTGTTGTCATTTATAAACCATTTTTGTTTAAAACAAAACACCTCTCCTCCCAAAAAAAAAACCAACAAAAAGCACAAAACCCACCCAAAACCTTAACAATTAAAACCTCAATTTTATCTTAGACTCTTACTTTTCAATCCAGTTAGTTTTCTAAAGTGCCTAGGAAAAGCTGATGCCTTCTTTGTCAAACAGATGTGCATCACAGCTGTCCCCAGCCTCCAAAGTGCTTTTCTACAACAAGAAACACTTTCAATAAAGTCAATAAATATTAGCTTTGATTTTGAATAGCTGAGCAACGTCTGGCTAGTATGTTCAACTCAGCTTTCAGCACTGAAACAGCACCCAGCTAAAAACAACATTGAAACATGAGACTCATCAGCACTAAACCCAAAATTCTCTGATTAGAAGTTTCTGAGGGGCCGAGCTCAGCCCAGCCGGCAGGATTCAATCACACAGAGCAGCCAGGAAGCATTTTCAGCACATTTTCTACATCCAGCACATACAAAACATTCACCGCGTAACACCCCCTGTCACGTTTGAAACACGCGCCCTTGAATTTCGCATTCCCCGGCCGGTCCCGGGCATCCCCTCCCCGCCAGCGAGGGGAACGAGCGGCCCCGAAAGCTCCGCGGAGCTCAAACCACAGCTCGCCCCTAGGCCCAGACACCGAGAAACCCCGGCTGAGCACGGCCAGGCCGGACTCCACCGCTCCGGGGCTACCGAGGGAGACTCCCAGCGCTCCCACAGCGCTCTGGGCAGCCCCGGGCTGTGAGGAGCCCACAATCCCCCCCGCCGCCCCTCCGCGCCCCCCGCCCCGCCGGGCCTCCCGTTACCTCCACGCGGTGTGCACCCGCGCCGCCGGCCCCCCGCGCACCGCCCCCGGCCTATCGGTTCCTCGGGCGGAAGCGGCCCCAGCCGGACCCATCAGAGCGGCGCACCGCCTGTTGCCTGGAGACGGACGCCGCCGCGCGCGCCGCGAGTTCGGTGGGAGAACCCCGGCACCGGCACCGGGCCGTGCAGGGACCCCCGGATCGGCACCGGCACCGGGCCCTGCAGAGACCCTCGGGATCGGTACCGCGGCCGTGCAGTGACCCCCGGGATCGGAATCGGCGCCGGGACCGCCGAGACAGCCCCGGCACGGGGACAGCCGAGACTCCCCCCCCCAGCACCCGGACCGGCCCGGGAGCGGCCCCGCGCCATGGCGGGCTGCAGAGCGGGGCCCCGGCGGCGGCCCATGACCTTGGCCGAGGCGGGTCCGGGCACGGAGAACGAGCGGCTGGGGCTGGTCCGGCTCAGTATGCTTCGCAACCCGCTCATCATCAAGGTGAGCCCCGCGACCTCCATCCCCGAGCCCCCATCCCATCGTCGTGGCCGCCTCCCATCCCACAGCCAGCAGGGAGGGTGGGGGTCACGGTCACCGCGGGCAGCTTCACAGCAGAAAAGTTTCCCCTTAAAGCCGTTCAAATCAGTTTTCCCCTCCACACTGATTTATATGACAAGGAAATTGTGTTTCCCCGCTGCTCCTTCGCAAGCATGGCCGTGTTTGAACGAGCTGTCCGCAGCCGGTGATGGGCACAGAGCAGGATGGGCTCTCCCTGCGTGGGTTTCCCCAAGTCCCGAGGTCTGGGAAGCACTCGGGGACAGGCACCGAGATGTCACTGGGGCTGCTCTCCAGCCCTAGAGACAGCAGAGGGGTCCCGGGGAGAGGGTCACACAAACTGTACCCACCTAAATTACACCGCCCCTCGGAAGGGGCCGCCCGGGGCGGTTTGGAGTCTCCTCTCTGGAGAAGTCCAAGGAACGCCTGGCACTCAGCGCCCTGTCGGGGGCGACAAGGTTCTGATGGGTCACAGGCTGGACTCGATGATTTTGGAAGTCCTTTGCACCCTAAGTGACTTTGTGGTTCTGTAATTAGCATTTTTAGACCTGCTCTAGAGGTTCTGCTCCCTTCCCAAACTCCCGGCCCTTCTCAGTTCTTTATTCCCACTCCCATCCCTGCCCTGCGCACCTGCTGAGCTGGGCATGCAGCTCGCAAAGTTTTAATCATGTCACTTCGGTCGGTTCCTCCTCCTCGACACCCAGCGCAGTCAGGCTGTCCCCGAGCAGCAGCTGAAGTGCAGCTCTCGTCCCCTGGATGGCACTCGCAGAACGGCTTCGAGCCCGCAGCGAGCCCCGAGCCCGCCCAGCTCCCCCGCACGGGCACCGAGAGCTTCGAGCCCTTCCCCTGCCACAACTCCGGCTCCCGAGCCTCCTTTCCCCGCTTAAACCGCGGATTTCCAGCCGGAATTCGGCTCTTGGGTTCCCTCCGTAATCGCACCTGGCACCAGCAGGCTTAGAAGTTGGTAAAATTAGGGAATTTGGAGCGTCACTGGAAATGTGAGACTTCGCAGTGTTGAATTCTTTTGTAACTCTAAAAATCTATGGGGGAATTTTGTTAGGCATAGGGAAAAAAAAAAAGCAGGCTTTGCATCAGAACTCAAAAGCAGCCTCACTTGTTCAAATCCACACCTTCTACTTTCTTTCTTTTCTCTGGATCCCTGAAGTTGGATGGGAAGGAGAACTCTTGCAGAGCATCCTGGCACTGGGAATTCTGAGCAATTTTAAATGGTGGGATGTTTTAATAAATTAAGAGACAATTTAGATTTCTGCAATCTGGTGAAACTAAACTTTGAGCAAGTTTTAGAAGGAAAAGATAGTGTTCAATTTCAGTATTCTGGACGATTTCTGTTTCCTCAAGGCTTCCTTGCAGGAGGGTTTGTGCTGGTAGGGATGTGAGGAGATTTGCATCCACCTGGTGCAATCCTCGAGCACGCAGTAAGCCGGGTGATAGCAGGGACGCTTTCACTCTTGGAATCAGTAATTGCACTTCATGGTGGGTTCTGCTGGAGTTTGTGCAGCAAACTGCTGCCCCCCTGCCAGCTGCCTTCCACACTGCCCCGGGGAGTGCTGGATTCACCAGGGTGTCCCTCTCTGCAGGGGGGTGACGGGGTGGGGGGGCAGTTTGCTGGACAAACGGGACACACTGACAGCATCAGCCCTCTGCCCTTCCTCCTCCTCCTCCTCCTCCTCCTCCTCCTGCTGCTTCCAGCTGCAGCCTGGAATCCCCTCCTCCCCAGGACAGCCCTGGGAACCCTCATCCTCTGGAGAGGATGGCCAGCAGGTCCCAGCCCTCGTGCTGAAACTGAAGGACACAAAGATGGTTTAGGAGAAAAGGACAAAAGGTTTGGAGCCAACTGCAGCTTGGAGGAGTGCTGCTGGCAGCCGAGGGAGGGCATGAGGAACACACAGCTCCAACAGCTGCCAGGGAGGGTCTCTGGGCAGCAAATACAGAGCAACCTGAGGCCAGTGGAGATGGATGGGACACTTGGTCCCTGATCCTCCTCCAAATAGCACTTGGACCCTAAAACAGTGGTGCAAGTGTGACAAATCTACTCTGCAGCAGGCAAAGGACATCCTTCTTTCTCTCTGAGTTATTTTATGCATGTTCTGAATATGGCATCACGTATCTAAACATGATCCCTGCCCAGGCTGAGCCTCCTGCCTCAGCTCTGCTCAGCCCCAGCCTCCCCACAGGACGTGTCCACACACTCTCCTATAAAACCATCATCTTCTCACATGAACATTTCTAGGGATGAGTGCTCTGTTTCTCTGCTAGAATGTATGTTGTGTTTTAATTAATCAAGGACTTAATTTGGTTATCAGTATATATTTGCTTGCAGCATAAAACTGAGGAAAGCATTTCA
This sequence comes from Serinus canaria, assembly GCF_022539315.1. Classification (NCBI taxonomy): domain Eukaryota; kingdom Metazoa; phylum Chordata; class Aves; order Passeriformes; family Fringillidae; genus Serinus; species Serinus canaria. The sequence continues at coordinate 4,084,937 of NC_066330.1, read as the reverse complement.
TCTACTGATGCCAGTAAAAATCTGAGCAAAGCATTTTTGGTCTGTTCTCACCAGTAAAAGCCTTAGCCAAGCACTTTTCCAGTACAAACTTACTGAAAACTCCTGTGTTACAAAAATAAACCAGCTCTGGGCAGGAAATAAGAGTTTACCACACTTAACCCCTGGCAAGCTCGACACAGACTTCAGAAATAGTGACCCACAGCAGTTTGATTACATTTAGATTAATATCTTCTGTATAATATGGTATAATTAAGTTCAAGCTCTCACTGACAAAGTCATTGTCACCAGCAAGGAGTTGGATTTACCTTCTTTAATGTGTGAAGGTAAATAGGAAATCCAGCCCCAAGGTAAATGGGAAATCCAGCCCCACGTGCCAAAGCATCCCCTTACCTGTCCAGGTGGAGCCAGGGGCCACGCAGAGAGCGGGAGCTGCTCTCCAGGAAAAGGCCTGAGAAGTATCTGGCTCATCTTCAGAGCCCTTTCTGCTGCTCCCAACATGGAAAAGTTGTTTCCAAACTGGCAGTTCTGAGGAGGAAGAGGAGAAGGATGGTGTTGGTGCTCTGCTGGCCAGGAAAGGCTGGCACCAGGTCCCAGTGCAGACTGCAGGAGAAGCAGATTTAACAAACAACCGCAGGAATGTGCAGTGTTTATTTTACAAGCTTGTTATTTACATGACAACTGATGCCAGGCTGTCTTTATTGGTCTGAATGCCAGGGCATTTAGGGTTCATTTTCCTAAGCTTTCCTCCTCAGCCCTGAGGGCTGGAAGTTTCTCTTTTTTTTCCCAAATGAGATCGAACAGAAGCTTCAGGATTCAGACAACAAAATTTCAGCAGCTACGATCTCTTGAAGAATATACGATCAAAAAAGCACCAAAACCCACAGGAACTGGCACAGTGATAGCTTTGGCTTTGGAATTCCCAGCAAAGGAAGGATTAGCCAGGCCAGGAGAGTGAACTGCCCTGTTTGGTGGGTGAAGGGGATGAACAGAAGAGCTTTCCCTGGGCTCACCCAGGAGCCTGCTCCATGCCCAGGGACAGCAGCTCCTGTTACCCAAGGGACTGCACTCCCTGTGTGGGTACCAAGTAAAGGCAGAAATCACCCACCACATTTTTCTTTTTCCTTTCGTGCCTAGTGAAGCTCACAATGAAGTATTTCTTAGCTGACTGTCACAGAGCAAGGCACTGCTGACAATTGTTGCAAAATCGTTTTCATTTCTGGAAAGATCCATAGGATGGACACTACAAAAGCAAGTGGGGCCATTTTGTCAAACTAAAATTTTGTCACATAGTGGAAAAGGAAAAGAAAAAGCTGTAATTAAGCAAGAGACAAAGCTGGACAAGTGCATGGTGTGAAAAAGAATATTATAACTTCAAGCTGTAAACTGCATCATCACAAACATCTCTTGGAATAGAAATTACTGACAGGGCAGGTTTTCCATCACTCTGAAGCTTTTATTATTGACCTGCACTATGGCTGCAACAGGGCTTTTACATCTGAATGCTGTGCTTCATCTTTGAGCCTTTAACCCTCAGCTTCCCGGCTGATTTGGGTTTCTATTTTTTTAACATTCTCTCCAAATCCACTCATCTTCTTTATCTCTTGACGAGGAGTCAAGGTGAACTCGGCACGGGTGAGGAACGGGACTGTCAGAAGCAAAATCATTCCCTCTGCACAGAGCAGCCCCACAGCCCAGGGAGGGCTCTCAGGTCCCTCTGCTCCTCTCAAGGGACTTGGGGTTCAGCCACAGCCAGGATCTGAACCAAGATCCCCCCGGTGCCAAACTGCTGATCACAGCCCTGTCAGGCAGCTCCCAGAGGGTTTGGGTAACTTCCCTCAGGTGTTAGCTTTGATGATTTCAATAAATGTTCCCTCCCCTAACCCAAACCTGCTCACAGCTATTTGGGATCAATGCATTTATTGGAAATTCGGTCAGAGAGCAGAGTTCAGTTTCTCTGTCTCTCACAGACAGAGCAGCCACAAGTACCATGAGCTGTATTTGGAATAAGGTTGTTTTATTTGGTGTTAATTATTCTCTTTACCTCAAATCACTGCATGTGCTGAACATCCTGCCTTCTGTGCTTGCTGCTTGGGGACACTGAGGTTTAATTAGTGTTTATGCAGCATTTTGTGTGCTGATTGCTATTATTATTATATCACGAGTACTATTATATTTTTGCAATCTAAGACCAGTGTTGTGCTTTTAAAAATGTATTCTGAGATGTCTATGCAGTGCCTCAATAATTCATTAGAGAAATAAACTAATGAAGGGCTGGTTAGTCAAATAATCATTAGGTTTGGTTCTGAGCTTTCCTTCCAATGCTCTGACTTCTAAGGGTTTTCTTCTCAGCATGAACTCATTTAAGATTTTAAATGAATTATTTGGTACACTAAAAATTAAACTCCTTATGAGCTTTAGTGCCCTCCCATATTTTGCACGGGCACTGCTGAAATAAATAAGGTATTTCCAAGAGGCAAGTAAACATTGTGCATGGATAATAGTGGGTTTTTCCTCGTGGTTGTTTGAACACAGGCTCCAAAGTGCCAGCTGTGACTCAGCAGGCAGAGGGACAGCCCCAGCAGCACGGGCCTGGGAAGCTGCTCACTCCCAAGATCCACAGGCAGGATGTAAAATCAAGCAAAAGGGCATTTTGATCCTTTATGTGAACAAAACAATGCAAATTGGTGAGACTAATAAGCCCAGAAACATTACAAGGTGAATGCCTTTTATGTTTGTGAAAATCTTCTATGTTTATTTGTCTAATACAATGGAAATAAAGCTTCAAAGGCTCTTTGATTTAAAAGTGCATTATTGAAGTCAGCCAGCACAATAATAATGGTTAGACCAAACTGTTGCAGTGTGACCCTAATAGCAGTGTCAGAGCAGAAAACATTTGTACAGCCTCTTGCCCAAGTTGGTGGGGATGTAAAAACAAAAATTTAGCCAAAGGACCAGAGGATGTAGGCAGGAGAGGGAAAAAACTAAAATGAAATGGGTCACAAATGTATCCATACATTCACAGTGCACCCAGAGCTGCTGCAGGCTATAAATTTTTATGATGAACCTAAAACTCAGGCTTTATTCTCAGAAAGATTTAAGAAACTTGGGGGAGAGCCACTGCCTGTTTTAGTGCTGCCCCCAAGCCACACGAAGCCAAGAGATGATTTTCAGACTAATTCCAATTGAAGACACCACAGAGAAAGTCAGGGATATCCCAAATCCCACTGCAGTGCCCTTAACCCACCAACCCTGCTCCAGGGACACTGAGCCCAGCAGGCTGAGAGCAGCACCAGAGAGCGGCTAAAACTTGAAACAGCACTGGAATATCTCTGCCCTCTTTCCTCTCCAACCTCAGCTTCCCACTCCAACACCAATAAAAACTTTCCTTCTCTGGAAGAGGCACCACAAAGTGCCCTGAGCACAGAGGAAAAGCTGGTGGGGGCTCATTGAGGACAGGAGGGTGTCGGGCAGGCAAAGAGTTTGCAGCTGCCCAAGGAAAAGGTGAAAAGCTCTTTATTTTTAAACATTCCCCTCTTTTTGAGTGCAGAATGTAGAGCCAAGAGAGAGTGTTGTCAGCAGTCACAGGGACCAGCGTTTTCAGCTCCTGATTTTTGGGAGTTTTTAGCCACACTTTCCCCAAGGGCAGATTGCTTTCCATGCAAATTCTTAGAGATGCTCTTATGCCTGATTATTGGATTTCAGAAGCTTTTGTCATCTTGCAGGGATTGTTTTGTTCTTGCTTGGCTGCTCACATTGTACAGATTAGACAGAACCTGCATTGCTGAGAATATTTTCTTTTTTAACCATTTGTACTTTATAAAATAAATTACACTGACTTTCCCACTCACATTTATTTGAAGTAGCAAAGATAAATGCAAGTGGGATCTACGACTAGATTTCCAGCCACAGCCTTTAAGAAAACTTCAATATCAAGGGAAATATCTCTAGTTTGATTTGTTTAAGCAAACCAACACGAGGTTTGTGCCTAAAAATCTTACAAGTGAAACCTGATTAAAAATAATAGCGTAACTCCCAGGCTGGGGGGATAAAAACCCTCAAAGCAAACACAGTGAACCTTGCATTGCTCCATAAAGAGCAAACCAGCCTGAAAAATAACACTGGTTTTAATCAGGAGCTTTGGCTTGCTCGCCCAGGTAGAAGAGCCCTTTTGTTTGCAGCTTTTCAACTTCCCGACTTACATTTGCTGTCTCCATCACCCTCTGGTGGCTCCCAGGGGATTCCAGTGGGCTGATCAGGACTGTAACTCCATTAATTACCACGTATTACAGTGTGTTAAAGCCTTAATACAACCAGAAATGCAACTTTCCCTACATCAGTCATCCCTGCTCTGCTCCTGGTGCTGTCCCACCTCTGCCTCCAAAATCAGGCAGCTAAAATTGTTCCCAGCTTAGCCCCAGCCCTGAAAAGCACAGTCCCAGATCACACTGGCAGTTAGTTAGCATTTAGATAGGCTGGGACAGGGCTCTGTACAATAGGCATCAAAGCTGAACTCTTGGTGCAGGGAGAGGGATTAATTTCTTTAACCAACATGCCTGATCTGGCCTATCTCATTACCCTGCCTTGTCAGTGTCGATGTTAGATTTGATTGAAGATTATACCATTTAGGCCTTTCCCCTGCTTTCCACAGAAATCAGGCCTATTGAATTGCACATTCTTCCATGGGCCCCTGTCAATACTCAGTGGCTTGAGCCTCTAATTCTGCTTCATTTAAACTTCATCAACTTTTCCAATCAAGTGGAAGGATCTGAAATAGGCTCCGTAAGCAGAAAGGGCCTTTTTCCTTTTGTCAGATAATTTATTCTGTTTTCTCTTTCTCTCCCCCTCGCTTCCCCACCTCTTTCTCTTTTTCTTCTTTTCGCTCCCTTTCCCTGATGCTGAAAATGAGATTACAGTATTTAAATGACTATGATAATCAATCGGGGGACCTTGAGCCGAGATTGAGGTTAATTTTTCTTAGCAGAACAAAGAAGCGTGATGCCATGGGGGATTTGAAGGTGCAATCTGTGTTTCATGCTTGTATTCCTGCCCCCCCCACCCCAAAACTGCAGTTTTAGGAGTCTTTTCTTGTTACTAACTATGCAGTTGTTGTGATTTCTTAGAGGAGAGGAGAAATGTAATTTCGGGGTTGATAAATAGCTAACAACCTTCAATCAACGATTTTAATAGGAAAAAACAATTCACTTACATGGAGAGACTGCAGATCTAATGAAAGTGTTATCATTACCTTATTTATTTTTAAATATACTTGGAATAATTTTCTGCAGTGCTAGGAACAGTCCTTCCAGCCTGCACAGCAGAGTTGTGAACTTTTAACTGAATACTCCTTTTACTCAGCCACTCTTCCTACTGAGCAGCTTTCTTGGCTGCTTGGAAAAAAGTTGATGCTTTTGTCATGATTTTGCTAATCAGGAATGGAATCGCTTATGTTCATCTCAGAAGCTGCCTTGAAATGGCTTGTTAAGTCTTTAGATGATGTATTTTTGGTTGTAACACGCCAGCATTCACTCACCTGGATCTTTCCCATTCCCTGCTCTGGAAGATAGAAAGAGAAAAATATGCATTTCTTTGCTTCCATCCCAGCTGTCTTGTCAGTGCTGTTTTACATGCTGCCACCCAATGTTATCTTTTATTTGTGTCAGGAGAGAGGATTTGACAAGTTCAGTATACAATGTTCATTTGGCAAGGCAAATTTTTCATACCAATTTTGAGTAGAAAATGAAACCATCTTTCAACACAATGAGCGACATCATTTTTGGACAGACTTATTATGAGAAGAAGAATTGCAAAACTTTATTTTCCTGCACGATGCAGAAGAAAAACAAACCAGGAAATGAGACATTTAAACAAACAACAACAACAAAAAACCCCAAATGTGTATGAATGCTTGAAGCCATCAGTTTGTTTTAGAAATAAAAATTAACCACCAGCTGCTGTCAGGTAGCTGTGGCCTCCTTTTTGTTAATCAGATGCTGCTGAATTTGGTTGCATCATAATGTAGCTTAGTTTCAAACCTTTTTAAGCTCTCAGAGAACTGGGGAAGGCAGACCAGACTGACTTTGGAAGTTTGTCAGCTTTTGCCAAGCCAACCAACACTGGTGGTTTGGGAAAGGGCTCAGGGTGTGAGAGAGGGAGGGTCCAGGGGCATTTCAAAGGTGCTTTGCCTCCACTCAGAATCCCAAATGTAACTTCTGGCAGTACTAAATACTCTGAACAAGCCAATTAATGGAAAAATCTCATAGTAAATTCAATTGGGTTTGTGTCTGGCAGCCCCCCAGCACAAAGGGCTTCTGCTCCATGACCAGGAAGGGCTGGTGCCACTGCAGAGTGAGGGTCCAGGACACTTAAATGGATATTGCCTGAGGAACACCATGCATTCAAAAGGGCTGTCAAAGCTTCACTGGGTGACAAATTCATTTTAGCCCCCAGGACCCTGCAGGGTTGGGAGGTGCAGTCTGAGAGCTGTGTGGGTTTGGGCTGAATGTCTTGCATGTCCTCAGCCCCTGGTGGGAATTGATGCTCTTTGGTGCCCCAGCTTTGCCCCTCTGGGAATTTTACCCCCAACAAAAGCAGCAGTAGCCCCAAAATGTCTCAGCAGACTGGAGGGAGCTGTGTGTGTTTCAGGCAGTGTTTTGCTCTTAGAGTTTTCTGTCTTTAAGCAAATGTTGACTCACCAAGGGGAAATTAAAACTCCATTAGACATTGCCACGCTGCAGAACAGACCCCATTACAGCGGCCGAGCTGCAATTAATTGGTTTCCTCAGATATCACTTAATTCTGGGAAGGCACAGAGAGATGGGAAGGACAAGGCTGATCTAAACAATAATTTCCTAAAATAACATAATCTAAATAAACTAATGAAGTGATTACATAGTTATTAATCTAATATGAAGAAGAGTCAGAAGAAAATATTGGGTATATAACAATTTAGAAAGAACAGTGGAGTTAATACCATTCTGGTTAGACTCATCATGAGGCAATCAGCATTTGTGCTTAGAGATGGATGCTGGTTTTGCAGATTAATTATATTTTGTGCTAAAAGCTGCCATTTCAAAGTGTCCCATCTTCTGCTTTTTTTGGTCTGTTGTTCATCCTCAACTCTTCAACACCCAGATGGAAGGAACCACTGTCTGTGAGGCACTGCCCCAAACAACTTTGGGGGTTGTTTTGTTTTTAAAGTAAAGTTAATTTTGGATTAAGAAATGTAAAGCAAAATAACCATAAAAACAGACTCCCTTGTGTGCAGATAGAATAATCAGCAATTTGAAAATATTCTGGCCCAGAGAGGGCTCTCCACAGGCAGTCCCTGTGCAGAGAGGCAGTGGGGAGCTGCCTGTGAGGGTGCAGCAGTGCCTTGGGTGCTGTGGGGGTCCCCAGGGCCAGGCAGGGTCCCCCCAGCCTGGGACCAGTGCAGGGAGCAGATCCTGCCATTCCCACAGAGCTCCTCTGGGCAGAGCTCAGTCCCTTGCATCAGCAGGGTAGAGAAAGTATTTGGCTTCAGGAGAATAAATAACTAGGCCTTATAAGTCATTAAAAATGTATTACAAGAAAAATACAGTGCAGCTATAAATAGAAAACAAAGCAACTCCTATATAAACTTTTACAATTGCTGCTACTCTGACTATTTTTCACTGTCTGGTTTTAAGTGAGTTTAGCATCTGTGATCTCTGGAGACTGAGATCCCTTGACGCTGCAGCTCTCCTGGCAGTACTCTGGCCTCTGCAAGGCTCCCCTAGGTTGGGTGATGAGCTTTGGTGACAGGAGCTCAGGAGTGTGACTGCTCAGCCTGGCTGAGGCTCTGGTCAGTCCCAAACTGGAACTCCAGGTTCCCCCCCTTCTCTTTTTTAAAATATTTTAATGTGTATTTGTGACAGTCTGACATGCAGCAGTTACTTCCATAAAAGACATCACCTGTCCCTGCCAGCCCCCACAGAAACAGACCTTAATATGAAATAAACTCTATACAGCAAGGCATTAATCATTCAGGGATACATCAGTACTGTCTCCCTTCTGGTTATTACTTAAAATAGTTCACGTAGGTAACATCAAGCACTCAGAATAATTTTTAAACCTTTGTGAAGGAACAGACATGGCTTTTGAAGAAGCCAGTATTATCTCCACATTGTGCTCAGCTGAAGTCAGGGGGAGTTTGTTTTCAGGGGAGAGGAATTGCACTTTGTGCTTTCACACTTTAGTGTTAAAGAGTTTTTGTCATCTGGTCTGATTTTCTTTTTGTCATGGCAAGCAATAAAGTGGAAGAATTTGGTGGTTGATACACCTTAATGCAAAGATGTGTTAACCTTACTCTGCTGGTACCCACAGCAAAGAAGGTACCTCAAAGGTACCTCAAATTTCAACTAAATTCAGCTGTGTGATGCTCTGACTTTCAAAAATCAAATCCTGACTGTGACCCCACCATAAATTCTCCACCACAGAATCCTCCCAACACTGAAACTCCCACGTGTAGCTAATGGGGTGTTCCAAGGGAAAGCCTGAGCTGCCTGGGCTGGACAGTGATGAACAATTAGAGGTTGCAGGACCCAGGTGGAATGAAGATTCCACAGTTAAATATTCAGGTCAGGGAAAGTAGGCCACAGATCTAAATGGTGAATCCTAATAATCCTAATGGAATCCTAATAGCCCAAGCAGAGTCATGGAGGAGGACATTTTGTGCAGCTCACATCTTAAGAAATGTGATGTTTTCCTGTGTGAGAGATCTTGGGCTGCACCAAATCCCTGACTGCAATGTGGGGACTCCAACTTGTTTGAAAATAAACCCGAGCACTGCAGTGGGGTCACTCACACCTCTGTGGGTGTGGGGGAGAGCAAATGAGCTCTTCTGGACATGCACCCTGGACTGCACTGCCAGCTGTGGAAACTGCTGGCTGGAAATGCTGGCTGAGGGTTTCTTAAAAGAGCAGACCCACTGGGCTAATTCCTACAAAAATGTGAAATTCAGCAAGCGATAACTGGAAAAATTTCCTTTCCATTAAATGTGGGCTCTCACTTTGTTTTCTTCCTAAACTCTCAAAATCCTCTTTTCTAAAACACTCCCCCAGCCTCCTCCAGTTGGGGTCTCCTTGTTCACCCCCCTCCTGCAAGGCTGTCAGCATCCCACAGTCCCTTTAATTTAGGAATTTAACAAGTAATTCTAAATTGGGATGCTGGAAAACCTGTGATCATATCTACCATGTCTAGCCCATCAGATGTGGTTCTGTGCTTTCTCTGCCCTGAAAACAAAGGGGAAGAGAGTTGAACACATGGTATCCTCAACTAGAAAGGACTTTGCTGTAAGAGGATATTGAGTTGTTTTGTAAAGCCCAATATTACGCTTGAATTATGCCTGAATCAGGAGAAAGGACATTGTTAAAGAGCCCTAAACATTGACCACAGTGGATCTTCTTTCTTCCAAGCCCTTCAGCAGTGTTGTTTTTGGCTGGTAATGATTTGGTATTGTATTTATAAGCCGTCAGGGTAATCCAGAGAGCAGCAGGAGGGGCAGTTGCCTTAAATAAAGCTTTACAATGCTGCTAATTAAAATGATCCTTCCTCTCCCTGTGATGACTAATGAGACAGAAAGAAGAACCAGGGAGGGTTAATGAAAATGTTGCCGTTAGATTCCCTATTTTTAATTGGTCTTTGTAATGTTTTAATCTTCTTTATGGTGTGGGGGTGGAAATGGAGAAATTTTCTTTCAACCTTTCTTGCACTGTGCAGCACGTGGCATTTGAAACGTCCAGTTCTAGCTTTATATTAGGAGTTTGTAACCACAGCTCTGAAGCAGAGCGTAGCCTTGAGATGGAAGAAGCAATTTCAGACTTAACTGAGACCAGAAAGAAGAAATGTGAAAGCTGGTTTTAAGCTCAAGCTTCCAAAGCTCCAAGGGAGCATTCGTACCCTGAGGACTGGGGCTAAGATCTATTGTGAAGGATTGGCACTGATGCTCAATAGTATTTACAGCTTTAGGTCATGATGCTCTGTTAAATGCAATATTTATCCCATGAGCATGTCACAGTTCACCTCAGATGTCAAGAATTCAATTAATATTCTATTTAATAGAACACACCATGACCTAACCTTTTAATACTCTTAGTGCGTCTGAGCCCTCCTTATTAGTGTCACTTTCCAACTTTCCTTCTCAGCTGATGCATCTCACAACAACTGGGATGGGGAAATTGGGAGCAGGGGGAGAGAGGAAGAGATTTAAATTACTTTTGGACCTCACTGTGAGGATTCAGCAGCTTTATCCTCTGTAAGACCTGGCTCCCAGGGGTTTAGCACACCCTGCTTTCTCCATTTTCAAAGGTTCTGCAGGTTCCAACTTTCTGTAGATTCAAACCCACAAAAGGCACTGCCAAATTTTTCATGGTTTGAGCTGATCCAGTTTCAAACAGCATTGCCCCTGCCTCACATCACATTATCGAGCTGGGGATCAGGGGAAAGCATTCATGTGAGCAACACCTGCAGGATTCAATCTTTGGCTTCAGATTTTGCCTGTGTGCTGTGGGGTGGGTTATAAATACTCCAGGACTGGGAGATCAGCACTGCAGAGATTTCCCTGCATTGCATCTGGAAACTGTCTCAGGAGGTGAGATCCCTTGGATGCACCATTTTACAGATCAGAATAGAAAACTGGAGGGCTCCTTCAATGAGCAAACAGTGCAGCCCAGTTCCAATGTTTGTGGTGGAAATCAGAGCCTCAGACCCAGCTTTTGCCATCCTTGTGTCACCTCTAATGAGCTACCAGCAGAAAGCCATAAAAACCAGTAAATTGTGTGTTTCAGATCATATGAATTAGAAGACAGGCTCAGTAATCTGGTGGGATTTATAGCAAGCTTTTTTAAAGAATAGAATTAATTTTAAAAACTCCTAATTAGAATCTGCTACAGGCTGAGAGACCTGCGTGACACATTAGAGATGGAAAGAGCTTGAAAGCAAATAAGTGTTTTAAATGACTCTGTGTTGTTGTAGCCTTTACATTTGGAGAAGAATTAAACAGCAAAGTGTTTTTTGAAGGCAGCACTTGCCTGCCTTGAGGCAGGAGGGCAGGATGGGTTTAGCACAGAGAACACCTGGGAGGGGGCCATGCTATTACCACCCCTGTGATTTCAGCAAGATTTGTTGGGAAGATCAACCAATAAATACAGAGCCTGTACTGCAGCTCCTTAGAGTGGGAGGAAGAACAGACATTGTGCCAGATATTTTCATGCAACTATATTCATTATTTATGCAGAAGAAGAGATATTTCAGGAAAACAGAACTGAACTATGAGTGACAAGGTATCTTTCCAGAGCATAGGGTGCAGGAAAATTGCACTGGGGTTGACAGCTTTTTAATGTAGAGTCTCTATTTCACTGAATTACTGCATGTTGGCATTTCAAAAGTACAAGATGACCTATTTATTAGCTGTGAATCAAACAGAAATTACATGCTAGAAAATAAAAAAGTTGTATGTTTCTTCCAGCTGGTAAGATGCTTATCCTACAGAAATAATATATACAGAGAGGAAAACCTGGAAACAAAGGATCATCAATCACAAGGCACTAAATTTAACATTGTAGAACCTGTATTTGTCATATAATATTGCAATCATATGTGCTTGTTCCCTTACATGTGATGTAATATTAAATGTATGTGTGTCATAATACTTTAAAATTTCACTAGCCCTGATCTGCTTGGTTCCTATCACCCTCTTCCCTTTTGGAGAGGGAATAGTGGCTTGGAAACTTGCCTTTAACAGTACCATGCTTTAAATGGGCAGTGCCAGAACCTCAGGAGGAAGGTAACCAGCTACCAAACTAAACACTAGAAACTGCCAGGCCATGCAGATGGAACATTTCCCTTTGGAAGGAGCAAAAGTGGGAGGAAAAGCTGACAAAAGAGCCCAAGTAGTGGCCATGCACTTTGCTAGAGGCAGATACCACAGCTGAAGGAAATACCAACAGCATGTTTTTTTAGAGTGGAAATTTAGCTTTCCCTGGGAAGTTTGATACCTTGGATCTGAACAAAGGGCCAGAAAACAAAAGCTACAATTGTTGGATTTGCCAACTGACACTCAAATGAAGGTGGAACAAATTCCTGCCTTCTCAACCCTCGTGATCTTACATAAACAATTAGATAAAGTTGCAGGAGCAAAAATGTCCAAGCACAAATCTGGAGCATTGTCAAATGTAGCTTTCTGAGTGTATTTCATGTACCTTTTAGCTCAGAAAGGAAATAACTTTGTATACTTCCATTTTTCACTCCAAGTATCACCATCAATATGAAGAGTAAACACTGCTTAGGAAAGTCCAGATGAATTTGTATCACGTATGCAGTGGCTGTATTTTTAAAAATAATTAAAGTGAAAACCACAAATTGGCTGTAGGAAGAAGGTTGCTGCCAGGTTTCTTCTCAATCTTGGCAGTTTTGTGCCCAAACCCATTCTGGAGTAGCAGCTTCCAAAACCAGGGCTCTATTATACCCCAGCCACTATGGCCAAGAGCACCAAACCCATCCTGACCTTGCAGTAACCATGTCCTGAAGAGGGCAATTGAGCAATAACCTCCCAAAACAATTATAATTTCTGCTAATCCATCCATGTGGCATGAAAGGGGAGGGCAGCATTAAAAACTGCTGCTCCAGAAAGAAATGAAGAGAAGGAAAAATAGAACAAAAATTCCTCTTGACCCATTAGCAGAGGCACGTGGTGAACTTGATCAAGACACCTTTGGTTCTGCCATTTTGCCCTTCTGGGAATTAAAACAATCTTAAATTCAAATCAGTTTTGTAATTGATCAGCACCACTTGGATATATCTATTTATATATCTATTTATATATCTATATCTATCTATCTATCTATCTATCTATCTATCTATCTATCTATCTATATATATATATATATATATATATATATAAAAATAAATGTAATTTTCAGGCTTACCACTACAGTGCCTGCTTCCTCACAATAGCTGGATTAAGCATATTTTTAAATACATGCTGATCCAGGTACATTTGCAATAGAAGCAGGGCAGTTATTTCAGCTTTGCAAATTCATTCCAAGTGAACACATAAGATCTTGGGGGAGAAAAAAAAAATCTATACATTAGAAACATTTAATTGACCACTTGATGTTATCCCAGTCCCTCTGTGTTGAATCCTGAATGGTAAAACTTAACATGACTCTTTTTTTGCTTGAATTATCCTCCTGCTCTTGCATATATACAAGCTACGTGCTCTAATGCAAGACCCATCCATTTGTCTTAGTAATTTATCTCATTTCCTTTGGAATGGTGTCCCTCAGTGGCTCAGAGAAAGTGGAGCGGTTGTTTTAATAGATTTGAGTTTTATCTGCCTCTCTATTTGCAGCAGGGCATAATAATAATAAATTATGATACTAATAAGTAGGTTGTGCAGAATGGACTACAGTGGTACCACTTCCCTCCCCCTCCAAAAAAGTAATTTATGGGTACATTCTTGTGACTTTAGGGGTGTAATAAATTATCAGGGTTCGTTTTTCCATCCAATTTGAGGCAGTGCAGCTGTGTTTTGCAAGCAATAAACTCTCTTGTTGTATTTCTTAGCTAAGCACTGAAAAACACGGTGTGATTTTTTTTCCCTCCCTTCCCAATTATTGTTGCAACGCCTGGTAGCTTCTCTGTAGTTAAGGGTTTGCCAGTGCTTCTCTTATAAACCTCAATTTTCAGGGGCCTATAACTTTGCTCTTTTAAATCATAGAGGGCTAGAACTTGGTGTACATCTCTGTCAATCTGGGTGCTTTTTTTCACGGAGAAAAAGGCAATTTTTTTAAGGAGTCCAGACCTCAAAATCTGAGCCATGAGTGGAAGTCAGAGACACATGAATGTGAGTAGCTGGAAATGCTTGGATGCCTTTTCAGCTCCTGAAAAACCTGGGATCCCTCTTATTTTGGGCACATCCTGGGGCAATATTTGGATCTTAATTACATTTCTGACAATGTGCAAGAAGGGTAACACCATGTGCCACTTCCCTGCTGGGGGTTTGGGGATCAAGGACGAGTTAGCCACTCACAGGAGCTGCCTCCTTAAAGGTGATGCCCTGCTGTTGAGTGCTGCCCCAGGGTTCAGGATGCTGAAAATACAGAGGGACTAAAGGAAACTGCAGCAATTCACCCTTCCCAAGCAGCCTCGTGCAGCCTCAGCCAACTGTATCGACCAAAATATTGTCAGAGGGTCTCTGCATTCAAGGAGAGGTTAAGAGTCTGCCTGGGCCTGGTTCCCATCCCCATTCCTGCCCTCTTTGCATTCAGCCTGACACAACCAAGGGTCAAAGAAGGAAGGAAGAAAATGAGAATATACAACACCAGCACCAGGACTGCCCAGTGCCTGCAGCAACCTCAGAGACCCAGGGCTGGGAAGAGCAGCCAGGGAAGGGTGCATTCCTCCCCCCTCTGCAAAACCTCACTGGATGGGGCAAAAACCCACCTGATTTTCTAACACTGCTTTGTCAGGTGCAATTCTACCCTGCACAGCCTCTGCTCTGCATCAAGGAGCCAAATACCTCCTAACACAAGGGAGTACAAATGATTTTGGGTTTCCAGGGTGCTCTTGGAGGGGGCATCATGGCAGGGAGGGAGCAGCTCTGAGCCCCTTTGTGCAGGCTGCTCCTCCAGCTGCTCATCTTAGGCTGCACAGCTCTGCCAGACTAATGCTGCTGCTAAAGCTGCCTTCTACGTGATCAGCAATTAAGCTGTGAAGTCAGCCTCTTAATATTATGTTAACATAGTTCAGTATATTAAATGTAAAACAAGTCATAATTTTTAAAGGTACCTCGGCTTACTGAGTTTAAATGAAGGCAGCAGTAGGACTATCACAGCCATATGCAAATCACCTGCATTTTAAAGCTAACAATAGATTTTGCTTTATTGTTTTGGCATTTAACGAGTGGGAAAATAATAAATTAAGCCACATGGGGAATCCCTGGTGCTTTTACAAACTGAAGCAGTGCCCATTTGGTGAGAGAACATTCCCCATCTTTCTCCCTAGCTGCATTTCTCTTAACCCACCACCTTATTAAAGCTTATAGGGCAAAATTCTCTTCTCATATTCCTCTGGCAGCTCTTAGTCCACATTCAGCTCTCCCTGCCTTCCCAGCTGTCTTCCATCCTGCCAGCTCACTCTGCAGACAGGAAACAGAAGAAGAGTAAAGACTGGCTGGGCCTTAGGGAGTCAGAAGAGAGATTTTGTCATAGTTTTAGGATGGTTACAATAGCTATTAGAGCATGGATGATTTTTCTACCTGTGGTAATAGGGGATGCAGCTACCAGACCAAGGTCCGTGGGAGAGGCAGCTGCATCAGGCTCTGGTCAGCAGAGCAATGGAACCATGCAGGATCCCAAACGGGGCCTCTGCAGCTGCCTGGTGTGACCACCATGGCTCTCTGGAGCTGTGGGGCTCCTTGGGGCAGCACAGCCAAAGGAAGGAAGGAGTTGAATGTTTTAACAAGATGGCCTCTCTTGTTTGAAGCATTTTAAAACATGTTTTTAGAAAACTAATTGTATTTTCATTTTAACTCGCCCAGCTCTTACTGATGAAAGCCCTGAGCCAAAAGTTGGGCTCAGCCATGAGGGTCACAGAATTACAGAATATCTCAGGGTGGAAGAGACCCATCAGATGGTTTGAATGGGCAGGTGCTGATCTTTCCAGTGGCAATGTTTACCTCTATGATCAACAGTGAGACATGGAGCTGAAAGCAGATCTTGTCATGGATGCCATCCTGGATGTGTCTTCTCCAGGCCATGTGTTTTACAAAGTCACCAAAATGAAAAGGCAGTATTTGATTGCCCCCCTCAGCTCCTCTGTGAGAACCAGCACAGCCCTTTCTTGTGCAGAGCAGTTCACCACATGCTTGTTTCCTGTGTCAGCTGTGAGAAGGATCAATTATGCACATCCATGAACATCCCCTGCACCTGCATTCCCCCAGGAACCCTTTACCAACACCAAAGGATGGAGCAGAAATCAGGAACCAAGACAAAGCAGGCAGCCTAAAGTGAACAGAGCACTGCAGCATTAACTGGCAACAGAAAATTGCCAGGCAGAGTGAAAATTATAACAGGAAGACAGAAAAATGCTTTGAATGGAAACCAACAAACCTCAGAGAAGTTTGGGATGTGCCTGGGGATAATTCTTCAGCTTCCCTCTCATGGCTCTGTACAATCTCTTAGAAAAGCCCCTGTGGTCTTGCCACACAGGTCTGTTTTCTGTCAAATCTTCTGTTTGTCCTACTCAGTGCACTTCACCAGAGGTGTGTAAGGTTTGCTCTCACATCCACTCCACGTGGGGAGATGGGAGGCAGAAGGTTTGTGCAGCCCTGGGAATCTATGAAGCACTCCACAAGGATTATGGTTATTTTCATAATAATTCTCCACCCCTGCCTACGTTTGAAGTCAGGGATGTCTGGTGCTGAACCAGACAAGCAGAACACACACAAAAGCCCAATTAGCTCTGTATCACTAAAGCTCTCACAAACACTAATGCATTCATCATTGTAGAACTAAGAGATGAGCATTGGGCTGTGCTCCTGGCTCAGTTCAGTCGGGTTTTAACTTGACTGATGCTGAGAGTTCTGTGATGAATCTCCTCCATTCACCTCCACTGTGCAGGAGAGGAAACAGAGACAAAGGTAGAGCACCCCAGTGGCCACCCTGACCTCAGTCCACGTTTCCTTTGTAAAAACTGACCAAGGAACAAGCACATCCTAGGCTCAGGTCCAGAGGAGCATCAATCCTCCATGCAAGGCTTTCTGTTACCCCGACAGAAAATCTGGATGTTGCTTAAAATCATGGAAAGTCTAAATAAGACATGAGAATAGACAGGGAAAGGCTAAACAGCAAAATAAGTGTTTAGTTCTGTAAGAGATGCAGAAGCACACAAAAGCAAGCTGGCTCTAGGTAGAGCTTTTCAGAATACTTGAACATGTCTTTAAAAAAATGGATTAAAATACAGATTCCCCCTATTATTTTTCAATAACAGAAGTGCAGCACAGAACAACTCAGTAGTGCCACAAACTACTTTTTCATTCCTGTTTTTGTTTCATGCTTCAATATCTTCTTCCAGCTGCTCATGTCTCCTTTTTTCCTTCTCCTCACTTTGATCTATTAGTTTTCCCCAGAAATGGGGTTTATAAATCATTGTAATGCAGCCCTGGGAAAGACGGTGCTTAGTGCAGGGAGAAATACATTGCAGCTAACAGCCACGGCAGGGAGGAAAACTCTCACCTCGGAGAGGGGCTTTGGCGACAGGTTACGGATGGCTCTGGGTTATTTTATGGCTGCATTCCTGCCATCAGGGGCAGGGCCACAGGGAGCGCTGCCCGCACCCCTCCGCTATATTTCAAGCTTCCTTCTGCAGGCAAAAACAAACTGCCCAGGGGCTCACGAGGGAAAGGGAGAGAGGAAAAAATTGCTGAAAGAAAGGGAGGGGAGGCAGGACAGGTGGGGATGGATGGATGGGTTCCTGCTTTTGCACCATCGCTTTTTTTTTTTTTTTTTTTTTTTTTTTTTTTTAACAAAAAGAGACATTTGTGTCTCTTGCACCCTGAAAAGATGTTAATTTCGTGCAGGTGCCATCCATTGGCAGCAGTGGCAGGATCCAGCTCGCCCAGGAACATTTCCACCCCTTTGTGTCAAGGTTTTTGTGTTCCCATTTTGTACTCAGGCAACTTCCCAGGACAAGGCCGAACCCACGGGAGCCACCCCTCCAGTGCTTCCCCACTTTGATCCCCATGAGAGCAAATGCAGTGCTGGTTTTGTTGTTCAGAAGTCTTTTTGTACTGGAAATACAAGGACTGAGCTTCTCTCCCCAGTCAGGATTTGGAAAGTTGGCTATTGTTATTAAAAATATCATCTAGAATGGGAAGCTGGGAGCAGTGCAAGGCTGGGCACCAGATCACAGGGGGATCTCAAAACAGCCTTTCTAAGCCAAACTGGTGGAAGGGCTGTTTTAGTGTTTGTGGCACAACACTGGGGCCAACCTGGGCCAACAGACATCCCCTGAGTCTCCTCCTGGGAGTAGGAGTGAGTTCTAAATGCAGAAAACCCAACATCATCACACAGCCAGAGAGGCAAACCTTGGTCAGCAGAGGTTTATGTACTTATCTCCTGCCCTGGAGTGCAGCATGGATTAGGGGAACCCATTGCCAGCCCTATTTAATTAGGGAGGAAATCATCATAAATTCCTGAGAGCAGCACAGTCACACGCAAGCTACAGGCACTTTGAAGCACTTGCTGTGTTTTTAGGATCACCAGCTCCTAATAAGACCACCCCAGGCAGACACACCATCCTTTAGTTCCTAAAGCACACAAAAGAGACACCATGCTGGAATCTTACCTCTATCTTTAACAAAGCATTACCCCCTCCTCACCCTCTTCCCCATAATTGCCTTGTTATTGTCATTGGTGCCATTGTTCATTGGCTCGGCCCTAGAGAGGCCCGAGGGAGCAGTTCTGCCTTAGCTAAACCAATATCTCCTGCAATAACCCCCTGCAGTTTCCCCTTTGCTATCCCATGTTGAATAAATCCTCCATCTCTGTTTGCTGAATGATCATAAAGATATGATTGAAGTTTGAGATTTATGGTTTCCTTCCAATGGAGCAGCAGCTCCAATAATGCCAGAGCCTGTTTGCTGGCTGTTTTCTGACAGGATACACAGAAAGAGAGATTTGTAAGAGCAAAAACAAGAATGCAGAGGTTAGAGGCAGGTATTTTCTAGCCATGCAGTGCACACATATGTAGTGGGGTTGGACTCACACACACTCTGCCAGAGCATCCTCTGCCCAAGGACCTCGCTGTGCTTCCCAAGCACCCTGCCAGGCAGGGTGTGCACACAATATTTCACTCTAACAGCAAATCTGTCTCCAGCAGCCTCACAAGGGAGCCACAAGAATTGGTTGCTGGGTAAAGGAGGATCCTAACTAAAGATCTCACTCAGCTGTACAAAAACTGAAGTGGTTGCTGAAGGCTGGCAGAGGGCTCCATGTTAAGGTGGTTCTTACTGTCAGCCTCAGGCTCCACATGCCATGAGCTCCCTCAAGCTGTGTTCATGTAATCCTCTGGATGCCCAGGATGCTCCTTGGGCATCATTTTACTGTCAGCCTCAGGCTCCACATGCCATGAGTTCCCTCAGAGCTGTGCTCATGCAATCCTCTGGATGCCTGGGATGCTCTTTGGGGAGTGCACAGAAACCTTCTGGCTCCTATGGGAGAACATCCCAGATGTTTCCTCTGATCAAAGCATCAACACCCAAAAAAAACCCCACCAGAGGGGCACTGCACTTACAGAGAAAGGCAGCTGCCCCCTGAGGACACCCAGCCTTGCACCTCCCTGCTCCTCCTGGGGAATTCATGCAGGATTGTGACCTTGGGATAATGATCACCTTCCCCAGTGCTGTTGTCTTGGCCTGAGTGTCCTCCTTTCCCTTCAGCCCACCCCAGCAGCATTTAGTGAAGCCATCTCCATTATACAGCTGGAATTGCACAGCATGGGGCACATTGCTATTCAGATTCAGGTCAATATTGGTTTTTTAATGAATAAACCACCTCAAAGCTGCAGTGAAAACAAAGTTTGTGACTTTGGTGTCAAAAATCTGAACAGAACATCCAAAACACCTTCCCTCAGCCTTGTGGCCGCAGCACATTTGCTTTTCCCTGATTCACAGCCATTTATGCTCATTCCCACTTCAACAAAAACCTATAAAACTCTTACAGCATGATGCAGTCCTAAATTAAATGCACTTTAACATTGCTATATAACAAGGGAGTCTTAGCTCTTTTAAATTAATGCATGCAGCTGAGAAGGGGACCTTTCCTGGAAAATTTATTCCCCTTTATTTGGAGAAAACCCCACCTCGTTCCACCTTCTCTGAGAGCAAAGATGATTTTGTGTGTTATAATGAGGAATTTGTAATAATGAGAGCATTGTGTGTTGCAGTAACCACGAAGCCAACAACAGAAGACTTCTGTGAGCAGCAGTGTTTGTGTGATGTATGGTAATATTTTTCCTCAGTGCATTACAAAAGAAAAAAGCAAGATAAAAATATCTTCCATTTTCTCCCTAATTTGTAGTTTTCTGGTGTTAGCAAGGCTTATAAGACACATGCTCCCAATTAGCTGCTCCTCTTAATTTAAATGCTTCATAAATTATCTCCTGCGCTTGTGGATTATCACTTCATAATGCGAGTTAGCATTTAAATAAATAGCTGCGATGTAGGAAATTAGAGAGGTTTACAGTCTGAGGCAGCAGCATAATGAAGGAAAATACCACAGCAGCTGAACTGAGGTTGGGAGGGATATGATGAGGCAAAGATTTTTTTTTTCCAACCCCTTTTTACCTTTTAGCAACCAAATTTGGACTGCAGCAGGGAGAATATGGGTCAGAACTCCAGCAGAGCAGGAGCCTTTTGTAATGGCTGAACACGAAGGGAACATGGAGAATTTTTCAGCATGTAAAATGTCTGATTTAGCAAATATGATGCAATTAGGAAGTGACTTTTTCAAGCCAACTCTTGGTTGCCTCAGAAGGTTGCCCCTTTGAAAGCAATTGGGCTGCTCATGTATGTCATACCTGAGCAGTACCCAACCCCTCATGTTCTATCCTTAAAAAAAAAAAAAAATGGGACTGAAGAGAAAAACAGCAGAACAAAGCAGAGCTGGAATTGTATTGAGAAAATTTGGTGGGGAAAGCAATGAGGGAGTCAGATGTAGAATTATGGGGAATTTTAGAAATATATATACAGAGAGAGAGTGAAGAAAGCAATAATTTATAAGCCCCATAACTTTTGCATGTTTTCAGCACCATTAATAAGATCAGCCTATAGATAATGAGAGTTTTAAAGCATTGGCAGCAACTCCCCATTGCTACTTCAGTCCAGTTTCACAATTATTGCCCTAAATGTAGAAAAATAAGAAGACAGGACAGGGAAAAGCCTCATGACAGCTCCTTGGAGGATTAAGTCTCTCTCCAGTGCTTGCTGGTCTTGCTTTTGGTGTCACTGCTGCTTTTTCTGCCACAGGAGAAAACTCTGGGCAGGAGTGAACCCTGTTTGACTGGCACTGATCCTCAGGAGCTGAAAACAGGCACCAGTGGGCTCAGGACCTGTTGGTGTTTGCCTTGCAGAGCACCCAAGGTTGAGCACTGCAGCTCTGGCAAGCTCAGCTCTCACAGCTCCCTGCTTGCTCACACACACAAAATGTCAAAATCATGGATATATTTTTTCAAAAACACTGGAAAATCATAGAAGCTTTGACAGCCTTGACCAAAGTCCAGCCTTAGGCAGGAGTAAAGTTATTAGTTCCCTTATTTCCTGGAGAAAGCCTGACACATTAGGATTTCACAGCAGCTGGCTGTAAGTGTAATGGGCAGGGTGTGATTTTGCTCCCTGGGTTTTGCAGTTACATTTCAGCAGGTTGAATACATTTTGCTGTAGGACAGAGCAAATGATTTGGGCAGGTTCTTGCATCAGCACAAGGCCCTCGGTGCTTAATGGGAGTTGTGCCCAACTGACAGCACGATTGGAGTGTCTGCTGTATTTAATATTCTTCAAGAGCAGGGTCAAATTGTCTCATCATTTACATCCCTACAACCCTGCTGATCCCAGGGGAACTGCACTTCCTCTGAACTCCACAGGAATGAACATGGGCAACTGGACTGAAATCTGCTGGAAGAAGATTTCTGCCTGGACCCCTCAGGATTCAGGTGGAGTCTGCAGCTGCTGCTTCCAGACACAGCTCACCCTGCAGAGAGTTCAAGTCAGCACAGCAGGAGCCTTGTTTCATCCCATAATTTTCTATTCCAACACGTAGTGTTTAGAAAGTCAAAAAGGGACTGATCCCACTCCAACCAACATCTGAAAGTTTACAGCTCTTCATCTCTCCAAGTGTGCAGGTGCTAAGAGAAAGGCTCTGGGGGCCAAACTGTACCTGTGCTCAGCCCTGAAGTGGCTCTGTCCTCTGGGGCATATTTGCATCTCTGTTATCACTTTGTCTTCTGAACCAGGCAGGAATGGCCACAGGTGCTCCTGGATTATTCTGTGCCTGAGCCTGATAAGCCTCAATTTCTCTGGACTAGGAGCACACAGAATGCAGCTCTCCTATCCCAGCTGCAAGGGCTCTTCAGGTCTAAGAAAAACCTGGCACAAGTCTTGAATTCTGAATGCAGTCCTGGAAGCCCCAGGACTGGATTCCTTCAGGGAGATGGTGCCACTTTTTTTACAGAATCACCTTTTCTTCCTAAAGGGAGTTTTAAATAATAAAATTGGAAGCTGCAGCACATCTTTCCAACTGATCTACTAATCATATTTCTTCAAATTTTATATCCCTGACCCTTGTAAAGGGATTGCAAGGAAGGCATTTTTTAAGCTGCATTTTAATAAGTCAATATGAAAGCTCAAAATTATTTAAAGCTTCTTAAATAGGATTATATTTGATTTCTTGTGGGAATAGTGAGGGATAGTCTAGTAAAGACGTTCTGTCCTGCTGAGGTTTTATTACATTAAAGAAAAAGCATCCTTTTTTAACAGCAAAAACTTTATCTATTCTCTAATGAAAATGGAGATTATTCTGTACATGAGGTGACTGAAGTTGGTAAGTTCCTGCATCTTTGATCAGAGATTAGAGTTTCTCCTTGAGTGAAAGCGGAGAGATTCCTGAACCAGAGGTTCTCCTGAATTTAACAAGTTGTCTCCTCATCTAAAATATTTGAATTTTCTTCTAGGAGGTACCACAAGTGTATTGACTTCAGACAAATTCTGCTGTGAAATAACAGGTAGCTCTCAAGGCAGCCAGTATCTCATTTGCAGCCAGGGATTTAATTTGGCCTAAGAATCAGAGGTCTGTGTTGCTGGAGAACTATTTTACTATATAGGAAATGTCATATCCAGTCTGCTCTGAAAGGCCCACAGTCAAATTCTCACTTGAATTCAACTCCTTTAATGTCAGTGTGACTTATATGGAGGCTATACTGGCAGCACTTAGCTTAGTTTGTTCTATTGCACCCTTATAAAAGCAGGGGAGTAAAATAAAAACTACCTGCATGAAGTTGAAGCAGCAGCAGGGAGTTACATGGTGTAAGCAGCAGCTTCACTGAGCTGAGTTGCTCTGGACATAATCTGGGCCAACATCTGGTCTTGAGAACATAAAGGGATTTTTCTTGAAGTAGCAGATGGGGAGGTTCAAAGAACAGATATTATTAAGGATGAAGCACAAAGAAAAGGTCATAAGTGCTGAAAGGGGACTGAATTAAAAAAAAAAAAAAAAACAAAAAACCCAAACCAAACCAAAAAGAAAGCCATTGTCCATTCTCTTTAACAATTAGAGAATGTTCTCTTACTCTCAAGTAGCCCATACCCCTCTCTCAACCAAACCTCAGTGTCCTCACTGAAGCCAGGCTTTGAGCAACAGCATTCCCTGGCAGAATTTGACTTCAGGGTTTGCAGCACAGCAGGTGTCTCCAGGGCTGTGATTCTCTGGGAAATGACAGCCCCACTACACCCTTTTCAGATCCTCTCTGGCCACACTTTTCTCAGGGAACTCAACAGCAAAGATAGTAAAATTCCTCTTTTTTTACCAAGCTGCGGGATGCTATTCTGCCCACATTATACCTTGAGCTCCCAAATCTGCTGCCACATCAAAGACAGAATTATTTTCCTGTTTTTCCCACAGTGATCTGTTCATTCATGCCTCCATATTCCCACTGATGTTGCTTGTAGGAAGAACAGGGACTCAGAAAGGTCCTTCTCCATCCAGCTGTTCCAGGACCACCCCATGCTGTCCCAAACCTCCCTGCCACTGTTCCTACATGTCCTCAAATCTATCCCAGCCCCAGTCTCTCTTTTAGAGGTGAATGATGGTTGTAGCTCAAGAAAAATCTGGCCCAGGTAAGACCTCACTCAGCAGCAGCTGTAACCTGCACATCCATTTAGGCTGAATAACCCATCCCTCCTGCCAAGGGCTTTGTCTTCTGACTACAGCCCACGTTTCTTCCTCAGGACTGAGAACAGGCAAGGGCTGATGTGAACTTCACAAGCTGTGACACCCTCTACAGAAACACATGTGCTTCTTTGACCTTCAGCGCTGGCACAAAAACCTTACACAGACACAAATTTATCTGAAAGTCAGGAGCAGGTTTAATAGAGCAGGAGAAGATCGTTTTCAATATTTCCATCTCAATTACAGTCAAACACCTCGGTGAGTCTCAGCCTTTGGGGCTGTACCTGGCCTGGCTGCTCCCAGCGTGGAGACTGTCGGCAGAATCAGCAGAAATAGCACAACTGGGCAAGGTGTTGGTGATTTATCAATGCTGAAGTAATTCATCCTGACACCGAGGAGCTGAGGAGGAGCTCAGGGTCCAGCAGGTGCCCCCAAAGACCTGAGAGTTATACAGTGCCACACATCCACAGTGGCAGAGCTGGGAGCTGACTCCTAAGCAAAAAACATCCCTTTTTTTTTTGGCAGAGCTGGGAGCTGACTCCTTAGCAAAAAAAATCTTTTTTTTTTTTGTTTTTTTTAAAGCCATTTTCAAACAGAAAGAAGCACTCTCATTTCAGAGAATTACAGTTTTAACAGTTGCAATGCCGTGCTGCTAAAATTGTCCTTCCAACAGCATTTTATCTGCTAACTCCATAAACACCGAGTAATATTCAGAGTTCCAGAATTTTGGGGTAAACAGGATTTTTCAATGGTAAACTAGATGGTGAATACACCCATGAAGATTGTGTACACAAATACTTTCATATCTGCCTGGCCCTTTAAAACCAAAATGATAGAGTTCATTTGCATTTAGATCTCTTTGGCTCCTTCTTTTCATCTAAAGACAAATCCTCACAAAGGCTGCTTAATTAGACCAAATTAGATTTCCACCTAGTGGCTTGTCATTCATTAGAAAACGCTGTTCTTTTTTCAGTTTTGGTAATTATAAGCTGGTCTCGCAGTGTTCACTTCAGGTTCAAAGTCTGACTTGCATTCATGATTTTGTGCAGATGAGAGGGAAATTATCCAGTGGCATCAAGTCTGCCCATTTTACAAGTTGGATAAAGATCATCACTGGAGTCTTTTATGTAATGGGGTATACTCTTTCTTAAGTCTTTAATGATTAATTGTAATAGCATATCTCATGGCAATTTTCAAGACTAAAAGCTAAGTGCAAACAGTTGGAAAGTGCAGTGAGTGTATCAGACAGTGGGTGCTTCCTGGACTGGGGTTTCTGTGTCTGACTCTGTGTGTGGCCCTTGCTTGTTGGTGTTCCGGCCTTTTTGGGAGCAAGAAAATGGCAAGAGGCTGGTGCCAGGGGCTGTGTAGGGAGAACCTGGGCTGGAAGGGCTGCCTGCCTTCTCTCATTGTCCTCTCTAAGCCAGGGAGGGGGACAGCTCTGCTGCTGCCCTTACACAAAACACGGCTTCTAGAGGGGAAAATGGCTCAAATCCACACCTGACACTCAAAGGTTGGTGTCTAATAAGGCTGGAGCTCCTAGGGCAGGTCAGTCAGGAGCACAGGTTAGTGGGGATTGCACTTGTGGATGTACTCTGGGTTAGCAGTGTGGCTGATCTGTCTGGAGTACATGTAATGAAAGGAGTTAAACCCACAGCAAGACCCTTGAGCTTTGCCATTTCTGACTCCAAGGGCAGCAGTTTGCCCAACCATCACCCTTTTCTCTGGAAAGAGAAAGATTCTTACACTGCTACAGAAGGATGATTCAGTCTCACTTTCTTCTCTCCCCAGTCCAAACTCCGTTCCCTTTGCTGTCCTGCATGGGCACACTGATTCCCTGCCTCAGTTTCCCCTTTATTACAGAATATTAATGCTCAGTGTCATGCTTTGAAGCTTAATAAATCAGGGACAGATCTTGTGGTCGTCCATCAAGCAAAACTTCCTTTGGCTTTGACCTTTAATGCTTATGAAAAGCTTCGAAGACAACTGCCAACTTATTATTAATAATCTTCTTGGGAGTGGAAGTTACAAGCAGTTGGCACCAGGCAGCCCAGCAACCACCAGCCCCTGCTAGGATTTCTTCTGCACAAACAAACCCAGATTTTTCAGGTGTGTTTTTATAACAACATCCTTGTTTTATTTTCTCACACACACAAAAAAAAAAAAAGGTAAGTTTTTCCTTCCACCTTTAAAAAAAAAATCTCATCAAATTTGCCTTTCTCAAAACACTGAACATTCCCTTTCTCATCTACCTAAACCTGATGTTGAGTTACTGTCCCCCAGAGGCTTTCAGTAGCTCAGTTCTGATGTATCCCTGCACTTTGTAGCTCACTGCCTTCTTAGAGTGTAATCAAACATCAAGCTAAGTAGCAAATAAATCTCCCGATCTCATAAGCTGCACAGCAAGATCATGTAAATGCAAATGAAGGGCTTGATTTCAAGCTGTCGTGGGGGGAAGGAGGGAAAAATGCTGGGCCTTGTCACTGCAATCACTTCACTCTGCAAGTGCAGTAAATCTGCAATAATAATAGTAATGGCAGCGTGACGGGAGGCTTTACTGTACAAGGGGGTGTAATGAAAAGGGGAACAGAAGGTAGGAAGGAGGCAGGGCCTGGCAGGCTGAAAATGCACCAGCACAGAGTTTGCAGGTGTCCACAGGGCAGAGGCAGAGAGGAGGGGATGGGGCAGCCCTGGCTGAGTCAGAGCACAGAGGATTCAGGGATTTGCCCAGCATCCTCTCCCAGGGAAAGGCTGTAGAGGCAGGGATTAAAACTCCCCATCTCAGTCTCTTTCTGTACCTCTCTGTGTGGAGGGGTCTCCCAGCTCTCTCAGTCGTCTTCAGAAAATTGATGCAATGTGTGTTGCTGGGCTGTGAACACCAGGGGACACAAATAAGTCTTGCAACAAAACCTGGAATCCTTAAAGATTTTGCACTCCCTTAAACCTTTGCAATGCCTCCACCTCTAGAAACAGACCCCTTTCAGAGCTTTCCTCTTCCTCCACAGCAAACATTTTCCAACACTTAAATACAAATCCAGGGCTGCAGAAATCAGAAACTCCTGGCAAAGGCTCAGGATAACTCAGTACCCCAACAGCACTCACTTTTCAGCCAGCCAAGGAATCCCCACTGATCAAACACCCCAAGCATTGCACCATGACCAGTGGGAGCACGGCACCCTCCAAACCCAGCCCAGACACATCTGGTTCCACCAGGGAAATTATCATGTCCAAGGGGGAAGGATGCATCAGCCAAGCCCTTAAGGACAGTTTGAGAGAGCAAACAAAGCCTCAGCACTCATCTCTCATAGCCCTGAGAGGTGTTGATCTCTGCTGGGTGCTCTGGGAATGCTTCAGGATAAGGTCTAGAGCTGTCTTTTCCAAACTGGCTGGATAAACAGCATTTAGGATGCTGGATTTTCCTCACTGAGGTCGTAAAGGGAGAAAACTTGCAGAAGGTACCCAGAGAAAATTAGGACCGCCTGGGATGCAGAGAGAGATGGTTTTAATTAGAGCCAAGAGGTGGGAAATAAGGCAGAGAAATGACATCTTAATGAGGTTTAATGAAGTTGTCTGCTGATGGGCACAGCTGTCAGACAGATCTGTATTCCAGCCAAGCAGCTTTGTGACAGGCTAAGCCTGAACACAGGGAACAGTGCTGGAACTGGGGGAGAAAGGGGAAAAAAAAGACCTTCTGCATCAACTTTGGCTCAGTTTCCCCACTGCTTTCTGACAGAGCACACCTATAATGCCTCAGGACAAACAAATGAAACCAGCCCATGAGCTGGAAACAGCATTTTGCTCATTTATGAATAAGAAAGGCTGTAATTGTGGATTACACTGAGCAGCATTCATTCCTGCTACATCCTTCCCCTTCTTTGCTTTTGTAAGTAAAAAATGTTGGCAGGCAACCAGAGTCCTCTGAGTTCGCTGGTTTTTCTTCAGGCACAGATTCTCTCCATGTTCAACATATTGGACCAGGTTTTTCTTTTAATTAATTATCCAGCACCTTCAGCTTTATTTATTCAGTGCAAAGTGACTGTAAAATGCCACCTGATCATAAAAGGAAACAGCATGCACTCATTTTGTGATGGAGTAAACACCCAACTGTGTTAACTTCAGGTGCTCTGCAGAAGGGACTCTTTAAATCCTGTAATTTCAGGGCTCTGCACTCGAGGGTCTGGAAGCAGCTTTGCCACAGGTTACAAACCTTTCTCCTTGCCCTGCAGTTTCTCAGTGATTTTTCTCTCATCTGACACACCTTTGTCACCTCAGCAGATTTCTGACCTCACTTCCCTGATCCCAGAACGTGATCCCAGGAAAAAGCCTTTTCTCCTGCATCTGAGGAACATTCCACCTTGCACACCAGTGACAACCACCCTAAAACCAGCTGTAAATGCAGGAGGAGCAGATCAGCAATGGAAGCTCCTTTATCCCAGCTGGCAGCTCTTTGCACGAGCTCCCTGCACACACAGAGTGCACACAGGGTTTGTCACTGCCACTGCAGCCCTGGTGGCACTAAAACCCCTCTCAGTCCCCTCGTGCTTGGGGTGGACAGGGGACAGTCCCTCCCTGTGCTCGAGGCTCACAGGAGGGATGTGGGGAAATGCAGCCGTGCTTGCATCACGATGGCTTTTAGAAAGGGCTGCTTGCAACAAAGGAGCTGCAGTTTCACACAGGGCAGGTCTCTAAAACTCATTTTCTGGGGAATTTGTGCTCCTGAGAGCAGTGGAAATGCCACATCTCCTTTAGAGAGTGAAGTGTAAAAGCTGGAGGAATTACAGGCACATTTTAGAGACCTCAGCAGAGAGCCCTCTGGAGGGGTGCCTGTTCTGGACAGGGGTTATCAACCCTCACTCTCCAGGCAAAACTGGCTCAGTGGGAGCTTTGCCTGAGCTGAGGGTGATGCAGAAGAGCACACTGGAAAGCAGCCACCCTGCTGCAGTGTACAGGGGAGCCATGGCTGCTCTGAGGCCCTGGCCAGGGTTTGCACTGTGCTGACTGGGAGTAAAAGGAAAATTTTGGGGTGGATCATGCTCCTACACAAGCAGCTCCTGTGAGCTGGGTCCCTTATCAGCCTGCTCAGCCTGAGCCTGCCATGGTGGCCAGCTGGAGGTGGTTCCTTTGCTGCTTCTTTTTCACTGTGTCTCTGCAGAAAGGGCTGTGTTTGATTCAGCAGCTCCTGACCCAGAGTGTGATAATGGCCATCTCAATGTCAGTGTTCAGCCAGGAGAAGCACCAGAGTGGTATTTCAGCACTTTCATTCTCCCAACAAGACCTGCCAACACCTACAACAGCCCAGCTCTCCTAACACCCTTCCCATGGAAAATAACCTGTCCCAAAGCACCCACATCCTGCCCTCAGGGCTCCTGGGACTCTGCTCCAGCTTTGCCTGTGCCAGGCTCTCTCCCCTTCCCTCCCTTTCAAGCAGCAATGAGGTTTCAAGACTCATCCTGCACCAGGGAGATGGGAAGGTGGAGACAAAAGGGTGAGGGGAGGTCAGTTAATCCCACAGACACCCCAAGGCTGGGACACACATGAGCTGAGAAAGAGTTCATTTGAAAATTAAATAGAAATGATGTTATTGAGCTGAAGGGTTTTTTCTGTGCTATAAAACCCAGGCTCTGCTCTCCCTTCTTCATCCCCCTTCTCCTCCTCCTCCAGCATCCCTGTGTCTTGATTATTCCCAGGCAGGAGCAGCCATGTGATTGTGCCTGGGGAAGTGTGTCAGTTTTTTGGGGGGATGCACAACTTGGAAATGAAATAACTCAAAGTAAAGTTAAGACTAGCTGCAAATACCACAGCTGAGCATCCCTACCAAAGGAGAGATTAACCAAACAAGACTTCAAGTCCATATCTATTGAGTCAGGATCCTTATTTCCAGCAAGGCTAGGTCTCTTTATAACTCAAAACCTAACTTGTGTGAAATTCAGCATCCTTTAGGCTTCAGCTCCTTTTTACACTGTGGCACTCACCTGTACAGTGGGATTCAAGCCCTTGCCAAATGGACACTCCTGGTATTTGTGGCTGTGTTCCACTACAAACTTCTGTTTTCAGGGGCTTTATCTTACCAGAAAAGATCTTTATGCTTCTCTATTAATGCTCTATATGCTTCTCTATTCCTTTTTCTGCAGCCAGAACTTGGAAAGCCCATGAGAAACTGCTACTCCCTGCCAGGCCCTGATTTTACCTATGGGATGTACATGCACAAGAGAGATGGAGGAGTCCCTGAAGGTAGGGCACTGCCCCTCAACCACAGACCTGCAACAAAATCCCAATGCTAGTAGGAAGTCTCCTCTCCTTCCCACAGCTCTTCAATAGTTTTCATCAAGCTAGAAGTGCAGAACTCCAGCATTTACTCACTTTTATTAATACCACACCAATTGCTTGGTGACCAGCAAAGATTCTCTGTCACACTGGAACCTTCCAGTGGCTCACACAGAGCCCAAGCAGGGAGGATGCACCTGCAATAGGTGATGCACCTGGGCACTGTCATAACTTTGTCAGGGCTCCTGCTTTGTGCTCTCAGGAACAATTCCCAGTAAAATCAGCCATCCTGGGCAAGCCAGGGTAGAGAGTGAGAAGACATCCAATTCAGATGGGATGTGGGATGCAGTGGGATGGGCTATGAGGCTCACAAAAGGAACCTTAGCTCCACAAGACCCCCATGCAGGGCGCACACACATCAATCAGCTTTCCCAAAAGGTTCTGAGATGCCTCCTCTTTGTCTCCATTTCCTTCCAGCCATCGGCCACTGGGACTCAGTGAAGGCCAAGGCCCACCCCAGGAAGAGGGCCATGCCCCGGGATTTCGTGGCCATGGGCCGTGGAGCTGTGGATGAAGGCTGCACCACAGCCAGGGACTTTGCTCTGTACTATGGCTACATGGACATCCGCTGCAAGGACAAGGACATCCTCAGACATGGGGGCAAGGCACCCCCAGGCATGACCTTTGGCAAGCCACCACGGTAAGGGCCCTCCTCAGGATGAAATGATCCCTTCCTGCCTGTTGGTTTTTTTGGGTTTGGATTGAAGGTATTTGAGACAGTAATTTGTGTTTGGATTTAATGTCAATTGTCTATTTTAATTTTATATTTATTATTTATTTTCTATTTTATCATTTATAATTGTTTTTAAGTGTTTTAAAATTCTTTATTTTATATTTTATTTTTAATATTTAATTTAAAATTTTTATTTTTTTTTATTACTAAACTAGTTTTATTATTGTGAGTTTAGCAGCTTTTTATTAGAAGGCACAAAATGGCCAACAATTTTTTGTTACAAGGTTTTTTAACACTAAACTATCTAATTGAGAACTGACACTTAGATTATTTTTTTTAACTCAATAACTGATTTCAAAGAGTTTGCTATGTGGACTTTTTTGATTAATTACAAAATGCTACTTAAACTTATGAAGAAGAAGAAGGAAGCAGAAGCACAAAGAAGAAACTTTGTGCTTTCTATTTTGCTTTTATCTCCAACATACTAAAAATTTCAAAACCTTAATTTTTCACTAAGTGGTACACTTACAGTGCTCTTCATAATTTTTTTCCACACTTTTGTGGATTCTAGTCTGTATTGACATCTAGGAAACTTTTTCTATGAATGAGGGTGAAAGTTAGCGCTCCTTTGGGGGTCAGGGCACCCCAGAGCAGAGAAATATTCCTGGTGCTCTGGGTTTCCATGAGCTACCCTCACACCCACATCCTCCCACCCACATCCCTCCCCAATCTCAGCTACCACAGTCCCCAAAAGAGAAGCTGGGGACTGAACCTGGATGTGCTGAGTCACAGCATCACATCCATGTCTGGTGACACTCTGATATGTGGTCTCCTCCAGCCAGGTTTCATAAGCTCTTGGAGATCTATTTCACACCCAAGATAGCTCAGCTGCCTTAGAAGGCATAAAATCAGCAGGATGGCTTCTATGGTAGTGTTGAAACAGAAAGGTTTTAATGAAAAGCAAAATAACAAAACTCTTTACAGAGAAAACCTGAGCCAGGTGCAAGAGATCCTTCTCCCAGTACCCACCTCACAAAAGTGATTAGTTCCTTTGTTCTCTTCCTTTTCTAGTAAATTGCTCAGGCAGGACTTTTTGGCTCCTGTCCACTTGTCTCTCGTTAAGTAGGTGAACTCCTCCAGATCCTATGAGGTAGCTTTTTACCTAATTGAGGAGAGAAACTTCTGGGCTTTTATCCTTTTTTAAGGAGACAAAGGAGAGTTGTGTCACTCCGTCAACAGGGGGCACATTCCTACAACACTCCTGTCAGAAAATCAACTACCTGAATCTAACACACATGCCACAACACAGTCTCATTTCACCTGGGGTATCATGGCCTTGAAGCCTCTTAAAAATATCTTCAATGCCAACCCTTTAATCTAAAAGAATATGAAGAGCTGACAGCCAGAAAATTGTCATCCCGGGGAGAGAAAAACAGAGCAACATCATTTCTACCTGTCTGCCCTGGTGGAAATACTCTGGTGGAGTTAAAGATCAGTTTAAGTTCTTTATCCTACTCTCTCCCACTTAGTTCATTGCTCTGCATAGGGCAGAAATTGGGAATGGAGCAGGACAGAGGCAAAGAATCTTCTCCCTGCCAGTGCAACTCCAGCACAAACCAGTGCTCAAAGCCTCTCCAAGTCCTGCTACTGCTGGAGCCCAGGAGGGTTTCTTGCTCTGTGCAGGTCTGGAGCAGACATTAGGTTTTATTTTAAGAGCCAGATAATAATCACTACCAGAAAAATAACAGCTACAAATTCTAGAGAAAAGACATGATGAACGGCACCGTGTATTTTACATGATAGTAAATGGGCTTTGCATATGCAAATTGAATGGATTTTAAAATGGTATTTAATGACAATTTTCGTAGCAGACATTAACATTAATTGCATCAAAATGAAAATGTAGCATTAGCTTGCTGTTAGCTGCAAATGCCCCAGCTATAAAGCTTTATCTTTATCAGTATCAGCCCTCATCCATGTGACAGGGCTGCTCTGCAAATTGCAGGCAAAAGGGCTTTTATGTTGCAAAAGTATCCCCCAATGCAGGCCAAAATCAACATCAATTTTGCTTTATTTCTTCATAAACGGAGGTTAAATGGCTGCCTGTAAGAAGCCCAGGCATGCTTCAAAAGTTTTAAGGAAAATCTGCAGACCCCACAACAGCAGAAATAGTGAGAAAGGGCTTTTAATTGAAAGTTATTATTGTACAACTTGCCTGCTCCTTAATAGCTACCTTTTATGCAGACTGATTGTATTTATCCCTTTACTTTAAAAGCATGTTATAGATAAAACCAAATTACTGGGATTATCAAGGAGTTGTTACAACCATTTCAGTAAAAGTGGGAGTTTAACACACTTTTCCATGACTGGCAAGTTAGAGAGACCAGCTTTGGTGAGCATTCCCAGGACAAGCTGATCCCTGGTGACAGCAAGACCCATCTTCCTAAAAATGACCTGGTTGTCAATGGATTTCAGTTGCGTTTGGACTCTAAACCCTGTCTGACTGATGTCAGTGCTGCTACCTGGGAGGTGCTCCCAAATGAGGCACGTGCTTGTCTGGGGGCAGAAGAAAACAGTGGCAAAAAGTTTTTTTTTCACAACTCCAAGCACTTCATGTCTTTAAGAAATAACAGAGCTGATCAACATAGCTGCAGAGAATTTTTCAGCAAGAACAGCACCTGCCTGTCATCCCCCAGCACTGGCAGTGTGGCTGAGGAGGCCAGAGAGCAAAAGTGCTTTCCCATGGCACTGGAAGCAGCTGAGACATCCTGCCTGATGATGTGGTGCTCTGGGACAGCCCAGCACCCCAGTGCAGACCCTGCACAGTCTGCAGCTCTCTGCACAGTGGGAATTGCAGCTGCTACCAGCCCCCAGCCTCAGTGCTGGGCTGCTTCCCTGGGAACCCAAATAACCCAAATAACTGTCACAGGAATATGGCTGGGGTCACTGAGTAATGGGCAAGGGGCTTCTTGAGCCCTGGCAACTCATCTCCAGCCCCTCCTCAGGCCCTGGGCTGTGCTGCTAAAGGCTTCTGTCTCCTGGAGACACCAGGGTCAGGAGCTCTCCCTAGGCTCACAGGTTGGAGCTCTCCTGGATCATCCCAAATGAAAACAAGCACCAAAGCTGTGGTTGCTATTAGTGCCTTGTTAATCACTGCCTGGCCCTGCTGCTGCTCTAACTCAGATCTCTTGTGCCTCTGCTTTCTGCTCACGGTGTGTGCAGCATTCCACCAGGCAGCCTCAGACACTGCAGCAAGCTCTCTGAAGCTTTGAGGCCTCTTTCCTTTCTTTTCCTGGGATATTTACCTTCAAAGGTCACCCATACCCCTCTATATTCCCCCTGGACACCTTCCAGGGGAGAGAAGCAGTGCTGCTTTTTGCTGATTCCCCCCCAGTTCTCTCCCTCCCTTTTCCCAGAGTAATGTTTGCTACCAATCACGTGGCCAGCTTTGTTGTGAGAGTCATAAAAAGGACATTTTTCATCTCTCCTTTTTCCTGCTCTCACTCCCTTCTCTCTCTCAGTAGCAGACAGAGATATATTCCTTCCCTGATGCCTGTGGCATTTGGAGCTGGGAGGGGTCAGGGGAGGCACTGATGGAACATAACAGATAATGCAGCGGTTCCCCAGGGGCTTGTCCAGCTCCAGAGCCGATCCATCAGCAGGCAGTGCTCGTGCCAAGGTCAGCAGTAACGAGGATGGGGTGGGCTCCCAGCCTCCCCCGTGGGGCATCCTCCAGCCAGGCTCCCCCAGCTCATGCTCCTGAGCTCACAGGAGCTGCCTTGTGCAAGCACACTTTGCAGGAGAGGACACTGAGTGCAGGCAATGGGCTCACAGCACACAGACACAGCTTCACCTCTCTCAGCCCTCCTCCCCACCACACACAGCTCCACAGGCTCATCTTCCAAGGAGAATTCCCATCTCTGACAGTCTCCTCCAGGAGCTAAACCCCACCCACGTGCTCTGTGCACAACACATGCCAGAGCTGCTGAGGGTTGCTGTCCTCCCAGGTCTTTTCATTCAAAATAAGCCCACAGGTGTGTCCAGCCCCATACTTTGCAATAATGACCTTGTTTTACAAGGAGGAGGCTGGAGGGCACTGGGTGGGCTGGGCTTTGATGATACTGGAGACCTAAAGGCACAGAGGGTCTGTGAAGACCTCCAGGATCTTCACTGGTGTCACTCCAGCCTGCATCTGGAAACCTCAATGGGTGTCCAGAGCTACATTTATCCTCCTGACCACCTTTTCTGGCTGAGCTTCACTGTGCACTGAAATCAGCCAACATTAAAGGATCATTTTTGGAACAAGAAGTAAACACAAAGGCGTGGATGCTGTCTGCAGCTGGATTTTAGATGCTATTGATCTGTGCAAGGTCACACAAGGAGTTTGAAGCCAGAACACTCCAGCACACAGTTGGTACCCCAGGTACCACTTCTGTCCCCAGGAGTGAGCAGGGCAGAGTGCACCCTCAGCATGGACACACTGCCCAGCCCTGCCAGGAGAGAAAAGCTTCCAGTCACCTCTTGGTGAGCGTCCTAAATCTGCCTGCAGTGCCCCAGAACTGTTCCTGGACACGAGGAGTGCACAGCCGTGCCATCCTCTGCCATCCTGCACCTGTACCTGCTCCAAAGCCTGCATGGCCATAACCCTGCCTCCCACGGGCTGCCATGCACTTGGCAGTGGGCCTGGAGGTTGGGCTGACCTTGGGTGTGCTGGCAGGATTTCCCTGGCACTCTGTCATCCCCAGGGCTCCTGCCGGGCCCCCCCCACTGCCTGCCTTCGCTTCAACTGTCCCTTTCCTGAATTTTACAGCCCATTTTCCTTCTGTCTTCATCTCCTGCCTCCATTCCACCTCCCATTCTCTGAAACTGCTCTTAGTCCTTTGGCAGCTGTTTTCATCACGTCCCTGCAGCAAACTCACCTCTCCAAAGTGTTTGGTCACTGCAATCTCTCTTCTTCAAATTGTTACACCTGGCCAAGGGCATCAGTTACCCAGTGCCTCTTCTTTAATTGGTATCATTTGCAACCATCCCAATCTTTCACCTTCCCTGAGAAGAGAGATTTCTATGCTCATGCTCTGCTTAGCAAGTGGCCTTTCCCCCCAAAGTGTCTGTGCTGTTTGCACACAGCCAGAACAAAGTTTAGAAAGCTGTTCAAGAGGTGCTGAGGAATTTCCACTGATAGATTTATTTCTGAGGTACTTAAACAACATTTTGGGTTGCTGATATTTGGCTGTGGAAAGAAAGCTAATCTAGATGTAGACCAGCTGCAAAGATGTCAAGGAAATAACATGTTACTGGGAAGAACCCACCAGGAAAAGCTGGACAGGCAATAAAATTGAATATTACAGCGAGTGTGCATCTGACCCATGATCACTGGAAGCCAAAGAGAGTGTAAAGCCACCAAAATCCTAAAGATTAGGGCAAAAAAGTTTTACAGGAAAAAAAAAAACCCCTGAGGACTGACAAAGCAGATGATAAAATATAACACAGAGAGTGGAATCACTGTCAGGCTCATGGCGACAGAGAAACGCAACCGAGTTAAAAAACACAGGGCTCCCATCAGCTCAGGTAATTACACATCCTATCCAATTGCAACTGAAAGGCTCTTGATGCCTCTGCCACCATCCTCACACTGCTAAGAATTTCTATTTCAAGAGTAGTTTTCTTCTCCTGGGAACGTTCCAGGCTGGGTGTGTGGTCACAGAGCTCCCAGCCCCATCCGTGGTGGCTGCAGCATCTGCTGGGGCAGGAGGAGCTGTTCCACCCTCCAAAAAGCCCTGAGTGCACCATGAGGATACTGATTCCCCTCCTGAGTGGTGATTTGCTTGCTGAAAGGGTTTCTGACTGCTTCAGGCTGGTGGTTTAAGAGAAAATAAACAGCCAAGTCAGGGTTTGGCACAAGGTTCAGATTCTGCACGTCAGCCATAGAGATGGGAAAAAAGAGATCTGAAGGACAGATTTAGATCCCTTATTACCTATTGGTTTACACTGAATAGGAAAGTAATTTACTCTCACACACATTGGCTGTTGTCTGTGGGTTTATCTCCATTGATTACAGACATCTGAGGAATTTCTTCCAAAGTTTTACCATCTAGAGCTACTTCTGGCCACAAGTGGACCTTTTTCTCTGCCGACTTTTGCTTTTTCAGCCTGTTCAATGAAAACCTGGGTCAGGGGGGATAATCACAGAATGCTTTCTGTGAAAACAAAGCATTTCAGCCCTCATCAACATCTTTCCTTTCAAACAAAGTCATGTTCCCACCCAGCCAGAGAGATTCAATCCTGGGATGGAGGTCAAGGGGAAGACCTCGTGCTTTGATTTCTTTTGCTCAGCACTGGAGTGGTTTTTTCTTGGTTTTTCTCTGGATGTTTTGTATTTGTTGATGGCTGCAGACTGAGCACTGTTCACTCTCAGCCATAGATCTGGACCTCCAGGCAGAACAGCTCTGTCCCAGAATCACATCCCACCTGATTTTCTCAGAGGATAACAGTAGATAACAGTAGACAAATGTGTTGAAGACAACCCTAAATTATCTTCAATTAAGTCAGCCAAAGGGCATCTCCAACCCTAAAATCAATGCTAGCACACAAATTCCAGCTTGTCAAGCCAGTTATTTAATGGGTAAGAGCTGGCTTGGTATCTTCACTGCCAGACACAGGTTTCCATATGTGCTTTTAGGACCAGTGCAAGCACACATCTCACTGGGCCTGGGAGGGAATAGTAAAGCAAATTGGTGCTCTTGTAACCATGTGTACTCCTAAGTACAGCTATGAGCATCTGAT
Organism: Serinus canaria; assembly: GCF_022539315.1. NCBI lineage: Eukaryota > Metazoa > Chordata > Aves > Passeriformes > Fringillidae > Serinus > Serinus canaria. The sequence goes on along the minus strand of NC_066330.1, from coordinate 4,047,203 downwards.
AAATCTTTTAAAGTGCATGTTTACAATGGATTTTATTCTTTTTACTGTTCTATACATATGAGCCCTCTGAGCAAAATAACAGATCCTCTGACACTTAGAAGAAGCCACTGCCTCATTGGCTGCCCGCAGTGAAATAATTTATATTGTTATTTCCTCGCCCAAATTACAAGGATTGTAAAGAAGCTTCAGAAATTCAGAGTAATCAGTGCTTTGGAGGCTCAGATCCCGCTGCTGCCACATGAGTGGAACACCCACTATTGCAACTGAGAGTTTTGCCAGCCCAAAGACTGCAAAAAAAAATTGGTCCCTGAGTGTTTTCTACCAATTTTTCTCTTGTTATTTTCTTCAATAGTTAATGGAAAGCGAGGACAAGTAGAGATCATTTAAAAATTATCTTTTAGGCCTCTCCATGGGTTTATTGCCAGGACCTATTTAGAGAAGCATAAAGCTGTAAGGGGGCTATAACTTCACTGTATATTCCACAAGCTGTTTAGGAGCCTTTGGACTCACACCCACCTCACTTTGCCATGTCTCCCTCTCCTTACAAACACACCCACACACGTGTGTGCAGGGACTTCCAACTGCTAATTGAATTCACCCTTATGAAAGCCTTAACAAATTGTAAGTGACCTTTTTATACAAATTTCAAAGTCAAGGATTCCCCACTAACCGCACATCCCTCTTCTGCCATTCACTGTTATGCAAAACCCACAAACAATTAAAAGAAATAATGAAGAGCCCAGCGGCCCTCTTTCCTAATTAGCTGCAGGAGGCAGTGCTGGGGAGTGTGGTTAAGTGCTTCAATTACCTCGGCCCTCCTCGCAGCCCTTGTTAGAAGAGACAGGTCCAGGGGCCAAAGGGGAACAATTAAGGCGAGGCAGAGCCCGCGGTTTGCAGGGGGATGCCGGGGCCGTGCCGGCTCTCACACAAGAGCCAGAGCTGTAATCATACCCCAGCTTCCTGCTGGGCTACACAGAGACAAATTAATGGGAGATAGATTGCTACCTGCAGCCCATCAGTAACCAGGGAGGCAGGAGGCAATACAGCACTGCAAGGGAGCCATAACCTGAATTTTCCTCTGCTCTCAGCCCCCTTTTAGGGCAGAGGGAGCTGAGCACTAATACCTCACTGCTGCCTACATTGGGGGTACCCCACCCACTCCAAGCTCAGGCTGGGTCTGTGATTCTGTACAGGTCTGTACAGAATCACAGACCCAGCCTGAGCTTTATTTGCTGAATTGAATTCTGGTGGTAGGTGCCCCAAGGAGCCCCACAGTCCAGAGGTGCTGGAGACCAAACTGTTCCCTGATAAGAAACAGGTTGAACTTGACCTTGAAGGTCTTTTCCAACCCTAATGGTTCTATAAGAAACCAACCTGAGCTGCTGGGAACTGGTTCTGCTGGCAGATTCTATATGGACACTTCTGTCACAGGACAAATCCTTCCCAGCAAGAAGACACAAGTAAAGAATATTAAAATGGTGACCCTACAGCTGTCCTCCCTGGGCACTGAAGGCCCCAAAGACAGACCCTGACTTGCAGCAAAAGCACATCTTAGGTGGAAGGACAGCAACAAGAACTAAATCCCCTGTAACCTTATTAACCTTTCAAGGAAGGGTTAAAGTTTCAGCAGAGGCAGTGGTGCAGCAACACAATTTTAATGTGACAGGCATGGACAAATTCCATTCTGGGATGGATCTGTTGCATAAGCAGCTGTGCAGGGCCAGATCCTGCTGCCTGGAAGCTGCCACTGGCAGTGGAGCAGTGCTCTGGGCAGAGCCCCAAGAGCCACTGTCTGCACCCATCCTCTGCTCCCTGCTCCAGCCCATCCTGACCAGCAGCAGGAAAAGCACTGCCCTGGCTGCAGAGCCACACACACCCACAGGCTGAGCTCTGCACTGAAATATTTACATGCTTTTGAATTATACAGGGGGGAAAAAAAAGCACTCACAAGTCAAGTTTTTACCCTTTTGCAACACAACTTAGCAATCAAATTGATTGCACCTTTCAAGCCGGTGTAAACCCCCTTCCTGAGCAAAGTCCTTTGCACCCACTTTAGCCAAGCACCTTTTTTTTGCAGCTGATATATAAACCTTTGAAAATAAGTTTGAGGGGAGACTGACAACCTTGAAACCTCAAGAGCAGCATGGCATTGACGGGCGAGGCTCCCTGAGCTCAGTATTATGGATAGATTTTAATTTTATTTTAACAAAATAGCTGTCTCCAGTGGAAGAAGCATCAAGAGCTAAATGAGGACCCGTCTTGAGCTGAATCACGTTGAACAGACCTCGGCACTGTCATTGATTTTCTGGGAAGAAAAAAAATGCCTCTGGCTACTAAACCAAATTAGTAGTCACTGATGACCAATTATTTTGCCCCACTGTGAACGGGGAGGCGTACTAAAATTCCAGTTTGTCAGACCCAAGGCTCTCTCCTCAAACGCCTTTCAACAAGCGTGTACCAAAAACCTCTCAGATGGTTCTGATGCCTTCCTGTTTTCGGCAACTTCTCCTTCTCCAAAGTTTTAATGAGCTGCTGCTCTGAGGACAGCCTGCCACAAAGTGAGCCCTCGCCTTCACTTTGGAGCACTATTTGGCATTGGCACAAATCTCAGCTGTCAGGATTTATACACACATACACAAAAAAAGTGTCAGCCTAATGTTTGCAAATTATAATTACCATTTCTCTTGCATGTCCCTGGTGCCTTCATTTTAGATAAATCCCAGCTCTGAGGTATCAGCTGCAAAGCACTGAAGGCTCATATTGAATGGAATAGATTTAACTAGTTTGTAGCTCATTTAAGGCCTACACTGTTTTATTTTAATATTGTTAATACTTTATTATACTTTTTAACACTGTTTTCACAGTAAAATAGCCTATTAGGAGGCTGCAGCTTCTTTTCCAGGGGATGTCTGGCAGGCTAGAATTCCACATTGTATAACCAAGTTAGCAGGTGCTTGTCATTTCAGTTGAAAATAGGTCTGTACCCTGACTCTTGAAAGTAAATTAGAGAGATTCTATTAAAGAGACAGGAACTGTTTCAAGGATAATAGTTTTGAAAATGTGCACAGATAAATTTTAAAATATTTAGGAAATGTCAGCATTAGAAGTGGCTCCAACTATTTGACTATAAAAGGAAGCAGATGAGTATTTTTTTCCCCAACAATTATAAATAATTTGTTACATCCTTTTAGAACTTCTTTGCCTTTCCTTTCTGTGGCAGGGTGCTTGTGCCAAAACAAGGAGATCTGAGTTACTGTGAATGAGATGGGTTTTAATGTGCAATAAGCATTTCCAGAGGATGCTTCCCCTGCAGCATCTGCAGACAGCAATGGCAAAATCCTCCCTGTTCAGGAGCCACATCTGGGCAGGATGACAAAAAGAAAGGGAACACACAAGCCATTGATCCCTGTCCTTAAGGAACACCAAGGCAAAAGAACATTTTCCCAAAGGCCAGCTGCAAGTAAGAGCTGTCACACTGCCAAGCAGTGCCGATATCGGGACCACATTCCCCATCCCTCTGCTGAGACCAGGCTTTGACCTACAAAGGAAAAGCCACCTCGCTGAGATCTCTGCAGTCACCTTAAAGAGGTGGTCCCTGATGTCCCCTGCTCTCTCAGAGCTTCTCTCAAAGGAGGAAAAGCCAGAGGGAGCCTCAGCCCCACCAGGGCTTGCGTGGATAACCGGGCCCAGGAGTCATTCCCAGCAATTGGAGAGAGGCAGTTCACGTGTGCAGCATTCCAGGCATGATTCTATACTTTGCTGGATCAGGACTTAAATGTGATTAATCACACGGCAGGGAAGGATTTCTGAAGAGCATCAACCCAAATGTGTCCTTTCAAGCATTTACTTACAAGCCAGCTGTGGACTATCAGTCACCAACTGGCTGGTCCACTGGAGATAGTTAAAGTCACCTCCATAGAGATGTGAAAATACATTCAACTTCAAAAAAAACCCCAAAATCAATAATCAAATACTACACACAAAGGCTCAGTGTTTTCCTGCATCCCTCCCTGCTATTCCTGCATACCAGGAAATCTTGGAGAGCAAAGGCACAGCAGCAAACAAGCAACGCTCACCACGTGTTTGTGTCAGGAATACCAACATTTACACCATACCACAAGACTGGAGACCCAAACAGACAATAACACACTTTACCACTGGTTTGCCACACCTTTTAACCTTTTAAATATTTTTCCCAGCTGTGATTAGCATGAAATGCCCAACTGGAAGGGAAGGAGGGGAAAGAAGAGGGGACAAAGGGTAAATGTCAGCCTTGCCTTTGGCACTGGGTGTCTCCAGATAATGGTCTGGAGCAGCAGAGCTGATTTGCAAGCAAAGGCTTGAAAAGCCCTGCAGCATGTGATCTATGAAACAGGAGGCCTGCAGAAGGATGTCTCCTCTGATATGAATGTCCCCTTGGGATGGATATTGCTGGATTGCACAGCCAGTATCATTAGAAAACACAACCATAGATTAGGCTGTTTTGAAGCATGTGGTGTGCAATAATTAAGTAATAAAAGTCACCATGGGGGTGAAGGAACAAGAAACAGAAGAGTTACTATTTGCATACAGGCTGCTGGCGCCCTCGGTGATCATCAAGGATTCTCCAGGCTGCTAAAAGCTGGCAGCTGTCAGTTCTGGACCCACTCCTGCCATAAACCACAAAGCACCAGCTCACTCTGTGGCATGTGGGCTCTTTGCAGAAACAGGTGGAGGTGGTGGCCCAGAAGCAGCCCAGCAGCTCCCCCAAGTCCCCAGTGTCCTGCAGTTGGTCTGCACAGGCAGGGAAAGCACTGTCTCTGCTGTGGGAGCTGCAGCTGAGGGCTCTGCAGGCTACAGATAGGAGCAGAGCTAGAGGTGGGAGCTCCACAGTCATCTGCTGCTGCCAAGATGGAAAAAGTCCCTCCTTAGCAAGGTGTGCAAGGAAGGACCAATAAAACTTGAGCTTGAAGTCCTTCATCACCTTCAAGTGTTTGCTTCTGAGGGAAAGGAGCAGCAGCAGGACCATGGGAATTACTGATTTGCTGTCCCTGCCACAGCCAGGTCTGCCTCCCGTGGTGGCTGATGAAGTATCCTCACTTGCAAGGAGCAAAGCTCAACAATTTCAGGCTGCAGCTTTGCCACAAGCTGGTCAGGTTAATGCCAGCTCAGAGCAGCTGAATGGGACACAGGCCAACAAGCAACTGCCTTTTTCTAGAACCAGGGTCATGTGCAGCTCCTCCCCTCTGCTGTCTCCTCATTGCTCCCTGAAATCCTCTTTCAAGGGGCAAATACACCTGCTCTGTGCAGCTGAGGCACCAGACCAGAGCTCAGCATTTCAGCTCCCCTTTCTGCTACAGACCCTTGACCATCTGCACTGGGTCCCTTTTTAGCCCTGTTCAGACTGCTTAGGGCAGCACAGACTCCTCTTATCCCATCCATCACTGCACATTTGCAGCCTTTGGTGCACCACACCAGAGAGATGTCAACAGCAAAAGCAGTGTAATTTTAGCAACCCTTGGCACCCAGGGGTTCTTCCCCTGGAGGGAATCCAGGCAGAGCTGCTCCATTAGGTACCTGCTGGGAGAGGCTCTCCTGAAGCTCTGGCAGGGCCCAAAGTTGAGCTGCAGCCTGTGGTGCCCCATGGTCCTTCCAGCACACCAGGGCTGTTGAAACCTGCCCTGTAAAAGGCTGTGCAATTGTTCCAGTTCTGGGGAATGCCCTGGCACAGGTTCCCACAGGTATGTGCAGGCTGTGGTGTGTTCACTGCAAATGATTTTGAGGTTTCCTGAGGAGGAGAAATCCTTTCCCAGTGTGAGGCTTTATTTGTGTTCTCACCAGTCACTTTCCAGGAGCAGAGATGTGAGCCAGCACCAGGAAGCAAAGATTAACTGGTGTCTTTTCAATGTTTTCCAGGCCTTCCACTCCCTTGTTTGACCTCATGCAACACAGATACAAGGAGCTGTGGATGGAGGAACAGAGAGCCCGGACTAGAGTCCAGTACATGGTGAAGAAAAAGGTGGGAATAGTCCAGCAATGCTTTCCCCTGATGTGCACAGTGTTACTGAGCACAACACCCCACTGTCCTACCCCACAAGGGACAAATGGGCTGCTCCCAGCCCTGGGAAGGGCTCTCAGCTGGGAAAACATCCCCCTGACTACTAAAAGGCTGATGAAGCCTAACAAAGATGAGCATCCCCCTTCCAGGAGCCACACAGGCTCTTCTTTGGACATCAGCTCTGCTCAGGTCACCTGTGACAGTGGCCACAGCAAAAGAACAACCAGCAAATGCTGAAAGGACAGCCCCAGCCCTGAGCCTGGCATGGTGAGGTTGATGCAGCACCCACAGCAGCTGTTGGAGTGTAAGGCTGTGCTGTTAAACAAACCAACACTGTAATATCATTTAAAAGCAGCCAATGACTGTTTTATTAGTTAATGGCTCAAAGAAGAGTCAGGCTAATATGGTAATGACCAATTTCAATGGGCTTACTGCCATCACAAACTGTGCTTTATAGGTGAAGTGCAGGAATACAGTGTCCTTAATTAGCAGCTGTTTTATAAATACACCAGCCTGGGACATTGGAAAGTGCATCCCTACTTTATCTATTAATGACTGATGTTTTTAATCACTAAGTTGCCTCCATCAAGCTCCCAAAGCCTGCAGCCCAAATTACTGAGTTAAGCAACACAAACCTGTATCCTAGACCATAGAGCAGGCAGGTTCTCAAGGTATCCAGGTACCTGGACTGGCTTGTGCTGGGATTATTGAGCACTGTGACTTGCACAGGAAACCCCACCATGGTGGGGGTGCTCATCCCAGTCAGGGATGAGCCATTGCTGTAGCTCAGGGCACAGGGCTTCCAGTGGGCAGCAGTCACCTCCCTGGGATGCTCTATAAAGAGAAACTGAGAGCTGACAGCTGCTCATGTGTTTTAGCTATCAGTATTGGCTGCATGGACATAGAAAACTCCCCAGGTCATGGAATTGTGATCATCACCCAAAGCAACTGTTGGCCTCATCCATCCCAGTGTCACTGCATTGTGTCACACAGAGCTGATGTGCATGGCTGTGCAGCAGTTTGAGCCCACTCTTGTTGACCTTTGGTTGCAGACCCATGCAGAGCAGCAGTTTGAACCACTGGGTTTCTCTTTGGTTGCAGACAAGAGAAGTGCAGCAGTCTGAGCCCACCCTTGCTCACCTTTGGTTGCAGACCCGTGCAGAGCAGCAGTCTGAGCCCCGGTGTTTCTCTTTGCTTGCAGACAAGAGAAGTGCAGCAGTCTGAGCCCACCCTTGCTCACCTTTGGTTGCAGACCCATGCAGAGCAGCAGTCTGAGCCCACCCTTGCTCCCTTTTGGTTGCAGACCCGTGCAGAGCAGCAGTCTGAGCCCTGGTGTTTCTCTTTGCTTGCAGATCGGCGAGGTGCGCGAGAACCGCACCACGTTCCTGCGCACGCACCCGCTGCCCGTGAAGGAGGAGTCCTTCTGGCATCCACGGCGCTTCGAGAAGGTACAGGCCCCCCACCACCCCTCCCCTGACCAAAGACAGCTTTTCTGGGCCTCTACAAGCACCTGATTGAAATCGGGGACACTCTGTAACTTTGCCAACATGTCCCAATAACATCTTTGGCACACAATGAAGGAGGTTCTTAACTCAGAGCTCCCCATGACCCAGACCTTAAAATGGTCCCAAATGTGTTCTGCCATCAACCCCTTTTGAACATCAGGGTGGGATATTTTTTGCCAGCCATAAGCCCTGGAAGAGAGGCAGCAGTTGTCCAGATAATAACATATTTTTAAACTTCTGTGCACTTTCACAAGCTTCCTGAGATGAGAAGCATTTTTTTATATCTCGCTGTGAATACAGGGTGGCCTTTACAAATGCCCTACACAAACAGGACAGTCATACCTGCATTTTGGGGCCCTGCCATTTCACCAGCTCTCACCATAACTAATTCAAACCCACCAGATGTTTCAAGAAGCTTTTCCACCCCAGGATTAGAGCTTTCCAGAAAGCTTGCACTCTTGATACCTCTCTAAACTACCTGATTGACAATATTCACCCTAAGACAAAGCAAAGGGTCTGTCCAGTTTAGAGATGTCCTTGACATTTCCTTTAATTGATCCAAGAGCCAAGGTGAAGATTTCTTGTTCTAGTGATTGAATCTAAACATCTCCCTGAATTCATCTGTGCAACCTGCTGTGCTCTGGGGTACTTGTTAGGATTCCATTAGATTTGTTTATGGTGTAAATTATATGGAAACTTCCCATGAAGAGCAAGGGGGGATTTTAGGAGAGAAGGGGAAAGAGCTGGACCAGTGGGATGGAAAGGAGACACCAGAAAGTGAAAGCACTGAAAACCTGCTGGGAGTTTACATGGCCAAAATCATATTTGGCATTGATAGATACCACTGCAAAAACCTCTCAGCTCTCTGTCCTGGCCCTTCTTCTGGTGGGGTTAATTTTTTTTGCCACGCTGTTGATTTCTAACCACAGTTTAAGCAGCAAAGAAGCCCTGTGATTTCCTGAAGGTAATTTACTTGTACAAGTTGGAGAGTTTTGCTCAAGAAACGTGCTTTGCACCACCTTGATGTATTCCTCTCCTGTCCTGTCTAAGAGTGCCCCATTAGCATATATGTCAGTAATCATTTATCCCCACTGCCTGTCAGCTCGGAGCTGCTGCTGCGAGAGAACATGACCGATCGCTGTTAAACAGATTGTGAGAGTCACACGAGATCCTGGGGCAAGCCTCCTCTTTAGAGCTCCTCTCACCCCAGACCTTTCCATCACTGTTCATTTTTCAGCCTGGGTTTTGCTTCGTGTTTTCCCTTTTGTTTCATCCATGGCTGTGGTTGGGTTCCTGCCCCAGCCACGGCTCTCAAACCCTTCAATATTTCCTTCTTCTCATTCTCCTTTTTCTTCTTCTCCCTTTCCTTCTCAGAAGCAGCATCCAGCTCATTTTGCACAGCCTCTGCAGATTTTCCACACTCCTTTCTCATTGCACTACCCTGGAAGGTTTGCCTTTCCCCAGTTCCAGTTCTAACAGGCAAAGCCCACTTTAGAACTTGGATCAAGGAATTTGTTACTCCCTTGACCTTCAGTGCATGGTTCTCCTCCATGGGAAAATAACTCCACTTGAACATCCATAAATGTTTACCCAGTTAAAAGCAGTAACAACCTGGAGGAAGTTAAGGGTTCTCAAAGATATTTGGTGGTCTCCAGACTGTTCTTTAACTACTCCTCTAAAGGAGGGTTCTACAGAGATGATGGAATGGTTTTGAAAGCCAGACTGACTTACACAGGGACTCCAGGAGTCAATGTCAGTCCCTCCTTTACTGAGGTGACAAATGACCAAAACACTGCCTCTAATCCATGTAGAAATCTCATCCTGCTGTGCAAGAAGAATGTGAAAAGCAACAACAAAAATGTCATTTCACAGAAAGCTTGTTAGCAGACTCCGTCTGCATATTCCTACCAGCCTCTGGTGGCTTTGTCCTGCTCTGACCAGTACAGAAGATGCTCCTGACTTGGAAATACTCCAGACCCTGGAATATTCAGAGACTCCATTGCCTGACCACAGCCTCACTTTAAACCTTATTTCCACGTGCTCCAAGGCAGGTGTGAGGTGCAGGAGTGTGATATTCTCAAGCCACTCATCCTTCTGCTCACTCAGTCACCTCATCATCTGGATAACACCTTTCAGTCTGGCCTGCTCTGGGTCTGAGGGGAGCAACAACCAGACACTGAAATAGTTATAATCCAAAACAGGGGCAGCAGGAAGGTGAGATTTTCTTCCTTTAGGGCCATAAAAATTATCAAGAAGGACTTTTTTTTATTCCCACTGTGACTCCTTACAAAGAGCTGCAGAAACTGGGTATGGATATCTCTGCTGGCTCTTCAACTGGGCTTTCCATTCAGTTCCTGGCACCATGAAATCTTGCCCAAGAAGTGGAAGAGAAGAAAACAAAGGAGCTTTTCCCTCCCCACTAATTGCATCTGCTTGCTCCCTGCATGACATTACATAGTCATTCAGTCAGTAAAATATGGACAAATTGACTCTATTTTCATTTGGATTTAGGTTTCAGCCCCACTGCTCACACTGTTAAGCTAACTGGGTGATTTACAGGCTCTCCCACACCGGGTGCTCCTGTATGACCTGGTCCATGGTCTCCTGGGCCCCCCAGCTCACCAAGGCAAGCAGGCCACAAGGAGCCAGTCCTGTCCTGATGGGCAGTTCATTAGGGAAAGTTGCTGCATTGAAGTGGCCTTGTATTTATTTTTTTTTTTAACTAAACCAAGCAGATGTTAACTCCTTACTCACCTCAGCAAGATGCTTCTACTGCCCTCCTCTTCCTCAGCCACCCCCCAAAGCAAACAGCCTCTGCCATGACACAATTCCAGGGCTCAAGTTTTGCCAGCATGGCTGGGACTGTGCCCCAAAATTTAATTTATTTGTAGATGTGGGACTGCATTCCCTGGGGACTGTACTCTCAGGCACCCAGCATGGACATAAATCATGGAATGGTTTGGCTTGGAAATGGACTTGGAAAATCTTCTTGTTCCAACCCCCCTGCCATGAGGGACATCTTCCATGGACCAGGTTACTCAGAGCTCCATCCAGCCCAGCCTGGCACACTTCCAGGGATGGGGCAGTCCCAGCTTCTCTGGGCAACCTGTTTCAGTGCCTCACCACCCTCACAGGGAAAAAACAATTCTAGTATCTAATCTAAACCTACTCTCTTCCAATTTGAACCCATTTTCTTCCTTGTTCTATCACTCCAAGTTCTTATAAATAGTCTTGCCCCATCTTTCCTGTAAGTTCCCTTCAGGTCACCCCAAAACCTTCTCTGTTCCAGACTGAGCAATCCCAATTCTCTCAGCCTCCTGTCCCCCACATTTGTCCTGTCCCTGTGTCACTCCTCACCTGCTGGCTCAGGCAGAATTGTGTCAGCCAAACTCTGGAAAGGACATTGCTGCCCAAATGCAGCAGCTCCACCTGTGTCAGGCCAGGCTGAGGCTCCAGCCACCTCCACCTGTACATTTGATGGTCACTATCCAAACCTGTAAGTCAATGTTGGCCACCCCCAATATATTCCAGGGCTTTATCAAGTCAAGAAGGATTCAGGCAGCAACAAAGCAGCGACACAGGACAGAATTCACCAACGTGTCAAAACAGCTCCGTGCACCTCCTGTCACTGACACACACCAGGGTTCTTCCTTTGCTCATTAGAGAATCCCAGCTCACAGAGACACTCAGGTAGCTTGTTTACTTGACCAAGCAAGGGGAAGGAAAGGAAATGCAGCAACTTTGGACAAGACTTTTGTCACCGTGCGCTGCCTCCCCGAGCAGATGAAACACGCGGCGCGGGTGCGCGATATGAATAAGCGATAAGCAATTGACGAGCAAGTGTTCGGGTACCTTGGCAAAAGACTTAATTTGCAACCTGGCACAAAATCAAAGGCTCTGTCAACGGCTGAGCGGCTCTCCTGCGTATGCCTTGCATTACCTGGGAAAGCTCTGTCAGGTAAATTTCCACTGAAAGTAATTAGAGGAATCCCCACTGTATAAAGTTTGCAGCAAAAAATTCTGGGCTCCGGAATTTGATTCTCACCAGGGATCCGATACCTGCTCACAGCCTGATCCTTCGTCAGAATTAACAGCTGAGGTTTAACACGTACACACAAAAATGTTCTGCATTTTTTTTTAATGCCTTACCTCTATTTTTGTCTATGGAGCTGAACTGACAAGCACAGCTCATGTAATCTTGCAGCTGTTGTCTTGTCAGAACAGCCAAAGATTCTGCTTAAATAACTTGGGCTTGATACACACAGCACACAGGGCTGGCTGTTCAGGTGCAGCACTGGTCCTCCTGGGTTTGAGGACAGAAAAACTTCTGGGACTTGGAGTGCTGTAAAACTCCTCTCCTGAGGCCTAAATAGTGCTTTAATAATAAAGCAATGAGTTCAATAGCTTCCTGTCACCACACTGCCAGATCAATCCTCCCTTCAGCTGGGACTTCGGCTGACCAAAAAGAATTAAAATCAGTGTCAGCTGATGGTTGTTCAATGGCCCAAGTGACATGAGCTGGTGGCTCCCAGCCCTGCAGTAACAATCCAAAGCAGCATCACTGGCCTGTGGCAGGCACAATGCAGAGACCACAACACCCTGCAGGGCTCCAAACAGGCAGCACAGACCCAGCTGCCCTGGGCATGATCCCTGCACATCTCCTCTGGGCCCACAGCCACTCCATGGCTAACTGCAGGCTCTGGCCCCTGTCAGCACCACTACATTTCTTTGCAGATTCTGGAGGTTTTCTTGCTTTTGCCTACACAGTCAAAGATTCCAGCAATACAATTGCTCAAATCACAGCAAAGCATTTTCATTATCCATGTTTTCCCACTATCCCTTGTGCCCTGGACACTTAACCTCTCATCCCACCCAGTGCTGCCCTCTGTCACAGAATATTTTAGCTTGGAAAGAACATTTAAGGGCCATCTAGTCCAGTTCCCCTGCAGTGAACAAGGTCATCCTTAACCACATTGTGTTTCTCAGAGCCACATCCAACCTGACCTTGAATGTTTCCACAGATGGAGCATCCACCACCTCTCTAGGCAACACATCCAAGTATTTCAACACCCTCACTGTAAAAAACTTCTTATATCTTATCTCAATGGACCCTCTGTAAAAACCATTACCTGCCATGCTCAGCACTTCCCTCAGAGACAGTGACCATCACTCCTGTTCCATTTCCATTGCTCCGACATCTCCTGATTAACAGAGGAAAACAACACCCTCATGTGCAGCTGTACAGCCTAAATATCTCCAGGCAGGCTCCACCTACAACCAAGCCCCAGTAGCCAAAGGCAGCACAAGGAACAGTTGGCAGCAAATTCCCATTGCTCTTCTGGAGATTCTCACCCATGAAGAAAGAGATTTTGGGTGCTCACAGCTTGTGGCAGGGTGAAACCACAGACACTGTGTTGGGTTATGGGTGAGCACCTGCCATTGCTGCCAGTGCACAACTCCATGGAAATGCTTTTTAAATGGGTTTGGGATTTCATTCGTGGCCCTGTTCTGACTTCTGTAGAAATGCTATTTATCAAGATAACTTTAAGTAAAACTCTTGCCTGGCATGAAAAGGTTCAGGATTCAGATGTCAAGCACATGAGGTCAGTGTGAAAGCTGCCAGCTCTGGTCTGACCCTGAAACATCTGCCAGGGAGGTGGGGGGCACACTCCAGGTTACAGCTCCAGTGTGTTAATTCTTCTTTCCTCATGCTGTTGCCCAGACCAAATGACCAGTGAACTCCAGCAAATATCTGTGGCCATTATTTTCAGGAAGGAAAAAAACTCCACCAAATCTCTATAGGACATTAAATACAGCAGCCCAAAACACCAAGCACTATTTGAAACCTTCCTGGGCTTGAAGCAAATAAAGATCATTTAGCCCAGGCTCCCTTATCCTGCATTTCCCTCTGTTCTTTGAAAGGTGGGGAGAGAAAAATCAACCCCATTCATTAAGCCAGTTAAGCACGCTCCTGGCAGGAAAAGCCACATTATTTGTAACCCTAATAATCCAACACTCACCTCTGAGCACAGCTCATCTTGGACAGAATAACATCTGCTTTAAAAGTACCTGCCTCTCTCTAACTTGTCATGGCATTTGTTGACAACCCTATTGAAAGGCGCTCTGGATGCAGCTGTGAAGGATCTTTCAGCACCTCTTTCTCTTTCCTAGACAGTTTTTGAAAGAGAGGGGAGAAAAAGAAAAAAGCCATCAATACAGGGGGAAAAAGGCATCAGCAGCCAACATCGGCTGATGAAGCGCCTCACCTGGGCCCCCAGCACACCGCCTCCAATTAAATCAAAATGGTTTGTTTTTAATGGTCTTTTACACTGACAAGTGGGCTATCATTCCAGGCCTAGAGAGCTGTCAGGGAGCCGAGGCAAATCCTCCGTTGATAATGCCCAATGCTTCCAATTAGGAGCCGAGGCCGCTGCTGGCGCACTAACGATTCCCCAGCCTCCCCCAAGGCCCCTTCGGCGTTGGCTGTTTCGTCTTGGCTCTTCCTCCTCCGCAAATTACTGACACAAAACGGAGGCGCCCCGGTGCCTCCTCACCACGCCGGGCCCCGGCCCTGTTGGATTTAATGAGGCGATGGAAGTTTTTGCGGATCTTTCGCTAAATTCTTTTCTTGTTTGACAGCTGCTTGAGTGTTGACCTTATAAAAGATTTAGTGTTTCTCATTATTTTCTGTCAAGCTTTACAAGCGGTGGCTTGGCGGAAAAATCATTTGCATCTCGATGCGCGTGTGCGCGGGGTGGTTTTTTTTATTTTTTATTTTTCATTTTTTATTTTGTCTGTGCGGGGATGCTCGGCGCTGAGCATCAGCCTGTGCACCCTACCCCTCTCTGTATTGTTTGTTTTACTCCCTCCTCCCTGCCTCTCCTGAAAAAAAATCCACTGTTTTGTGTTGTTTTAGAGAAAAAAAAATATAAGCCCCAGGATTTGTTAGATTCCTGTAAATGAAGGAGGGTTTGGGAAAGGAAAAAAAAAAAGAAAATAATAGAGATTGGTTTGCTGTAAAGTGAGCACAGGAAAGTGTTTTGTCACCCGCTAAAAGGATTCGATCAAATGGATGATGGAGGAACCAGGCTGAGTCCCGGCGCAGCTTTGTTGTTAAAGTGAAAAATGGTGCAAGACTGGAGCTGCCTGGGAGCAGGTGGGCAGAGCCAGGCTGGGAGAGGAACAGGGACAGCCACGTCTCCATGGATCCTTCCAGGCCACGAGGAGAGCCCAGTGCTGTTCATTACTTGCTTCAGGCCTTTCCATGGGCTCTCTCTCAAGTCACCACTAACCACTAAGCCCAGCTCTAGTAACTAAAACTCCCCCTTAAGCTGAGCTTATTTTGCACCTAAGGGTGCTCACAGTGCCCAGCAGCTACAGCACCAGCAAAGCCCTGCTCAGTCTCTGGGGTTTGCTGCCATCAGGGGAGCTCTGTAGGGAAAATATTCTTCCCTGCACCAGCCTGGCCTTTCTGCATCTCACATGCAATTTATCAGCCCTCAATTAACACACCTGCCTTAATGTATCCTCCAATTTAACACGTTATTATAACTGTGAAACTCTAAAGATAATACCCCCCAAATACATATTGAAGTTTTAGGAGTGGTAATTATTTTTCTGGCCCCTCTAATTCTGTGAAGCAAACACTGACATTACAACGTCCCAGCTGCAAGGGTCCTGCAGGTTTTCATTTGTCAATAATAAATGAAATGAACAGCAGCAAACATTGCTCCTCAGCAGCAGCTGGAGCCCATGGCAGCTCCATCATCCTGCAAGGAAAACCTTTCAGCTTTTTCCTAAGAGCCATATTCCTGTCCTGCTGCAGCCAGTGCTCCAAACAAAATCCTGGAATTAACAACCCATAACTGCAGCAGGGTAATGGCAAAGATCATCAGCTGTCTCTAGAGGAGGTACCTTTGGGTTCATCATTTAAAATATGAATTAGAAGAATCAGAGATGAGGATTCATCACTGGCATTGACTGCTCAACACCAGTCTCTGTCATAAAAAGACCTTTGACCCAAGGACACCCTTATCTGGGCTCTAATGACTGGGAGGGTTTCTCATTTTTTAAAGCAGCACTTGCCCCTGTCCTACACCTGGTGCTTCCCACTCACTCATGCTGAGGGCAGGAGCTGGCATCCCTCACAACTTCCTCAAGGCTCTGCTCATTTTAATTACTGCCAGTGGGATATTTCTCACCCAGGAGCTTTGTAGGAGATTGGAGTGAATAAACTGTTTCCTCTCCTATGGCATCACCCCCATCCTGGAGAGAAATGTCCCTGTGCCCAGTTCCCAGCCCTGACAGCAAGGCAGAGGCACATTCAAGAGAAGCAGCTCAGCTGTCCTTACCTGCAAGCACTGGATTTTTCTAAAAAACCCAGCTGCAAAGGAAAACACTGCTGCATCTTTCATGGCAGGTTGGAGTTGGAACAAGCAGGGATTGTCCCTGCCAGCTCTCTGGGGTTACCCACCTCCTGCAGCAGCCCCTGCTTCTGCCTTCCCCTCCTCTCCCTCCCTGAGAGGGGTTATGTCACTGCTGCTATTTGTGAGAAAGCAAAAACATCTAGAAACAGCTGTCTGAAGTTAGGCACTCAAATGCATATTTAAGTACCTGAATGCCTTCCTCCAGAGAGGGGGAATAGCTAAATATGCTTTGTTTGTCTTGATTAATGAGATCACTAGCAAGCTTTTCAGGGCAAAGACTGCTCTGTATTTTTACATATGCAAAACCTGACATCCAGCCAGCCTGAGCAGGGTGGATGGGGGAAGTGGGAGGCAGCTCAGCACAGGCACACAGGCAGATGTGTGGCACAGGGAATTGTGCTGGGGCAGGCAGAGCCCGTGGCCCCCCATGGAAAACACTCCAGTCCCACCCAGTCACTGTATCTCCCGTGCAGGTTTGCTGCACTCAGCTGTGTGTGAGCCCCACTGCTCACCCAAAGGGCCCTGGCACCTTTCTAGATGAGATTCCTTCCCTTTTGTTTATTGGCATGGGCATTCTTTCACCCTGCCCTCACTCAAAGGTGATTCCTGGGCAGCTGCTGCTTCTGTGGTTTTAGGTGTCCTGACCTCAGCAGGGATTTCTCTGGCAGCTCTGAGCTCATCCTGGCCCCTCAATGAAGCACCCAAGTCCTGTAGTTGTTGAAAACAACTCATATTTATTTCAGTGCCCACCTTTGGACACAGCAGCCTTTGAAAATGTCAGACAACAAACACACCATAATAAAACTAGAGGGTCTTGAATAAGAACCTCCTGAAGTCAATCAGAAAGCTACTCCTCATTTTAAGCAGGTTAAGTGTTTAACTCCAGCTGGAGACACGTCTCCCAGTCAGGCACAAGCCCTTGTGCAAGCTGCAGTCTCCTCCCTGTCTGTGCTTCAACCCATTTTCTGTGGCTGGCTCCTGGCTGTAACCAATCCTCTCTCTGCTCCTTTCCTCATAGGTTGAGCCTCGTCTCAGGACTTTTCCAGACCCTGAATCCCGTCAAAAGGCTCTCAGTGCCTCCCACTGAGGAGTTCCTGTGAGCTGTCCCTTCCCCAGAGAGCCCCCACAGCAAGGATGGTGCTGGGCACAGCCCTTGGACCCCGGGATTCCACATGCAATAGACTTTCTCTCAGATTTTGCAGAGTTATGCTAATGCAGATATAGCCAAATAAATCAAATATAAGAGGAACAATTCTGTCTCAGCCTGTTCATTGCTTTGTGTCAGGTGCACAGCACAATCCTGATGATGCTCAGGAGCAGGGCAGTGCTCACACCAGCACAGCCCCACAGGGAGGCAGGACAGGCTCCTTCCCTGCTGGCTCTGGACAAATAGATTGGATACAGCCATATCCTAGCTGCTATCAAATCTGTAATGTCTCATCAGGCCTCGTTTCTTTGCCAAAAAAGCTTCCCATCAGTGCCTGATTCAGCAAAGCCCTTGTCTGTGTGAAGGAATTCAAACACCTGCTTTGAGTGCTCTGCCAAGCTGGGCCTCACCACAGGCAGTGCCTCTGCTCTAAGGGGGCTGCAGCTCCTCACTCACCCTCCAGCAGCTGCTGGTGCCTGGAGTCCCTCAGGGCTGAGCCTCTAACTCAACATCACAGCACCCAAACCCCCAGGCTCAGTCAGCAACCAACACATTTGGAACCCATCTTCTCCCAACAAAGCATTTCTCTTCAAATAACACTTGGTTAAAAGTGCCATTATTTAAACTGTGGATCTCCATTATTACTAAAGGAATAATTGATGTTTCTTACACAGTCTGCTTCTCACATCTACCATTACAGATCAGAGTTCACCAGCTTTTTAAGCCAAATTATCTCCCAGTTTTTATATTCTCTCTCCCACTGGCACTTGGAGAGCTCAGGTGTGTTCACCCCAGTGCTCTGGGAGGTGACATCTGCTGTGCTGGGCAGCCACAACTGCATCCTGAGCTCAGGGGATGTGCCAGCATGATTTTGCCCCCCACACCCTGGCACTGGGATTAGCCCAGTCCTACATAGAGCCACCAGCAGCCAAAGAACATGAAAACCCCACACTGAGCTCAGGGCTCATTGCCCCTCAGATTTCCAGGCAAACCTTTAACCCCAAACCTCAAAGAGAAGAGCTCTTTATAACATTACACTGCATTACTCACAATGAAACAACAAAGTAAATTACAAGGGCAGCTTTTTTTTACCTCTCAGGACAACGAAGTGTCCCCAAGAGCTGCTCCAGCATTTTCCACATCCCCTCTTCCCTTAGGGCAGCTTGTACCTCAACCTGCCCTTTTAAAAGGAAGGAGGTGTAACAAACTCCACCCTGCCCACACCTGAGCTGAGGGAGGAACAAAATCACCTGCTCCACATGGGGCAAATCCTGGTAGGTGATTGACTGTTTTTAGTACAGGCCTCTAAATAAAACCCATCTAAAATAATGAGGGGGATAACAGCAGGGCTTGCCAAGCTGGCAGAAGTGGATTATAACCAAAGGTCTTTCCCACCTCCCCAGGGAGGGAGGAAGCTGGGCCTTAAATGACTTGTCTTGCTAAAAATGACACTGTTTATGAGAGTGTGAGAAACACAGGCACAAGGTTTGTCCTTCTGCCTGCTGGGAGCCACATCCAGCTCTCAGCCCAGCCCCAGCATCCCTGTCCTCCTGCAGCAGCCACTGAGCTCCCTGGGGTGTGCTCAGGAAAGGGAGCACCACCAGAGAGTCCTGCCAGGCTGGGGAGAGCTGGCACAGAACGGTGTGAACCAAACCCCTGCAGAGCTGCTGGGTGGGACAGGTGCGGGAAACCAGCAAAGATACCAGAAAATCATCCGACAAATAAACCAAAGTGTGTTCAGAAAACACCTCAGTGCAGCTCAGCACTGACAGATCTGCCCCGAAATGCTGGGCAAGGTCGTGGCCCAAATGTCCCCGGTGTCACAGCTCGGATGGGCAGCGCGGGGCACCCCTGCCCTGGCACCCCCCGGCCCGTCCCTGCCCCGTCCGAGCCTTGAGCCAGCGTGTCCCGGTCCCCGCTCCTTGTCCTGCAGTGACACCCACCGGTAACGGGCTCCTACCGCCGCTGCAGCGGCTCCTCCCGGCCGGCTGTGCCCCCCTTGCTGCCTCCTGCCCCCACCCCAGCCCTCCTCTCTCTCCTGCCGATGCTCTCCTTCGGTTACCGGAGCGTCCCCCGCTGTGCCAGCTGGGCACGGCCTCACCCAGCCGGCCTTCAGGAGGGGCTCCTCCCTCAGCCAGACCCTTCCAGGACACCGAGCTGTGCAGATATTTCTGGGTTAACCCTTGCTCGGTCACCGTCAGAGCTCAGCAGCCCACCTGGGCCAGCTGTGAAGGGAACACCTGGGTCAGCCCTGCCCCTTGGCCCCAGGGCCAAACCTGCACTGGTGACAGGAGCCAGGAGAGCCCAGCATCACCCAGCAGGGTGGGATGAACAGCAGCTCCCAACGCTGCCACAGCCCTAAATCCACCCCTGGATTGTGACTGAGGCTTGTGAGGAGGTGACTGTGAATGCAGTTGGCATCAGGGCTCTCCTCTTGGCTGATGGTTGAACAGGAACAGTCTGGAAATCGGGGTTTAAGGGCAGGCACACAGCGGGAAGGAGTGTGCACTGCTCTGTGATCTGTGCTGGGAGCCACAGAAAAATCCTTGGAACCCCACGTGTCCAGGGTCTGGTGATGTAGGAGGGACACAACATATGGGCAGAATGGGGCACATTTCTGCCTTGGGGGGTCTAGCTCTGAAACAACTTAATAAAATAATGGCATTAATAGTAATAATAGTAATAATTTTAGTGTCATTAGAACATGAGTAGCAGTGCATCTGTAGCTGCTGGGAGCCCCAAGTGTGGCCTAGGAGTGACTTACCTGTCCCCAGGGCTGGGCATGGCACTATACAGAGCCTGCTCTGGGAGGTTCAGTCAAATACCCCCCAAAATCTTGCACATCATCAGGAAGTTGGTCTCATCTGGGGACGTCCTTGTGGTTATTTGAAAGCAGGTGCTTTATTCAAGAGCAAGTCTCATCAGCCCAAACCTGTCCAAATCCTGATCCTAATCCTACTCCCAGCCCTGCTGCCTCTTCCAGTCCTGTTCCTGGTCCCAAACAAAACCTCAGTGCTGGTTCTATCCCAGTGCAAATTTCCACCCCAAATGTGCTCTCCTGGTTGAACAGGGAGGCTGCCAGAGCCCAGGAACCACCACAAACACTGCGAGGAGCTGCCAAACCCCATCGGGGTCTCAGCACCATTTCTCACCAGCACCTCTTCCTGCACACCCATCTCTCTGCTCCAGTCCAAAGGGACCCTTGGCCCAGCCTCGAGGATGGTGGACCCTGTAAAAGTGACCTGGCCCCAGTCCCGGCTCTCTGTGCTGGGAGGGACACGGGGCACAGCAGCAGCAGGAGCCCCTCACCAGGGGCAGGGAGGGTGAGCAGCGCTCAGCACGACGTGGGGGCAGGCTGGGACCGGGGCTGATGATGCTGATTTTGTTCCTGGGCTCGTCCTCCTCTAAAGTTCTTTTGTTCCGCTGCCCCGATCGCAGCCGGCCCCGAGCTGCGGGGCCGAGGGCAGGAGGTGCGGGGGCCCTGCCTGCGCCGCTGCCCGACAGCTGGCAGCCGGGCTGCCCCAGGGGGGCTCTCCCCTCCTTGGTCGCCTCCAAGCTGCCGGCCAAGGGCGGCTTTGGAAGAGGGACAAGATGCAGCTGACTGGCCGGGAAGGTGGGGAACAGAAGAAATCGAGTGTTTGAGAAAGAATCGCCGACATCGCTTTAAAGTGACGCAGCTTCACGCCCCCGGGTGTGGACATTTTCCCATCTCCGCGGCGAAGGCTCTATCCACGGGAAAAACCCCTAAATAAACCCCGGAGGAGACAGCAGCCAGTCTGACCGCGAGGAAGGTGGGAATCCTGCGTGAGCCTGTCCCTCTCCAGCCTGGGAGACCAACAACAGCAAACCCCGACGGGGCGGGAGGGAGGAAAGTTGGTGTCTCCGGTAGAACCGGGCAGGACGGGGCAGCCCTGCCTGAGGCCATCGGTGTTTTATTTAAAATGCGATTGACGGCCGAAAAAATCCGCTCTGAGTGCGGTCCCTGCCCAGTTGCAGCAGTAGGTACCGCGCTGGGCTCTGGCAGAGCGATGCCCTCTCCTCGGCACTCCGGCAGCGCTGGGCGGGGGACGCGGCTGCCCGGCGGCCCCCTGGACCTCTCTGCTCGGCCACAACCGATTTCCAGTGCATGCAACGAAATTCGCAGCTCCGAGGCTCATCTCGGGCTCAGAGCAGCCGCCTCAGTGCTGGGGGTTTTGGGAGATTTCGGTGCTTTTTTTTCCTCCCCTCTTTATTCTTACTATTTTATTTTTTCCTAAATTTTTTTGTTTTAATTTTAACGCCCAGCAAAACTTTCCCTGCTCGGGAGGGACCGGCAGATCAGCTAATTGCGGGGGAAAGCACGCAGAAAGCAGTAACCCCTCGATAACCCACCCAACCCACACCCCCCCCTCCCTCCGCGGCTAATCATCCCATTAAAAGCCCCATCAGCGGGATAATGACAGCAAAAGAGGGCGGAAACCGCCCGGAAAGCGCGGGGATCCGGGCGACAATTAATTCCCGTTAATCAAGCTCCGAGGTGTCGCCTGTTGGGGAGTGACATCCCCCAAAACGCCTGGCGGCCAATGGGCGCCTTCCCACGGGCTGGGTGGGGGGTGCCGGGGTCCCCCAGCCGGAGGGGCCCAAGTTCAGGTTTTTCTCCCCATTTTCCCCGTTTTCCCCCGGGGAGGGCGCGGCGCTCCCGCCGCTGTCCGAGGTGCTGAAGGCACCGGAGCGACTCCGGCGCTGTCCGAGGTGCTGCGGGCTCCGGAGTGACTCCGGTTCCCCCCCGGCGCTGTCCGAGGTTCTGGCGGGGAAGGGGGGCGCCTTGGCGGCCCGGCGACTGGCCACCCCCTCCGCCCTCCCCTCGCCCTTCCCCATTGATTTCTGGATCATTAAGTGGTTAAGGCGCTGCGAAGCCTTCACTATCGATCGCTGCCTCCCCACCTCCGGCTGGGAGCCCCCGGGCTGCCCCCAGCCCCGCGCCGCCGCAGCTCCGGGCACGGGTGGGGTGGCCGGGACCTCGGGTGAGGTTGGGGTCCGTCCTCCCTCACCCCACCCCCTTCGCGGCCAAAGTTTGACTCTGCCTCCCTCTCCCCCCTCTCCTGTCTGTCTGTGAGTGCAGCTGGGCGCGATGCTGAAGACGGAGCAGCCCTGGATCTAACGCGCGGCGCCTCGGAGAGCCTTGCAGCAATTGTTGCCCGGATCCCAGACTGAACTTTGCTCTTTTTTTTTCTTTTTACGTTGTTTTTAAAATTTTTTTTCTTTCTTTTTTTTTTTGTTTTTCCCTCCTCTTATTGTTAATTATCATTATCAACCCGCTTCCGCCGCGCCCTCCCCGCCAATGCCCGTGTGAGCGCCGGCACCTCGCGGGGGCCATGGAGGGCTCCACCGGCTTTGGGATCGACTCCATCCTCTCCCACCGAGCCGGCAGCCCGGCCGTGCCCAAGGGGGACCCGCTGGTGGCGGATGGCCGGTCCCCGCTGGAGCTGAGCCCCCGCTCGGAGGGCAGCAGCGGGTGCCCCTCGCCCCGCTCGCCGGGCCGCGAGTGCCTGGAGGCGGCGGCGCCGCGGCCGGGCCTGGATGCGCATCTCCAGCCGGGGCAGGTCTCGGCACCCTCGCAGTCCCGGACCGTCACCTCCTCCTTCCTCATCAGAGACATCCTGGCCGACTGCAAGCCCCTGGCAGCCTGCGCGCCTTACTCCAGCACCAATGGACCTCACGGCGGGCAGGAGCCGGCGGGCAGGATCCCCACCAAGCCCGGCGAGGATTTTAGGGAGAAAATGGAAAAAAACACCAGCAGCTCCTCCTCGGACTCGGAGTACAAAGGTAAGAGCGGCTCAGCCCGCTGGGCTGTGCGGACCCGCATCCTGCAGCGGCCCCGGAGCCTCCCGGAGCTCTGGGATCTCGCTGCGGACCCAAGACCCGCTCAGGGCAGGTCACGGTGTCGGTCGCCCCCGAAATGCCCGAGAGGTCGGCACCAACTTGGGGAAACTTGGGGGTTCGGGTCTCGGTGGGGCTCGGCCCGGTGGAAGGGGTTGGGGCAAGCGGCGCTTCATGAAACGAGCCCCGGGAATGCTCCGAGGCCGCCTTCCGCTGCAGAGATCCGGCTGTGCCGTTCCACCCGCCGGGAAAGGGGGAGCGGAGACGGATTTCTGCCTGTGGGAAAAAAAAAAAAAAATCAAAAAAGAAAAGAAAAACCAAACCAAACAAACCAAAACAGAACCGTAATAAAATAATCGCGCATTTGCCAGGTATGTGCCCTGCTCCGGTGAGAAACGAACAAGCCACTCGGCGGGGTTTGATTCGATTGTTGTTATTTGGGTTATTATTTTGGAAATCGTTCAAAACCGAGCAGTGCAGACAGGGAGCCCCGGGCCGCATCCACAGCGCCGGCGGGGCGTGGGGCGGGATGCGGGGGCTGCTCGCCCCGGGCCGGGGGCTTCGGCCTCCCGGGCCCCAGCAGCTCCTTCCCGGCCTCCCCCTGCTGCAGTCGGGGCAGGGAGAGGCACAGGAACAGCACGGGGGGGTTTGGGGTCAGACCTCGCCCCTCGGAGCAGTTTATTCCGGGTGTCTTCTCCCATCCCACCTTGATCACCTCTGCAGAAACTTTTCTCGGGGAAAACTGTTCGCCGGCTGTTTGCGAGGGAAAGGAGAGGGTATCCATCCATCTGGGCGGAGAACAGGGAGGTGATGGCACCTTGCGGGACCGCTGAATTTGGGGGGATTGGCTGGAAAAAAGGGGGACAGGCTGAGCCCCGTCCCGGCTGCAAATGCACCCTGGACTCGCCCGGAGCCGCTGGGCTGAAACCTGGTTAATGGAGGAAAAATATTCCCCCAATTAAGCCTCAAAGGCGGAGGCAGGTTCTGGACATCACGGGGCGATTTTCAAACGAAGGATGGAGCCCGGGCTTGGTGCCGGGGCTGGAAGTGCCCCGGGAAGAAGCATCGGCCCCATCGCTTTGCAGGGCCGGCAGAGCCGCGATTCCCACATCGGCTGTTCTCGCCTCTTACACCTGGCCCAAATTCCTGCACCTCTTCTCCCCCTGCCCCAAATCGCCGAGACGCGAAAGAAGCTAGGGGAGAGGAGAAAAGAGGGGTTCTCTGCATCCCCTGAGCCGGCCGAGCCCGGCCCCGGGGTTCGGATTTGGGTGGGGGCCGTTTCCTGGGGCCCCTCGGCTCCTCTCCCGTCCCTGCAGCGGGACAGCCACGGCCAAGCTGCAAATGCCGTTTAAATGGGGAAAAAAATCCTTTAAATTGCGAGGGAAACACCGCTTAAATAGGGCGCAAAAACCCCCACTGCTTAAATGAAAGGGGAAAAAGACTGTCTAAGCGGAGGAAAAAAAACCAAAAACCAGTTTCAGTGGGGAGGAAAGCCCAGTTTAAATGAGGGTAAAATTGAGGAGTGAAGATGCCCGCTCCCAGAGCGATCCTTTTTGTGCCGCTTTGGAAATAGCCTTTCCTGGGGCAAAACGCCCCAGATTTATTCCGCAAAGGGGCTGCGAAGCTCGGCCTAAGCCCCAACGGCGAAAGTGCCGGAAAAACCTATTTTTTTTTAATAGGTATATATATATTTGTTTATTTATTTTTTAATGCTAGGAGCAGTCAGGGGCCGGTCCGTACCGAGCAGGGAAGCCGTCGCCGCCGTTCCTGCGGCCCTTTGGCGAGCAGGAACTTTTTAGGAGCCGAGGATTAGCCCAGGGGCCGGGGGGATTTTCCTCCTCTGGATGCTAGAGGCCAGACCCTCTTTACTCCTCGAAAAAGTCCTACAAACTTTGGGGCTGCTCCCGGGAGAGAGCGGGGCCGACCCCCCTGGCCGGTTCCGGCGGGTCGGGGCTGCCGCTTCCCCGGGAACCGGGACCGGATCTCCCCGCCCGAGGATCATCCCCGGCTCGTTCTGCCTGCTCGGCCAGAGCCAGGATTTCTGGTTGAAGGGTTTCACTCCCCGGTGGCTCAATTAACCGGATTATTGTCTTCCTGCAGAGAGAAATCAGCTCGCGTTCGGCTCCAGCCTTGTCCCTACTCACCCCCGCCACCAGCAAATTTAACATAAACCCCTGTTAAAAAAATCCCACAACAACAAATCCAAACGCCGCCGATTTGTATAAATCGAACCTATTTGCTGCATAATCTCCTCCAGGAGATAGGAGGAGGCCAGCACAAGCAGGAATTTATTTTTCCCCTTTTATTTTTGTTGCTGCTCCTTAATTTTTCCATCTCCTTCCAACATTTTGAGGGCGTAAATTCCCGCATCGTTCCGCCGGCGCGTATGTACCGACCGCGCTAACGAACCGACACCAACCCCTCACGTTCGGCCTTTTTAAAGATAAATAACAGGGTTAAACAGGGGTTTGCCAAGTGCTTTCCCCCGTATTTCGTTGTGCGCCCTGGAGAAGGGAGGTTTGTTGCGTGCCCCGGCAGCATCCCCGGGAGGAACGGAGGCTTCTCCGCGGAGGGGAGAGGCAGGATCAGCTCGGCAACATTCCCCTCCAAAAAATGCGGGCTCACAATTTTCGGTTTTGGTCGGTTTGTTTTGGTTAACAAAAAAAAGAAAAAAAGAAAAGAAAAAGAAAAAAAAGAGAGAGAGAAATGTAAATAGAAAAAGAAGGAAATAAAAAATATCCAAGCACCGAGAAAGCTTTTGAGTTTGGGAGAATACGCCCAGAGGAAGGTCCTGGCCCGAGAGAAATGAGGGGTGAGGGGGATCAGGGGGGTCTGGGCAGGAGGGCGGCGGGGCCGGGCCGGGGGTTCTCTCGGCACAGTCCAACGTTCCTGCTCCCAGACCCTCGGGACGGGGAAAAGCCAGGCCCGGCTCGGGGAGCCCCTGAGTTCCCTCTGGCAGCCGGGGTTAAAATTTACAGGGGTGCAGAGCAAATGTGCCGTGAGCCCCACTCGGAGCCGAGCCCTGCACTGGGTCACCCCCTCTGCTGAGGGTAATTCCCTTCCTGCTCTGACCTGGCCTCTTTTCCCCCCCTCTCGGCTCAGTGAAAGAAGAAGGGGACCGAGAGATCTCCAGTTCCCGGGACAGTCCCCCGGTGCGCCTGAAAAAGCCGCGCAAAGCCCGCACCGCCTTCACCGACCATCAGCTGGCCCAGCTGGAGCGCAGCTTCGAGAGGCAAAAATACCTGAGCGTGCAGGACAGGATGGAGCTGGCCGCCTCCCTCAACCTCACCGACACGCAGGTGAAAACGTGGTACCAGAACAGAAGGTAAAAATGCACCGTTCCCTCCTGCCCACAGCGCCGGGATCCCGCCCTGCTCCCCTCCCCGGCCGCGCACCCCAAACCAAGCAGGGATTTGCACCCCAAAACCGCCCTGTCCCTCCCGGCACCGGGACAGGGGCGATGTCCCGCCCGTCCCAGCCTCTCCCGGGGCTTTTCACCCCAAAGCCAAGAGGAGAAAAGCGATGCCGAAGCAGGGCGGGTGTGGGGCAGGAGGGGCAACCCGTGCCCCCAGCCCCGGCAAGGCGGGGAGACAGGACCGGGCTTCCAGCTAAACACAACAGCATAACACATCGGCCCATTAATAATAGATACCAATTACTGCTTTGGGCATCAATAATTAACACCCTTTACAGTAATTACACAATTATTATTATGATGAATAATTTACTGGTGGAAATAGGTTTAGCGCTTCAGCGACAAATCTGTAAAAGGGCTGGCGACGTGGTGGCTTCGGTGGGTTTGTCCCGACGTCGCCAGCCCCGACCATTGCCACCGCCACCAAACGAGGGATCCCCGGCTGCAGCCCCCGCCCTGTCCCCTCGCCCGTTCCAGGTTTTACCCTCCCTCCCCATCGTTTCCAGTCCCACTTCTCCATCTGCAAAGATTCCCCCCACGTCGGAGGTTTGGGGAAGTTTAGGGACGGCGGGGGACGCTGTGATCACCCCTCCTCTCCCCAAATTCCTCCTGCGAGGACACGCTGGAGCCGAAACTGAGCTCCCAGCCCTTCCCCAGCCAGCCCGGCCCGCCGGCGGCGAGATCCTGGGGCCGGGGCTCCTCCACGAGATCCGGCACAAACACACACATGAACATATATATATTTATATACATTTATATACATTTATATATATATATATATATATATACATGCCTATACCGATATATATGCCTATCAAAATACACACTTACATACATGCACATATATATGTGTATATATATGTGTATTTTTAGACACAGATACAGATATATATCCATATATATATATATATCTGCCGCAAAAGAATTCCCCGGGACCCTGCCCCACGCCTGTGCCCCCGCGGGACTCCCGCAGCCTCCCGAGCAGCCGGGCCCGGCGCCGGCAGCCCCGGCCCGGGGAGAGGGTCCCGGAGCCCCGGGCGGCGGAGCGGGGACGCCGCGGCCTCGGGCTGGAGCATCGCGGTGATGGCAGCATCCGCGCTCAGCTTACGGACCCCCCGTGTTCTCCTCGGGCCGTGTGACAATCTGGGACCTACACCCCCAAGAAGGGACTGAATTTCTGTCACGATTTTTATCGCCGGGATTCACATCCTGCCATCGGGTCCCAGCCGGGCTGTGGAAAGCTCCGTGGGAGCTCACGGCAGGACCGCCAGGGAGATAAGCTCCCTCCCCCCATTAATGGGGTCTGCATCCCATCCCGTTAATCCCATCACATCCCGTCCCATCCCATCCCTGCCCTACAGGAGAGGCCGGCCCTGGGAGCGGGGATGCTCAGTGAGAGCAGAGTCCAGGGAAAGGGGGTGTGCAAGGGAGTGTGCGGCTTTGGGAGCATCCCTCCCCTCCTTGACCCCTTCTCTCGACTTGCCCCTCCAGGACCAAGTGGAAAAGGCAGACGGCGGTGGGGCTGGAGCTGCTGGCTGAGGCTGGCAACTACTCAGCCCTCCAGAGGATGTTCCCCTCGCCCTACTTCTACCCGCAGAGTTTGGTCTCCAACCTGGACCCCGGCGCCGCCCTCTACCTGTACCGAGGACCCAGCGCGCCGCCCCCCGCCCTACAGAGACCCTTGGTGCCCCGCATCCTCATCCACGGACTGCAGGGCGGCAGCGAGCCCCCGCCGCCCCTGCCCCCGCTGCCTGGCGTCCTGCCCCGGGCTGCACAGCCCCGGTGAGCCCCGGCCGCCCGGGCAGCCCCGCCGGCACCCACCGGGCTGGGGACTGGACGGGGCCACCCCACACCTCTGGGGCCTCGAGCAAAAGACAGACTCCCGCTCATCCCCAAATATATATATATATACATAAAATTATAAATGAGACAACCCCCTCCTTTTTTAAAATAATATATAAAGAATGCAAGAATCAAGGACAGGCTTGGCAGGACGGAGCTGCCCCTCACCCCGCGGGGCACTCGCCACCCTTTACCCCCTTGTGCCCCCGACGGGCAGCGGGGCCGCTTCGTGTCCCCCACCCCGGACGGCGCCGGGAGCACGGGCGGGGGGAAGGATGCTCCGGGGGGGCTTCGCCTCTCCGCCCCCTCCCCAGGAACAGTCGAGGAGCCGAGCCACACCTGCCACGGGCGGCTCCGGGGAGAGCCCTCCCCGCTTTCTCCGGCTCCCCGAGCCTGGGGCAGCGGCCCCGCCGCCGGGAAGGACCGCGGGGTGACCCGGGCCGACGGCCCCAGAGAGACTTTGGGACGTCTGTAACTTAAACTTTGAAAAAAAAAGTAAAAAACAAAGAAAAAGGAAAAAAAAAAGCGGTGGAATGTAAATATGGTGCAAAATGTATATGAATTATTTATTTGTGAACCCTGAGGGCGTATTTGTGTAAGTGATTCTTGTCAGTCTGTATCCCGAGGCCGGCCCGGCCGGGCGGGGGGCGCGGGGGGGGGCTCGGGGCGCCGCGGCCGCTCCCGCTCCCCTCTTTTTTAAATGTGGAAATAAAAACTTCTTTACAAACAAACGGGTCTCGCCTCCGCCGGCCCCTTCTTCCCCTCCCGCTTGTTTGCTCTGGCGGAACTGCCGCCGCCGAGGGGAAGGGAAAAGCAAAGAGGAGTTTTCCCATCTCCCATCGCACGGAGCCCCCCGCTCGCTCCCCGGGGCCCGATGTCCCCCCGGGGCCCGATGTCCCCCCGGGGCCCGGCTCCAGTGCCGGCATGCGGGATCGGCCACGGCTGCGGCGGGGGAACCGGGGCAGCCCGGCGCGGTGATAGCCGCGACTCCGGTGAATTAATAACGCTAATCTTAAGTGTATAATTGCCTAAGTGCTTTAAATGATCGCTTTGGAAAATGGATTGTTTCCACCCTTTAAAAGTGTCGCTCATCTGGCCGCGGCCAGCGGGCCCGGCAGCTGGTGCCCGGGACAGCCGGGCAGCGCTCGCCGGCTCGGGGAGCCGACAGATGGGCTGCGGGTCCCCCCGGCCCCGGCCGCTCCCCCCGGCGGGCCCGGCTGTCTGCGAGCCCCCCCCCCCCCCGGCACCCACCGGCCCTCCAGAACCCCCTCCCCGGCTCCCCGGGCCGGGTCCCAGCCCGGTGCCCCCGGGCCGGCTCCGTCCCGGGAGCTTTGCCCCGTTAGCCCCGAGCCCCGCGATTGTCGGCTCGGCCAAATGCGCAGCCACGCCTGGGGGAGAGAGCCCCCGGCCTTTGTGGATGGGCCGGCTCTTTGCATGAGAATGGCGGAGTTTGGTAAATCCCCGGGCCTCGGCTGGGCGAGGAGGAGGAGGAGGAGGAGGAAGGGGGGTCGCTCCCAGCTCGGGGTTAATGAAGTGGGAAAGGAGTCTTTCAGAGAGGCCTGCAAACAACCCCCTCCCTGGGTAACAACCCCCGTCCCAAATCCTACATGGATTGACTTAAACCCAGGGGATAAGTGCTTTAAATTAATCTCATTGAATAAGAATGAGACCAAACAAAACTCTTTAAAATCATATTAAAAATCTATCAAAGGACAACTTGCAGTGGGTGTGCTTTTCATTTTGTGAGCGCAAAGGCAAGGAGCATACAGCAACCTTCCTCCCATTTACACAGCAGGAATGTGAATCAAAGACATTCTCTAATATTTAATTGTCCTTGTAGCCATAGCAGATTCCTCCTCTTACATTAATGAAGTACAAGGCTTCGTTACACGTTTGTAATTGCAATATTTAAATTTGCCATTTCGCATCTGGAAGGAGCTGGAAACTCCCCTGTACCAGTGGAGCCAGCCCCATAACACAGTGCCAGGGTCCAGTCTGTGCTAGGAGGATGGGAGGAGAGAGCAGGACAGAGTCCCGAGGAATCCTCTGCTCTGGAAAGGGGGATGGCTGTGCCGGGAGTGGTGGGAAGGAAAGAGAGCAGAGGGGACGGGAGAGCTGGAGCTGTTGCTGCCAGGGAGATCTCACAGCAGAGTCAAGCTTCAAGATAAAACAGTTTAGGGAAGACACCACAGGCTCTAAGCAGTGAGCACTGCCACATGAGCAGCATCGTTGTGGGAGGATCTCAGCAGCTCAAAACCTGCTGGAGGACCAGCCTCACCTCCAGCCTGTGTGCAGGGACTGAGATGGGAGCTGGGGTCCCACAGCAGAGCCCACCAGCACTGGCCCTGCACCCACAGCAGCCCCTGAGCAGGCTGGAAATGTTTCCAGAGGATGGTGCCAGGTGGGCACAATCCTGGCAAAGCCCCAGGGGTAGGACAGGCTGTGCTGAGTTGAAATTATAGGAAAGCAAAAAATGGAACAGTTGAGAAGCACCAGTCCCAGCAGGGAAACCTTTGGAGTATTGCAGCAGGGATTTCTCCAGGGTACAGAGCCCAACAGACAAGCTGCTGCTGCTGGTTGGGTTCTGTCAGCTCCAGGCTCTGGATCCAGAGGGTGCAGTGGGTTTGCCAGGGCCAAACACAGTCCTGGCTCTCGGGTCCCTTCCAGGCTTTTACCCATCTCAAGGGCCGCCTTCCTCCCCTCCTGGCACAGCTTTAACCAGGACCAGCACCCTCAGAACAGCCACAGCAGGAGCTGCTCTGCTGGACATGCCAGCACACACAAAGTCACTGCAATCAGCAGAATTGTTTCTAGCCAAGATATTCCATGGCTTCATCCGAGCACCAAACAAAACTATGTCACAATGGAAAGCCCAGAGTGCTGTTGCTTCTCCTGCCCTCTCCCAGTTTTATGGAGAAAACAAGGTCCTGTGTCTGACCTAGCCCCTGGTGTTCAACTGTGACCCTTGCCCCTCCTTGCTTTTTCCTAATCCAAACCCTTGCAGTGTGAACTCTCCAGCTGCAGAGGAGAGGAGGATATGAGCTCCTACCACAGCTAAAGGACACGGAGCCAGAAGAGAGCTGAGAAAACACAAGAGCATCTCCTGCAATCTCAGGGTGTGAGAGCAGGGAAGGCAAACCCAGCTAAGCCCTGGTCTGATTCACAAGCAGCTCTGTAGAAAAGTTACACCATGCTACAATTTCCAGACCAAACCCAGGGGCTTTGGGCTGCAGGGCCCTTGCCCTCCACCACAATGCAGACAGGCAAACAGGACCACAGCCAAAACCAAAGCTGCAGTTCCACCAACACTGCCAAACCCAGCTCCCTCCCCTGCCAGCTCCCACCCAGCCAAGACCCCTCAGCACACACCACATACCTCAGAGCAAGAGGGGAAAATCCAGAAGATCAGGGCAACATCCACCTGCTCCATGCCACGGGAATCCACTGTCACCCCTGGCTGCTCCTCTGGCATTTGGGTGCTCAGAGGATTTGGGAACCTCTGCACACACAACACACTGGTCCTGCCACAGGAGGTGGAAATGATGGAACTCCAGAGCAGCTCACAGCTCCAAGCACTACACCCTGCCCTGCCTGAATGAAAGGGTGATTTGAGTGAAATCAACCCCAAACCTACCAGGCTCTTCTTGAGTTGAGTGGTGCACAAGGGTGAAGTCAGCTCAGAGCCAATCTGGAGCTGCACAAGTGTAAATAAGGGCACAATTTGGCTCCTGCTCACCCAGCCACAATTCAAACACATTTTTCTCATCAGCCTTCGAGTTTATTAGGAGAAATGGGTTGCACATGCATTTAACTTCAGGTGCAGGTGCATTCAACACTTTCTTATTCAGCAATCTCCTCCTCTCTCTTTCCCTTATCACTCAAGCTATCCAGCCCTATCTGCTGAAGATGGTGAAGCTGAAAGAAAAAGGCACTCTAATATCTTTTAAAAATCACTTGATTCATCATAACCATTTGTACTGTTTCATGCCCAGTTAATAGAGGCAGCACTGAGATCTCCTGATGTCTCTCACCTCTGTGCTGCTGGCCTTTTTTCCTACTCTTATGAATTTGCCAATAGTCCCTATTAATTCCTACGTGACAGTCAGCCAGGAGAAGGTCATGTACTTTCCCTTCATGCACAAGATCATTCCCAAACTTGCACTCTCTGCATCATTCTGAGTCATTTTCATCCTCAGGGGTTTCTTTTCTGTTTAAGTTGACATTTGCCTTAAACCTGATTGCTCTTCCAAATAGTTCTCATTACAAAATCAGGTGGGCTTTGTTATTTTATTTTAATCTAATAAATGTTTGTAACTTCATTCTCTCTGAAAAATCATGGTTAATTTGATACTGGAGCCTTTCTGTCATCTTTCAGAAGTGTTGAAAAAAGTATTGCAGTGAAATTGAAGTGTTTGATAATTGCCTGAGAGGAAAGAAAAATTCTGGTTTCAAAAGTTACCTTCACTTCAGAAATTAAATACTTTGGGGCTGATTGCTGCTCTCCTACAATCCTTTGTATGACTCACTACAGCCCAAAGTAGGTGCCCTCAATTCTGCATTTACAAGGCATCATTTTCATCTGTTTATACTCCTTTTTCAGTACTTTTCTTCCTTCTGACATCTGAAATTGCCACTATTTGAGCACTTTCTGCTCCTGCATTAAACATGCCTGGCTCAGGTCATGGTGGGCTGCTCTTCCTCATCCCTTTTCTCGAGGAAGACACGTGCAGGGAGCAGAAAGTTGTGTTTTGGCTGGGTTTGTGCTGCTCTCACCTGTGCCCTGCTTGGTGCTTGTGCTCTAGGAGGGGCTGGAAGAAGCAGAGGGAGGGACAGGTGGGTGCTCACCTGTAGGGAAATCTCCTGCAGGTTTTGGGGGCACTTTCCCACTCACAGGGCAGTTTGGGTTTCATTTCACACCCTGTGGTGAACAAGTGCCAGTCTCAGCACACCAGGGCCACCCCTTTTCCCAGAGCCCCAGTTCTCTGATGGGAACAAGATGGATGGCAAATGGGAAAAGCAAGAAGTGAAATCCATTAGCCCAAAGAGGCCCAGGCAAGGCAGAGAGCCCCAAAAGGCTGGGTCATGACTGGCAAGGGTTTGCAAGAACCTGCAAAGCTTTAATGTTCAGAGAGGTGAGACACCTCAGACTCCCTCTGTGTTACATAATCAGGAATGACAACATGCTGCAGGCAAGCAGAAGTTTGGAGGCTGCTGGATTCCACTCTGGCTCCTTCCCACAGTGACAATGTTTGTCCCCAGGAGCTGTGACAGGGAGTTCTGTGCCCATGAGCTCTGCCCCAAAGGGACTGTGTGTGTCACTGCACTGAAGAGCTCTCCACAATCCTGCCACTGGCATCACTGCAGGTGGCAATTCTGACCAACAGTGACCAGGGACAGAGGACAGAGGACAGGAGAGGAGGTGGCAGCAGTGTGGCTTCATTACCTGAGACAGGAACAGAAATGCTCCCCTTACAGGGACAGGGAAGATTCCCCTCTCCATGGTGCTCCTCCCCTGCCATGTTTACCTGGCTGGAAACAGCAAGTAAGGGATTGTGGAGTGTTCCTTAAACAGAAAAGCACTTCCTGCCCCAACTTGTCTCACTTTCATGTTACACACACATCACATTTCTCTGAAAATCATATTTAACCTTTTTTTATTTTTCTTGCTAAAAAAACAACTTAGGATCATGGTGCATCTTCAGGAGGCCACACTGAACTGCAGCAGTAAACAGGACACGCCTAGATTCCATTCCACTTGGACCTATGGAATGAAGGGGAGGAGGCCAAGATCCCCAGGATCCCTCCCACACTTGCCTGATAAATTGAAACACTCCTCAGCTGATTTGGCAGGTCACCCTGACCCCCGGCTGAGGCACTCAAGCAGCTTTTACAGCCAGTGACTGGAAGGGCCTGGCTTATGTTGGAATCTGCTGGTTGCCAGCTTTTCTCTGCTTTTTCTTCTTCTTCTTGACCTTGGCTCCAGCAGTGTCCATCCCACTGGAATATTCAGAGCACAGGAGCTCAGCAAGGCGGCGTTTGCTGTGGGTCTTCTTGAGCAGCTCAGACCTGGGCAGGGGGAAGAGCAGAGGAATTCAGGAATTCAGAACCCCTTCTCCTGCTGGGTGGGTTCCTGCAATGCCACTGACAGTTGCACATTGGAGAAGGAGCAGCTCCCTTTCCTTGAGGCTTGATTTGAAATTCTGCCTCATGCAAAATTAGGTTTTGTTGTGACAGGTTTCCACAAAGGTGGCAAAATATCACGGCGTTTTTCAAAGCAAGCCTTTGTTCTGTACAAATGCTCTTGCAGGGGTGGTGGGGAGAAGGAGGGAAGCTTGTGTGCCTGAAGGATGATGAATGAGGTGACACAGCAGTTTGGAAATAATAAAAAATAAATAAATAAATAAATAAATAATAATAATAATAATAATAATAATAATAATAATAATAATAATAATAATAATAATAATAATAGTAACCAACCTAACAGCCCAATGACATTGAACAATGGAAACATTTTATAAATAGAGCTTGAAAACAAAACCCCCTCCCAAAAAAACCAGGGAAAAAATTAAAATCATGAGTCTAAACCCAACA
Source organism: Serinus canaria (assembly GCF_022539315.1). Taxonomy (NCBI): domain Eukaryota; kingdom Metazoa; phylum Chordata; class Aves; order Passeriformes; family Fringillidae; genus Serinus; species Serinus canaria. The sequence goes on along the minus strand of NC_066330.1, from coordinate 4,012,378 downwards.
GATCCATCAGATTTTCTTTTCTTGCAGTGTCCTGCAGCCATCCCATGCACCTCACAGCCTCCCTCTCCAGAGACTGGCTTCTGCAAGGGTAGCTGCATTTTGCATGGCCACCAAACTCCAACATGGGTGCCCCTGCAGCCCTAAACTGCCAGCTATAAATATCAAAACTCACTCAGCATTTTCCCACCACGAGTTCTGTCTCTCCTGCTCTACCACCTTGGGCAAAGCTCACCCTCAGTTATTTAAAACACAATTTCTTGGGTGCAGGACCAGTCATTCCCTAGTTTGTGGGTCCTGGGCACAACAGGGTGTCCACAGCTACTGGTGTTGGCATGTCCCACCCTCCTCTTCATCACCACAGAGCCACAGACTGGTTGGGTTGGAAGGGACCCTCAACATCACCTCATTCCTTTCTCTAGACCAGGTCCAACCTGAGCCCCTTCCAGCCTGGCCCTGGACAGGGTGCACCTCTGAGCAAGTTCCAGTAAGGACCTGTAAGAGATCTCAAGTGTTTCCAGAAAAACAGAACAGAAATCTGTCTGTCCCTCTGCACAGGAGGGAACTGAACTGAACAGCAGCCCCACACCCATGCCAGAGAGCTTTGGTGACAACACAGGGACTCAGCAGTCCTAAAGGTGACACCTTCTAGCACTGCCTCAAAGTCCCTTCAGGGGTCCAAACCCATGCTGGGTGTTGAAGAGAAGAAGAAATTCTGGCTGCAGCAATGGATCAAGGCATTCAATAGGCCAAACACCCAGGGAGGACAAGGGAAGTAAACTCCTGGCAGCCTGGGGTGTTTGCTTGCTCCCTTCCCACAGCCTGTGCAGGGGTATCCCCTGTTCAGCCCTCTCCACCAGTGGGTGAAGCTCCTATCTGACACTTTGATTGTTGTCTCCAAGCATTTCCTACAGTAATTCCTGGGTTTCCAAGCAACACACCAGTTTACTGAACAACAGGGAACTCTCTGCTGCAGAAGGACAAGGAATCCACCAGTAGCTGCAGGGCTGAGCTGCAGCTCAGCAGGGAGGTTGTCCAACACTTTATTATCAATCAGGTGGAATTGCTGCCCAATTAGTAAATCAATACTCCCTGCTGAGGTGATCAGCTGTACACAGAAAAGCAGGGATGCAGGGAAAAGGGAGCTCTCTCCCTCTAACCCAGGGCCACAAAAATCAATGGAGTTGTGCTGTGGAACCTGTGCTCATCACAGACAGAAGAAAAGCAGCTGTCAAGGCCCCATGTAACCATGAGATGGAGGAGCTGCAGGGAACAGCACCAGCCTGCAGTGACAGCACACCAGGAAACTGCACCAGCTCAGGAGCCCCAATTCCTGCTGTAAAGCTGTAAATTTTCCTCTCTGCCCAACTGGTGACAGTCTCTGGGAGCAGCAAGATAACCACAGGGCACCTTCCCTCACCAAGGTTATGAGACAAAGCCCAGGAGAACTGAGCAAGACCTTAACACTCACCCCTGAGCATCCTTGGGCAAGGTTTTTAATCTCTTTGGCCTCCATCTCCATCCTCCCAGCTCCCTGTGCTGTCCCTGGTGCTGAGGGCTGGTTGGATGTTAATTTAAGGGAGCTGTGTGGTGATACTGTGGCAAAAAGCTTCACAGGAAGGCTGTAAATGTAAAGATGCATTTGCAACACAGACAGAACCCATGTTCCCATCACTGGAAAAGCACATGGGTGATGAGCATCTCTTGCTGTGATCTCCTGTCTGGGTACCATGGTATACTGAGACAGAGGAAGGAATAAAAGACTCTGGTCATCCGTAATGAAGCTGCAACCTCACAAAAGCTGGTACCAAGACCCTCAGCAGAGAGATAATAAGGAAAAAGAGGAACTGTCCCTAGATGACTTTGTTATCTCCTCAAAGGCTGGAAAAGATCAGGCCAAATTTTTAAAGACAAAAAAAAAAAAACAAAAAAAACCCCAAATCCTGTTATCCTCCATAAACTGGAATGATTTAAATACTGTTTAAACATGAGAAACTTGTGGATCTTGCTAAATACATCACTGAATGATGAAAAGGCAGGAGAGGAACATCTGGAAGAAAAAGTCTCCAGTGAAGGAAAGAGTAAAATCCTTCTGTCCTTTGCCTCAGTTCCCTTCTACACCCATTTCCAGAGCTGCTCCCAGCCTGCTGCTCCCCTTCCCCACCTGGGAGCCACAGGGATCTCAGGGATGCTGGTGCTGCCCAACCCTCCATCTCTGAGGAAATCTGAATGCTTTGCACTGATCTCCTTCTCCTGGCTCAGAAGATGCCTCTGCTCATCTTTCACCTCAGTGTGAGTGATCTTGTTCTTGGAGGTGCCTCTCAACCTGGCTGGCATCACTGCCTGTTCCTTTGTCTTGCTGTGTGAGATGCTGCTGCAATGCAGTGCACAGGTGTAGTGACCTTTAACCAACTCCCAGCATCTGCAGCATCCAAAGGCTCCCAAACTGCTCCAGCTGAGGAAGGAGGAGGATGAAGTTCTGACACACAGTCCCAGAACTCACGGTGTGTCTTTGGAGGAGACCCGAGGAGGCCGTTCCATTTATCAGAAAACATTTCAACGTGGATTGCACCATCAATCTGCCTGACAGCATCTCCAACAGCTCCTTGACACTGTGCCAGCAGCAGAGCTGGGTTACCTCTGGGCCAAGGCTGCTGCAACACCTGCTTTTCCTACTTATAGCATTGCATGAACCATCTGCAGCCAATGCAACCCTGTTTGGGTTGGTTTTGCTGCTGTTGTTTTTGCAGAGTGGGGGCAAGAAATCCATCAGCAATCCTCCACTGCTCTCGACAGGTCAACAGATGGCCCAGGTCCTCTGCTCCCAGCTGATGCAGATGCTTGAGAAGATCAAGGAAAATTATTACCCAGCCAGAATGAGCACCAAGCCTGTTCCAGAACACTCAGGGCAGGATGGTCTCCACACTGGGGTGTGCTGAGCAGCAAAGCCCACCTTGCCCTACTGAAGTGAAATGCATTTCAGCCACACAGAAACCCCAGTCTCACTTTCACTGCCATCCCTTAGTCTTCAGCCTATGGAAAAAGGACAAAAGCAGCACTGGGATGTGGGATCCTCCCAGGATTCTTGCTTCTGTCAGGCCCTTTCCCGGCCTAGAGATCAGAATGTATTACAATTAGAGAGAGATGGCAATATTTGGTGCACAGCCCCCAGCACAGAGGTTTTCCAGCTCTGTGGGCAGGCACTGTTAACTTGATTAGAGATGGAGAAAGGCTCTGTGCTGCAGCCACAGTGGAACAGGACAGTAATAAAGGGCACTGCTGTATGCAGGAAACAATCAGATGGATTTTACAACTATGAAACTTTAATTTCATAAGAAGATTTCTTTTATACCATCATGATGTGGTAGCCAGGACTCACCTGTGTCCCTGAACTACCTTAATGAAGAGTGATGGTGATGTTTCCTTTCACAGCAGCCATGTATCTTCCTCTCATTTTTGGCTCCATTTGCCCAAGCTCTTACCTGAGCTCCAGTTTGGCTTTCTAGAGCAGACTGCCCAAAGTGAAATTCCCAGTGGGCAGAATTCCAAAGCTGCATTTTGACTAATTAAGTGATATCAGGAAAGCTCTAAATGTGCACATAAAAACTGGCAAGCAAAGTGCTTCTAATGATGAGACAATTGCTGTGCAGGGAGGCCCAGCTGCAGCCTCAAGTCACAAGCCCTGTATTTTTCAAAAATTGTCAATGCCAAGATGTTCAAAAGTGGAACCAAGGATGTGAGGGGGAGAGAAGGTAAAAGGCCACGAGTTTGCACCCAAAGGAAGCTGCTGCCCTGGCCATGTGGAGGACACAGGGCTACAAGGTCTGTTTCCCAGGAGCTGTCTGATTCTACCTGACCATGCTGAAGAATGAATTAACACAATGATCCTGCAGCCAAAGCCTTCAGGCCATGCCCATCTCCACATCAGAGCAATGGCACTGTGATAATGATGTACAGCAGTGCTCTCAAACTCCTCTTCCTGATCCCATTTCACTTGAGGGTTGACTTAAACTCTGAAGCACGAGGGGGTTTTCACCTTTGTTTTTATATCACTTTTTGCATAAGCTGTAGAAATTCTTGATACTCATAAGTAAATTCAATCCTTCTGAGCGTTTCTTGCATCAGAAATTCCTGTAGCAGGGAGCTCCACAGAATCAGCTGAACTAAAGAGTCACCTTTGTGATGGCTTCAACTCACAAAAAAGCCAAATTAAGTCGCAATCGCTCACTGCAGTGAAAGCCTTTGGGGGCACACACTGGCCCTCCTGATTTCAAAGGCAAAGCAGACCCTCAGTTGATCCAGAATGCACAAGCCTGAGCAGCACAGGGATGCATGGTGGAATGGCAGTGGGTCTGTGGCATGTGCATTGTGAAGGAGTCAGAAGACAAATCTATCTGGCCTGTCAGCCACTTCCTCGGCGTGCCGCGACTCCACGGCGAAGCAAGGACAGCTAATCCCTCAGTGGAGGTGGGATCAGCTTCCTTGCCTCTAGCCTGCAGTCAAAGCATGAGCCCAGACACTGACTAAGCTGATGTACTGTAATTCAATATGCAGTATCTGGTTCTTGTGCTCATCTCTCACCTCAACACAGCACTGCAACTTTCTGAAAACAGCGCCGGCAATTATTTTTCCGTCTTCAGATCGGGTTTTGCAAGATCCACTCCAGCTAAGGGGACAGCTGGTTTGCACAAAGACCTCTGAAAAATGCATGGAAGTTGACATGGGCAATGAGGAGAGGGCTGCTCCCACATTTCAGCACTGGAACATCACACACCTGGCTGCTCCCTCTCACTGTCTCACCTTCCCCCAGCAGGCTCTCCAAGGAGGCGCCAAGCACAAAAAGAGACTTCAAAGGAAATGAAAAGTCTTCTTTGTCCTCTTAAGGAAACATTTAATGGTTGCCTTTACCCCACTTTCAACCTGGAGTGCCTGCCCTTTATTCTCTAGGCAGGTGCTGAGAGATGAGGCTTTAGTGAGCAGCCTGATTAAAAACCAGTATCAGATGTTGGGAGACAATGTGTAATACGACAACCAACACTCACAGCATCATGTGAGAATTATAATTAAAAAGATTGCTCTGTGACTGTGCTGTTATAATTTCAAGCCTTGCATTTTACAGTTAGAAACCATTTGTCTTCCAAATGGCAGGCTAAGTTTTGCTTTCTGCTTTGTCAGTGTGAAATCAAGAGGAATTCTCTAAGTTAATAGCAGAATCTTGGATTTATGCAAGTGCAGACTGAATTTGAATCAATATTCACTTTCTCTAAACTATCCTATAAATACTAATGTACCCTCTCCCTTTATTTATTTATTTATTTATTTAAGCACACACAGAGAAAGCTGATTAAAGCCAAGTTTCACAGGCAGGAACAATTGTTGCACATCACAACTTTGGCTATTTTTTTGCAGGGTCTTTGCTGATGCTCCCGGATTTGACATCTGCAGCTTGAGCTGTGCAAAGTCTGCCCACTTTCCTTGAGCTGCAATTCTGTGATCCACGTGCAAATGAGCTCTCAAATCACTCTCAGACCATTTGTTCCAACACCTCCACATCCCCCAACCCCACAGGTCCTGTGTGTAAATACCTACTGTATCTTGAGCTTGTCGGTGCTATAATGGGATGAAGACTGGGGAGGAGGAACCCCCATCTAAAAGAGGTTTGTAACAAGGGTAAAAGTAGCTCTAACAGAGTAGCAACATCACAGGAACAGAGAGAGGCATTGTTACAGGCCAAGTAATCCTGTGACACGCTACTGTCACTCATAGCTTGACACCCTGCTGGGCCAGCAAGACATCAAAGCCCACCCCATACCATCTTACATGCTCTTTATCAGCTAATCAGGCTATTCTTCCCGAAATAAAGCTCCCTTAAATCCCCTGCTCACAGGGGCATTCCCATCCTGTTGCCCATCTGCTGAGGAGGGTCAGCTGGAGCAGGAGGCAGAGCAGTGGCCTGTCCCTGGTGGCTGCTGAAAGCAGGACAATGCAGGCTCCAACTTTTTATTTTCAAATCCCTTCCCCTTGCTTTTTTTTTTTTCTTTTCACAGGATAGGTGCATGTGCAAGAGAAGTGCCCAGCCCTGGAACAATTATGTGGATTAGTGCTTTAATTGCATGGCTAAGGTTTGCTAACAGGGTTTGTACACGGAGAGTCACAATTGATGCTGATAAAGAAAAAAAGATTTTCCTCCTTTGAATTATTGCAATGATTTTCCTGGATCCTGCCTTTGCACCGGGGAAGAGAGTATGTCCTCAGCACTGTGATCCCAAAAGAGAGGATTATCTGTCCTGAACCAACTCAGAGCAGCAGGATCAGATGCACTGAGCACCTTCAGCTCCTCTGCAGGCACAGAGGAGGGTTCAGGGCTCCTCCAGGAGCACCAGGAGTCTCCAACTCCTTACACAGAACAGGAGGACCCTGAGCACACACCAGAGCTGCAACTCTGGGCTTGCTGCAGACTGTCCTCAGGAGAGATCCCACAGGATTTTTCAGAAATGCTTTTGCCAGAGCTACTCACACCCCAGGTTTGCAGAAGGATCATTTCTACCATCAGATCTGCTTTTCTTACACTCGATTCCTGGAGCAAGCCCAACCACCTTGAGGAGCAAAGCACAGCACAGCTCAGGAACATCAGGCTGACCTACCTTTTTGGTCTTGGCTTGGTTTTCCTCTTTGAGCCAGCAGCTGGAAGAGCAGTCAGGTTCTGGGGGGCATCTCTCAGCCCAAAGCTCTTGGCCACATGACCCAGGTGGAGAGATTTGATGTGAAAGATGTGCTTGAGGTCCTTGGGATAGGTGGTATAGGCACACAGGAAAGACTGCAGTGCTGAGGGGAAGGGAAAACACCAGTGAATTCTGTTTGCTGCTGCATATATATAAATATATATATACACACACTTAAAGATTCAGCTGTTCCAGCTGAAAGGACACAGGGCTGGTCCTTTGGGACACCTTCTGGTCAGCAGCTGGCAGAAAAGGTTGGCATGTTAAAGACCTGAGAAGGTTGCACAGCACTGGTACAGTCCCAAAAGGGGAAGGCAGGTGCTGGGGAGGTGTTAGGGACTGAAACAAAGCTCCATTGAATTGCACTGGGTTTGGCTCCTGCAAAGCTGCTCCTTTGGCCACAAAAGGTGAGTTTGTGGCATTTCTCTCAAGAGTCATTGATACTGAGTGGCAGCAGATATGAGGAGAGTGGGAACAGAGATGTAGGGATGAAGAAAGAGAAGCATGGAGATGGCACAGGAAGACTCCTCTGATATTAGAGTCCCAGTAGTCCATGCATTTTTCACCAGTTACCAGCTAGTCCCTTATAAATATCTGAGAGCCGGATGGATTTCCTGACTCATCAGCACACTGAGAACAGAGCTCACCTTCTCAAAAGGGAAAAATAATAGAACTGTGTGCAAATTTCCCTTCCCATCTTTATATTCCTGTAATGCCCTTCCCTCAGGGCTCATTGCTCTAAAGACAATCATCCACTAATATGAGCACTACCTCTGCTCCTCCCCATCCCCAGAACATTCACTACACCCCGGCTGGCCCCTGCTCTGGGAATAGAGGGACTTCCAGGAAGGAAACTCTGCAGCTCAGAAAATGCCTCCCCTCAATCCCCTGCTTGCTAAACCTCCTGTGTCCCCCCAGCCCTCAGTCCAAAGCACCTCCTGCATCTTCCTCTCCCTCTCACACCCGACAGCAGTGAGCTCTAAACTCTCACCTCTCCTGCCCTTGCCTGTTGAGCCACCGGACCAGCAAGTTTGCCCACAGCTTATGTCTAATCTCTTGGCAGCAGCCGGAGATTGGAGTTTATGAACAGTAATAAAAATGTCATTTTAGCAGATCAGCTCCTGGAAGGACCCAGGGAATCCATCAAAGCTCTGTTTACTGAGCAAAGCGAACTCCTTTTCCCAATCGATGAGAAGAAAAGATTGAGGTTTTTGCACCTTCTTCCCAATTTCACTGTGCTGCTCTTTCAGAGGCTCCTGAGCACGGAGAGACCTGTGTTTTCCCAAAAAAGAGAATGCTAAATTCCAAATACTGTCTCAGTCTGCTGTCTGAAGGCCATCCTTCTGAGGGCTTATAAACCACCTCAAATGCTCTCAAAACTCCTGTTCTGCTGTTTTGGTTTTTTTTTTTCACAAAGTTATTGGTCAAATTCACCTATGAGAAGGTGTAACTCTTCAAAGGGAACAACAGGAACTTGCTCCTGCTTTGAATTCAGTCCCATTGGAGCCAATACAGCTGCCTGCCTCACAGCATTTGAAATGGCTGATACTAAAGATCCTGTTATTATGAAGGCTGAGCTCACCGCCCACTGCCATGCAGAGAGGAAAAGCTGCTGGTACCAACTCCCCAAATCAGGGTTAGAGAATCAAAAGTGTCAAAGGCTCCCCTCTTCCCAAAGTCCTGACAGCCAGATCCAGCTGTGAGTCAGAGCACACAAATCCAGGGAGAGCTGCAAGGCACTAACCCAGAGCTGAGCTGAGAGCTGCAGGTCACAGTGCCAGCCCAGGAAACTGCCTCACCCTCAGAGCTGTGATGTTTATTACAGCACCCATGAGATTGAAATGAAGACCTTTGTGGATGAGATTCTTTTTAAAATCTTTACTATCAGGTCTTTAGACCTCTCAGTGTTGCCAGAGCTGTGTTTTCTGGCTTTATATGTGCAATTAGAGTGGCCAGATACTGAACGCTTTATTGGATTTTTTTTTTTTTAAGTTGAAATTCTTTTATGATTTTGTGATCAAAGAGACAGAGCTTTAGGAAAACAACTCACAAAGACTGGTAACAGTGCTGGTCAGGCCATAATTCATGTACAGGGTTCCTTACCTTGATGCCACAGGAACAAACTGAGCTGTTGAGAGTTTTTACCACATCAACACAAGTCTAAGGTAACATGCACTGGCTTGGAGTGGGATTTGGACTTGTGCTCATGTAAGACAGAGGATTTAGATTGGTCCTTTGCAACCCTGCATCCCCATTTTGTCTCCAGGAAAAGCGAGTGGGGAAAAGCAAAGGAAGAAAAGAAAAAAGCCAGTGTGTTCTATGTCTGATGGGGGTGAGATGGGCTGGTTTGTTGTTATTTTAAACAGGGGATGAGAGGGTAATGGGATATGAAAGGGACACAGGTGACATAACCTGTTCACCAGGCTCTCAGCTGGCAGCCAGCTCCCAGCACTGGCCCCAGGGCAGGGCCTCAGCAGGGCTGGATAAACTGGGAGGCACTTTGCCAGAGCAGGTGGGAGCAGGAGGAAAGGATGCACCAAAACCACCACGGATTTGAGCATTGTGCCACAGCCCAGGGCTCCTGTGACTCTGCTGTGCCACTCCACACACAGGCACTGAGGACAGAAAGGAGGAGGCAAAATGCTCAACTGCTGGCTGTAAAACTGGGAAATGAGGGGGAGGAGAGCAGGGTTTGCTGCCTTACCCTCTCTGTGACTCAGGGGCACACAGGATCACTCTCCTGAGCTCCTCCTGGCCCCACAGCTCCCGAATGAAGCACCTATCTCCACGCAAAGCCTCGGGATGAGCATCCTCCGCTCCCCAAAAGGGGCTCAACTCTTGCTAAGGTTCATCCTTCAGGTAGCAGGGCCCAGCCAGACCCCTCCTCCCACCCATCTCACTGCTGATCAGTCAATCAAGTTTGAAGGGCAGCACCTTCCCTGAACCATTTGATTTGAGTGTGCAAACCACAGGAGCCAGAGGCAGAAGGGGAGAGCGGGCAGGGAGCCACTCGCCTTTTGAAAGCAGGCTGCAGTGCAAACACTGCTTATTAACATTGACTGGGTCAGAAAATGGGGAAAAACAGAAAAAGAGAGAGAAACAAATGCATCTCTGGCACAGTTTCCAATTGATTGTCTGCCATGAAAGCAAAAGCCAGCTGCCATGTTAATTATTCATGACGCCTGGCTCAGAGGGGAGGAAGAGGGGCTTATGGAAGCCACTCAGCAGTGGAAAATTTGCATATGTAGATAGCAGAGTTGGAAAAAGAGGTGGAGTGCTCCTCTACAAGATCAATGGGATGCACAACATTTCAGCATTTCCTGATGTATTTTCTGTGGCTAAAGAAGTTATTAATGCTGAGGTCAGCAACAAGTGTGGGTGGGTGTGTGAACAATGCCATTGGGTAGAGAGGAACCACAGAGGTTTTTTTTTAGGTGTGACCAGAGTTATTCTCTGGTTGTTCCTGTCACAGGCATTTCAGGTTAGAAGTTTGCATGGGGTGCAAGAAATCCCAGGGGAGCAGCAGGAAGCTCACCCATGCAGAATGAAGGATTATGATCGTGTTAGTCACATGCTTTGAGATTGTGGATTTAAAAGAGCAGTTACAAAACTACACCACACACCTGAAAATGGGTGCAAACTGCTGGTGTAGCAAGTCCAACACTTTCACTGCAGGAGGAAGGTGTTTGAAAACCCCAAGGAACTGAAATCAGCACTGAAACTGCTGGAGGTGGGGTGAGATTTCAGCCCAGGGATGTGCAGTGGTGGGGGGAGAGCAAAGAGTGAAACAGCAGAATTTCAACCCCTTTTCCCTCAATACAGCCACAGATAAATAAAAAAGCATGCAGAAGAATTGGGGTAAGCAGATAGTCACAGGAGATACTCTGGTTGCTCTGTTGTGTCATCACCTGAGAAAGGAGTACAACTTTCAGAAAAATGCTTTGACCTCCCGAACAATCACTTCTCAAGATTCCAAACAATTTTCATGCTGAACTTAATTTTTATCTTGAGAACAGCCTCTCCTTCTCTAGTTTCTCCAAACATTGTACAACTCCAAGAGCAATTTCCCGACATGGTTTTGGACACCTTGGAAGGTGGTTTCAGGTGATTTCACCTGTCCCACACCTGTATGCAGGTGCACACAGCAGATACACAGAATGGTAGACAGCAATGATGCAGACCACTCAAATTCATCTCACTGGATGAATTAAAATTCACCTTAAACTGGAAATTAAATTAATTATGAAATTAAAATTCATCTTAAACTGGAAATGCTGCAGAACTGAAATAACTTCTACACAGGCTTAGAGAGCAGGGCTTGACTCAGAGCAATGAGGTAAAAAAGAGAACAATCAGGAAGGGAGATGTGGGAAGAGGAGACTCAAAAAAGGGGGAAAGGCTCCAGTCCTAAATACTGTGAGCTAGAATGGCTTAGTCTCTTTCATAAAGGGTTTGCATTTTGTGGACTTGTCTCAGTAACTCAAATTCCCAGTAACTGCCCAGGAGCTCTGGGGCCTGACTTCCCACAGTGCCTAGCCTGCACCTTTATGGCTCCTCTCAGTTTGGTGCTTCTTTTCCTACCACATCCCCAGCAAGATTTTAATCTTTCTCCCAAATCTGTCTTCCTCTCAATTTTCCAAACTGAGAGGAAGAAGGGCAGAGTGTCTTACACTGCTCAGTGACAACTGCTTGGAAAAGATGGCACATCAAACCCCAGACTTGTACACAGATACAATTATCAGGTTTTATTCTTCCTGCCTTTCTGAGCTGTTGCCCCTCTGTCTTTTATCTCCCATCCCACACAGCCAGCTCCAATCCAAGATCCTTTACTGGTCAGGGTTGCATGCTGCCTTTCAGGGTTCAGATTCATCCCTGGGGTGAACTGGAGGCATCTGATGGGAATTGCAGCAGGATGTGGTGGAGGAAGTCACCCATCCCCTTCCCAGCATAACACACACAACCCCCTCACTCCTGTGATTGGGTCAAAGCCCTTGGATGTGAATCCCACTGAAAGCCAAGACTAAATCTCATTTGCACGTAATATGGGAACACCAGAAATTAACATTTAATATCACCACAAAGCCTTCTGGGCCTGCCTCAGCCCCCTGCAGAGCCCAGCAGCCCCAAAATGTTTCTTCCAGGCCTTTTCCCTGATGCTTTGCCCCTGAAGAAAACCTTGGCAGCTCCTCTGAGCCCTTGTGGGATAAGTGGAAGGAAATCACTGACCTTTCTTTGCCCACTGGACAGTCCCCTCGCTGGAGTGGACGAGATTTTCAAATTTTGTCTGCAGAACTGTGGCCCTCTCCCGAACTTCCTGAGGGTTCTTGCCACAGGATTTCTACCAGGGAGGCAGGAGGATTAGAGGAAAGAGAGAATTTGAGTCAGGAATAATGAAGCAGTTTACAATAGATTTAATAACAGTAAAATCACACAGCAACTACCCAGGGGCCAACAAAGGTAATCCTCTCAATATTACTAGAGGAAAAAAAAAATCCAGATAAAGATGTTAAAGTCAGAGCAGCCAGTGAGCACTGTGTGGTGGGGAGAACAAATCAGTTTTAATTTTGTGTTTTCTAACATCTATCATGTACCTTTTCCCCTTGCTTTTCTTTCTTTTCCCTTCCCTTTTTCTTTTTTGCTTCCAGGTACAACAGGCCAGATCCCACTGCCAGTTTCCATTGGAATTATTTGGAATAACTCCCCCCAGACCCTACACTAAAGAGTTTCAGAGTGATGCTGCAAGCTCCCCTGTGCAATTCCCCAAAACACCCAGGGCAGGAGACCATGAGATCCACAACCAGCCCCAAGCTCCAGAGAAGAGACAAATTCAGCAGCTGTGAACCAAGGCAACCAAATGAACTTCTCATCAATTCCAGCATGGATTTCTACATGAAGTTTCCTGACTGCCAACACATCATATTTGACAGGAACTGCCATCACTTGGCTCCTCTAGAGCAGGACAAGCCCCTTGCACCAAAGGCACGACAGAATAAACTTCCTCAGGCCAAAGGGGCAATTTTGCACGTGTTCCAGCTTTCCTGGGATCAGACTGTAGGATGCACTTCAGGAAATGGAAAACAAACATTCCTGGGAGCAAGCTGTTACTGGGAGGAGAGAGGCTCTCTCCTTCTCTGAGGGATCCAGGCAGAGAAAGGAAATGTGGACCAGAAAACAAGTGAAATTTTTGATGGAAAACTGACAGCAAAGTGCACAGCCAAGCATCCATGGATGTGCACCTCTCCCAGAGAAGGGCCACAGTTCTCCAGTGTGACTCAAGACAGGAACCAGCATCCAAGTGGGAGAGTGCCAGATCCAAGGCAGCAACTTGGTAGTGGTCAGGCCCCTCACCCCAGCAGGGCTGACTGAATACAAACACCCAGCTCCTGGGATTCTGGAGGAGCCCTGTGCCAAGGCAGCAATCCTGCTGTTCCTCTCTGGCAGATCTGCATGCTAATGCTGCAAACTCCTCTTTCCTCTGCACTGCTGCCAGTCCAGAGCAGCCAGATCCCAGTGACACCACAAACAAACCCCAGGGACCCTGGGGGCTGCCAGTACCTGACACAAAATGCTCTCCTGTCCCAGATGTGCCACTCTGTACCCAAACGAGCCCAGAGACAGACCCTAATGTAGTTTAAATGCCCTGCACTGTGCCTTCCCTGAAACTCAGGATCCCACAGCTTCCAGAATTCCAGGTAATTCCTGAGCAAAGCAAACACACCTGGGGCTGCAGCTCCTGCTCACTCACTGCCTGAACTGTCTACCTGTACCTCCAAGGACAGCTGGCTGTTTGAACTCATTAACTCTCCCAGATTTCTGGTCTCTGCTGTCTCCCAATCCCCTCAAGAAAGGCTCATGAGCCATCTCACAGAATCATTTAGGACAGAAAAGACCTCCAAGATCATCGAGCCCAAACTTGGACTGATCATCACCTTGTCAACCAAACCATGGCACTGAGTGCCACATCCAGTTTTTCCTCAACACCTCCAGAGATGAGGATTCCACCACCTTCCTGGGCAGCCCATTCCAATGCTTGACCACCCCTGCAGTGAAGAAATTTTCCCTGATATTCCACCTGAACCTCTCCTGGCACAGCTTGAGGCTGTGTCCTCTCCTCCTGTCCTTGCTCTTTGGGAGCAGGTCCTGACTCCCACCTGGCTGTGAGTTCTCTTCCCTGAACCTCTTTTTCTCCAGGCTCAGCCAGTTCTGGACCCTTGCTCAGCTTCTCTGGATACTCCTTCCACACATTCCTTGGACCTCAGGTGTGCCCTGAAGCTGAGACCGTCCCCAGCCAAGAGCTCTGCAGAGCTTCAGTGACCCCCAAGTGGCCACTCCTTGTTGTCACCACCAACTTTCCACCACCGTGAAACACAAAACTTTCTGGCCCCGCCTGCTCCTCCCGGCCCCCAGCACTTTCCTTTTGTTAAGCCTCCTGGCAGCACCAAGTGTCACCTTCCCAGCGCTTTTTAATATGAATGTGAAATTAGTGAGGTTTGCCCTTTCCCCTGGCGGACAGAATCCTCTGTTATTAAAAAGTAAAGCACTTTAATAATGAAAACTTTTTCTCTTTTTCCTGTGTTTTAACTGTTTAAAATTAATGAGAAGGGCATAACGGTTGTCAAAGCGATATTGAAAGCTGGGTAGCCAGGACCGAATAAGCATGAAAATCCCTCCAGAGTGTTAAATAAACAGTGCTTCAGCCCCCTCTGAATCCCTGTGTTGGTTATTGTATACATTCTGTAACAGCACTCAGAATAGATCTGAGCACCAGGGAGGCAGAAAGGTTTCAGAATTCCAATAAAGGCCTCAAATTAAAGACAGCCTGGTGCGAATTCCAGGAGAAAATTAAAGAGACCTCAAGCTTAAGTGACAGGTGACTTGCTTCTGTGTCACAACTGTCAGGGGATTTAGTGATAATATGGCAATATATTACAAAGGACTTTTCTTATTCCCCCCTTTAGGTTTCAAAATGAGGCATCTCTTCTTCCTGGTGCTGGGGGAAAATAAAAAAAAAAAAAGTAAGACAAAAATGAGGGATAAAAAGCTAGGTGCATAATTTCCAAAGTGTGAGGTCAGTGCAAGAGATATAAATAAAAAAAAAAAAAAAGCAAATGGCAGGAAACATAATGTCCCTGGAAAACAGCTTCTCCCCTCCTCCCATCTCCACTTTGTCTTTTATCCCCTTCAGGCCCTTGAGACAGAACTCATTTAAAAATTGCACCCTAATGGGCATGAAAAAAACCCCCTGTGTTTGATTCCTGTCTTCCAGGGAGGTTCAGCTAAAAAAGAAAAAAAAACCCACCCCAATAATAACAATAATAAAAAAATCTAAATTTAAAACTGACTCAGAGGCAAACTGTGAAAATAAAACCTGCCCATGACTGAGTGTCTGGACAGATCAAATCAATCAGTGCTACTGGAAGGGCATGGAAGCCATTCCATGTGCTTTACTCACACAGGCAAGCTTTAATCCTGGTTTGGATGAGCAGGACAATTAATTTGAGACCTTACACATTTTTTCAAGACCCCAAAGATAAAAGCCTGCCCCAGAGGTTTCCTTGATCTGCATCCCCATCCCTCTGTTAAATAAGCAGCACTGTTGCCATCATGGAGAAACAGTGGGAGAGGAGAACTTTTTCTGCCTTGTGATTCCTTCAATCCTGTTCTGGTAGATCCCAAACCACTGGCATAATGAGTGTGGACAATAACATTATTTATAAGCTAAAAGAAGAAATGCAAGAGAAAAAGAGTCAGGATGCAATATTATTTAACCAGTTTGAGACATCAAGGTAACTCCCAAAAAATGCCAACTCCACCAGGAAAGGAGTCATGGATTTCTGTCAGAAAAAGGAAACTTCCAGTGATGAAGATGACAGGTTTTAGGTTTGAGAGGTTGGGAAAAGTACTGAAAACTTCTGATTTCATTAAGAGAACATGATAATGGAAAAAAAAAAATGAAACACAGTAAGACTAGACTGAGGTAGAAAAGTTCATTTTTAAAACAGGGAAAAAAAAAAAAGAAAGATGGGGAAACCCACCAAAAAGCCTGGCTGTAACATCTCCTGCTTCCATTATACTTCAAAACAAAATGAAGGATTTTGTTTTAATAACAACTTTTTCCTAACCTCCACACACCTTCTCTAGAACTCACCAAGTCCCCCTTGCCCCCCTCCATAAAAGTTGAAAGATCAAATTTATTCTCTTTGTAGGCAGGTGAACATTCACACGCCCAGACATAGCCACATATATATTTCATATACCTAAATATAAAATATACATTTTACAGGCACTTCAGCTTGCTCCCTGGCTGCACACAGAAGCCCAAAAAATACATGTTCCAACGTGGTACTTATAATGGACTTGAGTTGAGGCAATGAGAACTGAAGAGCATCATAATGAGGTTCCTGTGTGCAGGACTATAATATATACATGACTCAGAGCAGAGAGAGTGAGAGCAGAGCTGAACCTCCCTCCAAAGGCAACATCCCAACAGGATCAGGTTCAGCTCCTCCTGACACCTCCTCAACCCCCCCTGTCCCACTCCACTCTCAGCTTATTGTACTGTCCATGTGGTGAATTTAGGGAATTTAATAGACATTAACTCTCCTGAAAACTTGGGAAATGCCCCTGTAGCTTCTGAGCTGACCACTCAGAGCCTCCAAGGCAATATAAACATGGAGCTAGCAAACACAACAAGTCCTTGATTGCATTAAAATATTTTTCAAGTCATTCCTGAAGGAGTCTGTTTCATATTGACAGAACTGATGTAATTCCATCCCCATTAAATGATACAGAGTTTTTCTCAGGAAGAGAAATTCTATACTGAAATCCCAGTTCTTTCAGACTGAGTCACATAAAAACTGGTTATTCTGTATTTCTAAGTTCCTGTGAGAGATTAAAACCATCCTACAACCACAGTGGATGGATCTCAGCTCCAGTGAAGTCAACAGCAAAATCCCACTTGCTTTGATGTCAGAGGGAAAAGAGGAATTTAATCCCACCTTTGAAATAAAAGGAACCAAATCCTTCTGTGCAAGTTCCTGTGTGCAGCACCTGGCATGGCAGGGCCTGCCCAGCAGCACTGCCTAAACCAGCAACCGCTCCTTTCAAAGAGGGGCTGGGTTTAGAGCTTTTTGGAAGGAAAGGAAGACAAAAGATGTGTATTAAAAAAATTCTGTGCTTAAATGTGTAGAGCATTTGACAATTTGGAAGCATGGTAGAAATACCAAACAGGCATGGTTAGGTTTTTGTTCCTAAAAAGGGATTTTCTCCTGCTGCTTTTCAAAACTTAAACTGAAATTTCCTGGAACAAAACATGGTTTTTTTTTTTGCCCACTTCCCATGAAATAACATTTGTCCCCACATCTGGAACAGTGAATATTTTGTCCCATGTCAGCAACAAATTTAAAGTACAATTTCTGCATAAATGGAATTGTTGAAAAAGTCTTCAAAGGAAATCTGAAGTCACTCTCCCTAAAAGCACATTTGGGACAAAAGGAAAGTATTTCTACATGGAATTATTTAAAACAATTTCTGCACTAACAAAGCCCAAATGAACTTTGTTACGAGGCAATATCCTAGGCATGATCCAGCCATTTAAAATAGAGGCATTACAGACTGATTTCAGCCAAAACCAGTGGTGGGAGAGAGCTTTAAATAGAGCTGCATCTCAGCTGAGCTCAGAGCTGGCTGTGTGTGAGGTGCAGAACACTGAACATCTTTCTCAGGCCGTGTTTACCGGGAGCACCACGGCTCCACCAGCCAGCACTGGGAATGAGGCTCCTCAGACACGGGGTAACAAAAGCACAGGCAGGCAAAACAGCAACAAGAGGGAAAAAAGAGTGTGTGCTGCATCATGCTTGACACATTCTTGACTTCCATTCAAAATGCAGGTTCTTGCAGGATTTAATTTGCCAGAGCACAGCAACGCCCGAGACATCAATTGCAAATGAGTGAATTCTGTGAATTAGCAACTTGAAGGCAGACCCAAAGCTTGCCCAAGTCAATAAAAAGGTGCCTGTCAACCCAGGGAGCTTTGTTTTGGGCTCCAAGTAAATGACAGATGATAAAAACCCTGATGTACCACATCACCAAATGCATTTTCCTCGTTTCTTCAGAGAAGTTTAGAACCATTTGTCATCTCCAAGAGTATTTTAGTGCAGAAAAACAGGAAAAACAGGAACATTGTGAGGGAAGAAACACAGAGCTTCTGCATGCAGAAACCTTCCCTGCCTGTTACAAAGATTTTTGCTGAAGAGTTAGCAAACAACTGCTTTCTGGGAACAACAAAAGACTGGAAAATTGTGATATAAGGTAGTTCTGAAATGATTTACACTGTCTGACATCATGGATGTAGAGCCAGACACTGAGGCAGGAACACTTGTGATGCTGGAGTGGCAAGTGAACACTGGAGCAATTCCAAAGCAGCAGAGGAACTCACCTTGCTTCCTGGTCTGTGCAACCTGAAGCGATCATCTTTCATCAGGCTGGCTAACACCTTCTCCATCTTCAGCTCTGAAACACTGAGGCAACAAAGACAAAAAATTGCTGTTTCTCCTGCTTCGGAACACAGCCTGGAATGAGGCACAGACTGGTAATGGAGAGCAAAACAATTGAGATTCACAGTTTAACTTGGGAATTTATTCCTGAAATACACAAGGTCTGAGCCCAGACACTCCCTCATCACCCCTGGAAGTGGAACTACTGTAAAATCCAAACCCCTGCTTTCAGTGGCACAGAGACACAATTTCACCCACAATTTTGTCACTGTTTTAAGTCAACAACACACACACTCCCATTCTAGCAGAGCATCAAAATAACTGAGTGTGGACTTTCCATTCACTGCAAGTCTCCCTGGCTCTCAAACAAGAGGAACTGATTAAAGAAATAAATTGGATTATACTTCCATTATTTTCATAATTTTTCTTTCCTTGCATTGAGAAGCATCAGGACAATTTGGAAGAACCTGGTTATTCTTTTCACCAAAAGAACTCAAGACAGAGCTGAAGCAGCTCATAACATTAATGCTTCTTATAAATTTTTTGTAACTATAAAGAATAAGATCTGCCACCTCCACCTTGAACCCAGAAGTTGTCCAACATTTTTTTTCACCCAGTGACATGGGCAGGAGCAGGTTGGTTGTGTGACTGTGAGAAAGAGACTGGCTGAGGCAGCCACAGGCTGGAAACACCTGCTCCACTTTGTTTGCTACTCCTGCCACATCTTGTCTCCTCCAGTTCAGCTCCCAGAGTCTCTGGAATAAGACACAGAGCTCAACCCTCACTCAAAGGATGATACTTTGATGTTTACACACATTTGTTTCCACCTGTGTTAATGACCACTATCACAACACCAAAGAGCTGAAACTAAAACTGTGCAAAGACAGCTCCTTCCTTTCACAGTCACTCAAGCTCAGACGGTAACAACAAAACCCCGAGGAACTTTCCCCATCAGCCAATTCCCCTGCAGCTTCCTTTCCTCTGGTCACATTTATTTTTTTCCCACAGGATCCTGTGTGATTCCAGCTCCTTGTTACCTCACTCAGGTCAAAGCTCACAGGCACTTCCCATGGACAAACTCACCTCCAATTCATTTATAGCCTCAAAAGCCACCTCTGACACCAGACACACAGTTTGATTTCTTTTCCTGCTCTGAGAACTCACCTCCCCTCTCATCTGAAGTGCAAAGCCAAAGCCCAGCCCATTAGGGACTCCACAGCATTTTTTTTTTTTTAAATACAGGAGACTCATTCAGCTGTCCTAGCCAGGCTTCACACTGGGCATTTATTTTCATTCTGTCGACTCACATTCCTCCTGTAGGCTCAACCAGATGATTTATTCTCCAGTCCTGCTTGCATGACACTGCTGGGTCCTGCTATGGCCCAGATATGGAAATGCTTAGAAACCTGCTTCATTTCCAAGGGAGCAGTCCTGCTCAAAGGTGCATTTACAGGACACTAGAAATTCTTTGTCCTCTTTAACAGTGTCTTAAGGGGCACACACACCCCAGGTGACAGCACAGGAACAGCTGTGCAGCTTCAGGCCATTAATATTACAGCTGCATCCAAACTGGGTCCCATTTCCAAGGGAATTACTCAGATCATAAAAGCTGATGTCTCTGGGCCCAGATTTTCAGTAATGGGCAAAGGTCATGTCTAGAAAAGAAGCCAAGGAGTTCATTTGGGATTAAACCAATCTAAGGAAGAGAGAGAAATCTTTGGGGTCCAACAATTCTCAGATTCCTGAATCTCAGCTGGTCAGAAAGCTGCCTGTGGTTTCTGAAAGGAAGCATTGCTGCTATTCTTCAATTTGTAAAGTACAGAAAGAAATTATAACAACAAGGATATCTTCTGCTTTTCACTCCAAGCTCTCTAACACCTGGCTAGCAGGAATGGATGAATTTCTGCCACAGTGTTTGCCAGGATATTGTGATCCTCACCTGCTCCCCATCCTTCCCAGCTAAAGCAACAAAACCTTTACTTTTGCAACCTGCCTTTTCAACCTCAGCCAACTCAGCATCACAGCAGAAGGCAAGGAGAAGGTGAACAGAACAGCCATCCAGCCTGGAAGGGACGGGCCAGAGTGGCCACAGGACACCCTACAAGGGAGAGCAGCCCCCCTATGTGCAGCTGGGCCACCCCATGCACAGATTCCTTCACAGAGGATGCAGAGACAGGCGGGGCAGCGATGGGGGAGAAAGGGAAATGGAGCATAAAATGACAACCGAGGGTTCCTCTGTCTGGTTTTGAGAAGTAAAACAGCAAATTAAAACATAAATGGTAACCACTTAAGCAAGAGGAAAGCAGACCTCCCCCTTCCCCCTGCAAAGGTTGCTTTGACACGGCTATGAATGAAAATGTCAAACCTTTGACATTGATTTGTCGGAGTTGGGTCCTCCCCTCCCCTGGCATGTCGCCAGCAACAGAGCCCTGAACTGGGTTCACAGCAGGGAGCAGGGAGGGGAACAGCACAACCCTGAGCAGGGAGGGAAACACTGGAGCAGGGAGGGAAATGACTCGTGCCTTCACGGTGATGCCTCCTCCTTTATAAATTAGTTAGGCTGCCGTTAGCAGATAAAGAAATTATCTGATAGCTGTCGAGGCAGGCGCTGCGAGATTGCAGCTGAAGGGGCTAGAAGAGACATAAAGGAAAAAAAAAACCAAAAACCTCGCATTTCTTCTGCTTGTTGCCTCCTCCCTTTGAAGGGAAATCTGTTAGTTTTGCTTGGAGCTGAGACAGAACATTTTGGAGCCTATCCTTTTTTTTTTTAAAGAGGGACTGGAGAGAAAACATGAGTGTGCACGTGCCTGCACATCCACATTTACAGCTGGGCAGAGCAGCCACAACTTCCAGCCACACAAAGCCCAACCTGAAAGTTGTAGAGAGAGAGAGGAGGCAGCTTTGCTGAGCCCCAACAGGAATTACTGATCTCAGCAGAGCCAAAGTGAGATCGTTTTGGCAAAGGCTAACGCTGCTCTTCCACACTGGAAGCCAAGGAGAGGCTTCAGGTACCGGTGAAAATTAATTGCAAGCGATTTCCAATTTCAAAGGCAGTCATCTCTAATTCCGAAGTGGATTTTCATCCAGGAACAAAGCCACGTCTGCTCTCATTACTTCCGACTCTCAACATTCCTGGACTTACTCCCATGCATGCTGGGGTGGGTGGAGGGGTTTAGGAAAAAACTCTGGGTCAGATCCTCATCCCCTGTAAACCAGCAGAGCACTGCTCATTTACACCAGCTGAAGGCTGCAGGGACACATCTCATGCTTTGTCTTCTTCAAAATACATATTTTATGAAGTATTTACATTTCAATAAACCCAGCGGGAACTTCATTTAAAAAAAGGAAAAAAAAAAACCCAATAAATTAAAAAAAAAAAGATTCACAACACACACTTATCCTCGACAAAAAACTGAGAGATTTAAAAATTAAGCTAAGAATGGGATTTAAAAAAAAAAATATAAGCAAACTCCAGTAACTTGTGCAGACCAAGTCAGAAGGTACAAAGACTTAGGGTAAAGGACCAGAAATGAGCAGCGCTTAAGAGGCTCGGTGACAGTCCAACACACGCTGTCTTTCTCCCTCACACTGAATTAAATTGTCAGGATTATCACCATAATGCTCTGTTTATGAAGGGTAACGGCAATTTGTGCTGATGGCACTTGCTGCCTTGAGCTTCAAGCTGCCTTCCTGCATCTTCTCAGTAATTCATCAGCTCCCTGCTCTGTCCCAGTGCCCCTTCTCCTCCTCCGTGTGGAAGAGCAGAGAGGCCGGATTGCCCCGTGCCCGTCAGGCACTCGCTGCCTTCCCTCTGAGGATGGGGGTCAAGGAAGGCAAATTACACTTCTCTCTGGCAAGTCCTTCATCTGCAGAAGATAAAACAAACAAGGAAAACAAGAAAAGGCAATCCCCAGAGTTGTCTGGCTCTGAAAAGCGAAGGGAAAATAAATTCACATAAATCTCCCCCTGCTTATTCAGAGTCTTCAAGATTCCTGAAGACCACGGCCAGCTCAACAACAGGTCTCCTTAGCAGATGTAATTACCAGCCTGAGTGACACTTCTCTAAACTTGTTAAAAAACAACAACATTGGATAAAAACATTAACATTTAAAATAAAAAGGAAGGAAATTTCCCTCTCCTACCTCTAACACTACCAAAATATTATAAAATAGAAAAATAGAACTTTCTACTTGGAGTTGAAAATTCACAATTATGTGGGATTTCACCTTTAAATGTCAGTGCTGTTTGTTACATGAAAAAAAACCCTGTCAGCTTAGCCTTCCATGTCTTGCTGGTGTCTGCTTAATAGATAGTTACCTGGGATGATGGATGGCTCTTTGTTAGACCACTAAATGGCTCACAGCCTAGAATAAGCCTGTATTTACTGCCAACATTTGTTTGTTTCAAGGATGCAAAACCAAATTCGATTCCAAGCAGCTCCACCCGACAGAAACACAAGAAATAAAAGGGAACTAATTTGTGCATGAGTTTACAGGGCTCCATCAACACTGCTACAACACTGGAGGGACTCTGCTGATGTTCTCAAACGCTGAGAGACAGCAGAGCAGGGAGCAAGGGGAGGCAGAAACACCCAGCTGGCTGCTGAGGAGGCTGGAGATCCTGCCTAGCGATGCTGAGCAGCCAGTTGTGGGTTTTCTCTACAAAAAGATCATTGTGCAAGCAGAGCTGGACTAAAATCTCATCATGTGTCAGCCATCAGGTACCTGACTGCACACTGGGCTGGTTCTTACTGAGCCTGGCTTGCTCTCCTTGCTGCTACTCCCAAGCCCAAGCCAGAGCCAGGCAGGCTTGGAAGCACACCCCACTCTGGGTCTGCAAGAGTCCACCCTCCCTTTTTGCCTTCCAGGACCACTCTGGGCTCTCACCACTTGCCAAAGCCTCTCCTGTTCCTGTCACAAGCCACTTAAACAATACATCTTGGGCAACTAACTGCAGATATGACCCACAGCTCCCCAGCAATTTTTCCCCCAGATCTGTCCCAAAGGGCCAGCACAGTCTCTGACAATATGGTGCCATGCAGGCAGAGGGCCAGGGACCATCTGACAGGCTCCTTTGACTCGTGATCTCCACATAGTCACGACTTGAACCCAGGGCCAGAGAGAAAACAATGGAGTGCAAAGGATCCCCGACTATCCCTGCCCCTCACCACACACACTCACTCACGCACAGCCTGTCAGGCCGATGATTTTCACACACTTCCCTCTTCTCCTTTTGCTAGTCTGGGGCCAGGCCTGGATCACGAGAATTAATAAATTCTTATTAAAACCTGCACGAGACACAGTCCCGCTGAAAGTGCCACGGAAGGTTAATTAGCAAGGATGAGCTGAAACTTTTGTTGGCGTTTCTGACTCACTTAATCTTGTGAGAAGCCAGCAAGCTGACATATTCTGCCTCTGAAGGAGCCAGCACGAGCAGGCTGCTCCCGCGGCAGCCGATGCGCGCCGTCCTCCCGATCCGGTGGATGTATTCCGCAGGTGAAGCCGGGGCGTTGTACTTCAGGAAGGGGAAAAGAGCAATTAACAGGATGTTAATTAGAAAGCACACACCCAGCCCGCTCACCTGGAACAAAAGGCACACCCCACATGCTGCACCTCCCGAGGAATTGGGCTGTTTGTAACACGGAACCATCACTCAGCCCCTCAGCCGAGGAGGTTTTTTGACATGTTGGAGGATGTGACATGTTGGCCAACTTTCAGATAATAGGACAGTTTTCCCCATCTCACTGTCTCTCTCTGCTTTTTACATTTTATTTCTATACAGAAACCTGTTCGCTTCCTCTAAGAAAAAAAATCAAATCTAATCATATCTCACACCAAAGAGAGACCAGGACTGCCCACATGGAGCCTGCTCTGCATTTGGGAGAAAAACCACAAAACAAAAAACAGCTGATGCCAATTTGGAATGGAGCTAAATTGCTTTGTTTGGATTAAAGCAAATCATAGCTGGTTACAGGGTAGAATAAATCTAAGAGAGAGGAGGGAGTGCTTTCAGCAGTCTATGATACAGGTAGAAACCATCTTCCCCTGTCCAACTACCAGACACCATGAAAATGTTCCTTAAAACCCCCCCCCAAATTTAGCACTGCCTCTCATTTACCTCACTGGGAATCAAAACTGCCCAGCCATTTGCAAGATCTGATAAAGGGTGACACATTTCCCTCCCTTTAACCTCCCCCTATTCTTCCCCCCACTCCCCTTCCTCTCTTTCCTGGAAAAAATGAACAAGCACAGAGATACTGCTCAGAAATGAGCCCTCAGCAGTTTAACTGGAAAAAACCCAACAACCAAAGCCCACTCTAGTGTTTATACCTGTGCCCTCTGGCAAAGTTTCTACTGGCTAGAGGTGTGAGTAAGATGCTGTGAGCAATCTAATTGCTCCCTGCAGGTCCTTGCTCTTGGACACAGCTCTCAGGACAGCTGAGATTTCGCCTTCTGGACACACAGAAGTCTCCCAGGGCTTTAGGTAATTTGCACTGCGTTCTAACACTGGCAACTATATCTTTGGTTAAATTATATTAATATACAGATCTGGGAATTAAAGACTTCACTTCCACAGCCTTCATCGACTAGCTGGCTGCTACAATATCATTCCTTTTTTAAAAAACACAAAAATCAAATCAAATTTGTTACCTGAAGGGATGAGGTAGAAATTAAAAAGCTTTGTTGAGGCTCTGTGCCCTGTTCCTTTTACCCAGGTGTCGCTTGATACATGTGAATCTCTGGATCAGTTTTTCCTCTATTCAACTAACCTTTTTTTAATTATAAATCTTTTATAGAAATGAAATCTGTCTCATGCTCTCTGCCTCCTCTTTGAAACGACAGGCTGCTATTTTTAAGGTTCAATCCATCTTCCTTTGTTTCTATTTTTTTTTTTTTCCCTAGGACTGTATTTCTGTCAACAGCAATGCAGCAGTGTGGGGTTTTGTCAAACTTGTTTTCTTCAGGGAAAATGTGAACCATGCAGTTCTGCTGGAAGCTGGATTTCTGCAGCCAACCCAGCCAAGCCTCACTCAAAACACTCAGGTCACTGCACTGACACTACTGGGCTACTCAATATTTAACATCAGGAATGCACCTAAACTCCTCATGGAACTGCCTCCCCAGCAAGCTCAGGAAAACAGGAACAGAGATCCAAGAGATGGGCAGGATTTCACAAAATTTGGCTTCCAGGGTGGAAGGGGAATGGAGGGTGCATCATCTCCAGCCAGGACAAACTCTGGTAACACCAGAGTTACTAAAGAGAAAAACAGACCAAGGCTATCCTAGCAATGCTTTATCCTGGCAAAACCCAGAGTCCCAGTCCTGCAGTCAGGAACTTGTGGGTCTCCCACACCTGCAGGCATCAGCACCAAGACCAGCAAACTGCAGGAAGGTTCTGGACTGGGAAGGGATTTCATCTGAGCATGGCTGCAGTTAACACAGACAGACACACAGAGCAAACCCACCTGTACAATCCACGTCACTTGAGGCAGGTCCAGCCCCCGTGCTGCTACATCCTTTAAAATTAATAAGGAAATCACTTTAGCAAAAATCCTTTGGAGGTATCAGCAGAGTGAGGAGTCTTCTGAGATGGCAACTATGTCTGAAAGCAACTAGCTATGTAAATAGGAATTTTATGTGTCTAATTTGGGGAGAGATGGACTGAAGGTCAGAAGTAACACTGAGGGTTTAAAATATAAGGATTGTTGGCAGTCAAAAATGCGAAGCAATCAAAAATGATCCACTACTATGGCCCAAAGCCTGGAGGACACAAACACCTATTTCAGGATGGTGGTATTGAATTACAGCATTTTGCTACAGCCCCCTGGCATTATATCTGAGAGAATCCACTGTGTAAATGGTAGTGATACCTTTGGTTCTTCAGTTTGTTTCATTGATGAAAAGAGATCTGCTCATAAGCACCTACTACCCAACACAGAGAGAGAGAATTAAATCTCTGAAAGGCAGCACTAGTTCTTAGCACACCTTTATCCACAGCAAATCTAAGTACTAAAATCAGGCTGCTTATGATGAAAGGGGAAAAAAACCCAAAAGGCAAACGGTCAAGAATCCCTGGCCTCGGGTGGAATGTTCAAAGATACACTGATCTCTACCTACAAATAATTGTTTCCTAGGTGATGGTCTGAAGTTGAGGAGCAGAAGACTTGCAGGTCATCTAGCCCTAAAATAAAAGGCAAATAAACAATTTAGCAGAATCTGCAGGAAGCTGGAGCACAGCTTGAGGAGAGGGGACTTCAGCTATGCCTTAGATTTGCACCAGTCTGGCTTTGATTTGGAGAAACAAAATGCAGCTACGAAGAAAAGAGTCTGAAGCTGCTGTCAAGGTGTTATCTGATGTGCCAGCTGGTGAGAAACCATCAACTTGGAGAAGGACTTGAATGAGACCCTTTAGTTATCCACAGCCAGATATCTCCAAAAACATACCCCCTTCTGAGAGAAAAGAGAGCTTAAATGCTATCCAAAACAGAGAGTGCAAACACATTTCAATCTTCCTTCTTGATTTTCTGTTCATTAGTAATGTCCTCACATACTCCTTGGATTTTACATTCACCAGGCGCAATAGCAGAGCAGGTGTGCAGATTTAACTCTGTTAGGAAATGTTTTGCAACACATGTATCTTTTAGCTAGTTGCAAAATAGAATATATTAAGGATGTAAGCAGGAGCTTAATGTACTAAAAATGTGTCAGCCACCCACTGAAGTGTTTTCATGCAACTCCCACACACGTTAAAAGAATGGGAAGCTGATGTTTTGGCAGCAAAGGCCTTTCCATAAGCACCAACCAGGCTGTTCTGTGGCTCCAAGTGCAGTAAAAGAGGAGCCACTTTCCACAGCGCCCACTCCGAAATAACGCACACTCGCGCTCCAACACGCTCGTTAAGGAGTGACTTGTTCCCAGAGTCAGAATGAACAGATGTACAAAAAGCCATTTAAAGGAGGTTGGAGAAAATAAATCAAGGGGAGCTGGGAAGCGTGTACAGCAGTTACCAGGATAACAAGACTATAAACTCTGCAGCACGATCAGACGGGAGCGCTGACGGCTGATTCCGAGCTGGCTGCCTCTGTTCTTCCATGCTGACAAGGCTTTGGTCTTTTCCCTTCCTGTGCTCTTCCTCACACCCAGGAGCTGTGGAAAGGCTGGCTGAGGAGAGGGCTCTGACCTTGGCACAAGACAGTTTCCCCAAAATAAACCAACCACCAAGACACTCTTGTGCTCTGGAACACCTTTAACATGAGGAGTGGACAGCACGGGCAGGAGCCATCCCTCTCATCCACTCAGATTCTTTCCCTACTCTTCCAAGATAATTTTCTCAACATCTCAGCTTGGAAAATCACTGCCACAGTTAGCATTTTCATGTGCATTTGCCCAAGCTGAAAAGGTTCACTAAAAGCCTCATAAACAGCCAGGGAGAACATTTTAGGAGAAGGCTTTCTCCATCACCAGCCTTGCATTCACGATTGCTTTCACAGTGCCACCAAGTCCATTCAGTTGTTACTGACACACAGCAGCAGCTACTCTCCTGGGGTTTCCCTTGGCTCTCTTTCACAAGTCTCTTGGGATTTACTGGTAATTGGAGTGTTTTGCAAACTCTGAAAGATTCCTCAGTATCAGTCCACCTGTGTCTCCTCAAGCTCCTTTTCCTCAAAGACCCAGGTAGAGAGCAGCAAGGTAGGACTAGGGTAAAAAGTTGGAGTTGATTTGCTTTCCTCTGCTGGCAGGGCCCATGAGTTTCAAATTCTCAGAATTTTAGAAAAATATTTGTGGGTCACCTTTCCAGGAGAGAAAACACAGCTCAAACAAAAACAATCCAGTTTTACATTTATTCCACACACAGAAACACTAACCTGCTGCCAGTACTCTTTCAAGAAGCCCAAGAGATTTGCAATGTACCACTCTCCCTCTTTTCCACTGCCTCAGATGGCACTGTCCCTTCCATGTGTGACCTCACACCACCATTCCTTAATTACAGGGAAATCAAGGATATGACACCTTGGCAGGTCGCTGCTGCCTCCTTTCCATGGGCAATGGAAGGGCCAATTCTTCAGTGCCCATCTCATGGGAGCAAAAAAACAAAACCAAACCTACACCAGTGCCATTTTAAACAATAACCTGAAGCCTTAACCACATTCCTGCCCTGATTCCAACACAAGGGCACAGGATCAAGGAACAATCCACCTGAGGGATGCTGGAAAGGTTGACATTTCTGATTTGAACAATTCATGTTACCAGCCTGGGCTTGTGGTTGGAGGGTAGAGGGGTGGGTACAGAGAATGGGGTACAGGGGGTGGGTGCCAGGGAATGGAGGGCAAAAAGGCCACACAAAGTGAGTCCTGTCACTGCAGAAGATCAGAACCAACAGGGCCACTAAAGTTTTGCGAAGGCCTTGCTTTGCTCAGTCCCTCTCACACAATCTAATTAGGGCAAAGGAAATTGCTAAAGTTGCTTTTGAAAGACACTCAATGGTGAGGTCTTGAAGGCCCTGAGCTTGACAATTGGCTGCCTACATGAGGCCTAGAAGTACAGATGGAAGGCAGCTTGCTCAGGTGCCAGGCTGTCAGTTGGATTAAAATGACTCATTTATTTACCAAAGAACCTCACAAAGTGCTTTAGCTAACAGGCAGAGAGGGCCTAACGGCTCTCCAAGCTGGGGAAGAAGCTCTTGCGCCTTCCCGGCCTGCCAAAAGTCATTACTGCCGAGTGTGGAAAGCCATCAGCAGGGTAGAGACCCCCGTCGGCAGGGTGACAGATTGGGCTGCGTAATCAGAGGAGGAAGGGGAGAGCACAGAAGCTGTCAGAGGCGAAAGCTCTTGGCTGGGGCCGCCAGAAAACTGGCAAGATGAGTTAGCGTGACTGAGTAAACAGCAAACAATCTCCAAATGATCTTTCCTCCCTCCCTGGAAGAGATGAACTTGTTTAAAAGGCACATCCCAAAGGAAGCCACAAAGAACTTTCAGTGAAGGAGAGAGAAATAAATCTGGATGAGACCCTCTGAGATACACGGTCCTTCTTTATTTTCTTGTCTGCCAGCTTATATTGTCTGGCAAAAATATTTTATGGGCTATATTAATATACATATGACATAGAGCAAATTAATAAAAGGAACAGCAGGTCCCATTGCTTACTAGAGCGGAAAGATGGGTGGAGAACATGGCATAAGGGACAAGGGAAGGACGGCAACATTATTTGTGTTGCTCTTTCGTGAGCCAGGTTTCAAAATTTTGTGGGCACAAACCACGATTTCGCAGTGAAAAGAACAGAACCACCTTTCTGCAGAATTTTTTTTTTTTTTTTTTTTTTTTTGCTGATATGGAGAAGAGAAAAGCAATGCCCTTAGAGGCAGGAGGTGGTCACAGAGCCTGGCTGCCCTTTGGACATCTGCGCTGGGGAGGCACCTGTAATGTGGGACTGGTGCAAAGTGTATCTCTATATTAAGGTGTCCATATGGTCCCCATTACTGTGGTAACAGGCCACCTCCTGCTTTCAATGCATTTGTCCTCCCAACATCTCTGTAAGATGGAACTGTGCTACTTTCCCCATTTTACAGATGGGGAGTTGAAGCACAGGGAGATTTTGGACTCAAGACACACAACTCACTGTGCTTAACGTGCTGACCATGTGCCAGCTGAGCCAGAGTCCCTGGCTCCAGCAGGAGCTGCATCCCTGCCTTGCAGGAAATGCAAAGTGCCTTCGATTGAAGAGGAGGAGGGTTACAATAAATGTGTTACCTTACACCACCCTCGTCATGGCAATCCAGGTTACTCCATATTATCTCCCATTTATGACCATTACCTCCCATTTGTGACAGATCAGGAGTAAACCCACAGCTATTGCTGCTCAGCTGACTTGTGGCTATTTGCCTTGTCACCCCAATTCCACGTTCACCTGTCTGTGGCACAGCAGGAAATCAAAACACATCTCCAGTGTCTCAAGAGGGGAATCCCATCCACTGAGATTTCTTTATCCAAATTCTTCCTACCTTGTCAACAGTGGCTCGTTTCCTGACAGATTTTTCCTGTCACAGGCTGCATTTTCCTTTCAAACCTTCTCACTCAGGAATTGCTAGCCTAGTGATTGCAATTGTTCTGCTTCCTCTTTGTCTAAATTTGAGCATTTACCTTCCTTCCAAACCCATTAAATTGGAATTTCAAAAACAAGATACGTACCTGACATTTCTCAGTTATGTGCATCAAGGATAACAAAGTTTAGCTATTTATTTTTCAGAATTTACCAAACACTTTTTATCTTCAAAACAATCTACACCACTGAATGATTTAAGCTCTACTCTCCTCCCTAGTTCTGACACTCAAGTATTACCTCTGTATACAAGGGAACCAAGTTACAGTTCCACTTATGAACTGCAAAGATGCATTTTGACCTTGATCAAATCACTGAAAGGTTGTACACACAAAGCAGGACCAGAAGCTAACAAGTAGAATTTTACAGGTGACATAATAAATAATTTGGCAATGCTAAATCAAGCACTCGTATATACATGGCACTCCTAGCTTGAACTGTGGGCAGAAAAAGGAAAAAATTCAGCTCCCCACACTCTGGAAAAATTGCAACTGGTTTCCTTTAAGAATAATGTGCAGCAAGAACAGGAGTCATTTCAGAGCTGGAGAGGGTTTCTCAGCTCTAATTACTCCCGATCGCTGTAATTTACAGGTTTGCAGTGGGTAGAAATCGCCAAGATTCACACGTTTTCAGATCAACAGCTGCCACTATTAGAGAGCAAATCGTGCAGCCTTCTGCACCACTGCAGCAGCCTGTGGCCCTGGCAGGTCAGGAGCGAGAGGCAAAGGTGCCACCACAACCCAAGGGTGCCAGCAAACTTCAGCAGAGGACAAGAATTTCACCCTCAGCACCCTTGGAAGGAGCTTGAAGGGCACAAGGCAAGCAGAGCATGTGCTTTTCCTTCTCTGGTGGGGCTCCCCTTTCCACCTCTGCAGGTGGTTGTTTTTAACCTTGGGGTAGTTATTAAGATGGGAAATAACCACATTCCATCCAGTTTTCCTGGCAGTTCTGGGGCACACTACAAATCAGGATTGCACTCTACTGACTGCATGTAGGGGGCAAGGTTCCAGCTTCAAAGGAACAGATTTTTCCAGACATAAGACCAAGCAAAATACTTGGTGGCCTCTAATATAAGACATCCATTCTTCCTGTATATGGTAACTCAGCAGAAGATCATGTTAATAGTTTGCAAAGAAGGTCCCAGTCCTTACTGAACATGTGAGATGCAGAAAAAGGAGATGACTTTCCTCAAGGTCAGACAGTGAGCTGGAATTAGAGCTCAGTGCCAATTCCTCTGGTTACCCTTAGGGATCAGACAGGCCCATTAGTGTGGAGCTGCAAAGGGACTCCAAGTTACTCACAGTGCAAAGCAAGATGCCAGTCTTGGATTTTAGGAACTCCTGGAAGACCTCTGTCCTCTCCTAGAAGATTGAAAAGGAAGAATTAAAAGACTGCTTATGCACATTACAATCAAACACAAAGCAAATTAGCTGAGGTAACAATTTAACTGTGTCTTGTCCACTAGGATCATGTAAAGATCCAAAAGCAAAGGAATTGGCCTCACAAGTGCCAGTCAGACTCTTCCCGCAAATGGAAAAATCTGTGGCACACAGGGGTGGTCCCAGGTAAGAGGGCAGTGTCTGGGGAAGCCTGGATGCATTTGGGCAAATCAGAGCAGCCAACACCTCCATGGTTTGCACAGAAGCAGAGCCTGTGTGTGCCAGCAAACAGGAACTGTTTGACATGGAGAGGGGATCCACAAAGGATTAGGCAGCACCAACAGAAGCACTGGCACACTTTATGGGCAAGACAGGCTTTTGTGGAAAAAAGCAAAGCTGGACATGTTCACTGCTGTCTGTCTAGTCACACGATGGGCAGGATAAGCCCATTTTGTTGACACAGTGATATAACCACATCACAAGAGATCAGCCTCATCATGTGCCCAATGGGGCATGCACACAGCCACTGCTCTGACTCTGGAATTACTGAGTGTCAGGGATGCTCAGCTGCACAGTGAACTGCTGTGGGACAAGGCTTCAAAGTAACAGGGCAGGAGAGATGGCCAGAAATCCCTGCCCAAGGGAAAGGAGGTTCCCTCCCATGCTTTCCCTTGTACTGGCAAAGGCCACCAATGGTGCTGATGACACTGGGATGGAGGCTGCTCCTTCTACCAGGGTCAGAGGCAGGTGCTCCCCAGCCTTGTCCCCATCTCTGCTCTGCACCACCACAACTCCTGCAGCCCCCACTCCTTACATGACTCAGGCCCACAGGCAGGGCCATCCACAGCACCAGATCCCAAATTACTCCCTAGCAGTCTCTGAGCCATTAAAGGGAACTGCAGGAACCCAGTACAACCCCTCAGCTCCCTCCAAAATCCTCCTGCCTTGTCAGTCCCCAAACCTCCCCAAGCACATTCCAGTTATTTTAACTTACAGCTTTGGGGTGTGCTTTTTTCTTGATGAAAGCCACAAAAACTGACTCTACAACTCACATTACATCACAAAGATATTTGCTATCTCTGAGCACCACTAACCAAAGTTCTCAGCAGAACTTGGTGTTCACTTGCCAATACCACCTCTGCACCTACACTCCCTTTCCTGCTTGCCTTCCAAAATATCCTTATTTCCATGTTCCAAGCCTTTCCCTGGAGTTCTGGCTAGGAGCTAAGTGTTACATTGATGATAGAGAAGAAACCTTACACACCTGACTCCCAGCTAGAGGTGCTGTTCTAGAAAAGAAGGGAAACTTGGGCCTTGCTGACACACTGAACCCTCTGCTGACAAAAATTAAAGAAGAGAGCACGCTGTATCTTGTTGACAATGACAGCAGCCGTGCTCAGCAGTACCATATGGGATCCACAATTTAGCTCCATTAATGCTCTTAATTTGAAGACATCAAGCACTAATTACACACTGGGTACTAAAAAGGCAAAACCCTTCCCCTGGTGCCAGCTACTTAGTGGTGTTCTGTTGGCTTAACAGCTGGTCAGGGTAGAGTTGGGCCAGACCAGGCCTGCTCACTTGCTCAGGCAGGCAGGTTGAGGAAAGGCCAGACTGCAGGGACAGCAAAGCACATGTTTCTGGTCTCCACAGGATGGGAATGAGTGAGAAAAACAATGGCTCTTCACCTCTTGCTTCATCAGAAGAGCTCTATTCATTTACCATCTCTGCTGTGCAGCTCAGAGTAGAGCAGCAGCTCTCTCCATCACAGACCAAGGGCAGGATCTGGGCCTGAACTTCCAAGGGTGGTCTCTCAGCTCTTGAGAGAAACTCTGCATTGACAGTTCATCTGACACTCTCCTCCTGGCCTTTCAGCCCTCTGTAGCAAGGTCCAACCTCTCCAGTAGGTCCAAAACTATTATGGGGTAATCACTGTTACAATGCTATTATTCCATCCCAGGGAAAACAGAAAAACCAAAGCCAAACTGCTCCAGCCTCATTTAATGGGGACAACTTATTATTACAACAGTAATAATGTTTTGGGGCTTGGATAAGGTTTTCCTTTGGCATTAAAAGTCTGTCTTGACTGCATGAGAGAGAAACACAGAGACATAAACGGTTTAGTGCATCTACTGGGAATAGAGAATGACTGCTCTGCCTGCTGAAATAACACATTTGCTTCTTCAGGTGTGTTTTTCAGATACAGCTACCAAGGTACTTTTCAGAAATGGGACAATATTCTTATTCTCATTAGCAGATGGAAGACTGAGGCCCCTAGAGGTGAAATGACTCTCTGTCCTCTCTTCTGCCCTCCTCCCCAAAATAGCCACCTAATAAATCATAGGGAAAAAGGAATAAAACTGCAGATCCTGACATTTTGAGAGTGCTTACTTCCTGTTCCATGTCACCGTGCAGACGTAGAAAATGTAAGCTCACAGATGAGAGGGGGGAACGTCCAGGTTGTTCTGACTCTGGCCCTCCTGAAAGGACCTTTGCAAGGAGCTCGTGGTAGAATTCCACTTGCTCACAGCTGGAGAAAAAGATGATCATCTTGTGGCGCTTTTCAAACTGCAAGAACAAGAGAATTCCACATGACTTCCAAAGGCCTCTCCCAATTCCCAGATCATGAAAAGATCCAGGTGGTTTACACTTCTGGAGATATAATTATCTGGGAAAGGATTACAGAGTCTGACACCAAACAGAGAGCCCACAACAGAAGAATGAGTACACACTGCACAGGGATCTCTCAGCCAGCATGAAAGACACAACAGCACCTCAGCTCTCTTGTGGTTCAAGATGCACTTCAAAGCCCTGGATCTAATCCATGCTATCCTCAACAGAGGAACAGATAAAGGAGTTGGAAAGGGCAAAGGGCTACTTAGTAATATAAATGCAAACAGAGTCTCACCTTGCATTTCTGCAGGATAAAAGCTGCTAACGTGACAAGCCTCAGTTTGCTGGGGACCATCATGACATACTGCTGGAGTGTCTCTGGAACAGCAAAGTTTTCCTGCTCCATGCAGTTCAATGACCTGCTGGCTTCCCTGTCTGTTTGGGATGCTGATTCAGGCACCTTCTGGATTTCATCTGCTATGGAAATGCTGACAGGGTCATTCAAGCTGATATCAGCCAGGCGTGTGACTCCTAAACCACAGAAATGAGAGACACGTGAGGCCCAGTCTGGCCGGGGATGATGCACTGACAGAAAAAACCAACTAACACAATTCCAGTGAAAAGGAGTGGAGGGCAAGAACCCAGTGAGCCACCCTCAGACACTGACAGCACCCCCTCACAAACCTCAGCCTTTTTAAGGCTTACCAGGCTTAGCTGCTATGGACTCCACCAGAACTTTGACAAGACACTACTCCAGCTGACTGTGCTATTTTACACATTTTATGAATGTCTTTATGGACAAACAGCATTTGGCAGGCCTACTTTTAAATGAGTGTGGGAAAATCCCAGCAGATCTTCACTCTGTCAAGAGTGCAGGAGTCAGGAGGCCTGGCTCTGTTCCTGCTGCAGCAGATGACTGCTTGTGTGGTACAGAGCAAAGCATACAGCAGCTCCCTTGCAATTAGCTTTCTGCCTTAATTCTGCATTTGTAAAGCAAACAAATGAACTTTTAGGTTCATAGTGATTTTGCTATGGAATTTGGGAGACATACATGGAGACCATGGAAGTACATACACTGACAGAAATTCCAGTGTAAAGGAAGTGCCGTAAGCCAAAGAAATTACCAGAAACTAACAGGAAATTAATTCCACTCCTGCAAAGGGCTCCAGTCTGGGCTGTAACAGAGGCAGACTCAACCAAGTGTTCTGCCTGTGCATTATTCAGCTACAAGAGCCCCCATCTGTCCATAACCCACCTTCGGTGAGGGTGGCTGAGAGCAGCACGTTCTGACGTGTCTCTCTCTCAGCATTTAAAGCATTGAGTATCACAGCCACATCCTTCTCAAAGCCCAGGTCCAGGATCCTACAGAGAGAGCAGAGATGGTTAAGGGTACTGTAAGAAGGAGAAAGTCTTAATACTGCATGACATCTTTGCAATGAGCAATTGTCCAACAATCTGTCCAAAGTGGGTATTTCGTTCTAATCCCAGACATCTGGTGCTTGGCTGAGGCCACTGAGCATGAATGGATTAAAATCACACCCTCTCATAATTAAAAAAAAATATTTAGTGAATTATGATGCAGAGGGTATTGTAATAATTCTCCATATCTGAACACTTGGAAGTTTACCTGTCTGCTTCATCAATAATCAGCCACTGAGTGCGACGGAAATGAACACACTGCGTGGACCTGATGTGATCAACCAGGCGGCCAGGGGTGGAGATGAGGATATTTATCCCTTTCCTTAACCTGGGCAGGTTCAAAAACAAAAATTAAAACCCAGGTAAGAGAAAGAGAAGAAAGAAAAAAGAACCCCATGCAGATTAACATGGAATAGAACCCAGAGTGAGGAAGGGGAACCAACAGAGGGAAAAAAATGCCACAGTTAAATCAGGGACAGCACTTTCTCACTGATAAAAACTGATTTGTTTTGCCCAGCTAAAATTTATCCTTGATCATCACTGATACTCTGATACTCAGAGGCATACTCAGTGCTAAGGATAAAGTGGAAAGAAATACTAATAATATTAAAAAAAAACCAAACTAACACACCCCAGCTAGGTTTTCTTTTCTAATTGAGTACTTGTTTTACTGTCAAGAGTAAACTTCTTTTTGTGTATGATTACATAGAGAGAAATGAAAATTCCATTTTGGATTACCAGCTTACAATTCAATTCTTGAAAAGGGGAAAGAATGGAATTTTTAACACCAGGAAATCTCTTCTCCAGAAAGCAATTTCCCCCATAACAAATACAGTTGGTGGTAAGCAAATACAGGTGTTTGTCTGAAGAGGGAAAAAAAATACTGACACAAGAGCTCATCTTCTCAGAAGGCTCATCAACACTTTAGAAATAGATTCAACTGGGGGAAGTGAATGTTTCCTGCTGACCCAGCCACAGTGCCTGTGTAAGATCCAGGGGATCACAGCTTGATCCAGGCTCACCATCCTCCCCTCCCAGAAAGAAAAACACTCTGATGAAGAGTAGCAGATAAAGAGTCTGTAGAACAGAAGGACCCAAAATACAGTTTAAGAAGCTGGTTTCCTACCTGGCTTTTTCTGATTTTCTCTTTTCTCCCCCCATTAGCACTCCAGGCACAATCCAGGTAAACGGCTACAGAAAAGAAAACAAAGACCAGCAATGATTCTTCTTAATAACAAGACAAAGCCTAATCAAAAAGAGAGAGGATGGAGCTGACAGCAGTGTGCATGTGATGTGATCACAGCTCCAGCACTAAAAAGAGACTTTTAAGTCTCTTTTTAAGATTTGTAAATTTATAAGACTTATAAATAATGAGGAAGTACCCTATTATTCCAAAGAAAAATGAAGAGGGGGTGGAAATATGGATCAGATAAATAAATGATTTAAACACCTTCTAGCCCAATGATGATACTCTGCCTCAATTACAAGGAAAGCACTATCATTTAATGATTTTAAAAGCCTTCTCATTTCTCCAGTCATTCAGCTGGCAAAGCAGTTCCCCAAGTCCTGCTCCCCATCTGAAACCCATCTGGCCAGTATTAGTTTCAGTAAAACGGTCCTTGTCACCACCAGAGTTTCCATTCATAACTCAGCCTGAGACAATGAAAGGTATTTCTACAAACAAATGGCTGTGGAAATCAACTGTGCTTGTTTATCAGCACATGTGCAACTAGGGTGCCATAATTAATCACTTAATTGCTCATGTAATAATTTAAAACATGCCATAGGGAAATCACACACTTAAACACATTTATCTTTAAGGACCATACATCTTGCCAGGTGCTGGATTTCCTTAAACCTCCAGCTGAATTCACAGGAAGTGAAGTTGTTTAGCTCCTCACAGGCATAAGAACACATAGCACTGAATTCTTACCTTAAGTAGTTTCTGGATTGTATCAAAACTTTGGAGTGCAAGCTATGGAAATCAACAAAAGAAAATGAACTCTAAATCTCTCTGGACTAAAAAGCTGGATTATAAATCCCTATGGCTCAAAAATTTGTAAATTAATCTAGTTATGTATATCAGAATTCTAAATGCATCCTTAGTTTTTCTTTTAGAAGATGCTTATTAATTTTTTTCTCTTGAACAATCTCTCTTTTATTGTATTTTGACCTGCTCAAAAACCTCTACTGGCTCAGCTTCACGAGCCAGCTCTCAGGACAAGAGAGACTTCTGCTGGCTCCTGTAGATACCCTGGGGAGAAAACAAGCTACAGGCACAGAAGAGTTGGCTCCAGAGGAAAAATAAAAGGGAAAATTATAGAAATTCTGGGAAAAAAATAACCATGAAAAGGAAACACATAGGTCAATTATCTTCTGGCAGCCCTCACTGTTCCTCACCTGACCCATGGAGTGATTGTGCCACTGGTTCTTTCTGTCTCTGCATTTCTTTTCTTCCATTACAAAGTAATACCAATTGTAATCACAAATTATCTTCCTAAGTACTCTCAATGGCAGCCCTTTAAATGAGTTTACACACAGTTTCCTCCATGCTTAGTATTCACATGGCATCCTAAAGAGGCAGCAAGTTGTTCCTGTAAAAATTTAAATAGCTTCAGAGCCTTCTCCTTTCAGGTAACAGAGCAGATATTGTACTGCAGGCTGCATAAAATATTGGATCCCAAATGAGATACCTGCAATCAATTCTCCATATGGAAGCTATTATCATTTGACATACCAACCTAAAAATAGGTTGATAACCTTTTCTGACATTGCCTTTGTAATTGCAAATAATATAAATTAAATTGAAGAGTTCAGTGGAGAAACCAACTCTTGGAGGCCTCAGCTTCAGCATTCACGTATGGATTTGAATAAACAGCTTTGAAAATGAAATACTTTGTATAAAGCTACACATTAAAGCTGAATTCACTGGTTTTACTCATTCCCCTTACACTGAGCCAGAGTTTCTTCAGCCTCCACAAAGATTTCCAACTGCAGGAGAAGAACTGAGAAACTCCTTTCTTACTCTGGTTGACAGAAATGACAACACTTTCTGTGAGGGCAAGATCTGAGCAAAAGGAGAGTGATCTGAGAGTGTTTTCTGATGTGGGGAACTCTGGTGGACCCACACCCACATCCCAAAAATCAGTGTTCAGACAGAGTGAGAAAGGAAAAGCCACCTACCTCCCCAAAAATCAGTGTTCAGACAGAGTGAGGAAGGAAAAGCCACCTACCTCCCCAAAAGTCAGTGTTCAGACAGAGTGAGGAAGGAAAAGCCACCTACCTCCCTGGTTGGGACGAGCACGAGTGCGTAGGGGCCATCGCTGCGCTGCAAACACACAAGAGCAGGGCTCTGAGAGAAGGCAGCACTGAGCACAGCCCTTCCACACCTTCCTGCCCTCAGCCAGCACTGAAGGGCTTCAGTCTAACTCTGTACATGCCATTTTAGGGTATTTCTGGCCCACAGCTTTTATAAAATCAAGTTTTTCACGTGTCAGTCCTACACTGGCTTCTTGTCCCTGCTTGCTCAGTCAAAGCCAACATTTTCTTGCACACACTGTGCTCCTGAGCTGCAGGAATGCTCTCCTGCTTGATGCACAGCAACAATCTGCAGGTAGGAGTGACAATCCAGGATGGGCTGGAAATGCTTCAACCCTTCAGTCAGGATGATCTCTTTCCATAAAATGCACAAGGATCTGCAGCAGCATTTTCTGGTGTATGATCCAAACTGGGAACAATCACCCAATCCTACCCCATGCCAAGATTACCTAACAGTAACCTTTGTTTTCAGCTCTTCCAGACCATTTCTTCTGCTCTCTACCTTCTCCACACCTGGTAATTTAATTTAGCCCATTTCCAATTTATCCTGCAGCATGGAGCAATGGGGAATGGCTAACATTGATCTTGTACCATCCACACCTCAAGAGAGCTGGAAAATCCCATCTGTCACATGTACAAATAAAGGGGAATGTGGATTGCTTGTATGAAAAAGAGACAGCAATGACTACAAGAGCTGGATTTTGTTTTTATTATTCTTAGTATCAGAAGCAAATTTATTTACTGCCGTTGGACCTACCTGTATTTTGCATTCCATTCCTTGCAAAGACTGCACAAGTGGAATCCCATAGGCAAGAGTTTTACCTTTTTGAAAGGGAGAAAATAAGAAAACTTTCCATTAAAAAAAATATATGTGGCAATTACAACACTCCAGAAAACCAAAGTACCATTTGTCCCACCACTCTTAAACTGCAGTCAGAGTCTGGAAAAGTTTCTATTTAATAGGAAGTTTTCAGAATGGAAGATTAACAGGCAATTCAATGAAGGGTCAATTAGAAAAGAGAGGTGGTGCTATCCCACTAAGATCTACCTAAATGAATGCAGTTAACACACCCTAAGGAAGGACAGTGACCGTTCAACACTGACCTGAACCAGTCTGAGATCTCACCAGGGCATCTCTGCCTTGCAGGAGCACAGGAATCGTTTGCTTCTGAACACTGGGTGAAAACAAAGCAGGGCAGAAAATGCTAATTAAACACAGGATGGAATTCCAAGATTTTAACACACAGTGACTGTCTCAAAACTCTTTACCCCAAATTTCCCACACTCGTCTCCTCTGCTGTGCAGCTACATCAGCTGAGGTGGTTTCTAAGCAAAGCCACTGGGTAGGCATCAGATGTGATAAATTCAAGATGGGTTTATGATTCAAGTACCAAACTAGAAGGCAGGAGTCTCTACAAACCCAACAGCAAATAGGACAGTGGTACTATGGTCTTCACAAACCCATTAAATTTAATGAAATAATCACAGGTGATTGGCTTTTAGGGGTAAACTGCAAAGTTTTGATATTGATTTGCTTACCTGGTCATGCTGCATATGTTTAGGACAGTGTTTATTGTGGAGATCTAGAAAGATAATAAAGAGAAATAAAGGTTTTATTGTCAAACTGTTCCTTTTGCTACTTCTTGTACTGCCAAGACAGGACAAAACCCAGAAGACTAACATTTATCCCGTGTATAACTGGTCCATAAAGTTCCCATCTCCTCAAAATACTTCTTAGTTAATCAGAATTACACCACTGCTGGCTTCCTGTGGGTTTTTTGGAACTACAGCAGCAAACAGTGAAGAGGGCTGGGACTGTGTCTGGGGACAGGTCAGGACATGGACCAGCACCCTGAGTGACAAAATCAGGTGAAGTATCCAGGTCACCATCAATAAAAGCTCTCTGAGCTGCCCCCCACTCAAACCCCCTGGTTCTGAGGCATGGTAGCCCTCCTGCCACTCACCAGATGTGGGTGGAGGTCCAGCTGGCTGAAGGAATCTGTAGTGAAAACATTTTCTTGAACCTGCTGCACTTCTTTTCTGAGTTAGGGGAAAGAAAAACAAAACAAACAGTAGGGTTAAAAATGATACAACAGCATTTTACATAATCAGCAATCAAACTTCATCTACCAAGCAAGGGCAAGAATTCAAGATACAGAATTTCAAGGCATTGAGAAGGGTTTTTTTTCCCCTCCCGTTTATCTAAAATACCTGTGAATTTCTGGGATGTCTGGGTTGTTTTTAAACAGGCTGGATGTCTTGATGAAAGGTTTCCTCTTCTGGCTTTCATTCTGTTTGTCAGTCAGCTGCTTCTTAGGAACAGTTTTTCGTGATGAGCTTCCCTTCTCCCTCCTGTCAGCCTCCGTGGCACCCTTCCTGAGGGTGTTTATGGATAATTTACGTTTGCGTTTCACGGGTGGGTTTCCATGCGGTGACTGGAGTTTCCTCTTCAGAGCACCAGATTGCTTTAAAGTGAAACAAACCGGTCAGCAGTGACTGGGAGTTAACACACAAGAGCCTTATTTTTGGAATCCCCCACTCCATGACTAAAGAAATCAAAGCTGGTTTCTGCAGCTACACAACTCCTACTCCAACAGATCCACCACCGCGCCTGAGACTTCTGACGCTGCTGAGATGCCATGAGCAACCTGAAGCTACATCTAGTGCTCAGCCCTAAAGGATTCCACCTAACTTCTCCAGTGACTGGGCAGAACGGGCTTTAAAAATCTCTCTCAAAATCATTTTAAAGCCTCTGCAGACGGAGCAGAGGGCTGGGAGAGCATCGCCCCCAGCCCGTCCAAGAGAACGCGGTGAGCCGGGGCAGCGCCGTCTGCCCGCAGCGCCGGGGTCTCGGAGGAGCCGGATCTGCCCGACCCCTGCCCGGGGAGCCCCGGTGCCGGATCAGCCCCGGCTCGGGCGGGGGAGAAGCCAAAAGCTCCATTTAACAACTTGGCGGACGCTGCCTCCCCGTCCGGTCACGGTCCCGCAGGGTCCCGTGTGTCTTATCCCATGTCCCCTTTCCCGTAGGTCCTGTATCTCGTATTCCGTGTTCCCTGTCCCGCAGGGTCCTGTATCTCGTATTCCGTGTCCCCTGTCCCGCAGGGTCCCGTTCCTCACAGACCCCACACTCCTCCCCTCCCTCCCCTCCCTCCCCTCCGCTCTTACCCTGCCGAGGCCGCGCACCTCCACGCCCGCCGCCATGTCCCGCCCGCAAGGCCCTGGGGTCGCCTCCCGCCCGCCCGGCCCGGTCCGTGGAGGCGGCGCGGCGGCGGCTGCGGAGGCTTCCCCCGATACCGGAGCACTCCCGGCTCCTCGCGCACCCCGCGGCGCTGCGGAGGCTCCGTGAGGCCTCTCCGCACCCCGCAACCCGCGCTCCCGGGCCCGCGGGGCGCGCAGGCGACGGCGGGGCAGCCCCGGCCGGGCCCGCCGGGGGCTTCGGCGGCGGCGCGTGCGCGCGGCCCGTGAGGCGGCGGTAACATGGCGGCTGCGGCTGCGGCGGCGGCGGCGGGGCGGGAGGGGTCGCCGCTGGGGCTCGAGGCGGTCGTGGAGGAGGCGGCGGTAGCGGCAGCAGCAAGCGCCGGGTTCCGGCTCACGGCGGTGCGGCGAGAGCCGGCGGTGCGGCTGCAGCACGGCGCCAGCGGGCTGGAGCCGCTGGCCTGGTCCGAGGACCACCGGGTGTCGGTGAGCACGGCCCGCAGCATCGCCGTGCTGGAGCAGCTCAGCGACGTGCACAGCGGCGGGCAGGACATGGTCATCCACCGCACCGCCGTGCCCGCGCCCAGCGCCGCCTGCATGCTCAAGGTGAGCGCCTGGCACGGCCTCGTCAATGTGTGTGAATGTCTAAAGGAGGAGGTGGCGAGAAAAAAGGAGCCCGGGGAGGTTCAGGTTGGACATCAGGAGGAGTTTCCTCCCAGGATGGGTGATCGGACTGCGGGATCGGCTGCCCAGGGAGCTGGTGGAGCCACCGGCCGTGGAAGTGTTCACTCAGGGCTTGGGCTGAGTGACAAGGAGGGGATCGGGTCCAGGCTGGACTCGATGATCTCAGAGGCTTTTCCAGCTTTAATGATTCTGTGGTTTTTCATGATGGTGCCAAGCAAAAAGACAAGAGAAATGAGCATAAGCTGATACACACAGAGCTGCACCTGAACACGAGAAGAACTTTTTTCCTGTGCAGAATCCAGAGAGAGTCTGGAGTCTCCCCCAGTGTGATCCCTTCCAGCCTGACCCATCCTGGGATTCTGATCTTCCTCTTGGGGAGCTGCCCCTGCCCTGCCCTGCCCAGAGCTCTCATTTTAAAAGCACAGCAGAGAGAAAACTGTATCCCAGTGATGTCCACGGATTCTGATGTTCTGCAGTTTTCCCGAGAATCACTTGAGCTCCAGTACAGTTATTTCAATAGAACTTTAAGTAGGAATCTTCCTTTATTTTGTTACCTAAGCTGAAGGATTTTTGCCTGCCCTTCGGGGGAACATCTGACTTTTTATAAAGGTGGCATATGTGGGTGAATATCTTACTAAATAATACTTTTGTTGTTGTGAATCTGATTTTATTTTCCAAAACAATGCTGAGAATATGGAATGGAGTTGAAATACTGAGTAATTACATATGATGCCAGATATCTTTAAAAGAACAGAAGTATGAAAACAGGCTCTTTGATTTAGCAGACAAAAATTCAGTAGCTGAGAGTCAAAACTATGCAAATTCAGGGCATTAATGAAGCTGAAGTCTTTAGGAGTGACATCAATTAACCAGTGTGTTACTATAGGATATGAAACAGCACAACACAGACTTGCTGCTTTTTTTAAGGTAAAAAAGGGACTTTTATTTTTTAACTTCAACATTTATAGATTTTTTAAAGTGACAGTGGATTGGAGGGTGATAGTACCACCTCTCCAATGACACTAAACAAACTAAAAGTTTATCAAATTTATTTTCTTTTATAAAAGAATGCAAAACAATAAATTAATTACATAAAGTATATTAAAATTATTACAAAAATATAAACATTAAAAAATTAAAAAATCTTAAAAAATCAAAGCAACGCCAGTGTAGTATTGGTTGTGATTGAAAAAAAATCATTAGAAAAATATAAGCATTAAAAACTTTTAAAATCTTAAAAAAATCAAAGCAACACCAATGTAGCATTGATTGTGATTGAAAAAAAATAATTACAAAAACATAAACATTAAAAAATTTGAAAAATCTTAAAAAATCAAAGCAACACCAGTGTAGCATTGGTCATGATTGGGGATGCTCTGTTTGAGGAGAGAATTAATTCCAGGAAAGTCTTCCTAAAAAAACCAGTTGTACAATTTAAAGGTACAAGTTTTAGGGGTTCTTTTTGTTCTCTTTTAGGTTGGCCCAAAGAAGGAGGTGGCTGAGTGTAAGGAGAAGTTCGCCAGCTCAGTGGATCCCACCGTCAGCCAGACGTTTATGCTGGACCGAGTGTTCAACCCCGAGGGGAAGTCCCTGACACCCATGCGGGGTTTCAAATATTCCAGCTGGTCCCCTCTGGGCTGTG
The DNA here is from genome assembly GCF_022539315.1 of Serinus canaria. NCBI lineage: Eukaryota > Metazoa > Chordata > Aves > Passeriformes > Fringillidae > Serinus > Serinus canaria. Next base: position 3,967,819 of record NC_066330.1, on the reverse strand, counting down.
ACGCCAACGGGAGGTGCCTGCTGGCAGCCCTGACCATGGACAACCGCCTGACCATCCACGCCAACCTCAACCGGCTGCAGTGGGTGCAGCTGGTGGACCTGACCGAGCTCTACGGCGAGCGCCTGTTGGAGGCCGGTTACAGACTGTGCAAGGCTGACACTCCCTGCGGGGAGCTGGGAGACTTCCCCGAGTTCCAGCGGCGGCACAGCATGCAGGCCCCGGTGCGCATGGAGTGGTCAGGCATCTGCACCACCCAGCAGGTGAAGCACAACAACGAGTGCCGGGACGTGGGCAGCGTGCTGCTGGCCGTGCTCTTCGAGAACGGGAACATCGCCGTGTGGCAGTTCCAGCTGCCCTTCCTGGGCAAGGAATCCATCACTTCCTGCAACACCATCGAGTCGGGAATAAGCTCCCCCAGCGTGTTGTCCTGGTGGGAGTACGAGCACAACAACCGCAAGATGAGCGGGCTGATCGTGGGCAGCGCCTACGGCCCGGTGAAGATCATCCCTGTCAACCTCAAGGCCGTCAAAGGCTACTTCACGCTGAGACAGCCCGTGGTCTTGTGGCAGGAGATGGACCAGCTGCCCGTGCACAGCATCAAATGCATCCCTCTTTACCACCCCTACCAGAAATGCAGCTGCAGCCTGGTGGTGGCTGCGAGAGGCCCTTACGTGTTCTGGTGCCTCCTGCTGATATCCAAAGCGGGGCTGAACGTGCACAATTCCCACGTGACGGGGCTCCACTCCTTGCCCATTGTCTCCATGACTGCAGACAAGCAGAACGGCACGGTGTACACCTGCTCCAGCGATGGCAAGGTCAGGCAGCTCATCCCCATATTCACAGATGTTGCTTTAAAGTTTGAGCACCAGCTGATAAAGCTCTCGGAGGTGTTTGGCTGTGTCAGGACTCACGGGATCGCCGTCAGCCCCTGCGGGGCGTACCTGGCGGTCATCACCACCGAGGGCATGGCCAACGGGCTGCACCCCGTCAACAAAAACTACCAGGTTCAGTTTGTCACCCTCAAGACTTTTGAGGAGGCAGCTGCGCAGCTCTTGGAATCTTCTGTTCAGAATCTTTTCAGGCAAGTGGACTTGACGGATCTTGTACGCTGGAAAATCTTGAAGGATAAGCACATTCCTCAGTTCTTACAGGAGGCACTGGATAAAAAGATAGAGAGCTGTGGTTCCACTTACTTCTGGAGGTTTAAGTTGTTTCTCTTGAGGATTTTGTACCAGTCGATGCAGAAAACCCCCTCAGAGGTCACGTGGAAACCTTCACATGAGGATGCCAAAATCTTGATATCCGATTCCCCTGGGATGGGCAGCACTGAAGATGATCAAGAGGAAGGAACTTCGAAACAAGCCAGCAAACAGAACCTGGGGGACACAGGCAAAGGTGTGGACATTGATGACACTGCAGAGGATTCTCTCCATCAGTCAAGTGACTCTGGAGGCCGTGAGCCAATGGTAGAAAAGCTCCTTGAAATACAGGCACAGATTGATGCCGTAGAAATGCACTTGACACGAGAACACATGAAACGGGTGTTGGGAGAAGTTTACCTGCACACGTGGATTACAGAGAACACCAGCATTCCCACCAGAGGAGTCTGTGACTTTCTGATGTCTGATGATGGCTATGATGACAGAACAGCACGAGTAAGTGGCACCTCTGCTCGGGGGATTCTGTGTCATTGTCACTTCCTTCTCCCCACTCCTGAAGATACAGCTGGGCTGGAAAAGAGAGCTGTGGTCATGTCATCCTTGCCAGTCAGATTCTGTAGAGCATTCATCTTAAATTCTCCTTCTTTGATATTGTGAAATAGGAGGGAATGTAAATACAGATGTTGAAGTTTGGATCAGGTACAATAAAGAATAAAGATGCCTGAGTTTTTGGAGAGCAGGGGAGAGGACTGGGGTTATTGTGCTGCTGTCAGTGGGTTTAGAACATGAACTGATTGAGGGATGTTTGTTTTCAATACTAAGTTTGTTTAATCCATCCTCTTTACACAAGTGAACTTCAGGTGTATTTCCTCTGGTCAATCACACTGTGGTTCTGATGTTAAGAGCTGGTGTAGTGTGGTGTTCTCCTTGCTGGCAGCACTGCCAAGTGTGGCCATCAGTAACTCACTAGGAAAGTGCTCTGGCACAACTGCTGGGTTGTTCTGGCATCCAATTACTATGAATTGAAAGTTTGAGAGGTTGCTTTTCTTATCTTAGTAGAATCTTGTTTCTTTTTTACAGTGATGAAAAGTGACTTCTAAATTGTATTTGATCTATTCAGTTTGCTGTCACACTATAAAGGTCCCTGGGATGTGGTTTATATCTATTGAAACGTCACAGACAAATTTGATCACATAAATGTTCTGCTATAAACGTTGTACTCCCAGATGACTGCTGAAGACATCCAGGTGATTTCTGAACAGGAATTTTTTTTAGCACATCCACTGTGATAGGCATGAGGGAAAGCATTGCTGTTATGGTCAGTGGTGTGGTGTTCTTTCAGTACTTTTAAAATTTGCAAGGAATTACTGTTTTTAAGGTCTGTATCCCTTTAGTGGGAGACTGAAATCTTTAGGAGAAAAAAAGGAGAATAAATGAATACTTACTGGTACATTGCATTTCTTACACTTCAGTTTTTTGGGATTCAGCTTGTTGTGTGTCACTCTGAAACGACAGTGAGGTGTTCCCACCCTGGCTGTGTCACCGAGTGCCTCCTGTGTGTTGCAGGTGCTGATTGGGCACATCCTGAAGAAGATGAACAAGCAGACCTTCCCTGAGCACTGCAGTTTGTGCAAGGAGATCCTGCCCTTCACCGACCGCAAGCAGGCCGTGTGCTCCAACGGCCACATTTGGCTCAGGTAATGAATGGGCTGAGCATCCAGAGCTTGTCCCCTCTGGATAATCCAAACATCCTTCAGGAGCTCACTGAACCACTTGTTAGCATTGGAGTGAAGAGGCATGAAGCATCTTAGCCATGCTGCAGGTTTTTTCTGTCCTCTTCCATAAGAGCCAGGGCACTGGAGGTTGGATTTGGTTCTCTTAGCAGGACAGTGTTTTTATAATAAACTCCTTTTGAGCATCTTTTTTTGGGGAAGTGTGGGGTCAGGGAGAAAGCAGGCAAGAGAAAATCGAGGACAAGTCATCCTTTGGAACATCACTCGAAGGAGGGTTTGTTCAAGCTCCTTCAGCATTTGAAAACAAAAGCAGTTTAACAAGAAATGATTGAGAACAGGCACATTGAGAAGTCAGACAAATGAAGTGAAATTTTAGAAAATGAAAAATTAGAATTTGAAATTTTACAAAATGAAATCTTCCAATACCAGTGTGGGAGGTACATGGAGATTGGTTCTTCCCTGTGCAGTAGGGCCTCAAGCTTTTCAACTTCTCTGCTGTATGCTAGAATTTTTTTGTCAATGATGTATTGAGTTTTGACCTTTCATTTTTGTGTCCTTATGGAATTTGGTACACTTGGGAAGTTTACAAATTATTTTCATATGAAATGTGGTTCATTGCTGCCTTTACTCTCATAAAGCAAATTGTGAAGAGAACCCAGCTTCCAGTCAGGGCACAGGAACAGGTGATAAAACAATAAACTCCAAACCTCTTGATAAAACTGCTTGTCCTTTCACAGGTGCTTTCTAACCTACCAGTCCTGCCAGAGTTTGGTGTACAGGAGGTGTTTGCTTCATGACAGCATTGCACGGCACCCAACCCCAGAAGGTAAAATGTTCCTGGGGCCAAAAGAGGCAGGATTGGGGCTTTTTAACTTTTATCTACAAAATGGCTTGAACTAGTTTCACTGACTTTACTCTTTGAGGCAGTTGCGTGTGAATCTCTGCATTTCACAGAGCATTAATGCAAATTAATAACTGCAGAAATTGAGGTATAAATCCCACATTTTAATGAAATCTGGGTAAACACACAATCTATGCTGGAATGCTCCAGCAGTTAGTTTGATATTCAAGTTGAATATATCAGTATCCAGTTCTGCAAGAGGGATAAAGAAACAGGAACCAAGGACTGTGTTATGAGAGGGATCTAACTTCAGTTTAGAAAATGAGAACACTGCAGTTGGGCCATGATGATCCTTTAAATTTTTTCCTATATAACTATGAGCATGTAAGGATAAAGCATGGAGTGGTTCACCTTAATTTTGTCCCCTGCTGAGGTGGAATTTAAACTGGCATTACTTGAAATTTCAGGGCAGAAACAGAGTTGGATTTCACTGAATTCTCAGTCACTCCTGCATGTCAAGATAATACAAACTGTCCAGGATTCCTTTTGAATTTGTGCATCTCAGGTGTCATTCCTCTGTTCATCTCTACCTCCAGCTTTAAACAACTTGTTTTCTTATTTGCAGATCCTGAATGGATCAAGAGGTTATTGCAGGGACCTTGCACCTTCTGTGATTCTCCTGTGTTCTAGAGAAAAGCTGTGTCAAGACTGAAAGTATTTTCTCTACTGCATAAGCTCCTTTTAGCCTGGGAGGATACAGAGACAGGAACACAGACTCTGCTGGAGGGAGAACACCTTGTCCACAGCCCTGTACATAGAACATCACAGGTTCTACAAACTCCTGAAATCCAGAGCCCATTCCATGCTCCAGAAACAGGAATGCACCTGGAAGAGCCATTTTAAAGCTGTTTGGAAATGCACCCAAGGAAGCCTCAGGAGCTGGACACTGACAAGGAACTGGAGGGTTGAGCAGAGTGGGAATTGTCCTTTCTGCCTGTCAAGTCCCAAAGCTGGGATGGGAACAGCAGAGCTGCCTCTTGAATGGTCTTGGTGGGTAGAGAAGGCTCCAGCTTGCAGTGCTCTCCTTTGCTTTTTAAGCACCCTGGCATTTGCTGTAGAACATGGAGCTCTCAGATAATCCATGGTGCCAGTGTCTTGGCCAGAGAAGCAGATGCCAGTTACAGCCATATGAGAGAATTTGGCCCTTACATGAATTTCTCTGAAGGTCTAGAAGAGTAACTGCCTCAGAAATGTGACAGTGTTTCAGTCACAAGGGTGATATTGGCTGCCTGGGATCAGTAAGGATAATTTTAAAGTATAATAATAATTATTAAACTAATAGCAATTAGCTTAAACACTAATATATATAGATATATATAATATTTCCAATGCTCTTAAGTCTCTTGCCCCACTTTCTTTTTCTGAACTAAGTTCTAACTCCTTCCCAGCTCTTGCCAAAGTATTTGCCTTTGGTTTCACTTAACCCTCTACCAAGAGGAATCCTCTTTTCCGGAGAGACTCAGTTACCAAAAGCATTACCAATTAACACTACTGTCAATTCAATGGAGAGTCTCCCTCATACAGCAGTTGAGTTTTATACAAATCTGACACACAAATAATCACTCACAGCTGACAGTTTTTCTTTTCATAATAGCTCAGTAAAAAACCCCAAACAGAGCACCCCAAACCCAACCCCACCATGGCTGACATGCTCTGGGTAGGGCCAAGGAGGCTGCTCAAGCTCTTTGTGTATCCCAGAATGGTTTGGGTTGGATGGGACCATAAAACTCATCTCACTCCACCCCTCCCATGGGCAAGGACACCTTCCCCTGTCCCAGGGTGCTCCAAGCCCCTCCAGCCTGGGCTTGGCCACTGCCAGGGATCCAGGGGCAGCCACTGCTGCTCAGGGCCTCCCCACCCTCACAAGGAAGGATTTGTTTCTAATATCCCATCTAACCCTACTGAAGCCATTCCCACTTACCCTCTCACTCCAAGCTCTTGTAGAATCTCTCCATCTCGAGTGGCTGAGTCCAGAAATTTATTTTGCCTTCTAATTGTCCTATTAGAAAAAACATCTTTTTTTTTCCATCTGTTCCTACAGAGAGCAGAATCCTTTTCAACCTCCTATGCAGTGTTAGAGGCATAATACCTCCCAAATGTGTGTGGTTACTTGGTACAGTTTGTCTTGTTAACTTCAATCCATGCTGTCAAATAATCCTGAGTTTGTGTATTTCCATTCTGCAGAGTACCAATGGCAGAGGTGTCGCCCTCTCTGTGATTCCTGACACTTCCACTGTGTGGGAAGTGCTCTACAGCTGTTGAGAAATCATGGAATTGTGCTGACACTCTCAGTGTCCCACCAGTGCATGTGTGATTGGTGCTTGTTTCCTCAGTTCAATGACTATGCATATTTTGTTAATGTTCCTTCACCTTTAATAGGAGCAATTTTTTTTTCAGCAAACATTAAAGAAGTCACCTGTCCTTCTGCTCAGTGTCTCATGCATTAAGCATGATCATGCATTGACTGAGAAGAACATTACTGTAGTAGCCTAGAAACAGCAGAAGCACATTCATCTGTAAAATAATTAGCCTTGTTTGTAAATATCCTTGGAAGTGATACCATAATTGTATTAAAGAAACATTTAGTTTTTTATTGCTGTGCATTGAAAATTGGAATTACTTCAGTGTGTCTGCAGAGAAGGGAAGTGTAGCTCGTGTTGGTATCCAGTAAAACAAGGAGTAACCTTGATACCCAATGTGTGTGAGTTTGGGGGCAGCTCTGGTACCTGGGACAAAACTTCCCAGTGCTGGTGGGGCCTGGGGGAACAGAACATCCATTTTCAGAGGAGCTGAGTAGGGGTTTATTTGTGGTGGTTGAGAAGGCTTTTTAAATGGAAGCTGCAAGTCCTTGCCCTGGCAGCTGTGACAGCTCAGTAAATGTTCCAGTTCAGAAATTCTCCTGCCTGTGGAGAAGGGGAGGGAGCCCTGCAGAACCCTGTCCCAGTGCTTTCAGAAAAAGTCAAAGAACACTTCTTTGGCCATAAAAATATCCTGAGCTGCTGAAATGTTTGTCTGGCTGACCCAAAGGTTCACATGATAACAAATTAGATCAGTTCCTGCTGATAATTTCTGGCAGTTTTCTTGAATTTCCCTGGACTTGTTTTAATGCTTTGCCATGGAGAAGCTCTAGCACACCTCACATTAACATTGCAGCATTTATGTTTATTTTCCCTGCCTTTCAAAGCACTCAGTCTGCCATTGCCAGTTTACTTAACCTGGTTTCAGACTTCTGGGAAAATGGAATTTTAAAGCCAACAATCTTGTCTTTGCCTTCCAGTGGAGATCCTTTAGCAAAAAGCTTTCACTCTTCACCCTGACCTGTTCACAACAGGTAGAGAGAAATTGGGATTTCATTTTTGTGTAAACCAGCACTTGTCCCTAAGTGCATTTTTAGCCAGAATAGCAGAGCCCACCTCACTCAGTAACATTTAACCCCTGGCGCTGACCTGAGTGGGTTTGGCTGCCCAGTGAGCACTGGGGCTGCTCCAGGATTTTTTTTATGCCTCAGATTTGTGAGGGGCACACAGGGGTTGGTCCTGCTCTTGTCCTAATCAAACCTTGCTGTCACCTCACAGGGAAGGGGAGCAAGGAACGAGTGCCTGCTGCCAGACCCTTGTGTTATTTTGCCATTATCAGATTTGCCTCCTCAAAATAACACATTTCTTATCAAGGCCCAGTCTGTTTTGAGACATCAGCTGAACTGTGCAAAGAACAAATCCCACAGAATTGGAGTTATCTCCAAAAGTTTTTGCTCAAGTTTTGCAGGATACTTCAAACAAATGAATAGTTGGAAGATGTCAACTGCTTCACCATTTGGTGGTGAACACTGGGTGTTCAAGGAGCCTCATCTCCAGAGGGAGAGCAATATTCCAGCAGAGACTGAGGGTTCCTGAGAGTTCCTGATCCTCTTTTTTGCGTTTTTTTAAAGGATTATGATACTTGCAGCTGAGAATTAAGAGGTAGAGATCCTGTTTGTCCAGAGTTTAAGTGTAATTTTCCTCAGTGAGGAGCTTCTGACAGCATTTAAGATTTGCTGCTCATACTGGTATCACACTGGGAGTTAATCCCTCCTCCACTGGGATGAAGAAATCATCCCCCTTGGCTAATCCAAGATGGATGGATAAGTGGAGCAGCTCTGGACTGTAGAGTGTCTTGGTGCTAGGTGCCATTCTCAGAACTTAGGAGGGAGTTTGGGGTCACAGGGACTCAGTCCTGTGTCTCCAAATTACACCGCCTGCCCTGGGATTGGTGGTGAGGGACCTCAGTTCACTTAGGGCTCTGGGACTTCATCATTCAGTCACCCTTTCCTTTGGTGTTTCCTCATCCTCTCAATCCTAATGAATATTTCCAGAGAGGAAATACTGTGGTTGTCAGTGCATACATAAAAACCTTAAATATTCCTTGGGAGAGAGGAGGAGGACGAGCCATCCCTGCTCCTCAGAGCCCTCACCACAGAGCAGGTTGGGGTTAACTCCATTCCCTGAGCAGCATCCAAGCCTCACAGGGAAAGGTGAGAGCAGGGAAATCCTTGGAGAGCTACAGGGGGTCCCTGCAGAGGTGCTGCTGGAGGAGGGATCTCCTGCCTGGGGGTGTTCAAGTGCCCTTCCACCACTGAAGGACCTGCTGTCCAGAGCTGGTGGACACCAAACTTTGTGGAACAATTGGACAAACCAACTAAATAATTAACAGCATAACTTATTAAAACTTACAGCACAAGCTCCAGGCTCCCTCTTCACAAAGTGTCTCTGGGAGGCAGGGTGATGGAAGATGTCCATTCCAGACCTGGGCAAAGCTGTGCAATCAGTAAAGTCTGATCCCTGCTGTGTTCCTACCACCTCCTCTTCACCTTGTTTTTCTCATTGCTCAACATTTGTTTTGCCAGAATAAGATGCTAATAAAATCACGCCTAGTTACCAAATTGGTTTTCAAGTGTTGCATTCCAATTATAAAAGCCTAATTCCTCCTTCCACCCACTGAACCTTTTTGGTATTAACAGGCTTTACTATGCAAAGTCATGCAGGGGCTGTTTCGTTTACAGTAATTAAATGAATGTCAATTGTTTTAGTTGTTTCTGAGGGAGAGTTCTACATGAGTATTAGCATGTTCTGCTAACCCTGACGTTCTGCACTTCAGGCCTGCTGCAAACCCTTGGGGGTTGACCACTGACCTGAGACTCCTACCCAGACATGCCAAGTGCATCTCAATGAGACTGAGCTCTTTTTCTCAGTTTCTATGGAACCAGCGGAGCGGAACTAATATAGCATCCGCATACAGATGAAAGAATGAAGAGGAAAAAGGGCTTTACAGCTAAATTAATTAAGCAGATGTACCTGTCTAATTAAAGATGCACTGTCCCTTTTGTACCCTAGCTGCAGTACAAACAGTATTTAAATACACTCTCTACCCATTTCATCTATCAAAATATTTAGTAGGAACGCTCAGATGAAGGTGATATTAGCAAGATGAGCTTCCCATGTATTATTAATAGAAGGGCTCCCAATTATGCATGAATGCTGCAGCACATCTTCATAGCAATGGCAGAAAACCCAGCTGCCCAAGCAGTCACCAACCAGCACATTTGTAACAGGTAGGGCTGTTAAAGATGTCCTTGCCCAGCTGAACACAAGGGTTTTGGCTGGCCCCTGTGCCTGGGAGCAGCCTCTGCCTCAGCCTGGTGCTGCAGGCTGGAATTTCTCAGCTCAAGAGGAACCAGGGACTCAGATTGCTTGGATTTAGCTTTCTTAGATATTTATTCTGAGACTTTCAGAGCTGCCTTCAAGGCCAGAGAGTCCAATTCCCATCCATCAACAGCCCTCCCCTCCCAAAAGTATCGAAGGTCCTGACTTTAAATTCTCACACAATATCCCCATTGCCACCTGGACAACTGGGTCTTTCCACCTGAAGTCACTCTACATGAGCAAGAAGGAAATTTGGCCTGTACATTTTTCATTTCTCCACATAGATCTAGACACTCACTGCCAAAGACAACAACAGAGACTCAAATCTTGACAGCAACAGGAGCAGAGGAGTCACCTAAAGCCAAAAGCTTCTTCTCTCTGCCTGCACCTTCCCTGAGGATTTCAGGAGGAACCTGAAGCTCCTTTCCATGCCCTGGCAGGGGGAATTCACAAACACACAGGGAAGAAACAGAACAGAGGCATCCAACCTAGTTCTCTACCACAGCACAGATCACTCCCCTTAAGGATGTGCATTTCCCCAGCCAGAGTCTGAGACAGCCAGCAGGCTTTCAGCAGAGATTTTCCAGGTAAAAACTTTTCATTGCTGCCATACCCAGCCAGAGAAGGAAACAAAAAAGAAACTCTGGGCACCAACATGCCCAGGCACAGCTCAGGCACAGCAGCCACAGGCTGGGAGCTGTTAGCCCAGGAAAAGAGAATTTAGGGACCCACCTGCTCCTGCAGCTCGTTATGTCCTTGATTGGGTTCTGCAAGTGATGGAGCTGCAATCAGTTTCCCATGGCTCTGGGTATCCTGCCCTGCAGAATGGGGGTGGCCACTGCATCTGCAGAGGGTTTGTCAGCACTTTTTAAACAATCTGAGTTAACAGGGGAGTTAAAACCTTTGCCCCCGACCTCAAACACTGTGGAGAAAGTTCACTGCAGAGCTGGGAGTTTTGTTTTCCTCTTTGCTTTAGGGTTTGCTTGCAGGGACAGTGCCTGGGTGGCTTTGGTGGAGAATTAAGACACAAACTCCTCTAACAGCTTTAATACTCCAAATTGGCTTCATGGGTCTTACACAGTGAAGACAAAACTACTATTCAGAAACAGAAAAAATATTCAAATTAAACACAGGATTTCCTCAGCCACAGTGTTTCCTATCTTGCATCATGAAACAAAAGCCAAAAAACTTCCCCTTGAAGCCCAATTTCTTACCCTCTGAACTTCACTCAGCCTTGGTGAGCTTCAGATTTAGCACAGCTTGGCTGAATTCCCCCTCCCTGCTGATGATTACCTGCCACTTCAGCAACCAGACTGCAAATATTGCAGGGAAAAATTTAAAATCAACTCTTCCACAAATCCTCCCTTTAAATTATAAACTTCTAATGTTTTTTACATGGAAGGGGCTTAATGATACAGCTTTCTATGAACTCAAAGATAACATAAGGGTCTTGGTCAGCATTGACATAAAAGGCATCTTGGTAAAAGTCCTCCAGGCCCTTGACATTGCTGTAATAGATGTTCAGGCGCTTCTCAATATTTTCTTCCTCGTCCTTGGGGTTCTGTCTGAGCCTGGCCTGGATCTCTGGAGTGGGAGCTGGTCTGAATGTGGTGTGGTATCTGCAGGGGAGAAGAAATGCCACAGTTTCAGCTCAGCCTGAGGACACAGCAGCCACCTCTGCAGGTACTCCATGCTCTCACCTATCACAGTCCCTTGGCCTCTTTCTGCTCCAGGCTGGGGTTTTACAACAAAGATTGGAAATCTCAGGGCAGATAATCTGTCATTTCTGCCCTCAAGAATCTTGGATCCTCAAAGGCCAAGGGTTTCTCTGGAGGGAACATTGGTAGTGTTCATCTGCTCCACACAAGGAGAAATTTCTATTGCGTTACCCAGTGCTCTGGGTTCAGAAGTATTTCCAGATCTTTCACTTGGAATCTTTGACTCCTGTCTTTAAAAATGGATCTAAAAAAGATCTAAAAAAAACCTAACCTTAAAGATAAACACAGCCCTGTGTCCAGCATTGCTGGGATCTGTCACTTAAACTGTGTTTAAGGCTCTCAGGTATTTAATTGCTAACATCTTAATGTAGCAGCAGAAGGTAAAGAGAGGTTAATTCACCTGAGATAGGTTTTGGTTATTTTTGATGTCCCAACTGCCAGAATTTGGCTTGCCTCAATTCACAGTTGTGGCTTCCCTCAGTTACTTCAGCAGGAAAGAGGATTTTCATCCTCAGAGTCCTGTAGCAGTGCCACAGCCCAGCTCAGCTGACACCAAAGGAATTCTGATGAAGTTCCTGCATTGCCAGAGGCTCCCAACAACCTCTGAGAGTTCCTTTGCAACCAAGTGTTTCAATTCCCTGTTAGAATTGGTAATCCTAACTGTGATTAAATATCTCCTCTGTCCTAACACAAAACCAGCTTTTCCCTCTTCCTGTACAGATGAATTTCCTGAAATTTGGGATATTTTGGGATAGATGCAAAACCAAGGAGAGAGCAGAGCCTGTGTCTCTGCAGAGCTGCACCCAACCATGTGGACACAGAGTTCTTCCACATGGGAATCATTTAGGGCCCAGCTGAAGGCCACCCCCTGCCCTGAGGGGACAGGATTTACATACACCAAGGATTAGACCCAGCACCTAAAAGAATTCAATTCACAGAGAATTTGTGAGGAATAAACCCCAGAGTGTGGGAGAGGGAAGCGTGTGAAGTGGAGCAGATACTGAACAGCCTAATCCTAATGATAAGAAATGCAAAGATGTGGGGATGATTTGCTTCAGCCTGCTCCTTTCTGCTGAACAACCACATTGCTCATTACTAAAGCAAAGAGAGCAGTTACAGCAAATCACTGCTGCTGTCACAAGTTAATGCTGCACCTCGAGTGAGATGTCTGGATAATCATCCATCACTTTGGGACAAATCCACTCCTTATGGCCTTAATCTTGCAGGGTTCAGGATTTGTCTTTGATGCAATAGGATGCTCTCAGCCTTTAGAAAAGCAAAATAAAGGTTTAATATTTATGTGTGGGGGATCATAAAGCCAGGCCACAAGTGAAGTTGTGAACACATGCCAGCTCCAGCAGGTATTTGGGAAGATTTAATTTATTTGTGACTTGTTCCCTGGAAATGAAGGGTGGAGAAGGCAGGAATGCTGAAGGTCACTGGTGAGACAAGGGGTGTGACACCAGTGAGAGGAACCAACCTTACAGTGACTCAAATGAGTTTGTTCTACTGAGCAGGAAACACATCAACACCTCCCAGCACACAGGACCATCACAGGAGCCTGGGGAAGTAAAATGCAGCAAGTTTTCCATTTTCCCCAGCTGGGAAACCTTCAGAATTCCCATGGGAATGTTTGGAAACCATCTGCATTTAGGCTAGCTTTCAGACATCCTCCCTCAGCATTATTTTCCCAACCAATTGAGTCACCATTAAAATGTCAGAGCTGAGCAATTTGCTGCTGTGGATTTCAGGCACCAGAATTTAAACCCCCCTGCTCTGAGGAGCTGCTGCAGCAGCAAGGTGGGCTGGTGCTTCAGGAGCTATGAAAGTTTTACCTCTTCTTTTAAGGAATCCCTAAGCAGGAGTAGTGCATTCCTGAGCTCCTTAGATTGCTAAGGAGCCTATTTGGTGCTTTCATCTCCGTGGCAGTGAGAAAAATGTTAGACATGAGGCAGGAGTGCTCACCTCTCCCCCGTGACAGGATCAGTCCTCCGCTGGGCCAGGCGCTCCATGATGGACTCGTAGGGCAGATTGAAGAAGAACACCCTGTGGAGAGCACAATTAAAGGAATTAACATCCTGAGAACTGCACCTGTGTCTGCTGCTGTTCACAGGGGTCCCAGGATGAGAATTTTGACTCCATGTTTCAGAAGGCTGGTTTATTATTTTATGATATATATTATATGAAAAGAAAAGGATATATTAAAACTTACTAAAAGAATAGAAGAAAGGATTTCATCAGAAGGTTTGAAAGGGATAGAAAGGAATGAATAATAAAATCTTGTGACTCTCAGAGAGTCCAAACCAGCTGACTGTGAGTGGCCATTAATTAGAAACAACCAACATGGACCAATCCAAGATGCACCTGTTGCATTCCACAGCAGCAGATAATTATTGTTTACATTTCCTTTCTGAGGCCTCTCAGCTTCTCAGGAGAAAAATCCTGGCAAAGGGTTTTTTTCAGAAAATATCATAGTGACACTTGTGACCTTCAGAGTGGGAGTTAATCCTCACCAAAGAGCAGTGGCAGTCCCCCCAAACCTGCAGAGTCACAAACCTGAGCACAGGATTTCTGCACAGCCTCTCCTCATGTGTTTGGTCTGCAGGCTCAGCAGGGCAGGAGCTCCCTGGCACAGGGCTGTGTGTGCTGGGTGCTCTGACAGCTCAGGCTGGGGGAATTGCAGCTGGAGCCTCTCTCAGTCAGTCCCAGCCTGCTCAGCACCCCAGCACTTCCCTCTGAACTACTCCAGATCCACTTCCCAACCCACCCAGCAGACAGAATCACGATGACATGACCCCAAAGGTAACTAAAAACCTCTGCTGTTCCTGTCAAGGACAGAGAAAGAGCTTGTCTGCCAGAATTATGCATTTCTCCAGTGCCCATGAGAGGGATTTTCCTGCTGCTCTTTCAGTCCACTTCCACTCCTTTTGCCCCTGTCTCCCCCCAGAGTGAATCCTCTGCTCTCCCACTGCTGCCCTGCATCCTTCAGAGCAGGATGAGTGCTAGGACAGAGCACAAGCCCCCTGATGCTGCTGACAGCTCCCTGTCCCCTCCAGCAGCACTGCCAGGGGAGCAGCTCAGCACAGCTGGGCCTTGCTGGTGACTCTGCTAAAAGGAAATATTAATGCTGAATGCTTCATTGAAGATCAGAATCTGCAATTCCCATTGAGCAGCCCCACGGTGTCACTGGGCTGGGTCCCACACCAGGAACAGCTTTTCACCACTGGGGGCTGGAGCAGGACCTGCCAACCCATTTCACAGGGCCAACACAAACTCCCTGACGTGGATGAAGGATGCAGAACCAGAAAACAACAAGCCCCACATGCACCCAGACACATCCCACTGCTGCATATGAACTGCTGTGCCCATCCCACATCGATTCCTTGTCTATTTGGTTCATTACAGTGCTCCTGTTAATTTTATATTTGTGCTCCAAAACTCCTCAGCAGAAAATTTTTGACAAAGTGCAGACATGAATCCCCTGTCCCCCTGCTCCTGGAGACTGGGGCAGATCTGCACAAAGATCACATTTAACAATTAGCTCAGAACAAAATAAAATATAAGGCTCCTTTGAACCTATGAATATCATTTTTCCCAGTGAAGCACAAGCTGAAGGCTGTAAATACATCTTTCTTTACAACACACCTTCTCCTGCTGCTGCCTTCAAGGCCAGGCTTCCTGTTTTCATTTTTGTCTGCTTCTCACAGGAGATACTGCGTGGTTTAGACATTCACCAAAGGAACATTTTACACTGACTGGGTGGGATCAGACCAGATGAAAGGCTGAGCTTTACCTTGGCATGCACATAGCAGATTACTAGAATCCTTTGTAGGATTTAAAGTTATGAAAATCATCTCTCTTTTCAAATGTTTACAGATAATGACTTCTATTCACACTGTGGTAACAAAATAACAGCCAGGAATAAAACATTCAAGATCTTGGAGATTCCAAAGACAGGAAAAGAACAACAGTTTCAACACTCTTTTATCCCTTACACTCTTAACATTTTGTTTTTCTTTGTTTCTGTTGCCCAACAATGGCACAAAAACGTGATTGTCACAACAGGTAACATCTGATGATGTGTCTCAAGATGAATATTCTAGTAGAGAGGAACAACATTTATACAGTCATGATAATTGATAGAGCTTCCTATTATATCCTGAGCTAAACAAACCCACTGAAGGATTATAACCTGGCATATCAAGAAAGCTTGTCGTAATTCATAGTTAGGAACACAAAAAGTATTATGGGATTTGAAACAGAAGAGCCTAAAAAACTCCACTTAAAAAGCTGCCAACAAAATGAACTCTGAAAGCCTTGTCTGAGACTCCCTTCTTTTCCAAACAAGATGCTGCTTATTATCCAGCCTGGTGTCACCATTAAAGAGGAGTTAGGGGGAGATGTGGGAGGGTGCAGACATCCCTGCTAATATGGATTTCTTTCTCCCCCACATGCATTGTGTAACAGCACACACAGGATTCACTGTGCAGCAGCACAAACTCCCAGTCCAAGGGTCCTTCCAGTGCAAGGTGGGATGCCTCACCCTGCCACTCCACACATCTCCCACAGATGAGAGAAAACAACACTCCCCAGGGCTGTCAGCTGAAAATTGTTCAGAAGCAGGGGAAAAAAAAAACATGAAGGGGAAAAGCACTGACAGAACTACAGTCTAGACTTAAAATACTTCCAATTAGAAAGCTTTATTACCATTTGGAAGGAGACACATACCCCACACAGTCTATTAGGCAGCCCCAGGAGGTTTACTCACTGGAGTAAAGCCTATTTCCACGGATGCAGGCTGGGAAGTGTTACCCTTGGCTACCTGATCCATCTCCTGCAGCTCCTCAAGGAGCTTGTGAGCAACATTTGGCCTCTGTCCCTTGCTCAGGCTCCTGGGACTCTGCTCACATAACAAAGCTGACCCTCCAACTGCCCAGGTAACACATTTGAAGGATTTCTCTTGGAAATCCTCATAACACAGAGGGCTGCACCTGTGACCTTGATCCAGCAGCAACTGGAACAAATCCCTGCAAGTTCTGGGTTCCTCTCCAAGCAGAGCTTGGCCCCTTCCACACAGCAGGTGTGGTTTCCTCACCTAAATGCATCCCCTGTAAAGCTCACTTTAGGAATCAGCCAGGCTTTGGATGTTGTAATGTCACAGCTCCTATCAAGGGGAAATATGAAACAGATGTCATCAGAACTGGTAGACAGGGAGGAGAGGAAACACAGCCTGGTATCAAAGGACACAACATTACCCTGCTGGATTAGCATCCAGCACAGCTGCAGCAGGGGAGTGGTGTCACTCAGCACTGAGGGGAGGGGAGGGCTGGCCACAGGGCCACCAGGAATCCTCACTCCTGTGCCACAGGGCCAGAATCCACCTGTGGGCAACCAAAAAATCGCTGGCATCCAGCTGGAGACTGTGGGGGAAACTTGGTGCAGCCTCTGAGGTCTCTGAGGATAAATGTCCCCCCTGACTCCCAGTGAGTGAAACCAGAGATTCCTAAGCACAGCTCTGTCCTCTCTCCTTTGTTCCATCTCCCAGGAGAGGGATATGTGGGAAAAGGTCCAGTCCTGTCAGCTTTTATAGATGATAAAACCGTGAACACAAATGTTAAAAGGCACAAAAAAATCCGTGTGTCAGAATCCTGCTCTTCCTCACTGCACTTGACATCATTTATCCAATCCAGTGCAGCTTCCAGATACATTAGAGAGATTAAATTCCAACAAATTAATAATGATGATGACACCTTCACTGTGTACCCAGTCAAATGAGAACTTGCTGCCTTTGGATGGTGATGAAATGTATTCCAGCCCTAGCAGCTGGAATGTAACTCTGTTTTCCTAGCAGCCATCTGGCATTCCAGAAGAGTATTCCAGCCACTTCTGGCTATTCAGGCAGTGTCATCTCAGAGCCTGGAGGTCACCAGGGCATCCTGATGCTTCCCCTGGCAAATGGGGGAGGAGAGGGAAGAGCAGGGGTGGCAGAGGTGTTATTTCACCTGGATTGTGAGACAGGATTTTTGGAAAAATGTGTCCCAACCACACCATAAGTGAAGGATTTGTGACCTACACAGCAGCATTCAGCTAATCCTGAGCTGCATTTGTTCCAGATGGCAACCAACCCCCTTAATCCAAGTTATTAACAACTGGCAGTGCTCAGTGCTGTCCTCACAAGAATTTATTTGGTGGTGGTTTTCCTTCTTTCTGGATGTAACCACACTGGCTTCCAGCACCTGGAGGGGAAACATTGGAGTGCTGCTGTAAGAGAAGCAGGTGTGCCTGAATCCTGGAGTCCTGTGCTAGGGAATAAGGAATGCTCCTGCTAAGGACAGTCCCTTTCCAGGATGGCTCCCCTGCCCTGCCAGCTGCCTTCACATCTCCAGAGAGCTGCAGCTCTGCCTGGCAGCCAGGTCCTGGCATTTAAGCACAGCTGCTTCATGAGGCTGACCTAGATGGAGCCAGATGTTGGCTGTTCTAGACCTGAGCTATTTACTTAGGTCACATTCTCATCCTTGGCATTTCCCATTGTGACCCTGGGGGAGTGGAGCCCAAAGCCCAAACCCTTTTTACAGAACTATTGTCTGTGAAATCAGATCATACCATCAAATCAAATCCATACTTGTTTTCATTTAAGGGTGTAAATACAACACAACAGAAGATCTGAGACAGGATCCTGATCCCTACCTGGCTTTTAAAAACAGAGACTACTGACTTGCTTGTGGCTATACCAGGGCCAGGTCAAGCTCTGCAACAAGTTAGGATGCTTAAATTAAACCAAAAATACACCACCAGCCAATACTGGGCCACTTTTAATGCAGCTTTTAAACTTTTGAGTTGAAGCTGCAACTTTAAAAATAGTAAGTTATTAATCTTTCCCTTATTTTCTTGACTCCTATATATCTTCTCTGTCTCAGGCAGGTACCAGCTGCCATATTCCCATTCTTCATGCTCTGCACTCTGCAAAAAAAAGAGGCCCCTGCTGGCCAATTCTTGTTTAAAATTGTGCATAATTGATAGTGGCAAATCTACCCCAGCTGTGTCTAAAACCTCTCCAGGGGCAAGAAAAACACTCTCTGTGACTGTCATTAAGTACTAAATTAGCAAGTGCTCCTGGCAGTTTACAACGTTCCACATCAGTCTGCTTTAAAAAAAAAGAAAAAAAGGAAAAAAAAGTGAAGATCAGATGCCTGTGTGATGTCAAAGTTACAGAAAACTTTGCTGGCAGAACTTTGACAGACCCTCAGCTAAACAGAGCAAAAAGAACAGGAAGGAGAGAGTGAAAGAAAGAGAGAGGAAGGGACAAAAAATTATCTCCTTTTCCAGGCAGACAAATAGAAAATGTCAAAGTCAAGGCTACACATAATTGTGCCTTTCATGAGGCACAGAACATCTTACTCCAAATGGAGATATCAACAGTGCTCCTGATGCTGTGGAACAATTCCCCATGGAAAACAGCTCTCCTGGAGGATGCTGTTCTGGCAGTGCAATGGCCACAAGTTCTGTAACTGAAATATAAAGGGGAGAAAGAGCTGAGGTTGAAATGTGAGGATGCAGAAGGTCCTAAAAGGCCACCACAGGTACAATCCTTGTGGGATCCATGGCACAAACACAAACTCCTCCCTTTGGTTCACAAAGCAGCCAAAGCAGGTGGGGAAGGAAATCACAGAGTTCTCAGAAATGCATGGAAAAGCCTTGGAGGCATCATGGAATGATGGCAGAGAGACAAAACCATCTCTGGAAACTGCCCTGGATCTGGGTAAACTCTAAGACTCTCATTGGTAACACTGACCATGTTATTAGCTTTTAAAAGTTTCAAAAATGCACAAAACTGTACAAACTTCTGGATTTTAGAAGCAGAAGGAGCTGGATGGCAGCTGTGGTCAGGGTACAGAAATGATCAGCATTGCAAGAAGGTCTTTTCCTTGGGTAGCACCAGTGAGTGATCACAACAATGAGACAAATTGAGTTAGTGGTCCAACTTGACAGGTCCAAGGAGGTTCAGATTTGAATCCAGGTAATTCCAGATAAAACCCTGACCATTTTAACTTTGTTGACTTTCCAGCCAGAGATACTGACTTGGATCAACCAATTCCCCCAAAGAACATCCCCTGCCCTATGGCAGAAATACACTTTGAACCTGAATGAAACCTTGGCTAAGCCCCTTCTCAAGCACCATGGCCCAGACACAGGATGCCAAGCGTGTTATATTTCCACAATCACATTCTGCATGCCCCATTCCCCTCTTAAAAATGAAAACTGGCTACACAGATCCCATCTCCCTTCTCCCAGGGCTTGCTCAGGGCTCAGTGCAGCTCCCACCAGGTGTTTTGCCCATGGGTAACCAGACCACAAAGGCTCTGCTGAGGCTGCACCCCTGACTCAACATGAATCACAGTTTATCCCCTACCCTAAATACTCCTCCTGCATGTCTCTGCAATGGATAAAATGATCCTTATCTCTTATTTATGGAAGGAGCTGTTGGGAGGTTTTATTCACTGATTTCTTTCAAACTCTGGGATATCTTCTGATGAAAGATGCTTGATTCTATTTCAGGAAGTAATTTCACCCTCTAGGTTTCAGCCATAAGGGAAAATGCACTGCATAAACACAAAAACACAGGTTAATCAGCACAAGTGTTTTGCTCATTGAGCTCTTACAAAGATTCATGGCATGACAAGCTGTTTCCAGACCCTGGATCTTTTCAAATGGATGCATTTCTGTGCAATAACTCCAAAAGGCAGCTCAGTGGGGCACTATTCCCAGGACATGGCTGCTGGCCAGGGGACTGAGATGAACAACACCCTTTGTGGCTGCAGATGTTCCTTCCCCTCACCAGCAGAGCAGAGTTATGGCTCTGGTAGATGTTTTCCACCCCCCAGCTGGATGAGCTGAGGTGACAGGGTCCACCCCAGCAGCCTGGTGGCTCAGCAGGTGCCACACCAGCTCACACAGGGGGAACAGGCAATGAACTGGGCCTGGAGCTGGGACAAAGCAAAGCAGCTCCATGGATTCACAGCAGCAAGGAACCCCAGAGCCCTTCCATGGTCTGCAGGACTTGGGGCTGTGCAAACATTACAGAGCACTCTGAGAGAGAGCAAATGTGCTTGTAGGAGTGGCTTCAATGCATTTTTAAACCTTCTTTGGAGGAGGCAACATTAACTCTTTCTGTGTGCAATCAGTGGCTTGGATGCATTAATACCTGCATTCAGAACTGCTTTACATTTCTCTCCTCATTTCTATTCTTTGCCTCCTCTTCACTCTCAGCTGTTATTCCAGCATCTTTGCATTCCCCCTGGAGTTCATTCCAGCGGTGCTTTATGAATCACAGAATAAGATGGCAGCCAGCAGTGCTTTAGAGAAGTGTGGCTGGCACCATTTCTGCCCTGCACGAGGTTAATCAAACCCCTTCTCAGATAATCCACAGCCTCTGCAGCCCCAGAGGCCCGAGGTCAGGAACCTGAACCCTCTGCCCCCAAAGCAGGCCTGTTTCCTTAGATCCCTGCAACCCTGCAATAATTAGATTCTGCAAAGCAAATCTGGAGCAGAGCAACAACTCCAGGGTTAAGCACCAGCAAACTCATCTCAGGACTGATGCCTTTGCTACCTGTCTGCAGCTTGGCACCAGCACCTCCTGCTCCTAACAAGGGTAAAACCTATACTCTTCTTCCTTATTAAATAAACTGCATCAAATTTAGAGAAAATGATGTTTAACCCCCACCCCCAACATTTAAACACTAACTTTTGTCGTTAGTAAGATATTTGGTATGTAAAAATAAATAAAAGGACTGACACTGAGGAAGTGTATGATTTGGGGGCAAGGGGAGGGAATAAAAGAATGGATTATAATGTGTCATTTTATATATGTGTCAAAGGAAACCAATTTCATAATAGGGAATAAAAATTCCCTGTTTAAATACTGTCAAATAAATCCTCAAATGTAATAGGGTTCACTTGTGGGGAAAGGAAAACTAAATCTGATTAAATATTAATGTGGCGTAGTATTAATTAAGAGAGAAAAAAGTCCATCAAGAGAACCCCAATATGTTTACTGTGTCCCCAGGAAGCTGGAAAATTTCACAATCAAGTGTGTAAATGTTCTAAAAAAGGGTCCTGAATATTTTATGAATATTTGTCATAAAACAGAAATAATAACCACTGTGCAGAGCTATTAGAATTAATATTTATGCTGCCCGCCATGAAATATTCATGGGGACAGAGAAAGGGGGGCCCGTAAGACAAGAATTAATTTACATTGGGCTTGGTTTACCCGCTGGCTTGATGTTTAAAGACGGCTTGACAAGGCTCCATATGAATCCGTCAGTCACTTGCAGCAGTAGGTGGGGTGAAGGCAGGGGGAGGCAGGGGGGGAGCGGGTCCAGGCTGCTGACAGCTCACAGATTGAGTTTCTGACAGCCCTTAAAAAATCTAAACGGCCCCCCACCTTTTTTTCCTTCTTCCATTGCCCAAGGCGCTCTGTACTGCCACCGTTCATCCGATCTCCCCTTCCATCTGCTGAAATTAAGGAATTAATGAGAGCTATACACTTTACAGCAGGCCCCAGGAATGTTTACTGGTGATTAAATTATAATGCAGCCCGAGCTGTATAATTCATGAACCAATTAAAGGAAGTGTTAGTTGATTTGATGGGATGAGGACGTACAAAAAGCATTTAACTAATAGGGAACCGTGGGCTGCCGGGCGCTTTGGCTTTCTCGGATTACGCGGCTAATTGCTCTGCTTTATAGGGCTGTCACAGATAGCCATACATATTTCATTGTTCTCAAATACTTCAATTGTTTGCTTTCGTGTTGCTGCTGTAATATGTAGAAGCCCAGCCAAACTTCAGTGTAGTTAAAGCACTACTCTGCAAAAGCAGGTTGCTCTGGGAGGAGGGAGGGACGAGAGGGGCACGAGGAGAAGGCTGGCTGAAAAGGAGTAACTTAAAGCCTCAGAGTTAAATGTCACTCAGCAATTACATGATTAAAAGGTGCAACATATGATAGTCTTTTGTTTTACAACTTTTTGGACACTAATATTCTATGCTGACTTCACCGTGGAGAAAATATTGGTGCGCTGAGCTGCTTTTTGTTTTTCTAATACTGAGGAGTGAATGAGGAAGGTGGAGAGGAAAGTGCATTAAAAAAACCCAGCAAGGAAGAGCTAGATTGCTGTGGTTATCAAGAATAACACATCATGTTTAAACTGAGCTGGTTTGATATTCTAAAACACACGAGAGATGAAGGAGGCTGATTTCCCAGCCAGGAGAATGCTCGGTGTCTAATTCCGAGAGCTGCTGAGTCGAGCGAGCTGCTCATCCCAACAACTCCAGTTTGCTGCACAAGGAATGGGGGAATTTGCTGTTCCTGCTGTTTCACAAAGCATTCCCCCACAGCTGACAGGCCACAGGGTTTGATGAAACAGATTCTCTGGATTTGAAGGGGCCTATCAGTCAAGTTACTCCTCAGTCAAAACAGGCACGTTCCTCCAGCAGTGAAATCCCCAGCCCACATCCAGGGGTATTGCTGAAGAAATTAGGTACCATCAGATAAACATCTCACACAGGCACTGTTTTGTGGTTAGACCCTGGACTCTATTAAGTAAAAAACAAGCTGGGTGAATACAGAATTTCCTTAACTCAGTGATGAAGACTGCAGACCTCCACGTGTCCCTGGCAAGGTGTTTTGTCACCCACCTGAGGGACTCTGTGGTAAATCCTGACCTGTCTAATTTGGAGCTTTCCATTCCAAAGTGTTGTACAAACACCAGCTCAGCAACTTCTCATTCCTTTCCCTGCACCTGTTCCATTCAGGATTTGGGTTTGGAAAGCAATCCCTATGGAGAGCCCTCCACCAGAAATCAGGATGACTTTGCAAGCAGGTGTTCAGCAAGAGACCTACATTCAGTGAATAGTTACTATTTTCTAAAAAGCAGAGCAAACCGAAGTGACCCCAGAAAGGAGCTGCACATCCATTTCCCAGGGCAGCACTCAGATCAGCTCAGGGCAGTTTGGGTGGGAAAAAAATCGGGGTACTAAAGAAAAAAGATTTCTCATTTAGCTTGACACTAATGTTAAAAAGCATGCAAATAATAATTTTAAAAAAGTCTTAAATAATTCCCTTTATTCAGAACAACCATATATTGATAGTTTGTCCCCAGTTTCTGGGTTAAGTGATGCAAAACTTTGGCTTAGTTTAACAGGTAGGCTCCAAAATAAGGGATAATGACACCAGTGACACAGCAGGAAAACTTGTCATCAACCCACTGGGAGGCTGAGTAAAATGGAAATTGGATTGCCTGCTCCAGAAAATAGAAAGGTTAAATTGTCTGGGAGATAAAGTTGATCCTAAACTCACCTAGGTGGGCAGTGAAATCTGAATTTCCAGATAATCACGGGGACAGTTTTACACACTAGATGTGATCCTGGGGTGCTCTGAAGTACCCATTGTAGGATTAAATACATCTGCAATTTGGTAAAATCCATTCCGTTACGTTTCTGACATTCAGCACCTGGGACAGCGACAGAAAGTGTTGGTTGGTAATAAAAGAAGTGTTTGTGCAGAAAACCGAGCTCGGGCTGTGTCCCAGGAACAGTGAGCAGCACTGTGGGTATTCCATGGGAGAAAAGCAGAGGTGAGAGCAGGCTCAGGAATCACTCTGTGCCAATGATTGCTAACAGGAAACGTCAGAACTTGGCAATGTCAAGGAATCAGAGGCACTGCAGAAAGTATTTTCTTTGTGTCTTTTGAAGTGCCCTGGATACAATCAATCATACAGAAAAAAACTCCTATATTTCAGTTCAATGTGGAAAGGGCTATTTGCATTTCAATATGTTCAACTTATCCTGCCAATAAAAACATGGAATCATGAAGAAGAGATCAGGCCACTGGAGTGAAAAACAAGAGATGACATCCTGCAGACCTTTCAGATAAAACAACTTCTTGTTTGTAACATTTCTGTTGACGTCCCAATATTTCTGAATGATTGGGTTTTCAAATGAGATCAGTCAGCATGCAAATAAGGAAACAGGATCAAGACATCTCCCACATCTGATTGGATAGAGAAATTATCAAAAGACCCTTTTTTCATATCAAATTTCCATCACAAAAGGTCAAACTTTCAACTCCCATTACTTTTGCTAACTGCATTTCACTGTGCCTGCCAGCTCATTGCTGCTGCTGTTTGCAGAGGGAAAACAGAGAAGTAACAAATGATTCCATCTTCCCCCACATCTGTCAGACAGGATGGACAAACATTTTTTAATCTTATTCAATTTTTCTCTGCAGCCCTAAAAATCCTTGCAGCCAAAACATCCTTTCTAACCTGCTTAGCTATTCCTAGGTTGCTTTGATTTTTCCTACAGGTTCTCTTCTTATTTTCTAGTCCACAGGCTGACAGAGCACCAGCTGTGTTGCCAGAATGTTTTGTCCTACAATTTGGCCATTTAAAACACTTTTTGATGTGTGCTTTCCTAAAATACCTGTCCCTGTGTTGTCTGGCTGGACTGATGCCTAAATACACAAGTAATGGATGTTCCAGAAATGGCCCAAGACTCAAACACTCAGCTCACACAAACTCAGAGGAGCAGCTCAGCACTCCAAGGTGCCATCCATTGCTTTTCAGGTTTAAAGCTGAATTCTGAACAGCAGGGATAACAAGTGGGGCAAGCACAAGAAAAATGAATTCATTAGTAAATTGGCAGGACTTGATGTATTTGTTGCTACTGGTCCCATAAAAATTCTCCCTCACCATGATTATCATTGCAACATATATAACCCATCAGATCAGTACCTAGAGGCTTCTGTGACTCTGATTCTCTGTTGTTCTTATTACTCAACAACTAAATGCTTCACAAAGCCATTTCCTACAGAAATATTTATGTTTCCAAATGTTTATTGGCCCCTCTATCATGATCAAGCTTTTATGAGCACTCTATACAGAACTCTGAATTAAATACATAATTCCTGCTCTATCAGATCTGTGTTTGTCTATTCCACACAGCCAGGCACCGTGGTGAACCACAGAACACCTTGCAGAAAATCTAATTTATATGGTAAAGATATTTCTATCCACACTGACTGTGTGGGCTGGTGATTACAGGAAGCTAATGAGGACGAGGAGGATGGAGGGTTTAAATTCCATTAAAGGCTTTTATTCATTGTGCTGGCTGTCCTGAACAACCTCTCCCAGTGATTTCCACACAACCACAGACTCTGAATCAGCACAGGCTGGGAGGAGAGGGAGGAAATGTCACACAGATGCTTCTGCCTTGCTCCACATCACACAGGTGACCACGAGAGCTCAGCTCCATGCAACAACCAACCCTCAATGCCCTGGAATCTGCTCTTCCTGCCAGCTCTGAAGCTGAAACTGGACCACTGAACAGCTCAGATCAGGAGCTGTTCCCCCCGATTTCTTCCTTCATCTCTGATTTTTCATTTTTCTTCTCTTCTCCTGTTGACCAGCAGTGCCTGTGGTGATTTGTCAATGTCTCTATGTAGCAACTGAACTGAAATTCTGGCCTCTCTACCAGCATCAGATCAATGTTCTCAGCTCCTTGGTGCCCAACAAATGCCAGATGCAAAATACAGGGAAAACTTTTGCATGTAAATCCTTGGGAATGGCTGGAGCTGTGCCAGGGGAGGTTTAGGTGGGAATTAGGAAAAGGCTCTACCCCAGAGGGTGGCCCAGGGAATGGGCAGAGCCCCAGAGCTCCAGGAGAATTGGGACAGCAAGGACATGGTGGGATCATTGGAATGCCTGTGCAGGGTCAGGAGTTGAGATCCCTGATCCCTGTGGGTCCCTTCCAGCTCAGGATATTTTATGATTCTATGAAAATAACAGTGAATACAATTTATCTGTAAGTTTCTGCTCTTCACATGTCTATTACTATTGACACACTAATCACCAGGCCACTTAAATGGATCAAAAGTCATTATCTGAAAGGGTAAAATCTGCAGTGTTCTCTTTTTTCCTGAGATGTGTCTGGTCAAAGGTATTTTGAGGATGAACTGAGGATTTCAGTCACTAGGTAAGGTCTGGAGCTCATGGGATTTAATAATGGGCTCTTCAGAGTAGATGAAGAAAATAGAAAAGATCTGCTGACTGGGAACTATATTTGACATTCAGATCCATTCATGACTGAGGTGTGGGAGTCTAATAATGAGTAACTGCAGAGGAAGTTACTCACTCTTGGACTGATTGCACAGGCAACTTTTAAACAGAGTGATTTCTCCCCTCAAAGATACTCTAGTTCAAACAAGGCTCTGTCTGAACCTGGTGTGAATTACAATGTGTTTGGAATTAATCAGACAGAATCTGATGTTTAACAAAAAAGCAAAAGATGGATTTTTCTTAGAACTGTTTTAAATGAAGACTCCTGTTCCTTAAAAGGCCCACCCACTATGCACAGCTGTTTGTACCTGAAATAAACTGAAGGAAAGGGCACTCATCTCCACTTGCAGCTTGCACAAAGGAGGAAAATGTGAGAAGCTGAATGTTTATATTATTTCCCCACTAATATACACAGAATCCTGCCTAACACCATAATGAAAAAGACTTTTTACAAAATCAAATCCTCTGGTTCTTCTGAGGGCAAAGCTTCCAGGTGACCCAACAATTAAGAACTTTCCAAATGCACAGTTCAGACAACCACACAAACTCAGCAGCACACAGACTCTGTGCACCTTGTAAGAATGAGGAATATTCACAAATATCAGCCCTTTGCAGAATATTTTTTTAAGAGCAGGGAGGAAACCAGAACAGCTTTTTGTGTTGGCTTCCAGGAAAGAGCTTACACTGCCATGACCATAAATCACCCCAGAAATCCACAGTGATAGAGCACCTTTCATTAAAAAAAATACTGCAGCTTCCTTCAGAAGCACTGCCACTTGCCATTTCTTTGAGGTAATCAGATAGCTGTTAATTAATAAACCTGTCAGGTGAATTGTCCTGCTCTGGTCATCATTATCCATTCTGTAACAGAATCCTGCTCTCATCACTGCCATCCACCCCATAGCTTCCAGCTCAATTAACTTAATGCTATGCAAATGAGAGGCTCTCCTCATCATTAGCTTATAGCCCACAAATGTTAATAACATAATTGGGCCTTCAACAGGGTAATTAGACACGATTTCTTCCATTAGTCTTACAAGGCTAATTATTGTTGATAGGAGAGAGGGGATGAGTCCCAGTGCTGCATGCAAAGAGGGGCATCTGGTTA
This sequence comes from Serinus canaria, assembly GCF_022539315.1. NCBI lineage: Eukaryota > Metazoa > Chordata > Aves > Passeriformes > Fringillidae > Serinus > Serinus canaria. Next base: position 3,940,407 of record NC_066330.1, on the reverse strand, counting down.
AAGCAAATATAGACAAACCATCAACAAGGTAAAACAACAGTTGAGATCCAGAGCAGGGTCAGGTAGGGATGGGGTGAAGGAAGACACCACCAGGAGAAACTTAGGAACCACAGGAGAAAAGAAATCCTACCAGACAAGAACTAAACCCAAATATCCAGCCTGATGCTGGAGCTCTCCTGCCCTTAGCAGTGAAACAAGGTGATGTTTAATAAACCCAAGGAAGCTCCTCTCAAGCTTTTGCAGACAGGGCAGCTGGGAAGCTGTGCTGATCAAAATCCCCAGGTTTGAGATGCAAATGTGCAGGCACAGAGAAGTAAGAACTGAATTAATTCCTCCACTTCCCAGGTCATGATGTCCAATCATTTCTCCTGCCACCCCTGGGTTGGCTGTGTTTGATCACAAGATTTTTCTGAGCAACACCCACTTGCTGTAAGAAGCAGAGGAAATGATCTCAAGTTGAGCCAAAGGAAGTTTAGAGAGTAGGAAAAAAATTCTTCATGGAAAATGTGGTCAGGCATTGGAACAGGCTGTCCAGGAAAGTGCTCAAAGTGCTCAAAAATGTGTGGATGTGGCACTTGGGGACATGGTTTAGTGGTGAACATCACAGTGGTGCTGGGTGGAAGGTTGGATTTGATGATTTTAAAAATCTTTTCCAACCTTCACGATTCTGTGATTCTAATTACCAAACTGGAGTACACTGAGTTCTTTAATAATCACAAAGTAAAATGCATGCCAGCAATTTATTCACAGAAAGTTAATAAAAATCTGAATTCAGTGTAATGGACTGGCAGTAATATTTCTAACAAAAAAAGGCAGCAAGTTTCCAATGTAAATTCTATTTTGGCTGGTGGAATGAAAGCTCAGGATTTGCTCCTGTGCCAGTTAAACCTGTGCATCCATGGAGGTTAGAGATGTGCAGAAAACTGCACTTTCAAAAGGAGAAAGAAAACTTTATACAAATATGGCAAGTTCTCCACACCCTGCACCACTTAGCTTTGACAGTTCAGTGTCTTCCTGAAAAGTATTTTAAAAAAAAGGTAAAACCAAAGAGTGCACAGGACTCAAGGGGTTGAAAAAAGACATTATTGCTTTATTTTGTATCTGTTTAACTTTGGGGCACATTCATGGGCAATATGAATCCTTTGATTTCACTGCAAGTATGTGAGGAGGAACCTTTTCTACAGACTTGTCCTGAAAATCAGCTTAAATTATGTTCACAGAAGTAGCAGCTTTTACCAGAAGGTTAAATGAAACCATTACTCTTTTAACCTTCTGTACCTTGACCTTTGGTCAGTCTCTCAACAGAACAGGATTGTTCACTCAGTGAATATCAGTGGGATATTAATCAGCATTATGTCCAAAGAATGGCAGAGCACAATTCTTTAAGAATTATTTTTATCAAAGCATGGCCGTGCCCCACTGAGCTAAGAGATACCTGGAAGGAAAGGGTAATGTTTAAATCCTCTGAGGAGTAGATAAAAATCTTTCACAAAGTGTATTTCAAAGGACAGCATTCTGTAATATGGAATTTTGCAAACATAATGGGTTTAGGGACAGAAAATAGGAACCTTGCAAAGCATAAAAGCCCTGGGTCACCACTTACACCTGAGCCAGAGGAGGCCAATTTAGGTGATAGTGATTAACACATTTATGTGACTGCAGGTGATCCAAGCCCACAGAACTGGGTCCAGTGCCTGTGTCAGACACCAGGGATCATTCCCACATCTTTCCTGCAGAATAAACCATGGCAGGATTCAGTTCCCCCCTCTTAAATTGCCCTGCACTCACTAAATTTACTCACTAGAAAATTCTGAGCAAATATCTTGTTCCAAGGCAAACAGCAGTAAATCCACTGATGTTTTAATGAAGATCACACTTTCTAATCCTTCTGGTAATGACAAACCAGTCTCCATTCAATTTGCAATATTCCTTGTCAGTTTTAATCACCAAAACTGTATTATATTTGCTACAGACTGATGCACTTGTCTTCCTTCAGCCTGGAGATTCCAAGCAAAAGCAGCACAATTCCTGTTCTGCTGGGGCTTTTCTGCATGGGAAATTTTGCCACATGAGCTCTGAGTAAAGCCTTACTCTGGGATTAGTCCCAGATCCAATGAGATCCCTAAATGAGAGCACAGCTGGCACAAAAATCCTGCCCATGTTTTACAGGAATTATGTATTTTACAGAAATTCTGAAATTCTGTCCAATTTCTCAGAAACTCTGAATTCCAGGAGTTCATAAACTCAATTTTAACCTGTACAAGATATAAGGCTGCATTTATATCCCTTGGTATCACAAAGTTGTCATTGGACTGAGACATGGCTGCCTTGCTTTGGCTTGTCTAAAACTGGCTGCCAGTGACAAAAAAATATCAAAATTAGCCCAGACTCTGCTGCTTTCACAGAATTTTCTCTCTCCAGCTTGGTGCTGAGTTCAGAAATGCAGCCTTGATGTTGGTGGCAACTTCCAAGAGAAAGAGTTCCAACGTGAGGGCAACCAGGATAGAAAGTCTTCAGGTTTCCTAATGTTTCCTTGTTTGTGAGAGATAGTTACTGCAGGAAAATCTCCCTCCTTTCTGCAGTAAAAGCAATGAAAGGGTTGTTCATGTGGTGTTGGGTCCTTAAAAATAACAGTAAAAATAAAAAAACTGACTTAGAAGTAGAAGCTTTTCTTCTTTCTCTTCCTGGAGACTTTGGAAGCTTGCTGAGATCAGAGCATTCCTTAATTGCTGTATCCAGGATTTCACCACACAAACTCCAGCCATCAAAAGGAGCTTGTATGAGATGAGGTAACTTCTAAAAATAATCCCTGCCTCCCACAACTGAAGCCAAATATACCTCCTATTCTTGTTGGAGCAAAATCAGCTTGTGACAGCAAATGCAGCATCCTACAGAAAGATTTTAAAACTGCATTTGATGTTTTGTTATTGCTGGCTCAAGATGCATATTAATGCTTCTCCCCAGGAGAGAAAGGCTCTTATGGGACCAATATAGGTCAGGCAGAATGTGCAGCAGAAGTGACATAATCTTTTTATTGTAATCATCCAATTTTCTATCTATTGGATTATTTAAGAGCAAGAGCTTCTATTCAGAGGAGTGCAAGGAGGGAAGAGAGAGCACAGGCTGAGGAGGAGGAGAATGGAGAGGAAGGATTGGCTAAACCTCAGAAATCTGAACAAGGAGCTGCTTCCATTGGGTTTGTGTGGGCAGAAGAATGAGGGTGAGGTTTTGCCCTAGGTGTAACCCCTGGGAGGGCTGAGCAGAGCCCTCCTGCCAGAGGGACATGGAGGGAATGGGAGATTCCTGAACAGACTGTGCCCATTCTCCATGCCCAGGAAACAAAGGTAAATGACTTAATGACAATCTTGTTAACGAGCAGAAGTGTCCAAACACTTGCTCAGACAATCACTGAGCTACTCCTGGATCTTAGAGAAGGCCACAGCAGCAGAAACTGGATTAAACTGATCCCACCTCCTGAGTGAAGCAGATGAGTCTCAAGTGAGAGGAAGATTTGCTAATTCTGCCCAGCACTCACTGGGATTCTGGCTGGGTGAGGAGCTGTGATTCCCCCCTTGGCCAGGTTGCTGTGCTCCCTCAGAGCAGGGCAGTGTCTCTGCTGGGGGGAGCACAGATCAGGATTCCTCACCCAAACCACCCCTCCCAGAGAGTTTCTGCTCCATAAGCACATCCAGAGCTCTGCAGGAGCTGCCTCCTGGTTTTTACCAAAAGCCTGCTTGGTTTGGGGATGGAGGAGAAGGGCCCAGCTGAGATGGGAGCACTGAAATGCAAAGGGAAAATGAACCCAAACCAATTAGTGAGAGTGAAGAGTCACTAAAGCAGCAGCCACAGAATGGCTGGAAGAGTGAGCTGAGGAAAAAACAGAGAATGATTGAAACAGAGAATTGTGCTGCCTATTATTTTATTATTTTACAAATTAATCCAAATCCTACATAGTTCACTTGGACTCTTCCTACAGTTTCTCTGTCTCTCTGGTGCAGGCAAATTTTATTATACTGATTTATTCCCTTGATTAGCACATCATTTTTCTCTTGGTTTTTTGTTGTTTTTTTTTTTTGCTTAAAATGAGGAGAAAATAAGATATAACATTTCTCCTTTGTATGCCATCAACTAAAACCACACCTATTATAAATACACAATATCCATCATTTAAATTAGGTCAAAGTTTTTAAAATGCTCTGTAAGATTTTTCCACGTCAGAAGAATTCAATCACTATCATGTTTCCTTGATGCAACTATTTTGGGATTTAGCTTGTTCCTTGATAGGGATTTAATTAAGTCATTTACATGTAATTTCCAAAGACGTAGCTGTTGCAAAAGGCAGCAAAGAAATGAAAAGGCAAAAAAGGAACCTGAAGGCAGGAGATCTCTAACAAAAATATTTCTGATATAAAAATGAATCTGAGGAATACATATTCAGTGATAAGTATTCCAGTCCATGTCTGGTAAACTCTCAGATAATGGCAGCATGGTGGGGTCACTGGGGTTCTATTAGCTCAATTAATGAGGAGTAAGGTAAGGCTAACACCCAGCTCTTCAAACGGCTCAAAAATAGAGCTGCTAGTAATGGAGTTATTAACCTTCACCAGCCATTGAATTTTACTGCTGATTCCAACTCCATTTCCTAGTTCAGGCCTCCATTAATAGGCTGTTTATTATCCCTAATCCACATTGGGATCAGCTGCAGAAATAGGAAAGCCCCATGTAAAGACCAAGTAGTTCAAAAAAAATCCCTTTTTTTCCCCCCCATTCTGATTTCTCCCTTTTCAACATATTCAAAAATTCTTCCCTAGAAATTAGGACTTCATTATCCTAAACTGTTTGAATACATGTTCTCAGCAGCGTGGTGAAAAAGAAGCTTTAAATATATTATGTAAAAAGATGACATAATTGGGAACACAGCCACATCATTTTGAAGACCAAATAAAACCCTGCTGGAAAGCTTGCACTGGAGAAGCTGTTGCTGTTTATTTTCTCTGCTGGGAAAGAAACAACTTTAATTTTGGAAAAATGGGTATTAGAAATATATTAGGGATGTATTGCTAGGCCAATCCTTTGGCTCAGCTTTGTCTGTTCACTTGTATTATTTGTAATGTAATTAATCAACACTGAAAAGCAAAATAACTGACCCTGGATTCAGATCAGAAGGACAAATCCAAGGAAATAATGGAGAGGGGAAGTGGCAATCCCAGGAGAGGCAGCAGCAGAGCCTGTGGCACTGATGGGAGGCCTTGAGGAGAGCTCCAACACAACCCTGCCTCCAACTTCCATACAGAAATCTTAAATTAAAGACTCTCTTTAGATCTCTCCTGAATTTGAAGCCACTCAACTGAGATTTTTGACACTTTGTACATTTTTGGGGAATTTTCAGTGAAAGAGACAATGTTTAGTTACCACAGTGCACACACAGAAGATGTTCATCCAAAATCTATCCTGATAGAATATCAGCAATTATGAGTGATGGAGTTAAGATCAAAATAAAAATGTTTATTATATCCACCTCCAGGACACAGTGCTGCCCTCAGGTGCAGTTCTGGGTGTTCCACCTCAGCAAAAAAAAAAAACTCTGGAATGGCCAGTGAGGGGAGAGAACAGGATGATCAAAAGAGTGAAATGATTTCTAGGGAAAAAAAGGATAAACAGATCAAGGTTCTTTGTCTGGGAAAAAGGTGACTGAAGGGCAAATACAAGAGGCTTAGAAAATCAGGAGTATTGGAAGACATGACCAGGGAATGTCTGTGACTGCTTCTCAAGAGAAGAAATGCACCTGGAAAAAATGATGAAGTATTTTTATATGACACCCAGTGAAATGAGAAACTTCTTTCCTTTGGTGGCCCAAAGGTTTAAAAACAGATTATAAACTCAAGGAAAAGGGTGATTAGTCTAGATGATCTGCTCAGGGAATCCTTAAATTTCTGATTGCCTCAAGCTGGCCCAGCAGAGGAAGGATCAGGAACCAGCTGAAGGTGACAACCAGAGATTCACAACACAACCCTGCTGCTGAATCTTATTTTAACTTCAAATTTGAGAGAGAGCAAAAAGGATTTAAAAATACCTTGATGGATATTACACTGAGCTTTCAGTAGAACCACCCATGGCTATATTATACATTTATTTTTGTTGCTTAAGCACTAATTAAAACAGCTAAAACACTCATTGGGGTGAGGAAGTGAAGGCAGCCCTTTGTGTGAGTGGCTCAGAGCTTCAGCAGCCACCCTGAGGCTGTGGATCCTGCTCAGGTGGGCACTAAGGGGTTAAATCTTTTAGTCCCAGGTGAGAGGCCATTAACAGACCCAGCTCCTTATTTGCCCTGGAGGCTGCCCCAGTTCAATGCCAGCAGGATCCTGTCCACTTAGGCAGGAGCTGCTTCACAGGGGGAGCTCAGAGCAGCTCCCTCCTCTCTGGGCTCTTTGGGAGCCAGGGTTTGCAGCTTTTCCTGTGCCAGTCCACGAGCAAACCCTCACTCTGCTGCAAATTCTAATCTAAAGAAGCCCCTGCTTTTTCAGTGAAAACTGAATTATTTTCCTTTTTGTTCCAGAGCAGTTCTTTGGATGTTGTAGCTGATGCTGTACCAGGGTTTGGTTTTTTTTACTATTACATTTTAACAAACTTTATAGCCCATTTTGTTTGTTTTCAAATAACTTTATTTTCCTTCTTTTCTACCATCAATTACTAGGTTTGTTTTTCTTTCTATAAGATGGAGGAGTCAGGAGACTGATCCTGCTCAATGCTGTATAATTTAGTATTATGTGTGGTAGCTTTATGAGGTGGGAGTCAGATAAAACATAGTATTTGAACACTAACCATTTATTAGCTCTAAGGAATAGATTTGTGACTTGACAAGCAGACAATAACTCTGTGTTCTGATCAGCCAAAGAGGTCTACTCTGAGTTCAAAAAGCAGAGTAACATTCTCTTTCACAAATAATTTTGTTTACTGATGTGACTAGATTTTAATAATAAACTTGATATATATGTAAATTTATTTTAATCTAATTTCATCAACTGAGCCCTCCTAAAAATGAGACTTTGTAGATTGTTCTGTGTCTGATTTATAGATTTCTGCATCCTATTCCCAGATTGATTTCAAGGCTATAATTCTATCAGGTTTTTCTCCTGATGTCAGAAACACCACCTCTGCAGATAGTGTTTTATAACTAGCATCACAACTGAAACTGAATTACTGCCCTGCTATCCTGTGCTGCAATGTGTCCTTTTGTTTATAATCACCCTCTCTCCCTCACATCCCTTCCACTTCAGCTTCATGGCAAATATCAGCTCTGAGATCAATCAGGGAGCTCCATGCCTATTTCTGTCCCTCACTTCAAGCCCTGTATAAAACAGGGACCAGATTCTAAACCCAGATGTGAATGTGCAGAGCTCTTTAAAGTGAAGGCAGGCTGAGCAAATGGACCAGTGCTGAATTTCCACCCACCCAGGTCTATAATGAGTTGCTCTTCCTGCCTTGATGAGGTCTCAGTCCTGTGAAGGAGCACATGGGGCACACTCCAGAATTCCCACTGATCTCAGGCACTCTGAGTGTTCAGGGATTCTGCAGCTTCCTTCTAAATGCACAAGAAGAATAATCTCTGGGAAATTATGTTTCACTGAGTCCAACACAAGTTTGGAGGTTCTTTCTCCATTTTTAACCATGCTATGGATTCCTGTTAAGATGCACAAAATCTTACTTTGGATAAATAAAGTTGCTGTTTTCACACATTTCCCTTTCCAAACCTTGATGGATGCAGAGCTCCCTCCCTCTGCACCCCTCTCTATTCTCTCTCCTACTCAACCTCAACCTTTTCCATCTTTCTCCTACCCCTGCACAGGAGGGAATCCAGGGCAAATCACACAGGAAGAGTCACTTTGCCCAATTAAACACTGATGTGGGCAATGCACCTCTCCTACCTCTATTTTTCAGGTAAGAACATCTTCCTTGGAAGCAGAAAGATCACAAATTTCCAATGTTTGCCTTTGGAATGGCCTCTGTGCCAGCCAGTGGGATGGACAGAGCCAGGAGGGCCTGGGAAGGGAATGGAAAAGCCTCTCAGCTTTGATGAGTGCACCAGCACTTTAAATCCTCACCTTTGGACCAGCTGTGAAAAGTAACTCTATTTTATTTGCTTGGCACTCGTAACAGTTCTCTTTGGATGCTGATGTATCTCATATTACATTTCTGAACAATTCATTATAGCTCAAATAAAATGTAATTCTCATGTTGTTTTTAATTATTTCACAAAACCCAAAAGTCTCATAATGAGCTCCTTGCAATACCAATATATTTCCATGGTATTATGTCAATGCTGAAGAAAGAAGATGTAGATCCCCCCTCCTGCTGCAAATAAAATACATCTTCTCATATAATCCAAACTTTAATCCATTTCTTATGGTTTGGCTTTAGAGGCAACTCAAACAAATAACCAGAACAACAAACCCCTTCTCTCTCCCACAGTTTGGCCATCTGGAGCCCTTGTCAGGCCAGGCTCTATTTCCTCCTCTCCAGGAGCAGGACCCCTTTCCTCACTAAGGAAACCAAAACTGAGATGCAGCAGCACAAACCACGGCAACAAAGATCTGCATCTTTCCACCACCAAATCTTTCCTCTCCACAGTGGGGTGATGGCTGGATTTCTCCCTCACCTGTTGGGGTTAATCTGAGCTTTCTGCAGCTGCTCCCCCTGCTCCACATTCCTGGGGAAGCCAGAGAGCACCCAGCCATTGCTCAGGCAGTCCAGGGCGCTCAGGCGTTCTGTCAGCAGCTTCAGGACAAGGTTGTCTGGCACTGCAGAGGAGGAAAAAGGTGACATTTATTCTGTGTGCTGAGTCTGCAGTGAAGGGAGATGTTCACAAGCCCTTCTGGAGCCAAACCAAACAGTCAATCCTTTTAGGACTGACTGGCATTGGGCATTGTTGGATTCTGCATATTTGTTGTCATGGAACCCCCAAATTCACGAGGAACCAGAGGAAAGGATTTGGTAAAACCTGGTGCCCACATAATTTTGTAATGTCCTTTTTCCTCTCAGCCACACTGGACTGGTGGCACAGTGAAAAAATCAAAATGCAAAAACAATGACCTGAGTGGTGGAAAAGAAATCCTGAGACAGGAAAGGAATTTCTGAGCATTCTGGACTGAACTCTGCAGGTGATATTGGTTCTGCCACCACAGTCTATGTGTGCTACTGCTCCAATTTACCCAAAGGCTTGAAGATCTTACAACTGAAAACAATTTTCAAAATTAATTCCAACAACCTTAACTACTGCATTGATGAACCCCTAATTTTAGAGCTAAAAGCTCTTATCCCTCTAATATTATTTTTCTTTAGGGCAAGAGAGAATATCAGCAAGAAACTGACTGGCATTTCAACTACTATGGAGCTTTTAAAATTCTATTTAGTGGGACATAGTGGTAAGGAAGTGTCCTGCACATTCTCACTAGAGTTCTTATAAAGTAAAATGCTTCAATTAAGGTCTTAAACTTTGGGTTGGTTTATTTGTTTGTTTGTTTGGGTTTTGTTTTTTTTTTTTGGGGGGAGGAAGGAGTGAGCTCAGAATTAAATTATTAAATTCAACGAGAGTGACTTTAAATTTTCCAATGACTGCTGTCATGTCTTGGGCTCAGTGTCAAATCACCCCAAAGATAGGACAGCAAAATCACCTGGAGCTGCTTCCCAAAGCAGCAGCCAAACCAATTCCCAAGCAGCAGGAGAGCCCCTTCCCTTTATCTGTCTGACACACCAGAGCCTCCACTGAAAACAAGAGAGAAATTGCTACATAAATCCCCTTCATGGCAGGTTGATGTTTTGATGCTCACCCTGCCATCACATCTGCATACAAAAATACAACAACAAGTGCTTGTAGGAGAGTGTATGTGTCAGATTTCTAGCACTGCACTTCTCTTCAGGACAAGCTGACAGCAATCTGCCTGGATTTTAGCAGAGTGAATTATTAGCAGTGCACAGTTCCACGCCAGGAACAAGCAGGTTTTAAACTGCAATAATAGAATCCATTTGCTACTGGAATTTAACATTGTGCCTCTATTGTGAAATTCATGGTTTCTCCTTTAAATAATCGAATTACTGAGTTTACAGAACTGCACTCAGGATTCAATGTAGCAGCAAAAAGAGAGGAAAACCACAGGGAATTAATTAGGAAACAGATTAGTGTATTAATTGAGGATATCCACTTCACATTATAAAAGAACAAGTTAAAGAGAGTAATATTCTCCATCTGCTGAAAGGAGGAAAAAAAAAGGAATGGAATAAACCCACCCACTTGACAAAGAGCAAAATGACAATGCAAAAACTGGGTGTTCTGCTAAAAATGGGATTCATAAAATTAACTGCAACAATAGCACAGCAGCAGGAAGGAATTCTATCAGATGGAAGCTTCTCCCCTATCCAAGACTGAGCTGCAGGCAGGCATGGCAGGGAGAGCAGGAGAATTTCAGTTGCCTCTTTCCAGGGCAGTTGTCCCCCCACACTCCAGCTCACAAGAATTAATACAAACCCAACACATCCTAGCAGGAGTAAAGAAAAGCAAACAAACCCCAAATTTCTCTTTCAAAAATGCATTTCAGACAAAGAGCAGTGGAATTTTCCCATAGCCCTGAATTTCTGGCTGCAGCACTAAACTTTCTTCATGTGTGTTATGACAATTCCTGCTGGAATTATTGACTTGGATTTACAGAGATGCCAGCTGAAATTATTTTATTTTTTCATTTCAGAATGCTGAAAACAGTTTTGCAAGGAATTGGAACAAAACCTACAATGAGTCAAACTGCAGTAGGATTCTGGCAGAGTTGACATCCCTGTCAGCTGAGCAGGGATCAGGGCAGAGGCTGGAAGGCCCAGGAATGGCACAGAAAGATGGATCTCCTGTGCTGCTGAGCTTCCTGCAGACCCTGGGAGATTCCCCAGTTCCACATTGCTTCCATCCTTCCTATGGGAAGGAGAAACACTGCAGCCTAGGAGGAAATGAAACAGCAATTGTGGTGGGAACCTGGGGCATCTCCTGGGGCTGAGCACTTCCCACAGGCCTCCTGGGAACCCTGATGGCCAAAATCCTCCATTGTGGTCACTTTGGAACAAAACTGAAGCAATCACACAAGGAGGGGGGGAAAGCTGAGGTGCAGAGACAATGAATGAATAGTTTGTGTAATGCCATGCCAGGTTTGGGGTGCTCTGAGGGATGCTGGGGACACCTGACCCATCTCTCCCTTCAGCCAGAAATGACTGCAAGACATCAGCAGCAGCATGTACACATATACATCACTGAATAATATAGATGCTTACACATTTTCTGTGCCTCCCTCTAAAGCTTGATGGTGAGAAATAAAACATAAACAAGTCAGACAGCAAGCTCTGCTCTCCTCTTGATTAGCAAACATACCTATCACTTCAACACAATGGGGGAACAGAGCTTGTTGGCTGCTTGGTGGCATTACAAAGTACATCAGCTGCCCTTGAACAGGAACAGTCACACTTAAAACAGCTGCATTAAAACTGTAAAACATCTTCCACAGACCAGAGGGAAGGAAAAAAAAAAAGAGAGAGAGAAAAAAAAATCAGTATTATTCTTATTTTGTAGTACAGACAGAGTAGGTAATGAAGAACTCTGCAGTACAGAATTCCTTTTCACTCATGTGGAACTGTCTCTGGAATGTAAGGCAAATTAATAACCTGTAATTGGAGGGGCACACAGCCCGTGAGGAACTAGCCAGAGGTCTCCTGGTCTTAAGCACATAACCCAATGGGCATAGAGCAAAGTAAAATATAGAGATTTCCTGATGAGACAGTCAATCTACATGTTTTAAGGAGATTATGAAGCACAAGAGCTTTGAATAATCAATTTCTTTTCAACATAAGCTTGTGTGAGTTTCCAACTCTGAAAGTTGGGGGAATGAGACTCGAGAGAGATTTTACTTTATCATTAGAGAAGTGCAAAGGTAAGTGTCTTTTAAAAATTACAATGTGCTGCTGCAAAGAGATATCCAGCCTAGGTAAGGTGGGAGCACATCTCTATTAGAGAGAGAAATTGAGGCACAGGGGTAAAATTCACCCCTCAGAAGTAAAGCTGCAGAGCCCCTGAGCTGCAGTGGCTCCTGAGGGCATCAGGCACAGCTGAGGACCACAGCAAACCTCAGGCAGGGAAGGGCAGCAGAATGAGGCCAAACCAGCTCCAGATGGAAATGCAATTTGTCTGTGCCTACACCAACCCACACTCTGTGTCTCCTTTATCTCCCAGCCTGTGTCACCACGTTAATGATCAAGACTACAGCCCTGAATTGGCAGCTGTGGATCTGAGAAGTGATTTAATCATTTCAGGGGTTTGATCAGGCAGGGAACAAGGTTTAAAGTGCTGCTGCTCGTGCTGGAGCTGCTGTGTGGACACCCAGAGATTTTCCATCTCTAGGGCTGTAAATCAGCACCTTCCAGCAGAACATTTAAAAAATAAATTTACTTCTCAGAGCTTCAAAGGTTTTCACAGGTAAAAAAAAGCACCTTTTTTATTCAGGTGCTTCTCATGAGAAGTACGTCCTCCTGAACTCACAGGAGTGTGGCCCATTAGCTCTTCCCCAATCCATGGATCTGCAGGGCTAACAGAACCCCGGATCAGGCAATCAGTTACAAAATCAGGCAATCAGTTACAAAATCACACCATCTGCTCCAGACAAAAGTAATAGAACATTAAAGGCACAGTCTGAAAGGGGGAAAACACCACTTGAGAGATCACAGGGCACTATTCTCCAATAACTTCAATGCTGTCAGTGCTCCGAGCTATACAATTATCATATTTAAATTGATACCTCCTCCGTGTATTTCCCTTTAAAACAGACTTTTGAAGGGTATCAGCTCACTTCTCCAAACCTATAAAACCTCGATTCTAAGTACAGCAGAAATGCATTTACAGATCCAAATTCTGTCAGCTTTGTGCTCTAAAAGGTCCTTTTGACAATACTGCCCATCTATGCTTTATCCTGCTTATAGAGATTTTTTTTAGCAAGGTCTGAAGACTTTCACAGTTAATTCAGATGCCTGAGGCTTGATCCCAGTAGTTGACAGGTAACATCTTGTCCTGAGTACAAGCTACTGCCAAATGCTACTTTCCTGAATTGTCCACAAAACCCCAAATTTAGCAAAGCATGAGATTTCCTTATTTCACTGCTCTAGAAACTCTGGATGATTCACAATGAGTAATTCCCTTTTTCTACTCTGTTTTCTTGCCCACGTAAAGGTGCTGAGAGATGGTATCGACTGAGATTGTATAAATTGGTTTTTAATGTGTTTGAGAATGATTTCGCAGTGATTAACCATGGCGTGGGCTGATCGATAATTCCGGCTCATCCTCCGCGGGTGAGGACGGGCAGGGCTGCGTGCAGCCGGCCCCGGTACCGTGAATAAGCACAAGCCCCGGGCCGAGCGCGCTGCAGCGGCACCGGCAGGAGAACACCGGGCTTCGCCTCGCTGAGTCGGGAGAGGGGCTCGGCTCCTCCGGGGGGAAAGTCCCGGGAGGCTCCGACCCCACCACCCCGAGGATCCTCGGGAGAACAGGGGGGCTCCGGTCCCTATACCTGGCAGGCTCCTGAAGGGTCCCGGGGGTCTCAGCCCTGCGGTCCCGCAGGATCCCGGAATGATCCCGGGATGACCCAGGGGGTCTCAGCCCCGCAGGATCCCGGTGCTCCCGGGATGATCCCGGCTCTGTCCCGGGGCTCTCAGCCCCACGGTCCCGGGATGGTTCCGGGGCAGTCCCAGGGCTCTCAGCCTCGTAGGATCCCGGTGCTGTCGGGATGGTCCCGAGGGTCTCAGCCCCGCGGTCCCGGGATGATCCCGGCTTGTCCCGGGGCTCTCAGCCCCGCAGGATTCCGGGATGCTCCCTTTGGTCCCGGGTCTCTCAGCCCGCAGGATCCCGGTGATCCTGACGGTCCCGGGGCTCTCAGTCCCGCAGGATCTCGATGCTCCCGGGATGGTCCCGGCTGTCTCGGGGCTCTCAGCCCCGCAGGATCCCGTTGCCCCCGGGCTGGTCCCGGTGCCCCCGGGCCGGTCCCGGCGCTCTCAGCCCGGCCCGGCCCGTTGGCCGTTCTCTGTCGCCACCCCGCGGTCACGGCGGGCAGCGCAGCCGGTCCCGCCCCGCGGGCAGCAGCGGCCGCGGCGCCGCTGAAATGTCGGGAAAAATTGGGAATTCGGGGAAAACGCGCCCGCTCCGGACGCTGCCGAGGCCTCCCGAAGCCCTGACAGCGCCGGGCTGGCACGGAAGCACTGGAAGCATCTCCGGTTCTGCCGGGTTCGAAGAAGGGACAGCAAACAGCGGCACCGGCGCGGGTTCGCACCCTGCGAGCACAAGGCGGGCGGTGATCGATCCATCAAAGGGACCATTCCTACAGAAACCCCGTCTCACTCGCTGTTTGACACTGCTGAGAAGGGCTTCTGCGAGAATTGGAGTGGTTCTTTTAATACAGTAAAACAAATAATGTGATAAAATATTTAATTTCTGCCTCTAACATATTTTTGGTTGTTAGTATATATTAGAACAAGTTGTTCCTTGATTTTTTTTTTTTTTTTTGCTTTTTTAGGTTTTTGGTAATTTAAAATAGGAATTAGCTGTAGTAAAGTGGAAATGTTACTATTTCTAAAGCAGGTACAATCCCAAATTATCAATAATATATAATCATAAACAAATTGATATTTTTATTTCTTTTTCCCCTTTTGTTTTTACAGAGAGACTACAGTACAGTTACACAGAGAACAGCTACACTTCAAACCCACTGGACTCCTCATTTCCATTATCAACCAAGTTCCTATTTCCTCCTTATTTCTAAAAGCTCAGCTCTGCCAAAGAACACAGTGCAGAATTTGACCTACAAACCATTCTTGATAAAGGGTTTATTTCATTAAAAAATGAATAAATTGGTCTGACAAACAGGGTGAAAAACATTGTGGCTTTTTACACCAAATCCTGCTTCCCGTGGGATGAGAAGGGAGGGTGCTCCTGAAGGGGCTCCTGATCCCTGCCAGGGCTGCCTGCTGCCAGCTCCTGCTCCAGACCCCCAGAGTGGGATGGATCCTGCCCTGGGCTGTGTCTCCCCTTCTCCTGACACCTCCCAGCCACATTAAAGGGACATTTAAAAATATAAAAGGATGCACAAAAGCTGTTTCATCTTTTCCTTGTCAGGCTGTTTCATGCAGCAGCCTGGTTCTGTTTGTATCACACCCCGTGAAACAGAGCCAAACCCAGAATTTTATGTTAAACTCCAAAAAAAGGGGGATGCTGACAACATGCAAGGTGCTTTTCCTTCTGGCTTTTGAATAAAGATTCCTATGATATCTCCACCCCAAACTCAAAACCACACAGAATTCAGGGTAGCAGCACTTAGGTGAGGAGACAGTGCTGCAAGGAAAGGAAAGGAAAGGAACCCCCACTTCCCTACATTTTAAAGAATAACTGTCAGCAATGAAGATCAATATAAATATAAAAGATTAATACTTCACATTTATATTGTACTTTGCTGTTTAAATGCCCCTGACAACCCAAATGGCCAAGGGCCACATCTTCACTCAAATCCATGAGGGTTTGTGGCACAAATACTGGAACACTGATCCTCCAGCAACAGCAGGAATGGTGAATATCACTGCAAAACCATTTTACGAAGGCAGGATCACATCCATGAACTGACTGATTACCACAATTGCTCCAGAAAATAACTGCACTCCTCTCTTTCATCAAATCACATTTATTTTGCCTGGTCTGGCTTCCAGGGTTGGCTTTTTGGGGTGGATTTTTTGGTTGCTTTGTTTTTACTCCTAAGTGAGGTGGCCTTTAAAAATATCTTTGTAGATCAAGGCTCACTCCAGCTCTGACTATCTGCCAGACAGATACACCAGTCTGGATTGTGGAATAAAGAAAAATACATTCTAGATTTTCAGATAAAGGAAAAGGGAATTCTGATTTATCATCTAGCAGTGATTCAACACATGAAAAAGTAAAATTCAGGGAAGAAAATTACAACCTACTGCCTCTATGTCTGCATTTAAAACTTTCTGTTCTACAGCCTTGCATCTTATATAAAAATATGGCCACCTAAAAGAGAAAATAAAAAAAATAAATTTTTATTATGTTCTCTTGACCACCAATTTTCTCCTAGTAGGAAAAAAGACTGCTACCTATTTTCCATAAAAAAACCTTTGTAGCAGTCCCAGAGGAAAAGTCAAAAGTTTGACTTGAAAAACGGAGCTACTTCAAAAGCATTGTCAAACAGAGGTGAAGGTTTCTTAAAAATGCATAAATTAAAGCCTGGTGTATTCATAAATATCTCTGTAACTTTGCACAGTTTATTTGTGAGCGAGGTGCACATTTAGGGGAGCTACAGAATTGCTGTAAAACTAACTTAAATAAAGTAGAAAATCGATTTGTTTATTAGCTCCTGTTTGGACTCTGTGTGTGTGTGTGTGTGTGAAAAATGAAAGAAAAATGGAGAGTTTTTTTTCAATAATAAAAAGGGAGTTGCACTGCAGGGCCCCTAAAGCTTGTGAAAAATTAAACTCGACGGATTCAAACTGTCCTATTTCCACTTCAAAAGAGAAGAGGCACTGAGCTCTTCCCAACTTATCTTCAAACGCCCAGCACCCTAGAAAGTTTCTTTAAAAAAAATAAAGTCTCTAGTTCCCCCAAGCACTGTACCCGTTACTGTAGCTGCTGTCTCTCCCTCTTCTAATTATACCCATGTGAGTCTATTAATCAACTTGTAAATTATTTAGAGAGCCATGCGCTGTCTTCAGCCAGTACAAACACACTGCATGCAAAGGCTTGCTGAAAACCAATGGAGCTCCCAAAGGGTCTGTGCAATGTTCAGACAGCTTGCAGCTCTTCAGTACAGCACTCTTAAAAACAAGAAATAAAACTGAGCTTACCCCCTCAGATATCGAGATTTACTCGTCCTTTCAACTGGGAAACTCTCGGTGAGTTTTTAACAAAGAGGAGCTGCTCTATTGTCAAATCTGTGTTTCAGGCTCAGTGATGAGAATATTAATTTGATGTCAAAATAAAAAAAAAACAACAAAAACAAACCCACCCTCGACAGAGCAAAGTGTTTTCAGTGAGACTGTGATCACAATCACCAGGGGACCCCCAACTTTCAGAGGCTGCACCAAAAGGCACCCCTTTAAAACCACTGCAATTTAAAATAAGGGGAGATCTGGGTTTGTACAAGTAATAGTTTTTATTAGAAAACAGGAGAAATTAGGGAATTCCAGATTTTACCCCCTACGTGCAGACTGCCACTGGGGACAGCTTCAGATATTACAACTTAAAAAGAAAAAACAGAAAAAGGGAGAGGAAAAAACCAACACAGATTGTGTGTGTTCAACTCTAACAGGCTGCAAACAGTGCAACGTTATGGGTGTTCCATGAATCAGTTCTCTTACCTCCTGAATCTTCATTTTGGGGGGAAAAACCCAATCACCCAAACTAACAGCAGCTCTCCCAGCTGAAAACCAGAATCCTACTGGTTTGGGAGTGGTTTTTTTCCTTCATCCTGCTTTCATGTCATCTCACTTTTCTTGGCTCTATTTATGACAGAGATATTAATTAGCAGGGATCACTCCATGCTATTTCACCACAAAAACTGGACAGAATGACATGCAGATTCCAACTGACTGATGACCTTCCCTATCTTTGTGATGCCCCCAAAATGCTTCTGCTTGTTCTTTCATTAATACAATGCAAACATCAGGGACATTTAGGTGGGGAAATCAAAAATGCTTTCTGCATTTTTGTTTTTGTTCTCTCAGGGTATCAAATTCTGACAGACATCTTTAAGATGGTGAACAAAGATCATGCAGATGGAACTTTTAATTCATGTTTGTTTCAGTGAGACATATCCAGCCCTGCTCAGAATTGGAGCAACCTGAGGACAGGAATTCTGTTTAAAGGTCTCCTTCAGGCCTGTGGGGTCTCACCTGTCCAGGGGAGGGCCAAGTTTATGGAACTGCCTCCTCAGAACATTTCAGAAGGAATCAAACCAAATAAATTAATTTATGGCACTTGTCTTGCTGCCTGTGGGAAGGTCCTGGCCACTGCACTCACCTCTTACTCCACTTCTTCCCAGGCTGCCCAAGCAAATGGTGAGTGCTGAATTTAGCATCATTGACCAAGAGTTAATCTAACTGGAGTTAGGGACCAGAAGATTTGGCTTAGCCTCCAGTGCTGGTGATTTTCTGCCCAGGGTATAGTTAACAATAACTACCCAGTACTAACTGAGACCACAACTTCCTAAAGGAACAGTCTCTGCATTTCAGACTGGTTGTCCAAAGCACAGCTCAGTGTTTATGACAGGCAGAAAGCTGTCAGGTTACTGAACTTATCCCCAAAAATGCATTTTTCAATATCTAGTGTGCACCTATTGTAGACTAGAATGTCCTGGGAATTAAAAAATTAATGGGCTCAAAAATATCTATGCTGCCTTCATTAGGTAAAATAAATCACTGAGGATTTTGACAAAAAGCAGGTCTTTAGGAGACAGCCAAAATCATAAAATACAGACAATGGGAACAGTGGGTTGCCTTTTGGGGTGAAGAACAGAATTATCTGGGCTGCTCCTGAAATACATGGTGCATACATGAAGCAGCAGCACAGGAAAACCAGCACAAAGAATGTGGATGGATCCTAAAAGCCACGAAGAATCTGGGTTAGCCAAGCAGAACTGGAGCCTCAAAAACTCAATAACAGTCAGCTCTGAGCAGGCAGGGCTTGGAGCCTCCTTGCAGCACCACCCCACGCCCTGTTGGCACATCCTAAATGGCTAATTGTGTGCAATCAGTGCTGTCCACTAGAAGGGAAACACGCTGAGATCAGTCCCCTGGGGCAGCACTTTAAGAATATATGAGGCATGTCCTCGAGATTTTATGGCACTGCTTTCGTTTTGACAAGTAATGATTTGAGAACAGCATTTTCCCTGGTCTGCCTTTGGTTCCCCTGCTCTGTGCAATGTCACTTGCAGGATTCCCCACCCACAGGAACAGCCAAGCCTCTCAACAACCAGAAATGCAATGGAAAGGCTGAAGTTCTAATTGCTTTTCCACTTCCAGCACTGTCTGCTATTGGCTACACAGAGTTTTTGCAAGGGAGATTTTCTGGAAATTATCAATAGTCAATCTCAGCAGGAGGATTTTCCCCCTGTTTCAACCTGGGCTGCAGCAAGAGAGCAAAGATGCAAAGATTCTTTGCCCACCTTTCCTGTTCAGTACCCTGTGTTATTCCATTTTCTCCAAAGCCTCTTGTGAGGGCAGTAATGAATTCTTGTTAGTGTTTACTAATGTAAATTCATTCTTTGTTATCCCTGGGAGAGGAGGATTAGCAAAATGACAGAACTTATTATTTCTGGTTTTGCTGGATGATATTTATCTTTATTCAGCCCTTAATTTTGTGCTGTGTCCCACCAAATAAAATATATATGTGCATATCAGCAAATCTAAGGGAGAATTTTTAGCATAATGCACAGAAATATAGTTATGATTCCTATTAATATTCAGAAGTGTTGTACAGCTTTATCTGTGCATGCTGTATTAAAAAAATTAATCTAGATCTGAAATAATTTCTAATTTGGAGGAAGAAAGGAATTACAACTTCAATTTCATTTTCCTGAAATGAAAGCAGCTCCCTTGGACTAAGGATGTGCATATTTTTAGGACTGGTTAAAAATTATGATCTGTGCAATTATTTTACCCTACTGGGAATGCATCTCCTTTAAGGAACTTTAATGGTTAAGATGAAGTTTATAAAACACACAAAGAACATTTTAGTAAAGGAAGCTCTTAAAGGAGCTATCTTGGAATAAAAAGATCATCCAAACTCCCATCTCAGCCATAAGTGAAATTTAGAGAGTGAGGTATTTACAATCCTCCTCTCCACAGAGATGAGCAGACAGTGAAACTACAGCATGCACACAAGATTCTGAAATTAATGGATACCATGAAAGTCAGGGCTAGAGCTTAAAAGGATCTGCCTGTGGGAGTTAAACTGCACTCAAAACCAGCCACATCCAGGTCAAAAAGGGAGGAATTATTGCCACACCTGGATCCACTGCACAGCTCACTGAGATCTCCTGCCTTTGAGTTAAATGCTCATTCTGGGTAACTCAAACTCAGATCTCTCTGCCCATTCCAGAGGGCCCAAATTTCCTCTGTCAGGCTGCAGAGATTCCCCAGAGCAGCTCCCAGTGGTGCTGGGAATGCTCTGAGCTGGTGACTGAATTAGGGATAAATGCAATCCATGCACTGGAGATGGAGCTCAGAGTTAAAATCCTTTACCCTGTGCCTTGGTAAAGTGCCTGACAGGGGGATGGCACCCCCAAAGCTGCCAAAAATCTTTTGGAAAAGTCCTGAATCTCTGGGTTTGCTATCAAGGGAACCCTGATTAAACCTCAGTCAATTTTTAAAAGCTCATTTTTCAGAACTGTCTAATTCAGCCTGAGAATTAAGCTGTTGTGCAAAAAACAAAGGAGATTTTCAAGCTTTTCACCTTACCATTGCTGAAAATAAAGGACAACAAAGATTTCTCTTTGCTCTGGGGGGCTTTGCTCAAAATTCCATCAATACTGGAGTTTAACTGAGATTTCCCCATTTCAGCACAATTGTCTCCTGGTGTTTGCACCACTGGAAACCATTTGGGCTCTTGCCAGAAGCAGCACTGAAAGTTCCTCTTCCAGGCCATTGCAATTTGGCAAAATAAACATTCTTCCACCTTGCTGCAACATCCTCCTCCTCTTTAATTACAGATATTCTCTGATTTCTAACACCACCACACACAGACAGCAGGACAACTGTAACAGACAGACAGGTTTAAGCTCACAGTATTTAGGATTTATCTGAAATCCCTGCAGAAACTTCCAAAAGCAAAGTATACCCAACATTTGTCATGGCAGTCCCCTCACACAACCAAAAATGTTGATAGAAATGAAGTACAAAGAAAGTTTAAGTTTAAAATATTTACATGAAAGTAGAAGAAACTATGGTAGCATTCTAAAATTCAACATAAATAGAAAATGAAACACAGTATTGTTGTGCTTTGAAAGCAGTTGTGTGCTTTAAAAACTGTTTGAACTGATACCAGAATTTTAATTTAGATTTAATTAGAGATTAAAACATGGGATTCAGATTTCAGAATTTGCACAAGAAATCTGAATTTTGCTGGAACAGTGAATATTTGCTTTGAGGAGATAAAAATCCCCTAAGAAATCCAACTTCTGTTACAGAGTCCTACAAATCCCATGGAATAAATGGAATTAATTGACTTTCAGGCTACTCTGCTTAGAACCTGACCAACAAAAATTCACTCACAGTTTGGTTTTTGCTACAAATTTGTAACTACAGTGTAATGAGACAACAATGTGCCCTACCTGGGTATTCACTGTCAATGTAAGGCTTAACGAGTTCTCCAAGTTTTGTGTTGTCTGCAACAGCTTCCTTTAGCAGTTGCCCACAGCAAACTAACAGGAAGGAAGAACAAAAAAGACACAAGGTTAAATTTTAAAAAGGAGGCAACAAAGAAAAGAAAAGAAAAGAACCCAGAAGCTGCATACTGGAATAAGGTCACTGAATAAAAGAAAAGTTGTATGTTTTTTGAGTTTGTTGTTAGGGTTTTGTTGGGTTTTTTTTGGCCAAGCAGAGTGAAAAGCAAGGAGAGTGAGGATGTGGAATGGAAAAAAAAAAAGAATATATTTGGCAAAGAACATATTAAAAATGGAGAGAATGATATTAATCAAATATATTTCTGAAATAACAACTCAAGGGATTGCTGGTGGCTTCCACTTTTTATAAAGTTGTAATTACTGAATAAAGTTCCAGCTGCTGAACAGCATCTGGAGCACTCTGCTGGAGGTGCAGCACGATGCTCAGCTCAGGAAGGGCCTCCCTGGATCACTTAATGATCATGTAAGGATTGCATTTAAAAACCTGTGCTAATGCAATATTATCATTGATTTCAAACACACACAGAACACCAGGAGATGCAGATCTCAGCTTTGAGCCAGTTCAGCTGTACATGAAATATTCCTGGTTTGGCCTTGGAGAGCACTGGCTGCCCAGGTAGGGAGGGAACCAGGACACAGAGAGGTCACACACAGCAGAAATCCTGGTTACAACTCCAATCTGGTAAAAATATTAGCTATAGGTGCCCCTGGAGATTATTCAATTAATAATCCTAAATTGATTCCTCTCTCCCTGGAATCAATAGCAGTGACAGGCACTGCCTTTGATGGGAGAGGATGGAGCCCTTTAATCAGTTTATTGCTGTTAATCACACTGCCAGGCCAACAGGAGTGAGAACCCTCCCCCAGCAGTGCTCCTGGGACAAAACTGATAAAATTCAATGTTTGAGTGACAATTTGAACAGTCACCAGTTGTCCTGGAGAAGCAAATTCAAATTCATAATAAATAGTGTAAAAAACACAACAGAAACTCAGTGCACAGCCCCCAATTTAAGACACCTAATGAGTACACACCTAAATTCAATCCAATTCATGAGACTATTTAAATATAGATTTAAATTTTTGAGCCTGAGCTTCAAGCCCAATAGCCTAATAGAAATAAAGTGTATGCTGAATATTATTCTGAAAATGATGGTCTTCCAGCTCTGTATTAAATACTTAATTCTTCTAATATTTGGGTAACAGAATACTTAAAATAAAATTCAACATATGGGTAAAGCACTGGTGATGATTTTTAATAAGAAGACTTGCAACTCTCTCATATTGTAGTTACTTTAGAAAAAAAAATGCAAATTTTGACCTAGATGGAACACTATGAAATCTGCATTTTTAGAAAAAAAAATTGAAAAAAAAATTAATAAGGACAATAATTTTTATTACATTCAAGCATGATTTGTTTTCTTTAAGCCAATTCCACAATTAATAAAAATACAGCTTTGAATAAATCTACAAATATTTCGTTTTTCACATGATATTTTAAAATACATCAATGGCACAATAACTGACAGCAGAAATATTCTATCAAAACTGCCTTTTGCTTAACTAACATGATGTGACTAATCAGCAAATTTTCAGCTACCAGACATTTGTTTAAAATTATTTATGATCACTCCACTGCTAGAAGACACTAAGAACATGGAAAATACTGCACTGATCCTATCACCAAGATGCACTTTTATATACATAAAATATAACATATTATATTTATATACATATATCTATAGAATATGTTCTATTAGTATTTAAATGCTAATCATGAACAAGTCTTATGCAGAACTTTTTGGACTTCCTTTACAGAAGAAAGATGATGCACTTTTAACTAATTCCTTCATTTTCTCACACATTACTTGAACTGTGCAGAGCCTGAGACCTCACTAAAGCTCAGAGTGAATTCTATTTTAAAAGTGCCCCAATTTTGGTCAGAGAGCTGAAACTGAAATCATTCCTCATGATCCACTGATCCACAGAAGAATTCAGAGCACTGCAGGAGTCTAACAATAAAAAAATACAGATGTAAAAGCGATAAAAAATGATGAAATGATGAGTAAAAAAACCTTAGAGCTGGTTTGTCACAGCATATAATTTGGTTTACACTTCTTCATTCAAATACTTCTCACTTCCCTCAAAAAATTGACATCCCCAGCAATGGACAAAGAAAGACATTTTATAAGCAAGTAAGAAAGACAGACAGCAAAAGATAAATGATCAGAAAGAGAGAAAGGGGGAATTGAGCAAAGTGCATGTTTACTGAGAACTTACTGTTGACAACATCATATTTCTGAGCTATTAGTGCAGCCTGCAGGCTCTTCCCACTGCCTGGGGGGCCAAGGAAGAGAATCCGGGGTGTGAAGGGGGCAGCAGATCTGGGCCGGCTTTGGACAAAGGCAAGAACTGCAACAGGGGAGAAAGGCAAAAAATCAACCCTTTTCTTTAAAAAAAGAAATATAATCATTCATTAACTACTCTCTTCTCAAAGGTAAAGAATTAACCCATTTCTTTAAAAAAAAAATACAATCATTGATTAACTACTGTCTTCTTGAAAATAAAAAAATGTTGATCATGGTTTATTTTATCACTCAAACATCCAGACTCTGCACCCAAAATCAGGACACTGATAGAAAAGTGTCCTGTCAGCAATTTACTCTGAGGCATTTTAGAAATCTCACTATCATTACACTCCTCTGTCTTTCATCAGTGCCTGTCAAACCATTTTAAAGAGCAGATTCAATTAATAATTGCTCTCATACCATGTTGTTTTTAGCAGAAGTAATTTTTGCTTGATAGCTACAATTTTACCATGCAAATTATAGAGGGCTGTAATTACATTTAATACTTTCTGCAGTTTCTGAACAAATATTTAAGTGTAAAAACTTGGGATGTTAAATTAATGACATTTATCCAGCTGTGTGTGATTAAGACTCCTAATTACAATATTCCAGACTTGTAGCACAGTGTGTCATGACACTGCTCAGCCTTGACAGCACAGAGCTGAGTGTGGATGCTTTATTCTTTTACCCATCCTTTTTGTGGAACTTGTAAAGAATATTTGAGCTTCTCTGCCTGATTCCACTCATTTGCTGGACACCATCCTCCTAAATTTTGCTTCAAGCAGGGAATAGCACCTTCAGGTTTGGAAAGACCAGGGGGCATGTGAAGCATCATCAGCATTGCCACATCATAGAGACCTGGACTTGGTTACAATCCCAAAAGAGAACCTGAGAGATCACCAAGAAGCCAAAAGCTGTCACAGCATTGGCAGTGAGGACAAATTGGGATTGTATTTGGACACAGCTGTGCTCATTTGATGGCTGAGAATGCCAGAGAAGGGAGCAGCTCAAGCCACACTTGTGACATCTTTTGGTTTTTCCAGGGACCAGTCAAATGCCAAAGCTAAACTTTCTGGCACTGATTCCACCTGCCATGGTTGGCCATGACCAAAGCAGCAAGGACACATCTGCACAGGCTCTGATTCCCCTGGGATTGCAGTGGACACAACTAAAGGTGAGCCCAGATGAGCTACAGCCTCTCTCAGTTTTTCTTCAGGTCCAATAAAAGACTCTCTAAAGAGTCCTTGTAATAAAAAAATCATTTTAGGCTAAGGAATAGGACAAGCTTAAACATGACTGTTTGTATGAGTCATAAAGCTATATTAAAAAGCAAAGGATTGGTGGGGAACACCCTGAGATCAGGATTTTAGGAGCCATTGTCAAAACATTGCTCTGTACCAACAATTTCTCAGGGAACCCTCCCTTAGATGCTTTGGTATGATTAGAAAATATTTTCTAATAAAGAAGCACCTCCAGCAAACTCCAATTTTTACATCACAGCCCTAAAGAATGGAGAAACCAAAACTGCAGCCCCATGGGGTTGTATCCATCCCTTGCTGCAGAGCTGGGCTCCTGCACTGCCACACTGCATGGGTGCCATTCCCACATCAGGGCAGCAGCAACTGAACTCAGTCCACAACATTTCATAATTGTGGGAAACACCCCACAATACTGCTCATTTTTATGAGAGCTCTTTTTAAATAAAACATCTAGCTGGGGCAATAAAAATCTAAATAAAAACCCTGGAAAATCCTACTAGAAATTATTGTTTGCTGCATGGCTTCCTAAACCCTGAGTATCAGCTACCCAAGCAGTGCTCCAGTTATTCTGAATATTTTCTACAACCCAGTGTATTGAAAAGCACAAACATTACAGGCAAAGCACCCTGCTTACAAATGATGCTTAATTTGCAGTAAATAACCAAGTTAATTAGGAGTAATGATCCCCTAGACAGTCTCCACATCTAATTATTCTTTAAAAAAAATCTGGCTGCTTGATGCACTGCAGAAAAAAGATCTAGAGAGGATTTTTTCATTCCAGTTTTCAATTTATCTCACTACATTATTAATTAATAATAATTAATATTCAGGCACTCACATTTTTATTTACAATTCAAGGCATGAATTCTTTATGAATGATGATATGAACTTTTAAATTTAATTAAGTAATTTAGAGGTAATTAATGTGGAAATTCAGAATATAAACTTCCTACTTGTTTATCTTAAAAGTGCAGCACTTGTTATGAAAAAAAAAAAGACCTTTTTGAGATGCAAAATTACTGGGATATAAGAGATCATCTGCAGACTGACAGCTACAAAGTGCATCAATTGGTCTTTCTGGCAGTTTCCTTATTCTCTTCTAGAAGGATCAACATTAAAAGTCAGATTGCATTAGAGCCAAGCAAAGGCAAACAAGAACTGATGAACAGGAAAGCTCCCAGCACAAACAGCTTTTAAACAATGAAATGTTCCCAGCTTTGAACGACTCCTCCTTGTTGTTCTCAGACTTTGGAAGGTACTGGCCCTTTGGGAGATGAACAATTGAGCCACAGGGCTCCCTTTTAGAAGAGACACTCACAGAAATGATGGTGACATTTGCTCCACTGAGTCAGCTCTTCCTTGGCAGGACTGTGAGCTGAGAGTTTGCAGTTATCTGCACTTACTCCAGTAAAAGAATAACCAGGAGCAGCCCAAGTGCTGCTCTAGGGAGAGCACAACTCAGCTGGGAGCCATCTGTGTTGCCTAATCCTACAAAGTGACTCTAAGAGCCAGGAACTGGCCCTCAAACAGGACCTGCTCCACTTGCCACAAAGCACAAATTTACCCTGGGAGAGAACATCCACACAGGGCTGGTCTGCATTGATGGATTTCAGAACCTTCTGGTAGATGTGGAAAATCTCAGGGAAGTTTCTGTGATATTCCAGCAGCTTCTTGGACACCTCCTGCTCAGAGAAATCTTCTGGTTTCACCAACCTCAGCTGCACCAGGGGGTCACTTGGCCAGTCAAAGGTTGTGTGGAAAACCTCTACAGGAAACACAGTTAAGAGCTAAGAGCATGAATTAACAGATCTGTAATTAAGAATGTCCCTCTTAATTCTACTCCTCAGAACTGCATGAATTAACAGGTCTGTAATTAAAAATGTCCCTTTTAATTCCACTCCTCAAAACAGCCAACTTGATTTTTCTATTGAGCAATGGCAGGATTTTATCTTGTGATGGATGATTGATGATAAAACTCAACAGACAATACAGAGCTGAGTCGATTTGACAGTTTATTTTATTTAATATAAATGCTTTTATTTAACCTAATGGAAATGATTTTATTTACCCTAAAAGCATCCCTGCACCTCAGAAAGAAAGCAGGGATGCACAGCAAAATTATAAACTCATATGGACAGATCTAGCCTTTAAATATTCTGTACTGCCATAGTCCAGTCTGCAGGCTCAATACTGAGCTTTTTATTTTCCTGTATTTTATTGGCACTGAAAATAAAGGAATGTCAACAAATGCCATTTCCAAGCAGCTGAAATTTATAATTAAAAATTCCTACTAGTTCTTAAAGGACTCCCATTTAAATTTTAATCCCATCAGTAGAACTACAACATTTCTGAGATCAAGCAAGACTGCAGGGGAAGTCAGGAACAGACAATACTGCACCTTGTGTGAGGGGATCAAGCCTTTTCCCACCACTCCTCTCAATCAGCACAGTGTCTGGGGCATAGAGCATAACTAGGCAACAAAAACGAAAAAAAAGGAGAAAAAAATTCAAAAGTGTAGCTCTTGTTAATAATTTGCTTTATTCCCTGTAACTGTTCAGATGTATCCTAATTTTAAAGGTGGTTGAATTTATCTTGAGCATATTTCATTTCCCAGCATTTTCCCTGCAAATATTTTACTCCACTTTTAATCAGAATTTTGCTTCACCTACTAAACAATACAGTGGGATAAAATATCCATGAATGCAGTACCCATGGGCACTAACTGTCCCTATTATCCAAAAAACATCACCAGCAGCAATAAAAATCTGTCTCTGGAGCCTCAGACAGAAGTTCCCACTGAGCACTTGAGACTGATTCTCTTCTACACACAAACATTACCTTTCACCCAGGTTCTTTAGTGGTGAGACCAGTGAAACTGATATTTTTATACATAACCTCACAGAAAAGTGTTCCAACTTGATTAGAAAGCATCAAAAGAGGAAGAACCTGTCAGTTCCCTGGGTTGCTTTTGGCTAATCATCCTTGCAGTTAAACACTGTAATTTAATTACTATTTTCAGTGCATTTGATTACAGGTTTCAAACAAGTTCTTTTTATGACTTTCTTCTTTGTATTAAATGGCTTTTTCAGGCACTTTTCTCCCTATTAAGGTACTCACACAGAGTAAATCTCATCTCCTCTCAATCTTCTTTTTGATTAACTAGACAGACTGAGCTGTAAGATTCTCATTCAGGTCTTGGTGGCACAGATATAATTGTGAGCAAAACTCAACTTCAGATGTTATTAGGTATATTAAAAATACATGCAAGTACTAGACATTAAACATTTTTGCCTAACTCTAGTGCAGTGATTCTGAGTTCTTCATTAACAGTTGAATATCATCCAAATCAAATCCAAAGTGACAATTCATCAAGTTGGATAAATTCTGTGCACTGGCAAGCTCTGCATTTATCATTTCACACTGCATTCCACACAATTGCAGTAATTTTTTATATTTTAAGTGGATCTTTTAGCTATAATTTGGGACAGGTTGCTTCTCCTGTATGGCAAGAGCAGCTGTCAAGGTCTGTAAAACATTCTACCCCAAACCAGCCAGAATCCAGAATCCAGCCCCACTCTGAAAGGTCAAGCTTAAAATCATCATGTTTCCACTTCACTTGGTGAAATTTACATTCCCTAGTTCAACAGAAGCATAAATTTGTGTTTAGCACATGAGAAACTGATTTAGTCTCGAGGATAAAAGCTGATTTTTAGAGATGGAAGTCAGGAGCAAAGTCACTTTTAGCTGCTCAAACCCACTTGGTGCAGGGTCTGGAATTTACAGAGCTCTGATGTGGAAGGAGAAAAGGCTGGGATAGACAGGGCTTAAAATCTCCCAGGTTACCTCAGACTTTCAACCCCACTGAAACCTTGTGCTGTCTGGTGACTCTGTCTCCAGCATTGGTACTGAATTTCTTGAGGATTTTTTGAGACAAACCCTTCTGGTCTTTCCTCCTGGATGCAATCACACACAAACCTTGCACTGCTTACCAACATGCCTAGGAAAAATGCCAGATGATTGCAGCATCCATGCCTGCTCCTGATTTTCAGGGAAGCCTTCCAAAATCCATCCCTATTGAACAAAACCATGAAACAGTTATTGATCCTGGAAGAGAAAAAAACCCCAAAATTCACGCTAAATCTCAGTGCTGTTTACACAAAAATTACCTCGTTCTGATCCTTCCACAGCACAGTATTGCTCATGGATGCTTGTGAGAGAAGAAAGCAAACATGGAGCACTGATATTTTTGTGAAATGCATGCACTGATTCCACTGCCACACAGCAATGGGAACTTATGGATTGTAGCAATGATTTTTTTTTTCATGTTTCAATCTTAAAAATAAAAACAAACCAAATTCTATCTTGAATAAAAACAACCCAAAACAATTTCTACAGTTTTGAAATATTCAAAAGGATACCAAACCACACTGTGTGTATATATTTTTAAAAAAATGGAGCTAAACAAATCTAAAGACAGATTTAATGCCAAGAATACTGAGGAAAATATGCATGCTTTCATTATTTTCTTAAATTATACAGGAAAACTCACAGTAATGGAACCAGCATTCCCAGAGCTAATGAAGCAACAGAGCAAAAGAAAGAAAAAAGAAAAAAGAGCTTTTTGCTCCCTTAAGTCCTTGTTATAGCCAGCTAAGTGTTGGATTGAGCATCTTTAAAAAAACATTTACAGATCTGTGAAATACTGACAGAGAGCTGCAGCCTCACTCAGTTTTTGTCTGATGCAGTATTTGAAATCTAATCCACTTCCCAAGCTCACATCTGAATCTTCTGAACTCTCCCTAATTTATCTGTCAGCTTCCTGAGCACACAAGTCCTTGCTGTTCTATCCCACCCCTCAAAATAACTTTGGGATTCCTCAGGAAATCTGGGAGCTATCTTTGTGCTGAAATAAAGGAGATATTTTAATATTGCATTAGCTGGCAATCATTCTCAGCTCCCACATAAATCTGGTGCTCTGGCAGGGTGGGGACCAAAGGTTCTCCAAGTATTTCAGGGAAATCTATCTCCAGGACTTCTGGGGAGGGAATGGGCCATTCTAATTACACAAGAAAATAGAGCAGACTATTTAAAATTCCTTAATTAGCCTGGTTTCAGGAACATGTCATCCTACTGACAGATGTAGAAAATAGGAGACTCAAGTAACTGCAAGCCATTTTTGCCACTCCCAGTGTTTGCTCTGCCAAATTAGAATGAACCACTGGCTAAGGTCACACAGGTGCTGAGAAATCAATTTATCCCTTGGGACTTGCAGAAGGCAAAGCTGAACAGTGTTTGTAGTGCTATTCCAGGAACTTCAGCACTAGTTTGGAATATACTGTGTACAAAATGCATATATATAGGGCCAGGTCTTCTAGGGAGAAATGGCATCTGAGGTCTGATGGCAAATAAATCGATGCCAATTTACACAGACTACAAATCTGGCTTGTTTTCTCCACTCTGAGTGCAACATTTTTGGAAACTATAACAAAACAAATAAAAAAACCACCCCAAAAATTGCCCCACAAAACCTGAAGTCACTACTGCTTATGGCTCATATCACATAATGTGCAACAGGCAGTAAAAACAATACTATAGCAATAACCAATCCATACTTTAAACAATTCACAGCAAACTTCAAGAGGTTTACACACAAATTTCAAAAGTCCTTAAAGCAGGCAATAAGCAATTTTATAGCAAAAAGTTTGGGCTATTTAGGAAAACAAAGCTCAATAAATATCTCCCTGCAGAAAATATATTTTAAGGCATTAAAAAAATGCAAAACCAACACACTTTACAAAAACAGTGAGCATTTTAGAGCTGATTTCCAAAGGTCTCTGAGTTGCAGGGTATCAGTCAGTCCCTAATTAGAATATATTATCCATCTACTTGACACTTCAGTGAAATGTCTATTCCAGCACAGAGCTGCAGCTTTGTTCAGAACAGGTTTATTGATATTCTGCTGCACTGCCTCTCCATACCCCCAGTGGCTTGGTTCTGTTTTATCACACATCAAAAAGGCCGTATGCTCAGGGCACCCCATGCACAGCTCAGAGCTGGAGGTCTGAACAGCTGCAAGTAGTGTGCTATCACAGGAGGGACAAGCTCCAAGCAGATGTCACAGATAAAATAAAAAAAAAAGAAAAAAAAAGAGAGAGAGAGAGAAGAAAAAAAGAGTGAATAGGGAGTGTGGCTTGGGAACAGAGCAAGAGGAAGGAAGACACAGCAGAGCAAGACCTGACTTAAAATATGCCTATCATGCTTGATGCAAACACTGGTCTTTTTCTGCCCTCCTGACTGTCATTAAAGTGTAATTAAGAACTTCACATGATAAATTTGTTTCTTTAAGAAGCCATCTTTTTTTGGTTCTTGATAGCAGTAACCTTCTATCCAGGCATGGATTGCACCTCATCACACCAAGGGTGGAACAAAGGCTAAAAGTGAGAATTTCCATGGTGCCTGCACTCTGTGGTCACTGCTCCCTCTCTTCCAGATGGGATCCTCCCTTCTTTCCCACATGAGCCCTGCAAACAGAGGTTCTGCTGCTGCCTTAATGCCAGCTGAGCTGCTCCTTGGAGACCCTGGAAAATTAGCAGCAAGGAAGCACTTTCAAAGGCATCACTTTCCTCTCCAGACTTCAGGAATCTGGAGAAAAGGAAATGCTCATTCCCACATGTAAATCTCCTCAGCTATGATACCAAGCCCACAGACTTTCACCCTTTCCACCACAATAATATTGTCTTGAATATTTAAGTTCCCTCCAGTTATTTGACCTGTACCTCCTCCATATTTTTTTTCAAATTACCAAATCCAAAATTTACACTGCCTTTGAATAAAGAAAAAGAAACAGCAGAAAGAAATAATGCTGAATTATGTGGCACATCAGGAAAAAAAAATCTTAGCTAGAAGCACAAAGGTCATGAATAGAGATGTTTTTAGGAAAACAAGTAATCACAACAGTTTTTCCACATTATTATTCAGTGGTTTTGAATAAGTATTACATGGTTTTCACTCCCAAATAAAGAAAGGGGTTAGAAAATAAAACACACATCAAAAAAAATAATATCAGTAATGGCTTTGCCAGTAGGGATCTAAAATTCTGGAGATTTTCAGAGCACAGCAGACTGAGCAGTGCAGTAGAAATCCTGACAGCCCAGCTCTTGCAGCCCATCAGCATGAGCAGTATGGATGATGGGAAATGCTCAAACCTTGCCAAATTTCCAATTAGAAAGGAACCTCTACGCCCCACATTAGTTCTGTCAGTGGAGCAATGTTTTAAAAAATTCCATTCTTCTCAGAAAACAGAAAATGTGGTGAACAGGCACATTCTCTCCCAGGATAAATCTTTGTACCATCACTTTGTTTGCATGGAATTTCACAAAGCAAATATTATTACCTTTAGCTACCAAGGTAAAACCAAACAGAGCCAAGTGAGGGAAAACCAAACAGAGCCAATCAAGGTAAAACCAAACAGAGCCAATTGAGGGAAAACCAAACAGAGCCAATTGAGGGAAAACCAAACAGAACCAATTGAGGGAAAACCAAACAGAACCAATTGAGGGAAAACCAAACAGAGCCAATTGAGGGAAAACCAAACAGAGCCAATCAAGGTAAAACTAAACAGAGCCAATTGAGGGAAAACCAAACAGAGCCAATTGAGGGAAAACCAAACAGAGCCAATCAAGGTAAAACTAAACAGAGCCAAGTGAGGTAAAACCAAACAGAGCCAATCGAGGCAAAACCAAACAGAACCAACTGAGGTAAAACCAAACAGAGCCAATCAAGGCAAAACCAAACAGGACCAATCAAGATTAAACCAAACAGGACCAATCAACAATTAAACCATTGTTCTCTTTGTCTTCCCTTTCAAGGCCAGCCACAAAAAATTACCAATCTCAACTCATTCTGCCACTCTTTGTGGACTCACTGGCCTAAGCTTGGTTTCTAAAGATCCCAACCCTGCAGGAAGGTGGCTCAGCTCTCCCTCAAACACATCCTGAGCAATCTCTCTCCACTCCATGAATTCCCAGCAGTCAGAGGGGCTGCAGCCAAGCTGTGCTAACCCTGCAAGATGAAAATTCTCTGTATCAGCCTCACAAGTGCCAGGCTCTAACATAATGCCTGCAATAAGTTTCCTGTGTGTGCTGCAAGACCTCCCCACCTGATCCCTCACAGTTCTGACTAGTTTTGTGTTACAAGAACACATAACACAGGGCCTCAGCAGAGCTGTTGATCAATAAAAATGTTCTCCTTAGAGAATGCCAGTGACATCTATAAACCTGTGAGTGTCAAAACAACGGCACAAAAAATCCTGTATTCCTACTGTCAGTGGGATGAAAGCTGCACAATTAATGCCAAGGCAATGACACCACAAGGAGAAATAAAACAAACAGCTGGTGGTACTGTGGTCCAACATGCTGCTCCTAATCTGTGAACATTCTCAGTGAAAACATGCTGACTCATGTTTTGAAAGAAACGGCATAAATCTGGTCAGTGATGTAAAAACCCTACAGCATTAATTCTGTTTGGAGTTACAAGCAGAAAATATTACACTTAAAATGCACAGATCCCCTTTCAAAGGAGAAAATAATTTGTGGTCACTTTGTGTGTATCTATCTATTAATGTAAACATTTTTAATAACCATCACACCTTTAAAAAACAAATAATGTGGTTTTCCTAAAACCAGTTGAAACCTCAGCTGGGTTGATTGCATCCACTCCATTCTTGCTGAATGTCAGGGAAGCTTCAGAAAGGTTTTTTTCCCCCTGGTTGTGTAAGACACCCAGCACTGATTCAGTGCTGCTGGTGTCAACAACAGGAACATAAAATGCAGGCAGGGCTCTGTGCAGCTGTTGGCATTTTAACCACCTTGTCACCTTATTCATACATGACCTAATACTTAAAATAACTCACTGAGAGATCCATCCCTCATTATTGACAGGGGAACTAAAGCCATGCCAACAATTATAGAAAGCTCAGGGAAAAAAAAAAGATGGAAAATAAGGTGGATGCAGCCTGTGGAGAGTGATGGATTTTGCTTGTACACTGACAGAAAAACTCAGGGAAAAGTAGCTGCTGAAAACATATGTTCTTTTAATCAGAAAAAGAGACCTATGTGAAAAAATGAGTATTTTTGAGAGGTTTTAGAGCTCTTGTTATAAAAGAACTAAAAAATACCACACAAATGAACAGGAGAATATATCATGAGTGGTTTTAAATGGGTTCTCCTGTCAGCTGAAGGGCCAAGGTCCTGTGTGGATATATTACAAATAAAGAATACATTGAGTGCTACCAGATATATAATCTGGAGCGCTAAGTAACTATAATGAGTTACAATGAAGTAAAATAGCTCAGCTAAAAAGACCTTCAAGGAAAATCAGACAGACCCATATAATTCAAGCACAGTGAACAGCAATACAAAATATAATTCTGCTTTGCAAACTCAACATTAATAGGTCAATTATACAGTTAGATCTGTAGTGTTTTATGAAGAAAAGTTGATACCATTTAGGATTTCTGCAAATCCCTTTACTTTTTCTTTCCAAGGATCAAAAAAATCATTATTTCAGTCTCCCAGATGATGAAATATGGAGTAAGAAACATGGGATGCCACAGATTTGAACACAACTAAACCTAGTCAAGCTAAGAGTGAAAATATTAATTATTACCCAGAAGACAATATATTCAAATGCAGTGTTTCCTAACACAGGAAGAAAAAAGAGACACAACCAGAAATAGAATTGAAATTAGTAAGGTTAAGACTCTTTTCCTCCCCTTTCCTCAAGAAGAGCCAAAAACCTCAACAATATTGATTTCTATCTATTTTCTGTTTATCTTTTTTGTCCACTCCATCTCTGCCAGTTGCCCCAGGCAATCAACAAAGCTCTGCTTGTTCAGCCTTTGATCATCTCGGTGCTGGAAGATTAGCATATGCATACTCTCATCCTCCCCTTTATCCTGTTAATAAAGCTCCAAACTCCCTCCGCTGATGTTCAAGAAAGCAACTGGCTCGGGAGCCCCGATGATTTGCCCCCATTCCCTGCTCTGCTCAGGACTTGGAATGCTA
The DNA here is from genome assembly GCF_022539315.1 of Serinus canaria. Lineage (NCBI taxonomy): Eukaryota > Metazoa > Chordata > Aves > Passeriformes > Fringillidae > Serinus > Serinus canaria. The sequence continues at coordinate 3,905,263 of NC_066330.1, read as the reverse complement.
AATACCAGGCACGAGTTGTGTAAGTGCTTATCCAGCAGCTCTCTGAGGAGCAATTCTTACTTGTTTGATGCAGTCCACGTTTGACAGACGTTCCTGGATCAGATTGGCCCAAAGCGCGTTGGGAATTTTCTAAAGAAAGAGCACAAAAAAAAAAAAAAAAAAAAAAGAAAAAGAAAAAAAGGGCTGAATATTCACAATGGAGTTCAAAAGGAATTTTACCATGCAGGCACGTTGTGGTTAAAGGTGAAGTGAGATATCTTCTTGGAAATAAAGAAATAAATAATTCCCTGCGAGTCCCGGGTCATTAACATGAGTTAATGACAAAGAGTTAATAAGGGCACAAAAATCAGTGTTAAAGGGAAGCTGAGCACAGAGCATGAATATCCATGGGGGTTTTGCACACTGGCATGGAAGCAGAGCCAAGTTCTGCACACTGACATACACATTGGAGATCAGACCTGCAAAGGGATCCAGAAGAACATCACATCCACAAAGCATCCTTTTAACCACGAGGATCTGACCCCTGACTGCTCCCTGTGACAGAGGGCTCAGCATCAGGGACCTGCCAGCTCTCAGTGACACAAACAGAACCTCAGACACTGAGCAAACCACACAAAGAGCCTGATTTTCAGGAGGGTTGTTTCATAGCTTCAAGTAACTCTCATCACCCAAAAGATTTATTTAAAATGTATTGTGCAGTAGAACTTAGTGTATTTTTAAACTCAGGACTGTGAAATGGGATGGAAACTGCATCTGCCAATATTTTCAAAGTGCTGTTTAGTTCTGTGACTGCTGCTTTGCCCACCTCTAAAGACGTTTTGCAAGAAGGAATTGGACATGTGACAGAAGAACAAAGTTCCTATACAGATCAGACCCCTCAACATTTCTTCCACTGTATTTGATTTCCTAACAAGAAATCAGCAATACTTTCCTTTCCTTCTAAGCTCCACTATCCTGTTAATTTAGGCTTCCATTCTATGCTGAACTTGGTTAAACTCTGAGTCAGCCAGTTGAACTCAAAGTCTAAACTTCTGTCCATGCAGCTCATGACAGCCATTAATCATTTCAATAAATGTCTTATTTAGTCTGTCATTATTGGTAAAAAGAATAATCAGAAAAAAACCAACCTACAATCACATTCTCTACCTCCCAATTAAAATAAATTATCTTTCACTTAACAATGTGACCTTGACTCTCTGTTCCCTTTAGTTCCATTTCCTGTGGCTTCTCATGTCTTTTTCCTAAACACTATAAACCTAAAAATGAGTCTTTCTAGAGGCTGGGAGAGGTAGATAGGGCAGGAATCAGATGCTTGTCTGCATTCAAGATAATCTTTCAACATATTTTTCCAATCTACATATTTTTCCAATCTAATTGCCACTAATTGTTAATAATTAGACAATGGTCTTTTAATAAGACAATTAATTACATTACTGCTCAACTGATCCTGGAACTCATGGCATCTGGAAAAAATATTCTTTGGAGCAACTCCTTTGAACTTCACTTCATACAGTGAGAAAATGTAGCTGATGATGTGGGAAGATTTCATAAAATCATCTTCATTAGATGATGAAACAATTTCACAAGGAGTGGTGGAAATGGTCCCACAGAAGGCACTTTGAAGGAGGGTGGAGAAAGTGCTCCAGCACACACTGCAGAGCCCAGGTGGCCCAGGCAAGCAGGGTTTGCTTTTGTTTATCTCTTTTGTCTCCAGCTCTCAGTGCCTCTCCTCACATCAGCCAACATTGGGGCAGGTAGCAGAGCAGGAGGGAAGGAAATTGCTGGGTTTGTTGAGAGCCAGCAGGTCCCCAGGGTGCTTTGTCAGAGCCTCCTGCAGCCCCTCACTGCTGGAACCTGTCACCTTCCAAAGGGGCACCACGCTGCTCCCAGGGACAGCCAGGGCCTGGCTGCTCCTTTCATGTGTCATGTCAAACCAGGCTGCTCACTGCTGGGGGCTGCTCTCTCAGCCTTGCCAAACCAATTTACACCAAATTTATCCTCCCTTCTCTCCGTGCACTGGTGTTCTTGCTGCTGCCTTTGGAGTGGGGTTTGCTGCACAAAAACAGCCAAGGACACACATTCAGGTATTTCAGTCTTTGAGCTCCTTCTGCTCTCTGTGGCTCCATTCCAGTCTCATTTCCTGGGCAGTTTTCCCCCCACTGAGCAGTGGCCTACAAAATCATTTTCAATAGGCTGCTTGCAGAATGCCTAATTATTCCACTAGAAATCAGGATATCTGGTACATATAAGGCAGCCCATTTATAATTTATCTCTCATAAACACATAAATATATGGTGAGCCTGGGAGATGGGATTGCACTTCCCAGGAATCTGCAATAATGGACAGACATTTGGTAAAAGCCAAACCACACCTTACCCACAGAGCTGTCCCAACACCCAGAGCAGGCAAAGGAAAAGCTGCTGTGGGATTTTGGTCCTGTTCACACCACTTTTCTACCCACGCTGGTTTAATCACTATTTCCATACTTGCTGTAAAACTGTACCCACTCATGATTAATTTTAAACATTCCATGTTATTTCAGGAACATCATACTTCAATTTCCATGCCTGGTCTAATCAGAGTTATATTTTATTTCCCTTTCATAAAATTCCCACACTTTTTTTGTAGGGCAGCTCTTTCATTGGCGTTTTTCTTGGAAGTTTTGCTCTGAAAACAGCTTTAGCTAAAAACTTCTGGCTTCTCCAAACTGGCACCTTGGAGAGAACTGCAACCAAGTCTGAAGAAATCTACTTTAGGATCCTGAGTATCATAAATAGATTTAGTTTGTTCAGATAAATACACATGAAAGGCTGGTCTTTTTTGGACACACAAACCTGAAACAGTTTCTTTTTATTCCTTCTGAGTGGCTTCCCCTGGAACAGATGGGAATGCTGACCATGCATAGTTAAGGATGCCTTGGATTTATTTTTCTCTTCTATTTCTTTTTAAAAAGCACAGGGATGTGACACAACTCTGGGGCAGTTTGAAGTTATTAGGTATTATGCAAACACCTTAAGTGCAATTTAGTGTAGCATTAAGAGCACACCCATCCCATGAACCCACAATTACCACAGTTGTTTCAACTTCTTATTTTATCCAGTTAACAGGAAAAGTGAAACATGCAATAGCTCATCATTAGACTTCACTATAGGAAAACCTGAAGATGCTTCCTATTAACATTATAATAAGTAGAGATGAGGGAATAATTTGCAATGATTTATCCAAAAATGTAGCCTCTTTTTCTGTTCATGGAATATTTATTGGTAGCTTGTGGTTCTTCAATTTACTGAATATTCAAAAATATCTGACTCCTTTTTAGAGTATTTTTACATGCAGAATGATCACATTTTGCTTTGAACACTCAGTATTTAAAATTCACTACCTGAGCTGTGCTCATTAGTAAGTGGCCAGGTATGTGTGGGTGAATGATTGCTTGTCCAACTTGAGAAATGGAGCTTCAGAGAGCAATCATGGATTTTAAAAGTGCCTTCCATGGCTTCCTGTGCCAGGAAAACCCAAATGCTTTCATGGGTGAACACAAAAGAGATGAAAGCTTGGCTGAAGGTTGGTAAAATGAGTGGGTAGAACATGTGAACAAACATTTGCAGAGCTTTTTGCAGCATTTTCCCAGATCCAGTGACATTGGCCAAGTGACCTCAAACTGCCTGACCTCTGCCTCTGGGGCTCATGCAGCCACAGCAGCCTTAGGAGTGAGAAACAATATTAAATTGTGTTCATGATCTTCACACAAGACTCTCCAAAAACCACAGCCTCAGCTCCTGCTTTTCCTCTTCATTTATTAAATTGCTTTGGCCAGGAGTACAACTTTTTAATGCCCTGGTTATAGCCAAACTCATGAAAAAGCTCTTGTTCTATTCCTGAACAGACATTCCAACCTAGAGGAACCCAGGAGCTCCCTCCAAATTCCAGGAGTTACATTCAGAGAAACAAACTCAGATAAAAGAACAGAATTATTTAGTGAAAACCTCCTCCTAGGGTCTAAAAATCAAATCCAAAGGCAAACTGCACAGTGCTGAACCACCAGCAGCCTCTGCTCTGCAGGCCCTCCTCACTACCTGATTAGCCTTGACATTTTTGACTTTCATCTTCCACACCATCCATCTTTTTAAATCAAATAAGCCCAAAAGGACACCCTTGAAAGTGCATCTGTATAGTCTGAAATATGTTAATAATTACAGTAATTAAACCAAAGGGAATTTTTGTTTTAAATTCTCCCCCTCCAAGTATAAATTTATGAACCTATCAAAACAATCTTTAATAATTAGAACTAAGATTTCAAAGTACATATTCTCAGTAAGAATAATTCTATATCACCCCAGCCAAATGCAAACATTTTTGCCAGTGAGTTCAGGGAGTTCAGCGAATTCTTTGCTCTCAGATCTTGAAGTGTGCTACTTGAGAAATCTCCAAACTTCATTTACTTATCCAGTATGGTATTCAATTTTATAAACACTACCCTATTTTAGCCTAATTTTCTAAGGAAAAAACCCTAATCTGTGTATCACACCATCTGTCATCTCAGTAAATTAAAAATCTGTTGGCCAATTCCAATTCTAAATTGGATTTAGCAGGGGTGTAGAATTCCTACAGATAGGAAATTGTTTAAATTTTTATGAAAATGGGTGATAAGGGACAAATTATAAACTCAAACTAGTGGACTTGTTAAAGAAAGACACAAAAAGCCAGACTTCTTCCAGTCTATTTCTCATGGAATTGAACCTTGACACTGGAGAAAGGAATCAGATGCTTCTCTGCATTCAAGATAACCTTTCAATGTGTTTTTCCAATCTGTCACTAATTTTTAATAATAAGACAATTAATTACATTACTGATCAACTAATCCTGGGAGTCATGACACCTGGAAAAAATGTTCTTTGAACATCAATTAGGATACCCCACAATGAAAGGATTTAAAAATCTGACTGGAGCAACTCAGATGCACAGAATTGGGGAAAATTCAACAATCTGAGTCAGCTGCTCCTGCCTCAGCTTGAGAGCTTCCAGGGCTGTCAGGAGCTGACTGGATTGTCATCCTCCTTTTGAGTTAATGCACCAAGTAAGTTATTTGTGTCATGCTACAGAGAAATCAAGCATGCACAACTAAGTAGCACTGTCAGATCAAAAAAAAGTTCTTTGTGTACATATTTTCCAGAGCATTTTGTACCAAAGGAGACCTCAGAGATTAATGCTTATTTTATTGAGATTATAAAACATGCCCAGATAGAAGACACTGTGTTTAATAATAGAATGGAGCATTCTCTACACTGGATTGTGCATTCCTGGATTTTTCCCAGTTCTGCTGCTTGTTCCAAGGTTGGTATTTTCAAAATTTCCTTTACTTTGCATTGCCTCCCTCTCCTGCCCTGCTCTGTGTCCTGACACACCAATGTAGAGCACAGAGAGAAGAGAGTCTTTACTCTCATCTGCTCAACTCAGCAGTGAAAATCATGGGAATGCCACATAATTCCTGTTCTGTGACACGAGAACAACTGTTATTATATTCTCTTACACACCTGGTTTCTTTCTTTATATGCCTTTGCTTCCTCTGTCTGCCTTAATGCTTCCTTGAATAACAAAGTCTCCTGAGAGACACGTATGGCATTGAAATGTTTACAAAGCCACATTGCCTGAGGGGAGAAAAAAAAAATACAGGTTGAAATATTTGGAAAGAAAATGAAGCATTTTTTTTCAGAAGGCTGCAGAAAGACAGAGTTTTCCTTAGCCATACATTTAAGTACACAGACATATATAAGCAACTTTAAGTAGTTTCTTATAAAGATGTTCAAGAGTATCCAGCTTTGAATAGCGACTTTTTCATCTCCTGTACCTTTACACAGAATTTAAAGAAGGAAATATTCTTCCTGCCATGCCCTCACCAGCATCACCTGCTGATTCTGATGTTCAAATGCAACTCTGACCTTTGCATTTAATGGTGCCAGTGGACATGAGACAACTGACCATGCAAATGGAGCAACTCACAGCAGGGGAACACCACAAATGTGTAATTAACTTGCTTCCCCCAGGCTAATTAATCCTGCTAAAAGGCTGGGAAAACAAGGCAGGCAGAATTCTGTTATATTCCAGTAGTTTCACTACCTGAGTGAGCTCTCCCAGGCCTCACTTGAAAACATCTATTGAACCTGTGGTGTAACACCCAGATGTACCCCTCAGGAATACTGCCCTTCGTCTTGTGCTCATCTATCACTTAGATAAATCTCAAAATTCTTTTCCCAGAATAAAATTTTCCAAAATGCTGAGCTCAGTAGAAGGTAAGAGAGTGAGTGGGAAGTGTTACAACACTGAGGGTAAGGTACTCACAACTGTAGTTTTCCCAGAAGCAGGTGGACCAAGGACACAAATTCTTGGAGCTATGGAACAAGGATATGCAAATGTCAAGGTGCAGAACAGCAGAAATCCCCTCCAGTTTCCCACCCTTGTATTGCATAATATCAATGGAGCCAGCATGAAACAATCATTTCAGCTGGAAAGCTGCCTCGGTGGAGATTTCAGGATTGGGCTCCACTGGGAAAAAAAAGGGGAACAGAAAATCAGTGCCACCTGGGTCCTCCTTTAATCTCCATGGTCAATGAGATTAACACTCTAAGCATGCCACATGGAGAGATAGATGAGATATGTATATCTCAATCCATTGAAACACATGGAGAGTTTAGTGCGTGAACCATAAGGTACAAATGTTTCCTTACCTGAGCTTGACTTTTATTCCTGAAATATTGACTCAGAACTAACACATTTCATGATGAAAAAATATTTCAGTTTTTAGTTTCACCTAAATAGGGCTCAGAGAAGATTTAGATAGTGCAGAATGAAGGACTCCCTCACTATGCTTTTTGACAGCAGCCTTCAATTTTTCTAGTCACCATTTAAAATCATTTTCCTCATTTCTGTTTCTTGTGTTTCTCTGCTGCACATCCCTCTCCTTTCCCTGAGGGGGCAAGGTGCAAGAAAGCATCCCAGTTCTGAGGAATTCTTAATCCAGTGCACAAACACAACACAACAGGCATTACTGCCCTGAGCTTTGTTGGGAATGGATTAGAGGCAAGCCAAATAGGAGAAAATGGAGTTGCTCTTAGGAAAGTATTTGGAACTTTTTCCATAAATACACCTTGGGCTGCAATCCCTTCAACTGTCATTTTATATTAACAGCTTTGATGGTTTTTCCCCCTATACCACTGGGAAAAAAAAAAAAAACCTAAATCAGAGTCTGTGCAGGAGGGACTGGTTAGTATTTACTGGGAGTAACACAGGTCAGAGCAGAGGGGGGGATGCACTCACCCAAAAACCTCCTCAGCTCTCCATAACCAAGGGAGATCGTGTCTGATGGGAACAGACAGGCAAGGATGTGAAATGTATTTTCATGAGGCCTTCCATGCACTTAGCAGTTATTGGGCAGGTGCAATTTTTAAACATACATGAAACCCAAATTACAGATTCATCTTTACAAAGTTATCTGACTTGGAAGGTTTAAGAACAACTCCCCCCTTATTGGTTCTTGCAAGTGCAACAGAACTAGTACACAATGTAGAAAAATACTTTAAAAGGATACATCAGCTGTTTTTATCACCTAATTTCTTTCAAATGTAATGTGATTAAATCCTAGGGTTTTTTTAAAATCTAACACCTTGAAACTCCAGCCCGGTACTTAGGAATTATTTATAAACAGCGTCATAAAAGAGTGCTTGGGTGCCAACACTAATCAACTTCTTCAAACCACTTCAAAGAAAATCAAAAAACCTTTCCATCCACAGATCCTTTTGAGGTTTAACTAGGAGCATGATTTAAAATTCACAAGAAAGCCCTTAGGTATTGAAGCTTTAATACACAGCTTTCTTGGACAAACGTTTGATAAAAAACGAAACATACCATTATATACACCATCTCATGCTTTAATATTGCCCAGGGCTACTGTAAATGCTCACTTTGTACTAAATCTGGTTTGCTCTCTGCTTAGTGGCTGGCAGCAGATGGGGCAGTGTAATTCACTGATTTACTCATTTGCACACTTGTAGGACTCCTCTAAAGCCTTCTCCCCAAACATATGACACAGGGGCACTGCCAGGACACCACTGGGTGTAAGGTTTAACCCCTCCAGCCAGCAAATAGTCACTATTTAATACTGCAGCTACATGAAGGCAGGAAATTCTGGGAAATGCCTTTTTCTTTGGTAACAAATCATATTTAATTCTGCATTTAGTCTGATGAGATGTTATGGATTTACTCGTCCGACTAAAGCAAGTTTTAACATTCAACAACAAATTACTCCTTTAGTCAGGTGTAAATTTGGGGTCCTACTCCTATTCCTATTTGAATTCTGGAATAACACAAAACAACAGCTGGACTCACAGAGCTCCATTTAAATCCAAGAGATTTTATGATTAATATTAATACAACAAAATTTGCTTAACTTGTAAGAGAAATCCTTTGTCAAAGAGGAGAAGCACAGGGTACATAGTGAACATTCAGGCAGAACTTTTTTACATTCCTTCAGAGGTTTGAGTGCAAAGGAGGAGCTCACAGAAATGCCACTCGGACCCTGAAAGCCTTTTTCATTAGCACAAACCAAGATACCATGTAGAAAACTTGCATTTTTGAATATGAAAGAATTATCAGTCTTTATGTGGCCCTTGAAGGTTTTTAGAAGGAACACATGAAAGAGCAATAGCACAGAGCCCTAAGCACAAACACTTTGCCACACATTTGACCTACAATATTTTCAAGGCAGTTGTAAGATATAATCACCATTAGACTTGTTTATATTTTTAAAAGTACTTTGGAGCCTATTATTAATTAAAAAGGGTTTCTAACTTCACACCTGGGATAGATGCAATGCTTCTTTTCCACACATCTCTGTTTGAAATTTTCTCTAGGGCTAAAACTGTCTAGGCAAGGCAAGATCATGAAAATTCATCACTTTACTGATGGCTCTAATAAGGTGGTTTTTTTTCTTCTAAATAGTCAGCACCTTCCGCCATGATCAAAAAGTAAAATCAACTCTGCTACACATTTCTGTTACATTATTTTCCACATAATTTATTCTTAAAACAACATTTAGGCTTTAATTTTAATTGGAGTTCCTCTCCTTCCTTAACAGGGTTTTCCAGACCAAAAGCAGACAGCATTTTCCCCTTGACAAACAACTGCTGTAATTCTGTTTTTAGCCTCAAAGTACTGAAGTCAGGAGATGGAAACCTGCCTAATTCTGTTAAAATAATACTGTGGGGCTTCAGGACAAATGTTAGCTCAATGTGAAGAAATTTTATCAGCATTCTATCAAACTGCAGGAAATTCTTCCACATATTTTCCATGGCTCTACAAACCAGATTGATTATTCACACTGCCTGCACCAGAAAAGGCTGGGCACAATTTGCAGGATTTGATTTTTTTTTTTTCTTTAACATATTTAGCAGCATTTCAATCACCATCCATCTGATCAGCACCACTAAGAGCTCACAGCACCTCCAGTGATAATGATTTCATTGATGCTGCAGCAGAACTTTCATAATGGTTTACTCTGGTTTTAAAGAAACATCAAAGCTCCATGACACCAGCTCTCCCTGACAGCTCACGCAGAACAAAAATTACAGTTCACTTGTGCATATCCAAATATAATCTGCCTAAGGGTGAACAGTTTGTAAATCAAATCATTTGATTGAGGGTACATGCTTTTATTGTGCAGAATACAGACTTCCCATTCAATTTACCAGGTTTTGTTCCACAGAGGAGCAGACACACTCAGTGTTCCTTCAGCTGAGATGCCACTGAGCTGTGGAACTCATTAACAGCAGAGAATAACAAACTAATCAGGAAGCAGAGAATCTGCCAGCCCAGGTAGAATAGGAACCCAAATTTACACCTGACAAAAGGAGTAATTAGCAAGCTTAAAGACAACAGGAAATATCAGATGGGGCACAGGAGGCATTAATAATTGATACACCAGAACTCTTTGTTATTCCCTTAGAGGGTTTCATTGTTATAACTGTTAAAGTGCATTTCTTATTAGATTACCCACTAAAAAAAGAAATTAAAAGCATCTTGCCTATAAGTATTCGAAAATGCTCACAATTTTTTTTTTGTTTCCCTCCTCCCCAAGACTCAGCCTGAAAAGTTTGATCCATCACCTGCCAACGGCAGCACAGCTCCCAACAGCTGTTTACAAATCAGGAGCTGAACTATTTCTGGTGTCTCCTTTTCCACTTACCATCATCATTGTTTTGCTTTAAGTGGTTTATCATGAACTCAATGGGATCATCTGGCTTATGAATTAATAGCTCTTCAAGCATGTTCTGGAAATAAATAGGACAAAGTCAGAGGAAAATTGAGCACGGCTCTGCAGTTGTGGTATCTTGCATTTTTACAGCAATGTTACAATAAGGATCCTAAACAGCTTATAAATGCTTATTTATTTTCTTTCACAGACAAAACTGAGACTTCAGAACCTATTTTAGATGCTGAACAAGTGATGAGGGTCAGAAAATTGCCAGTAAAAAAACCCAACCTATTTAATTCAGTTTATTTATGGTACATATGGACACCAGAAAGGTTTGGCTCGAGCAGCCCGGGGCTGAAAATGGTTGAGGCAGCACTGACATAAAAACCATTAAAGGAGTTTGAAAACCAGAATTAACTGACTTTGTGCCTCTGCAGGGCAAGATGAGCCTTCTCTAGCACATTGCCACAAGTCTCTGACTAGCCCAGAGGAGTGCAGAATGGATGAGAGCTGTGGAAAACATAACCCACAGAAATGGCACATAGCAGACCCACCCCAGCCTTGGCTCCTGCTGGAAAAGGAGTGGGGAGAAGGTGGGGAAAAAAAGCAAAAAAAGGCTTAAAGCCTTGCCTTGAATGTCTGTTTTGGAGACCATTTTCATGTTGAACCCTTGAGCTCCCATCTGTAACAGTGGGGAGCTTGCACTGGTTTGAGGGAGGATTTGGGCTTTATAGGCTGAAAAAAAGAAAAACCCTGAGAAATCCACACATTTTCTAGCAAGACATTTCAGCCCAGCCACGAGTCCTGTAATTAAAACTAAACATCAAACAGAACTAATGCTCTAATTTAGACAAGCTCAGAAATTCTCGTGCTGGGAGGGACATTTCCAAACAGCAGTCATAACACTTTCATATCTGCAACTAAATTCCACAAAGTCCATCTAATCCATAAAATTTTATATCCTCACCAACTGATTGTCAGTCATTAGAGTGGCCTTTTTTCCTTTTCTACTTCATCCACTTCATTAGAATAATTAAAACACTCAGTTTGGTTTATAAATTGGTGATCGTGCAAGTTGTGATGCATCAAGGTCTGGGGAGCACAGGGCATAAAAGATGAAATTTGTATTTTTATTGGAAGTTCATTAAAAAATTATTACTTTCCAGAAAGATTTATTTAAGCAATATGGATTTTGCTTACTAGGACCTTTATAAATAACAAACCTAAGAAAATCTGAGTTTATTATTATTCAAAAATGTTCAGGCTGACAGTGATTGACACTGGCACTGTTTCTTACCCAAATTCTTTTATTTATCCAGTTCTGCTAAACTCAGTTTAATTTCACATGGGTTGTTCTATTAATCTCTGGGGGAGGTTCATGTTTTGGTTCTCACATAGTTTTTACATTTTGTGTTTTGTAAATATTTTAGCACAACAATTTCAAGCTGTGTTGGTGTCATTATTGTGCTCCAACACAAGTAAAGCACAAAAACACCACCCTGAGTAAATCCCACAAACATTTCATGTAATATGAGTCCCTGCAGCTGCATTCAATGCCTCGTGGCTTACAAAACACAAAACTCCATTAAAAAAAAAAAAAAAAATCAAAACACAAATATTACGCTGCAATAGCCATAATAAACAGAGGAAAAAAAATGATAGCACAAACGAAAATAGGAAAAGAAATAAACATGTGTCTATTTGAGTGAGCTCTGAACGAGTGGAAATGATTTCTTAACAGAGTTTAGAGCACTACACAACAAGTTCTCCTATCAGAACAGCACCAGGATTTTTAGCCCTGCGCACAACCCTCCCCACGCACGACACACGAGCTTTTCCCAAACTTCAGACATAAACCCACCCTTCCCTAAAGCAGGGGAGCCAGCCCTGTCAGGTACCGAAATCACAGCCACGCCACAAGTGCTCTTTTCTCCCTTTATTTCTGACACCGAGGCGAACAGGCACAGCAGGAACACAAAGGTGAAGGCTCCACCCGGGGGATGAGCAGCAGGCGGGGACAGCCCCAGCCCAGCCCCGCACAGCCTTCACCGCGTCCTCCCACACCCAATTTATCACTGCCCCCTTCCTCCTCCATCCCCTTCCACCGACTCCCTTCATCCATGGGTTGCCACTTTTTTCCGCAAATCACACGCAGTAACTGCCAATTAAAATAATTAACTGGGAGAGCCCACGGCCGCGTCCCGCAGGGGGACGCCCGCCCATCACCTCCCACAGGATTCCCGCTGCCCCTTCCCGCCTCTCCCGGCCCCGTCCGACCTCCCCGCGCCGCGGAGGGGCTGGCGGGGGCTCCCGTTCACCTGCAGGAGCTGGAAGAGCCCCCGCTCCTCCGCGTAGGCACCCGCGGGCGGCGGCCACGGCCGGGCCGCGTCCTCCGGGGCCGCGTCCTCCGTGTCCGCCTCCGCCATGGCCGCCCCTGGCAACGAGATGCGTTGCTAACGGGGACGTCATCACCGCGCGACGAGAAACGGCCTATCTCCGGGTGGGGGTGTGGCCACAGCCTCGTTTACTGCAACGGGAAAGGGGAAACGTCATCGAGCCGCGACGGTTGCCATGGAGACGGCGGCGCGGTGGCCGCGGCAGCAGCGGGGCCGAGGGCCCGTGGGCCCGCGCACTCTTCCCGCTCGGCCCCTCCCGGGAGCTGCCGCACCGCCGCCGCCCGAACACCGGCCGATAGGAGCCGCAGCGCCCGCCGGGGCAGGAGCGGGGCGGCCACGGCTGCACGAACGGCGCGGGGGGTCCGACGGGCCGGGCCGCGGGCCAGGCTGCCCCGAGAGATTCGCATCTTTCCGCGGGGAATGCGCTCCCTGAGGAGCGGCGGCGCTGCGTGCCCGGCCGGCCCCGGGGAGCGGGAGAGCTGGGCAGGCGCTGGGGCGATGGTTCCCAGGCAGGAGAGAAGGCGCTGGGGCTGCCCCGGCCCCGCTGTGGCTCCGCCACTGCCGCACCGCCTTCCCACAGCCCGGCAGCGTTTGTGACATCACATTGTCACCGCTCCCCCCGGCGCTCTCTGCCGCACCATTCCCAAGGCACTGAGTGACTGCTGGGGCCTCCGGGACTGCAGGGCTTCGACACAACAGATCTCTTTTTCCTGCCTTTTATTTTTTTGGGGGTAAGTTTTCCACCAACCTACTCAATTCCAGCTCAGACGTCGAATTGCATCATTTCTAAAAAGAATCCTCCTGTCTGTCCTTCTCTCCCCCAGATCCAGCAATAAGTGAACATGAATGAGGTGGTGGAGACCCTGAGGAAGATCGAGGAGAAGTACAAGCTCTTCCAGCAGCAGCAGTTCACCTTCATCAGAGCCCTGGAGCGCACCCGGGAGGAAGCCCATGATATGATCAGACCCGTGTCATCCATTGTCCAGGTACAAATCCCTCAGCACCAGGAGCCCCCTGCCATGGCCACAGGGACAGCACGGGGCTGGAGGGCACCTGGGGCTGGAGAAATGTCTTTCCTGAAGGGAGGATGGACAAAAAGTCCCCAGGAAGGTTGGTGTGTAACCAAAGGGGTGGGGAGAGATCACCTGTGTGGGGCCTCCTGTGATCTCAGGAGGAAGCTCAAGGCTGAGCAGCACTTTGTGCTTTAGCTGAGCACTGCTGAGGCCCAGCCAGAAACACAGGCTGCAGGAAAACAGTGAGAGCAAGGCTCCTTCCCCAGCCACAGATGGAATGTGTAATCCTCAGCTTGTGGGAAGCAGCATGCCTGGCTCTTCCCCCTGGTATTGGTGCTGCTGTATCTTTCTATAGTGCTTATTAAAAATAATGGCTGTGTTACACAGGGAGGATGATGGATTGAGGGCTGAGAGTCCCACGTGGGCAAGGGCTTTGCTGGGCTGCTAAGTGAATTGTCTGGGAATTTTTATAGCATGCAGCACTGAAAAGTAGATCTTAAACCACCTGGAGACAGAGAGGGGGGAGAAAAATCTAAATGAAATCAGAACTGTGGATTTGAGATGGCAGAACTCAGGCCCAAAGCCAGATGGATGCCAAAGGCAGAGTGAAAGGCTGGGCTGCTGCCAGGATTAGGACACACAAGGAGCTGGTTGTCCTTTCCAAGGGCTGCCTCTCCCTAACAGGAGGGCTTTGCTCATTGCCTTGAGGAGGATTGTGGCAGACATTGCACTGAGCCATTTCTTGCCATGGAGGTGTCCCCACTGTGCCATTTTCAGCAGCACTGCCATTTCCCCCTGTGCAGGTGCAGTGCTACAAGGACCACCACTGCTACAACTCCACGGACAGGCGCATCCTCAACATGTTCATCTCCATCTGCAACGAGCTGCGCTGCCTCTGCCAGAGGATGGAGACGGTGCACGCTGGGGACAGCGTCACCAAAGGCCTTTTGGAGAAGTGCAAAGTGCTCCTGAATGACAGCAACGACCTCACTGCCCTTCGAGCCAAGTAAGTGCCTCCCCAGCCCAGCCCAGCCCAGCCCAGCCCCTGGCCTTTGCCTGTCACTGCTGGGGGCTGGCACTGCACATTCCTCCCAGCTTCTGCAGCAGCTCTGTCACAGCCCCTCCCTGGTTGTAGGGAGGGTCCAAGGTGCTGCCCAACTGCCTTTGACAGCTCTTGGCAAACACCAGAGTCACTGTCCCTGCAGAAAACGAGTGCTGCTCTGTTTGTCCATCCTCCCTCGGGTGCATGGCAGGGCAGGGGGGTGCCCTGAGGCCCCTGCAGTGCTCAGGCAGGTTACTGCTCCTTCCTGCTGCTGCTGCTCCTCTGCACTGAGCTAATTTCTGCAGGGCAGTGTCTGTGTGTCCTCTCCAAGACTCCAGACCTTTGCCAGGGTGGTTTCTGGCAGGACTCCTCAATCCATGTACAGCTCTACCCGTGCTTTTGGGGAATGGCTGCCTGTACTCTGCTGCTGTCCCTTGGGCTCTCAGGGTGGCTCCCAGGGCTGCAGGGCTGTTTGTTTCCCTCTGTCCTGTGCCAATTGTTTGCCTCTGTCCCACAGGTACCCCCACGGGGTTGTGAACTACCTGAGCCTGGAGGAAGCGAGGCATCGCTATGGAGGGGTGGTGAGCGTGCTGCCCATCGTGCTGGACAGCATGAGGGAATGGGTCACACACTCCAAGAGGTACCTGCTCCCTAATGTGAGTCATGCCCCGGCCATAGCCAAGAAGCACAGCTCCCCTTCCCAAACAGCACCTGCTGGGCACTGTGCAGCTCACACCTCCAATAGTAACAAAAATCATGTGCTATTGCAGGAGACACAATGCCAGAAGTGCAAGTATGAAGATCCACGTTTGGGAAAGAAAGAGCCCTGGATCCCACCAGGGAACACCTCCTGTTAAAGGATCAAAGCTCCTGCATCGTCTGCTCAGCACCTTTAAGCACCTGGCTGACCTAATACACTGCAATGAACACTAGAGAACAGTTCTGAGCCCACTTTGTGCAGCCAGCCCAGGACACGTGCATTGCCCTCTCCCTTGCTGATATTTGCTCTCTGCTCCTCACATCCCCACAGAAGCAGCTGCAGCTCCAGCTGCTCCCTGGAGCCAGCAGTGGGAGCAGGGAAATCATCAGGTTCTAATCTCTCAGACAAGTCATTTGAAACAGGATTTTACATTTTCTCAGCCTTCTTCCTTAGGAACATCCCCTCCCTGCCACAGCCAGGGGATGAAGAACCTGCCTGTCTGAAGGATGGGATGCAGAGCAGCAAAGGCCTGGAATTATGGATTCAGACACGTCTTTGACATTTAGACTTGACTCTAAAGCTCTCTCAGCCCCTCAGAAACAGTTTGGTTAGCTGGACCACAGAATCCCCGTTTACAGGACAAACTTTCCCTCCGCCCATCAGCACCACAGGATCCCGCCCCGCTGCCCCTTCCCGCCTCTCCCGGCCCCGTCCGGCCTCCCCGCGCCGTGGAGGGGCTGGCGGGGGCTCCCGTTCACCTGCAGGAGCTGGAAGAGCCCCCGCTCCTCCGCGTAGGCACCCGCGGGCGGCGGCCACGGCCGGGCCGCGTCCTCCGGGGCCGCGTCCTCCGTTGCTAACGGGGACGTCATCACCGCGCGACGAGAAACGGCCTATCTCCGGGTGGGGGCGTGGCCACAGCCTCGTTTACTGCAACGGGAAAGGGGAAACGTCATCGAGCCGCGACGGTTGCCATGGAGACGGCGGCGCGGTGGCCGCGGCAGCGGCGGGGCCGAGGGCCCACGGCCCGCGTTCTTGGCCCATTCCTCCCGCCCGGCTCGGCCGCCCCGCCAGCCCGGCCCCTCCCGGGAGCTGCCGCACCGCCGCCGCCCGAACACCGGCCGGTAGGAGCCGCAGGGCCCGCCGGGGCAGGAGCGGGGCGGCCACGGCCGCACGAACGGCGCGGGGGGTCCGGCGGGCCGGGCCGCGGGCCAGGCTGCCCCGAGAGATTGGCATCTTTCCGCGGGGAATGCGCTCCCTGAGGAGCGGCGGCGCTGCGTGCCCGGCCGGCCCCGGGGAGCGGGAGAGCTGGGCAGGCGCTGGGGCGATGGTTCCCAGGCAGGAGAGAAGGCGCTGGGGCTGCCCCGGCCCCGCTGTGGCTCCGCCACTGCCGCACCGCCTTCCCCCAGCCCGGCAGCGTTTGTGACATCACATTGTCACCGCTCCCCCCGGCGCTCTGCCTCCTTCTGCAGCAGCATTCCCGAGGCATTATTGACTTACTCCTTGGGGCTCCGGGACTGCAGGGCTTCGGCACAACAGATCTCTGGTTTTTCCTGCTTTTTACATTTTTTTTTTTTTTAATTTGTGTTTCCGAGAATTGTGCCTCAATCTTTAAAATGTTAAAAGTTTTATAAGGGATAAGAGGGACAAACTAATAACAGCACTGGGTGCTTGGCAACTGGCAGAGGCATGCCAGTCAACTTAAACTATTTTCTTATATAGTTTTTCATTACATTGGTCAAATACATTTTTATGAAGATTGTACATATTCAGACATTCCTTTGAGTTTTCATATTCGGGGAATTCTTTTTGCTTGCTTCAACCCTTGACCTGTCTTCTTAAGGTGTGTGCCATACTGCAGATGTAATTGATGGTTTTTGTTTCCTCACAAAGGCCCCTGTTCTGTGGTTTGACAGTTAGTGCCAGCTGAAGGGTCAGCGGTAAAATCCCCCTTGCATTCTTTCTTTTAGTTTATTTACCTGGTTCTTTTCAATGTTATCATACAGATAAGATACTAGTCCATGAAATCAACATTAGCTGTTTCACAAAATTATCTGACTCATTCTCACCATTGTCAGATAGCTACAAAAACAAAAGCATTAACGACTTCTGCAAACGTTATTGTTATAATGCACAGCACCTAATCTCTGTTTTAATATTCTGTGAGAGCCTAAACTAAAATATATTTATCACACTAAAATATATAATCTACACAGGAATTAGAGTATTAAACATAAAATGCCGACAAATTATACAACAATAAAAGCAGTGATTACAAACTATACTATATCAAAATAATTTGCAAAAGCCAATGATTACACAGATATTTATAAGTTTTCCATTAACCTACACTGTCAGGGACATATTTTATGAAAAATCCTTTTGCTAGAATCTTTTCTCCTGAGAGGCTGAGTGTTCTCAGAAAGGAAATGTAAACAATGATTATCTGCTGCTGTAGAATGCAACAGGTGCATCTTTGATTGGTCTCATGTGGTTGTTTTTAATTAATGGCCAGTCACAGTCTGGCTGGCTCGGACTCTCTGGTCAGTAACAAGATTTTATCATCATTCCATTCCTTTCCTTTCAAGCCTTCTGATGAAATCCTTTCTTCTATTCTTTAGTACAGTTTTAATATATCATTTACTATAATATATTTCATCAAATAATAAATCAGCCATCTGAAACATGGAGGCAAGATCCTCATCCCTTCCCTCATCCTGGGACCCCTGTGAACATCACCACACCTACAAACTCCAGCTCAGGTGAGAAGTGGAATTGCATCATTTCTAAAAAGCATCCTCCTGTCTGTCCTTCTCCCCCCCAGATCCAGCAATAAGTGAACATGAATGAGGTGGTGGAGACCCTGAGGAAGATCGAGGAGAAGTACAAGCTCTTCCAGCAGCAGCAGTTCACCTTCATCAGAGCCCTGGAGCGCACCCGGGAGGAAGCCCATGATATGATCAGACCCGTGTCATCCATTGTCCAGGTACAAATCCCTCAGCACCAGGAGCTCCCTGCCATGGCCACAGGGACAGCACGGGGCTGGAGGGCACCTGGGGCTGGAGAAATGTCTTTCCTGAAGGGAGGATGGACAAAAAGTCCCCAGGAAGGTTGGTGTGTAACCAAAGGGGTGGGGAGAGATCACCTGTGTGAGGCCTCCTGAGATCTCAGGAGGAAGCTCAAGGCTGAGCAGCACTTTCTGCTTTAGCTGAGCACTGCTGAGGCCCAGCCAGAAACACAGGCTGCAGGAAAACAGTGAGAGCAAGGCTCCTTCCCCAGCCACAGATGGAATGTGTAATCCTCAGCTTGTGGGAAGCAGCATGCCTGGCTCTTCCCCCTGGTATTGGTGCTGCTGTATCTTTCTATAGTGCTTATTAAAAATAATGGCTGTGTTACACAGGGAGGATGATGGATTGAGGGCTGAGAGTCCCACGTGGGCAAGGGCTTTGCTGGGCTGCTAAGTGAATTGTCTGGGAATTTTTATAGCATGCTGCACTGAAAAGTAGAACTTAGACCACCTGGAGACAGAGGGGGGGAGAAAAATCTAAATGAAATCAGAACTGTGGATTTGAGATGGCAGAAGTCAGGCCCAAAGGCCAGATGGATGCCAAAGGCAGAGTGAAAGGCTGGGCTGCTGCCAGGATTAGGACACACAAGGAGCTGGTTGTCCTTTCCAAGGGCTGCCTCTCCCTAACAGAAGGGCTTTGCTCATTGCCTTGAGGAGGATTGTGGCAGACATTGCACTGAGCCATTTCTTGCCATGGAGGTGTCCCCACTGTGCCATTTTCAGCAGCACTGCCATTTCCCCCTGTGCAGGTGCAGTGCTACAAGGACCACCACTGCTACAACTCCACGGACAGGCGCATCCTCAACATGTTCATCTCCATCTGCAACGAGCTGCGCTGCCTCTGCCAGAGGATGGAGACGGTGCACGCTGGGGACAGCGTCACCAAAGGCCTTTTGGAGAAGTGCAAAGTGCTCCTGAATGACAGCAACGACCTCACTGCCCTTCGAGCCACGTAGGTGCCTCCCCTCCCCAGCCCAGCCCCTGGCCTTTGCCTGTCGCTGCACATTCCTCCCAGCTTCTGCAGCAGCTCTGTCACAGCCCCTCCCTGGTTGTAGGGAGGGTCCAAGGTGCTGCCCAGCTGCTTGTGCCAGCTCTTGGCAAGCAAAACGAGTGCTGCTCTGTTTGTCCATCCTCCCTCGGGTGCATGGCAGGGCAGGGGGGTGCCCTGAGGCCCCTGCAGCCCCCTTGGGCTCTCAGTGTGGCTGCAGGGCTGGGACTCCTGTGCCAATTGTTTCCCTCTGTCCCACAGGTACCCCCACGGGGTTGTGAACCACCTGAGCCTGGAGGAAGCGAGGCATCGCTATGGAGGGGTGGTGAGCGTGCTGCCCATCGTGCTGGACAGCATGAGGGAATGGGTCACACACTCCAAGCTGAAGGTCCTCTATATTGTGAGTCCTGGATGTGCCAGGTGCAAGAAGGAGACACCCACTTCCCCAGAAGCACCTGCAGCTCTGACCTCCAATAATAATGAAAATACTGTAAAATTGCAGGAAAAAGATTTCAAGAAATTCATGGCTGCAAATCAACGTCCGCAAAAAAAAAAAGCTCCCTGGAGGCCACCAGGCAAACACCCCTATTAAAGGATCAGAGCTCCTGCATCATCTGCTCACCACCTTTAAGAACTTTGCTGATCTAATACACTGCATTGAATACTAGAGATCCATCCTGAGTCCACTTTCTGAAGAGCTGCCCTGCAGCCAGCCCAGGACACATGCATTGCCTCTCCCTTGCTGATATTTGCTCTCTGCTCCTCACATCCCCACAGAAGCAGCTGCAGCTCCAGCTGCTCCCTGGGGCCAGCAGTGGGAGCAGGGAACTCATCAGGTTCTAATCTCTCAGACAAGTCATTTGAAACAGGATTTTACATTTTCTCAGCCTTCTTCCTTAGGAACATCCCCTCCCTGCCACAGCCAGGGAGTGAAGAACCTGCCTGTCTGAAGGATGGGATGCAGAGCAGCAAAGGCCTGGAATTATGGATTCAGATGTGTCTTTGACATTTAGACTTGACTCTAAAGCTCCCTCAGCCCCTGAGAAATAATTTGGTTAGCTGGACCACAGAATCCCTGTTTTCAGCACACTAAGGAGGTTTCCCATACCTGCCACTGGCTACAGAGTGCAGTGTTCTTCAGCTGTGCTCTGCTGCAGCCTCCTGCAGCTCCTCACACCACAGAACATCTCCCCTTACACCTCTTGTCTCCTGTGCTGTCAGAGCTGTAGATGTAAAGGAGAGCAGAGTTCATTTTAGTTTGTGTGTACTGACAACAGCCAAACAAAACATCCACAAAACACTGTGCTCCTCAGATCTCTACAAAATAAAAGCCATTTCCAGTCCATGTGATCCATGGGAATGTGGTGGGAGCATCATGCTCAGATGGTTCCTGTTGGAATTGCAGACTGAACTGCCTGTGCTTTCCCTGCTTCAAGGCAAGGTTAGCATTACATTAGGCCAGATGTCCCACGATGGCCCTGGGGCTCAGAATATAGAACATGAGGTCAGCACCTCAGACCCTACAGCCTTTTCTAAATAAGTCTCCTCCCTGTGTCTGACTGCTCTTGTCCCCTCCAAATTACCTCCTGCTGGAAGACACTCCTGAATAAACAATTTCCCCTTGCATGCCAGGCTCAGTTTCCTCTGAGTAAGCTTTTGCCTTAAAATCACCAAGTTTTGGCAACAAGCAGGTAAAAACAGAAGGAAGAATTAATACAGAGGAGGGGGCATTGGAAGGAATGACAGCTCAGATGAAATGGAAAGTATTTCCAGGAGCATTTTTATTCCTCTCATAATCCCACGTTGTTTTGCACTTTTTTCCTTTCCCCTCTCCACTTGCACTGCAAAGCACCCACCCAGTCTGGAGTAGAGCCCTATTTTTAGGGAGATTTGATCCAACTGAACTGAACCTTGGTGAACTCAAAATGGTAAGAAGAGGGTCCCAGAGCAACTCCTGGGCACTACTGGGGCCACAGCCAATGGAATGTCACTGTCACCCTCTCTGGCTTCACTTGAGATCCCTGGTGCATAGTCAGCTTCAGGCTGAAAAATCCAAGTTGTGGCAGCTGCCCTGTTGTGTTCCATTTGCAGACAAGTGTCCAGTGACACAGTTGCTGTCTTGGAAAGGTTTTCAGGACAAGCTGTTAAGACTGAATGATGACAAGTGTTGGGGACACAAGAGATGCTATTCCCAGATCTTGTTTCCAACCTTCTTGGCTCTGTCCTATGGTTTAAATTTGAACACACAGGCTGTGAGGAGACCAAAATTATTCTCCAGTTTGTAGCTCATTTTCAGCTTCCACAGCACAAATGGTTTGTCAGAACAGTCCTACCAAAGCCAGTCCACTACTGCTGCTCAAAACTCCAGTGCAGTTGACATTTTGCACTTGACCAAGGTGATACACACAAAAAAGTTCCCAAATTTCAATAATAAGATTCATACATGCAAGAAACAGTTCCCAAATCTTAGTAATAATTTCTAGCCTAGCCCTATCCTTTCAGTCAGTGTCATGCAGCCAAAATTTTAAGACCCAAGCAGAAAAATGAGTGCATAAAACTTGCAGTCTGAGGTTTGATAATGACAAGATCAGAATCTGTTGGAAGACTGCAAAGTTAAGTCTCAGAAAAACATCCAGACAAATTACTTAATTTCCATACAAGTTCTCCTCTTCCAGAGTGGATGGACACTTCAAAAGACAAAAAGATACAGCAAGAATTGTTTTCCTCTACTACAAATCAAGCTGTTTGAAGAATTTACATAAACAGGATGTAAATGCCAAACACAAAAGTGCAATAAAGTTTTACTTTAGCCTCAGTGAGCATAAAATTGCAAGACACACACTGAGAAACCAGGCAGGGCACCAGCCTGCCTTTCCTACAGATCTGTCAGTTAGTCCAGAAAATAAATGCTGCTTTTTTGTTCAAAGGCTGAAATAGACACATGGGCTGGTAATAGATGATATCAACAGAATCCTGGCCTCTGTATGAATTATCTCTGTCCTCCCCTTGATTCAGCTAAGGGTCCAATCAGGCTTTTGTCAAACTGAGGAACCTGATGTAGTTGAAGGTGCCCCTACTCACTGCAGGGCGTTGGACTGGATGAGCTTTAGAGGTCCCATCCAACCCAAACAATTCTGTGAGAAAACATTCTGTATGTTCAATATGTGTTCCAGCCTCTCACAAAACGAGAGGACAGGCCAGAGCTCAGACCCCGAGGGGTGAGGATGAAGGGTCAGGAATGGTGGTGGGCTCTGGGGGGAAGCAGAAGGGTCGATTCCAGGGAGGGCAAACTCAGCATCCCAGAGATGCCACAGGAGCTGATGACGGGCGAAGGGATGGGCTTGGCAGGGCCTCTAGCGGCCGCCTCAGAGCAGTGTCCAAACCTCTCACCAGCAACTTTTTAACAGCTCCAACAACCCTGCTGTCCCCCAGTCCTGAATTCACAGGGCCTTTTTACCACTGGTCACAGGTATCCAACGCCTGGGACACAGCCCAGGGCAGCTCTGGGGCCGCCTGCTCCCACTCCCATCCCCAGAGCTGTAATTTCAGAAGAGCCAGCGGCTGTTCCCTGTCACCACCAGCCTGTTCCCCACATCATAAACACCCCGAGGCAGGAGAGGTGTTCCTGGGAGTCCTCAATTCCCCTGGTGCTGGTGCAGCAGCAGTTTGAGCTTTCAGTCAGCTGAGCATCGAGCACAAGGAGCAGAGGCAGCTTCACAGCAACCAGGAATAGCGTCTGGCAGGCAGGAAAGATCAGCCAGCCCAAAACTGGAGTGAAAAGACCTTCAGGAAAAAAAGGTTCAGCCAAGTAAAGCCCACAGACACAAAAATTGTGACGACCATAAGTCAAGTATTTGAACAGTCTTGTCTGGAAAGCAAAGCCCATGGGAATGCAAACCAGGCTTCCTTTGCAGAGCTCCTGAGTGTGAACAGATGAAGCAACTCAACTGCTGTGATTTCCTATTTTGTAACCACTTCAAAAATCCACCGTTGTGCCAGCAGCTAAGTAGTTCCAACAAATCAGGATCAATCAGCAAAGATATTTATTTGCATTTCCTGAATTTGAAGTATTTCCTTTCCTAATGTCTCCTGTGTGATTATCAGCTGTTATGAACTACCAAATGTACTGCTTGGCATCAGTGAGTAAGGCATTTAATTTTTCTCTTTTTGTACCCCAGTGATACACTTCAGTGGGTAATTTTTATCTAATGATTTTTTACACTGGCAAGTTCAGCTTTGCCATGCCAAGCTTAAGGGATGCCTTATTTTGAACCCATTCTTCATAAGGGCAAGTTAAATTCACTTTGTTTGTTTTCATTTACTACCCCATGCTGTAGAACTAATCCCAGTGCAGGGGTCCAAACACCTTTCTGTGTCACTGAACTCTAAGATGATGTTTATGGTATTTTCTATATAAAATTCTCCATAAACATTACTTGGCCAAAGCATGTTCACAATGTGCCACTTGCACAACTTAGACCCTTGCCTGTGTTGCTCATAATTAAGAATTATACTTAGTCCTCAATTGGAATGCTGAGGCTTGTGTATGGATTACTAAACTGCTTTGAGCAATCTTTCAAATATTCATTTCAGGAAGAGAAGAAAAAAAAAACAAAAAAACCCCCAAACAAACAAGAAAACCCCAACCAAACAAATAAAAACCAATGAAAGACCAGAACCAGTGAGAAAGTGCCAGTCTGGAGAAAAAAGCAAAACAAGAAAACGACCTTACCTCACTAGAATCAAGTGGCCCCAAAATTCCTCATGGTCTGAAGAAGTGTCCTCATGTATGCACTAAAAAGCAGAGACAGAGCCAACTCCTGACAGCAGCCCCAGCTTTGCAAACAAGGCCCTGACATTTCCAGCTATTAATTTCTCTAATCACTGTGCAGTCCTGGCCTGCAGGAGCAGGGCCATGCAGAACCTCACCAGCAGACTTGCAGCACTGAACTGTTTGCAGTTCATTTATGGATTATGCTGGCACATTGTTGGTGAGTTTGTTTGTCACAGAAGAAAAGAAAGGCTTTGGCTCCATGCAGAAAAAGAGCTTCTAATGGTGAATCCTGTGCAAAGGAGCAGCAGCACTGACCTGCTCTGGACTGTCCCATCTGGGAAAATGTTTGGACACTGAACTCCCTTCCATGTGTTAGGTCCCAAAAAGGTCTAGCAGGGAATTTAACACAGAGTAGTGCAAAACAATACATTTTATTTGTTCACAGTTAAACACAAGCAACTGCCTTGACATTTTAGAACATTCTAATAAGGACAGCAAAACCTCCTTTTGGTTTAAGTTCTCTTTAGCTTACGATTGTACCATTTCCTCGTATTTCATATTTATGGCATTTAATGTGGATTGTTTAACATGCTTACAAAGAGCGAGGCAGGGAACAGATTAACTTGACAAAGACAGCAATTTTAGATTTAACTAAAAGCAGTCAGTTAAAAAAATCTGTTTCCACTTCACTGATGGGACCCCTTCAAACAAACTGCAAGTTAACTACATACAGCAGATCCATGATTTTTAGACTTAGGAAAGAAAATTGCAAAATTTGTTCCTCCATAATCTTTGTGGTCCATAAACAAACCTAAAGTGGTTTCCATTACTATCCTGGTGCTAAAATCCTGTTTAAAAGAAGAAAAAAAGCCACCTTACCAAAGAGCTTTGCGTTGCTGCCAGGGCATTTTTGTGACCGACACAGAACCTGCCTCTCCTGGGAATGCCAGACCCGGGCTCGGCAGAGCAGGATGGGAAGGAGCTCCTCCAACATTCCCAGCTGAGCTGGCCCATCAGGCCCTTTGTGTGCAAACCGTTCATTCCCTGGGCTGGGATCCAGCAGGAGAGGGGCAGGAAAGCTCCAAATCTCACCGAAACACGCGCTACCACGTTTGCTACCACTACGTCTGAGAAAGCCTAAAGACAAAACCAGGCTGCCACTTACAACCAACTCTCTACTCTCTACTCCATGCAGAGTCAGCTTTGACACAACCACTGAAGTTCACCTCTACTCTCAGAGTTTGGACTGACCAACTGAAAGGACACGGAGAATAATTTAAGACAGGCAGAAATGTATTCAGACCTTGGAGTTACGGAGGAGGCAGGAATGGGAGGACGAGTCCTGTCAGCAATGAGCTGAGCTGCCCTGACAGCATCGTTCCCACCTGGGCTAAGAAGGGATTTGAACTACAAATGCAAGTGTGCTTGGACTTGATTTCTGTGTGAGGTGGTTCTTAAACAGCAGCTGCCACCCACAGAATGTTTGGGAGAAGAGGCCACGGGTGATGCAGGGGAACTGTGAAGCCGGAACCGTCTGAGTACACCTGGACCCAGCCACGTGGGACACCTAAAACAAGCACTGCCTTCCTAACAGCAGGCCCTGTTCTGCCACGAAGGAGATTGAGTCTGACCACTGACAAGCCCTGATCCCACAGTCCTCCTTCACAGAAGGCTCATAATTGACTTAAAACATGATTAACACTGAAAGGCTTCATGCCAGGATTCTGATTTCAGTGAGAGCAGGATTCCTCCTCAGCCTTGTCACCTAAGGAAGTAGGATGAGGGTGAAGGGGAGAGACCTAGAGCCAAATTGACACTGCTGAACTCAAAAATGTGCTGCAATCTGAGTAGGAGGGCATCCAAAGGAAACCATGCTCTGCAAGGCAAGCCTGAAAAGGTATTGCCAGGAAGAATTAAGCCAATTTCTTGGACTCAAAACATGGTGGTCTTGTTCAAATCAGGAACAAATGAAGAAGGGTGAAGCAGCACATTTCCCTGATTAGAGAAACAAATCCTCCTCTGCAGATCTTCATAAGCTTGGAATTCTACCTCCATCTTCTGCATCCTCTCCCTACTTAAGTAAAGCTTCCTCTTCTCTCTTCTCCCACCCCAACTGCTTTCCCATACAAACCAGGGTGAGGTCAATCAGGCAAACACTTCAAACACCAAGAAGATCTGAAGCTGGTGTTTTAACAAGTCTTCAGCATTTACGGTCTCTTCTGCATTACAAGCTACAGTTCCTTTCTGTCTGTTCAAATATAACTTCCCAGGAAATGTTAAGGACAATATAAACAATGATCATGAATTAGGGTGAATGAATCATTTTGCAGAGGTACAATGTTCTTTAAACATTTGGGTACTCAATCAGACTCCAACTTAATGAAGGCTGGGCTCTGAGGGATGTGGGACAGTGGACAGGCAAAAACAGAGAATGCACTGGAAATCCTAGTGCTGCTTCCTTCCAGGATGAAAAGAACCGAAGTCACCTGGACAGGCAGCACAACCAACTGCTCTAAATGGGAAGTTTGCAAAGAAATACAAAGCATTCAGAGTAAACTCACAAATGTTAATTTGGCCTCATATTGCACTCAAGTTCATAAACGCAGCCACTCAACTGGGGACAGGGAGAAAGGGAAAAAAATACTTGCAAATGCTAACAGTTGTCCCTTCAAATTAGTACACGCTGCTAAGGATTGAATTTGGGAAAGAAGCAAGAGTTAGGCTGGGCATTTTCAACTCCAGACCCAAAAATCCACTTTGCATTCATTCAGCAGCCTCCTTCCGTTCCTGGCCATCGATCCTGCTCCGCTGCATGAGCCACTGCTCAGACCAAAGAAACATAAAAGCTTTTAGTTAAACTTGCACTCACGCCTCCTGTTCTATGCCAAGAATATGAAAATAACACTGATTGACTATCTTCCTCTTTAACTGTGGTCATGATGAGTTTCATTGTAGTCCATGATATGAAGCTGTCCAACACTGCTTTCCTGGAGCTTAGGCGAGAGGTTTTCGGGACTTGGAGGGGCCTTTGTCTCCATGCCTGGATCTTTACATAGTTCAGTCTTTAGGGCATCAGACAGCCTGTTGATGCTGACCCCCTCCTCATCACACTGGCTCTCACTCTTGTTGCGAAATAATTCTCGTGCCTTCATTCCAAGGAAGCTCTTGGAGCTGGGGAGTGAACCTACAGTCAGTGGGACAGTAGTGGAGGGCTCCAGCAACATGGATGTCTCCCAGCGACTGCTCAGCCTCTGGTTCTGGGGTTTTTCTGGGGTGGAGAGCTCGCTGCTGCTGCCCCCCTTACTGCTACTGCTGCCTCGGGTGCTGGGAGGTTTGGTCTCTCCATTTCTACCCAGTGTTTCTTCACTGTGTCCTGCTGTATCTTCATTACCACAATCCAGCCTGCTTGGGGAAGAGAGAGGACACAGTGTCAAGGAAATCACAGTAATTAAACAGTAGAGAGGGAAATGCTGGCCAGGGCAAATTACTTTGATTACTTTCCCTTTCTGCCTTTGGGTATGTACTTCAACAGGTTTCCTTTCACACTTCTGGGGCAAAGCAGGAGAGACAGGGGGTAACCAGATGTGTCACACCCTCAGCTTTGCAACATCCACTGTTTTTAAATCCAAAACTGACATAATCCCACATGGTCCTGCAGATTTCACACCACCACTCTCACCTTTCTTCTGCTGCTTCAGCTGCTTCTGTTTTATCATCTTCAAGTTTTTTCAGTAGACTGTTCTTCTCCAGCCGCCCAAACAGATCCAAGATCTCCAGCTCAAATGCCTGGGTGATTTTTTTCTGAGCCTTGTACCTGCTTTCTACTGCCTGCAGCTGACCCCTGAGCAAAGAGAGAAACCAGAATGTCCAAAATCTCCAGACTCTGCCTCAGCTGTGACAGTGCACCTGTCAAAGCACAGCTAAAATGTTACATAGGAAGCCCCTACCTTGCTTGGATTTTAACATCTTCCAGGTATTTCTTTTGCTCCAGGAAGAGGTGGTCCTTTTTTGCAAGCTGAGATTCCAGTTCAGCTATCCTTTTCTGGGAAGCATCGAGCCTTTGGCTTTGCTGCTGAACACACAACTTTGCTTTCTCCAGTTCTTTCCGAAAAGCAGAGTGCAACATTTCAACCTCCTCGAAGCAAACAACACAATGGTAAAGTCTAATTTGATCCTGTGTTATTTTTATTGGTGTTTAGACATGTTTCTGATGTTATAAATAGGCACATTTTAAAGCAAGCCAGAATAAAAGCAGCATTTCTAAAAACAGATATAGAAAACCCGCCCTGCTGAAGATGTACACTATTAAAATAACTACACATCACTGGAATTTATTAGCACATTAATGTTCCTTATGAAAACCTCTTTTCATCAAAGCACTCTTGCCAGTTCTGCACTGGATTAGAGCAGACAAACTCTATTTTCAATCCATTTTTCCAACAGGACCTTCATTAAATACCAGCAGAAGACTTTTTTTCAGTGTACTATTCACCTTCTTTAATTACGTGCTCTCACGCAGGAACAGTTATATTGTTGTGTAATTTACTTGCTTCTAATTAAAAAAAGGTTTCTTTGAAGTCAGGAAGTAAAACCATATGAACCACAGAAGTTTCAGTGAAGTTACTGTAAACTTTTAATAGGAAAATGACTGAGTGGGAAGGCTGAGATGCTCATTTTGAAGTAACACCTCACGAAAACCTGTAAAATCCTTGTTAAGATCTTTTCACAAATTCTGGCACTACTACCCTGCATTATTTTACCAAAAATCTGCTGTCAGTTACAGTTAAGCACAGTAAAGTCTTGGCTTTTGGAAAAGAAATTGCTAGAATTTACATCAGTTGGCTAAAACAGACCCCAGGTGTACCCCAACAATCTCTTCTTTACTTTCAGAAGGGGCACTGAAGATATTCCTCAAACCCACAGGGCACAAAACATCTGAACAGAAGATCAAACATACAATCAAATCCCTGAAAATCAATTTCAGAACAAAGAGTCTGTTAAGTTACAAAGCCTTTCCTTCTGAACTCAGGGCTGGGAACTGCTGGATGATGACCTCAAGGGAAGTCTCCCCAAAAGTCCTCTGCACTGGTACCTTTGTAGTGTCTGTGTGCTTGTGCTGCAGCTGCTCCAGGTACAGCTCATTGACCTCCCCAAGAACCAGCAGCTGCCTGTTCAAGAACTCCATCTGCTGTTGCACCGATTCACTGTTGGAAAGCTGGGAAGGGAAATGGAACAGAATCCAACACTGGGATGAACAGTTCAGGAGAGTCACAGCTGACAGGCACTCTCTTCACAGGGTATTTTTATGAAGAAGGGAAACAAAGGCTAAAATCCAATGCTTCACAGGTAGTTAAGTGTTAAATTGTTTTTATAAATAACTTTTCATTTCCATTCAATTTAAGATATAAACAATATCTCTCAGTTGTCAAGATTTAGCAGAGTTTTAATACAAATCCATAATGCTCAATCTGCAAATCCCTGCAGTGGAAAAAGCCAAAATAAGAAGTTTCAGAAGCCCTTTAACTGAGTCTAGAGTTTCTTCACCAAAATACATTTTTCTGTGTGGTTTTTGTGCAATTAGTATCAGACTCTATGGAGTTTAGCAAAGGCTTCCTTCAGATCAAGAAAGAAAAAGCACCTATGAAAACTACCAGATAAAAAATTATCAGAAAGGCACAAAGGGACCCTGGGAACACTGACTTTTCTTACCTTTTGAGAAACTTGGCTAAGCAGCAATTCAGTGTGACACACCTTGTTGTTTGCCTTCTTTAACTCTAACCTCAGATCTGCTATCATGTTCCTGCAGTCTTCCAGCTTGGTCTGTTCAAGTGACAAAAAAATCATTCAGGATTCTGAAACTTCACTAAGGACAGCAAAGGCACAGAGCTGGGATGCTGTAAACCCCCAGCACAGGAAAACAAGTTATACTGATCCCTCCAAACCTGCTAAGAACCTGCCTTTTCCTATTTCCAAGCTGAAGACAGGACAAAACAGAACTATGGAAGGACGATATTAAGTTAAGCGCTGTATTATTCTGAATCAAGACAATATCTCTAATAAAAATGTGCAGCTTTCTCTCAGGTATTTCATGCCTTGTTACAAAGAAGGTTATTTTTAATACCATTAAGTAGACAACAAATTTGTTGTTGCTTCATACCTGCAATTCCTGGCTCTGGTTGTAGAATTCCTCCCGG
This sequence comes from Serinus canaria, assembly GCF_022539315.1. Lineage (NCBI taxonomy): Eukaryota > Metazoa > Chordata > Aves > Passeriformes > Fringillidae > Serinus > Serinus canaria. The sequence goes on along the minus strand of NC_066330.1, from coordinate 3,874,846 downwards.
TCGTGCTGCAGCTGTCGGATCTGGCTGTGAAGCTGAGCCACAATATTATCATGTTCCTCCTGAAACTGGTGGTACCTTGCCTGTTCTTTCTGCAGACTCAGTTTCAAGGCCTGGATCTCCTTTTCCTGCAGTTTCAGCTGATCTTTCTGTTAAGAATCCCACATGAGGCATCAGACAAGACACCTGCTTAGCAGCTAGGACATCTATGCTCAGCCAAACAAAGCTGTCATTACCAGCACGCAGGAAAACACTTTTCCACACACAACATTTTATACAGAGCATGCTCTCAAGGCTGTTGGGGCTTGGCTTGGATTTGGCTGAAAAGGAGATGAAATGGTGATAAGAGTGGACAGACTAAAAACTCACAGCCACATTCAAAGTATGAATGAGCAATAGTCTATTTTTCCATTGCCTTTCATGCTTTCAACGGGGACTGGGGCCTCACTGCTGCAGCAACAGTCCATCTTCCAAAACCTACTTGGAAGTTTATTTTTGGCTCTTGTAGTTAATTATCAGAAGGCGAAACTGTTGATGGAATTAGTTATAACATGAAAATATGTTATGAAACACGCCTAAATCTGTACTGAGACATCCTTCAGTGCACTTATATCTTCAAATTCTATCACAGTGAACACCTCTGGAAAACAACACTTGAGTTTCCAAAGCTTTTGCTATTACTCCTCATCTGAGGAGCAAAAGGACAATATGCAGCAAGGTGTTTAGCCAGGCATTGAACATCCACTCCACTGACAGGGAAGCTTTTACAATTACCCAAAGGCAAGTGCTGGCAGGGGTCAAGCAGGAAGGATTCAGGTGCCTGCAGTCAACTACAAACTACTGACATTAACAACAGCACACAGAACTCATGCAGGAGTCACTCCACAAACACCGACTTCAATAAAGTGACAAATGAGGTCTCTTTGTTATTTGAGTGGTACCAACAGATACCAGCCAGGCCAATTAACACTTTCAGCAGCACCAGTGTGTCTCAGCCACTGGTGGAGCTGTGTCCCTGCTCACCATGGCAGCATTGTGCTCCTCCAGGGCCGTGGCTTTGATGACTTTGCGCAGGAGCCGGCGATTGCGCAGCGCGTGCTGCTGCCTCTTGAAGCGCTCGTACAGCAGCTGGTTGTGCAGCAGAAGCAGCTGGTTCCTCAGGGTGTGAATCTCATCTGAGGGGGGAGAACCTGCAGTGAGACACAGAAGGGGTTACTGAGCTGCACTCTCTTCTTTATTTGATCTCCAACATAAAAATCATAAACATTTTTCCCAAAGCAATGGATGTATGCCTCAAATGGATTGCTCCTTTGATTAAGAAAAAAAAGCCAAGCTGCCACCACCACTACAAAAGCCTCAGAGCACAAAACTAAGACACAGACACATAAATAAGCAAGAGAAACCATCAGTTTTAGATTGAATGAGCAGTGAGAAGGAGCAAGGATCTGTAAGATGACCCAGCAGCACTGTGAAGCTTAGCAAGGCTGAAATGGTCAAAAGCAAGAAGTGTCTAGAATTTTGCACTTTTCAAATATGAAAAAAGCAGCTCATCTCTCTGGAACACAGCTATTTGCTAAGCAGATAAACCATGACTTAGTGGAGGGCATTATCTTTCTGCAGCATTACTTAAAAACCCACAAGCAAAAAGTATGCAGGTCATTGTTTAAGCAAGTCTAATAATAGAAGAACAGATTGCCAAAACATGAGAAATTTCCTCACCTCCAAAGTGGGTCCAGTCAGCAGATTTGCTTGGCAGAGACAACCTGAAAAAAGAAAATGCAGCATTAACAGCTAAGTTTAAGTTAAAAAATGAAATGTTCACCTCAAAAGAGCTTTTAGCCTGGTAAAAGTACAATTAAGGTCAGTTGGTATAAAAAGATTAGGGACGAACTGTGCAGCTGCTTTTTCGGCACAACTTAAGATTAAGCCAGCACAAAAGAGAGTAACAATAAAGTCTGCAAAGTAAGATTTTCAGTCACCTACTTGTTCAGCTCCTTAGTGTGTGCATCTGCTCCTTGCTGAATCAGCCTGTCCAGCACTTCCACGGGAGAAGTGGAGGACATACAGTCTTCATCCTGGGTTCCCTTGGCTTTCTTTAGCAGCTCCTCAGTCTTCTTGCCAACAAAGAGGTAGGCAGTCTTTGGTAATGCAACCTCAAAGAGGTGCTCATAGAGGGGAGGCTGCCCACTCCCAAACACCACTCTCCTTTGTGCTGGTACTTTACAAGGGCTGGGAGTGAGAATACTCGGCTCCCCAGAGGTTCCTTCCCTGTTCCCAGCAGGGCTTTCCCCAGGGCCTCCACAGGGCTTGTCTATGGGAGTAAACGTTTGTTTGGGTGTTTCCCGTGCACCCTCAGGCCCAGGCTTGTCCAGAGATGTTAAAGGCTCAGAGGTCTGACTGTGTCCCTGAACACTGGAGGCTGCTGAGTGGGTCTTCTTCTGAGAGCCTGACAGACTTTCGTTTGTGCGGTAAAACGGGGAGTCAAATCCTCCTCTAGGCACCATGTGTTCAGCATCGGTGGTGATCTCGGAGATCTCTTTAGATATTGCATCTGAGGAGAGGGGGAGCACCATGATGCATCTGGTATTTCAACAGGACAAGCATTGCCTTAGCTAAGATGTAGGTAAGGAGGGCAGACATTACCTTCCTCTCTGTCCTTCTCAGCGCTATCTTCAAACGACAACCCACCTAAAAACTCTGGAAGATCACTTAAGGTTACTGAACTTTTACTACTGGGGATGTCTGAAAAAAAAACAGAAAACAAAAAGTCAGTTGTACAGGTGCTGTTTTCTCCAGCTTTAGCATAGCATAAAACACTAGTCTTATTGCTGCAAGGTCCTCAGAATAAAAGCTTGTCCCTCTTTTAGATGCTTCCTCAGAGGAGGAAGGCATCTGACTCCTGTTCCATTCCACATAGAAAACAGTTCAGAGATCAGTCACAGGGCAGTTCTGATCCCAAAATGTCTTTTTGTACACTTAACATTTGCTATTGCACAACTTTTGCAAGGAAGGATGTGCTGTTTGCAATTTAACCCATTAAATAAATAAAATAAGGTGGCTTGTGTGCACTGTGACTGCTCCACTTCCACATTAGCATTAACCTTCCCTTTAGCTTCTGAGCTGGCTCCACAAGGACACAGCACCTGCCTGAAAAAAGGAAGTTTAGCAATCTGATGTAATACTAACTTGCCAATATGTGGCTACTGATCAAAACTGAGACAGCAGCTGTGGGATACACACTGCAGGATAGAAATCTCATGCTCAGCTTAGTCACAGATCAGGAACTCACTAAAAAACTTTGCTTGTTCATAACTTGGAATTCAGAATATTCAGATTCCAGTGGTACTACACAACTACACCAGAAAACCAGCTTTCAATTTCACTATCATCTCTACTTTGAAGACGGTTAAGATTCACAGCACAGAAGTCTCAAATACAGTTCCAAAATCCCTTCTGTCTGTCACAGAGGTAGATGACAGAGAATGGAAAATGGAATCATTTTTCTACTAAAAGTGGAGTTCCTCAATATACTGATTTCAGTATTACATGGGACTTTAAAAGAGGTTCAATACAGCAATATAATTGTAGATAGAAAACAAAGTTTTTCCAGAGACCTTTAAAAGAGGGAGCATCATATCTATCCTTATGTGCAGCCTTACAGTTTGATCCAGACATGTGACAGATAACTTGCTGAAGCACAATTTAATATACATCTTGCTGCTTCTAATAATAATCCTCAAGAAAAGCAGCTTTTATAAAAATAAATATCCCTTTTCAGCCTTCAGTTTATATTTGCATTTTTAAATATGCAGGAGAGCAAGGTAAAAAAATCTCAAGCTATTTCTGAACATGAATGGTTAAACTGAAATCAGAAGCATCACAAGAAGGTTTTAAGTTGAATCACAGGTTAAAACAGGATCCTAGAACTACAAAGAACTCAGGAGAAAAAAGAATCTGTGGAAAAATGTCTGGGAATTGGAAGAAGTGTCAATAAAAACTGGAGTTGTTTACAATAGGTTGTAGTAATGGGGAGAGGAAAATGGAGTTTACCCAATGATTTATCGCTGTTTATGACATTTTGCTGTCGGTGCAGTAAAGGCCTCCCAGAATCTGGTTTGTCCTCCTGGAAAACAAAAGAAACCCAGAACTCATTAATTGCCTTAGATTTCATTGGCAACTGTGCAGCTGGAAGTGGCAATAGTTGTCTACATTTAGAAGAGCTTTTGCAGTGAAATGCAAAATTTTTTTATAAACCACCTACTCTGATTTTTCTTTCTCAGTTAAGGTCACTGCATTAAGGCAAGTCAATGAAAAAAAAACAGATTAGTTCAGCAGAAGAATTTTGTAATACCTTTTTAGGAGGTGTGGCAGCAGCTGAAGGGAGTGAAACATGCACAAAGTCATCTGAAGTGCAGGGTGGAGGAGGAGATGTAGCTGGTGTTCCCAAAGGTGTTCCTTTCCCCCCTGCTGAAAAGGAGCACAAGTTCTCTCAGCAGGCTCCCCCTTCCTCCTTTCAGCTGAACATTGCATGTGAAGAATTGTACATTTAAACACCTCATAGCATTTACTTCTTAAATCTCTTTCAACTGTTCATCAACACAAAAATGCAGTTTCCAGAAGTTGTTTCAGATTTTGGCACTGAATTAACAAATTCCCTCTCAGTTTGCACCAGCACTGCTCTAGGTGAGGTACTCAGTTCGTTGGAGTAATCACTCCAGCCTATCAACTGGCATGACGTGGCATTCCCACTTAAAAACTGCCAGTAAAATTTACAGCCAGAATTTCCAGTAAAACAAACCTTGGAGGCCTAATTCCAAAATGCAGCACGTACCAGATGTGCCAAAAGCTTTGCTGGAGGGTTGTGATGCAGACTGGGATGACTCTGATGGGACAATGCCGGGGGACGTTGGTGGCGTGGTCATACCACACACTGCAGAAGGGCTCCAGATGGTGACCTGTGCACAGAGTGAAACACAGCAGAGCTCAACAAAGGAACATGTGAAGCACCTGCATCCAGGTCTTCACACAGGAAACCAGTTAAACTCAGGAAATTCAATTAAATGTGAAACGAACACCATCTTCTGAAGAATTCACAGCACGGCTCAAAACCACAGATTTTTAAGACTGGCACAAGAAACTATGAAGTGCAAAGAATGAAAACTTGCTGGGCTTCATCTTCTGCTTTACCTGCTGTGGCTCAGTTGACAGCCTCATGGACTGTGGGCTCAGAATCTGAGGTAGCTGCCCTGGCATTTGTGATAGTGTTAGCCGAGGAGTGGAATATGGGGTAGAAGTCCCTGGAAGTTAAATAAAAGAGAAAATCAAAATTCCAAAGCATCCAACACATCAAATACAAACCCATGATTCTTCTGGCTAGGACTCAAAGGCTTTTAATCAAAGCATTTCAAATCTATTCAATATACACATTTGTAGCTAGGGACTTTTTCTCCAGCCCAAGAAAATATCTATTGAGTACATTATAGTACAGTGCCTTTTTTTGTTGTTGCTGTTGTTGTTGTTTTGGGGTAGGGAGGACAGGGGATGAAGAGACAATGTTGAGAACACTCTGTATGTCTGCATACAGAAATTATATCTATGCATTTATTTTTTTAATAATAGTTTATTTTCTGGTGCCTAAGAATTAGACTTTAAGTGGGATAAATTAGTGAGATAGGATTTTTTGCTCTAGGGTCAGTTCTTCTCCAGCAATTGGGTATTGATTAGCCATCAGGCAGGTCTTACCATAGCTGCTCTGTGTGTCAATGTAAGAGCTGGCACTGGGGTCAGTTTGATGATGTTTTGAGCTTGGGCAGAGTCTCCGAGACACAGAGTAATAACCATCTTCATAGGAGGCTTCTGCAGGGTCCAGGGAGATTTTGGCACATTCTATCACAACATCATGAGTTTCTAGCCTTTTCCACCTGCAGACAGTTTTTGGATCCAAAAGAGTAAGTTAGTCAATTATTGTTAAAAACAAGAGTTCCTGGAGATAGGAGGAATTGGCTTGCAGGATGGCTCATTTGTTCCAGGCAGCTTTGCATGCTCCCAGCCAAACTGGAACAAGGCACCAGACAGAAATTGCAACCAGATGACTTGTGAGAGGGGGTCTCAAAGAGGAGACAAACAGCTTTGACACAGAGATCCATAAAGGTCTGCCATGGAGCACTCTGGAAAGGAGGAACAGCATACGAAGACTTGGTTGATCCTGAGCTTCAGCAGCTGTAGAAATCAGCTCAACTACACTCAGATGTTGGTAGTCAAAATTTAGACATGCCAGCAGTGAGGGAATCTGTATTACTTAAGTAAACACTGTCTGCAATGCCAGTTTCAGATCTGTGTTTTTCCTCCCAAGCTTAAGGAATGTTTTTTACTATTACTACCTCCTTCATCCTGAGAACTACTTCTCACTAAATTAAACAGCCAGATTAGATCTGCCCAGTATTTCAGGGGATGGAAGTTCACTGTAAAGAAGAGAAAGCCCAGAAGGCCATCTATGAAAGGCTGGGTTGCTTTGGAAAGTAAAATACTCTCTGTCCAAGATCCCAAAAGAGAAGGCTTCCACTGGAAGGTTTGTGCCAGTTGTGCTCCTGAGTGGTGCCACCCTCCCCCCTGCAAAATTGAGCATTGTGACATTCAATGGGTTCCCAGTTAGGAGTGATTTCCTAGTGGCTCTGAAAAGCAGGGCAAGAGCACTACTGTGCAGCAACAAGAGTCAAATTCTCCTCTTCAGTGGCTGGGCCTGTGGAGACAAGAGAAAAGCAGCAAGTGGTGCTGCTGCAGGCAAATGAGCCTATTGCTAAAGAAAACTAATACAGCTGATAATGTTAACACATACCTGTTAAAAGAACTGATCTGTTAAATGAACCAATATCTAGGTACCAAAACAAGACACACTGAAGCCATTTTAAACACTTAAATCCCATCAAATACTTCAAGAAACCCAAGGAATACGACCCAAACCTTCAGCCAATGAAGCATCTCTGGCAGTTTCACTTTATTCAGTATAGACAAACTGTTTTAAATCTTTATGAGGATGTTTGATCATTAAGTCATAAAAATAAGATAAAGTAATGTAGAAGACAGATGCCATCCCAGACACAAAATGAATTTAGAATCCCAACATTGTTGTTAATGACCTTTCACAACAGTTTCTGCTTATTCATCCAGCTGAAAGCTGGGATGAGGAAAGTCTACATGTTTACCTGGTGCACCTACAAATCTGGGTGGCAAAACACCCCCACACAAACTAATGCTGACAGAAAAGGTTTTGCTGCAACCTTCTGAAATAACCCCACAGAAAGCTGCTCAATTTGAGCCTTTCCTAATAGCAGAGAGAACATACAATACCTTCGTGGGTCCAGTTCATGGTCCTTGGATCCAGTCACTAACTCTGGATGAATACGCACATGTTCCATCATTGGCTGAGAGGAAGAAGAAGGACTTGTTATCAGTGCAGCACCTTTGGATTGCACTAAACCACACAAAGCTGATGAGCAAACTACTGATCCCAAGAGTTCAGAAAGTTACATTTAACAGATAAGGTTAATACACATCACCACAGCTTCAAGAGTTAATCCCAACTGAGCTTTCAGTCAAATTGCTCTTTTTTATACTGTTTTGTCAAACAGCCCTCAGCTGAATTGACAAATTAATTGCATTAAATTGGAATATATAGCTATAAATTTCTTGCCTCAGATAAAACAGAGATAAGCAGCATTTTACCTTGACTACTTCTTCAAAGGTCTCCAGGTTTTCCTTCATACTGTAGTGAGAGCGCAGAAAGGAGACAAAATTGCAAGGATACATTCCATAAAGACGATGAAAGAGAGAATAAACGCTGGCATGAAGATGGACAAGATAAATCTCTGCCACACGACCTGGAAAAAGTAGTTAGAATATTTTTCATTACATTGGAGAAAAGAACAAAAGTTCTAAGAATGTAAACAAAGTACTTTGAAATGTTAGCTGGAACAAGTCTTCTGAGGTACAAATAGTCCCTATTGAAACTGTGAAGTCTTCTCAGAAAACAGCAACACTTAGTCATCAGCTCATAGCAAACCCAGGAATTAAGATAAGGACCATTAATTCCAACCAGTGTGCTGTCATTCTCAAAGCACAGCTTTGTTTTTATTCAAGTTAAAACCTGAAACTCCTCTAGATAGTGAGCCAGAGTAAGACTGACTGACTGAATGATTAAAAAAGGAAACTAAGGTTTGTTTCACTTTAAAAGGTAAAAACTAAAAGCTTGTAGCCACCAAAAGCAATCACAACAGACAAATCTTAGTATTCACCTCAGAAGTTCCAATCCTACTTGCAATGCAGAATGGCTCTCTAAATAGCACAGCTTCTATGTGCTTAACACAGCATTTGTTCATTCAGCCATGAGCCACACTCACAGATACTGCTGGTGTTAGACATCAGACCCCTTACAACAAATTCAGCATAGCCAGGGCTCTGAGAAAACCAGTTTTATCAACCTTCATGACTATTGATAGTTGCACATTAAATTAAACTCTTATATATGCTGCTTCTTCCTCCCCCCCATTTATATCTGGGAATATCAGATTCCCCAAAATCTGCCTGAAACATTAGCATTTTCCCTTCTGTCTCCATTCAATCTCTGCTTTTCACTGTCATCAGGGCAGTACTTTGGTTCAGTGAAATTTCATGCAGTAGCAGCACCACATGGAAGATTCTAAAAGACTTCTAAATTCTGAGCAAAGAACTCCCCCATGCTCTCAAAGAACAGAACAGCTTGTGGGCTTAACACATCATTTTCTGTGTTTAAATAATCTCAGACCACTAAGAGTCTCACAAAAGAATGTGCTCACCAACTGCACAACCAGTCACAAGGATACTGCAGACCACAACTGCATGCAACAAAGTTGAAATCTCACCTGGATTCTGCAAGCACCAGGCTGAGAGACGCCCAAAGATACCAAAGAAATCATGAAGGTACTGTTTGCCAGACTGAGGAATCATTGGCAACATGGTTATTAGCACTAGGACACCTGTGGTGAGTACTACTACATCTGTGTCAGTCTGCAAGAAGGGAAAAAACCTGCATTAGTTAAATGTGTTGAACCTAATTTTTTCCAAGGATGAAGTGAACATTGAATCATCATCATGGAAAAAGTTCTTTATTGAAACAGTCCCTCTGAAACCTACCAGAATTTAATGATCCAAGATTATTGAGTTTTTCATAAAGAACAACTTGAAGAAAAAATAGATTTGGGATTCTTGCTCCTACTCTGCTGCTTTTCTGTAGAAACACTTGGCTTAGTTAAAAAGAGAACATCACCACAGTTCCACAGCTGAGTAAAAACAATTACTGGTATGTGAAGCATCTTATGTGCCACTTTCCTTCCTTCCCACAGCTAAACACACACAACATGCAGAAGCTCACAAACTGCAGATCTGATCAGGGTGTTCAAGGGTGTTGGCCAGTTACCAAGACAGGGGTCAAAAGCTTTTCTACTAAACCTGGCTGCTGGAAAGTTCCCCAGCAGTAATTCCAACAATGACCAGAACACCTTGGCTTGTGCCACAAGAAAGGGATGTGGCAGTACAAACCTTTGGCTGGATGAAAACCGAAAGAGAGAATCAGATTTTAGGAAAGGACACAGAAAATGTTCAAACTCTTTCCTTGCTTCCTCAGTTTAATGCACATTTTCCTTGGTAGCTCCTCTGCTTTGTCAGCACAGGGTGCCCAGAGCACTGGTCAGGCTGTGGGCAGGTGCTGCTGAGCTCTCTGGGTATCTCCCAGGAACCACTCAGGCTGATGGGACAGTCAGTTTTTAGGGATTTATCCTCCTCTGTGTGTCTACTCCCTCAGTCACACAAAACCTATCAGAGCACATTTCCTGTCCATCCACACTCTCTGTCCACATCCCCAGAATTTCCACATCTCTGTCCTACTCCCAGCAGCTTTCTGACACACTTCATTCCTCCCTCAGTCACACTGCAAAGGACAACAAATCTTGGCAGGCACGTCAGGAGTTCCAGTAACAGCAGCTGGAGCTGCTCCTTTGGCAGTTACAAATTTGTGGTGGTTTTGTTTTGAAGAGTGGTGGCACTTGCCTGCATCGTGCATTTAAATGTGACTTCATGACTAATGTGGATTCTTCACTATCGTAACAAATTCCATTACTGCCAATGCATTCTAGGTCTCAAAGCACTTTTCATTCCTTATTCACTGGTACAGTGCTGTACAGTATTATACCTGATCAATCTGCAGATGAGGGAAAAAACCCACAAAGCTTGGGGGAACAGCTACCTCCTTGTAAGCCAGCATGTCAGTAGCTAAGAAGGGAAAGTCTGCTAATTCCAAGGTAATTTCCCCTGGGAATAGTCCATTGCAGGGCCCATCTACACTGCAAGTAGAGGACACACAAATTCAAATTGCACCAGTGGGAAGTTACTGTATTTTCATTAGGTTCATATTCAAGATATCCACCAACTTTACCAAGGGCCCTCTTGTCTTTAACCTATTTTGGAAAAGTTTTAATAAACATTCTAACTCACAGTGACAGTGGCTTTTAGAAACAAGATTGTCAGCAATAACAGTATAAAAGCACTGTGGCTTAGCTAAATGACATCAAAACAAGAATCAAACTTGCATCTGTATGCAAGTTTACATCAGGTGTTTTATAGACAGCCCTGACAGTTCTTACCTTGAGACATTTAAGTAATGAAAGCAGGAGAGGTGCTTGAGAAAGTTTGTGTTTCCAAGATGGTTGTCGTCTTATCACGTGTCCCAGCAGAGAGAGGGTGGGTAAACGAGTAGCAGCTTTGCCCATATAATCATTAATTTTGTCCAGTAGATGCTGACAAAGGATTTTGCAGAGAGTGGTAGAAAAAGAAAGGTATTTATATTTAACTGCTCTATACCCTTTTTCACCACTCAAATGTTCAACAGTTTGTCAATATGGAAATTATGGGCACTTTACAAATATAAAAGATCCCAGAGGAAATAAAACTCTGCAATAACTTTGAGACTACTGATAGACAAATGCAAACTATGCAGGCCAGAAGCAGTCCCTACACTTTGAAATGTTTATAAGTAAATAATAAAAAAAAAATCTGGGCAGCAGCCAATTTGTAGTGCCATCTCCAATCTATTTAAAATCCTTACTTGCTCTCAAAATACCCAATTTGTTTTAGGCTAACACATCCTGCACCAGGAGCACTGTAAAGAGACAACATTAATCCTCCAAACCCTTTCCTTTATAGATGTTCTTTGCTTAACTGGGTCAGTTTAAGCAACCCTGTAAGAAACAGAGACCTCTGAAGTTTTTTTAAAGCTTAAACTACTCTTACTACAGAGATACTACATCTCTACAGCAAGGTAATTCTACACCAGAGTGGAACCCCTAGAGTTTTAATGGATGCTATTTAAAGGCTGCTTCAATACCAGGCTAAAATCTGCCATAACAAGATTTTTTTTTTTTTTTTTTTACCTTGTCATGAGGCTCTTGCAGAGTGGACAGAATATGCAGTGCCTGCTGAGAATTGGTTTCCAAGTAATAGTCCACCAGGTTGTTGACAAGCATAGGCCCACGGTCTGTCAGTTTGGGGACAGCAAGGAAAAAAGCCAGAAACATTCTCAATACACTAAAAATTAAGCACTTGCTACAAGGACATTGCAGAACTTTTAAGCAACTATTACACAATTTCTAACATAATGCTTGGTCTTCAGCAGACCTTTGGGAAAATGAGACCTCTCAACTACATTTCCTGGTTCCAAATCGTTCAAGTGAATGCATTCAGCTCAGGGAAAGGAACCAGGTTTTTTAACAACCAACAATTCCTGTCTAACCATAAAACCCCACAGGTAGCTGAGCTGCAAGGGTGCTTTACCCAGTAAAGTGTTCAGGAGTGACTTGATGTTCTTTCCCTTCAGCAGATAAAGGAGAGCAAGTTCAGGGACAAGGACACTGGCAGTGCTCTCATGCTCTGAAAAGGCTCTGTCAGCACAAGCGATGCCTCAAAAGCAGCAATCACTTTTCACAAAGTCTCAGTCTGTTGTTTTGTTTGGGAGAAGGATTTTTTTTTTTCTTTTTTTATTAACAAAATCCTGCTGGTTTCCATAATGTGGGTGACACCTAATTCCTTCTAGATACACTTGACAAAGAAAGTTTCATCAGCTCACACTTGAGGCTCTGCCTCAGGAAAAGCCAGTCATTTTGTAATAGTGTTTTAACAATTATGTAACAGACCTTCCAGGAGCTATGCCATTAAGCAAAATGGACTGAAGAGAAGCCTCAATCCTTAAAGCAATTTCAAACCCAAATATCAAGAGTTTCTTTCAAGCTGCAATTGCAAAGACAGTGTTTGATAGAAAAAAGAAAAAAAAATCCCACATCATTCTACCTTTATTGATGTGAAAAACAAAACCCTTCCCAAAACTACACAAAAGGATACATACCACAAATGAGATTATCTTTGAATGCAGCTGTTATATCTTCCAGGACACCCAGAATTGGAGAATCCAGCATTGAGAGGAGCTCACCAACATTTCCTTGCTGTGCCATGATGCATGTACTGACATGAATGTGGAGGTTAAAACTTCAGGAAGTTCTTCATTGGTGTCTTTCTACCAGACTAGGAGAGAAGAAACAGCAGATGAGTGAACTTTTCCCTTTCCATACAAAATCTCTCATCTCTCCTATTTCTTTTCCACACAAGTGCCCATTTAACACAGAGAATTGTGAGGGTTTCCACACCTGCAATAAAAGCTGTAAGAGTTTCCAAAAAGCCAATGAGTCATGAGCAGGGTTTTCTTCGTGTTTTTCACAAAGATATTAATCTGTTTTGCAGAAGACCTCAGTATCTACACAGTCTGAGCATTCTCTTACCATATTTTTTTAATTTGTTCTCCAGGTCAGTAAACTGAAGCTGAAGTTTTGAATAAAATGCAAAAAGCTGCCTGGAATCCCTCCACTCCTGAGTTCTTACAGCAACTCCTCCTGAAACCACCTTTCCAGTTCTTTGCATAAGACTAAAATCTGGAGCAAATACACACCTCCAGATCCTTCTCCACTCCTGTGACCAGGTCAGGAATTCACTGCCCTGGGCTCTGCATTGTTGCACTCTGAGAGATTTGGGCTTTAAGACTTTGCAACGTGGCCAGGCTGCAGCTGTTGGGAAACTCAAGCAGGGCTGCTGCAGCTGCTGCTCCTGGGCAGCCTGAGCAGCACAACACACTCTGACTTCACTCGTGTGATTTGTGATCACAAACTCTGCAGAGCAAAAACTGCAGAAAGTATTAAATGCAACAGTGTGCAGGTAACAACTGGTCAGCTGCACAGTGCTAGGAGCAAATCTAAGCCATGTCAGGCTTTTAAAACGGCTTCTTTCCATCTACCAGCACCAGAGGGGTTCAGGTGTCACACTGACCTACCTACCACCAAATGAATCAGTTTTTATTTCATCCAGAAGAATCCTATACCAAACCTTTTCCCTTTCCAGTGGAAGAACAAATCTGGCTTTAGATCCCACCTCATATTATCAGCAAGGCTTTCTTCTTCCCTCCCACTCCAAGCTAGAATACATTTTTCACTTCCCCCATGGAAGGCAAGACTGACACATACCAAGTTTACACACAAAATTGTTTTTTACTGCAGTTGTGTTTACAGCACCTGTTCTGTGGATGAGCTGAGCTTCTGTCTGCAATGCTGTCAGCCACACACCTTTCATGATCACTAATAAAGAAAAAACAGAGAGAGGTTAAGAAAAGGCACAATTTTTTTCTTCTTTATCACAGCAGGTGTATGTTCAGAACATCACTAAGTTTTTTGACACAGAACAGAAGAGTTGTGCACCCCTGCATGAGAACAGTCAGCCCTCAGTCTGAAAAACACCAAATGGTGCTGCAGTTGCCCTTTCCAGAGCTGTCCACAGGTTAAGCTGTGCAATTACCTCAAACTAGATGGTTTTCACAAGACCATGGTTTTGTACTGTGACCCTTCAAATGCTGCTAAAGTTTTATTTATGGCAGGTAGAATCTCACACAGAAAGGATTCTTCTCTATTTTGAACATACAGGAATTAATTTAAGCCTTTAAATTCTATTCAAAACATTTTTAGGCATTAGCCAAGGACCACAGATCACTGCCCTGTTTTAAATGATAATGCTGTAATTACCTAGATACATATTACTTCCTTGAATATTTAAATATAAATATTCAAACAAAGTCACTGGACAGCAGGAGTTAACGTGTCCACCAGTAAACTTTGTCATTTGCAACATATCACTCTGCAGTTGCAGAACTCCCAAGGTCACTTTTCTTAGTGCCACCAGACATCAGCTTACTTAACCTGGCACTGATTGCAAATTCAAAGGTGATAATATGGCACCACATTCCCAACTGGCATTTCAGTAGCAACAAACTGGCTGGAGCATTGCAGTAATCACCACTGCAGAACATAAAACCCCTCACCCTCAGTTTTCAATGATCATAACTGAATAGTCCAAATGAAACTTCAGGTCATGTACAAGCAGCCAGCAGAGTCTGATCACTGAAATGTTTAGATTCAAATGCTATTTCCTTTCTAGTCTAATGCTGGCAAAATGTTAAACCTGCATTAAGACTGGCTAGTAGTGTGTGCAAGACTTGGATAATAATAGAATAGAGACTTGGGGTGAGGGAAGTTGCCTTTTACTGAAAGCAGAATGGATCTATGCTTTTCACAAAAGAGCTAGCATTTGTTGTGGTTTAGGATTTTGGTTTGGGTTTTTTTGTTGGTTTTTTTCCCCCTACATTGTGCAGACTCCAAAGCTTCCACTCCTTCCTCAAAGCACTTGCTGTTTAGAAGACAAACAATGCTCAGAGGGTGACACCATCCTTTCAAAAGGTTTAAAGTCACACATCCAAGCAACCTAAGAAGTCAGCCTTCCACTCTGTTAATCATTTTGAGGAATCAACTGCTTTTTCCACTTCTAGTAATCATTATAATATTAAATTGACTCAATGACTGCATTTGCAATACTGTATGGGGAAGCAGCTCACTCCAAGGAAACTATTCCTTCATTTCTGAGAACACATCCTTCAAACAGACCTTGCTGTCCCTCCATTTCTATCAGGATACAGTCTCAGCTATGGTCAAGCAACAGATTCACCAGCTTCCTAAACAACATGATTAGTTCTTTAAAGTATTGTTAACAAAAGAGATGTATGGCCACATCCCCAGAGCAACTGCAAACAAAACCTGTTTTAAGAATTAAAGCAGCAGAAACACAAGTATCTACTTTTTTACCCCACAAAAATCTTGTCAACTCTCTTCTCTTTGATCCCCATCCCATACCAGTGAATAGAATTAGATTTCTCTTACTATCCTTGAGCAATACCATTATATTGGACCAGATCTTTGTCACACCAGTAAAAACCTCAACAGCAGTTTCACAGATTCTGATACTGCCAGAGGAAAACCTGCAGCCTGATGAAATCATAAACCACACTTTGGATGGGTTCTGGAAGTCAGGCTCAACAATACCTCTGCAGACAGATGGGGAAAATCCCTGTTAAATGTTGAGTAGGTAAGAGGATTTCAAACTTTGTGCCAGCACAGACCCTGCCATCAGATAAGGGCGAGGCTGATAAGGGAGCTCAGTGCTGATAATGCCACACACAGATCATTTCCCAAGCTCCCTGACTAAAACAGATGGCTGGAGTGACCTTGTGCCAATAAACCCAGCAGCATTTATTTCAACTTTTCAATCATGCATTGGAGTTCTTCAAAGTAGAGCAGTCACCACTCCAAAAGTATTCCAAATATTAATAAAAGTATTTCAAAGCACATCTGAAAATGGGGCAATGTTACACACAGGTACCTCAGGAGGTGGAAGTTTATCTGAAGTTACATCAAACCAGTCAATGTTGTCACCCCACTATACACAAATGGCCACAACTTTAAAAAAGCAAATCACAGCTTTCTCAAGGTAAAGTCATTTGTCATTTTAAACTCTAAGTAAGACTAAGATGCTCCAAATCCGTGCCCGACACAAATGAACAAGCCAGGAAATTCCAGCAATAGTCTTAAATCATGTCACACTTTTTTCAGGCACAGGCAGCTGAGTAAGTAGTTTACAGGCAACAGGCTTTTATTCAGAAAAGGCCCTGTTCTGGCAGATGAAGGTCAGCTCTGTGGTGTCAGTGTGATTTATCACAGTCCCACCAGGAATTTGTGATGTGATTTTCAAATCTTGCAGATAAGCACAGGCCAGGTTAAGGAGCTCCCATCACCTTGTGAAACAGCCACTGACTGTCAGGGTATTTTGTATCTGGAATTGATACTTGTGCTGTGAGCAGGACATTCCTGACACCTTTACAGTATCACATCACCAGCAGGGCTTTCTGCTCAAATACACAGTTACAAGATGAGCCTCCCTAACACTTCCATCCATATTGCAATCATTCCCTCTTCAGAAGAATTTCCACATCCCTGCAGCCATTCTTGCAACTAACAGGATTAAAACAAGTAAGTTTTCCATGTGATTTGAGTCACTGACTCTTCACTAACTTTTAAAACTAGTTTTATACGAAAGACCCAAAGTACTTGGTTAGTAAAGCGTAGAAAAAAGTCTGTTTAAACACCTTTTAAAAATGCAGCATTTTAGTCTCACTGGAAAATATCACACCCACAGCATTTCTTATATTCAAGAGCCTTCTTTAAGATATACTTAGTAAAAAGTATTAAAGTACCAACACAGCTTTGGAGCCATCTTACAGAAGGAAAAGGAGAAGCCAACAAGACAAGAACCAAGGCTAATTTTTTTTTTTTTTTCAGTAGTTAATTTAAAAACACAAAACAGTTTAAGCTACAAACTTGAGACAAAGGGAGAGACTATAGAAATATTAATTGGAAAAGGCTAAACAGAGAAAGAGACAGCAGAGTATTCCCAAAGATTATGACTTCTGTAAGTATTTCTGTCAAGAGAAGATGTTCTTCTGTTCAGTGTATTTTTATCCCAAGCCAAATGAAAAAGCAGCTGGTAGTGCCAGTTATGCTGCTCGCAGGGGTGGGGAGGAGGGGGACACACCATAAACACACCCTCAGCCTTTGCTGCAACAACACCCAAATTCAGACACCAGGAGCACCTATTCTGGGGGAGGGGGATCAGCAGCAGCATTTTATCTCTCCTCATTCAGCAGAGTTGAATTTAGGGTGTGCCAGTAAATGATTATTGCCCCCTCTGCCCCTAGAGGAAAGGGGATTTCAACACCACAGGACCAGAAGCTCCAGATTTACACTTTTCCATCTGATTTCTATTGCAGGTAGGGTCAGGTCACGTTCCCAGGTACTGCCATGAACGAGGACAGAATGATTTTACAGCAATTGTGCTCAAAGAAAAATTCAGATTGACAACACAGCAGCCCTTTTCACTCACATCTTTGAAATGTTGGTCATGAAAGGACTAAGCCTAACCCCCACCCTTTCACCACACAAAAAACTGAAGCCCATTTTATGCTTCCGAACCATGCCCAATCTTACATTTCCCTCACAGTTAAACTGAACATTGCCATTATACAAGTGACATAAGCAATGAATGAAAAGTTCCAGCAGGGAGAAAAACCACTGGTGGCATAGGAAAGCAAGCAGCTGTTAATTCCCTTTTTCACCATCCAGAAATAATAACTCTAAACACTCCAAACCTCATTTCAAACTGATCACTACAACTGGCAATACAATCAATTCAATTTATTTATTCATCGTTGAAGAATGAAGGTGTCTGGCTTTTTCTAATAGTAAATATTTTCCTGGTTATATTAAGATCTGATACTAGATTCCATAACTAAATTAGATCATTATTTATAATTATAACTTGATATTATATACATTCTCCTCTATTTTGTTACAGGTGCTTAACTGACATGGGAACAGGAATATCACAAAAAACCTAGCAAGCCCAAACAAAGAGAGAAAATCATATTCAGCAATATTTAAGATTCTTTGGGCTCTGTGCTGTGCTAATACACTCCTGCTAATTGCTACTCATCACGTTTCTGTCAGAGGAAAATTGTCTAAAAACAATCTATGTCATAAAAAGCCCAAACATGGAAGGGCTGTCACTTCACCCTCTGGCAGTAGCCAGGCTAACCAGCCACAAAAGGGAGTCAGGGAATTATTGCAATTCCTCACACACAACAGCACATATTAATAGCAAATAAATAAATAAGAACAAGCCCTGGCTTTCCAGAACAATTTAATTAACACTACACACAGAAAGTCAGTCCAGCTATGGAATCCTTTCAACTACAAACAGGTGATCAGAGAGCTCTAAACTTGGCACTAACACAAGGACTGAGACTCCTAAATCTCTGCAGCTTTTTTTTTTTTTTCCCCCCAAGAGGAGCCTTTTAAAATATTCACAGAAGTTAGGCAGCAATTCAGTAAACGTTGAAACCACTGCAACCTATCTAATGTACTCATCAAGGCATTTTAACTGCTCCAAGAATGAAACCCAGCATTACACAGAACAATAGCAAATGATGTGTAACTGTAAAGTAAAAACAAAACATGAATAATGCCCAGGAAAGTGACAGCAAATCACCACTGCAAGAACTTTACTCTGGATCTTAATGTGCTACTCAAAGAAATGCTTATGCTAAGAAAGGAAACATCATTACTTGTCCTCATTATGTTTATTAAACTACCTGAACATATAACACCTGACACTAAGCTGTAACCTTCTTAAAATACACATCTGTCTGCAATTGCCACAAAATCTGGTGCCCTCCCCTGCTTCCACCACTGCAAAATGCTTTCATTATTTTATTTGCTTATTATTTAAGAATCCTAGAATGGTTTGGGTTGGAAAGGACCTTAAAGCTCATCCATGCTGCCACAGGCAGGGACACCTTCCACTATCCCAGCCTGCTCCAAGTCCCATCCAAACTGGCCTTGGGCACTTCCAGGGACCCAGGGGCAGCCACAGCTTCTCTGCCAGGGCCTGCCTACCCTCCAAGGGAAGGATTTCTTCCTAATAAATGAAAAGGCATCTATTCCAAAGATATATTTGTGTGTGTTTGCACCCTGCATGTGTTCCAGGCCACTCAGTTTGCACAGAGGCTGAATCACATCCCCAGCTCCTGTCAGGGCTGACAAGAAGGTGCCTGGCAGTTGGAAGAATTTCAGCAATCAGGACAAGTCAACATCCCAGCAGTCCAGCTGCAAATAGAGCCAGCATTCATTTTAAACTACAAATAGTTACTGAAGACAAATATTTGTCCAAACACCAAAACATCTGCAGTTGGCCAGTGTATCTCACATGGGAATCCATTAATAATGCCACTTTCTTAGTAACCACAAAGGTAACAAAGAGTTAAGGTGTCAGGATTAAACACAGACAGAGATAAAATCATTTTAATTAAAGCTTATCTCACGACTTATTAGATATTCTGACTATATTTTCATGGTGTAAGTCCCTGCAATTCCCACAAATGCAGTCCTGGGTGAACTGGGCTGCTAAAAAGCAGAACAAATGAACAAGCCAAAGCAAAGCAAAAAGGGTTTTTCACTGAGTAAAGGATTTTAAGCCTCTGATTTTATTTTAAACTTCAGTGGGGCACAACTGCTTCTGCTAAGCAGAGTAGCTGATTGCTGCTCAGCAAAGACAACAGCAGGCAGATGGATTCTCAAGGTTTGCACTGATTATTAGAACTTCCAGAGTTTTTAAAGATTTACTTTCTAGTTGTTCATAATTGTAAATTGAAGAGGGATTTTTTTCACCTAATGGGATTACTTCAGCAGTGCTTTGATTCCTACAGATTTCTAAGAACTATCCCCAGATGTTATTGTCAGGAAGCTGCAGGATCAGACCACACAAAGAATGAAAACCAGTATTAGGACCTACTGGAAGGTTCTCTGGAAAGAGTTCTCCACACAAAACCTGATCCTGGTTTCTGGGTCATTTCCAGGGGTTTTGAATCACACATTCCTTTAAGGCACGTTCTTCCTTTCACTCATTGCCGTGTAAGAGATTCATTAAAAAACCCCAACCCCGAAGAGCAAGGAAAGAAGCTCTGCCTAAACTGATAAAACAATGACAGAGCCTGCATCCATAGCAAACAAAGGGTGAAAACTTCAGAACTGCAGCCTTCCAAGTTCTTTGTGATAACAGGAAGCAAAATGTTTTATTGTAGAAGTAAACAACATCCTGACTTCACATTACCTACCCAGGAGCAAGGAAATGAGAAAAGCCTTCCTCACCGAGGGACAGACTTTACCAATTGCTTTATTTAAAGCCCAACCCCGGACAAGCGAACCTCCTCAGCAAGTAACCAAGGCAGGGGAAACCTGGAAATCGCTACTCAGCCTTTGCAATGGGGGTGCTGAGCCTTTTTCAATAAAAAACACAGAATTAAAAGGGAGCTTTGGTGGGGGGACCCTGCCGGGGGGGGGGGGGGGGGGGAGGGGAGGGGCAGCACCCCGGAGCAAGTTTGTCTGGAAGGAAGGAAAGGGGACAGAGGGAGGCAGGAAAGGGGACGCAGGGGGAACATCACCCCCCGCCTTCCCCATCCCCCCGACCCCTTCCCTTTCTCTTGCCGCCTCCTCCCCCAGCCCTTTCTCCCTGCTTCACCGCTCATCTCTCTGCTCTGCCTCCTCCTCTCCGTCCCCGCGGCCGTCCCCGGTGTCGCCGCGGCGGTGGCGGCGGGGGGCGGCCCGGCGCACTCACCTCGCCCTCTCCTCCCCTCAGCTGTTTACCACTCCGGGCTCCTCCGGCCCACAGGGCGCCGCCATCTTGGCCCTGCCTCCCCCTCCCATTACAGCGCTTCGCCCCTCGGATCCCTCCGCCGCACAATCTAGTCCCGCCTCACCGCTTCGCTCTCCGCTGTCTGTTCGGCTTCTCTCCCGGTCCTTCACCGCCCCGCTCGCCCCTCCTGCCTCACGGGACGTTCCCGCTGCGGGGGGTGAGCGGGAGGCGAACCCGCGGCCGCCGCGCCCCCGCGGAGTCCCGCGGCGGAGGGATCTCGGCGGGGTCAGCGCTGCGGCGGGCGGAGGTCGCGTGATGCGGGGGGCGGGGCCGCGCGCGGGCGGTAAACAAGGCCCGGCCCTGAGGGGACGCGGCCGGTGGGGGTCGGGCCCGGCTGGGGAAGGGGTTCCGTTCCTTTTGTTTTCTAGGGTCTCCTTTGGGGGTCCCGCACAAAGTGCTGGGGTGTGCTGAAAGGGAGTAAAAAAGCGTCTCGGAAGTGCCGCTGTGTGCGGAGGGGTGCTGGCGGGACACGGCTCTGGTGGCTCCCGGACAGCACCCCCGGGCACGCGCCCCAAGTCTCATTGATTTTAATTGATGAGCGTGCAAAGCTCGTTTCCTTCTCCTGGTTTTGGATCCCTCAGGACTCAGTCATCCAAACCGTGCACAAGGATTCTGTCTTTGTTTTTGTTTTCTGTTTTTTCCCCCCTTAGAATGCAGCAACCAAAGGACACGAACATCCCATCCTTTCAGATAAAGGTTAATTTCTGCCTGTGGAAAATGCGGGGTAGGAGAGAAGACAGGAAATCACCACGAGAAGGATCTCCAGCCTTCCGCTTGGTGTGCCAGTGCAACAGGTTTAAAACTCAACATTTCATCTCCAGGCTGGTGGGATCTCCGTGTTTTTCCTTCTCCAAGGAGGAGCAGCTCCACAAGGGACACACCGAGGGTGCTCGGTCTGGCTCTGGAGTCGGGATGAATTGTCCCCAGAGACCAGCAGGAACCACAGGCATTAAATTTGCCAGGTAGAAATGAGGTGCAAGGGGAAAAAAAGCAGAATAGAGCCCTATCTTAGAGGGATGGGTTGGTTTTTAAGTTCTACAGCAGTTTTTGTGTTTCCCAGCTCTGATCGCTGCAGGACTGAGATAGTTCCTTCCCGCTGCACCTTCAATGGGTTGTCCTGCTTCACGATGAGATAAGAGTTGCTTGGAGCCAGCATATTTTTAATCTAGTCCTGCCTTGTGCCTGGCAATTAATATTTATTAAGGTCTGGACGGAGTGATGGTAGTTTTTTTTTTTTCTTGATGTGCAGAAGACATGTTTGTTTAATCTGCCACAGAAAAGAGTGGAAATTAAGATGAGCTTCAGAAAAGAGCTGGAAGCAATTAGTTGTGTTATTTTACTGCAACTTAATTGCTGTAACAGTCAAGCTGACAAAGAAAACATGGATGCTATAGCAGGGGTTTGCTGCTGGATTTGAAAGGAGAAACAACTGCACTAAAAGGGACGTGTTATGTTGTAATTAACCTGTTTATTATTACTGAGCTGTACATTTAAAAAATCTGTTTATTTAGGGTGCACTGGAGCATGTGATACATAGTGAGCACTGACAGCAGCACACAGAATTAAACTGTCCTTGTGTGCAAGCAGGGCTCTCTACATCTCCTGTGGCCTGTGTGGGTCAGGGCCAGGACAAGCCTCTGGGAGCCCAGATAAGCTCTCTGTGGCTCTCCCCTCTCTGCTGAGCCTGAACAAGAGAGAACGGGGAAAATGATATCAACAGGAAGAACATAAAATAAGAATGACCACACGGGGTCAGCTCAAAGGTTCTGCCAGCCCCAAATTCACCTCCAGCTCTCTATAATAATTCAGCTTGTGTAAGTCACCTTTTGATGGTGCTTTCAGTGGAGAGATGAACAGAAGCCACAGAAAGAAATCTAGTGAACAAAACAAGCCAAGCCGACTGCACTCCCATCCTGCAGCTTTTTGCTTCACAGGAATCCCTGAAATAAAGGGAGAAGGAGTGGATGAGAGCTGGAGAAAGCCCAGGAGTGTCCCCATGTCCCTTCAGGCTTTGCAGTGTGGTGACCTTGGTGCTGAATGAGAGTTTCTGTGCTGTTAGCTCAGGGATGAGTCTGTCTGTGCTTACATCTGGCCTTGTGAGCTCATGGCTACCTGGGGAGGCAGAAGAGCTGCTCCAGCTGTTACTGACACTGGAGATGGAGGCATCCTCCTTTTCCACAGTTCTCTGAAATCAGCTGGCTGGGGGGGGTTTACTGAACATAGAATCTTAGAGTGGCCTGGAAAGGACCTTAAAGATTTTGACACAAGTACTTTTCAAGTTTTTTTTTTTTTTTTTTTTTTTTTTTTTTTTTTTTTTTTTTTTTTTTTTTTTTTTTTGTGTGTGTGGTTGACTTGGACTGTCTTGAGTTTAAGAGGCAGATTCTGCAGCCATTTGCACTTTGTGTCAATGGCAAATGTGTGCTCAGGGGTGCTGGCAGAAGCCAGCTCCAATGTTTTATAAAATTACATCTCAGCCCTTTTCACCAGCTTGTCATTTTCCTGATTGTTTAATTCCTGTAACTGTCTTCACAGGAAACCCTGAAGCTGCAGTGTACATTTTGGGGTTCTGTTACAATGCTTGTTTTTGTAGCGGGAAATGTAATCCCTCAAATGCCTGTGTTTAAGAGGATGCAAATCAGCTCCCCAGCACAATGCCTTGGGAACGTTTCTTTCATGCAAAACTCGCCTAGATAAATATGGAGGGGAGGAGGGAGCGGGAGAAGGGATTGTTCACTTCTCTAAACAACAAGAATTAATTATGCTCAGTATTATGACAGATGGGTTAAGATCAAAATCTGAATCTTTCTCAATGCGGGTGAAATCCACGCTCCTATCTCTGAGTTGCATCAGTCCCATTGCACAGCCCGGCCGGTGCCGTGGGGCAATGCCACCGCGGCTGGCACTCGTGCCTGTGCTGCCACAGCATTGGAGACAGCAGGCCCTGCTGTGGCTGGCACGGAATCCCTCCGCTCTCAGCCCCGAGTGTCCCTGGATCTGCTCCGTCAGGGAAGCCCCAGCCTCCCGCTGAGCCCGGGACAGAACAAAGGTTGTTCCTTCCTGGTGTTCCCCACCCCGGGCTGCAGCAGGAAAAGGGACCCAGCAGAGCCATGCAGCTGTAGGAAGCAGTGAAATGAGTTTGGAAGCTCACAGGGAGCAGGAAACTCCATTTCCAGGGGAGTTTTCCTGCTGGTGGCAGTCCGGTACTCAGCACACAACGGCTGCTGTGCACTTTAGCTCTGATGAATTCCTTGGAAGGCATCTCTGCACTCTCAGTTCCACCATGCACAGAGAGCTGTGAGCACAGGAGGGGACATCCAAGGGCACACACATGCCACTGTGCACCTGCACAGCCAGGAGGGTTGGGATAACTAGAGAAGAGGTGGAATCAAGGAATTACTCCCCTTCTCTCTCTCCCAGGTATTTGGGGATTTCAGCTCTCCTTGTTTGTCTCCAAAAAGAGTGATGCCCAAGGATTCTAAAAGAAAAAACTGTTCTCCAGCTGTGCTAGAGAACAACCTGGGGACAGTCACTCTGCCCCTGCTCCATCCTCCCTCCTTCCACTGGACCATTATTTTGACACTCAGTTATTTCACATTTGCAAACCCGTTCTCAAACCTTTTTTGAAAGCAAGCGATAGAAGTGCAAATTCTTGTTATTGCTCTTGAAGAGCTTTTTGCAAAGCTGTTGTTAATGAGCTTGCTTAATGAGCTTTCTTAAATCTATATTTATACCCTGTATACAGCTGTATATAGATAGAGCAATGCCTAAAATATGTGTGGATTGCACACACATATGCCTGGGAAAATGAAGGGTGATTAACACGCATCTTCTTCGGTTATACCATGCAAGTATTTATTTGTTTTTCCTTGGAAATAGGAGAGATAAAAGATCCATTCTGGAATAAAATAATTCTGTGCACATGTGCTTGATGGTTTTGTTTATGAGCCCCAAGTATGTGAGTGTGTGTGTGTGTGAGACAGATGGTGTGTCTGTTTGTGAGAGATATGATGCGGGGATGAATGTCTGTAAAAATACAGGTTTCTTAAGGGTTTTTTAATTTTTTTTTTTTTTTTAAGGAAAAGACAAAATAACAAATGCCTGCTCAGTACATTATTTCCTGTGTCATGCTTTTTGTCAATATGACAGAGGAGTATTCCTGCAGAAGGCAAAGCTGCCCCCAAAAGTGAAGGGTGCTGCCCCCAGGGCTTCGAGCTGGGCATCGTGAATTCTCTTCAAGTTGTCAAAGTCCTGGGAAGTTTTGATAAGCAAATACTTTCTGGGCTCTGCCTCTTATTGGCTGTTTCTTCACCGCCAGATTTTGACACAAATAATCTGATTGAAAAATCAGGGAGGGGAACAGGGGAAAAAAAAACAGAGAGAAAAAAGGAGAAGTATCTATTTCAACTGACTGCGACCAAGTGAAAAAGTGGAAGAGGAGTCCCAAGAGAGGACGACGTCTCGCTTGTCTGGGGAGATTTCAAGGCAGATCCAGTAAAGCAAAGTCCCTCAAACAGGTGATTGATTTATTCTTTTAAACACTTTTCATTGCATTGGTTTTCTCATTTTTCTGATATGTTTTTCTAAGCTTTTTTCTTCCTCCTCCTTCTTCTTCGCTTGTGTCTGCAACTATGTAATATATTCCACTGCCTAAGCCACTTGTCCTGAGGGCTCCTTTGTGGTAATAGTTCACCTGACTCATTTGAATTGAACCTTTTGGAATTATATGCCATGTGCTTCACTTTTAAATGTGAAAATGGTAATAGAACAAAATATAAGAGATGTGACAATGGTCTCAGGTACCTGTGTCCCAGCCAGCTCCTTCAGCAGGAGCTGTGGATTTTTTTACTTTGCCACTGAGGAGAGGGAAAACTGTGTTTTTCCTGTTATTTGCTCTTTTATAGGGCCAGACCTTTACATTCAGAGAGCAGCACACCTCTGCTGCCATCACCTGTGCCAGTTTTTGTAAATGGCAATTCCTTTCCCATTCAGGATTTTTGCTTTGAATTCATCTTCTGTTATTTTTCCGCCCTTTTTGAATATAGGCTGATTAATCTAACAATTTTTTAGCATATGGAATTAGCTATTTATAGGCACTTCTCATATCACAAGATTGATTCAAAACATTAATGGTTTGCAAGTTCAAATTGAAATTGCATCTGTACATTAAGGAGATCTGGAATTTGGGAGATTGCATTGTATAATTCCATCCATGGAACCCTAAGGCAAAGTTTCCTAAAGCCAGTGGCATTCCCAACATCACAGGGAGCTATGTGAGCTTTCCAGAGAACAAGTGCTGCAATTACAGTCTCAATATGGTTTTTTTCTGGATGTTGCAGCTATACCATCATTTCTGTTCAACTTCTTCGACAAAATTTCCACCATAATTTGCTTCCCCCGCCATAATGTTCATTTATCCACTCTTACCTCAAGAATTAAAAATGTCCTGTTCATTTTTCCAATAAAAAAGTGGCATTTAAATTACTTGCCCTAAGTACATTTGATTTTGCAAGGGTGGACTAGTGAAGAAATTATTCATTTTGTTGTAAAGAGCTGAAATTCTTTCAAATTTGACTATAAAGAGTCAGGAGTCGATAAAACCTCTTATTTTATTTTATTTGGGTTCTTAAACCACAGACACATCGTGTTCTACTTTGCGCTTTTTTTCTTCTAAAATCTGTTGAAAGAGAAACTACTCTGTATTTTTGGAATCTTCACTTTTTCCAGAAAAAAAGAAAAAGAAGGGGGAAAAAAGCACAAAAAGGGCAATATTAAGATATAAATATAAATAATATAAATTAAACAATGGAAAGGAAAAAATGCTTTTTAGCCTAAAACTTGTATGTTCATCAATTTATCTGAAGATGTGGTGTAATGTACCACTAGCGAGTTCTAACCTTCTAATGCCAGTTAAAATTTAATGTTTCACTGACTGTAGCAAGAAAAATCATTTAATCTCTACAATTAACCTTGGAAATCTGAAAGCAGAATTACTTGAATTTAGAGAAAAATGCAAGTCAGCTTTAGGATGGAGCTTTTACTGTAAACTGGGTTCAGCGTGGCACAATCCTGCAAACACTGTCCCCACCAAAGGCTTCATAACCTAATTCAGTGAGAGTATGAATTTCCTCTAAATCAGATCAAGGACCAGTCCTGTGGGTTTGGGAACTGAGAGCTGTTGTGCAGTGAAGTGAGAGTGAGGGCTTCATGAGGAACACAGGATCCAGTGAAATGAAGATCCTGGAGTCAGAAGCCACCCCTAAACTAAAAACCAAGCCCTTTGCAATCTTTCAGTGTCCCATTAGAGTTTTACCTGGGAAACTCTGCAAAAGCAACCAAAAACATTGCTGAGGGTGGAGGAACTTTGAATTTGAACATGCAAATGCTGGATCTGCTCTCAGGTCTGACTGGGGAATTTATAACTGGTGAAAGAAACCCTTCTAAGGTGCTTCAGGTGAGGTACCCAAAATAGTGAAGCTGTTTTTTTCCCCTTGGCTGTCTTTTCCTCAAGGCACATTAGAAGATTATTATACAGCTGCATGAATGGCAGGCTAATAAGAATGCCAATTCTAGCCACCTACTGGTTTTATATCCTATATTGAATTAATAAAAATGCCAGAACACTTCCATTTTGAACAGGCACTCCTGCCCAAGCAATAAATTCCCTTGTGCACTTACCAGCCCAGCTAGAAACAGCTGCCACAGGGGCTGAAATGAACAAAAAAAAAAAAAAAAAAAAAGAGAAAGTCTAATTTTCAGCAAAAGGTTGAAGCTAAATTCTGTCAGAAGCTTCAATAACTCTAAAACATAGCAGGGTGCAGGTTCCACAGCACTGCTTTTCCTGGGAAGTACAGTGTGCCATTAGGAGCAGCTGATCTCTTGCTACAGATAATCTGGAGTTTCAAGGAAAAACAGTCCTTTTTCTTCCCACAATCTCTGCTTGTAGCTTTCCTCTAGCCTGGTTGTGTGAATCACAAAGCCAGTCCAGTGCAGTTGTTAATTAACTCTGCTTTGGGCTCCCAGTTCCTTTTTTTTCTGTAAAATGGGGTGGGGGAAGGTGACTTCCTTTTGCAACGTTCAGTCCATTGAGGATGGTTGTGCTCAGTCGTTATCAGCACTCAGGATACTGGACCAAATTTGACTTTTACCCAGCCTGGGGCAAACACATCCAGAAAGATTCTTTTTATTCATGGACATCTTTCAGACCCCACTGAAAAAGAGGGGCTGTACTTAGTGCTGTTTGTACTTGGCATAAAACTTTGCTGGGTTGCTTAAACCACCCAAATCCCATCTGATTTACCTGGCTGAGCTGCCCAGCTGCTGCCACAGGATCCTCCAGGATTCTCCAGCCTGAGGGCAGGACAGTGGCTGTTCCAGCAGGCACAGCTGGATGCAGGCTCTCACCCTGCACTTATCCCTCCTCCTCCACCATGGAGGAAGCCCAGGGAAACCAGGAGCTGGTTAATTCAGGCAGAGGAATCTGGTGTGTGAAGTTTCCTGGTGTGAATACCCCTCATTGTGGACACAGTGCTGCCCCACCACATGGGAAAACCCCTGTGAATTTCCTGGAGTGGAAATTCCAGGTCTAAAGGGTTTGGGGCAGCACTTTAGCTTGGGGCAGGTTATGATGCAGGACTGGGTTAGTGCACAGGTGGCTCAGCTGGGACTGACCAAGAGCTCAGCAGTGCTGCTGGAATGGGAGGGACAGGGGCTGAGCAGAGCTGCTGAAGGGTTATAACCCACTGCAGAACAGCCCTGTCTTTGAGCTGGAGCTATTTCTGTGCCTGCAGCTTTTCACTGGGCAGGGACTCTTTACAGATCTTTGAATAAACCTCATTAGAGAGTTCCAGGAGAGCAAAAAGCATCGTGTGTACTTCAATGCCCCTTCCCTCAAGGGCCTGCTTATAGTCACTCCTCAGTGCTGTTCTGTCCTTTTTCTAAAATTAAATTAAAAATCTGCTCTTGGCCTCAGCTTTCTATTATTCATCTCAAGCTACATGTAAATTTCTTGGAAAAAGATGAAGAAAAACAGGTGAGTCATTTCAGAAGAAAAAATGGTTAGAGCCAACAAGAGTTATCCCAGAAATCATAGATGGAACAGTGGGAATCCTGGACCAGATTTAAAAAGACAACAGCATATCCAAAGGCAGCTGGGCTGGGGGCACCCTGGCAATCCCCCTGTCCCCAGCAGACCTGGCTGTGGCAATCCCACAGCTTTAGGCACCACTGTAAATGTGGCCCTCAGACCTTTAAACAAAACACCACTGGGCTCTGTAATTATATTTAGCATGAGGGGGGAGTACAGGCAGTTCTGAACTCTGGGGGGCAGACCTCTCCATCCCTGCCTGTTTGGGATTTCAGGACTGCTCTGTCCTTGGATAGACATTTCATATCATTCCTGCTTAACAGGTGCAAAGTTTATGGATTTTGTGGGATTTTCTTTAGTAAATAAATAAGTTCCACTGAACTGCTCTCAGGAAGGAACAAAACTTAATAACAGTTTCCAGTCAACAGAGAGTCAGGACTTAAATGCTAACTTTTCAAATGAAATATAGCAAGATTTGTTTTTAGTGCCTCTATCCCAAACAATTACAAGGGAAAATGCAAATACACATGCAAATAAAGCACCAGCTGATATTAGTGCACACAACATTGTCCCTGTTGCCACCCTGCCTCCATTAGAGCAGTTACCAGCCCCAGGGAGTGGGCACAGGGTGGGCTGGGTTCTGGGTAGCAAAGATAACACATTCATTGCAAGAGAATTTGGTATGATTAAATTTCAGCATTTTATGTTTGTCCCTAACCCGCCTTTTCAACGGTCTGTAATATTTGAGTTGGGTCCAAAAGGTGACTTCTCACCCAGCCCTCCTGCTCTGCCTCTGCTCTCTTGTTTGTCAGCCAGAACTCCAACTACTCAAGCAAGAGGGAAATCCTCCACACATCATTCTGCAGGGATTTCCCTGTCTCTCCCCTATTATTGCTGTAGTTTCTATTGTTATTGTTTATATAATAATTTCACAGTAGAGCCCATGGTTTGGGACAGGGCCCTTCCAGGTGCAGCACAAACACTCAGACTTTCTCCAATGGGGATCTCTAACCTGTGATCCCCTCTGTCCTGCCAGGGAGGAGAAGGTCAAAAAAGAAAAAATGAAAAGTCAGAGCAGGACTGCAAGAGACAGGTCCTGGCTTCCAACGTGTGTGTCACAGACAGTTTTTTTCTGTAACTCAGATCTCAGGTTAAGCCTGTCCCTGTTTCTATTTCTGTAATCCTTTGCCTCAGCCTGGAGTAGATTGTGAAGTGTGATTTTTACAGAGTGCCCTTAATCTGAAACAAGGGGGAATTTACTCCCCAAGCCACAGAGGTTTAGCTGGTGTTTTTCTGTGTTTCATCCCAGCAGGTGAATGGAAGATGCCACGTTCCTTTTTGGTGAAGAGCAAAAAGGCTCACACCTATCACCAGCCCCGCTGTGTGGAAGATGACCTGCCAGTACTCCCGTGGGGTCCAGTCCCCTCTGCCTTCACTGGTGAGTCTGTCCCTCCCCTGGGCTTGTAGGAACACACTGAGGTAAATCAATCATTCAGTAGGCAGCTAAGGGAGCAGGATGAGTGAGCTAAAGAGCATCCAAGGGCTTCCACACAGGGATGTCAGTGTAAGGGCAAGCTGATCCCTTTCTGTGTGTCCTTTCTCTGCACCAAATCCACTCTGATCCTCCCTTTGTTTCCTGCTGGGTTGCTGGGGAGATTTGAGCTCTAAGATGCTGTGTGGAGTTGGTCACATTTGGGAAAAATGACCAACTTCAGGTCGCTTATAGCTGGGAAAAGAGCTTGCACTGGGTTGTCAGTGTTCTATAAGCTCACAACTCTGGCACCTCCACCTCTGGTTTCCTGTGTTCACTGCCCACATTCCCTCTGGACTGTATCTTCTCTACCTTGGGGTGTTACCATCTCTTCCTGGTGTTAACACCCCCAACACAGCTCTGCCATCCCTGCTGTGCTCCCTCTGCTCCTGCTCTCCCACAGCCATACAAGCAGTGGTTGGGCCAGGGTAATTATCTTCTTCCTTCAGGCACCATTCAAATTTTCTTTATTCAAATTTAGGATCAGTTTACTCTTTGTTCTAGCCCTGGCTATCAAATTAGAGTCTAGCCCTGAGATAAGTTTGATAAAAAAGAAAGGAGGAAACATTTTAATTTCCATTCCTGCCATCATCCTTCAGCCATTTGTTGTGTCTCTGGTGCAGTGGCAGGTTTTGACAGGAGATAAATACTGTCCTTCAGCAGATCTAGCCCATCTCCAGCAGAAAGGATACACATGTTGGACCTCTGTGATTTTAGATTTTTACTACAAAGTTTAACAAGGGTTGGTTGGTGTCTTTAAGGGCTGGGACGAGCATGGAGAAATAAATGGAAGTGTGGGCAGGAGGAGACAAGGCTCAGGCTGCTTCCCTACTTGGCTGTCCATAAATCCAAGTTAACAATACCCAGCTCTCTCAGGAGAGGGGTGGGGAGGTTAATAAGTTAGTGATTGGTAGTTACCCCCACAAATGGAAATGGTTTTAAATAGGGAAATTATTCTTACAGCCATAATTCTAGGGTTGATTTTCTCTAACTGTATCAGGTGTCAAGGATCCTATCATCTCATCCTGCTTGGAATTTCCCTTCCTCAGCAATGGGCAGACCTTGAATGCTGATTGCATCACTCTGTACTTCCTCAGGGAATTGAGCATGGGCTGCTGTGTCCAGGCAGGGGTTCACACATGAGTGCAAAACTCACCTGAACAGACTCTTCTTGTAGCAGCAAGAGTGACATAACTGTGACCTAAGTGTGACACTGCTCTTTACAGCCACAGGACACAGGACACCAGAGGACATCAAGAAACAGGACCTGGGATGTGTGGTTCCAAAACAAGAAAAGGACCCACCTGAACTGAAAGAAGAGAGTGTCCCTGTCCAGTACCTGAGCAGGATGTTGCCAGGTCCTTCAGCTCAAGGTTGGCTACCCAAAACCCCAATTGCAAAAGAGGTCAGGGCTGAGCTGGTTATGGAGCCCCTAAAACTGGGCCCAGATTTTCTGTAAATGAGAGCTCTTATTTTGACATCAATGGTCAAACTTGCCACAGGCAGAGCTCATCAGGAGTATTCTGTATTTCCCTTTATAATTCTGGTCTGTACCAGGAAGAATGAAGGATTGTGTTGTTATTCACAGTGAATGAACCTCCCCACATTAATGCAGCTCTGTGCTACGTGGGTCAAGGCAGGTGCCCACAGGACACTTGTTCAAACACCTCATCAAGGAGGGCTAGCAGGGGGCTTCATATTCCCATAGCCATAAAATTTCCACAGCATTCTTTGCCATAAAAGTTCCTCAGACTGAAATCAAAGTCATGATGGGAACTTTATCTGGACAATCAGGATTTGAATCAAGGAGAATTTACCAACTGCAACTCCCAAGATTAGGCAAGATGGGGAACTTTTTAACAGTGCCCAACTTCAGGCAATGGTGTGACACTCACCTCTCCCTCTCCTTTGCAAACTCAGAGATGGCCATGCCAGGGCTGCAGATCAAGGACTGCACTAACACAGCAAGCACCCCAACCTTCTACAAGGCTGGCTTTTCCTGGGATGCTTTCCACATGCCATACAGCTACCAGCAGATGTCTTCCAGCATGCAGTCAGCCCTGCTGGAGCACCCTGTGAGCCTGTATGGGAGCCACCTCCTGCCCAGCACTGAGCCCCCCCTGGATTACAGCCTGCATTATTCCTCAGACATGGAGACCTTCCACTGTGTGAAGTGCAACAAGGTGTGTGTTGGATGAGAACCTCTGGGATGGGGAGGGCCTGGAGGGATTTTCATGGCACACACGAAGCATGAAACCCATTCTTCATTCGGGCACACCAAAGTGTGGCTCAGAGCAGGGCCTGCAGTCAGGAGAACAAGGCAGTGGGAATGCTGCAGTTCACAGGAATTCTCACAGAGGGGAGAATTAAATAAAGAGAAGGAATTGAAAACAGAGATGGAGATGCAGCCGCCTCATGTCAGTACATCACAGGGATTTTGTTTTGCAGGTGTTCTCCACTCCCCATGGACTGGAGGTCCACGTCCGAAGGTCTCACAGCGGCACCCGTCCCTTTGCTTGTGAAGTGTGTGGCAAAACCTTTGGGCACGCTGTGAGCCTGGAGCAGCACACCAACATCCACTCCCAGGTGGGTGGCATGACTCCAGAGAACCAGCTCTGGACCTCAGCTCTTGCTTAATCCATTACAGAGGAGGAAGTGACACTTCCTAGGTTACAAACGTGATGCCTTTCCTGTGGCACACAGTGACAAGGACAGGAGCTCTGAAAACCACAGGTCATAGCCCTTGGTCTCACAAATCTCAGTCTGCCCTTCAGAATTCCTTGGAAGGCAAGGGAGGATCATTGCTACTCGCTCTTCTGTGCCTCACCTCCTGCTAAAGGGCGCAGGAGTTGGGATCACAAGATGGGATCCATTTCCATAATTAACCCTCCCTGCATTCCCTTTGTGCTGCACCCAGCATTATCAGTCCACGAGCCAAGGAGATTTGCTTATCAAATCTACAATTCTCATCACTCTTCAAGCTCTGTCACATGTCTTGCAGCCTCAGACATCCCATGATTTTCCTTCCCCAACAGGAAAGAAGCTTTGAGTGCAAGATGTGTGGGAAGACATTCAAACGTTCCTCCACCCTGTCCACTCACCTGCTGATCCACTCGGACACGCGGCCCTACCCCTGCCAGTACTGCGGGAAGCGCTTCCACCAGAAGTCAGACATGAAGAAGCACACGTACATCCACACAGGTGAGAGACCAAATATTCCATGAGAAAACCAAAATTAGAGCTGAGGTACATACACAGACCCCAGACACAGAGGGATTAGAATGGGGATAAGTGTCCAGAGGTGCTGCAAAGTCATTATTCCATGTGGGGTGAGACAGCAGGAGGCTGAAGCACATGTGCCTGACAAGGAGGTGGTTATTGGGCTGCCTGTGGTGCATGTTGGGGTTGTACCCAGCCCTGGATGCAGGGAATGGGTCACTCAGCTGGAGAGGACTGTCCCTGGTTCTTCCCACCCTCTGGTGCTGGGTCACAATCCAGACACACCACCAGGAGAGCTGGGCTGGCAGCACCCTGATGCCCAAGCAGGTCTGACTCTGCTAAAATATATTTCTATCTCTCTTTGTTCACCTGTTAAAGCGGGTTTGTTTTTCCATTTTCTGTGCCCTGCAGGGGAGAAGCCCCACAAATGCCAGGTGTGTGGCAAAGCCTTCAGCCAGAGCTCCAACCTGATCACCCACAGCCGCAAGCACACGGGCTTCAAACCCTTCAGCTGTGAGCTCTGCGCCAAGGGCTTCCAGCGCAAGGTGGATCTGCGCAGGCACCGGGAGACCCAGCACAGCCTCAAGTGAGGGGTCTCTGCTGGAGCTCCACCTTCAAGACTGTCCCCAGCACCTCCATCCAGCTCATCAAGCTCCCATGGTGTCCTGTGTTCCCCTGGGGACTGGCCAAGTCGTGCATTGGCTTTGGTGTTTGGCACCACAGGGCCCTGCATATCCCAAAGAAACCTGTGGGAGCTTTCACTTTTTGATTGCAACAGGTACCAGCCCAGATCTGACATCACCTGCTCAAGTGTAAATCCAGAGGAATTCCTCCAAGGTCACTGTTACTCTGGCTTTACACCAGGAGCAGGATCCAGTTTGTCAGGCTGCCCAGCAGGGAGGAGGGACTTCTGGGCTGGTGGCAGCAACAATCTGTACAAAGCTGGTGCTGTAACCATGTTCTGCTCTGATGGTTGGGAAGATAAGCCCAGGGCATGCAAATAGATTGCATTCAGTCAGCTGTGTTCAATCTGGACAGGCCTTCTGCAGAGACTTGCCCAGGCCATAAATTCTGACAACAGACACCTTAAAGTAATTTCTTTCAGCAGAGCATTTACTGTGATCAAATGACAAGTTAACTGTGCTGTATTTTTAGCTTGGAGTGGGAGGAAAATACTGAAGAAACAGCTCCTATCCCTAGCAGATAACAGGGGTCTCTAAATACATTCCTCAGACACACCACACTGCAGAGATGCCAAGCAGGCTCTAGGAAGAGCCAGACCACAGCACCAGGCACGTAATAATCCCCATGCCTTGGTACCATGGGAGAGTCTTGGAATTGGGCTGATATGTCCCACAATATTTCCCTGCATGCTGCACATGCCAGCTTAGAGCTGTCCTGAGCAATCCTGAGTCACTGCCTGGGCAGGAGTGACCCTGGATATCGATGTCAAGGGCCAGAGTTCTGCCTGCCAGGCACTCTCCTCAAGGAGGAAGTGACTGAGCCTGTACATGTTGGCAGAGCATGCAAGTACCTCACAAGTGTCATACAAAGAGAGCAGTGGTATTTCCTCCTTTTGCCAGGTCTAGGGCTTGAAGCAAAGCACTGGAGCAAGTAAAGAACCAGTTCCCCTCCAAGCTCTGCCAATTTCTCTCTATATAGTCTTTGGCAAGGCACTGCACTGGGCTTTTGTTTTTCCACCCCTCCTGGTGGAGTGGAGCCACTCACTCAGGTTTGTGGAGTCCCCTGGGTTCTTAACAGGAAGGACAAAGTATTATTATAACATTAATATAACACAGACAAGTGTTTTCAGTTAATTGGGGCACTGTAGCAGCACACAGCTCACTCCATAACTGCATCCCTGGACACCCAGCCTTGGACAATGACACCAGTGGGAAAAACCCTGAGAACAGGCTGGGGCCATTTCACTCCAGAGGCTTCTGAAGGAGTGCCCATCATGGGCAAAGACAAAATGATCCAAGTGGAAAATTCATGTATTACCAGGAGAAAACTGCCCTCACTTCCACTGCTCTAAATCCCAAGTTATTCTCCTAAGACCTAAAATGTTCTTGCCCCTTTTATGCTGTGCCTAAGCTGTGAGTCATTAATATGTACCTAGAAGCTCAAACCCAGAGTCTGTACTCCTGGCTTTACTTGTACACTGTAAATATGTATTTATACTTATTCTAATGTATATTTTTATTGCACTATACCAGACAGTGACATGTACAGGCCTGCTGGATTTATCTGATAAATCTGTTCCTTCTTAGTAACTGGGCTAACACAGTGTATTTCATGTTCAAAACACTCATTTAAAGAATGGCTCACACCTGGCTCTGGGGACACAGGCAGTGGGGATGGGGTACAAAAGGAGAAAGGAAAGAGTCTAGGATTGCTCTTTATGGTTTGAATGGGAATAAAGATGGAAATTCACATGCAGGAAAGGGCTCTCATTAGAGAGACTTTCATCCTGGAGACAGATTGGTGCAGAGCCCCACAGAGCCAGAGCCAGCTCTGCAGAGCAGGAGGGCACACCAGGTACATGGAATGTGTGTCCAACAGACAGTGCCAAAGCCCCCCAGAAATCCCTGCTGTCCTTCCCTGAGCCATTCTGGGGAAGGTGCATAACCTGTGATGGAATGGGTCCCCAGCCCCACACACACCTGAGAACACCCCCATATGCACAAGCCTTGCTCAAGGTAAAGTCACTTCAGCTTATTAAAATTACTGCCCAAAATGCAAACTGTGTTGGTTATTCCCCTTTTCCTCCACTAATCTGCAAACAGAAATATTCAAAGAGGGTGTCAGCATCTGGTCTTCTCAGGAGCAAAACCCTCCAGCCCCAGACCACTCAGGCACACCAGCACAGACTTCCCTGGGGACAGCAGGGGTGTCTGACTCAGGTAAAGCTTCCCAATTTTGACCATTTGGAGTCAAGTGCTGGCACACGTCAATTGGCAAGAGTGCCTGTGACCACTCATGAAACCAAACCAGACAGCTGGTTCTTCTGAACCTCGAGAAGAAGAGCTGCTGTATCCATTAGATTTTCATTCCTGTTCTTGATTTCCAAGGTACAGAGGAGCTAGAACCTTCAATGGACAGCTGGGATCTTCTCTCCTGTGTGCTCCTACAGCTTCTCCCTCCAAACACAGCACATATCACCCCAGTCCTGTCTGCTATTCCCCCAGGACTCCAGGGTGGGTTACTGAGCCCTGACATTCCTGAAGAGCAGCTACACTGGAGGAGGCAGTGCCAGGGGAGAACTGGTGTTGTTAGCCTGGTCCTTGTGAGGAGCCTGGAGAGCTCATCCCAGGAGATCCAGGGACAACTTTGGCTGGATGGGCAGTGAGGGGAAGAGCACACAGGAATGGCTGCAGGCAGTGTGCTGCTGCAGAGCTCAGGAGAACACAGCTGTGGCCAGAGCAGTGCAGGGGATCCAGGCTGCCCTTTCTTCCCTCCCAGCACAGCACCAGCCATGGGCAGACCTGCTACAAAGGGCAGGCAAAAGGCTGCTGAATCTGCACCATGGGCACCCAAGGATGCTCAGCACCCCCTCAGGACCAGGCCATGGCTGTCACCAACTCCAAATATACCTGGCCTTGCTCTCCAAACATGCAAATCCTCCTCAGTTCTGATCACTCTGGTACAGCCCCTTTCTCACCACCTCCCCTTGCATCACAAACATTCTGGTCAGTCAGTCAAGGAAACAGATAGCAAAAAGCAAAATCTCAACTAATCTCTGTGGCTGAAGAAAGAGCTGATTGTTTTTGCCTCTCTTTGAGCCTGCTCTGTATCCTGTACTTCCCCAGTCCCCTTCACAACTTCTTCCCTTTATTGCTAGGGAAGAATAAATCCTGGTCTCTGGGCTGTTTTGTTTAGCAAATGAGGGACATGCAAAGCACTAACCCCGGGCATTGTCAGGAGGAGAGAGGTGCCTCTGTGTCTTCCAAACAGCCTTGAGGCACTGAGAGCAGCAGCCCAGAAGAGCTGTGATGAAGGCTGGATTTCGCTGTGGACACGGGATGAATCTCCCTTACTCATGAGGACAGAGCCAGAGGACACCTGCTGGAAGCAGAGGGGTGTTCCCAGCCAACACAGCATTAGGCTGGAACTTATCTTCAGGTTGTAATAACCTCACAGAGTGCAATCCTGGAGAAGGCAAGAATCTGAAACTTTCTTGTGTTGGCAATTGTTAAGGAAGTCCTAAACAGAACTGAGAGGAAGGACAGGGAAGAATGAGATTCCAGTTGGGTGCAGGTTCTACTGGTTAAAGTTATTTGCTGCATCAGCTTCCTTCCCACCTTAGACATCACAAGAAAGAGTTTTTAGTGACAAAAGGTAAGAGCAGAGTCCCTTGTCCTCACAGCAGGTTGCTCCTCAGTCTCAGGTGATGGAGACACAGCAGCAGTTTAAATCCAGCCCATCAGCACAGCACACAAAAGCAAACTTGAAGGTGTGGGGCAGTCTCCCAGAAATAGCTGCATGCACATTTCCTTGCACAGGGAAAATATTCCTGTCTGCAATTAAGGGCCTAACATGGGACTGGATAAGGAGCTCATCCTGCAGTGCTGCTACAGAATAACAAAAAATAAGTACATCACAAGCCATTTTTAAACATTTAATCTGCTCACAAAGCAGAGATTTCCCCCCCCAACCTCCCTTTTCACCTGGAATAGCACATCCACTCAGAGGAGGCAATCCAGAACAGCCACACAAAAATTATACAGGGATAATGAATCCATGTGCTGGATGAGAAGTAAGAGAACACAGATCTCTGCAGAATTCCTGGCCCACCATCTTAAAACTAACAGTCACCATGGACACACACTGATCTTAAGGCTGCAACTTTAAACTGAGGCTTAAGATCTGCCACACATTTCCTGCATGACCTTGGGCAAGACTTGAGTGCTGGATTTCTGAAGTTGTTCAGCGCACTGTGAAGCTCTCAGAAGATCTTCACCCCATCTGTGAGAGGGGGATAATCATGCCCCCTCTCCCCTTCATTTCACTTGTTTATTTCAACGGTAAGATAGTCAGGAATGAGACTGCTCCTCCTTATCTCCCACATCCAGCACCCCACACAATGGAGCCTTGATCTGGGCTGGAACGCCCAACTGTGCCAGCAATAACCAGTGATAGGAACTGAATCCAGCAGAGCACCCTGGCTCCAGAGCTGGCTCAGCAATCCTGCAGGCAGGCACAGAGACCCTGCATTGGACCCACCAAACTCAAAACCAGCAGAGGAACAGGGCAAGCAGCAACACAGGGAGGATAAACCAGACAAGAGCATTTTGACTTGTGAATAATATTGCAGGGAGGGAGACAGAGCTGGATAGGAGCTGTGAACATCCCACTCAGTGCCCTCACTTTGAATGTGCTGCTTCAATCTGAGCACTCCTCAATCTGGTCCTTGGGCTGATTTTGACCTGTGGGGCCAAGGAGGATCTGTGTTCACTGTACCAGCCAGCAAGGCAGGCAGAGAGCAGAGAGTCCTCAGGAATGGGGAAATCTGGGGCTGGGGAGGAGCTGAGCGTGCACTGAGCTCAGCTTTGGTCTGATAAGTTTATCAAGCACTGCCGGCTGCTAACTGTCAGCTGGGGAAGGGAGCCTGTTAGGGAGGAGGAACGGCTCCCAGGGCAAGATAGGACAGCCCAGGCCTTATCAGAGTGCCTGAGCCAAAGAGGGAACTGGAGAGTGAGCACTTTCCAACCACTTCATCTGAACAACAGACAGATTGGCAGGAAAGGCCTGTCAGCCCTTTGCCTCTGCCACCCAGGCACCCAGGCAGCCTCCCATCCATGCAAATAACCTGGGTAAGTGCAGCCTGGGAGCTGCAAACGTGAACACTGGGACCTGAGGGAGTGCATGGGGAAGGTTTTCTTAGAGCACTGCTGAGTGTGAGAGTCAGATTTACAACAAACAGTTCCACTACTTACTGAGCGAGCTGCTCCTGCTCGGTGCCCAGAACAGCTTCTCCCTGTGCTGCCTTCCCTGAGGTTTGGGAGGGGGATCTTCCAATTCACAGTTGCACCAGTCAGGTTTAGTGTACAGATAATTGCTCTGTCTCTGAAAAGCAGTAAAAACCCCTGAGTGAATAGAAGGGGGGAAATCCTGATCATTCCTATGTGAGTTAAAAAAGCAAGAGCCGGGAAATACCCCTTCACATCTTCTCCTAGGGCAGCAATAACCAAAGCAATCCAGCTGAAGATCATACCAGGGCACCCTCCTGTGTTTAGATGAGCTCTCCTGGACCTGTGCAAGCTCCCTGTGCACACAACTCAGCCATGACAGGGAGGGGAATGAGAGATCCCTGCAGGGCACATCCTCTGCTTGGTTTCCCTGATGGAGCTGGGTCGTGCGGGATGAAAGCTGCAGCTTTAACCCATTTCTTTAACCTGCCAGACCATGCTGTTATCAGGTCACTGCTCATCCAGACTATATGGACAGCCCTCATCCTGCATCCCACCACCTTTGGTTCAGGCTGGTGTCTTGGGTCCTGCCTGCATCTGGGGATTTTACTGAGATACAAGCCCTGCCCCTGTGCTGGCAGGATGTGCTCATCCTTGGCTGCCGTGCTGTCCCTTGCTCTCCATGGGATAGGAGGCAGGAAGCTTTCAGCAGTAGGTCAGGAGATCTCTGCTGTGACCTGGTGACTCAAAGGCTCCCTTTTTTGATAAGAAACATACCTAGGAAACGATTTTTCTCTCTTAGAGCACATCTCTAAACCAGGGCTGAAGTCCTGCCTTGTATGCACCTACTTCTCTCCCTGAAGAGAGGGAGCCCAGTATCTGTAGGCATCTGAAGTTGCACCAGCTGAGTCACAGCTCTGTGGTTTCTGCACCACTCTCAGGCTGTTTCTCACAGCTGATTCTGCTCCAGCCCATAATCTACAGTTCTCCAGGTCTTGAACAACTTCTAAGCCATTTAATTCCTCTGTGCATCAAGGGCTCCTCAGCAAGCTCCAACAGCCACATTCAGAACCAGCCAACACAATTCTGACATTCAAGGCTTCCTCATGAAGAACAAGGGGTTTAAAAACCCATCTCCATTGATTCTGCCTTCCTCTTGAATAATTTTAAAGCCATGGGACTTTATCTCACATCCCAGGCTCATCTATATTAGGAGCTTTGGTGGGATTTTTAGCAGTGGTCAAGTTCACTGTTTTTTTTCTCTTTATAAAGTAGAAGCTATCTCTTGTCTCAGTTGAGGAAGGGGAAGTTGGAGATGACAGAGCATTCCTGTTCCTGAGAGGGCCTCATCCTGAGAGTGTGGACATGGTGAAGCAGTGTGTCAGTCAGACATCCCTGCCTCAGCTCCTTATTTAGACCCAGCCTGTAGCAGCTTCAAGATCTGCAGATAAGAGCAAGGTAGAATTCCTGCACATGCACAGCAATACACTGGAGTGGCATCATGAAAAGCCCCACAAAAACCCCATAAAGCATCAAAGCAAGGTCTCTGCATTGGGATCTGCCAACCTGCATTTTTCACCTTAAAATATTTGCCCAAATTTGAGTAGGACAAGAAACGGAACTCAGGCGAGCCGGACCTGCAGTCTTGTTTGTTAACCAACTTTATCTTACCTTGAAGTATGAAAACTAAGTAGAACATCCCAAGTTAAAACTCTTTTCTTAGGAAAAGTATAATGTACTATTGGTAAGACTTTATTTCTGAATGATACTTATGAGATCTGCACAAAACTCATTTTCTAGTGTCTTAAAGGCAGAGCCAGGGCAGAAGACCTTGGGTTTCAGACTGGGTGTGCATGAGACAGCTGAGGTTTCTCATGTTACCTGGAGTGCAGGGAAACAGCTGGAAAGTCAGAGAGCCATGTTCCTGTGCCTGCTGCACAGTGCCACAGCTGTGGTGGTGGACAACTCAGCAGGAGTGATAATACTTTGCATTTGAGTAGCTCATAGTGCCTAAGGATTTCAAAAGGGCACAACATCCATCAGGCAGCAAGATTTAGCCCCCAGCCTGCAAGTTTTCTCACAGCATCATTATTAGTTTTGCAGAAAATACAACACAAACTTTGTAGTCAGCAGGAACAATAATTTCTACTTTGGGGGTGCCACCTCCTCATCCTCTCTTCCTCAATCCACAAGTGCCCAGCAATCTTAGCTCAAAAGGGAATGTGACTCAGGCCTTCAACTGAAGGGCTGTCACTTGCAAACCCTGAAGGCTGGATGTGGCCCTGGTTTTATCACTGGCCACCAGCTGCATCTACAGCTCTTGCCTCCTCCCCAATGATTCAGCAAATCTTCTTTGAGGAGAAAAACAAGCACACAAGTGAACAAATCACAATGTCAGATTACAAAGATGAGCGGGGAAAAGCTGCGGCTTGAAGGAGGGAGATAAAAGTTGGTGAAGTTACACGAGCCAAGGATGAAAATGTCCAATAAAGACAAGGGTTTTTTTTTTTTTTGAAGGGAAGCAATAATAACATGGGAAAAAAGTGTTGTAGTTTGGATACTTAATGCTGTGGAACATTACTAAGAGTAAGAGAACACAATGTGGAAGGAAATGAAGCATATTCTACCCTCTACTATCTGGGCATTGCACAGGGCTGATAGGGATTTGTACTGGTATAGATGAGAACTGAACAGTCCATTCTGGTTTACACTGGAACAGAGTTCCCCTAAGAAAGCTATTTTCAGGGGGAGTTTCTCTCTCTATAACCAAGACTTCCAATAATCTGGAAGCCCCTTGCCAGGCACTTTGAATGTTCCTGGAAAAAAGGATGCAAGTCATCAACAGAGGGCAGTTGGAAGTAATGTTTTAACTCCTGACAGCTTTGACCACTGCATCATATTTTTATATCATAGCCCTTTTCCATAAATGTATGGTTTCCTGCTTGAGGTGAAACACAGGGTCAGTGTAACAGCTCTATAGAATAAAAAGTAAAAAAGAAACTCCAGCCAGACCTCAGCTAGGAGATGTAGTATTTCCTCTAAAGGCATTCCACTCTAGTCAAAGCCCAGACTTTCAAGAATGCCATGAAATCTTAGGGAAAATAAGTGTTTGGAATTTATGGAGAGCTCATGCCACATTTGGGGAATCTCTCAGGCCAGTGACTCCTCCAGGCTCTGTGAGAGAGACGCAGCCTCCCCCTGGAACTAATGCAACACAAAAAGCAAGCACAGAAGGAAGGGGAGCTCAGGAACTGTGGACACAGATGGGATGGATAAACTGTTCCCAGAGGGTTTTGGGGTACATACTTGCACTGCTGCTCTTCCCTAGAAAATACAAAAGAAGAAGCCATGGCACAACCCAGAGGCTTTCCCCTCGAGCTCACCTGGAATATTGTTGCTGTGTAAGTCATGTAAAGAGTGCCAGGGGTGGCGCCTTTGAAAGCATTTCCCTGTGCTGTGCTGCCACCTGCTTTCACAGCTCTGGGAGTGCCCCCTCAGCTCTGACAACACTCAGGTGATGTAGGGGGATACAGTATGGGTAAATGAAGGTGGTATAGAAGGTAATCTTATCCCCCAATAAGTTGCAGCTGGACCAATTACTAAAGATTAAAAGCAGG
Source organism: Serinus canaria (assembly GCF_022539315.1). Taxonomy (NCBI): domain Eukaryota; kingdom Metazoa; phylum Chordata; class Aves; order Passeriformes; family Fringillidae; genus Serinus; species Serinus canaria. The sequence goes on along the minus strand of NC_066330.1, from coordinate 3,831,736 downwards.
CCTGATCTTAACTGGCCACACCTGTAGCCAAGAATAACAAGTGGTATAAAAGAGTGGATTGGTGGGCTCTGGAGTCAGATGATTGCTGTAAGGATCAGAACAGGCAGTGCTTAGAGGAGCTGCCTGTGAGAAACAGTGAGGAGGTATGGAGCTCTGGTGATGTGAAATCCTTGCATTATAATGGTGTTAGAACTCATGCTATCTAAGACAAGGTCAGCTCTAGAGCTCCAGTGTCAGCCCACCTGAGAAGGGGAGAACTTACCACCAAGTTCAAATGTTTAGAGTGTGGCTACAGAGAAGATAGAGACTCCCTTAAGAAGGAGCCACATGGAAAAAATGAGGGGTTATGGGTACAAGTGACTCCTGGGGAGATACAATTGGGTACTAGAGAACAAATTTTCACAGTGAGGGTAATCAGTCATTGGAATAACTTCCTCAGGAAACTGGTGGATTGCCCAACACTGGACACTTCTCAGATTAGCTGGGCTCTCTTAACTAGACCAGGCTTTGCCAAGGGAGGTTGGATCAGGTGATCCTTGAGATCCCCTCCAAGCTGGTATTCTTTGTTTCCATTAAAATGTGCTACTGCTGCACCCTACAGGCTGAAAACAGTTCTCTTGTCATTAATCACAATTTATAAACCAGGCTTATGGTTTTGTGGGTGGAGGCTGGCTCTGGGTATTTGGGGCTGGTTCTGTTTCTACCCCATGCCAGAGCCCTCACAGAAGGAACACAAAGAGTTCCCACCTTGCTGGGATGAGCAGGAGGAAGAGCAGCAGCTGTAACACAGACGTGCCACCCCCCCCGACTCAAAGGGTTGTCACCAATCACAGAGGTGGGGGACACAGGGCTCAGCTATGCCAGAGGTGTCCTACATGCTGGATCCCCATGGGAAAGGGAGAGCTCAGGAACAGGGGGGAGACGAGCTGGAGACTTCCAGTTGCTGAAGCTGCTGCCTTGCTCTGCTTTATCCCTTTAGGTCAGGCACAACAGAGGAGGCACAGGGAGAAACTGCCTGGCAGGGGCCACTCCAGCATAAGTCCATTTGAGGTGAGGGGACCTGGGGATGTGTGAAGAGCACTGTCCCTCCCAGCACACCCCACACATCCGGGATGCAGCAAACCTGGCTTTCTGCCTGGAATTGATGCCACGTGTTCCTGTGCACACCTAACCCCGATTTGCTTTGCCAGAAGAACAGTCTGGGAGATCTCCCACAAGAAACATCTTTCATTTTCTCACTGTTGGCCTTCATCTGCACTCATTAAAGAAAAAAAAATCTGAATGGCTTTTTCCTCTTGCAATGCCCCTTGATGCAGAGGTTGGGCCAAAACAAAATGAACCTACTGGGCACTAAGGTGAGTCCCTTCTCTTCTGGAATTTAGAGCACAAACTTCATTTTCACATGTTCCAGTGACAGCCCCGTGTCTCTGAGCCACAGGCAGACTGCAAAATTGGTCCCTCCCCTGTTTCTTAGAGAAGGATATAACAATTCCCTGTTTTGGGGTAAGAGCCTGACTGACCTCAGCAGGACCTGTCACCCACACAATGCCATCTTTGTCGTGAAGAAATCTCAATTAACCACTGGATGCTTCTGTCCAGACCTGGAAGAACGTGTTCACCAGTGCTGTGGATAAATGGGTGTCTACATTTTCATAATAACTGGCTAATGAGTGCTCTAGGAAGCTCAAAAAGCTCCCGAGAGAGGCAAGCATCCAAATGAGCTGGTAATACACCAGAGAGGAAAAATAACAGAGAAGTTGCATTCCCAAAGCTCTCTGAGTGCGGGAAGGATAGTCTGATCAGAATGGTGGTCATGTGGAAAATAGAAAAGATACCTGAGGAGATTGGGCTCCAGCCCAAACAAGCAGCACCTGCAGTGTTCTCACAGTCTATACACATCAGCCATGGACTGGCTGCTGAAGGACAAGGCTGTGGAGGCTGCCCTGCTTCAGCTCTGAGCCAAGCCTGGCCCATTAGCCCACACCTGCACTCGTGGCTTTATAAACACAGCCCTCCAGCTGGGATTGTCCCCTTAGGGCTGCTCTCACCATGGCTCGCTGGCACATCCTGGCCTTGGCCCTGTGCTCCTACCTCGGGGTAGCCTGGGCTGCCACAGTAAGTACAAAGGCTGGCTTTGCACTCTAAAGCTGAAGGTTTTCTCCTCCTGCCATTTGTCTTTGGGACTGTGGGGGAATTGCTGCTGCCTCTCTGCTCCCAAGGGCACCTGCAGGACACCTGCACAGGCACAGCTCCAGTGGCACGGATGGGGAGGGTGGGATGGGAATGTGTGGCAGTGTGGGAAGCCAGAGTTATCAAGGACAGAGCAATGGATTTTCTCTTCTCCATGGTGCCTGCTGTAGCTGGGTGTGGTGCACACCGAGGGAGGATTTGTGGAAGGTGAGAACAAGAAACTGGGACTCTTTGGTGGCTATGTTGACATCTTCAGAGGGATTCCCTTTGCTGCCCCTCCAAAGACTCTGGAAGACCCTCAGCCTCATCCTGGCTGGGATGGTAAGGTCCCAATTTGAATGCCTTTGGTTTGGGGTCTTATTTTCAAATCTCTCTCCTCAATCCAGCACATATGGGAAATGGTGCAACACATTACTCAGACTGGTCACAATGGCTGGGGAGGCTTTGCTGCAACTTTTACTGCACTCAGAGGGGAAAGGATGGGTGAGCAGACACCTTGTAACCAAAAAATTGAGCTGATGCCCTTAACTAGGGCATTCTGTCTTCCCTTTCCCGTCTTAGGAACTCTGAAGGCAAAAGAATTCAAAAACCGCTGCATGCAGGTGAAGATGACACAGACTGATGTCCGTGGGAGCGAGGACTGTCTCTACCTGAACATCTGGGTCCCCCAAGGGAGAAGACAGGGTATGAGCTTAGAAGGGACCTGGGATGGGCTTTCCCACCTGCCTTGTGTGCACATATGTGTTCCATAGTGGGCAGGTGCTGAGCAGTGATTTTCAGGGGAAAAGGTGGGAACTGTCCCAGACAATGTCCCTCACCTTCACCCTGTTTTGAACATTAGCCTCTTGAGCAGAGCAAGGATTTTCCTGCAGAGCACCAAATCATCTCCTGCCCAGGGCAGGTGGAGCAGTGCTCAGGGATGGGGTGAGGGGATGCAGGGGCAGCACCTCCCAGATCAGTGGGGGATCACTCTGCCCCTGTTCCTCTCCTCCCAGTCTCTACCAAGCTGCCTGTGATGGTTTATATCTATGGCGGTGCCTTCCTGATGGGAGGTGCCCAGGGAGCCAATTTCCTGGACAACTACCTGTACGATGGGGAGGAGATCGCCGTGCGGGGCAACGTCATTGTGGTGACCATCAACTACCGCGTGGGGCCGCTGGGCTTCCTGAGCACCGGGGACGAAAACCTGCCAGGTACCACGGCCGATCCCTCCCTGGGACCCTGGCCCGGGTGCCCACTTTGACAGCTTGCCTGTGCCCCTGCTCACTGCCGGGTGATCGCTGTTCCTCAGGGAACTACGGGCTCAAGGACCAGCACATGGCCATTGCCTGGGTGAAGAGGAACATCAAGGCTTTTGGGGGTGACCCAGACAACATCACCATCTTTGGGGAATCGGCCGGTGCTGCCAGTGTCTCCCTGCAGGTGAATGGTCCTCGTTGGTTCTGACCAGAGCCCCTGCTCTGCCGGTGGGAGAGAGGAACCCCTTGGCACTCATCTGCTTTCCTTTCCACCTGCTGCCTCATTAACGTCCTGCCCTGGCCAGCACAGCAATGCTCAGCCTCAGTGCCTTGTAGCTGCTCCTCCTTCTTCAGCTTCATCAGTCCCACCAGTGCACCCATGTGTCCTGTGAAGAAACAGCCTTTATTTTCCATGTCCTCCTCCTCTGCTCCTCTTCTCAACATCTCACTTTTTAACTTTACCTCCTGACACTGCTGAACACCACAAGACCTGGCAGTTTCACCAGGCTGAGTGCACAAGCTGTGAGGGTATCTGTGGGGTCTGACAGGCCATGGTCTCCTCAGGAGTTGTTACCCAAACCCCTCTTGTTTCCATTTTGCCCCCTAGACGCTGTCCCCAAAGAACAAGGGCCTGTTCAAGAGAGCCATCAGCCAGAGCGGTGTTGGGCTCTGCAGCTGGGCCATCCAGAGGGACCCACTGCTCTGGGCCAAAAAGGTAACATGCAAGTCATGACTGGAAAACTATAAAAAGAAAAAAAAAACACTTCCCTAGAGGAAAGCCTGGCTTGGAAGGGATTGGCCAAGAGTTGTGCCCAAGAGCACTGTGGAAATTGGCTGCTTTGAGATTAAAGTGAGATTAAAACTAACCCACATATCTGACTGCATAAAAATAACTCCTGGCTTTGGAAGTAATGCTAGGATTTTGTCTCTCTCTCTTCTGCCACAGCTTGGAGAAAAGGTGGGCTGCCGCACAGACAACACCACCATCTTGGCCAACTGCCTCCGTATCTCTGACCCCAAAGCCTTGACCCTGGCCTACCACCTGCAGCTCACCCACCTGTCCAGTAAGTCCCCTGGCCTGGGGTCTGGTCCATCAGCCACCCTGGGCAGCCAAACTTCCTGCAGGACACTGGGTCAATTGCCAGGAGTGTTGAGGTGGTGCTTGTGCCCTTCAGAAAAGGGACATTCATGAGAGATCTTGCAGTCACCTTTCTGTGGGCAGATGCACATTGCACCTGATGAACACTACCCACCTAAGCCTTTTCTTGGGATATACCAGGCCACATATCTGTGTTTCCTCACCTCCAAACACACTCTGCTCCTGTCTCCTGCAGTGCCCCTGGTGCACGCCCTTGCCCTCTCTCCAGTTGTGGATGGGGATTTCCTCCCAGACGTGCCAGAGAAGCTCTTTGCCAACGCTGCTGACATCGACTACCTGGCCGGGGTCAATGACATGGACGGGCACATGTTTGCCGGTGTGGACATACCCGCCATCAACCGCCCGCTGGTGAAGGTCACTGCGTGAGTGACAGGCACCCTTAGAACCCTCAGCAGGAGACATCTGCTCTTCAGAGTAGCTCCCAAACCCCAAGAAGTCTGACTTGAGTGGAGAAGGCACAGCCTTCCATAGAGGATGTCACTCCAAATCTGGGTGCCCAGGCCTTTTGTTGCCAAGTCCAGAACCTTCAAGAGAAAGGACCAGGCGAGAGCCCTGCCCTACATGAAGCTGCTGGTCAGTAATTAATTAATATCATTTGTCTTTTCAGGGACCAGGTCTATCATTTGGTCAAAGGCCTCACCGTGGACAGGGGCGAAGCTGGAGCCAACGCCACCTACAACATCTACACACAGAGCTGGGGTGCAAATCCTGAGCAGGAGGTTGTGAAGAAGACAGTGGTGGGCCTGATCACTGACTACATCTTCCTGATTCCTACACAGGTGGCACTGGACCTGCACCTGCAGAATGCCAAGTGAGCAGCTCAGCCCTGGGGATGTTGCACATGGAGGAGGGTTAGGGTGAGAATTGGAAATGGAAGTTAAAAATGGCCTCAGGATGTTTTCACCCCATGTGAGGTGATGCATGTGAGCATCTTCCAGTGCTGAATCTGTGGCCCTGATGGTATTTGGAGTGTTGGTTGGGATTTGCAGCCCTTTTTCTGCTTTCTCCTTGCTCAGCCAGTCTCTTTGATTTCCCAGGAGTGGCAAGACCTACAGCTACTTGTTCTCTGAGCCGTCCCGCATGCCCATCTACCCCCGCTGGGTGGGGGCAGACCATGCTGATGACCTGCAGTATGTGTTTGGAAAGCCCTTTGCCACTCCCCTGGGCTACTGGCCCAAGTACAGGACTCTCTCAAAGGCCATGATTGCTTACTGGACCAATTTTGCTAGAACTGGGTGAGTGATTCTCATTTCACATTTGAGGCTGGATGCAGCGCTTCAGGCTGCTGGTTTTGTCCAGGAAGTTTTCAGGGTCATTCCCAAGATCAGAGTGTTCCATGTCTGTATTTCTTATTCCTGAATCCTTGTGTTCACTCAGGACATAAATCCCTTTGTGAAGCTGGGATGATGCCAGTGGGGATGGAGGGAGGAGACTGCAGGTCATCAACTCACTCTTGGCAGGGAGAATTCCTATGGCTTGTCCCACTGTCAGATCTTCTCTTTTCCTCTCACTTAAAGCCTGACTTGAGCAGACAGGGTTCCTACCAAAATCCACAAGACTGAGCTTCCGTGTTTCCTTTTTCCCCAGTGATCCCAACACAGGGCATTCAGATGTGCCTGTTTCCTGGCCAGCCTACACCAACGACGCCAAGTACTACCTGGATATCAACCACAAGATGAACAAGAACTCTGTGAAGCAGAACCTGAGGTCCCGCTTTGTGACCTTCTGGAACTCGGTCTATCTGAAGATGCCACAGGTTGCTAACATCTCCCAGTCAGAATTAACATTCTGAACCCTTTAAAGATAGTTCAATAAAGGCTTCCTTTAGCTGAGTGACTCTGGTTCTCACTTTGTTTGCCATGACATGATTTTCTTGCCAGTATTAAGGTCTGGCAGGAAAGGACCTCCACTGTGTGGGCAATGTGTGTTTCCCTGGCTGTGACACCCCAATGTCCCAGAGAAGCTGCTGGCAGCTGGGGTTGTTTTTTTTCTCATTGCCCCTGTGATCCCAGACAGGACAGCCCCAATCCTGACCTGTCCTCTGGATTTCCCTGTGCTACCATAAAAATTCCTGCTATTGCCAACCAGATCCTAGAGAGATACAGCTACAACAGGTGAATGCAAACCAGTCCTGACCTGTTTATCATGCACTGATATTGCTCAGGAACTGATGGGGCAGAATAAATCCATGGGGGTGGTGATTCCCCACTGGTTTTGGGGCAGAGGCTGGGCTGGATTGGGCTGAGGAGCTGCAGCTCTGAGCAGGGCAGGACAAGCAGCACACCTTTCCAGAATCCTTGTTCACCACATGTCCCCATCCACACACCATACACTGGACCTGGTCTGTCCAGGCCCTGGGATCCTGGGGGGAGAGCAGGGGGACCCAGCCATGCTGGAGGTCCCCCACAGGCCTGGCTGGTGTGGAGAACGCAGGGCTGGTGTGGGACATCAGGGCTGTGGATCCTGGGAGGAGAGCATGGGGTGTCACAGGGGGTGGGACCCTGGTGTTTGTGTCAAGGTTCTCCATGCAGAGAGGCTGGAGGATGGGGAGACCACCCCTGGAGGGAGCCAGGGTCAGGGAGCCCCTGCACTAGAACCATCCTCCTGCCTGCTTCCAGAGGGCTGGAGCCAAGGGCAGGATTTCCAAGAATTGATGCCATGTGTTCCTGTGCTCTCCTGGCCTCAAATGGCTTTGCCAGAAGAACAGTCTGGGAGATCTCCCACAAGAAACATCTTTCATTTTCTCACTGTTGGCCTTGACTGGTACTTTTCAAAGGAAAAGACATTTCCAGATTGAATTGGTACCTGCAGTTCCCTCTTGCTTTGCCCCTGTCCCAGTGAGTAGCTGCAGTAGCTCCAGGAGAACAAATGCACAGGGTGAAGCCTTTCCAACACATTTCATACAGATCATTCCTGAGTGCTGGAGGGTTTTCTGCCAGCCAGGGCAGAGCTCCTCTCTCAGTATGCAAGTGCATGTAGCTTTGAATGGATTTTTCAAAATTTTCTTTCTTCAGTGGTGCCATGAGAGTTTTATTGTACCAGTGTGTGATCAAGGGAGGTTGGGCCAAAGGTAAACCAACCCATTGCTCACCCAGCTGAGTCCCTTTTTAGAAATCTGGAACACAAACTCCATTTTTGCATGTTCCTATGAGGACTCTCATTTCACCATAAAATGCTCAGGAATCCTTTCCTTCTTTGCTTCTCTTATCAACAGATGTTCTAACAGCCCTGGGATTAAATGTGGAAAGATGTTGCACACTGACAGATGAGTTTTCTGTTAGAGACAAATTTCAAAGCTATTGTTTGTATCTGTCCATTCCCCTCTCTCTATGACAAACACAACAAGGAGTGAAGATGACAAAGAGCTGCTGCCATGAGCCTGCAGAGATAAGAGGAGGAAGTAAACTCCAAGCTTTCTGATAGATGAGGCAATGAAATGGAGACAGAATTCTGGACTCTGAGTGAACTCAATGAGAAATCTGGCCGCTCTTTAATGGAATCAGCTTTAGGACTTGCTCTAATTTTGAATCTTTTATGTTCCCCAGTGTGTTATGAATGCAAGGCTTCTCTTAGGTTGCTGATATTATGTTCTACTGTACAGCTTAATATGATTTCAGAACCCTGTGCTTGGATGAGGCTTCTCAAGACTCCATAAGGTTTAATTTCTCTGGAATTTTCTTGGACTGAGCAATTTCCTTTGGTTTGGCCTCCAGCCCAAACAAGCAGCATGTGCAGTGTTCTCACCGTCCATACACATCAGCCATGGACTGGCTGCTGAAGGACAAGGCTGTGGAGGCTGCCCTGCTTCAGCTCTGAGCCAAGCCTGGCCCATGGCATTGGCCCACACCTGCACTCGTGGCTTTATAAACACAGCCCTCCAGCTGGGATTGCCCCCTTAGGGCTGCTCTCACCATGGCTCGCTGGCACATCCTGGCCTTGGCCCTGTGCTCCTACCTTGGGGTAACCTGGGCTGCCACAGTAAGTACAAAGGCTGGCTTTGCACCCTAAAGCTGAAGGTTTTCTCCTCCTGCCATTTGTCTTTGGGACTGTGGGGGAATTGCTGCTGCCTCTCTGCTCCCAAGGGCACCTGCAGGACACCTGCACAGGCACAGCTCCAGTGGCACCTGTGGGCTTTCCACAAGGCACAAAGGGACGGATGGGGAGGGTGGGATAGGAATGTGTGGCAGTGTGGGAAGTCAGAGTTATCAAGGACAGAGCAATGGATTTTCTCTTCTCCATGGTGCCTGCTGTAGCTGGGTGTGGTGCTCACCGAGGGAGGATTTGTGGAAGGTGAGAACAAGAAACTGGGACTCTTTGGTGGCTATGTTGACATCTTCAGAGGGATTCCCTTTGCTGCCCCTCCAAAGACTCTGGAAGACCCTCAGCCTCATCCTGGCTGGGATGGTAAGGTCCCAAATTAAATGCCTTTGGTTTGGGGCTTTATTCTTGCTTCTCTTTCTTTTAGTTGGTTTTTCTCAAGCTAAAGATGTTCTTGCCTGCTTTCCCCTACTAAGCACGGCCAAGAAAATTGTCTTTGTCTCCTGAAGGGTCTGAGAGTCTGGGTCTAAATGTTCCCAAGAAATTCAAGTAACCCTGGGAAGTAGCCCTGGCATGGCACCTGCACCCATGCCTTGTCTGTCCAGAGCTGGTTCAAAAGGGAAAGTCTCGCAGTTTGTCACTCCCTCATACGAGGCACAGTGGCAGGAGAGGCTTTGCTGACATTGTACTGCACTCAGAGGAGAAAGGATGGGTGAGCAGACACCTTGTAACCAGAAAATGGAGCTGATGCCCTTAAATGGTCTTCCCTCTTTCCTTTCAGGAACTCTGAAGGCAAAAGAATTCAAAAACCGCTGCATGCAGGTGAAGATGACACAGACTGATGTCCGTGGGAGCGAAGACTGTCTCTACCTGAACATCTGGGTCCCCCAAGGGAGAAAACAGAGTATGAGCTTAGAAGGGACCTGGAAGGGGCTTTCCCACCTGCCTTGTGTGCACAGCTTGTGCTGGAGCCTCTCTCTGCAGTTCTGTTCCATAGTGGGCAGGTGCTGAGCAGTGATTTTCAGGGGGAGAGGTGGGAACTGTCTCAGACAATGTCCCTCACCTTCACCCTGTTGGAAAGGTCAGCCTCTTGAGCAGAGCAAGGATTTTCCTGCAGAGCACCGTCAGCTCCTGCCCAGGGCAGGTGGAGCAGTGCTCAGGGATGGGGTGAGGGGATGCAGGGGCAGCACCTCCCAGATCAGTGGGGGATCACTCTGCCCCTGTTCCTCTCCTCCCAGTCTCTACCAAGCTGCCTGTGATGGTTTATATCTATGGCGGTGCCTTCCTGATGGGAGGCGCCCAGGGAGCCAATTTCCTGGACAACTACCTGTACGATGGGGAGGAGATCGCCGTGCGGGGCAACGTCATTGTGGTGACCATCAACTACCGCGTGGGGCCGCTGGGCTTCCTGAGCACCGGGGACGAAAACCTGCCAGGTACCACGGCCGATCCCTCCCTGGGACCCTGGCCCGGGTGCCCACTTTGACAGCTTGCCTGTGCCCCTGCTCACTGCCGGGTGATCGCTGTTCCTCAGGGAACTACGGGCTCAAGGACCAGCACATGGCCATTGCCTGGGTGAAGAGGAACATCAAGGCTTTTGGGGGTGACCCAGACAACATCACCATCTTTGGGGAATCGGCCGGTGCTGCCAGTGTCTCCCTGCAGGTGAATGGTCCTCGTTGGTTCTGACCAGAGCCCCTGCTCTGCCGGTGGGAGAGAGGAACCCCTTGGCACTCATCTGCTTTCCTTTCCACCTGCTGCCTCATTAACGTCCTGCCCTGGCCAGCACAGCAATGCTCAGCCTCAGTGCCTTGTAGCTGCTCCTCCTTCTTCAGCTTCATCAGTCCCACCAGTGCACCCATGTCCTGTGAAGAAACAGCCTTTACTTTCCATGTCCTCCTCCTCTGCTCCTCTTCTCAACATCTCACTTTTTAGCTTTACCTCCTGACTCTGTTGAACACCACAAGACCTTGAAGCTTCCCTGGGACAGGTGTACAGCCTGCAAAGCCATCCACCTGTTTTGACAGGCCATGGTCTCCTCAGGAGTTGTTACCCAAACCCCTCTTGTTTCCATTTTGCCCCCTAGACGCTGTCCCCAAAGAACAAGGGCCTGTTCAAGAGAGCCATCAGCCAGAGCGGTGTCGGGGTCTGCAGCTGGGCCATCCAGAGGGACCCACTGCTCTGGGCCAAAAAGGTAACATGCAAGTCATGCCTGAAAGACTATAGAAACCAAAATTTTTTCCCTAGAGGAGAGCAGGGCTAGGAGGGGATTGGGCAGGAGCTATACCCAAGAGCACTGTGGAAAGTTGCTGCTTTGAGATTAAAACTAACCCACAACTGTGCCTCTGTAACAATAACCCCTGTCTTTGGGAGCTAACACTAGGATCCTTCTCTCTCTCTTCTGCCACAGCTTGGAGAGAAGTTGGGCTGCTCCACAGACAACACCACTGTCTTGGCCAACTGCCTGCGCCACTCTGATCCCAAGGACTTGACTCTGTCCTACCACCTGCAGCTCACCCACCTGCCCAGTAAGTCCCGAGCACATGATGTGGTCCGTCAGCCACCCTGGGCTCCCCAAGCTCTTGGCAGAACTCTGGAGCAACTGCCAAGAGTGTTGTGGTGGTCCTTGTGTCCTTCAGAAAAGGGACATTAATGAGAACTCTTGTAGTCACCTTTCTGTGGGCAAATGCACATTGCACCAGAGGAGACTGCCCACCATGCAATGGCAGCAGTGGCTGAGGAATCATCCAATGGCTCTGCCTTGGCCTCAGAGCAACTGTCTGGGGTTGCTGTTCTGTGAAAGCAGCAAGAGCAATCCCAGAAAACAGCTTGTAAACAAACAAACAAAAATCATACCCCTGCTATTTCTATTTGAGTCGCTGGGTGGAGTGCAGGAACGCTGCTGCTTTTGTGCTGGGGGAATTCCTTTCCCAAGATTCTCCTGGTGCTAAACACAAACCACAGTGTTTAGTCTTGGCCAGAACAGAGAGTGGCCAATACACTGCTGTGCAACTGCACACTCTGAGGTTGGCTGTCCTGACAATCAAACAGCATGACCAGGTGGGATGAAAAGTTCAGCTCTTTCCTATCTTTGGCTGCGCTTTTTGTGAAGGGATCTGAAGGAGGAGAGGATTTGTGGATATTATCAGGTACTATTTGGCTGGCAGATCTCTTGCTCTTCTCCTTCAGCCACAGTCATGAGGTTTACCCTGCATCTAGGTGACCTCCTGCCCATGCTGAAGTCACTGCTCAAGCTGACATTCACCTCACCCTGTTCTTTCCTGCGCTCTTTGAGTCACGAGATATGCCAGACCAGACATCTGTGCTTCCTCACCTCAGAACAGACCCTGATCTTGTCTCCTGCAGTACCCTTTGCGCACGCCCTTGCCCTCTCTCCAGTTGTGGATGGGGATTTCCTCCCAGACGTGCCAGAGAAGCTCTTTGCCAACGCTGCTGACATCGACTACCTGGCCGGGGTCAATGACATGGACGGGCACATCTTCGCTGGTGTGGATGTACCTGCCATCAACCGCCCGCTGGTGAAGGTCACTGCGTGAGTGACAGGCACCCTTAGAACCTTCAGCAGGAGACATCTGCTCTTCAGAGTAGCTCCCAAACCCCAAGGAGTCTGACTTGAGTGGAGAAGGCACAGCCTTCCATAGAGGATGTCACTCCAAACCTGGGTGCCCAGGCCTTTTGTTGCCGAGTCCAGAACCTTCAAGAGAAAGGACCAGGCGAGAGCCCTGCCCTACATGAAGCTGCTGGTCAGTAATTAATTAATATCATTTGTCTTTTCAGTGACCAGGTCTATCATTTGGTCAAAGGCCTCACCGTGGACAGGGGCGAAGCTGGAGCCAACGCTACCTACAACATCTACACACAGAGCTGGGGTGCAAATCCTGAGCAGGAGGTTGTGAAGAAGACAGTGGTGGGCCTGATCACTGACTACCTCTTCCTGATTCCTACACAGGTGGCACTGGACCTGCACCTGCAGAATGCCAAGTGAGCAGCTCAGCCCTGGGGATGTTGCACATGGAGGAGGGTTAGGGTGAGAATTGGAAATGGAAGTTAAAAATGGCCTCAGGATGTTTTCACCTGAAACCACCCCATGTGAGATAATGCATGTGAGCATCTTCCAGTGCTGAATCTGTGGCCCTGATGGTATTTGGAGTGTTGGTTGGGATTTGCAGCCCTTTTTCTGCTTTCTCCTTGCTCAGCCAGTCTCTTTGATTTCCCAGGAGTGGCAAGACCTACAGCTACTTGTTCTCTGAGCCGTCCCGCATGCCCATCTACCCCCGCTGGGTGGGGGCAGACCATGCTGATGACCTGCAGTATGTGTTTGGAAAGCCCTTTGCCACTCCCCTGGGCTACTGGCCCAAGTACAGGACTCTCTCAAAGGCCATGATTGCTTACTGGACCAATTTTGCCAGGACTGGGTGAGTGATTCTCATTTCACATTTGAGGCTGGATGCAGCGCTTCAGGCTGCTGGTTTTGTCCAGGAAGTTTTCAGGGTCATTCCCAAGATCAGAGTGTTCCATGTCTGTATTTCTTATTCCTGAATCCTTGTGTTCACTCAGGACATAAATCCCTTTGTGAAGCTGGGATGATGCCAGTGGGGATGGAGGGAGGAGACTGCAGGTCATCAACTCACTCTTGGCAGGCAGAATTCCTATGGCTTGTCCCACTGTCAGATCTTCTCTTTTCCTCTCACTTAAAGCCTGACTTGAGCAGACAGGGTTCCTACCAAAATCCACAAGACTGAGCTTCTGTGTTTCCTTTTTCCCCAGTGATCCCAACACAGGGCATTCAGATGTGCCTGTTTCCTGGCCAGCCTACACCAACGATGCCAAGTACTACCTGGATATCAACCACAAGATGAACAAGAACTCTGTGAAGCAGAACCTGAGGTCCCGCTTTGTGACCTTCTGGAACTCGGTCTATCTGAAGATGCCGCAGGTTGCTGACATCTCCCAGTCAGAGTTAACTTTCTGAAGCTAAGAAAAAAATATGTTTTAGAGATCATTAAAGGCTTCCTTTAGCTGAGTGTCTCTTTTTCTCTGTTTTCTGTGTCTCTGTGTTGGCTGTGACAGAGTTTTCTTGCTAATGTCAAGGTCAGGCAGGATGGAACATCCTGAGGGCAGCGTGTGTTCCTCTGGCTGTCACAGTCAGTCCTGGCCAAGCTGTCCTTGCAGCAAATTATACTCTCACCCTCACCTTTATACCCTTCATCTGCCACCTTTTGTGGCATTAAACATTGCTGAGATGAAAGCTGAAGTTCTCAGGAAGCAAAAGCTCGTTTCAATGAGAATTAACACCGCACTCCTTGCACGATCAGAGAAATGCACGGCTGTGTGCAAGCATTTGCTCAGCTCAGGATTGTTTTCCTTCATTGTCCAGGCAGGACAGGGACAAAGCAACCTACGAGGGAGGTGATTCTGCCTCTGTTTACTGTCACAAACTGGGCTGCGGAGCCCAAAGCAGGACAGGACGAGCCCAGCCCCCCCTCAGGCCTCGCCCTCCCCTCAGGCGCGGCCCGGCCCGGAACCGTCGTGTGGCGGAACCTTCGTGCCGCGGCCCGGGGGGCGGCGTCGGGAGAGAGCTGCGCGCAGCGATGGCGGCGGCGCGGCAGCGGGGCCCGCGGGGCTCGGCCGTGCTGGAGCTGCCCCGCAACCCGCGCTTGGTCTGCGTGGAGTACCCGGGGCTCGTCCGGGACGTCGGGGCCATGCTGCGGACGCTGGGAGGAGAGCAGGGGGTGTCGCGGGTGAGGGGGCCCGGGGGTGTGGGGAGGGTGGGGGCTCGCTGGGCAGAGGGTGCGGGGCGGCGAGACCGGCCCTGGGCGAGGGGTTGGTGCGGGAGGGGGCCAGGGCTGGAACTGGGGAGAGCCTTCACGTGGGACCCTTTGTGTGAGTCGTTCCGGCTCAGCATGTCCCCACGCGGGGCCCATGGGTGGTTTGGGGGTGATGCCGCTTCCCTGATGTTCCCGAGCAGGGATTCAGGCGGTGTGCAGTAAAAACGGAGAATGATTTGGCTTGAAAGGTTCCATGAAGTTCATTCAATTCCACTCTCTTGCTGTGGGCAGAGACACCTTCCACTAGGCCAGCTTGCTCCTACCTGTCCTTCCAGGAATGGAGCAGCCACAGCTTCTCTGGGCAGCCTTTGCCAGGCCCTCCCCGCCCTTGTAGGAAAGAATTCCTTCCTCATATCCAGGATATTATATTTTTAATTTATTTTTCCTGATACCCAGGATGGGAGTGGCTGCACATCCCTGTGATGTGGGGCAGGGATGATCCCCATGAGGCTGTGTGAGGGGCACAGCTGGTGCCCACAGCAGCGTGTGGGTCTGGGGGCTAGCACAGGAGCACAGGGCATGCTGACAGGGGCTGTGCCTCCCTTGATGACAGATCTACGCCGACCCTGCTAAAAGGCTGGAGCTGTATTTCCGCCCCAAGGACCCCTACTGCCACCCCGTGTGTGCCAACCGCTTCCCCACCTCCACCATGCTGCTCAGGGTCAGGAGGAGGAGCAAGAAGAAGCAGCAGTTGGACCCCGAGGAACAAATCCAGCCAGAAGTGGAGTTTGAGATGGAGATTCTTGGGATTGTCACCACTGTTTACAAATTTCAAGGTAACCCTTGGGACTGTGTGCATGTGGCTTTGAGATGAGTGTGATGGGAAAGGGAAGTGTTTCCCCTAAGCAGTTGAGGACTAGAAGGAAAATCAGGTGTTACAGCCTCTTTGCTGGATAAACCTTTGCATACTTGTCAGACTCCTGCTCCTGAAAGTTCAGTGTGAGAGGTATTGTTGGGCTCACAATGAACTTCACAATGTTTTAACTTTTGTTTCTTACAGGAATGTCTGACTTCCAGTACCTGGCAATGCACTCTGGCCCTGATGGCAAACAAACCTCCATGTACAACAAAGTCCTGATGCTCAAACCAGAGAAGGAAGAGTTTTTCAATAGAGATTTACCTCTTTACATCCCACCACCCATTTTCTCACGTCTGGACACTCCTGTGGATTATTTTTATCGCCCAGATATACAGCACAGGTCAGTGCCTTTTCTCATGATACATCTTTCATGTGTTTCACCCTTTTAATTTGCTGCCTTGTGCTGATTTGGCACAACAGAGGCAAAAATCCACCAGAAACTGCCTGGCAGTGGCAACCTCAGCAAAATTCCACTTGAAGATTTGCCAGGTGAGGGCAGCTGGGCATGAGGTGAAGATGATTCCTCTCCCAACTCACCTTAGACATTATGGGATGCAGGACACAGCTCCTGCCTGCTTCCAGAGGGCTGGAGCCAAGGGCAGGATTTCCAGGAATTGATGCCATGTGTTCCTGTGCTCTCCTGGCCTCAAATGGCTTTGCCAGAAGAACAATCTGGGAGATCTCCCACAAGAAACATCTTTCATTTTCTCACTGTTGGCCTTGACTGGCACTTTTCAAAGGAAAAGAAATTTCCAGATTGAGTTGGTACCTGCAGTTCCCTCTTGCTTTGCCCCTGTCCCAGTGAGTAGCTGCAGTAGCTCCAGGAGAACAAATGCACAGGGTGAAGCCTTTCCAACACATTTCATACAGATCATTCCTGAGTGCTGGAGGGTTTTCTGCCAGCCAGGGCAGAGCTCCTCTCTCAGTATGCAAGTGCATGTAGCTTTGAATGGATTTTTCAAAATTTTCTTTCTTCAGTGGTGCCATGAGAGTTTTATTGTACCAGTGTGTGATCAAGGGAAGTTGGGCCAAAGGTAAACCAACGCACTGCTCACCCAGCTGAGTCCCTTTTGTCTTTCCCTGTTCCTTAGGGAGGGATACAACAATCCCCAGGTGTCTGGTGAGAACCTGATTGGCCTCAGCAGGGCCAGACGCCCACACAATGCCATCTTTGTCAACTTTGATGATGAAGAAATCCCAACTAAGCCCCTGGATGCTGCTGTACAGAACTGGAAGAAAGTGTGCACCAATCCTGTGGATAAAAAGGTGGAGGAAGAACTCAGAAAGGTGTGTGCCTTACTCCTGGTGTGAGCACTGTCCTGCAGCAAGCTAGGGAGGAAAAAATACATTTTTCCCAGAAATTCTTGGTGATTTTAAGTGCCTGACACAAGTGTGAGTAGATGCTACTGACACTGCTGTGTTCATTTCAGTTCTGCAAGTCAAGCTTTGAATCTGTGGCTTAACTCATTAAGCCCTGTGAGTTCTCACATCACCATCCAGTAGGTCCTCTTGAGGGCCAATGGCTCTGATATGGACCTGAGTCCACTTGGAAAGCTGCTCTGCCTTTGGGAGCCCCTTCCCACTGATGTGGGGCTGTCTGTGTGTCATTGCAGCTCTTTGGGATTCCTTTCCCACTGATGTGGGGCTGTCTGTGTGTCATTGCAGCTCTTTGGGAGCCCCTTCCCACTGATGTAGGGCTGTCTGTGTGTCATTGCAGCTCTTTGGGAACCCCTTCCCACTGATGTGGGGCTGTCTGTGTGTCATTGCAGCTCTTTGGGAGCCCCTTCCCACTGATGTAGGGCTGTCTGTGTGTCATTGCAGCTCTTTGGGAGCCCCTTCCCACTGATGTGGGGCTGTCTGTGTGTCATTGCAGCTCTCTGGGATTCCTTTCCCACTGATGTGGGGCTGTCTGTGTGTCATTGCAGCTCTTTGAAGTGCGTCCCGTGTGGTCTCGCAATGCAGTCAAAGCCAATATCAGTGTCCATCCAGACAAGTTGAAGGTGCTGCTGCCTTATTTGGCCTATTACATGGTGAGTGGTACGTCTGTGAGCAAGGAAGCATCACCCTGCTCTTCTGGTCCTTTACCACTTCTGAGGTCCTGCCACTAAGTACCTGAGCTTAATTTAATATAAAGAGACAGGGGGAAGGAAATGCTTTAGAGCCAAAGTTGAAGCCAAGGAGGATTCAGTGGCTGTTTGCTCTGTAGGTTCTAATCACCTCTGCAGGTCAGGACCGCCATCCCCCAAACAATTTGAAAGGAATTACAATTGTTTGTGTACTCTGAGTTGGACTCACTGGAAAAATATCTACAAGAGATTCTCAGGAGCTCAAAACAACAAAACAGTAATTTCTGGGAACTTTAGAAAATCAGAAAAACTTTGGTCACTCCATGTGACTGTTCACCTGGCAGTGGTAGCAGAGTTTTTCCACACAAGCACTTGGCTGTGACCTTGCAGGTTGGTTTGTAAAAGCACACAAGTATTTGTGCTTTGATTGCCAAGTGTATAAACATATTTCAGTGTATAAATATTAGCATGGCAAGTGAGCAAAGATCTGGTAAAACAAATATCTTTGGGCAATAAGGGAAAATATTGGAACTTTCCAAGAACCTTGCTGCTGAAGGACGTTGCAACACTGTGGTGCTTTTTTGTAACTGTGTTCCCTCGTGTGTTTGTGCAGTTAACAGGTCCTTGGAGAAGCTTATGGGTTAGGTTTGGGTATGACCCCAGGAAACACCCTGAAGCAAAGATTTATCAAGTGCTGGACTTCCGAATTCGCTGTGGAATGAAATATGGTAAAAGGGCCCAACCCACAGAGCTGCTCTCTCTGCTTTCTGGTTAATCCTGGTAGTATTTTTCTTTTTATGTGTTTTTCAAACTCTTTTGCCATATTTCTGCTCTGATGAACATGTCACCTTTTGAGCTCCTTGCTTACTGTAATTCTTTCTAAAACTTCTGGAATACTTTCTTTCATAGTATGGAATAGGTCTTTCCTCATTTGGCACATTCTAAACTCTGTCTTTCCTCCTCCATGTGTTCCAAGCCCAAGTGGGTGTAGCAGAGCATCCTCGTCCTCACTCAGGGGAGGCACCAAGCAGGAATTCTGGTGCTCACATAGCAGCTTTTCCTCAAGGACCTCAGCATTTCCTGCAGGGTGCTGGTCTCAGACCTTGGATGTGGGGTTCCCTGTTTTGATTTTGCAAAGAACAAGTTGAGGAAAAGGAGTTTCTGATGCCATCTAGTAAGTCCATGGTAGAGCTGGCATCCACTCATTGACATCAGATCATGTTTCCAAGTTAAAGGGTTTTGTTGATCTCTTCTCCCCACCCTGCTAAAACCAGCATATCCCAAAGGCCAGCCTGCCCTTCCCACCCCAGTCCAGCCCTTGTTTTCCTGAGCTGGGGATATTCTGCAGAGTGCTTGCCCTCAGTTCATGACTGGATTTTGGTTTTCACCTCTAGGTTATGCTGCTGCTGACATGCCTGTGAAAGCAAAACGCAGCACGTACAACTACAGCCTGCCCATCACTGTCAAGAAACAAGGTATGCTGGGCCAGAAGGGCTGCCTGGCTCTTCTGCTTCTCTGTTTGCCCCATCCTAATCACAGGTGGTAAAGCTGAGTTCCTGTGTTCTAGCTGAGCCAAAACTGAGTTTGTTTTCTGGTAGTAATATTGCTGCTGTTAAGGCAGAGAAAAATCTGCTGGGAAGTGTTGTAGGAGCCTGGCTGAGCCACAATGTCTGTTAGCAGGCAGGAGGGAGTTCAGCAAGCCACACTAGGAATCCAGAATTCACTGAGGTGCAGAGAATGGGGGAATTCTCTTTTCTATGTCAAAGGAGAGTAGAAAAGGTTAAAATTATGAACAAATAGCCTCTGAAAAAAGCTGCCCAAATTGGCAGTTTTCCTGGGACTGTCCAGTAACATCTCTAAAGAATGAGTAAAGCACATGTTCTGTTGCTGGTTGGTCTGGTTTTGTTGAATCAACAGAGAGAAGTGACAGTCCAATATGAAAGATGTCCCTTATTAGGACTTTTTGTTTTCCTTTCAGGAAGTCACACAGTCAGTGTCCATGACCTGAAACAGGGGCTGGGTTCAGCTGGTACCTCTGGGGCAAAAAAGCCCCCCTCCAGCAGGTATAAGCTGAAGGTAAGCATGACTTTATATATCAAAATCTTGAAATATCTCAGTGAAATAGTGATGTTTCCTGTCTTATCAGTCATCAGGGGATCAGCTATGAGTGATTTGATGTGCTCAGGTTTGCCTGGGAAGCTCCCAATTGGTTATGGCAGTATGGAACACCACCTGAGTGTATTTTGTTACATGCTGCAAGATGGGATTGGTGCTTTCCACCCTCATCATAGATGTGAGGAATATTTTGCTTCAGTTGATAAAACTGGAACTTCATGGGCAGTGAAGGTCAAAAAAATCACCATGTCTTTATGAGGTCATGCTGCAAAATCCAACAGGGTGGAATAAATAAATGAGTCTTTACTATTCCTTTTTTTTGCTAGAATGAAGCCCATGATGCACTGCTAGGCTGTGACAGGCTGCAGACAGAGCTGCAGGCTGGATCTAAGATCTATGCCTTAAAACTTGTTTCTCTTGGAAGTGCCATATTCTTGAATCAGTCCATTGGAAGTACTTTCATTACAGCATAACATGCACATGAATCCTTTCCTTCTTTCCTCCTCTTAGGAATCCGTCTACATTTTCCGAGAAGGAGCCTTACCCCCTTACCGCCAGATGTTCTACCAGCTCTGTGACTTAAATGTGGAAAGGTACTGCACTCTGACAGCTGAGTCTTAGAGACAGATTTCAAAGCCTGTTGTTTATACCCTGTCCGTTCACCCCTCTCCCCTTGAGCAGGACCATCAGAGGTGTTCAGTTGCTCAATAAAAACAGAAAAGTTTTTTCACACATGAACTTCCTTTCCCAGCTGACAATTACCCTGGATAACCAACTGTGCTATTCCAGTTCAGTGAAAGGAAATGGAAGTAAACCAATGTGTCTCATTTGAAACTCACACCTGAGTGCAGAGGATTAACATTTTCTTCCCTTTTGCTGCTCTTTAGCCTGCAGAAGATCATCCATCGGAATGACGGCACCGAGTCGGAATGCACGGAGCGCGACGGGTGGTGCCTTGCCAAGACAAGTGATGACCTCAGGGACAGCATGTCCCTGATGATAAAGCAGATCATCAGATCCACCAGACCTGGTAAGGATGCTTTGAACATGAGGATGTTGTACTTGGCACTGAGGCAGAAGTGTTCTGCATCCTCTGTGTGTTCTTTGGGATGTAGCTCATTCCACTGTGGGAGCTGAGGCTGCTGGCCTGCAGTGGGAATGTAGGGTGGCATTAGGGATGGCTGGGAGTTAAGGTTTTCTATTTCATCTCCCCAGTATCAAAAGCCCTTTAGCTTTTAAATGTCTTTTGCACAGTGATAATCAAGATCTTAATTCTAACTGATGTATCTGTTGGTGACATTTCACTTTTTATTGATATTATTGATTGACCAAGAAGTGAGAAAATTAGTTCCTGATGATGCTGGGACAAAGCAATAATATCCCAGTGAATTGGGTCAGAATGAGGCAGGAGAGGAGGCACAGCTCTGCTGCTGTTCTGCTCTCCTTCCTGCACTGTGGAGTTCAGTTGCTCTGGGCTTGATCAAATTCTGTTAAGATGAGCAATATTAGCTGTGCCCCCGAGGCTGCTGCCTTCTTCTCACACGTTCTGTGAACTCAATTGGAAATGCCCACAGGTTGCACTGAGAGAGGCATCACAGTGTCTTTCTTTCTTCCCAATTTAAGCTCTTTTCTCAAATACAACAAGCAGTGAAGATGGCAAAGAACAGCTGGCGTATGAGTCTGGAGAGGATGAGGATGATGAAGAGGAGGAGGAAGAAGACTTCAAGCCTTCTGATGGGAGTGAAAATGAAATGGAGACAGAAATTCTGGACTATGTGTGAACTCAGTGAGCAGTGTGGCTGCTGTGGACAGAACTCTCTGCTCTTGCTCCTTGAGAGTCAAGGGTTCAGCATCAGGATCTGGGAAGGCAGAGCTTGTACGAAGCTGATGATGTTCTCTCTGCACTGACTGCTGGTGGGCAGCATTCTGGGTGTTTGGGAGCCACTGCCTGCATTTTCAGAATTGCTGGCTGAGAAACCCTCCAGCAAGCTCAACAAACTCCCAAGAGTGAGCCCAGAATCCAAACCAGCTGGAAACACACCAGAGCATGGGAGAAGCTGCATTCCCAAATCTCTCCATGAGTGGGAGTGCACTCTCTCCAGGTTGGTGGCCATGTAGAAAATAGAAATGGTGCCTGAGGAGATGCTGGGAGAAGAAACAGTCCCTAAGGCAGGTTCTGCCCTTCTGCTTGTCCAGAGGGAGTGAAAATACTGAGCCATGCCTTCAGCACTGAGCCTTGCTGGTCATCCTGGAAATAAAGCCAGCAGGAAAATACACCCTGAATCACAGTGAATAATTCCCTTCCTGGGGTGCAGTGTTTGTTGTCCTCATTACCTGATGCACTTCTCTGGTCTATTTTGACTTCCCCAGCTAGCAGGTAACAAGGACTGAAGGCAGCTGGCAGAGGGGCAGAGCTTCAGGTGCACAGAAGTTGGCCACTGCCAGCTGCATTGCTCCCACCAAATGAAAGCCCCAAAAATTAAAGAGCTACTGGTGTTTTCTAGATCTTGTGCATTCTCCAGTGTGTTCTAAGCACACCTGAAAGCCAAGCTTACTTTTTTAAATGGAATTAAGACCTCCTCCACTGAGGAGGCCCTATGGGCTGTTACAGTTGCTTTTAAAGCCATTACTTGTAACAAAAGTAGTAAACCCAACAAATTAAAAGTGAAAATGCAACAGTTTCACTTCATAGGTTCAAGGAATGGGTTCATTTCAAAATTGAGCCCTGGTCCCTCAGCCAAACAGTCTGTTTTTCAAAACAAAGTTGAACCCACTAGATTGAACATAAAGTATGAACTCCCCCACAGTCAGGTCCATCCCTCTTTCTCCAGGAAGGTGCTGGCATTCGGGGGAAGGAGGACAGGACAAGCCCTGCCTTGGGGCAGACATTTGAGCATCAGTATTTTATTGCAAAGACTAATTACATTGCTGTGTACAAGTCACACCGGGCAGTGTGCTCCTTCATTGAAGTGGTACAAAATACATACGGTACAGCCAGTCCCCCCGGTGGCACCGGCGGGAGGGGAGGGGACAGTCCCAGGGTGGGCAGGCACGGAGCAGAGGGAACACCCTCCCAGGGGTGCTGGTGCCCAGGGGAAGGGGCTTTGGGCAGGGGGGGAGGCAGGAGGCTGCCCCTGCGTCAGGGAGCCAGGAGCTCCCATCATGTGCATCATGGGCAGCACTGCCCAAGGGGCCACGGGGCTGGAGGAGCTCAGTGCCAGCCACGCTCACACCCAAGCAGCCTCTTCCTCACCAGCCCCTGTCCTGGAGCAGGGAAGGCACCACAACCAGCCAGGAACGCTGATGGATGGGAAACAGAAAAGATCTGCTGAAATGACGTGCTTAAAAAACAGAGATCGAGGCAGGAGCAACAAAAGGTCCCCCTTTGGTTAGTGTTTCCTACAATGATTAAAACAAGCATCTCTGCCCCTGCTCGAGCAATTAGTGGTAGAGAATTTGGGAGGGGGGGCTGGCAGGGTCTGCACCCCATAAGCACAGCAGAGCAATGCTGCTGCTGCTGCCAGCATCCCTCCCAGCAGCCTTAAATACCAGGGGGCCACAGGACAGGGACTGGGCTGCAGGGCAGGGGGAGGCTGGATTAGTAAAATGTACAAGTTTACCTCTTCTATTTACAACCAATAAATACTGAAAAAAAAAATCAGTAAACTTTTTTGTTTTATACAAAAAAAAAAAAGTCTCATTGCTGCTTCTCCCATGGTCAGTGTTTGAAAAAGTCCGGTTAAAGCCCAAGGTGAGTGGCACTTTCTGTGGGTCAGGCAGTGGCAGCTGGGGCACCTGGAGCACCCTGAGCTCTCTGGCCCCTCTGTGCCCACACAGACCCAAAGTCTCTATTTACACAGTTTCACACAGAACTTTGCTCTCCTCCTCCTCAGGCTGGCAGCGCTGGGGGCATGGCCCAAAGCTCCCCCTTGGCAGAAGAGACACTGGCATTTGATCTTTGGTGCAAGTTTGAACTGGCCCAGTCCAGCTGGAGGAGGCGCTGGATCGGGAGAGGAGCGAGACCACGCAGGATTCCAGCTGGGGAGAGCACGAGGCACCCTCTCCATCATGGCACAGCCACAGGCTCCTCCACAGGGCTCAGCACTGGTGCAGGGCTGCATCCTTCCAAGCTCACCTCCCAGCCCAGGGCATCCGTGGCTTCTCCCAAGGGAAGGACAGGCAGAGCTGTGCGGTGGTGGCAATGCCAGTGATCCCAGGGAGGACAGACGTGGAGGTAACACTGGGAAAGCTGGGAAGGAGGCTTGGCAGCTCCTTCCAGGGTGATGGTGGCTCCTGTTCAGCTCTGTCACACAGCCCCTCTGCAAGTCACTGTTCCTCAGCTCGCTCAGACACAAGGCACCTACGGCAGAGGCGGGCTCCAGCTCTGGGCTGGCCGGGCTGGCCGAGTGTCGCACCGTGGAAGGTTAAAAAACAAAACAAAACAAAAAATAGACAAATCCCCCCCACTGCTGCCTTCCTGTGTAGAAAAAAAGACCTGATTGGATGGGAGCTTGTGCAGAGAGAGGCAGAGGCCGACACCAGTTGCCCAACTCTCAGCTCTGGGTGCGGAAGGGAGGTGCACAGCCATCGCCCGTGGGTGAGGGTCACTCCTCTGCCCTGCAGGGCAGCGCAAGGAGCGGCCACAGCCAAGCCTGGAGCAGCTGCCCCCAAGGCCCCGTCGGTGATGGGTGGCAGTGGGGCTGAGGCTAGAAGATGCCCTTGGCGATCTTCAGGCCTTTCTGCTTCATCCTGGGCAGGGTGGAGCTGGAGCCGTGCTTGATCTTCACCCCCTTGGAGAAGCCCCGCTTCTTGAGCACAAAGTCATAGTTGGCAGCGGAGTTCATGGCGTAGAAGACGTTGGCATTGTCGGGGATCTTCAGCTCTGGAAGTGAACAAGGATGAGGGTCAGTCAGGTGCCCTTTCCTTGAAAAGGGACCAGAGCGGGGCTAAGGTTTGTCCCCAGGTGCTGGGACACCTCCTGCTGTCACCTCTCATCCCAGCTCCAGCCTGGTGCTGCCCAGGAAAGCCCTTACACCCCAGCACACAAACACACCTCTTTCCTCCGAGATGATCTGGACAAGCTCATAGTCTTCAGGCCGGTCCCCATCCAGGTTGTGTTTGGCCATGGCCTTGCGAATAACCGCGGGGGTCTTGTCCTGGCTCGTCACCTGTGAGCACAGAGTGCTGTGAGCTCAGAGCACTGCTAAAGCCTCCCACTCCTCCAAAATGCGCCATGCCCACATCCAAGCAGCACAAGCCACCCACCCCTCCTTGGGGATGTTACTAACCAGGATGCTCTTGTACATGTTGCCGTTGTCCACAGCCAGGCTGACTCGGATGATGCAACAGTCGTCGACCTGCTGGTTGTAGAGGGGCAGCGAGAGTGAGGAGTAGCTGGAGATGCCGGAGACCGAGCGCTTGTGTGTGCGGGAGGCCGTCACCGGCGTGGAGGAGACGGAAGAGGAGGAGGCACTGCTGGAGCCTGAGCCGATGCCTGACGTGTCCAGGGAAGAGAGGGAGGTGGATTCCCAGAACTGGAGGGCAGGGAGGAGAGGGGATGCGGAGGACACAGTGGGTTTAGCTTCTCCATCGGCCACAGACGGGGCGTACCAGCGCTGGGGGAGGGAGGCCAGAGGGATCTCACTGACCTGTGACAACGGGGGACCGACACAACTACAGCCACCGGAGGCACCAGAGCCTTGCCGTGCTGCTGGAGCAGCCAAGGGCAGGGGCCTCCCGAGCAGCCCCCGGGTCCCCTGCCTGCTCCCCCCAACCCCAGCGCCAGGGCAGAGGTGGGACAGTCCCCACACGATGGCCACAGCGGCCCTGGGACCCCTGGACCATGCGAGCTACCACATACCTTCTTCTCCTGGCAGTCGGGGGACTCGGGGATGAAGCTGATGTTGATCTCCTCCACGTCGGAGCTGCTGGAGCCAGCAGAGGTGACACTCACTGAGTCAGTGGCGTCCCCACTGCACAGGTACTGCCCACACTTGAGCTGGTCGAAGGATTTTGAGTGGGAGCTGCCGCTGGCACTGGGCTCCGTGCTTGGTGGCTGCCGGCTGCCAGGAGAGAGGTGGGGCAGGTGAGAAGAGAGCAGGGTGAAGGTGCATTTGGCTGGCAGGACAGCGGCCATGCCTGCCTGGTCCCCTGCAATGTCCAGCCAGAGATGCCCCATGCTGGCCCCCGCCTCCCACCAGGGACTCACTCGCTCCATCTCTTGATGATGCCCGTGTTTTTCTTGGCCTTCAATGTGTTGCTGGCTGACTCTGACAGTGGCTCAATCTCACACGACAGCCCATAGCTGGGAGGGGAGAGAGGAGAGTTTGAGATCCCTGTGCTGCCACCAAGTGTGAGGGACAGAGAAGGGAACAGGGTGCAGCTGCTCCTGTCAGAGGAAATGAGTGGTGGGACCTCCCAAGGCACCAGCACAGCCCCAGACCCCTCTCACTCACCTCTCAGCCTCGCTGAGCCGCTCCAGGCTGTGGAACCACTCCACGAACTGGTCCTCCTGTGTGAAGCTGTAGTTGTTGCAGGCTGACTGGAGCAGCTTGATCTGTGCAATGACTTCAAACTCCTGCAGCAAATGGAAGCCATGAGACCAAAATCCCCTCCCCCAAAACTGTAGAACACAAAGGAAAAAAGGGAGAGGGATCAAGCCCAAAGTGACTGGCACAGCCTGGGATTGCACCAGGTCAGCCCTGCTGTGCAGCTGCCAGGGCAAAGCTCTCACCTTCCTTCTCTTCTCAAAGTTGATCAGCCCACCCTGGAAAAGAAAGAGATGAAGGTCAGGATGGAGCAGGCAGAAGAATATTGCTCCTACCCCTGTCTATCTCTGTCTTGCTGCCACTGCAGTGTGAGTAACCCTGCTGAGAAAAAGTAGCCCATTTCCTTAGGAGACATGGATGGGCAAAGATGGATATGGGATGTGGGATACAGGATGTGCAGTGTGGGATACAGGATGTAGTGTGGGACACAGGACACAGCCTTCCTTTTATCAGCCCAGGCTCTGGGAGGAAGGGGAGGACAGGGAAGGAGGTACATACATCCAGGAAATCCTTCATGGCTGTGTCCAGCATCACCAGGTCCGTGAGGAAGGTGCCAAGGTAGGGAATGGTGCCCTGCATCACACCCTGTGGGGACAGAAGGGACAGTGGGGTCAGCAGAGCTGGGAGCAGCCTGGGCAGCTGCTGGGGAGGGGCACAGGGACAGCCCTGCCAGACTCACCATCTCTCGCTGCTGCTGCTGCCGCTTCTGAGCCCTCTTTGGGTTGATCTCCAAGGTGGCAAATTTGGACGTGCCCTCCTGGATGGTGGAGAGAGGTGGAATCAGCACAGGTGGGAAATGGCACTAATACCTATTAGCTAAAATTCACACCCATTTTCATTTATATAACTTTCATTGTAGGAAAGAGGAGGAAATCAAAGCTTTTTCACGGCTCACAGAGAGGAGAGCCTTAGTGGATAGGAACAGCTGCTCTCATTTCTGTATAAATGCCTCCCTAAGTGGGATCTTTTGTTCCTTTCTGCATTTTGTTTCCTCTCAGTCCCTAAACCAGAGCTAGGCTGGGATCTGTGGAGAAGCTCCATATGGAATAAAGACATTTTTGCTGCAGCCTTTCACCAACTCCACCACCCCACCTGGAATCAAGAGGACTTTGCACTGGACTGTTAACATGCAGCTGCCTCTGGGGACAAGCTGTCATCTGGTGTTCTGGATCCCATCCCAGTGCTTATCTGCTCCCTGAATTGATTTTCCAGCTCCAAGTAGTAAGTTTTGGGTGGAGAAACAGAAATTCCAGCCTTGGTCTGAAACCCCTGCCTGCTCTCCAGACTCAGCACACCCTGCCTGCACCCATGCCTGGGACTCCAGCAGCTCTGCCAGGGTTTCATCCCTGTGGCTGGAACGCCATGGAAACCTCAGCTGCCTGCCAGGAGCAGGGCAATGAGGGTCCTCCTTCCCCCTACCTTGATGAGAAGCTCCCGGCTCAGTGAGTGGTTGTTCTCGTCGGAGAAGATCTCTGAGAGCTCATGGAATGTGCGGAAGCTCTCCCTGCGCAGGGGGAACAGGGGAAAAGTCAGCAATGCTGCCACAGTGGGGTTTCCTCCTTGGGCTCTCTTCTGCTCACCCAAATGACCCCAGTTATGCTCAGCTCCAGCTGGGCCTTGCTGTTTGAAAGCTATTCCAAGGTGTTTCACACAGAAGAGTGAGGTGCTTCTATCTCCTCATGCTCCTGAGGTCCCTGACACCTTACAGTGGTCACTGGGTTTTGGGCACACTCCAGGAGGCAATGCTGGAGCTGAGGTGATCCCATTGACACACTCAAGTGCCACAGCATCTTCTTCCCCTTGGAGGCAGCCCTAAAGGAGCTCCTTACCTCAGGACCTCATCCCAGGTCTTCTTCAGCCGGTGCACAGCGTTGCACTGCAGGGCCGAGAGGATGGCTCGGAGGGAGGAGAAGTTCTTCAGGATGCGGCACTCCTGCGGGCAGACAAGGAGATAACAGGATTGGGGTTAAAAAAAGCTGGAGGATCTGCTGGTATTCCAGCAGGGCAAAAGCTCATCCCTTGGGTGGGGGTGGGAGGGGAGCTGTCCTACCCGAGCCACTTCGATCCACCGCTCCACCACCTTGGCCCTCTGTTGTGGCTTCAGGGACCTGTCCCCGAGACAAGTGGCAATGACACAGTTGGCCACACTGTTGAACTGGGAGACCGTGGCACGGATGGTGGGGGCCAGGTGCTCTTTACCCTTCTTGTCCCTCTGGGACCAGATACAGCCCAGGCAGTGGTAAGGCACCACTTTCTTGAACAGCTCCTGGAAGATAAAGGCATGGAGAAGGGCTCCTTGGTGTTCTCTGGTGAGAGAACAGGCAGGAAGGAAAAAGGGATGGGAAGAGCCAGGCCCATGCCCAGAGCACCACTGACCCAGCTGGTGGGTGACT
The DNA here is from genome assembly GCF_022539315.1 of Serinus canaria. NCBI lineage: Eukaryota > Metazoa > Chordata > Aves > Passeriformes > Fringillidae > Serinus > Serinus canaria. The sequence continues at coordinate 3,803,281 of NC_066330.1, read as the reverse complement.
ACTCACAGCATCCATCAGTGTGAACTGTTCTGCCACCATCTCTGGGGAGAAGGAGAGGAAATCTGGCTTCCCATCACCAACCCCATTCTCTTCCACCAGCTGGAAGGTGCAGCTGCTGTGGTCCACAGCTGCAGGAGACAAGGGTGAGGCTGAGCACTGCAGTGCCCAACCAACCCACACCAACCCCCTGCCCACCGACACCCCACTTCCCAGGCTCTTCATCCCATCTAGCTCTGCACCTTCAGCAACAAGGCTCAGATAAAAGGATAGTCATTTTAAACCTGGGTGCAAGTGTCTTCAGAGGATTAAAGGCAGATTAGCTAATCCACATAGAAATCCCACTCCTGCTGCACTTGGATTGGCTTTCCAGTGAACTCCCATGTAGAGTTCACAGGTGTTCATCCACGTGGCTCAAGTTCTGGAGACCCTCGATGCCAACCAGCAGCATTCCCTCCACCTGCAGCCCCAAATGAGCTCAGCAAGCAACCCCACCTTCTGCCTCGGCCTCGCTCTGCTCTTGCTGCTGGAACTGGGCCAGCAGGATGCGGGCTCGGCGCTCCAGGTCGGAGCCGGGGATGTTGTGGCGCACGTAGGAGATGAGCTGCTTCAGGCAGGCAAAGTCGGGGGGCTTGCGGAAATCCTCCGAGTACTGGTCCAGCCAGGCCCCCAGGATGGAGGAGATGGTGCTGCAGGAAGGGGGAAAACACAGGCAAAGGGAATCAGGTGCCAGGAGAAACCTGTGTGCATGCCCACAAGCCCAGGAGCAGCGCTGGGATGACACATGCCTCCCAAAGAGCTCCAGCAGAGCCACCACAGCACAGGCACACTTACTTCTTCAGCTCCATCCTCTCGTCCACAGTGTGCCTGGCGTGGTCCCCATTCGCCTGCACGTGGAGTTTGCCATACCTGGTGGGGCAGAGGGGAAGCAGTGAGCACCCTGCACTCAGCTGCCTCTCAGAGCAGCCTCTTCTCCCTCCACATCACCCCCAGCTCTACCACGGGGTCAGGATGAACCTGCTATGCAGTGTCCTGCTCCCCTCCTTCTGCCACAACCTGCCCATTACAGGAAGGGAAGCAGCCAGCACTGACCATCTCACTGGAAGAGCTCCAGCTTTCCAGAAAGTTCTGTCCTCCCTGCCCTGTCCCAAAACCCTCACGCTGATGCAGCTGGGAGAAGCCACCAAACCCCCAAGGCATTGCAGCAGAAGATGCTGGGGCTTTCCTGGTCACCCCCAGCTGTGTTTTTGGGCTCAGGGCAGCCTCACCTGTTCAGCAGCAGGTCCAGCACTTGCTTGGTGGTGGCGAAGGCCCGGTAGGTGCACAGGAAGATGGTGACATAGGTGGAGTCATTGCCCTTGAAGGCTGAGACCAGGTACTCCACCAGCTTCTCCAAGGTCCCGGCTTTTATTGTCCGCACCTTGCACGTCTCGTAGAGGTTTAAGGCTGACTCATTCTCAAACTGCCAGGACAGGAGCAGAAGTCAGTGGGCTGGCTGAGGACAGACACCGTCAAGTGCAAAGCGTTGCCAGCAGCTTCACAAGGTCAGGTCTAGGCTGGGATCCCCACAGGGATCTTCCTTTCCTGGGCAAGGCAAGCTGAGTCTCCTCAGACAGCAAACACCAGCAATCCAGCTGAGAAGACCTGAGCACTTGGGAAACCCCAGGAAAGGCCTCAGGGTTGCCAAAATCCAGATACAAATCGGAGTTGCCCTATTTTTCAAAATGGGGCTGCACATTGTTTCACCTGTACCCCTTCCCATGCAGCAGAGGGCAACAGGCGCTCCCACTCCCTGCTCCCAAATCAACACATGATTCCCATGGCAGGGAAACATCTGAATCCTCCCCTGTGGCAGGAGGAGCCCCCAGCTTACCCCCAGCCAGCGCTGCCCTTTGTTGGCCGTGTGGTGGAGCTGAACTTTCCGGAGGGATATGCTGTAGATCACACCATCCTCCAGCTCTTCTCCAATCTCCTGTGTGGAGCTCTGCATGGAAAGACAAGATACACCATGAGATAAGGAGAACAAAGAGTGGCAGAGACGCTTTTGTGGCTCCTATGAGGGATCCCAGCAAGCCAAAGGCAGCAGCTGGCTGGCAGTGAGTCTCCCTCACCTGCTCAGAAATGCAAACCAGGTGACACCAGTGTGTCTGTCTGGCTGAGCCTGCCCACAGTGGAGCCAGGACTTTGGGAAGCTGCTCTTGGTCTGTCCCACATCCCCTGGCTCCATGTCTCAGCCCTTCAGCAAAGCCAGGCTGTGCCAGTGCAAGGTGGGACCCCTCACAAGGCAGTGAAAGGGACAGTGACAGCACAGCCCAGTGCCCAGCCCTGGCTGCTCCCCTCCCCGAGCCTCTGCTGTGAGGTGACACTGGCTGCTGGTCTGAGCAGAGTCTCAGTGATCTGAACCAAGCACCCTGGTGCACTTTCCTAATAAATAATCCCTGTCAAACCAAGCTGCCCACGGCACAAGGCAGAAATCCAAAGCTCAGAGCTGAGGGAAATCCCAGAGATCTGCACCAGGGTGGGATCAGACACAACCAGGACCGGTCTGGGCACAGGGTTCAGGCACCTCTGGGTGACAGGCACCCAGCTATGAGGCTGCCATTTCTGCTCTGGAGAATGGAGAGCACCAACAATTTGGTGAGGAAAGGGGTGATGCTTCTCAGGGCAGATCCCCAGGCACACGCCTACCCCAGCACCACATACCAGCACGGGCTCAGCAGCAGCTCCAGCCCCACAAGGACAATTTGGTTCCCTCCTCCTCCTCCTCCCTAACCACGCTCTGCTGAGTCAGTGCCTCCCTTAAGAAGATTTATCCAGATCCTTTTAAACACTGCAGGGATCTCCCCCGCCCTCCATCCCCCTCACCAAATGGCAGGACATGGACGAACACACACCAAAACCCACAGCTCAGCAGAAGGAGAAAATGCCTGAAAGCAGTAAGCTGGTTAGAGGGGGAGGTGACCATCACTGGGACACAGGGCTGTGGGGACAAACCTCTCCTGCCAGAGCCAGCCCTCAGCTTTCCCTGCAACTGCCCCTCAAAGAGCCCAGAGCATTGACCACACCACACTGAGGAAGAACTGCCATGAAAAGGATTTAGGATGGAACCCCAGAAATTAGGCTGCTCCCTGCAAAAAATCCTCTCCAAACTGCCCTGTGAACATGGGGACAGCCACGCCCAGGCTCAAAAGAGGCTGCACACCTCAGGAGACAGGAGCAGAACACGACCACAGGACCCTGAGCTGATGGATCTCACATGCACCCAAACACTCTTTTATCAGCCCCACCACAGCAGTGCCCACTGCTCTGCTCTCACACCCTGCTCAAACCAGGGCTGTTCCTCACAAGGAATCAAGGCAGGGAAGCACAGCCAGCCCAGAGACTGAGGGGAAGCTTGAAAAACCCTCTCATTCATGGCTGTAATGAATGAGGGCAGAGAATCCCCCTGGGCAGGGTTACTGACTTTTTCACTTTCTGCTGAACCTGCTTTTCTCAATTCATGCCAGACTATGGAGAGGTTTGGTTTGCTGAAGTTCAGGGAGCTGTGAGGTTCTGCTGTGAACATCAGGAGCCTTTCCCAGGGTTCACTGGCTTCCAGAGCAACCCTGACAGCACCCACATGAGGCAGCAGACACCAAACATCCTTCCTGGCACCTGTGTCTGTCCCTCTCTTGTTCTGTGCTCTGAGATAAATTATGGCACAAAATTGAGCTCAAGTACACTGCCCTGGGGACTGGCACAACCTGGGGAGAGGGCTGCCAGCACAGCCAAAGCTTTGTGTGCACCCTAGATCAAACACCTACACTGACAGCACCTAACCAAGTTGGCCAAGTTGCCTTTCTTCCACCTTTAGATGCTGTTTCAAACAAAAAACAAAAAAAAAAACCAAAACAAAAAAAAAGAAAAAAAGAAAAAAACAAACAAAAAACCTCCCCAAAAAGCCATGGAAATGCTTCCCAGTTTCTCCTGGGCTCTTTCCCAGCCTTCATCACCCAACCTGCTTGTCAGCCCTACCCCTGTGTACCTCCCATTTAAACTCTGGGTCCAGCAGGACCAGAGCCCTGTACAGTCTAACTCAGAAAAGAGATTTGGCTGAGCAGTTTTAAACCCCAGACAAAAATATCAAGAAAAATCAGATGCTTGCTGACATGCAATTAAATTCATAAATTAAATCATATGGGAGGAAAAAACCACCTCAGGATCAACCCATGAATCACTGACAACCGCTGTGCAACTACAGGGGAAAGTATTGCCACAACTGTGCAGGGTTTTCACTCTGCATTTCATGTCACGTGCAGGGGGCACACCCCATTCTGATGTGCAGAAAAGCAAATTTCATTTCCTTCCCATCTCCAAGACTGTCAGATTCATTCATTTTTTGCCTTGCTGACTTGTGCGCTATCCCCCAAAGTTCCCCCTTTGCAAACCGCACACGAAGGCCACGGCTTCCCAGCGCTCTGCAGGCTCCTGCCAAGAGCCAGGAGAGCTGCTACACTGGGACATTCTAAAATTTGGCTATTTATATTCCGTGTGAGCTTCCTCTTTCCTACGGCTGCTCCTCCGAGATGCTGATTGTGCATTCCGCGCACGTTGGTTAAAAACCGACCCAAAGCAAAAAAAAGCAGCGGCAGGATGGAGACAGAGGAGTCTCATTCCAACACCTGCACCAAGCACACGTTTCTCCCCTTGCAGGTGAGCTGGGAGCAGGGCAGGGACAGACTCAAAACCTTGAGCTTTATATTTGTGCTGGCCACCCAGAATCCTGCGTTCACACCAGCGAGTCAGCCAGAGCTGAATGCCTTTAAAATGGACTCTAAAGAGACAGATGAGTGCTTCCCTTTACTTGGATTATTGGAAATGACACTGTTTCAAAAGATTCAGAGCAGACTGGGCCTTGGAGGCAACAGTCACTGCTCCCTGCTGCCTGCCCTGCACATCTGCTGGAATTTTCTGCCCCTCAAAAGAAGGGAGCATGAGTCAGGCTCAGCAAGCACACAAACCCTCCTCCACCTCGGCCTGAGGGTGAGACACAGGTGAACAGCCCCTTCTGTTGGCACAAAGGACGAATCCAACAGGCCCAGGCGGTGCTTTAAACATCTGCAACAAGATTTGATGGTTATGGCATCTACACCTCCCACCAAATTCATACAGGTGGGACCTGGCAGCCCGGAAAGTGAGGTCCAACACATTTCAAGATGGGCACCAAGAAAAGGGAATGCCCAGAAAAAAAAAAAATGAAGGTTTGGTTTGATTTCTCCAGCTCAGTGTGCAATCCTGGTCCTCTCCACACACCAGGAAAAAGGCCTCTGGCTGGAGGGGCACAAGGAAAAGCCACATGTTTAACTCTCCCCAGTTGTGCAGAGCAGAGGCTCTTGCAGAAGCAGCCGTGAGTGAACTCTGCAGGAGTTCATCCCCTGAAATATGAAACGGGAGTCTGCACCAGATGGCTGCCCTGGGCCTGGGGACTGCCTCTTCCAATTGCAGCCAGCCCTGGAGCTCCCACTGATGGTTCAAAGCTTTTGTGACTACACCAGGGAGGAATTCCTGCTCCGTGCAATAAACTCTCCTGCTCTCTGCTGAATGTTCTTGTACTCGGCGTGGTGTCAAACCCCACGTCTTCACACAGAGGATTAATAAGGAGCTCTAAGATGCAGCCAAGGTTTGTGAGCCTGGAGGAAGGGTGTGAGGGACCCTAAGAGCCAAGCAGAGAGCAGCAGCAGCAGCAAGGACTCTGCCTTCGGCTCTTCCCGACAGATGAAAGGAGGGGAAAATGCAAAAACCAAACAGCAAAGCAAAACATTGGCTCAGGCTCTGTGTTTTGGAAAGTGTTTGAGCTCAGTCACAAAGGTGGTTTTAGTAAGACAGGAGCAAAGTGCAGGATTAAGTGTGAGCAGGGCTGCATCCCCACACTTACACACAGACAATTACCCAACAATTACCAGGTCTTAAGAGCTCTGGTCCCACGTGCCCCAGGTTAGTGCACCAGCCTCCAAAGGCACAAAAATAATGAACTGTTAGTGGAAAAAGGTATTAATTTCAGCACACGTGGAGGAGGCACAACTGCCTAAAGTGCTTTTGCTGATGCTCTCTGGACCACAGCTGGTTTAACAATCAAGATATTTGAGTTACTCTGCTCCCTTTTCTGTTGAGTTACACAAAATGCCTGTTCTACAGACAGGTACAGAGCAGCACCGAGAGTATCTCTGCAGCATGATTTCAAAGGGGCTGCTGCTGCCAGCCACAAGAGAGGAGCAGACACTAACCCTGCCCCTGGGAAGCCAGGAATATGTGCCTGTTGGGAATTAACAGTCCCACTGGCTAACCAGACAAGAAAAGGCAGAGCTGAGCCTTGAAGACGTCACCAGGGGTTTCCCATTGAAGCTCCGAGCTTGCACAAGCTCAAAAGAGCACGATGAAAGGTGGTAAAGCCAGGAACAGCAAGTGGGGGTTTGGTCTTTAGAATCCCCAGCCCTTTCTCAGAATAATCCCTTCCCACTGGCAACAGGAAATGGGCCTTTCCAGAAACAGAGGAAACCGGCTCCAGCATGGCCCACGTCCAACACCAACCCCCAGCTCACTTTCATTTCACCCCCAGGAGCAAACCCTGAACCCCTGCAAGGAACAGCAGCAACTCTGGGACCTCTTCTGCAAAGCTGAGTGCATGACATTATGTAAAAGGAAATAGGAAAAAAGTCAGCCCCGGGTAGTGAAAGGAAAACAAGCTCAGTTCTGTGAACCGAAGATAAAGACCACAAAAGCAGAAGCACCCTCTGTCCTACACGTCCAAAATAAGCACACACAGCACATCACTCTTCCCCGTGGGGACTTCCAGGCAAAAAGCCCTGTGGTGGCTCTTCCCCCACAGCTCTGCCTCCAGGGATCATCCTCTCCTGGCACTCACAGTTTCCTTCCCCTGGCTGTGCTCAGGAAGGCTACAAGGACTACCCCAAGTGCTGAGGAAGCTGACAAACATCCCCTGTTTCAGGGGAAGGAAAGGTGCCCACACTGGTGACTCACAGCATGTCCTTTGGGACAGCAGCCCCACTGAGGGCAGGAGCACTTTGGCTCCAAAACATCATCCCAGCCATAGCCATGGTGGCACTGGGGTGGTTCTCTCCAGCTGGGCAAGTTGATCTCCCACTGTTTCCTTTCCCCCTGAGTGCTCCTGTTGCTGCTGATGGAGCTCAGTCCCCTGCTCCCCATGCAGAGATATTCAGCAGAAAGACAAAATTCCTTTGGTTTTCAACACTCCCTGCCTTCCTTCCTGCCTGCTCTGAGCTGCCTCAAACCAGGACTGATTCCAGCAGCCCATAAAAACACAGCAACAAAAGGGGAAACAGGAAAAGAACAGAAAAAGGGCCAGAAGCTGAACTCAAACCCACCATGAAAAAGGGGTGGTTTTGCCAGGACACCAGGCCAGTGGCAACAGCTGAGGGCCTGTTCTCTCCCCAGCAGTTGCTGGGCTCCACAGCTGGGTTTTCCTGACACTCTGCTCTAGATGTTTCAGCACAGAAAGCTGTGCTCCAGGGGAACAGCCCTGGACCAGAGCATCACCCAGCACCAGGATGGGGCAGAGAGAAAGAGGGGTCACATCACCCCATATCTGTGCCTCTTGTAGGGATCTTACACCTCCTCCTTGGGCTCTGTGGGTCCTGAGATCAACAGCAGCTCTGACTCTGTGTCTGTGACCCAGAGGGTATCCAAAGGCAGCCTTCTCCACCCTGGCAGCCCAGGGAGAAGGGAAGGAAAGCTGGCAGCTGGGGTACAGAGGCATCTTGTGACTCGCACGCAGTGAGTCAGTGGCTGGAGCAAGGATTAGGAGCTCAGCCTCGGTCCAAGAACGAGACAAAGCAGATAAGCAAGATTCCTCCCCCATTTGCTCCTGGTTTGCTTTTAGAGCAAACTAAGAGCCTTCCCACATGGAGAGACTTTTTCCACTCTTTTTGTGGTTTGGAAATCAAAGACTCTGCATGGCCACTCCATCCCCAGCCTTCAAGATGCAGGATCACACCCCAAGGTGGGGAAATGCAGGTGCTGGGGGATCAGGCTGACAGGGGGACTCCCCAGGGGACAACAAACTCCAGCCACAACAGGGATGACTGATGAACTGCAAACCCTGAGTTTCCTACACCTAGGAGTAGAGATGACCACCAGCCATTTGCACCCCAGAGCAGAACACCCTGCTGTCCCCTCCCAGGGGACGTGCTGGGATGGGCTCCCCTTGCAGGCTATTCGAAGAAAACTGAGTGCAGCAGGTTTTGCTTCCTCTCTAAGTCGATGGAAAAAAAGATCCCGCCGACACAGCAGAACTGGCTCTTGCTCCACAGCCCTGAGCCCCGTGCTCGTGATGGCCCTGGAGCATCCCTGCCCGGAGCCAATGCCTGTGCAGGGGCAGGCTCGGAGCAGAGGGACACAGCCCTCGCTCACAGAGAGCGACTGCTGCGCCACCGACTCGCCCACACCCCCGGGGCATTACTGGAAGTGAAACCAGAACGACACGGCTGGTGAAAAACGGTGCATAAAAAATTCATGTAGGTACTGCTCTGCGAGGTTAAATAAAGATCGAGCGGCTCATCCCAAGTCATTTCGGCTCAGAACAAACGGTTTGCGTTTTACTGAGATGGAACAGAAAAATCTGCAATAAAAACACAACTGAAACAAGTTCAAAAACTGATTGATGTTTTTCTGGGTGCACAGTAGCACCTGGAAGTCACATGCAGCATGACAGTTCCCCAGTGCCTTGTTCAAACGTGAATTTAAACACAAGAGGTGCCCTGAAGAGCTCCAGCCTGACCTAATGCTACTCTATTGATTCCACCTCTGAAGCTGGGCCCTGGTGCACCAAATGTGTTATTTCTGGGGCAGCAACAGCTGCCAGGTATACTGGGGAAGGGATGGAGGTGAGGTTGGCACTCAGAGATGATGTTCCTTGAACTTGATTGGAATAGTCACAGCTGAAATGTCAATTCTGGCTTCACACATGTTCACCAGGACACACAGACTTGCTCCAGTGGCAGCTCCAGGGCAATGCTTATCCTTTGCATGCATCAGCACCTGCAAGTGACTTCACCTTCACAAAAGCCTTTACATTCCCAGAGATGCAAAACCTTCAACACTCTTCAGCTCTCACACCATGTACCAGCCCAGACAGCCAAAAATTTGTCTTAAGAAGCATCAGCTGCAAGAAAATCAGCTCCTTTTGTTAAACCTTACCCTTGCCCTGGCACATCTATGTCCTGCATGAACGAAGTGCTCACCTGGGCACACGCAAGGTGGGATGTGCAGGAAGGGCAAAGCAAAGATCACAACTGCCAGATCCCACTGGCCCCACACTGACATTCCCAGAGAGCTTCACCCCCCAGTATTCCCCAGCAGCCAGGTTAAACTGTAAATGTAAATGTCTGTGCAGTAACTCGCCTGCTTGCAGAGGGGGAAAGACAGCAAAGCCACATCTCCCTGGAATTTTGAAGGTGCACATACTGGGGGCTGTCCAAATGCCACAGCCTTGCCTGGCCACACTCTGGCTGACAGAAACAGCACCTTTCCCCTCTGTTTCCATCTGAGCAAGGTTAACTTCAATCTAACTCATCCTTAGCTTAGATAAGCTGAACTGAAATAAGCCCTGAAATAAACGTGTCCACCCATGTGTTTACTCTGCCTTATGTCAAGCGGCATTCCCTCCACCAAACCCGGCAAAGCTGATGAGCCCAGACCTTTTAGGGCCCCCCCTCCTCAAAATCCCACGGCCACAGCCCATCCAGAGGAGGATGCCCGGGGAGCTCCGCATGCCCGCAGCCCAGCCTGGCCCCGGGCACGCTCTGCCAGCCGGCTCGATGGCACCGCTGTGCCCGCGGGGCCGCAGAGGGGCTGGCAGCGCCGGTGGCACAGCGACAGCCTCGGCGACGGCTCGCTCTTTGTGTGCGTGTCTGCACCAGGGTGACCCAGTAAACAGCTGAAGCAGAGAAAATGCAGGAACAATCCAGCGCGGGGAGGCAGAGAGGGGCTGGCGGTGAAAGGACGGCAGGAATAAATGCGAGGCTTTGTTCTCCGGCCGTGCCCTCCGCGCCCAGCTCCCAGCCCGGCCGGGATGACGCGCGGCTCCTCCGTTTGCTGCTGGCCTGTGATTCCCGGGATCAGCCGGGCTCGTCCCAGCCTCCTCCTGACACCCGCAGCCCCAGCGTGTCCCAGCACAGCCCAGCTGAGGGTTCCAGGCCATCCCCTGCGCTCCGCGGAGATTTTCCCCTGGCAGAGCATCCCGCTACTCGTGGGAAGGTGGAAGAGGCAAGAGCAAGCGCTCCTGCTTTGTAATCAATGAAATCTCACCTTGGGAGTATTACTTAAATAGGTGTCAACGAGGCAGAAGGTGCGACATGAGCAGGTGGCAACATGCCGACACTTGGGGGGGAGAACCGGGTGCTCCGCCAGCTCCGGGTGATTTCCACAGCTGAGGCAAATGAGATTTTACGATTACCCGGCACCTTTGGGGAGAAAACACTGGGAAAGAAAGGATAAAACTCCCGCTCTTGTCAAGTGTCTGAACACATAGCAAAGTGAGGTTTGGCCCCGGGTCCTGCCCTGAGCGCTGAGTGTGCCAGATCTGCGGCACAAAGAATGCCGGTGCCCGGGCTGGGAGAACGAATTCCACCCCCCCAGACCCTCAGCCCTGCTCTGTAGGTGCGGGTTTTTGGCCATGTAGCACATCGGAGCAGCTCCAACACCCCCAGGTGACTGTTCCTCCTGGCCATGCACCTCGGTGAGCCGGTACATGCACATTCCCACCCCCACTCATCTGCTCCTGCCACCCTGCCCCCCTCATCCTCCGGCATTAGCAGCCACAGGTGAGCACTCCTGCAGCTCACCCTCCCGTTTAATACAATTATTTTGGGGGACACACCCTGGGATACCCAAAAAGCTGAAGTGCACAATGACTGTGGGGCAGCATCAATGTGAAGAGGGCAGAGATGCCAAGTTTCATTCCTTGACTCCTTTCCTTTGATGTTCCCTGGATTAAGACCAGTCAAGCCTCAAACATCCCCCTCCTCCCATAGGTGACTTTTGCTGAGGAACACACCAAAATCCATGGGAATGAGGACTGAGAGAGAAGGAGTTTGTGGAATACCTCCCCAAGAAGCACCTCAGGGAAGAAGTGTTTGTTATGACACTGGTGTGATCCATAGCTACGCTCTGAGTCACCCCAGCACTGCCAGGGAAGAACCAGCCAGGCCTGTCCTGTCTTTGTGCCAGCTCTCACTGTTGCAACAGGGACAGAATGGAGTAGAGCACATTGTCTGGAAACCCAGTAATGCCACTGAGTGTCACCAGCGACGGGCACCGCCAACACACTGCTCAGCACGGGGCTCCTGAGCAGCAGAACTGCAGCTGGGACCAGATAGCCATGAAAAATACAACCAGAAGCAAACAAATAGCAGCTTTTGGAGGAAAGCTGGGCTGCTTTAAGGTGATTAACCAGCCTGAGTGTTGGCCTTGCCAGCCCCAGCTCACATCCCCCAGCTCCCAGGCTCTGCTGCTGCTCCAGTGCACAGAGCCAGACCTTGCCAGCAGCAGGCCAGCAACTGAGCCTTTTAGACAGCTGTCTGACCAAAATCCCTGGGGTTTCAGCCTAAACTGGAAGGTGAGGTCCTGAACGCCCTAGCCAAGTGAAGGTGGAGCTTCAGCATCCTTATTGACTTCCCACAGCTGAGCTTTGCCCCTGCCAGACCCAGGCAAGGTGCTTTGCTTTGACCAGCTTGGCTAAACCCTGGTTTCCTGAAGTCAGTTCCGACTCCTAGAGGCGAACCCAAAGCAAACACATCATTTCACAAACACTCTGGCTGGAGCAGGAGCCTGGGGCAGGCTCTCAGCTTCAGAGTCTCCATGGAGACCCAGCCACTGCAAGGAGCAGGGAAAGGCTGCGTGGTGCTGCTCCATCTCATGAAAAGAAGTTCTGGTCAGATGGGTAGGGAGCCCTTTGCAAAGCAGGTTTCCACACAAGCCCTCAGTTCAGCTGCTGGACTGTGGTTAGCAGAAAGCAAAGCCGCTCTAAAAATAATGCCTCAGCATTCCAGATGAAGTTGCCTCCGATGAGTTTCCTCTCCAATCTGCTCTGTTTGCAAGTTAGACCAACTTTTTTTTTCCCCTCCCATCAGCTTTGAGGACTTGGCTGGTGCCTGGCAGCCAGAGCCATCCCCATCCTTCCTCTGCTGAGCCCGGGGCTCCCCAGGCAGCTGCTCCCAGCACCCCACGTGTGGAGGGAAGACGCCCTTTCTCGTCCCAGCATGTTTCTGACAGCAGAGCTCATCCAAATACCAACGGTGTAATGCAAACAAACTGCTGTGGAGCCAGCCCAGGCAAAAGGGCCACGCCAGGAGCCTCTGCATGTTCTTAATCTCCAGTGACATTCAGCTGTCACATAACTCCTGACCCTCAGGTAGAGGGAACTCGGCGTTATCTAATGTGAAAGTGCTGCCCTACAAGAACCCGCGCCAGCACAGCCCCGGGAAGGTAACCGAAAACCAGAGAGGTGATTTGCATAACATCACAAAAACAAACCCAGAGCAGGTGAGGGACAGGTCTGGGGAGCTGCAGAGTCACTCCAGTGCACAGCAGGAGTGCAGTGTTTGCTCAGCACAGCCCACGCTGCCACGTGCTGAGAATTGGGAAAGGACTTTCCTGGCACCTCTGGCAGGGCCGTTCCCAGGTGTTCTCAGAACAAAAGGCCCCTCCACAAATGCCCTTTGCAAACCCCCTGTGCTAACCCAGTGCCCAGAGCAGCCCTTGCAGCTCTGCCCCTGCTCCGACCCCCTCCCCGTGACTCCCTTCAGGCAGCCCGGCTGGGATCACTGGGATTACTGGGATTACTGGGATTAGTGCTCCGTGCCTGAGCTCAGCACTCCCTTTCCCTAATGACTCAGGAGCAAAGTCCACATTCATCATTACTGGGGCTGCTGTGACGTGCAGGTGAGTCCCCACCTGGGCACTGAGACACCTGATAACTGCAGTATCCAAACATCCCAGTCCTTGCCCTGCTGCTGGGTGTTCCCAGGAATGCTCCAGCCAGGGGCTGCCACACAGTTTCAGCATGGTGCTTCTTCCTGGGCACCAAACCCCACTGCCAGCATCACCTTTCAGCCCACAGATGCTTCTCTCTGCAAAACAAAGATCTCACAGACCCCTGGAACAACAGACACACATTTGGGACCAGCCAGAGATGCTGCTGTGGGATCTAACCCACACAAACATCACATTAACCTGTAAAAGGAGCAAGTCCCACAACTCAACTCCTTCTCCCCAAGGCCAAAGGAATGTTCCAAACCCCAGCCCTCCCCACCCAGACCCCACCACAGCAATGCACAAACCCTGACTGGCCACGAGCTGTGCTGGAGCCCCCCGGGGCCCCCCGCCAGCAGCTCAGCCAGCTTTGTATCCAAATCCTGCTCCTTAGCAACCACATTTTTTTCCCTCCTCTTGCTGAGTCCGTGGGAGATGAAGAAATATTTGAGAACTGAGACAGCCCTGCTGCAAGGATATATTTAAATAAAAGGAGCATGGACGTTTGAAAGCCACTCATCAGGCAGCTCTGGAGATAAGGGCGTTAAAGAAAGTGTGAGCAGGGCATACCCAGCCTTTAAATGTGGTCTGGAGTGACCTAAATAAGCTCTTTCCTCCTTCAATTACACTCCCCTCGGGGGACACAGGGGCTGGTTAGAGAGCTGGGAAGGGAGATGGAGGAGCTGCTGGCCAGACCAACTCAGGGGGCCTAAACACAGGCTGTGCTCTGGCCCTAAGAGTGGGGTGGTCACAGCCAGATCCCAAATCCCAAACAGTGGTGGGTGCTAAATGAGACCATCCCTGCAGGCACAGCTGGCCTGATGCTCCTTTTGCTCATCACACCCCAAAGCCAGGCCCAGGGAAGGAGGGAAATACTCCAGGAGTGCATTTACTTGCCCCTGCCTGGTGATGCCACCCTGAGAGCCAAAAAAAGAGAGGCTGCAGTGGAGCAATAGTGTGAGCTGGGCCAGGGGGCTGAAGCTGAGTGGTGCTGAAGCACAGGGGTGGCCTAGGGGGCTGTTTGCCCATCCAGCCTGTGAACAAACACAGATTTCAGTTTCCAGGGCTGCCAGTCTGGTACTGAATCCACTAAAACCTGAGTGAGACCCCAGTATGGGGATCCCCACCCTTATGGAAACATGGCACAGCAGCCTCTGAGTAAAACAATTACACAAACCCATTTGGAAGCTTCTCTCCAGCTTCTCCCTAACCATATCAAACAACAATAATAAAAAAAACCCTCCCACCTCTGTTATTCCCACCCTGCAGCCACCAACAATCAGCATCCCAGCCTGCTCCAGGCCTCACCACCAAACCTCTCTGGAAGGGAGCCAGAAGGTAGGTCCCCATCCAAGAAATACCAACAGATGATGTTCATCTGGCAAATTGCAGGGGACATATCAGGTTGTGCCTGGGGGAGGAGAACAGGCTGGGAGAAAAGGATCTTATTCCAAAGGCACCATAGGAAGTGAAAAGAAAATGGCTTTTAAGAGATATCTTTGCCTCTCCCTCCCAGCTGTAAAGAACAAGCACTGACCTACAAGGCATCTGGGCTGAGCAATTCAAGTTTTCAAGGATTCATTTAGCAACTGAAAATCCCTTAATTGTTCAGAAAACAAACACAGCCAGAATTACAAGGACTTTTTTATAAGGGCTTTTTTTATAAGAGTCAGCCCAGCCTCCTCAGAGGTTCAGCAACATCAGCTGCATGAAAGTTTCAGTCTGTGTCATCTGCAGTGGTGTTTTGGGCCACCCCTGCCCAGCAGGACCAGGGGGGCCACCAGATTCACTCTGTGGCTCCTGCTGGACTGAGAGGATTGACACTCACTGCTGAATATGGAACGGACTGGAACTGAAAAGGTCAAAACAAAAGGTCTGCAAAGCTGCTCTGTCAATCCCCCACTTGAGACAGTCAGTTTAAATTTTCCATCCCCCGTGGTTCAAACCCTGGTGAGAACCTTGGCTCCCAGGGCCAGGAGGCCTCACCCCCAGTGATGCTCACAGATGCTGATCGATACCGTTGCTGTGGGATACAGGCAAAGTCTGCCCTGCTGCCATCCATCCCCTGGGGGCTCAGCAAGGACCAGAGAGAGCCACAATCCCTGCAGCCTGCCCAGCAGCTTTCCAGGGAGCCTCCATTCCCTGTAGGACCAGACTATCCACCCAGGAGCTCTGCCAAAACCCAGCACAGCTCCCTTTGGCAGAGGTGACAAAGGTCCCAGCGTGTCACTGGGGCTCAGCAAAACACTGATGGTCCCTGGAGGATCTTATTCAAATAATCTGCCTTCTCCTTCTCAGTGTGCATCTGCTCTGCCTGAGGATTGCAGCCCCACCGGGCCACCACAGTTGTCACAACAGTGACACATTTTTTCCTTTCCCCGGTCATGCAATGAACACCCCGTGCATCCAAAGCTGCTCAGGAGGCCCTGGGTCACAGTGCACCCCTCTGGGCTGCCCCTTTTCTCACCATCACTTGGAAATAGGGGAAAAAAATAAAAAAGGAAGGATTTTCTCTGTTCAGGACTGGGAGGAAAGCTCGAGAGAGTGGATGCTGAGGCTGTGCTCTGACCATTCCCCAGCACAAACCCACGGCAGCCCAGGGCAGAGATGTGGGCACAGACAGCTCGGGAGGAGCCCTGGCTGGCAGCTGTGCCCGTGCCAGGCTCAGGTGAGCAGGGCTTTGCTCAGGGCCATGCAAAGCCTCCCTCAGCCCCATCCCTTTTCCCTCACAGCCACATCACCCAAGATGCTCCAGAGCCTCCTCCAGCCGGGGCACATCGTGCCAGGCAGGCTGTCCCCTGGGATGAGGGGGGCAGCACGCTGCATCACCCCCTCTTTCCTCCCCCCTTCTCCTGCTCTCCCTGCCAAAAGCGCGGCCCCTGAGCCTCCCGAGGCTGGACTTCCTGCCAGGCATAACACGAACCAGATGATGCACTCCAAAGCATGTCAGCACGCCCACCCCCAGGAGAGAGCAGCGGGGAGGGGAGAGCGGGGAAAACAAGCTGGATGGAGCTTCCATGAACTCTCCCGGAGCTGATGAGCTCTGCCACCAGGCCAGAGGTGAAGCGGAACAGCCGGAGCCTGAGCTCATCCCTTCCTGAGCAGGACTTTCCATCCCAGGTTGTGGGGTTGGTTGTTTGGGAGAAGGAGCCGCTGCCCTCCCCGAAACACTGGCTGCCCTCAGCGGATATCTGCACAGCAACTAGAGAGGCTTTCATGGTGATTCCCCCCCTCCACCGCCCCCTTTCCAGCGGGAAGCATCCAGAGCAGCACATCTGCAGCTGGCTCTAAATCCCAGCAAAGCCAGACTTGCTGACCCTCGCTGCTATTAACCCCTGCATCGCCAGGGCTGCGCCTTCTGAACAGCAGAATCTTCCTCCCGCCGAGCTCCTCCTGACACACCGTTTGCTCCCAACCAGCGACACTCCCCCCACACCGATGACGATCATCCATTACCGAGATAAAAGGCCCAGCTCTGACTCAGATTATTTCGGGTGCCTCCACATGCAACTGCCATCAACAAAGCACTCGGGCCTCGCTGGGACCAGCCTGACTTTGAACCACCCGAGGCCGAATCCAAACAGGCACAAATGTTTTTGCATCCTCCAGGAAAGTCGTCCCAATGCCCGTAACCTCCCCAGAGGACACTTTTGTGGTTTGGACAAGCCTGGAGCCTTTACAAACAGCTCAGATCTGAGCAGACTCCTGCCTCCCACAGCCAGTCTCAAATGAAATATTAAAAGCCTGAAGTTTTAACATTCTGCCCCTTTCCCTTGGTGCCTGGAGGGAGAGCATCTGGTTTCTCCCTACAAGCCTGGCAGCTGCCTGCCAGTCCCCAGGGGCACAGGGACTCACAGCAAAAAGAGCCAAGCAGGGGCACCCGTTTGTTCAATAAAATGAAACACCTAAAGCACCTAGAGGGCCCTACAAGAACGCTTGCAAGGGCACGGAGTGGTAGGATTTAAGCTGAAGGAGAGTAGATTTAGATATTAGGAAGAAATTATTCTCTGTGAGGGTGGTGAGGCACTGGCACGGGGTGCCCGGAGAAGCCGTGGCTGCTCCATCCCTGGAAGCGCTCCAGGCCAGGCTGGACGGTGCTCGGAGCAACCTGGGCTGGTGGAAGGCATCCCTGCCCATGGCAGGGGTGGGGAGAGATGATTTTTACGGTCCCTTCGAACCCAAACCGCTCCGTGATTCTCCGTAACAGAATTCTGCGAATCACCCTGCGGATGCCCACAAATTCCGGGCCAGCCCTACCCACGCTGCCAGCGAGGAGGAGCCCCCCAAACCCGCGAGGGGCTCTCAGCCCCCCAAACCCCGCACCCCCGCACTCACCTCCAGCGGCGGCAGGTCGGGATCGAGCTGCGTGAAGCTGTGCAGCACCACGGGGCTGCTCTCTCCGGCCACCTCCAGCCTGACACCGCCCCAGAGGCTCCTCGCCCGCCGGCAGCCCTCGAACATCCTCTCGGGGCCGGCGGGGACATGGTGCGGCGGGGCCCGGCGGCGGCTCACCATCGGCGGGGCCGCCGCATCCCCGGCCCCAAAACCCGCCGCCGGCCCCGCCAGCCCCCCCGGCTGCCCGGGGAGCCTCAGCGGGGACGTGGGGGCGATGCTCGGGGGGCAGCGGAGCGGTGCGGGAGCGCCCGCAGCAGCGGGGCAGGCACCGGGAGCCCGCGGCCGCCCCCGCGCAGAAAGAGCGGCCTGATGTCACGGCGGGGCCGGGACGGAGCCGGCTCGGCTGTGAAGCAGGCGCTGGATTTCCTCCCGCAGCCTCCGCCCGCCCCCGGGGGCTGGCCCGGCGCGGCTCGGCCCCCTCGGGGAGGGGGGACGGGGATAGGGACACGGCGGGCGTGAAAAGCCCCGAGGCGGCACAAAGGAGGAGGAGGAGGATGCTCGGGGGGCTGCGGGATGGCGTGGCCGGAGCTCCAGCCTCAGCTGGGTGGGGGGAACACCGGGGAGGGAGCAAAGTCACGCAGGTGACAACGGCTCTGGGAGAGGAGCTTTGTGTCACCGGGTGCTCGTGAAGCACCTGGGGTTCACACACCGCCGGCCGAAGGAAAAGTGGTAACTGCCAGCGCGTGAATATCATCAGCACGTGCTTTCATCCCAGCATTAGCTCAGCCCGTGAGCTCAGCCCCCAGCCCCTCGCTGGCCGCAGCTGGGCTTCGTGACACGGTCACAGCTCCGCGGGGGCAGCAGGCAGTGTCCCCTGCGGGAGGGAGTGATGTGACCCGCGGTGAGTCAGTGCCAGCCCCCCGTGCACACGCTAAGGGGACCAGGGCACCTGCTCTCGGCCCAGCAGGGACTCCAGGAAAGCAAAACGAGCCTGGAGGACAGCAGGGCTGCAGATCCCACTTTAGAGAACCCCTGCAACATAATTCTGTTTTCAGAGGCAGAGAGAAACGGGCAGAAGTGTTTGTCATTCATCAGCCCCCTGTGCTGAGCACTGCGTGCTCCAGCCCTCCCCTGCTCTTCCCCTTCCCACCTCACACACTGCTCAGAAACTGCATCCCAGCGTCCGGGCAGTGCTGCTGACACCACCAAAACCCGGACTTTCATGCCTCAGCTCCCTCTGCAGCTGAAATAACATCGGCCTCCCAGGGCCTTCCAGCCCTGCAGATTTATTTCCAGTGAGGATGGAGCCAAGGCTCACATGTCCAGCTCTGCCCGGGGCACCAGCAGCTCCTGCCCGGGCAGGAAGGGATTAACAAAGCTGCCAGGCTGTGAGAGGCTTCCAACTGGAAAGTTTACCAGGCAGAAGGATGAGCCAGGACAACGTGGGCTATTGTCCTGCTTTATCTGGAGCCAAAGAGGTCAGAGGGGACTTCCTGGACATCCTGGTTAAGGGGACCCAGCCCAGCAGCAGGGCCTTGCAGCCCCACATCTTTGGGGGCAGTACACAGAGATCCAGCCCTGATCCCTGCCCAGGGCACCCTGCAGTGCCAGGTGGGTCAGTGCAGCTCTCTCCACCACAGAAGGATGTGATGCTGCTCCCTGCAGAGGTGTCCCAGAGGTGACACCTCTGCAGGGAGCAGCATCACAGAGCTGTGAAATATTTGGGAGACTCTGCTTTGCTTCATGTTTGAGTCTTAGGGCAGAGAAATCACAGCCCACCCCTGGAATTGCTTGGCGGGGCTGGAGTGCACACCACCAACAAGAGCAGCACTCATTTTCAGCCCTCCCAGAGCCTCCAGCTTCGTCTGACCTCTGCAGAAAGATGCAGCTCTGTCTGATGGGCAATTTTCACCGTCCCTCGGTTGACCACTAAAGATGGTTTCAGGGGAAAAACACTTCTGATAATGGATAATAAATAATATAAGGCAGGAAAGCAACTGGAGGAGTTTAAAAATAGCCAGTCAGTTTCCTCTCTCCTCTCTTGGGAACCTTCTGGGTCTGAAAAGCAAAACACTCAAAGCAGGGTCAGGAGCCCAAGCTCAGGATGTTTGCTCTGCGTAGCTAACCCCAAACACTCAGCCATCAGGGGCAAGGCTCTTGAAAATCATGAGATTCCAAACAAATAACTTCTCAGGGCTCCTTATTTGCCTCTAAGCACACAGGTGAAAATGAATAGGCAGGATCAAAGCCTCAGGTTTCCCTCCAGAATCCTTGAAGGTCGAGAAATTGTTGCAAAATGCGATTAATTGACATGCACGTGACTTCAGGGATTTAAGGAAAAGATCAATGCTCGAATGACTCATTAAAAAAAATATCCTGTCAATTTGCACTTGGCAAACTCAGCCAGAAACTTTTCACAACACACTGAGCTTTTCCATGTCATCTGTAAATGTCCCATGGACTCTGGCAGGCCCAGGAATTGGGTGCTGTGAGAAATCCACCAATTTTTGTGTTTCCACCACTCTGAAATCTGCTCTTGGCTGGATGAATACAAACCCACATGCCCAACACTGGAGCAGCTCTGCTGCTCTGCTGCAGTCTCCAGCCTTTCCTGCAGGGTCAGGAATGTGGGGAGGGTAACACAGGGAAACTTTTGGGAACTTTCAGCCAGTTTTCTGGTTTGGGAAGCAATCTGTTATAGTCAGGACCTGCAGATTCAGACCTGAGTTAATACCTGAGCTCAGCCTGGACCCTGAGTTGTCTCTCCCCTGCATGTGGTGTCTGAGCATTCCCTCAGCCACATCCTCCAGCCCTCTTTGCTTTCATCTCCCTGCTCTGCTGCTGAGTGGGGCTTTCCAGCACATCTCCTACAGGGCAAAGCCCACAGTGACCCAATTCCTGGGCTCAGTGTTCCTGTGGGTTTTTTTTTTTTTTGCCATCAAGTGAGGCTGCACACCCCAAAACACGGCTCACAAACACTTCCACAGGAGCTACTCCTGCCTGCAAACAACCCAGGGCTCCTGCCACCATTCTCAGGGCACTGCCAGCCCCCCCAGGGCACTGCCAGCACCCCCAGGGCAGTGCCAGCCCCTCAACAAACCCACATTCCCTTTGAGCCTCAGTGAAACCACAGCAGGACCGATGCCAAGAGCTGCAAAGAGCTGATCCCAGCCCCGAGCAGAGAAGGCAGGAATCCCCCTCACCACCTCAAACTGAGCCCCTCTGGAGCATCACACACCTCCAGCTCTCACTGCTGGACCAGAGAGGGACCCAGGACCCAAAGCAGCAGCCTCTGAGGGGAACTGGGCTGCTTTCTGTAGGAGTTGCAACATTATCCGGCCTCTGTCCCAGCTCTGGCACCAGCTCACAAGGCGAGTCTGTGTCAGGCTCTGACATGGAGCCCTCAGCACTTCCTTCTATTGTGCAGCTGGGGAAGCCCTTTTTCTTGCTGTTTTTAAGGCATTTTAGAGGAAAAGTGCTACCTAGTTACAAGAATTATTAACTGGAGGTTAGGCATTATGTGCTAGATCCAAATCTTTTGGGCATTCCAATTTTAATTGGAAAAGGTTTTTGTTTTCACTGCCCAGGATCAGCTGGAAGGTTATTTTATAAGAAATAATAATAATAGTAATAATAGTAATAATAATAATAATAATAATAATAATCCAACAGTAAACAACGAGTACTATCTCTTCCACTTCAGGATGAGGGGGAAAGCTGGAGCAAGAAGGGAAAACAATGTCACTGCTCTGTTCATACAATCTGTACAGAGATGTGAGATTGGGTTCCCCCAAATGTGGGGACCAACAGATCTCAGACTTCACAGACCCAGTTCTCACTCCCAGCATGATCAATGCCCTGATTTATGCAGATTTTAGATGAGAGCCACCCACCACAAGCCACAGCTTCCAGCAGGAATGGATTTTAGGAGGTTCTCTGCTGAGTATTTCAGATCCAGGGCAGCTGGATCACTCTGCCTCCAGGTTTTGGGTGTTTTTTGGAGCTGTTTTTGACAGATGAGGCACTGTGAACTCTGTGCTGGCAGGGAGGAAGGCTGGCTCAGGCTCTCCTGCCCCTTGTGCCCTTCCCCAGCTGCAGCACCCCCTGCTCCCCTCGCCCCCACGGGCAGCCGGGTTAATTCTGGAGCACAGCTCTCCTCCTTACCAGGCATTAACACAGCCAGGCAAGCCCCTAATTACTGTCAGTTCCTAGCAGAGGAAGCACAGCAAATCCCTGGGCAATCAGGATCTAAAAGTCTCCATCCAGCTATTCTGTGGTTCATTTCCTGCAGCCCCTGTGCACAGCTGGCCCACGGCAGCTCCTGCCGAGGCTCCTGAAGCTCAGCAATTATTCCACAAACCTTGGAGACTCCAGAGCTTGCAGGAATATTTCTCCTCCATCCTATTCTTTACACCACTCCCTTGGCTGTTGCAGAAGCACAGATTTTTTGGGGGGGTTTGGGTTTTTTAGATTCCAACAGGTTTGGGTTGAAAGGGAGCTTAAAGATTGTCTCGTTCAACGGCTGCCATGGACAGGGACACCTTCCTCTAGCCCAGGGTGCTCCAAGCCTGGCCTGGAACACTTCCAGGGATCCAGGGGCAGCCACAGCTTCCCTGCAAAACCTGTGCCAGGGCCTCACCACCCTCACAGGGCACATTTCTTCCTAATATCTAATCTAAATCCATTCTCCTTCATTTTAAAGCCATTGCCTTTGTCCTGTCACTCCAGACCTTTGAACAAAGTCCCTCTCCAGCTCTCCTGAAGCCACTTTATGCTCTGGGATGCTAAGATTGCCCCAGAACCTTCTCTTCTCCAGGCAATTTCTCAAGTATTTGAGGAGCTGATGTTAGAGCAGCAAGCAACAACACAAACATCCATTTTCCAAACTTTCTGACCTCTGAAAACTCATCAGAACAAGGCCAACATGTGAGCTGGAGGGACACCAAGCCACTTTCTCAGAAAGAAGCAACCACAGCACACTTCAAGCAGGCACCTGGATTCCTTCACAGCAAAGAAGAAAATACTCAGAAAGATAAGAGGCAAGACACAACTATTAATATCAAAATGTGCCCAAAGGTGTGAAAAGCACCTATAGAGCTCAGAGCATTTTGCAGGGCACTGCTGGCAGGGGGATGCAGGGACCAAAGCTCAGGATCACAAGAAACCCAGGGAGTTTTGTTGGGGACATCCCCACCCCAGGAGGAAGCTGCAGCTCCTGGTGGCAGCGTTTCCCTTCTCCCACGTGGCTCTCCCTGGAGTGCAGAGTTCAGCAGGCTTTAAGCTGCTGCAGACACTCCAGAGCCCCTCTGCTAAGGACCATTATTTCTTGAGCTGTTTGTCTTTAAAGGCAGCTTTTATCTCCCTATCACCTTTCTGCCAGAATGTTTCAGTCAGCTCTTTTAACAAATACCACCTAAGGTGCCTGCAACCAAAAGGAAAACAGGAAAAACATTTCTCCCTGTTGCTTAGCAATCAGTGTGTGGTGGGTTCAAGGCTCCCAGGTGCTCTGGTATTGTAATTTCCATCCTTGCTTGCTTGGCTCCTCTGCAGAACAGCCAGGGAAAGGAGAGCCACTGGTGGAAAAGAGGGGAAAGGTGATGGAGCCACAAAAAATTCCAGGGAAAGGTGGGAATAGGTGTAGCCCCTGAGGATAAGGGAAACTCAGTTCTGAAATCAAGCTGTTCCTTCTTATCTGCCAGAAAAATTCGATGAAATAGTGAGATTTCATTTTATATTGAAAACACACATCCACCACCTGGGTGGACACAGAGCAGAGCAAAGCTCTGGCTCTGCTCACCTTTCAAAAACACATCCAAGGGCAGGCAGTACAATTTTCCACCCACAACAAGCAGCCAGAATGACACGTTCAGCTGAATCGTGTAAAAGGAGAGTCCCAGAAATAAGAGGCACTGGAAACTGATCCACAGAGAAATCCCAGTGGATAACAGGAAACTTTGCTAGGCAGAGCAGCTCTTCCTCCTCCTCCTCCTCCTTCTCCTCAGCTCCTAGCCCCAGCCCTGGTGGGCTGTGCTGCTGCAGGGACAGGTACACCCACCTCACCTGTGCCTCACAGATGGGGAATTAGGACTGGCCTGTGCATCTAGCAAGGAGAGCAGGAGGGCAGCTTTATCCCAGCTTTATCCCAGCTTTTCTTCCAGCTTAATTCCAGTTTTATTCCAGCTTAATTCCAGTTTTATTCCAGCTTTATTCCCACTGGCTCTCCTGGGCTAGGGAAGGCCAGGAGAGGCTCCCCCTGCCCTCTGCCCAGGTGACAGCACGCGCAGGGCACCCCTGGGGACGTGCTGTGACCCCCACACTGCCATTCCCCCTGAGGACAGGGATGCAGGCTGTGTCACCACCCCAGCACGCTCAGACTCAGCTCCCTGGAGCTGCACAGCACCATTCACTGCCCTGCTGCTGGGAGGACGTGCCTGGACACACACAGGGGAGGGAATGATGCCACAGAGCTGCTGAGGAGTCCAAGAGAAAAGTGATGCCATAGCACAGGCACAGGGAAGAAGCACATGGGCTTGATGCCTTGCACATGATTATTTTAAATCCAAAGGCCAGCTTGAAAGTGGAGCCAAACAGGTTGTAAGGTGCTGAGTTGATCTGAAGAGATACAGGTAGGGAAATAAAACAGATTTGCACAAAGTCATCCCAGTATAGGAATAAGGAGGAACAGATTTAAATGCCAGATCATGGGGATAAACAAGGCAACAGCAAAGTTACACGCACACAACATTAATGACACCAATAAATAACTGAGATTACTGAAAATAAGAAACCCAGTTAAACAGGAACAGAGCCCCTTAAGAGGGGATATGAAAAGGATGTTCCAACAATGGTTCTGTATCTCCTCTGACCGCACAAACGTCAGGGAAAGCATCAATCAAACCCCAGACACGTCGGGAGGCTGCAGGAAAGCCTGGCCTGAAGTGAGGAGTGAAACCTTGGAGCCAGGCTCCAGCAGAGTGAAGAGCTGATGTGATTGAAAGCCAGCAGCCAAGAGAGGAGCCAGAGGGCTGGAGCAGCCTCAGGGATGAGGGAGAGGAGCTGCAGGAGGAGCAGCAGCAGCAGAGACGTCCGGCAGCTGGACCAGCAGCCCCGGTGCTGACACTGCACAGCCCCTGCCAAGTCATCTGGGCCAAATTCACCAGGGGCTGGGCAGGGATGCAGTGAGTGGACATGAAAACATTGTGCTGTAACAGCCTGAGCACACACTTACTGGTGTTGGCCACGTGAGAGTCGGGAAAAGGGGCTGGCAAGAGCTGGAAAGGGAAAGTTTCACTGCCCAGCCCTGAGCTGGCTATTGCAGAGATGAAACAAACAGTGACATGGCTGAAAAGTCAATTAAGGATTGGGAAAGTCTTTCAGCATTCCCAGGTATTGTTAGGGGCTCAGACAAAGGATGTTTAAAAAAAATAATTTTCCCTTTGGTAATTACCACTTTGAAACGTTTCCGCTCCGCATTGTTTTAGAGGGGGATGTTATTGCAGGGCCTCTCTCCGTGGCCAGCAGAACTCTTTTTGTTGTGGGGGTTTTGGCATGGAGGAGCAGTGCTCTCCCAAACAATGCTGTGTGCCAGCAGCTGAGGGCCAGGTTTGTCCCTCAGAAATATCAACAAACTCATCAAGTGCCACCAAGTCACACCAGGGCTGAGTCCAGCCACAGTGCTGCTGACCCTCCCAACCTTTTGCTGCCAAGTCCATGATTTATGTTGTTTTTCCTTCAAGCCTTGGCTCTGGGAATCACGTTGAGGGCCAAAAGAATTTCAGGTTTTATTAAAATAAAAGGTTATCCCATGAGCACTGAAACTACTTGTGTTGCTTCCTATGGTTTTGCGTCTCGAGACT
This sequence comes from Serinus canaria, assembly GCF_022539315.1. Classification (NCBI taxonomy): domain Eukaryota; kingdom Metazoa; phylum Chordata; class Aves; order Passeriformes; family Fringillidae; genus Serinus; species Serinus canaria. The sequence continues at coordinate 3,778,046 of NC_066330.1, read as the reverse complement.
GTTTTTGGTGCCTAAAAATGCACAAACCAAGAATGAAAATGTTTTTGCGGTTAAGTGTTTGTAAGAAGCATCTCCCACGTGGATTTGCTGGTGTCTAATAATACATGAACTCATGCTACAGATGTTTTGGGGCATTTACAAGATTCTTTTCCTCCCCTCAACCATCTCATTTCATCATCTCTGCATAGACTTAATTATCTGTGAGCCCTGAGCCAGATCTGTGCGACGCAGGTCAGAGGGTTCAGAAGTCATCTGGGGAGAGAGGGCACAGCCAGAGGGACACCGTGACAGCATCAGCCTGACTTTGGTAGGAAATTGGATTTTAAGCTCTTTCTGGCTCCCCTAACTGCAGGGAAAACAGCGGGGAAACATCACCCAAGCTCCTGCAGGAGGGTGAGGGAGCACACAGTGGGACAAGCTGCCTCCCAAGGGGCTCACCCACAGCAGTGGGGCCCTGAGGAGCTTCTCCCCTCTTTGCCTGTGAGTGCATGGCCTGATCCATCCCCTCCTGAGCTGCCAGCACCATTGCAGGGTGACCCCTTTAACCCAGCAGTGAGGATCTGACCCATACCAAGGGTTCATTTCCCAATGCCACCCGTGCCACGCGGGCACGGAGCAGTGTCAGGGTTTCCATGACATGTGGGCACGTAACACGGTGGCACAGAGGGTGCCACCCAGCCAGGGCATGCACTGAGTCATCTCTCACAAGAGCCAAACCCCTGGGGAGCTTCCCTTTGCCCCTCCTTGCCCCAGCCCGGGCTGAGAGTCACCTTTGACAAAGCTCCTTCCCAGGGCGGGTGTCCCAGGGCACAGCTGGCACTCGAGGGTCCCTGGGAGTGGAATTGTGTCACAGGTCTCAGACGGGGTCTGGTGCCATTCTAAGGCCAGCTGGACTGTCAGCAGCAGCCAGGTCTTCGATTATAGATAAATAAACAGCTGGGAGGGCTGGGAGGGCCAGCTCCCCCCAGGGGCTGTGGGCGCAGAGGCGTCAGGAACGGGCGGAGCTGCTCCCACTTAACTTGTCCGTCTCCTCCCCTGTGCTTCCCGCATCCCTGTCCGCCAAACAGAAAGGGAAACCCGGGATTTTCAGCTGCTTTTGATTCCCTCTTGCTCTGCACACAGCCGGCTGGGGAGGGATTAGCCTCCATTTCCTGCCTCCAGACAGCTCCAGGGCTGCCCAGGCGGGATCCCCCTGGTCAGGGACTCCCCGACCCACGACCAGGACACTGCCAGACCCCACAGGGCTGGAACAGCTCCTCCATCCCGCTTCCCCTGCCCTCAGCTCCTCTCCCCAGAGCCCCCAGATGTGCCTCCCATTCTGCTCTGCTCGGCCAGCCCAGGCTCTGACACCACAAACCACATTGCCCCTCCTTCCTCCCTCGGTTGCAGTTTCTAATTCACACTCGGTTTCCAGTATGGGAAGGAGAAGTGCTGGGAGGGCACTGTGATGAAAGAAAAACCCCTGACTCAGAGCAATGCACACTAAAGGGAGCCTAAAGGGAGAAGGATGAGCAGAAAGGGGTTATTAAGGGAGATTTTTGGGTGCTGCTTTCCTGGCAGGCAGGAGAGGAAGCCCCCTCGTGTCAGGTCAGCACTGCATTTCCCCTGTCACCAACATCACAGCCAGACACTACCAAGATTGTCACAGCCAAACCAGCCCTGTCCTCCCAAACAATTCCTCAATACACCCAAACCAGCCCTGTCCTCCCAAACAGCTCCTCAATACACCCAAACCAGCCCTGTCCTCCCAAACAGCTCCTCAATACACCCAAACCAGCCCTGTCCTCCCAAACAGCTCCTCAATACACCCAAACCAGCCCTGTCCTCCCAAACAGCTCCTCAATACACCCAAACCAGCCCTGTCCTCCCAAACAGCTCCTCAATGCCTCCAGGTGAAGGGCCAGATGCTCACAGCTGTCCTTTGAGAGCTCACAGCACCTGAATTACAAAGGCAGCTGTCACCAGAATGGGATTGGGTGTTTCCCACTCCTGAGCTGTAAAGGGGAAGCAAAAATCCTGCTGCCCAAAGCTGCTGCAGCCCCAGCACACCCAGGGAGAGCCCCAGCATAAGCTCAGAGAAGCCAGGAGAGGAGTGAGAACACAGGGCTGAGGAGATGCCTGCACAGAGGTGACACAAGAAAATCAACAAATCAGCAAATCAGATTTGCAGGGATGCAAACAGCCTTTGAGGTTCTCAGAGCCCATCATCTTCATGCAGGTGGTGCCCCAAAGCCTGAGCTCTGCACCACAACACTGGGGTGCACCACATGCTGCCCTCTCCAGACACCACGAGTGAAGCCACACACATAACTCCAGGAGCCCAGAGTTAAAAATACCAAATATCACAAGTTCTGCCCCAACTGAACCAGCAGCCCTGCCTGTCCTGTCATTGTCATATGATGGGGCAGGCAGGAGAAGCTGGGGAGAGCCAACTCCTGGGGCAGTGGAGCCAATCCTTCCAGCAGTGTGGACACCACAAAGCTCTCCAGGTTCATCAAAGAGCCAACACCAAACTGCACCTGGCTGTCCCCTCTCCCTGAAGGGTTTTACCACATGAGCAACTGCCCTGAAACCAAAGATGTTCTTTGCATTCAAGAGCATTTAACAGCCAGCAGTGGCCAAACCCCAGTGTTACAGACCAGGGCTTTTCTCAGCAGTATTTGAAGCTCCCATGGCTAAATCCAGCCCTACCTGGAGGCAGCAGTGGGGCCCATCTGTGCTTGGCAATGCCCAACAAAAGCAAGCTGCTCTCTCCTGCTGAGGACAGGAGCAAGCAGCCAGGGGCAGGGGATGCTCCAGAGCCATGGGATGGCTTTGGAGCCAAGCCCAGAGCCCCGGGGCTCATCAGTGCTGCCCGAGGAGCAGCCCTGCAGGCTGTGTGTGACAGGAGGAGGTTTCAGCAACGCCAAGGGCCACAAGAGCACAGCTGGTGTCAGCTCTGTGGAGGCACAGGCAGGGTCCAGCTCAAGGTGTGTCAGGCACACTCAGGATTGCCACTCTCAGCTGTCTCTGCTGCTGCACAGCCCCAGGGCTCCTTGAAACACGGGGTGATTACCTGAGGCCATCCTAGATGGAATCCCTGGGTGGGAGATGGCCGCAGTTATACCCGCGCTCTGCTGTGATGTTAAGGGTTGGGAGTGGGGCAAACCCTCCATTTCCCCTGTGTTTGCAGCTGGCACACTCCAAATCAATGGCTGTGGTGATAGCAGCCTTGTCCCTGCAGGACCTGGAATGGGAGGCTGTGCACAGGAGGGGATGGAGCCACGGGCAGGCAACACTCATACCTCCAACTCAGCACCTCCGCCCAGGGAGGGCAGGATGGCCAGGGGCAAACAGTCCCTGTGCTCTGGCAAAGACCCAAAGCAGGCAGCAAACAGCCTGTGCTGGGCCAAACCAGTCAGCAAAGTGGATTTGCCTTATTTGGATTTGCCCGGATTTGCCCAAGCACACTTGGGCAGCACTGGCAGCGCTCACGGCACACTCCTGCAGCAGCTGCTTCTGCCAGCACTGCCCCAGCCCTCTGCACGGGGACAGACCACAGCAAATTGCACTGACAGGCCCTTAACTGCATCAAACTGTCAGGAGGCAGCTGCTCTGTGGCTGATCTGCTGTGAGTCAGGGCACCCAGACCTGGGGGCAGGGATGGAGCCAGCACCCGGGACCTGGCTGTGCAGGGACTGGGCTGTGCAGGGACCTGGGTTTGCAGGGACTGGGCTGGGCAGGGATCTGGGCTGTGCAAGGATCTGGCTGGGCAGGGATCTGGTCTGAGCAGGGACTGGGCTGTGCAGGGACTGGGCTGGGCAGGGATCTGGCTGTGCAGGGATCTGGGCTGTGCAGGGACCTGGCTGTGCAGGGACTGGGCTGGGCAGGGACCTGGTCTGAGCAGGGATCTGGCTGTGCAGGGATCTGGGCTGTGCAGGGATCTGGGCTGTGCAGGGACCTGGCTGTGCAGGGACTGGGCTGGGCAGGGATCTGGTCTGAGCAGGGATCTGGCTGTGCAGGGATCTGGCTGTGCAGGGACCTGGCTGTGCAGGGACTGGGCTGTGCAGGGACCTGGCTGTGCAGGGATCTGGCTGTGCAGGGATCTGGGTTTTCAGGGACCTGGCTTTGCAGGGACTGGGCTGTGCAGGGACTGGGCTGTGCAGGGATCTGGGTTTTCATAGATCTGGGTTTTCAGAGATGTGGCTGTGCAGACACCTCAGCAGCACCCAAAAGGTTCTGCTGATCCCATGAGATTGTCGGGATGGAAATTGAGAAAAGAGAGAGAGAGAGAAGGCTGAAAGTGCAAGGAAGAGATCCCATTTCACTGGAGAGGGGAAAGTGCAAGAGGCAGAGCCTGTACCTCCGGGAGAACCACGGCTACAGAGTAAAAGCTGCACGAGAAGCAAATTCTCACATTGCCCTCAAGCTTCAGACTGAGAAGCTGGTGTTGAGGGATAGGAAGGAAGAGCAAAGAAGCAGAGGAACACTCCAGGAGGTCACCTTGAACATCACATTCCTAACTAGGGACAGGTTGTAATGCCACCAAAACCAGAGGGTTGACCTGGATGTGCACCAGCTGAGGATGTGGCACAGGGAGTTTTACCTCATTTTCTCACAAGCACAGACCCAGCCAGGCCACTTAAAAAACACATTGAAAATAGACAGACTGAACAATTCCTGGAAACATCAGCTCCTTCTGCCTCGCAGTACACAGAATTAGCACAGCTTTAATTGCACCAGTAACTCTCTGAGGGCAGCAGTGAGAGCTGGGCAGGCAATTCCAGCCCCTGCAGTGAGCACACGTGGGGTGACCACTGGTGTGGCCAGGCACAGACATTTGGTGAGCACCAGGCATCTCAAAACCTGCAGCCAGCCTGTCCCAGAGGTGACAGAGCCCAGGCAGTAATGACAAGCCCTTGGCCAGCATGAGCCCCAAGACAGGCTGTACCCCAGGCAGCGGCGTCAGATGCTGGCTGAGGCTCCAGAGGTCTGGGCTCTCATTCTCCTTCAGCAACTCTTGTCTGCATCAACACCACCCTGCTACCTGCTTATTTGTAACAACCCTGGTATTACTGGCCTGGCACTCCCAGGGCTGTATTTCTCATCTTTGTTTATTCAGTGTGGGAACACGAAAACTCTGGATGTTTTAGCACCAGTGACCCAAACAGCAGCAGCTGGGGACCCTTTTCCCCATCCCTTTGAAACCAGTGTAAGGGCTCAGCCATCCCACCAACTCTTCCCTCTCTGAAGGGCTGGAAACAGGGATTGCCACCACCCCAAAAGCTCCTGGGACAGCGTCAGCCAGAGGCACAAAGCAGCGTGCTCATGGCCTCATGGATTCAGAGCTGGACGTGCACAAATGGTGTGGGATGGGCTCAGCCCTCAGCCTTGCCAGGGCAATTCCCAGAAATCCCAAGACTTTACAGAGTGCTCCTAAATCTCTGCCCTTACAGATGAAAATTAAACCTGGGTGTCTTTTTCCATAGTTTCTCGTTATCTCCAAAGAAACCAAGCCTGAGAGAAAAGGAGAGTTTGGCCAAGAGCAGGGATCGAGGGATTTGTTGTTTTTGACTGCAGCCGTGGTCAGGAAATGGTCCTAGAGCTCATTTTCAGCTCCTCCCTCTCGATAACATCTACCATATGCACGCACTGGAAAAGAAACAGCCTTTGATACAGACACGGCAGACTTTGATTCCCCACAGCTATCACTTCAAGCCGGGACTGACACCAGCAGCAATTCCCCGGCTCTGTTTGACTCCCAGTTAAAGCCTTTCCAGCCCCGACAGCTTCAACCTGGGATTGACACCAGCATCAGCTCCCTGGCCCTGTTTGACTCCCAGTTAAAGCCTTTCCAGCCCGGATGGGGAAGTAACACCATTCCCACCCAGCCCTGCAAGGATTAATTGGCTGTTTATGCGGCGCTCCAAGGTGATACCGGGGCTGGGACAGGAATAATGGAGCCGGAAATTAGTAGCTCATTACTGCTGGTCTGAAAGTTTTCTATGTGCCACAGGACAACGTTTCACCCAGGATGCCCGGGTTGCAGGCAGCTAAAACTCTTAAAATTCCGCCGAATGAGGTCTCAAATGCGGCAGGGAATAAGCGTGTGCTACAGCAAACCCGGGAACTAATCATTAGTTCCCATCTCCAGCTCCTCTGAGCCTGGCTCTAAGGTCAAACCAAGCTTTTATCTTCTCCTGTATTTCAGTATGTTGAGGAAAAAAATATATTAGAGGAATAAATTAGCATGTGAAATGTAATTTAACTAATTAGCTCACTGGAGTGGAAAATATTTGCTAACCACTTTGAAGTCAGACCGACTGCACTTATTAGGACATCAGAGAGGAGAAAGGGAGAAGGCAGAGTTGGGGAGACCTCCAGGACAGGCTGTGGAGGCTGCAGGCAGGACAAAGAGATTTTCCCCTGATCTCTTCTCACTCTGCAGTGCTGCTCTTCCCTGACCTGCAGCAAGGGGGGCTTTCCCAGCGCTTTCCACCAGGACACAAGGCTGTGCCCGCTGCATGGCATCAGCCTGGCATGCCCTGGGATGCCCAGCAGGCAGGAGGGATGCACCGGGAGCGGGCAGCAGCATCCCACCGCCGCGGGACATCGCTCCCTGCTCCCTCCCAGCCCTAGCAGCCAGGGGATGTCGCCAATTGAGCTGACAAACAGCGAGCCATAAAGCTCCATCATGTCAGGGAACTGCCTGAGATGCCACAAAAAGCCGTTATATCCCTTGCAACAGCCTGCTCATTGATTTCCCCACCTTCCACACATAGAAACTGTTGCTCTTTTATTAGCAAAGCTTTGGAAATCCCTCCCCATCGTAGCAAAAGAGGCAGTCTGGGCAATTTTGCAACTGCTGTGGCTGAATTATGAAAGGGGGGATTGGCAGCCCCACTGAAAGCGATCAAGGCAGGCAGAATTGAGAGCCTCCTCTGCCTGATACACAGCACCACACCGAGGGTACCCTGGGGGGATGCTCACCCCCACCCACCCACTGAACGTGGGCATGAGCACCTGCCTGCTGGTGAAATGTCCCCCAAAGGAGACCCAGTCCATTGCTGGGGCAGAGCAGTTTCCCTGAAAAACAGGAATATGAGATGAGAACCCAACAGAGCTGCTGCCCTGGGAGAAGAGACTTGACCCAGAAATTCCAGTTTTAGTGAGGTGTCCCCAACCTGGGCTTTGCCTTGCTCCTTTTTGAAGTCAGAGCTTTTCTCCCTGGGAATCCAGCCTGCAAAAGGTCAGTGGTGTGCTCAGGGAATGGGTTTGCAGCAGGAGAAAAGCCCATTTTTCAAGCCAGGCCCTCCCACAGGGATGGCCCAGATGTGACTGACACAGACAGACAGAATCCTGCAGAAGAACCCCAGGTAATGCAGCCCCATAACTTTTCCCAGCCTGCCTGTGTCATCTCCAAGAAGAAAGGAATTAACGAGCCTGAAATAGAAATTAAAGCCCTGAAATAGAGGGGGAAATGCCAACACTGCTCCCTCCCTGCTGCCCACGCAGACGGGGAAGCGACGGCAGGAGATGAGCAGGGACCTGAGGGTGGGTGTGAGACTCCAAACCCTGCCTGGCTGGGGGAATGCTTCAGCTCTGAAACAGGAGGTTCTCCATCACCCCACAGACAAAAATGCCACTCAGGATTTCCCTGCTGGGGAAATTCCCAGTCTGTGTTCTGCAGCAGATGGAGATTCCAGCGATGGGACCTGCTGTGGTTCTGCTTTCCAGGAAGGGAACTGAGCGTCAGAGCAGGGGGACATGAGCATGGAGAGGCAGAGCAGTCCCTAAACCACCTCCTGCTCACGGGGGCTGCCAGACAGTGCTCACCCCTGCGGGTTTCATCTCATTCTGCCCAGTGCAGGAGAGGGCAGGGGGTGAAAGCAAAGCTGGGAGATGTGAAAATGGGGATGCTGGAGACACAGCGTGACCCCCCTGGCAGCTGGAGTTTCCCCAGGGAAGCCCTAACCTCTCCTGTCCTGCACTAATGCCCTAGCCATGACCTGATCTGGGGACACCCTGATGTGCCAGTTACCAACCAGAGCCTCACTGCCAGGACTGGCTGTCACCCAGCAGCCTCCAGAGGGCTCGCAGGAATTGTTAAAAAAACAACCAACCAAAAGAGAAAACAACCCATTACCAACATATTGCACAGCTCCCTTAACAATTACTTCTCTTTTCTGCTAAAAACCAGGAACAGGACAAGCAAGCAGAGGTCCCTGAGTGACCAAGGCCAGGGCATTCCCCGTGCCCGGTCCCAGGCGATGCCCAGAGCAGGGAGGGAAGCAGGGAAGCTCCACCTGTGTCAGGCAAACCCTGAGGATCCCCCTTGCTGCAGCAGGGGTTGCAGGGAAGTCCAGCAGCAGACTGCACTGCTGAGCAGGAATGGAGATGGCCTGGAGAAGCCTAGAGAAATCTGCTGCTAAGGAATGGAGCTGAAGGAGAATAAAGCACCCAGGCACTGCTTCATCCCCTGCTCCAGCCACCTCCCAGCCTCCCTCCTTCCCAGGAATGCTGCAGGCGGCACCTGCCCACCCCGGCACACCCCAGCAGCTCCCGCAGTGGCCGTCACAGGTATCCTCATTATCCTCATTAGTGCAGCAACGCTGTCGATCCTGGCAAAGCCCCCCGGGCTGTTTCTAAAAATAGGAGGCTCCCTGCAAGTGCCCTGTCCCTGCATCCCTCAGGATGCTGGGCTGGAGCTCCCCAGCCCTGCCGGGATCCAACACACCTCCCTGCAGGAAAGTGCTCCCTCCTCCCGGGGAATTGGGCTCCTTTTGTGCTCTCATTTCACCTCTTTAAACACAGACAATGCTGGAGAGAAGGTAGCAGTGATTGTGACAGAACAGTTGGTGGCCATGGAGAAAATCCAGATTTAAGGCTCCTGCAGTGACACTACACACCCTGAGCACATACAGCAAGAGATGGGCTTTCCCTGCTCCAAAAATCAGAGCAAGTTTGGCCTCGAATTTTAACAGCACCTGGATCACACCCAAAACCCTTACACAGGTGGGACAGCGATCACTCACCACCCACCAGCCCTAAAAAGCATCACCCCTGATTTTGGGTTCTCCAGAAGCTTTATCCCAGGGTCCCTCATGTACAGTCAGACTCGGGGTGTGTTTCTGTGAGGGGCAGAGGGAAGGTGGCAAGAGGAGCCCTCAGCAGGAATCCCCTGACCCACATTGGGAAAGCTCTGCCTCCCTCAATGCTGCAATCCACACCAATTTTTGCGTGGCGAACCAAACCCTGCAGCTGCAGCAGGGCGGGAGGGCAGGACCGAAGCCCACGGGTGGTGACAGTGACAGCGACAGTGACAGCAGGCAGGGCAGCCACCAAGAAACCAAGGTTTCACACCCAGCAGCCACTCCAGGGCAGCAGAGCCAGGACACGCACAGCAAACCTTCCCTTTTGCATCGAGCCACAACACGAGAAAAGCTTCCCTCCCTCCCAAACCCCTCCTGTCGTTTTGGTGCCCTGCATTTGGCAAGCGCCACAGCCTGCCTCAGGATACGGCTCTTGAGAGAGGAAACGGTCACATCTGGAGGCGGTGCCACCTCTTGGCACCGTCAACTTTGCCAGAAGTTCACCACCCTCGGCTGGTGCCGGGGTGGGGTCACGGCACCTCGCTGCCCCTCGCACACCCACCGCGGCCCCGAGCCGGCCCTCGCCTTCTACTCACATCGTCATCCTGCACGCTCAGGGGGATATCCAACATGCACATCTGCACAGGCTGCACCAGAGCCTTCTGCACGTTGAACAAAGGTTTAGCCTCCATCTTCCCGGGGATGGAGGGGCTGCTCATCCTCCTCTCTCTCTCCTCCGCCGGGAGCAGGTCCAGCCCAGGCGGCGAAACCGATCGGAGATCTCTCTCTCTCTCTCCCCCCCGTCCAATTTTGTCAGCACATCTTGCCAACAGCTGCTGCTTCTGCCGCTCCTACGAGCTCTTATTTCCTCCCTCGCGAATCAAAGAGCGGCGAGGAGCTGCACCGGGAGCTGGGCGTGCGCGCCCGCCAGCAGCGCGCCCGTGTGCGCGCCCGTGTGCGAGGCTGGGGAAGCGGCCCCGGCCAGCCTGCCCCGGCTCCCTGCCTGCCCCCAGCTTCTCCTTTCTTTCGGGGTGAGCTCGGCTCGGCTCGGCCCCGCCGGGAGCTCCCCAGCCTCATCGACATGCGTGGCACTCGCCGAGCCCGCGCATTGTCTCGGAGACGCACAACAGGTCCTGCCTGCTGCTGGGTTGTGATTGTGATCAAACCGCGTCTGCGGCACTTACAGCGTTTCCCTCTGGCTGTTGTGACAGGCAAACAGGCAGAGCTGGAAGGATGAGAGGGTGTGAAACAGAGGGAGAATGAATGGTCGGAGCTGGAGCCTCCCCCTTTCTTCTCCCATCCCTGTTTTCCATTGTCAGAGGCAGTTTCAGCTCAACGCCTTCCTGTGCTCCAAGGACCACAGTGAGGCTTAAATAATTCACATCCACAGAGTGCCCGGGAACCTTGTGGCACTGAGAATGCAGCATGGCACTGAGAGACCATCGGTGCTGGTGATCACTTTGTTTCTAGGACAATTGTGTGAGGAAGGTTTTGCCCAGGTGAGCATTCCCAAGTGCCTTTCCCACCAGAGAACCTGTGAATCCAAACTGGAGCTCTGCTAAAGGAAGCACGGCACAAAATCGGGTGTGAAAATCACCTTCCTACAGAATTTTCACCAACAGCAGCAGTGGGGTGGGTGTCTCAACATGGAGCAATTCGTGTTATCACCTGCAGACACAGATCACACGGGTGTTACTGCTCTCACAACCAGGAGGGAACCTGGGCCAAGCCCATGAGCCACCACCTCACCCCCAACAGCTGCAGAGGCCAGGCTCAGTGGCACAGGTGACACCCAGGGTGTCTCCTCCCAGCGAGGACAGCAGCAGGACAGGAGCAGTTTGGTGGGTTCATTGATTCACACCCAACCAGGGGAGACACTGGGGCCACCCACACACCCAACAGAGGGACCGAGGTGAAACGCCAGTGAAAATCCCAGACGAACAGGAGTTGGTGTCCTTACACTGCCCTTCTTGCTGGGCCCAGCAGGGGTGACATAAACAGGATGAACAGACCCTGCTCCTCCTGGGCGCTTTGGGGTGGCTTTGAGGAGTCTCTTGCAGGGCAAAGGTCTTGGATTGTGCAGCCTTTTCCCAGCTTTCCCGAACGCAGCCCTGCCCGAGGCCACAATCTGGGCTCGCAGCACGCCCGGGTGTAGGAGCGGAGCCGAGGAGCCCCGCTGAGCCAGGCATTCCTGCGGCGTTAGGTAAGCCGGGCTTGGCAGAGCCCCGCTCAGCGCTAAGCCAGCGCCGGGCTGACTCATCCGCGCAGGAGCCAGAGCCAAGAGCCGGGGTTAGAGGGGTCTCACACAGTCACGGACCCTCCTGCCACTCGCACTGGGAGCTGGGCCCCTTCCCAGCTGAGTGTGGGACTGGCCCATCATTCCCGGGGGAAATGCAAGGATGAGAAAACCAGCCCTTACACGCTGCAGGAATGGGAGCTAATGGGCAAGCCTGGAACAAGACCAAGTAGGGATAAAACCACCATAAATTAAGTTTTAAGTGGAAATTAGGCAGATTTTTCATCTACCATATGGCTGAGATGAGCAGCAGCGAGGACGAGAAGGCAGCACTGCAGCAGCCCCAGGAATGGATTTTCAGGGGAAATCACAGCTGGAACATGTGCACAAGGCAAAATTTCCAGGGCCATGTCCCTGCTGCTGACTGAGAGAATTTTGGCAACTCTTTTCAGGGCAGAGAGGCAGTGCCCCAGCCCTGGAAACTCCCTGGCACAGGCAGTCTCTGTCCTGCTCCTTGATGATTCCTTGGTGACTCAGTGCAAAGTGCATTCCCACGGAGGATTGTCCCACATTTCACCAGCACCAAACCCTGCCCTCAGCACAGGCAGTGCCCTCAGCTCTGCTTCCAGGAAAGGTGATTCAAACCTGTGCTTCAGCCCCAGCTCGGGTTACTCACCTGCCTGCAACAATTGGTCACCAGAGCTTGGCTTTCCAACAACAACTCTCCAGTAACAAGCAGGGCTTGGTCAGCTGAGACTGCAGCTTCCAAACATCCTGAGACAGACACAGATTTCACACTCAAGTGCCAGAGTCTCCAAGGGCTACCATTCCCAGGAACTCATCATCCTGTTCAGCAGCTGATCTGTACCATGGGAATGGGAATCTCTGCAGAGGTGGTGTGGAGGTGCAGGAGTCCATCACCTGCTGGTTCCCTGGTTTCTAGGGCTTCCCTGGACTTCCAGGGCTAGAGACAGACTCAGAGGTTGTCACACACCTCTACCAGGGCTCAGTCCACTCTGCTGGCCCCCACAGCCCAGTGACTTCCCACCTGGCAGCCATAAAGATGCCAAAAGGGACAATCCTGGAGAAAAGAAGAGATGCTGCAGAGATCCATCCCAAACCAGCAGGAATGGGACACAGTGGATTGATGGGACATGGGAGCTGCTGTGCAGGGAATGCTGCGGTCAAAGGTGACCAGCCAGAGGCTGTGGGCATTCACATAGCCCCTGAGATGATGTGGAGCCTTCCCCTCCTCTGCTGGGGCCAGCTCATGCATGTCCACCCACCAGAGTCCCCAGCCACCTGCCCCAGTCACCAGGGAATGGAACAGTCCCTCAGTGAGGCAGCAGAGTGGCTCTGAGCCCTTCCCACTGGGAGATCTGCAGCAGAAACACAAAACAAAACCCCACAGTCAAACCAGCCCCGACAGGATGATCCTACGCAGGTGTCTGAGCGACAGCTTCACCCTCCTGCTCCCCCAGCCTGGCTGACGTGAGCACAAACCCTGCTGGGATCCCAGATCTGCCAGCAGAAACCATCCCTGAGCAGGGAAAACAGAGCAGCCCTCCCCTCTGGCACAGGACTGAGGGGCTGCTGCAGCCCCACAGGGGCCAGCCCTGCCAGGGGGAAGGGGAAATCTCCTCCTGGTGCTGCCTCTGGAGGACAGGGAAGCCCCAGCTCAGGCTCTGATGTTTCCCTGTTTCATTTCATTCTGGAGCTTTATTGTGGCTGCTCCAGCTGAGCAGATAAAGCTCATCAGGAGAGCTCAGTGCTTAGCAACCATTACTGGGAAAATACAGTTTTCCAGTAAGAGTCTTGGCAGGAACAGAGCAACTGCAGGGGAAATTGGTTGCAATTCCTGTGCTGGGTGCATCCTGCTCCCAACTGCTCTGCTGCTGCCCCAGGGAGAGAATGGCTCCTGCACTGGGATGTGCAGCTATTCCTTAAGGTCCAAACAGCCTCTGTCACCCTGCAAAAACATCATTTTGAGCAGATTTTAGGGACAAACTCATGCTCAGCAGGAGGATCTTGGCACTGCTGAACGTTTGGGATGCTCCAAAACCCAGTGACCAACCTCTCCCGTGAAGCTGGGCATTCCTGACACCCAGTGACTCACAAAGGAAGACTGACTCCAATGCTTGATGTCAAGCATCAAAGACCTCCACAAAATGAAAGAAATTCCCCAGGAATTACAATGGTGAGTTTGTTTTTCAAAGGAAATTGCAACTCCATGTCCAAACATCACAGCATCCTGCACCAGAGTGTGGTGCTTGAGAGAAATGACACAAAACCTGCAGGTTTATTGTCACTGTGTGAGGCTGATAGAAAGGCAAAGGGGGAAGGAAAGTGCCATGACAAGTAAATGGCAAATGGAAAATCCCAACAGCTCTTCCCTTTTGACACTTCTCAGTAATAGAAAGAGGAAATCTGGTTTCAAAACCACAGAAATCCCAACCAAACAGCATTTCTCTGGAGAAATGTGGTGTTTACAGAAAGCCTGTGGGTAGGTTTAGAGAGGCAGACATGGAGATGGAGCCTGGTGGGCCTTCCAGACCATGTGCAGGTAGGATACTTAATTCCCAGTCAAAATCAAAATCACCTTGACATCCAGGAGGGATTTCTAATGGGATACACAAAAGCACCCACAACCTGTCTTCTCCCAGACTAGTTGTGGGAATCAATCCCATTGATAAATCCCTGCACCCTCGTTTTTAGGCATTGTTTTGGAGCAGCCACTGTCATTTCCTCAAAGTCCCTCCTGAGAGCAGGCACAGCCCGTGCTGCACCTCACACCTCTGGAAAACCTGTCTGGCATTCAGCATGCTGAATAACTTCCTCTGCTCCCCAGAATAGATAGAGATGCAAAATTAATTCCCAATCAAGCCCGTGCAAAGCATGAGACGGCCTTTTAATAGGTGCAGAGCAGCAATTACCAGCGTGGAGTGAAAGCCAACAAGCATTAAAGGAGGGGTGGGGGAAAACCAATTAAATTTCTTTGGGATTCCTCCACACATTTGCCACACACTTGAGGGATTTCCATTTCCACGCTCCCCTGGGGGCTGAGAGTGTCCCCGTGGGGAGGGGGACACATCCCCTGCCGCGGTGCCCGGGATGCAGCTCGGTCTCCATGGAGACTGTCACCGCAGCAACAGGGACCGGCCGTGCTCCTGGGGCTGCAGAGGATGCAGGGGGACCGGGACCGCGGCTCCCGGCTGGGAAAGGGAGCACCGGGAACCCACTCGGCACCTTTCTGCTTCCCTGAAGGGCGGGGAAAGGGATCTGCTGCCCGCTGTGCCCGGCGGAGCTCGGTGCCAGGGGATGCCGAGCTCTCCCGGTGGGCACCGGAGGGAGCCGCGCTCGGGGCTGTCATGGCAACACCTCAGGAGATTCCACGATGCTGCGGACACAGCTCGGGCTGGGAACAGCCCCGCAGCAGCCCCCGGGTGCGCAGAGCTGCTTCAGGAGGGGATTCCTGCCCTTCCATCACCACACAGCCGTGCCAGGAGGTGGGGAAGGACCCCGTGTCCCTGGGCAGATCCCCACTCCCTCCTGCCCCTGTTCCACCCCAGTGCAGGAGGGAAGGAGGAGGACAGGACCACACAGCTCCTTCAGTCCATGGCTGCTCCCATCACCCTTCCTGGCTCACCCCAGAACGGTTTCCCACCACACTGAGCCCTTTCAGTGACAGCTCCGTGGTGTCCCCACCCCAGAGCAGCACACGGGGAGACCCGGGCGTGGCTCTGCTGCCGGGAAATCCCTGGCTCAGGGCTCACACCTGCTCGGTGCCTGGATTGCTGGGCTGGCTGTGCTCCTGCATGGCTGTCCCACTTGCCAGGCTGGGCACACACCTCAGCCTTTGGAGCTGGCACTGCAGGACCATGTCCC
The DNA here is from genome assembly GCF_022539315.1 of Serinus canaria. Lineage (NCBI taxonomy): Eukaryota > Metazoa > Chordata > Aves > Passeriformes > Fringillidae > Serinus > Serinus canaria. The sequence goes on along the minus strand of NC_066330.1, from coordinate 3,762,854 downwards.
CTGCAGCTCCAAACCTAAGGGTGTCTAACACAGCCCAGCTCCCCACGTGCTGTAACCCACATCACCCATGGCCAAGGGGTTATCTGCACATCCACACCGCTGCTCCTGGCACACAGCAAGCCCCGGGCTCCAGAGATAACAGAACAGCTGGGGCAGCCTGCAGGTTTCCAGCCCTGCACCCTGAGCCAAGGGCTCTCCCAATCCTCCCTCTTCACCTTTTCTGCAGCCTCCAGGGGTTAAAGAATTCTCCACCACGTGCAGTTCCCTCTCGAGCAGCCCAGGGCATGGGAAACACTTTTTGCAGGGCCAGATTCCTGAAGCAGGTTGATTTTTCCTGAAGCAGGTTGATTTTTCCTGAAGCAGGTTGATTTCTCTGGAAGTTTCCCTGCTACTCCCCACCCTCCCACTGTGGCAGTGAAGGTTCCATGGCTTTCCTGGCTGCAAGGGGAGCCGGTGCCTTGCGCAGAGCTCTCCCTGCTGGGTGAGACCCGGACAGAGAGGCATTCCAGCCTGGAATCCCCTGCGGGAGGGCAGGGACGAGGCAGGGTGGGGCTGAGCAGAGCCCGAGGCTGTCAGCTCTGGTGCAGACGGGCCCAGAGAGCACAAAGACCCTTCCCTTTCCAGACCTGCCCCTGTGCAGTGAAACGTGCAGCCCAGCAGGGAGGGGCTGGGAGCCTGCTGCATGCTGGGCACAGCAGCTGGGAGCTCCCTTTGCATCCCACAAATTCATGAACGAGCCCATCCTGGCAAGCTGCTGATGTTACTGACCGCAGAGAGGAGGGCAAAGCCCCCCAGGCATTGCAGAGCAGCACCTGCTCTCAGCTTTCAGGCCAAGCCAGCATTTTTGACTGGAGAAAGGGAAAACTCCTGGGTTCCAGGAATTCCTGTGCAGCACTTTGGGACAGACAGGGGCTGCATCAGTATCCTGAGTGCCTGTGGGATCCCAGGCACTGTCCCAGCTGGATCCTTGCAGCTGGTGGGACACACAGCTGGCACGAGTGGATTGAGAGCAGCCTCTGCATTTCAGAGAATCCCAAACTGGACCCACAAGGATCATCAAATCAAACTCCTGGTCCTGCCCAGGACACCCCAACAACCCCACCCTGTGCTTGGGAGCAGTGTCCAAGCACTCCTGGAGCTCTGGGGCTGTGCCCATTCCCTGGGCAGTGCCAGCACCCTCTGGGGGAAGAACCTTTCCTGATGTCCAACCTAAATCTTCTCAATCCAGCTCCAGCCCTTCCCTCAGGTGCTGTCAGTGGTGCCCAGAGAAGAGAGATCAGAGCTGCTCCTGTGAGGGAAGTGCAGACATCAGTGTCTCCCTTTGTCCAGCCAAAAAGCCAAGTGCCCTCAGCCACTCCTCAGACAGCTTTTTACCATTTTCTTTGGGAAATGCTCTATCTCCACAGATATCTCCACAAGCTCTCTCTCCACAGAGGAAAAGCATCCCCTGAGGTAATTGGGAATGGGCAGGGTCACCAAGAATCTGCATCTTTATACACAGGGTGATAGGGAGGGATATCTGAAGTCTTGTCTTCGTTTTGTTCAAGGCCAAAATGGCGCATTTGTTGCAAAAATCCATTTTTACAGGAGCAAGGATTTCCAGTTCTTGGCGTTCAGAACACTTTACATCCTTTTTTTCCTTATTTCCAGGAGGCCCCAGCAGTGTGAGGGACACCAGGGAGGGGGCAGCTCGTCCCCCCTTCAGCAGCCCTGGCCACACAGCCCTGCTGGGCTGGGCTGTAAATGGGATGAGGCTCATTCCCAGGGGCCCTCCATTGATTTCCGTTGCCTGACGACAGGAAAGCTTTATAATCCTATTAACTAAACACCCTTTCAAGCAGCACTGGGAAGAGTGCAAAGGGGACTTGTGTAAGCAGTCAGAGCCACCCTGTGCAGCACCCAGCCCCAGGAAATGCCCCAAATGCCCCAAAAATGCCCCAAAAAGCTGGGCTGTGACACCCACAGTGGCCAGGGAGGGGCCAGTGATGCCAGCACAGGGAAAATTTGGAAAAATTTGGAAAATTTCGTGGATCCCACCATTTAGGACCATGGCTGTGCTCCTGTTCCTTCAATTCAGGGACATGGCTGTGTCCCTGCTCTCGGTCATTCAGGACCATGGATGTGTCCCTGTCCCTGCTATTCAGGGACATGGCTGTGCTCCTGTTTCTTGCAATTCAGGGGCATGGCTGTGTCCCTGTTCTCTGTCATTCAGGACCACGCCTGTGTCTCTCTCCCTGCAATTCAGGGACATGGCTGTGTCCCTGACCCTGCAATTCAGGGACATGCCTGTGTCCCTGACCCTGCAATTCAGGGACATGCCTGTGCTCCTGTTTTCTGCAATTCAGGGACATGGCTATGACCCTGTTCCTTGTCATTCAGGACATGCAGCAGTCCCCAGGCGTGACCAGGCTGTTCCTGCCTGCCCTGGCTGCCTGTTGTGATTCACACCAGGGGTGTCACACCCCCGGGGAAGTGAAGAGCTGTGGGACACTGCTGAGAGGGACAGGCAGGAAACACTCGGTGGGAAATCCGCTGTGGGACGGAGCCAGCTGGGCCAAAGGAGCGGGGCAGGGCGGCTGCTGGGGATTTCAAAGGGACCTGCTGGCTGTGCTCAGGGATGACCTCGACCTCCCGGGCTCGTAGGGAGCCAGCCAGGCTCCTCCAGCACTTTGCAGGGTTTGCTTCCTGCCGCCAGCCCAGGGTGTTTGTTATGGCAGGGGAGTGGGAATGGAGCGGGACTGCACGGCAGAGGAAAGATAAAAAGGGACAGCGGAAATCCCGAGAAGCCCATGAGGAAGACTCGGGTGTTATCAGCCTGGGGAGAGCAGGCTCACACAGCCACATCCTGTCTAGGGCTAGGGTTAGGGTTCCACCTAGGGTTAGCATCTCTGAAACCACAAAGCCCAGAGCTCCAGGCACACTGCAGTCGTGAAAGGCATCCCAAGGGGAGCGCAAAACTGCCCCAACATGCCTGCCTGCATGGCTTTTTCCCTGGAGGCAGCCCTAGGCCAGGGCTGCTTTTCCTGCCTAGGCCTAGGGTTAGGGTTACGCCTACTGCTTCACCTGACACCAAGTGCCACCACTGGTGGGACAGGGCTGGTCACCTGGAAGCTGCACACAGGTGCTGAGCCTGGAGGGGCAGAGGAGCTGCTGTCAGCTCCCTCAGGCTGACCCTGCTCTCCCAGGTGTTCCCACCACCTGGAATTTCCCTGGGGCAGTTTTGCGCTCCCCTTGGGATGCCTTTCACGGCTGCAGTGTGCCTGGAGCTCTGGGCTTTGTGGTTTCCCAGATGCTAACCCTAGGGGTAACCCTAACCCTAGGCAGGAAAAGCAGCCCTACCTAGGGCTGCCTCCAAGGAAACCTAGGGTTAGCATGGAAACCAAACAAAGTCCAGAGCTCCAGGCACACTGCAGCCGCGAAAGGCATCCCAAGGGGAGCGCAAAACTGCCCCAGAGAAGCTCCAGGTGGTGGGGACACCTGGGAGAGCAGAGTCAGCCTGAGGGAGCTGAGAGCAGCTCCTCTGCCCCTCCAGGCTCAGCGCCTGTGTGCAGCTTCCAGCTGACCAGCCCTGCCCTCCAGTGGTGGCACTTGGTGTCAGGTGAAGCAGTTTCCCTGCACAGGCTGCCTGGAAAGCGTGCTGGCATCCTCGTCAGATGGGTTGCTATAGCAATGGGAAAGGTATCAGAAGCAAAATCCATCTTGATGGATAGCGCAGATTGCTCTGGGGATCACCACCTGAGATCAGAAGCCCTGATTGCCCTGATCAGGTCCAGCAGTCAGGCACCATTTAGGGAATGACAGAGTGAAAACACTACGAGGAGGAGATGAAAAACGCAACCCCAACGATGCCCAGGAAAACCAAAGTCCTGAAAAGCCCCTCATTTCTCCACTGAGCAGACTGGCTCAGAGATAACCCACAGCACCGAGCTAGGGGATGTCAGATCCATCATTACAGACAGAGATTTATTCTGGAGCCTGCAGCAGTCGCTGCATCCTTTGCTCATGTCTGATCAGCTCAGGCACACAGACTCGGGCGTGAGTGGGAGCTCCAGATGGAGTGGCTGAGCCATGCCGAGGAGGGACTTTGCATCTCTCCACCTGCTGCCTCCCAGCCCCTGCTGCCAGCTGGACCCTCCCTCGCTGTCACTTGTTGCCAACTCGCCCCCCTGCCCCTGCAGAGCAGCAGCAAGAGTTAACTCCGAGCCGCTGGAGCCACTTCAGACGCTGGGGGCAGATGAAAGGGAAGAGACAGGCGAATGCAGCTCCCGCCGAGCTGAGCTCCCTGCGTCCTGCCCCCAGCCAGCCCAAGGCTGCTCATCCACCATCTGCTCCCTTCTCCCGCCCAAACGGCCAAAGAGGGACAGAGGGGATGAGCCTGCAGCTCTGGGAGCTTGGTTCAGGATGGAAGCCACCTTCTGACCCAGCTCAAGAGCAGGTTTCTGTTTTAAAGGCTGAAGTTCACCCTTGCACGTGAGCCTTGGCTTTCACATGGCGGGACACCTGGAACAACACACCTGCAGCACTTAGAGATGAAAAAAACCTCCTTGTTTGCTCAGCTTATTTACTTTGCAACACTCAGTTTTAGCAGTTGTTTGTGTGGGTCTTTCCCTTAGCAACCAGGGAGAGGAACATTTACAAGGCATGAAAAATGTAGCTGTGCAGCCCTCAGAACTGGCAGGGTGCGGCTGCGGGTGCAGCTGGAAATTCCTCTTAACTGGTAGCCACAAACAACGGGACCTCAATGAATTGCACCCCTTAAAAGGCAGAGTGGCTCATCCCCTTCAGCAGGAGGAACCAGGATTTTAAACCTCTGCTCTCCACCCACGCAGGATCCTGGGCCTGGAACAAATATCTCTAGGTGCCTCAGTTTACCCATATAAGATATACCAATAAATAAATATATAAAATGGAGTGAGCATAAAAAACGTGACTGGAAGACTAAAACTGAGACCTTAATGCAAAACATTCTGTAGGATGCCACATGCAGTCCCCAGCCTGGGAGGCTCTGGACATCTTTTTCCAGACAACCTTACACCTTTAATGTTCTGCATCTCCCAGCAAGCTCAATCTTCCCACTCCATAATCACAAAAAACTCATGTTCATGACCCTAGGCAGGGTCAGGACCCCAACTCCAGTATTTTGGCCGCCAATCCCCCTTTCCAAAGGGACATGCCACCATCCAGCACACACTGGTGTGGCACTAGGGCCTGCCTCACACACGTGCCCCCAAGAGAGCTCATTCAGCTTTTGTTTACTGGGCTGGACCAAGGTGAACGAGGCCCAGACCAAAGAGACCCACAGGGTGCAGGAGGCAGCTCTGGAATGCACATTTTCCAGTCCAAAAATGGATCCCAGCCCACTTCTCCAGCACAGCATCTGCCCTTCCCTCTATTCATTCCTGGTCTCCAAGGAGCCATTGCTGCCCACTTACACTCCCAGCACCCCCCAAGGGCAGCAGCACAGCCCCCCCTTCCCAGGGATGGGGCCAAACATCAGAAGAAGAGAAAGTAAAAAGTCAGAGGAGCATCAGGACCAAACCCAGAGTCATGCTCAGGTGCCACCCCCAAATTTCATACCTTTGCTTCATCCTCCCCTACCCCAAAAGCGCCAGGGGGTTGGAAGTGCAGAGCTTTAGCCCACCTCGGCTCGACTTAGCTTCTTTGGCCTCATAAACACACCAGGCAGAGGCAAGGGAGCTGCTGATGCCCCCTGGCCTGAGCGGTGCCAGGGGAGCCGGCCCTGGCTTGGCACAGCAGGCGGCAGCGCCAGCAGCATCGCAGCACAGCGGCTGCGGCAGCATCGCAGCGCCCTCAGAGCCTGTCCCAAACCGCGTCCCTTGCGTTCCCCATCCTTCAGCTCCTCTTCTCCCAGCCGCATTAACCATTATACAAACAGAAAGCGAAAAAATCTAGAAAAAAACATTGAAAAACAGACTTCCCTCCGCTCCCTCGCCAAAGCTGCTGCTTCTCCTTCGCCAAAGCCCCCACTGCGGACTGGGGACCCGGGATGCTGGCACGTACAGTGACCCCGGCCCCAAGAGGCAGCAACAGACGGACACCTGCAGCTACAGAGCCCGGCGAGCCCCGCCAGAGCCCCCCGGCTCCGCGCCCCCATCAGTCACCGCCGCGGACACGCGTGGGCCGCCCCGAGCCCCGTGCGGCGAGGGCTCTGCAGGGGACCGAGCCCGGCAGCAGCGCACGGGGCAATCCGGGCCAGTTCGGGGTCCCAGAGGCGGCGGGTGCCCCGCGCACTCACCTGGCTGTCGATCATCATCGTGCCCCGCTCATAGCCCCAGCGCCGCGCCGAGAGCCGCCGGCCCCGCTGCGGGTCCCGCCGGGGCCGAGCTCAGGGCCCCGCCGCGCTGCCCGGCGGCCGGGGGCGATGCTCCGAGCCGGCCATGGGCCCCCGCCGCCCCCGCCGAGCCGCCAGCGCCGAGCGCCGAGCGCGGCCGGGAGAGCCGAGCTGGGGCGGGGGCGGGAGCGGAGCGGGGCGGGCGCAGCCGCCGGCAGGGAGGGGGCGGCTCCCGGCTCCGCCCGGCCCCGGTACCGGGAGGGGGGCGCGTCCGCAGCGGGCAGCCGCGGGCACCTCTCCCGTGCTACCCGGGGCACCTCTTGGCTTTTTGGGGGTGTTTTCCCCTGGAAGCGGGAGCCGTGGGAAGGCACCGTGCAGACCCCGCGGGGGAGAGGGCGCTGTGGCTGGGGAGCGGGGTCGGCGCTGCGTGCGGTACAAACAGGAGAAGAGCTTGGAGCCGTGGCTGAGAGAGACCCCCGGGAGCCCCCCCCGGGCTGTCCCGAGGGCAGGGAGCCAGGGCACCACACGGAGCCCCGGCTGCTCCTCTCCGCTGAGCCCGGCACCGAAACGGGGCATGGGGGGCAGCGCTGCCGGAGCCGCGGGCGCACGGGGAGCCCGCGGGAGCCAGCGGGGTTGCCCTGGAAACAGCTCCGGTGCCCATCGTTTGTCATGATGAGGCCGATGACAAGAGCCATTACAGCGATGGCAGGAGGAGAAGGCTGCGCCAGTCCGTGGCCGAGCGCTCCCAGCCGCTGCAGGGATGGTCCTGGGCACCAACACCCCGCGCCGGCCCCAGCAGCCACCTCCCTTTCTGCAGGGTCACAGCGGGAGTGAGCGACAAGGGACAGCCCAGTGCACCTGCCCGTGCCGCTCCTCCGTGGCTCCGGGCCAGCTGAACCAGCAGCTCCGGCCGGGGAGCGCAGCCAGGAAAGGAAAAGGTGCTGCCAGGACTCTGCCTCTGGCACTAGATGCTGCTACAGAGCAACATCATTCTAATTATAGTAACGGTGTTAGAGAGAAACACAGTGAGAAAAACACGCGCGTCAAAAGGTCGAGAACGATGTGATTTGCTGCTGGCAAAACTGCCTAAAAGCCACATCGGAATGAAGCACTTTTTAAATGTAATTTGTACTCATCTGGCTTGCTTTAAATTGGCTGGAGGTTCAGCTGGGGAGGAGCGGGGTGATGTGGACATACAAGCAGTAGAGATTTATGGTTAAAAATGCCTTTTTACTCCTAAGGCTTTACACTAGTTTTACACAAAACAGCGACATTTGGTGGATCTGTGTTCAAGCTAAATATAGCACAGGAAAAGTCACGTCAGTACAGCAACACTCGTGGGGAAAGGAGGGAGTCTGGTGGGCAGGCAGACATTCAAATGTCACTCTTCAGATGGGTTTTTCTAGTGATGCTTCTCTAAATCATTTGATTGTGTGAAGCAGAACGCCAGGGTTGGGGATTTACTGTGAGTAAAGTACAACCCAACCCACTCCTGTGACTCCTGCTCCAGTTCCTGCTGTCCCCAGAACGGCTTGTCACTGTCACTGTCTCACTGTCCCTGTCACTCCACCTGGAGAGCAGCTGCTGCTCTGTGTGTGTCATCCCTGGGGTCCCATGGGGACTTGCTGGGGCAGGAGGTGAAGCAGAGCAGGTGGGATTCAAGTGAGAAAATAAAAACCTCGGTGCTAAGAGCTGCCCTTTGAGATTGGAGCAAATCCCCACTGAGTGCAAACACAGAACAAGAGACAGAGACAATCCCTCCTTCAAAACAGGTGAGACAAAGGGCAGGGGAGTGAACCCAGCAGCCCTGGCAGGGAGCTCCCAACCTTCCAGCTCCTTTCCACCACCAGCTGCATGAAGGCAGCCGGATGCACGTGGCTTTTGCACAAGCTGGTTTTGTGCAGGGAATGTGTGACTGATGTTTTTACCCCTCCTCATCCCCTCTGCTCAAAGATCATCTCATTTCCGTGCCCCACAGGCACAGATCTCACCCACAGAGAGTTTGACTAAGCCAGTCCTTTCATAACTGCTGCTGTGTGGCACAAAATGACATTTCTGGTCAAAACTGTCAGGGAACGTCACCTGTGGGAGGGTTATGGGAAATCCAAACCAGAGAGGAAAAGAACCTGGCTAAGTGGAAATGATTCTTGTCCTATCAGTGGGGAGAACGAGAGGATCAGAGTCTGGCCCCACCTCAAGTCATATTCAGTGCTGGAAGTTTCTGTTCCACATCACACAGAGAAATTTGCCCTTTGGGGGTGGATGCACTGGGCAAGACAGCAGCAGGGAGAAGGAAAGAAACAGTCTGTCAGATGGGTGCTTAAATTAGAGGGACTATGAATGATGAGTCTGTTCCAGCTGAGCAGAGAGAGATGGAAGGGAAAAGGGGCCCTTGGGAAGGCAACAAGCTGCTGCTCTGAGGCTGGGTCAAGGCTTGAGAGGGAAATACCTTGAGAGCACAATCACCTCCCCAGGCAGTGGGGTTTATTTACATGTGGTGATGCAGTTTTCATGCAATTCCCTGCATTTCTGAGTCCCAGTTCTTTGGCACAAGAACAAGTAAGACAAGACTGTCCCCCGTGGTGAGAGTGGCACTGTGCTGCCTTCCTACCCTGTGCCTCAGTTTCCCCACTGAGCACTGGGTGTGGGTGGGGAATGCACACCAGAAAGCAGGTCCTGGTGAAGCTCCCACAGTTCACACGAGCTTCAGGCTGCACAGTCCAAACTGGGAGAAGGAAAGCTGGCTGCTGCTGCTGGGGGAAGGGGATTAATCAGCAGGAGATGACAACACAAGTCCAGCCCTTCATTAATTACAGGAGGGCATTCAGGGAGCAGCTCCCACACAGCGCTGTGGGGTTTTTTTCTGCAGACATTCTCCTCTCCCTGGAGGCACCAGGAGATTGTAGGTACTGCTTCAAACCACAGCCCTGTGGAGCAGAACTGTGTCACACAACACAAACCATTTCCCTGGGGAGGAGCTGCAGGCCTGCCAGGAAAATAAACACGTTTGGCACAGCACAAACCAGGCCATTATGGTGTCAATCAGAGGGCTGAGGATTCAGCCAAAAGGCAGCTGGGATGCAGAGCTCAGACCAAGCCCTTCACAATTTTTTCAAAACAGGTACCTCAGAAACACAGACCACCCTCTATCACCCATCATCTGTGCTGCAGAATTTCCTCTCACAGAGGATTTATGAGTATCTGCACAGGAATCCAGTAATTAATGTGGCAGAATGAAGCCCTGTGGCTGCAAACCCAGAGCAATTTCCAGCAGAATTAAGGCATGAGGGGAACTGGCCATTGCCACAGCTGATCTATGGGTTTGTGGCTGCTATGGAACTCCACGTTTTTCTTGGAATCTGAGTTCTTTTTTACGAGGTCTAGCCCAGCCCAGCCATGTACTGACACCAGGAGATAAAATTATCTGCCTTGACTGGACAGTTCCTTCTGGCTGGTAAAGAATCCATATGCATATATGTATAATTAGCATAATGAGAACCCAGCTTCAGCATGGCCTTGAGGCACTATTTCATTTAACAAATAAGAAACAGACAGTATTAATCCTGGGCTGATTGGAAATGTATCTTTCTGGAAATATTTGGATAAGTATTTTTCCTCACCATTTTGGCTTAGGTGAGGTGCCTGGTTACCCAACATACATGGCAGGGGTTTCAGTTCTGGTTTAGTTATGTAAAGAGACATCTTTCTCCTGCACCACATCACTAAGAAAAGTCTGGAGAAAATGTAATAAAGACCCTTTGCTGGATTAAGCACAAATCAGCCAACCCAGCTGCCACTGGAGCTTTGGGGCTGGAGGTATTTCAGGTACCTTATCTCTATTATGGGTCCGTGAAAGCTTTTCTAATTAGTCTTCTGGAAGATGAAATGCCTGCAATGACAGTGGCAAGTGCCATTTCCAGCCTGCTCACAGGACTGAAATGGCTCGTTAAGTCATCTGCAATCAGTGGTGGGGCCCTAAAGCTTTGCATACTTGATTCGCTGCCATACAGCAATTTTCTCATGTGAAGAGAAGCAGGAACAGTCAGGCACCTCTTCCCTATTTTCCCTCTCTCTGCCAAATTAGCTGGGGTTTTTTCCTCTTTTTGCTTTCCTCTCCCCCCCCCAAACTGTTCCCTTAGAAACAGCCTGCTCACCCTTTCACCCTGCTCCTCCTCTCCCCGCAGCTCCCGTTGCCTCTCTGCTGCTCCCCCTGAGAGAGCAGGGACTGACATGCTCAGACCCTCGGTGGCACAGGGAGATGATGTTTATGGCAGCCCTGCTGTGACAAGGGAGGTGGCACAGGCACCCCTGTGCTGTGACCTCAGCTGCCAGCCACGAGGGAGCTGGCAGGCTCTGAACGCTCTGGTTCAGCTCCTCAGCACATCCAAGGAGAGGAAATGTTAACCCCAGCCCACTTCCAGCTCCAGGCTGAACTCCCAGCTCCTCCAGAGCATTTCATTGTGGAATGAAATCATCCTGTTTGCTGGAAAGGCATCAGCTCGTGCTGTCAGCTCCAGCAGCTCCTTGCCAATTTATTTCACAGAGCTCAGAAAAATTGGAAAGGGCTGAAGCAACAGAGAGGAACATGAACATCTCACAACCAGATTTTCTGTGTTGGAAAAGATTACATGATCCACAGAGACATGTGACCCAGGGAAAAGGTTCAGAGCACATCTGTGATTGAAATAAACCTGGAGAAGTTCAGTCTGCTCTGAGCTGTGCCAGTTCTGTCTAAACTTGGGTCTCCAAAGCACTGACTGGAATTTGGGAGATAACTGTTAGATGAGTTCACATTGTTTGTCCTGTCAGACCGGGGCTCTTACTGGCAATGCCTGGCACCAGCTCTCTGCTGAGAATGTCCAAGAAATCCTGCAGCACGCTAGTCAGGGATTACGAGCTCTGAGTGCAAGTTTTCCTCCTGATCCTGACCAAAGGCCTTAGTTTAAATCACAGTTCAGGAAAACTTATTGCCCTGCAACGTTCTCTTTTTAAAGTGAAAAGGTCTTTACCAAAACCCAAGGTCTTCTCCTCCACAGGAATGTCAAATACCATTTTGATCTTGTTAAATTTCCACCAGGCTTCAGGAAAACACTCAGGCAAAGCCAGCTACAGCCATGCAGTGGATAAGTTGCCTTGTAGATGTTTTTTTTGTGTGCTACAGCCTCAAGCAGGACGTATTTAGGAAAAGTGGGAATCCAGAAACCTTTTCAGTCTCAGCTGCACTTTGCTGTTTCTGAAGTGCATTTAGACTCTGTTCTCCAGAGGATCCATCCACACGTTCCCTTCCCAGTTTGCTCCTACCAGGAACAAAAATTCAAGGTGGGGCACATTCTGGAGGGGCTAATTTTGGTGGGTTTGGCTTCGTGGAGGATCTCTCTGCAGGGATGGTCAGTTTCTGACCTCTTTGTAGTTCTTATTCACCGTGGAAAACCGTATGAGGCGGATTTGGGGGGGCTTTGGCTTCCTGTCATCCCATATGTACTCTGGAGAAAGCAGCTTGGAGGGTTTGTGGGACAGGAAGTGCCTGTTGAGGTGACTCTCCTCCTGCCAGGCTGCCATGATCCCGTTGGCTTTGTCTGCCAGGATGGTCATGTGGCACATCTTGGTGAACTCATAGACCTTCTCCACCAAGCCTCCAAACACGGCCCCTCCGTAGTAGAAATCCCCTTCTCCCTCAGGGATGAAGGCAGCTGAGGAGCTCCTCCTCTCATAAGGGAACTGCTCTCGTGGCACATCGAAGTAGCCGGGGTGGATGGCTGCCACCATGTCCCCCAGGGTCTCAGGGCCCCAGGGGTTGTGGAACACCATGTCAATGTCCAGGCAGAAGAGGTACTGCACCTGCCTGTGCCTCTCCTGGGCCAGGTGCCGGCTGATGGCCTCCATCCTGCGCATGGAGATCTCCTGCCAGCTGGGCTGTCTCTGCACGGGCACGGTGAGCAGGCTGCGCCCTGGCTGCAGCTGGGGCTGGGGGATGCTCTGGGGGCTGTCAGTGAAGATGTAATAGTTCACCCTGTAGCCCCTCAGGAAGTGCTGCTCCGCCGAGTCCAGGAAGCGACGCACGAACCTGGTGTACCTGAGCAGACACAGCCCGTGGGGCACAGCAGGGACAGGGAGGGCCCTGCTCTGGCCTTCTGCAAGGGCAGGGGTGATAGAGGAAAGGGGTGCTGCCTCAGGTTTAGATTTTCTATTTTTCACATTCTGTGCTGCTTCAGTGGGTGGGTCTGGGCTTTATATGAGGGGATGGTGAGCTCTCTGCACAGAGCAGGGAGACAAAACAAGGAATTCTATTCTTTTCAGAAAAGAACCAATTCAAAAAAATGGAATTCTATTCAATTCTATTCAATTCAAAACATCGAATTCTATTCAATTAAAAAAATTGAATTCTATTCAATTCTCTAGCTGCCCTAGCTTGGTCTAGGGGACCAAGCACAAATTATCCAAATCTCAGGCCCAAGAACATAAACAATGTGGGCTGGAGAGAGAAAAACAAGAAGGATGGGACTTCATAACCTAGATCTGTAACTGGACAGTTAACTCCAATATGCAAATGGAGCAGAACTTATACAAGTGAGAGACCCTGTGACCAGTTGTCAATTTTTGGTGCACATTTTGGGTTGTGCTGCCCAAGGTGGGGCTTTGAGGCCTCTTAATAAATCCCTACTTTATTCTTTAGCTCCACCTAGTCTCTGTTCTAGGTCAGCCTTCACAAGGCATCAGGGGAATGGCCTGCAGCTGAAGGAGGGCAGGGTTAGATCAGATTTTAGGAAGGAACTGTTCCCTGTGAGGGTGGGGAAGCCCTGGCACAGGGTCCCAGAGAAGCTCTGGCTGTCCCATCCCTGGAAGTGTCCAAGGACAGGTTGATGCAACCTGGTCTAGTGGAAGGTGTCCCTGTCCATGGCAGGGGCTGGGAGGAGATGAATTTTAAGGTCCCCTCCAACCCAAACCATTCTGGGATTCCAAGGGGATGTGTGGTGGATTATGAAGAGCACGTTAGAGAATGCAGGACAAGGAGTGAGGAGAGTTCACTGATTATCCCTGCAAGAATCCACTCACTACACATGCAACAGGTGGAGTGGAGGGTGAGGGGTGAGTGGATTATCCCCATTTTGACCAGTTCTAATTCCCAAGGCACCTGCTAATTCTTAAAAAACACTGCCCACACCTCAGGTACCCCAAGTTGTTGTGGGCTTGTGTGATTCCAGACACACTGCATGGGCACAAAACCCCCCTATAAACTGGGGCAAATTTCAGGGAAAGGAAAGCCAAAATCATCTTTGCACAGAGGAAGGGCATCACCCCAAGAACTGTGACCACTGAGTGCTTCCCTTACTTTCCAACAGCAAAGGCTGTCACCCCGATGGTGAGGTTCAGGGGTCTGTAGGCACTGTCCAGGATCTCAGGATCAAAGGTCCCTTCCCAGACGATGGGGGCCAGCCATGGTGTGACTGTCAGGACATCCTGGCGCCTGGAGGGGGAAAAAAACCAGAAATGTTCATGAGATGTAACTGTTCCTGCTGGTTTTGAGGCCAGTAAATGGGAAAGAAGCACAAAAAATGCAGCTAGAGCAGTGGGTAAATCAGCATTAAGTTGCCATGGAGGGTATTAGCCTCAGATATTTTCTCCCTTCCCTCTTATTTGAGGTTACAGAGCATGGACATTTCAATTCCTGGGCTGAAATTAAGCACTTAACACATCAGCAAAAACCTGAGGATCTGCTAAAATCTCATTACAGGACTTTTCTGCTGAGGAGAGTTTAATGACCACTGAACTCTCAGAATGGGAAGCTGTGCCTATTTGCTATCAGCCTGATGCAGATTGCTAGATTAAAACACAAGTAATAATAATATGAAAATGACTATAAAATATAGCCCATTGCTGGGTTATTAAAACACAGCTTGCAGCATGACAGCTTATTTTTCCAGTATTTAAATATAGCTCCAACACATTCAGATATAATTTAAAATGCTGTATGTGAGCCAGTATTCAAATGTGTAACAAAGTTAGAAAAAAATCCTTAATCTCCTGTGAGGGAAGTGGAAATACTGAATATAAATGCAGCAGAGTCTGATTCTGCCCCGTTACAGCTCTGCAATGCTGTTTCAATTTGCTGCTTTGTTTTCAGTGTTTCATTCTTACCTTTTTGATTCTAAAAGGAGAAGTCACTTCTGGTGGAATTCACCCCAGCCTGCTCACATTCACTCCAGAGCAGGAGCTGGAGCTCTCTGCTAATGAAATTTGTCACACCCAGCACGTGGCCACACCTGGGGGCTGCCAGGCTCCCACCTGACACAGCTCCAAGATAAAACCAAACTGGGGGAGCCCTGGGGAGCAGCCTGGTGCTTCAGGCAGCAGATCCAACCAGATCCTCCAAGCCAGATCTAATGCTCTCAGTCTGAGAGGGTGCAAGAATGACAAGATGCAAGAATAACACTTTCACTCCTTCCTGCAGCAAGGCTTGTGAGTGAAAGTTTAAATTACACAGGAAGAAGAATTTGGGTTGGGGGAAATGTATTAACTGCTCTGTCCTGTTTCTGGGTTGATTATCCTCTTTATTGGAGAGGGAAGGAAACAGGCATGCTCACTTCTCTAAGCTTTGTAAATTTGATTTCAAAGGGCTGCCCTGGGTTTCCCAATGAGTCATGGTCATCCTCTCAGTGCCAGTGAACTCCCTCCAGAAGACACAGAGCATGAAAACTTCAAGATTCTCCCCTCATTTAACCCAGTTTATACCAGCTGATTTAGCACAGAATTTTATTCCAATATGGAAGAAACATTCAGGCTGAGCACATCCTGAGTATGTGGGGGAAATAAAATAAAAATGTGTGTGTACCAACAGGGTGTGTTTATTAGCATGCAAAGGAATGTGGCTGTTGAAGGTGAACTGCTCCAGATAAAAGTCAGGCCAAAGGAGGCTGTAACAACCTGAGCTGCACAGAGAGCTTGTCCAAGCCACTTCTTAGTGCTGCTGTCCCAAATCTTCCCTTAAACTCCCTGCTTTGGCTGTGTTTGCTGCAGGTCACACAGAGCACCTGCTTTATTTTGCCCTGAAATGGGTTCAAAGCTCTGCCACAGCTGGTCCCAGCCTCAGCACAGCTCCAGAAGGTATTTCCCACTTCCAGATATTACAGACCTGTAATATCGCACATACAGATAAGATAAGTAATTTCTTACTTACAGATATTACAGATCTGCCACCTCAAAAAGAGTTCCTGGCCATGACAGAGCCTGTGTGTGCTAATGCAATAATTGGGAATTAACAGGAAGTGTGTTAATGAGTGTACAGTAACCAAACCCAGGCTCAGAGCAGCACTGGCAGCTGCTGACACACCCCTGTGGTTGGATTCTCAGGGAACAAGGTCCTGCTCAGTGCCCCAGGACTCTGGAACTGTGAGTGCTGCAAAGTGCCCAAACCAAACTCAGCAGAAACAAAGTTCAAACAAAGAAACTTACTTTGGCGCCAGCACTCTTGGCTGCTGATAAAATAATCTGTAAAAAGGAAGAAATATCCATTGAATAATACATGAATATGCCTGGAAGAGAGGAGCAGCAGTTCAAAGGTCAGGAGATAAAACAGCCAGTACTTACTGGGGGAAAAGCTGGATTGGCTTCTCTTCTGTATATTGGAGTTTCGTGGAGCTGCGTGATGGGGTGGGAAAAGAAAGGGATTGTTGTGCTTTTCTTAAAATATCAGCCAAGTTTGGCTTCAGGACCTGCTGTCCAAATCCAGCCCCAGCAGCTGGGGACACTGCCCTGCCTGGGCCAGGGTCAGGCATCACCTGCACACACCTCCAGGGCTCCCCAAAGGGACAGCTTTGGGACAGAACACACAAAACAACAGGGACAGAGAGGTGCTGGCAGCAATCCCAGACTCTGAGGAAATCAGACTGGGGTTTAGGAGTAAAAATCCCTGTGGGACTGTCTGCAATAATCATGGATGTGCTCCATGCCCTGCAAAACTGTTCCTGGTCACCTGGAGGGCTGAACTACCTGAAATAATCACATTTCCAACAGCATTCAGAGAAATAAGCACCTGAGCAGACACAATGGTTTGGAATGGGCTGGAATAATCAGAAATACCTCCGTGAAACATCTTTTTTTTTTTTTTTTTCTCTATTTGCATGGTTTGGTTTTGTTTTTACAAGAACAGTAGGTGACAGGAAAAGCCACAGCTTGTCACGTCCCAGCCCTGGGGCAATGTGGCAGTGAGGAGGTCACTGGGGCCATGGCCCTGGCCCCTGCACAGTGTAAATTCTCTCCTGTGCAGCTCTGGGAGAGCTCTTGGCACCCAGGCTAGGTCAGGGACCAGCTCAGAAGGTATTTCCCATGAGCAGCCCCCCTTCACCTGCTCAGGTGCAGAGCTCCAGTGCTGCCTCAGCTCAAACACATCCATGGGGTGGGGGCAGAGCACAGATCCCAGAGAGAGCAACAGGAGCCTGATGAGAGCTGGGGGTAATTCCTGACTGTGCCAGAGCTCCTCCTGTGCCTGTCCTGCCTGTCCACCTCACCTCTGTGGGTCAGGTGTCTCTAAGTGAGTGGACACTTGGAGCACAGCTGTGCATGTGCAGGTGTGGATTACAGCCTGATAAGGAAACTGCATCAACCTTCCAGTCCTGGGCTCTGGGGCCACAACAAACAAAGCCTCCCTCACCTGTGAGACCCAGAGCTGTCCTGCAGGGCAGGCAGGCCCCAACACCATTGGGAGCTTTTTAAGAGAGTGACTAATCACAGGTTCATAAATAAAGAACAAGCCCCTTGTTAATCACTGTTTGTGTTGTCAGGGAAGAGCAGGGCTGTAACAATGGTCTGTGTTACTCATTAGGCCCAGAACAAAATACTTACAAGATTTCAGGGCAGGGAAGGTAGTAGGGCAGGTAGTGCACTTTTCCACTCCCAGCTACAGCCCTGTGAGAGCAAAGAAAGGTTTTAAGACAGGAAATGTTGAAGGAAACCTTCCTAGGATTTTCCAACACCACCTAAGGACCTGGGAAAGATTTTGAGAGGTAACTCTGGCTAACTCCATATCTGCTTTATTAATTAGTGTAGGATCTGCTGTGTTCACATTTCAACACAGTGTCCTGCTGCTGAGGCAAAATGCAGCCACCCACAAGGTGAAAGTACAGCAAATTGCAGCATCATGAAAATGTGATAATCCCTAATAATTTAATAATTGATATTTTAATACATAACAGAAATGCCCTATCTCATATTCCCTTCCATGTCTGAGCTTGCTCCATGAGCCATACTCAGTTGTCAGAATATTCAGTTGCTAAATTCTGTGTTTGAAAGCTGTGATGTCTGATGGTGACACAGCTGTCCCTGCTGACCCTGGAGTGAGTTTGGACTGTGTGAAGAGACAGAGAATCACCTCTGCTAAGGCCTGAGCTGAAATGTAACTGGAATATTCTATACTCAAGCATTTGTTTGTGAGTCACTGCAGTGTTAGCAGCCTGATTTGCACCCAAATGCTCTTTTTTCCTCTTTCCCTTAGGGCCTTCTCCCTCTACCAATGCTCTTTTATCTATTACACAAATTGCTGCTCTTTCTTAGAACTCAAAGAGAGGCTTCCCATAAAATTTTTATTTTACAGCCTTTATTTTTGTGTTCTAGGAGTTTTAGCACAGGATCTACACAGGATGTTTTAGGTATGACCGAGCTGGCCAGCAAATGCTTACCAGATAACTGCAGCAACACCACCCAGGCAGACAAGAGATGCCACCAGCCCCTTCCTGGAAATCATATCCTCTGGAGGAGAAGGAAGGGCAGCTTCTGAATTCCAGCAGCTTTCACTCTGCAAAGAACAAACATAAAGGGAAAAACCTCACTGTAGGTGCCTCACTCTGAGAGAAATTGATCATTTCTCAGAGGAGGATGAAGCTTCTTGGAGGATGAAGCTTCTTGGTAGCTTCTCTCAGTCTGTCTGAAGTGATAAACACAGAAGGCATCAAGACTGTAAGAGCCTGGGCACTGAGGCAGCACCTGTAAAATGCCTGAGCAAGTTCTTCATTCCAGGGAGCTTTAATCCCAGCTCTAGTGCATGGGGAGCCTTTCTGATTTCATCCTACTTTCTGTAGATTCCATTTTTTCACCCTCTGCAATTGAATCAAATCACCCACTCCTGTTCTATCAGAGAGCTAACACAGTTATCACCTGAGCTGATTAACTCACCTTTCACAGTCCAGGAAAAACCTGCAAAGAGGGGCACTCCCTGCAAAGGTGCCTGGAGGAAAGGTAAACTGAGGTGTGAGACCAGCAAAGGAACATTTCACAATCCTAGTGCACCCTGGGTAAAGGTTAAGCCAAGGAAATGATTTCCTCTACAACAGCCAGGAAAATCAACTTTCCCAAGCCCAGCAGTCTTACCTTAAAAGCTCCAATCAATCTCTTTTTCTGCTCTCAGGGAAGCCCACAGTGAGAACTTTGGCTGGTCCCTGTGATGAACACAAAATGCATTTGTGTGGAGTTTCCAAAGGGGTTACAAGCACATTAATTGTTATTCCTTTCATTGTTACCTTCAGTGAGGACAGCAGCAGGGAGCTGGGGATTAGGCTCAAGGGTTTTCATCTCACTGCTGCTATCTCAGGACCCAACCTGTGCTCTCCTCCTTCCTCAGGACCCAACCCATGTTCTCCTGCTGTCCCAGGACCCAACCCTCCACACCAAGTGCTCTTCCAGGCTGGCCAGATGTATTTCCAATTACAGCTCTCTACTTTCTAGAATGTGATTGGAACCTACAGAGAAGGAAAAAAAAAAAAAAAAAGAGGAAAAGGCTGTTTATAAACCATTTATAAAGATGGTAGCATTTATACTAAGGGGAGGAACTGGTACATGATGCTTCTTGGAGGGTGCTGGAGTAATCCCAGAGATCATTCCTGGCCCTTGGTAAGGCATGGGACAGTGCCCATGGATCTGAACAGGCAGGAGTGACTTTCCTGCTTTAATTTCTTTGGCTGGTAAAAGACAAATGGCAAAAAGTTCTTTAATGTGCTTTACTGTGTCACACAGAAATCCTCTCTGGTGCTTCTCCCTCACTTTCCTGTGAGAGAATCTAATTAGCTTTCAACAGGAAGCATCACAAAATCCTGCTTAAAAATAATGACTATATATATATATATACACATATATGTATGTATGTGTGTGCATCTACATAAATATATATCTTAAGGCCTTCCACCACTTAAAGCCTTCATGGATTCATGCTGAGCAGTTCTGGATTCTAGCCTAAAAGTGCTGCAGATCCACAAACACAGAAAGAAGTACAAACACTCTCCCCCCTCAGGCAGTTGCTCTGTGTTTTGACCAGCTTTATCTCATTCCTGTGCTAGTTGTGTCATGAGAGCTGCTGTGCTGACACCAGGATTTGTCAGTGCCACGTTTCTTACCTTGTGCTTGATGCTTCCAGCACGTGGAAAGCAGATAAATGTGCAGAGGGGGGTTCAAACAGCTGTTTTTCAGTCTTTCTTTGAGAGATGGCTGCACACAGAGCAGGTAGGAAAGCCCTTCTCACCAGCAGGCTTCCAAGTTTCCAGCCAGGATCTCACTTGCTGCAGTCCAGGTCTGGGCAGTCTCCCTTTCCATACCTGAGGGCTCTGATGTTTCCTTCCCTCTTCTCTCCTGTGACCTCCTTCAATCTTTCTCTGTAATTTTCTAACTTCAAGATCTGGGATTATTTCTGTCAGTTCTGACTGGGCTCTCTCTAATCAGCCCATTCTCATGAAATTGGTACCAAAGCACCCCAAATTCCCCTGCTGAGCCCTCAGCAGTGAAGTAAAGCTGGATTGTTCCCCAAAACTGAGGAGCTGTCACAGTTCACACATTGCCACAGGACATCTGCCTGCTTTGCAGGACCTCAGCACTGGGGTGGCATTCAGCCTGTGCCCAAATACATTCCATGTGTTTTCTGTGGAACCTCTCCCAGCCAGCTCTGAGGCACATAAAACCTTGTACTTGACTTCATGGAAACAAACTCAATTTTCAGGCTATTTGTTTTTCTAAAACATCAAGCCCTGACTGAATCCTGTTTTCCTTGGGGTTTGCAGCCCCTCCCAGCTTGATGCCACTTTCCAATTGCATAAATATCCTCTCAACATTTCCACCCAAACAATCCCTTTGCAGAGTCTCCTGGGGATTCCCATTTTCTGCACCTGACCCATGCTCTTATCTCTATTGCACACAGAGGCTGAGAGCACAGAATCTGGGTGCTGGGGAAGGACAGAGGATCAAGAACAGAGAGAAGAAGGGGACTAGTTGTCCTCAAATTGGGCAGTAAAATTAACACAGAATAAAAAAAAGATGTGGGTGTTTGTTTATTTTAGTGCAGTTTCAGCTGCTGTAAAGGGCATAGAGCACTTCCATGTGTCTTTTTACAGAGTAAACATCTAATCCCTCAGGAAGAGAAATACACATATTTTGAAATATTACATCATTAGGAGCACAGCTGATGCATTCCCCTCTTATTTTCAGTTTCTGTGGTACAAACCTGCCAGAGCACTAGAGCCAGCTGAGATTGAAACATCCTTTGCATCTAAAACCATCTCACTGATGTTTACCTCAACTGATTTACAGTTTACCATGAATACAAACAGAAATGAAATAGATGTGGCTGCAGCTGATGAAAGAATCTCCAACCAAACAGAAATCACTGCTAAAGCATTTTTAATAGTTACTCAGGTTCCTCGAGTTTGTTCAGAGAGTTTTTGAAAAGGGATATGGCTGAAAGTAGCTCTGTTACTCCCAAATGAACTTGCTTGACCTCCCAGAACAAAGCATTACTTTATCTTCAAGCCCTGCTTGGAAGGCATTCTGGACAGCTGATAAATACCTCACTTGCAGAGCGTTCCATGGAAAATATTCTTTGCAGAGCAACTATTTCAGATTTCCAAACGTGGATTTCAGACTTCGACAACTGAAGTGGCAAACTGTGAGTGCAGGGCTGTTCAGAAAGTGAAGAAAGAGAAGATATCCATGGGGAGAGCTCCATCTGTGCCTAAGGTTTTCTTGCTGGACTCCAGTGTGGAACAGGCTGCAGGAACACAAATGTCTTCAATCACACCTGAGGCTTGAACACGAATTTAGCACAGATCCACTGCAGAGTCTCAGATTGCAGCTGCACCAGGGAGTTACCTGGGCTCTGGCAGGGATCCAGCTGGGAAGCACTGCACAGCTTTAGTCATAAGGCAAAAAAGAGCTTCTTCCAAAGAGCCAGATAAAGAGAATCAAGAATTCAACTGGACTCAATAATAACATCCCTGGGCTCAGTACAAATTATCAGTTCACAGCAACCAAGATCAGGAGGGCATCAGCAAGGTTTGACTGATCTCAGGGGCAGAGTTGCTTTACTTTCTGGATGGATTGTTCCCACCAATCTTCCTCAGGCTGAATTGCCAGCAGCCAAGCTGTACTTTCCCTCCTGAGGTGGGCAAACAGCTGCTCAAGTTCACATTTGTATTTCTGTATAAAAAACAATAAAGGACAACATTGGTAATGACTAAATACAATTTTGCACTGATGAACTGCACACGGAAGAAATCCTTGCAGGCACCTGTGGTTGCCAGAATTTTTTTTTTTAACCTAATTTTTTATTATTGCCAAAGACAGACTTGGAGCAAATCCTTCCACCATCAGGAACAGTCAGTGTGTCCTATGGATGTTTCAAAAAGATCAGTTAGCTCCACAATAAATCCATGCACCTGTACATGTGTATGTCTACATTGACCTAATGCTGATAAAACATAACTTATAAATGAACAGCACTGCTTAAAATTGAAAATTGTTTCCAGTTTTCTTGTGGTGGGGAGGATAAATGAATTCAAGATTCACTCTCTTGTCCAAAGGTATAGTCCAAGTATATATAAGCAAAGGTTTTATGACACGTGCAATATCTTTGTGTTGAGATGAATCCTATGTTTGGTCTTTTTGCCTTTTTGTTTCCTCTTTCCCATTCCCAGGGGATGCAAAGACACTGTGCTGCACATCCGAGGAAGTGACAGCAACTGACATTTCCCCTTCAGAAAAATAACAATTCCTATTAGAAATCAGCCAGAAGGTGTTTCTTTAGGATAGAAAACTTTATTAACAAACATACAACTGTTTTTTAGTACGATGAGGCTGGGAAGCTGTGGCCTGGGACAGTGACAGAGCCCCATGTGACAGACCCTGGAACCCCAGTGCCAGGAGAGCTGCCTCGCTCTCACTATAACCCAGCTTTTTTCAAGTCCTCTGGCAGAACTCGGCCCTTCTTCCGAGCCCTGGCTTTTTTCTTCTCAATCCTCTCCTTCTTCTTCTTCTGGATGTTCTTCTTGCGCTTGTCCTGCCGCTGCTGCATCTTCTCCACCACCCTCACAGTCCGTTCCTCCCACTGCTTCTTGCGCTGGGCTCTCCGCTTCTCCTTGCGCTTCAGGGCCTCCTTCAGACGCTCCTCATCGTCACGGATCTTCACCCCTTCCGCCTTATACAGGGCATTTGTCCATTTTATCTTGGTCTCCAGCTCCTGAGCTTTCTTCTCGTCCTTCTCCTTGAGCTCCTCCAGTTTATTCTTCCTGCTCTCCAGCCTGCTCAGCAGCTGCTTGTAGTTCTTGCCTGTCAGAGGAGTGATATTGCCTTTCACTGCTTTCCTCTTCTCTTTCTTCTTCTGGATCTTGTTTAACTCATTCTCTTCATGAACTTTAACCCTGTTGAAGACAATGTCAGCTTTGCTCTCCTCCTTTTTGGGTTCTGGCTCTGCTGGTACCTCCTCAGTCTCTTTCTTCTCCATTTTTGCCTTCATCTTCAACTCCTTTCGTCGGCGTTTTTTTCTCTCTCTCTCATATTTCCTTCGCTGCCTCTTCTCCAGCACTGCAGGGGTTAACTCCTTGGCATTATCCTAAGGAGAAAGATGGACATGAAGGACAAGCCTTAAAGGGTTAAAGCAGAAGAAAAAGTGGGCTGTCCCCCAGTTCTTGATTTCAAACTCTTCCTAAGAAGCACCACCTGTGATGTGAAGCTGTGACTCAGAGACACCAAACAACATTTTAAACCCTTTGCTTTCCCTCAACAGCCTGTAGCTGTTCCCTTGCAGGCTCTCACTACTTTGCTTTTTCCTAAAAATCACCAAAGGCACATTCTCTTTGAAGCTGACCCCATCTTTTCTCACAGGTTTTCCCACAGAACGCACACAGGTCACCTGGCAATCCCTGCAGGCAATTCCTTACGAGCTGGAATCAGCTCAAACCCTGAGCCTGTGAGATGCTGTCCCCACATGCCCTGGGAGGCTGGGGAGGATTTCAGGTGCACCAACACACATACTGATACATACTCAGAGTCCCCATACCTGTCCAGAAGCCTTTTTAATCTTCTCATGGAGTCTCTCACGCAACAGACTGATTGCAGAAACAGAAGGGGAACTCAGTTCACTTTTACTTCCTGAAAATGAGAGGGAGAAAATAAAAATACTTAAAAAGCAGCACCAGCTAAACAGTAGCACTTTCTCTGGCTATGGGAAAAACTCTGGGAACTCTTTAGATGCTGTGAATGGAACGGAAAATCCAAACAAACCCAGATTTCTATTTCATTGGTTTCTTTAGAATTTCCCCTTTCATCATTCAACGCTGCCAGCAGTGGCCTGGCATGCCCTGGGGCTGCCTGGCAAGCCAAAGACAAGTACCAAGCTTGTGGAACAGAGAGGCTCAGGACATCTTTTCTCTGTGATCTGGTTTTTCATTGTCATTAAGGAAAGCTAAGCTGGCAGGACAGGGATTGCATCCACGTGTAATTCCCAAAGTTACTCACATGCACAAAACCTCTGCAGTTCAGTTAAACACCATTTCCAGAGAGCCACCCAGTGGTGATGGCACAAATTCCTGTCCATAGACAAAAGCTTCTGGGGCACATGAAATAAGCAAAGATGTTCTCAATATAGGCTTTCCAAACTAGACTTGAGTGAAGCAAGTGAAAAGCAGCAGCTCAGTCCAGGTCAGGGCAAAGCTGAAAATCTTACCTGTAGCCGAACTCTCCTTTCTGTTCTGTGTGCTACCCTGTGGAGATGACTTGCTGGCTTGAGAGGCTGCTTTCTGTCCTGGAGTGGGCTTACTGGCGTTAGAAACCACCTGTTTGGCTGAAGGAGCATTCTTCTTCTCCGTTTGCTTCCTGGGCTTCTTTTTCTTCTGTTTCTTGACCTGTCTGCCAGCATCCTCGGGCTGGCCTGGCTTAGACACTAGAAGGCAAAAACAAATTACACAAAAGAGGACAATGCTACATTCCCACCCATAACATTCAGTTGTTACTGAACACTAAAGTTCCAGCATCGCATTGGGATATCTTAATGTTCAAAAATTTTACGTTTTAGGAATTATTTAATTAGACCAAACATCCTTGCACACTTCTGTAAAACCCCAGTTCTCCACATCCATCACCACAGTGAATGGAGACCACTGATTTCCAGGGCTCCCTGTACAATGTGCGCAACGTGTTCGAATCTCCGTGCTTGAGTAGATTATTTTTTTGTTAGAAACCGGCACAATCCCGGGCCAAGCACCCCGTGGGGGCACCCCTGTCGCGCCCAGCCTCCCACAAACCAGCCGGAGAGGACAGAACCGAAGCGTTACAGTTCCAGTACCAAATTTCCTCTTCCGCGACTCCGGGGCGTGCTGCACGCCGGCCCTCCTGGCCAAGCCCTGCAGGTAGGAGTCCTGGGCGGCCAGGCTGGCCATTGCCACCCCGGGTCTCCGAGCTGCCGGGGGCAGCGTGGGGAGCGGGGCTCTCTCCTCGTGGAGCCCCCGGCAGGCAGGAAGTGATGGATGGAGCGCGCCGGCCGGGAAGTGACGGCAGCGCCGGGCGCACGGAGCGGCCGCGCCCGGAGCCGCCCCCGCCGGGGCTGCCGCGGGCTCGGCACGGCCAGCGCGGACCGGCGGCGTCCCGCAGCCACACCGGGGGTGCTCGGGGCTCTACTGGCGGGCTGCGACCCCCGTGCCTTCCAGACACCTCCCCGGAGCCCCGCAGGCAGCCCCCGGTTCTCCTCCGCCAGAGGTGCCAAACCTTTCTTTGCCAAACCTCCCTTTATTGGAGGACAAAACCGAGCTTCCCCTTCACCGGGGTGAGGTCCCCAGAGCACGGGAGAGTTTCGTGATGGTTTCTGCAGCCCCTGTACGGGAACAGCTGCAGGGAGCTCATCCCCTCCTCGCATGTGCACGCTTATGTTGTGACACTTTCACAAAGCCTCGTGGCTGAAAACACAGGCCTTAAAAATTATACAAAACAGTCAGTTTTATTAAATCACCTAGTTACAAAAATAAATGGAATGGAAGAAAAAGAAACCAAAAAATAATAGCAAAAATTCACACCTAAGAAATGAGACATTACAGCAGAAAGCTGGGGAAGCTCAGCTCAGTTGTTGGAATGCCCTGGTGGCTCTGTGGTGCCCATGACACCGAGCTGTGGTGACACTGTTCTGTTCAGTGGCATCTCCCTTTCTGCTGCACAGCAAGAGCCACCACAAAAGGAAAGGACAGAAGATGTGCTGAGCTGCTGAACAGCTGCAGACCAAGCACCAAATGTGTTTCTTTGGAAGGAAACTGAGAGTAACCCAGTATTCCTCACTGCTCTCAAGATTTTTCATTAGACAAAACTAAAAGCCAACATAAAAAGTGGCTCCATGTTAGCTCAGACTACATTATCAGGAATTTCTGTGTAAACACTGAGGAAGGAATTGACTGACTAAAGCATGACACTGCTTTTCTTTGTAGCTTTGAGCAAGTGGTGTCATTGATCCCTCAGTCTGCCTGTTCTTCTTCCAGGGGAGGAACACTGCTCTTACATAAGGGTGTCCTGGGATCCTCCTTCCAAATCAAGAGTTCAAGTAAAGCATTTTGACAGTGAAGACTGTTGTGTAAAAAGACTCTTTACAGTACACCAGAGGTTGTCAGATGCCATCCTGAGAGAGCTTTAAAGCAGCCAGAATGTCAATAACCTTGGGAAGCAGAGTAAAAACTCCAACACACTCACTGCCCCCACATTTGGCTCAAGTTTATCCCAAAGAAATTCAACTCCCAACACTCACATGGAAACAAACTTCTAAGACTTCTAATGA
Organism: Serinus canaria; assembly: GCF_022539315.1. Taxonomy (NCBI): domain Eukaryota; kingdom Metazoa; phylum Chordata; class Aves; order Passeriformes; family Fringillidae; genus Serinus; species Serinus canaria. The sequence goes on along the minus strand of NC_066330.1, from coordinate 3,736,503 downwards.
ACTCTACACATAACTATCACGTTAAAGCAAACCTGACTCTAATTTGTTATAATGAGATTCACTTTGTGTCTACATATCTCTATCTCTTATGGACAGGAACACTCCTGGCAAGGTCCTGGCGGGGAGGAAGCACTGCAGCCATGCAGGGAGCAGAGCCCTGCCAGCACAGCTCCAGTGCCTCCTCCCAGCAGCAGGAGCCGCTTGCTCAGCACAGCAGGAGGAAGACTTCCAGCAGCGCGGGGCCATCCCCGGGTGAACCGCGGATCCTCTTCAGGAATGCTCGGCGGGGCCCGCCCCGTGCCCGTTCACGTGCGGGTGCGAAGGGGTGGAACTCTGCGAGGTGGCAACGCTCTGCTCGGCTGTGGCAGCTGCCAGAGGCATCGAGAGGCTCTCGGGGGACAGCGTGGCAAAGTCTTGTCTCCAGTAGGCTTCGCACAGTGGGAGATCATTGCTGTCACACAGACTGTAGCTTTCCAGAACAAACAACCCCAGTGAGGAAAGAGCAGGTGTGGTGACAGAGGAGGAGAGGGATGGAAAGGGTGGAGGGAGCAAGACAGAAGCAAAGCATTAAGAAAATGGCAAAAAAATTGCTGGATGTAAGGTCTGTGTTCATGAAATCATCCTAAGTCGTGTGACATTGGCCTTCCCTAAGATATCCCCCTTAGGGCTGGTCCTAAAATCTCTTGGGCCTGGTGAGGATTGGGGCAATTTTAGAGAAGAACTGTGGCTACAAAATAAAATAGAGGCTCAATTCTAATCCAGACACTCCAAGTCTCTGAAAAGATCTGAGCTGAAGTCCTGGCACCCCCAAATATACGACTTCTGCTACTGATGAGTGAGACATGACCATACCCACAATTATTTTACTCGGAATTAGACTGCGACCTATGTGAGGAAAAACCAGAAATCCTGCTTTAAATTTTACTTCTGCAAAAAAACCTGCCAGAATTGTTTTGGGGCCTGTCTCTGTCATAATAAAGAACCCTATTTGCACCTCTGCCCTTTCAAAAAAGTGCTCCACAGGTTCGGGTTTTCCATTGAAGCTTCCCAGTTTGATTATAAAATACTGATAGCTCCTGCCTTTTCCCAAAGAGCCTGAGCTAACAGTGCTTCTAAAAGCAGCTGGCTGTACTCCAACACTGGATGAACCAGCAGTGTGGGAAAATAAGGTTTTTAAACAACTGGCTAATTCTTGCCCATACTCTGAGAAAAACAATGTGGAAGGGCCAAAACTAAAAAGAAACATGGAAGGAACTGGAACAAAACCAACACAAATCCCAAAGAGAAGAAGGAGCTGCACACACAAGAGACACCCAAGACAAAGTGAGTGCTGGAGCAGAAAGCAGCTTGCATTCAGAGAAAAACAAACCCAGTGGGTCAAGTGATTTTGTTGTTGCAGCTTTATTTACATTTGTAATGTATGGACTGATGTTTAGGGAAATATTTTAAGTATAGAAATATGAGACAGTTCATATTGCACAAACATGAAACGTGAGATTTAACCCCACACTCAAGACAGCTCCTGTGATCTCATAGGAGGGAGCAATGGAACACAAATGCAGGTCTGGGGGTTAGGATGAGAGAGGGCAAGCTGGACTTGCAGTTACCACTTTGGGGAACAAGCACACAAAGCACCAGGTGCAAGCTGAGCTCTTTTCTGGCAGTGTCACCCAGCTGGCTTTGCAGGAGAAGTGAGAAGGCAGTTTGATATTCTGGAAAATCCCTTGGAAGATCAGTTCCCAACACAGTGGAGCTGGGTTCAGTTAACAAAGACCATCAGAACTGAACCAGAACGACAACTCCTGTTCTGTCATGGACCTGAAGCCATGATTTCCAAGGAGAACCTGACCACAGCATCCACACATCATGGCAAGGGAGCTGCTTTCAGCTGTGTCACAAGCATGACTGCTTCTCCTGCTGCCCCAGTTGGAATAGGTCCAGAGCCTAAGCTCCACCTCTCAGTTAACACTCCTCAAAAGTCAGGCTCAGTGAGCAGCTCTGCACAGCCCAGGAGCACTGGCCAGCCTGCTGCTCTGTCCTGGGAGGGACTTCACTACTCCCCTGAGGCACCCAGCCAGTCTAAGGGCAGAGGGACACTCTAGAAAACTACTTGATCATAGGGCAGGAAAACAAAGATTCCTTCAGGACAATCTTCTCGGGTTTAGTTTCAAGGACCTGCTTTTGGGTCTCATCAAAAGCCCCATGTGCACATAAAAAGCCTAGCAAACACCTGACCCTACAACAGACCAGGCATTCCCAGGACAGCAAGGAACTCCCCCTTGGGGGCAAACAGGCTGTTGACAGCCACTGAAACATGGCTGACAAACAGAAACCCTTTCCCCCACATTAGACAATAAGATTTCATTAAAAATATTGTAGTATTCTAATTATAAAAGGACTTTGAATAAATCACTGCTTCTGTATTTACACAGACACAATTTCTTTGGTGCAGAAAAAGATAGGAAAGAGCACAGGAAGGGAGGAAGCAAATGACCAAGAGCTACATGATAACAAAGTGTCAGATCACAGCTCTGCAGAGCTGCCAGGTTTCCTCACCTCATGACCCATAAGAAAGAGCAGGAAGGCAAATCCATCTGATGTACACCAACACTTGTGCTCCCCTGTTAGTTCTGCCAGCAAGGGTTGCTTTATGTGGCACCTGGGGCCAGGCAGGTGAACAGACCATGCCAGCATGGCCAAAGTGAGAGTGACCAGCACACAGTGGTGGCAGTTTGGGGACAGGGTGAGGGAAGCATGCCTGGCACATGTGGGGCACTCTCACCCACCACTACATCCCTCTAGATAAGCTCACTGCTATGTCATGGACCTACCAGCACCTGCACAGGTGCTTGGGTTTGTGATCACAACCTCCTCAAAAAACTGAATAAAGTTTGAAAAATAACTCTAAGTTTTTACCTCTAAGCTGTGTCATATTATTATCTTTTTGTTCTTAAAATACATATATTACTCATAAACAATGGCCTTACTTTCAAAAATATTGAGCAATTTAGTTGACTTAGCTGGGGTTATAGGCATTCAGTGTTCTTAGAAAAATGGAAAAGGCAAACATAGAAAACCTGGTCACTAAAATTTTATGTAAGATATTTTTAAAGTTACGTGTTTGTTTAAAATTCCTAGAATTATTGCACTGACTTCACTTAGCTTGGAAAGTACAGCCAAAATAACCAGGTTTACATTTGTTTTCTTCTGCTTTCATTTACTGCATCATTAACTAGAAGTGCTGGAGTGCATGACAAAAAAAAAAAATAATAAAGTGTCTGAATTCTCTAAAGTCTGTTTGCTAAATAAGAGGCTTTTAAAAATATTAAAAATCCCACAAACAAATCAGTAACAAGTAATTCCTTAGAAAATCCTATCACAATACTTCATAATTCAATGAAACTGAGCAAGTCTTTTTGCTCCTTGCAAATGCTGACCCCAGCAGGGCTTGGAGGCAGCTGGGGGCAGTGGACTGTGAAGGAAAAGGCACAATGTGTGACCAGGTCACTTGTGAAAGGACTCACCACGAAGGTGAGGTGACACCAGCTGACATCAGGACCCAGCACAGCAAACTGGTCTCTGCAGGGAGAGAGCCAGAGGCTCCTTCAGAGGGATTTCCCTCAAGGAAATTAATGTTTTTTTTCTAATGATTACAACAGAAGCCTAAGGAAATTACCTATCAAACCTGGGATGCTGTGAACACCTCCTTCACCAGGCTATTAAAACCCTGTAGGATATCTACAAGGAAAAGGCAGTTGCTTTAGTTGAAGAAAAAGAGTTTGACCTAATTAAAAGTAGGACTGAAAATTTTTGGGGAACATTCTCAACACCTATACTCTAAGGGCTATTTGATGGTCTGGACTAACTACCCCAAAAAGGCCTGGAGTTGTAAGGCAGAGTCCACTGCCCTATTTGTACCTGGAAGAGTAATATTCTTCTTCTAGCTCGTACAGGTCAATGGAGATCTCATCCCGCAGGGCAATCAGCTTCTTGTCACACTCCTCCTGCAGGCTCCTCAGCTGCTGGTTGCGCTGGTTGATGGCCTCATTCACAGAGGGGAAATCGTTGAGGATCAAGAACTGCTTCAGGTCAGACACAAGTTTCATCAGGGACTCACCAGCTCGGACCTTGCAGCAGTGAGAAAAATCACACATCAGAACAGGGCTCTGCTCCAGGTCCAAGATCTCCCAAGCTGCTCCTTCAGCCCAAACTTTGGATAAAAACTCCCACAATATGAGAATTCTGATGGAATTCTGACCCAGCTTCCCCAGCCCCCCCAAACACGAAGGTACTCTCCAGGCAGCAGTCCTTGGGAGTGTTATAAAGACCCAAAAATAAACCCAACAGCCCCTGCAGGATGTGCTGCCCACAGGTCTGAACAGTACCGTGCTACTCACAATATTTGCAGCTCTGACATGCATCTCGTAGTTATCTTGTTCACCCTGGGTTGCTCGAGAAACTTGAGTTTCATCCTCGATCTAAAGAGAAAAGTACACAAATCCACCTCTACATACTTAAAATTCAAATAGATAATTACTATAAGGTACAATATATGGGAATATATATGTGGGTATGTATGTGAATTTCCTACGTATGTGCATATGTGTATGAATTTCCTATAGATGTAGATATGTTTGTAAATTTCCTATAGATGTAGATATGTTTGTAAATTTCCCATAGATGTAAGATATGTTTGTAAATTTCCCATAGATGTAAGATATGTTTGTAAATTTCCCATAGATGTGAAATGAGGTCACACATTATGTACGTGAAATTTACACCTGCATATGAATTACAGTTCAATTCACACAGTGTCCAAGGCCAGGCTGAATAGGGCTTGGAGCAACCTGGTCTGGTGTAAGGCGTCTCTGCCCAAGGTAGGGAGTGGAACGAGACAATCTTTAAGATCCCTTTAAAGCCTTTAACGTTCGGGGATTCTACAAAAGGTTCTCCCCTCACAGCCCCTTCTTCTTCGCGTACCCCCACCCTTCTCCGCTTAGTACCCTCCCACGGGGGCAGCCGGCTCAGGCCCACCTTGGCCGTCTTGATGATCTCGGTGAAGTTGTCCATGATGGATTTGACATCGTCCTTGAGGCGTTTGTTGTAGGACTGCAGCAGGGTCTCCTTGCTCTGCGGTAGCACCCGGGGCTGCGCCATGGCCGCGCCCTCCCCTCACAGCCCCAGCCCCAGCCCCAGCCCCGGCCCCGGCCCCGGCCCCGCCCTCCCGCACTCTCGCGAGACCTCGCGCGCCGTAGATATCTCCCGGCATGCCTCGCTCCGCCTTTCTCTTCTACTGCCCAAGATGGTGAGTGATGGCGGCGGCGCGGGAAGGGCTGGGGCTATCCGCCGCCATCGGGGGTCATTCGCGGTCATCCGCCGCCGCCGATGGGCTGTAGTAGTGCCGCGAGGGTGCTCGGCTGGCGGCGGAGGCGGTGGAGCGGTGTTTGGTGCCAGGTCTGCGGTGATGGGGGAAGGCCGCGTATGGGCCTGGCAGTCCGGGCCGGGAGCCTGCGGCCGGGCCGTGGAGCCTTCCCGGGGTAGGTCGGGTCCCGGTAGTCAGTAACGTGCCGTGGGGGTATCTCGGCTGCTCTCGGGGAAGCGATCCTCACCCTCGCTTTAATCCTTTTCCCTCTCGAGGTGGTTTATAACCTTGTAGGTGTAAAGCAAAGGATTTCCGCTCTCTAGGAGAGCTGGGCGAACATGGGAGGCCGCCGGGCTGGTGAAATGCCTGGGAAAACAAATGCGTTTCCTGGGTGGGCTGGTAATTTCCAAGCATGCAAGTTTTGGAGGGAAAAGAAGACAGAGTGTGTTTCTTTTTTGCAGCCGAAAGGAAAGAAGGCCAAGGGTAAGAAGGTGGCACCGGCCCCTGCTGTAGTCAAGAAGCAGGAGGCCAAGAAGGTTGTCAATCCCCTCTTTGAGAAGAGGCCCAAGAACTTTGGCATTGGTGAGTAAGTGGATATTTGGGGTAGTAACTCCCATGGCTTTTTTCTTGTTCAATGAACAGATTTAAGTTATAAACTTGAAAAACCACTGCAGACTTTGTGCAGTGCTGTTGTACAAGGCGCAGATGATGTGAAAGAATATTTGCTATCTGAGTGGTCGTGCTGACACATCACCACCAAGATCACTGATGCTCCTGTGCCTTTCCCCTGCTGCTGCTCTGGATTTGGGCAGCCCTGAGCTAAAGGCAGTGTTTTTTTAGGACAGGATATCCAGCCCAAGCGTGACCTCACCCGGTTTGTGAAATGGCCGCGCTACATTCGGCTGCAGCGCCAGAGGTCCATCCTCTACAAACGCCTCAAGGTGCCTCCTGCCATCAACCAGTTCACCCAGGCCCTGGACCGCCAGACAGGTGAGGATGTGCCCCACAAAGCTCTCTTGGCTTGGGTTGTAAATAGGATGTGCCTCAGAAAAGGGCAAAGAAACCAAAATGAGCCTCAACAAAGGTAAACTGGGCTGTGTCTGTGGAACTGTTTTAGGAAGGCTTCAATAGCGACCAGGGTGGTGTCAAAATCAGTTTGCTGGTTTAAATCTTGGATTGCTGCTGCGAAAAGCTCTGTTTACTGGCCCAAACCCTGCATTAAATCTTAACTGATTCCATTCTTCCAGCTTGATGTAGACCTCCCCAGGGTGGTATAAACTGATTGCTTGAGACATCTATGGGAGTGCGGGTTTTGGGGGAAAACTGGCACTGAAGGGAGAAGGGATTTAGGGGTCTTCTGTGAATGCAAAACACTTTGGACCTGTGTAGAAAAATTTCCTCCTTATTGATGCTACTTGCTTTAAAAGAGCCATGCACCACCTCTAACCATAATTGCTGTGGCATTTCCTCATCCACACAGTCAGGGAGCTCTCAGTGCCATCAGAGCTGCATGCAAACGGGCTCTCAGGGTGCTCTTCTCTTGGACTGTGCAGATGATGATCACTCTTTGCTGTGAAAAAAAAGTGATGACAACCACCAAGATCGCTGATGCACTGCAGTGTTTTTTAAAAAGAACTCTTAGATTTTCAGGTCATGCAACTAATAAGTAGGTGTTCTCTTCCAGCCACGCAGCTTCTGAAGCTGGCACACAAATACAGGCCTGAAAATAAGCAAGAGAAGAAGCAGAGGCTACTGGCTCGTGCTGAGCAGAAAGCTGCAGGAAAGGGAGATGCTCCAACCAAGCGGCCACCAGTCCTCCGAGCAGGTAACTTTGTACCTGAGCTGGGGGAACATGGGAGTGTGGCACTGATAAAGAGTTGGTTCTTCAACTAGCCTTGGACAAGCTATGGCAATGATGTTATGAATTTCTTCACCTGAGCTCAAAATGAAGAGCAAAATAGACGAGCTTTTTAACCCTGAGCTTTAGCAAATTGTCCACGAAATGTCTTTGTGCTACTGATGGTTTTGTAAAGTTTTTGTAACTTCCATAGTGATGCTGTGCTATGGAATCAGAGTTGGCTTGCAAGATAGCTCTGAAAATGGACTGAGAGGAATCAAAGCTTATCTAGAACTTGTTTTTCAGGTATCAATACTGTCACAACTCTGGTGGAGAACAAGAAAGCTCAGCTTGTTGTTATTGCCCACGATGTAGACCCTATTGAGGTGAGCATGTTACAGGCTACCTGTGTAACTGGGGTTAGAAGTGCTTTTTAAGGCAAAAATGGGTATGAAAGAGAATGCACAAAAAAAGTTACACATTTGCCAGGACTGGATGTTTGTGCATGTTTGTAGTTGTCCTGGTTGGACAGTGAGGCTGGGCCCTTGCAATGATGTTTTGAATTTCTTCACCTGAAGCAGCAGTGAAGAGCAAAACGAGCTTTTTAACACTGAGCAATTGCCACAGCCCAGGCTGACAGCCAGCACAAAGGGATGTTCTCCCTCAGCTGCTCAGCTCTCCCTTCCTTTCCAGCTGGTGGTTTTCCTGCCAGCCCTGTGCCGCAAGATGGGGGTTCCCTACTGCATCATCAAAGGCAAAGCCAGGCTGGGCAGGCTGGTCCACAGGAAGACCTGCACCTCTGTGGCCTTCACCCAGGTTAACCCGTAAGTGTTCTGGGAGCTCGCTTGATTGTCTTGTGGAGAAAGCAAAAGTGCCCTAAACAGGCTCTAGGCATGTGGGTAGCAAACTTGGGTCTCTCTGAAATAGTAAAATTTGAATGCCACCTCTGTAGTGTCTGATAAAAATATTGAATCCTGAAGGTGCAGATTATTTTGGTTTACCAAAAGGATGGTTGCTCCAAAGTCCAGGCAGTGCAGATTCTGAGTGTTAACCCTTTGTAAGTGATGCTTTTGCTTAACCTGAAAAATTGGGTTGTCAGTAGAGGCTCTCAAATTCTATGGCAAAATAGTTATGCAAAATGTTAAACCAAGGCTCTAAAGGAACTAAAACTGTCATCAACAGGGAGGATAAGGGAGCCCTTGCAAAGCTGGTGGAGGCTGTGAAGACCAACTACAATGACAGATATGATGAGGTAAGATTCTGTGCGCTGCTGGCCTTGTGTTTTTACACTGTTAACATTCCCAGAAGGGAGAAATGGGACACAGTGACATCAGTTTATACTTGGGTTTGTTACACCTAGGTTTGCTTACAATGTATCCATATTCTCTACCTGAGGATAGGGTAAAATGTGAAAGCTGTCACCAGGTTAGAAGTAAATAGCAACCCTAGGGCAAGGATTGTAGAAAGGGCAACAGCTTTTGCTACCTAAACTCCATATCCCAAATCCAGGAGTTATGGGATAGCTGAATCCAAAATCCTTCATTGTGAAAGATTTTAAGCTTTTCTCTTTGCTGCCACAAAATGTAGTGTAATGCTTGAAATGTGGAGGACTTCTAGTTGAGGGAGCTCTTCCCCTTGTGCAGAATTGAGTGCCCCAGTGAGAGATGGATGAGCTCTCTAACCTGTTCTCGCTTCCTTGCAGATCCGTCGTCACTGGGGCGGGAATGTCCTGGGTCCAAAATCGGTGGCTCGCATTGCCAAGCTGGAAAAAGCAAAGGCTAAAGAGCTGGCTACAAAGCTGGGCTGAAGATGTACTGCATTGCACCGTGTTCTCTGTACATAATAAACCCCAGCTGTTTCAGTGGTCTCTGTTCATGGGAGTGTTTTAGGCAGGGAGTGGCACAGTGGCTTTGCTGAATTTCTGTGCCTTCCATTCAGTGACAGAATAGTGCTGGGCAGAAACAGCTCCACAGGTTATTACTTACCTTGGAATAACTTTCCTTTTTTACTTGTCCTGTGTAGTAATTCCTCTCTCTTGAACACAGCCCAGCAGCTCATTTGCACATGGGATTTTGAAGTTGACTGGGTTGGGCTAGTTCTGGCTTTAAGGCTGGCTTGGCTTTGCAAATTGAATTGAAAATAGCTCTTGATTTCTCCCTACTTAGGACTAGGTTACAGTATGGGTTACACAGTATTACAACCTTCCACACCTGCAGTGCCCCTTGCAGTGAGGGCAGGCTGAGAGGAGAACAATCAAAGACTTTTCCTGAATGCTGACTTGGTCTGGTGGCACTGTGGATGGAGGCTACCAAGGCTCCAGCTGTGGTAGTTGCTTGTTTTTGCCAGCCCTCATCTTGCAAAGCCACTGGCTGCCTTCCCCAGCTTGACCTGAGTGTCCACAGTAACCTCTAATTCATGTTTGCTCCTGTTCCATGTAAGATGCATGATACAAGTCACAAGGCAAAGACCTGAAGGCCTTTATTTATTCTGCTGCAGCTGCTGTGAGCCATTCCTGACTTCAAGAAGAACTTGCTGCCAACAGGCTGATTCACAAAATCCTCTGGATTTGTCTTAAGGAAAAAAAAAAAAAAAAAAAAAAGAGTTGTTAGAATGTAGCTTACAACCAACCAGGATAGAAAAATGTATTTTTGTGGTTACTATTGAAGTTCAGTTCTCCCAAGCTGCAGCCAAATCGCACTGGTGAGAGCTCAGTTTGCACGGATTGCTTCAAGTCTAGTTGCAGCTTGATAATTTGTTTGCTTAAACTGCTCTGGAATTCCAGGTGCTTCTCTTATTTAGGACTGATCAGGCTCCTGTCATCCATAAAAGTCTGCTCTTGACTGTAGCACAAAGATGTTTCTTCCTTCCCCTCACAGAGGTAGCTTCTGTATAAATTTCTTGTACCACAAGAAGGAAGTTGCAGCACACAAGCCGTACCTGTGAGAGAATCACACGTTGGCACCTTTCCAGGGTGGACATGGCCTCCCTAAAACAGCTGCAATAACCAAGTCAAACCTCCTGGCACAAGCTATTGAGGTTAAAATTGGCCTTTTGTAGTTCGAGGGCTCCTCCAGAGGAGCCCAGGCTGGTCCCTTACCAGGTGACAATGTACTGATGTGCTCAGGCTGGTCCCTTACCAGGTGACAATGTACTGCATGTGCTCGTTCCGCAGGCTCACCCTGGTCTGGCCCCCGATGGGTCCCCCTGGCACTGTGCTTCCTGTGGGAACATACAGCCAAGTTAAATCCTTAACCTGCACAGCATGCAGCTGCACTGTGTGTAAAAAGGGAGCAAAGTGATCAATCTGATTGATACCCTGCTCTCCTTCAGGCAGTGGTGTTCCCAAGTTCACAGAATCCCAGAATGGTTTGGGTTGGAAGGGACCTTCAATCTTATCTCATTCCACCCCCTGCCATGGGCAGGGACACCTTCCTCTATCCCAGGTTGCTCCAAGCCCTGTCCAGTCTGGCCTGGGACACTTCCAGGGATCCAGGTGCAGCCATTGCTGCTCTGGGCAGCCTGGGCAGGTCCTCTCCCCACCCTCACAGGGAAGAATTCCTTTCCAATATCCCATCTAACCCTGCCCTCTGGCAGTTTGAAGCCATTTCCCCTTGTCCTATCTTTCATGCTCCTGACTAAAATCCTCCTCCAGCTCTCTTGTAGGCTCCCTGTCCCCTTCAACAGTGGGCTGGCAGAGCACAGAGAACTGAGGGGAAAGGGAGGGAGAATGACATAAATTGGATGTGGGGCTGGGCTCCTCTGTGACTTACTGAAATCTGCATCGATGAAGATGGGCTCAGCACCGGTCACCTTGGCCATGGCCTCCAGGTCCCGGTAGTGCCAGCGGTTTTTTTCAATGTCATTTTCAGGCACAAAGGGTTTCCTTTTTTCTGTTAACCTCACCACCCCTGTGAGATCAATCTCATCTTCAATCTGAGGAGAAGTGCAGAAAGAAAAAAGGAATGTTTCAAGACTGATTTCATGTTCTGACACATCAAGTCCTGTCAGGAAAATGTGGCACTTGAGGGGTCTGAGCATAAATTAAGTGGTTGTTCCCTGCAGTGGGGCAGTGCTGTAGCACAGCAGGGAAAAGAGCAGAACAAGAACAGCTCCTTGTTTGTAAAACCTGTTATTTACTTAACAAAAAGGTGGGAATTAAAGGTTTGTTGTCTTTGAAAAGTGCAATGACTAATTAAATCACCTCCCATGATGCTGAACGAAGCTCCTGCCTTTCTGGATTAGTGAGTGGTGCCTCTGGGTAACCAAGGGGCACAAAGTAACACACCCGCTTCCCTGGATCCCCCTTACCTGTCCCTTCAGCCTGGTCTCTGGTTTCAATTTATTCCTGGGCACAAATCCTCGGTTGACTAAAATCGTGACCCTAGAGTTACATAAAGAAGCACTGCTCAGGAGTGAAAGGGAATTTATTCCTGCCGCTAGAACTAAAGACCAAAGAAAGAAGCAACCCACGTGTTTGCTGCCACTTTTGCTGTCACCTGAATTCACGTTATAAAGGAATTTAAATACAAATTCAAATGGAACCTCAGTGATGTCAGAGACTGAGAGACACCTTTTAAGGCAGGGAAATACTGGTTGGATATTAAGAAGTTTTTTACAGAAATAGTGATAAAGTTCTGGAATGGTCTGCCTGGGGAGGTGGTGGACTTACCATCCGTGGATGTGTTTAAGAAAAGACTGGATGTGGAGCTGTGTGCCAGGGTTTAGTTGAGGTATTGGGGCTGGGTTGGACTTGATGATCTTTAGTGATTCACAGTGATTCTGTGAATTCTGTGAGTGATTGATAGATACCAACCCAACCACCAGGATTCAGATTTTCCAAGGAGAAGTGAGTGCTCCTGTGGAGCAGGACCCTCCTGGACTCACCCGAGCTCTGTGCAGTAGAAGGGGGTGACGACGTTGGCTCCATTCTCCGGGTGGGACGTGATCCTCCCGGCCTCCCGTGCCTCCCGCTCGGGGTCCAGCAGGGAGCGGGGCAGGATGTACAGCTCCTTGGAGTGGTCAAAACGCCCTCGCACCTTCACAGGTCTGTACTCCAACTCCTTCAGTTCCATGGGGCTGCATGGAACAAGAGGAAAACAAAATCATGGCTCTGCTAGGTGAATTCAATCAGGAGATTTTATTGCTGGATTCTCCCTTTCCCTAATGGTTCACTCTGCATGGAGCCTGTTGGCAAACAGAGGAAGAAGACAAGCAGCTCATGGAATATGGCTTAATCTATTTCAAGTGTCCCAGAGAATCAAACAGAGATGATCAAGAGGATCTATGGAGTTTTTTTCCACAATATCTGCAACCCAGGCATCACAGAGCAGGTGGACTCACTGCCCATGAATCCAGCCATGGGAAGCATTTCCTTCCCATCCCACACCACGAAATCCAACAACTGAGCCCGTCTGAGAGTTGTGCCAGGTGACCAAATAACCTTAAAAATCTCTCTCACATCTGACACAACTGTTCCACATGCCCTGCTGTTGCTCCAAGACTCCCTGTTGCAGCAACAATTCCTTTGGGACACCACAGACACCCAAGTCCTCTTTCCCCAGCGGGATTAAAAATGCCATGAATTACATCCCACATTCTCCTGAACAGAGACTCATCCTTCCCCATGGATTTAGAGTATCCCACAGGAAAGAACAGACATTTCCTTTTACTAAAAATAAATAAATTATCAGGATCTCTTTCTGATTTGCTGGCACATCCCAATTTCCATTGCATCCCTTCATTTTCATGCAGGTCAGTTCAGCACAAGCTTGTTAGTACACGGCCCATATCCAATATTCCCAGTCAGTGCTCTGTAGACAACAAACCATCCTTGTTTCCATACTCTAATGTCAGAGGGATGGGATCTGCTCTGATTCTTGATGCCAGCTGTGCAATCAAATCTAATTTCCACTTGCGCCGCTGAACCTGGAAATAAACAAACACAAAAGTAACTCCGTAGGGTAGAACAGAGCAATGTGACAACCCCAGCAAGCCTTCAAATCTTGCTCATAATTTTCTCATCAGACCTGGCCTAAATCAGGGTAATTTGAGACATGAAAATAGAGGCTACTGAATTTAATTTGAGGTAATATTTATACTAAAATAAAAGTGTAAAAAAACAAAGACTTCCTTTAAAGATTTACAAGGGGACACTTGGAAAACAGAAATGTAAAATAACAGCAAATCTTTAACCTGCCTGTTGCCTGAACTAGATCCAAGAAATGGAAAAACTTGACAGTCCCCAAGTGCTCATTTTTTGAAAAAATGAAATATTTATTTGTACCTGCCATGTGCCAAGACCGAATGTGGTCAGAGGGACGAGGAGAAGGCCCCATTTCAGCAAGGCATCCTCTCCAGATGTGCCAGCAGCTGCTGTAGAACTTCGTGGTCTACAGAACCTCAAACAAACATCTACAGAAAACCAGAATGAGGAACAGGATTCAGAGAAGAGATGCCAAATTCCTGCAGGAAATATTACATCTTGGTACTAGGGTGAAACAGAGCAGAAGCCCAGACAAATATTTTCTTACCTTTAGTCTTTTGAACCAGACCAGAATCTCCCTTAGTTAGATGAGATCCAAAAAATGTTCTTCTGATCCAGCACTGTGATGCCTACACAGAATAAGAAAGGTCCTTTGTAATGTTGCTGTATTATAAACTTTGTATTTAGGTGATATCAGTAATTGATGATTATGTGAAATACTTTTTTATCCATTGATTTAAATCTCAAATGAGCAACTGCCTGTGAAACACTACGGGTTAGGTCATAATTTAAATGAAATAAGATAAAATTTCCATTACAGAGCAATGAACTCATACTATCAGCAAACACCCAACAGCTTCATCTATCCTTGACAGGAACAAGGGCACCAGGGAGCTGAAACAGGGGACAGGATCAGGGGACAGCATAATGGGACATGATCAGGGGACAGGATGAGGGCATAGGATGAAGAGACAGGATCAAGGGACTGGATCAGGATGAGGGGACAGGTTGAGGGAACTGGATCGAGAGACTGGATCAAGGGGCAGGATGAGGAGACTGGATCAGGGGGCAGGATGACTGGATATGATCAGGGGAAAGGATCAGGGCACTGAAACAGGGGACAGGATGAGGGGACAAGATAATGAGACATAATCAGGGTACAGGATCAGGAGACAGGATAATGGGACACGATCAGGGGACATGATGAGGAGACGGGATCAGGGGACAGGATAATGGGACACGATCAGGGGACGTGATGAGGGGACAGGATCGAAGGACAGGATCAGCGGCTTACCCGTCCCGGCCCCGCTGCCCCGAGCCTCCCCGGGCCCCTCCGCTCCCTCAGCAGCCTGGGCCCCGCTCGCAGCAGCAGCGCGGCCATGGCACCCCGGCCCGGCCCGGCCCGGCCCCGCCCTGCCCGCGGCCCGGAACGGGAAACGCGCCCGGGCCCGGCCCCTCGCGATGGCGGCGCCGGGCCCGGGCGGCGACGCGGCCGTGCCGGAGGTGCCCGAGGCGGAGCGGCTCTTCCTGAGGCAGCACCCGCTGCTCAGCCCCGCGGGGCCGGGCAAGGTGCGGCCGTGTGAGGGCTGTGAGGGCTGTGAGGGCTGCGGGGCGCCGTGGGGGATGGGGCCGCCTCGCTGAGGGTCCGTGATGGGGCCGGCACCGCGTGGTACCCAGCGAGCTCCTGCCCCGAGGGGTTTGTCCAGCGCTGGAAGGCGGAGAGCGGAGCGCTGGTCTGTCCTGCTCTCCCCAGCACGGGATGGATGCGGGAAGGGTGATCAGACATTGGAAGGGGCTGCCCAGGGAGGTGGTGGAGTCCCCGTGGCTGGAGAGCGACTGGACGAGGCACTGAGTGCCACGGTGTGGTTGACAAGGTGGGGATCGGTCATAGGTTGGACTCGATGATCTCAGAAGTTCTTTCCAACCGAATGGACTCAGATTGAGTGGGATTAACCCCTGGGTTTCCTGACCATTAATGTTTTTTTGTAGGTGAGGTGCAGGCTGACAGGACATGAGCTGCCCTGTCGCCTGTCGGAGCTGCAGGCTTACACCAGCGGCAAGAAATACCAGCGGCTCATAAAGGCAGCCAGAGAGTTCGACTATGGCACGTTTGAGCCCCACATAGTGCCCAGCACGAAGAATTTGTATGTATTCTCCCTCCTGTGTCTTGTGCTTTACATTTGTTCAATTGCAGACATAAAGTGGTTGGGCTTTACAAAGTTCTTAGGTCTTCATGGATTTGGGGGGGCTGGGAAAGGCTTTATAAAGTATTTATCAACTTTGAGTAACTTGCAGTGCTTTTAAGTGAAAAGTTCTGAAGTCATGTACATTTTAACACTGTTGCTGGCCCTTTCTGTGTCTGTCAGACACCAGCTGTTCTGCAAGCTCACCCTCAGACACATCAACAAGCTTCCAGAGCATGTCCTGCGTCACGTCCAAGGGAAGCGCTACCAGAAGGCCCTGAAAACGTGTAAGTAGCTTTTCTGAAGCTGTACCAGGCAGCATTTCTCTCCTGAGCTGTTGAGATTCCAGTCTCTTTCTCTGAAGTGGGTAGGACAGCTTTGTTTCAATTGTCAGCAGTGTGTTAGTCTGTCCTACTCAGCTAGGAAGGAAGGGCTCAGACGTAGGGAGCAATTGGCTTCTAGCAAATACCTTGGAACATCCTTGCTTAAGAGGATCAGCTCTGAAACTCCCCCAGGAAGTGTGATTTATGTGTCCAGCACAATCTGTGTTAACATCTTCCCTGGTCCATAGTGTCACTGTAGATGTAAATTTGGAGCATGCTGGACTTTGGAGTTGCTTTTCCTACGAGCTTGAGCTGGGAATGGGAGGACTCAGGGGCTGGGCAGCTGATCAGGGCTGCCTGACCCTCTCTCTTAGATGAGGAATGCCAGAGGGAAGGAGTGGAGTACGTCCCTGCCTGCCTGAGACAGAAGAAGCAGCGGGCACAGCACCCTGATGACCAAACAAATGGGAACAGGCAGTCTCACAGGAAAGAAGAGTTCTGGGAGCCAAAGTCCAGCGAGGAGGATGGAGAGGACACAGACGACAGCATGAGTGACCTGTACCCACGTGAGTGAGAACCTTGGTGTCATCCATGTCCTCAAGGGAGTTGCTTGATTGTCTCCTGGTTTCTTTACACTGCTGCTGATGCTGGTGTGCCAGAGGCACCTGACTTCATCCAGCTGGGAGTCCTTGGGTTTTGGAAAAGCTTACTTCTGCCAAATAAGAAATAGTTAATGCTAATAATGAGTTGGATCGTGCAAGGTGTGAGGGAAGGGATACAAGATCCACTGGGATTTGCTGTTTTAGGAATCTCCACTTGCCATATTTCTCAGCAAATCCTCAACAGAAGGTGGTCAGGCTGTTCTGCTGACTTAGATGTGGAGGTGCAAATCCATTTTGCTGCAGGAGCAGGGGTGTAACACATGGCACCACCTGTGCTGACATTCCCAGAATGGGAATAGAAAGAGCACCAAGGGACATTTCCAATAAAACACCAGCATGTTTATTTCCCAAGTATTTCAGTAGTGACACGTGGTGAGTGGAAACAGCTTCAAAGCAAAGTGAGGGGAGGCAGAGCCTGTGTGCACAGGGAACTGATTTTGACCTGAATCTTTTTTAGCTGCACTCTTCCCAGAAAAAAACCCACCAACTGCAGAGACCACAAAGGGCAGCGATG